>NC_090904.1:6252790-7472790 GCF_040956055.1 Brachionichthys hirsutus | reverse complement strand
AGGTACTGTCATGATCAGAATAGTTTATGGCTCTCATAGCAGCTGAGCTTAGCCCACACAGGACAGGACCTACATGATGACGTACTTCTGGCTTTAGGTTTGGGATGAGGACAGCCAGACTTCGAGGCGCTCTCTCAGCTGCCCCTTCAGGAACTCAGGTGACGTCTTTGGAAAGGTTGGGAAGTTAACCCCCCCGGTATATGCTGATGTTTCCTGCCTGCCCACTTCCAGATTTTTCCCAGAGGAATGTGTGGCAGAACGTCTCAGTGTCTGTAGACCAGGGTCAGACAAACGACCAACGCTCAATGCTGTGGTGGAACCTGTCTGCCCCCTGCAAGGTGGAAGGAGAAGTGTGGCCCTGCCACATAGTGAGCCGCTGCGGGGAGATAAAGGGCTTCAGACGACAGCTGACAAATGATGACACATGGAGACAAAACCGCAAAGGACAGTGGGTGAGAACATTTACATTTTATATTTGAAGTTGGACTGATTTTGTTTCAAATCTCCTAAATGTAAAATCACGTATTTGCTGTGAAAAACATCTTATATATATATATATATATATATATATCATGCAAAATTAGACATTTTTTGTATTGTTGAAAACCTTAAAATATAGTGCTGTGGCTACACTCCATGGCAATTTATCGTGTCCTCTACAGGAGAAAACAGGAGTCTTTGAGGACATCGACCTTCAGTTCTCCCTCTGTGTGATGGTAAAAGCAACCATTCATCTGTGAACCATATTACATATCTCGTGTTGTTCCATAAAGCTATTCGATTTCATTCATAAAGGTTAAAGTAAAGGGAATGGGACCAAACCGTGGTCCATTCTGCTATAAGGACACTGAGAGGATGCGCTGGAGTCTCCTGATAGTTTGTGTTTTGCTGCTAGTCTGCTTGACCGTGCTCATATCTTGTTTGCTTCATAAGTTTGTCAAGAGTAAGTATTATTACTTTTCCTTTTTGCAATAAATTGCATTAAATATTTGAGAACCCCAGGAAATAGTTATCAAACACAAAAAAAGGGCAGAGCAGTGTCTAATGCCCATATTTCTGCTGTCCTATTGTATATTTACGCTTATTTTTCTGGATTTTACAGAATGGGTGTGGAGCTGGCATCATGGTGGATTTGTAAAAAGTGAGTGTTTTCTACCCGTCATACAGAAATCCTAAAATCACGATGGAAAAATGCAACTGACTTGCTTTTCTGTCCTAAAGTAGGCAGACGGCATCATGTGGTGCTGCTGAGCCCCCCAGATATGGATGATGGTGTTTCAGAGTCGGTATGCCAGCTCGGCTCGCTGCTCTGCAGCCAGGGCTTCAGTGTGTCGGTGGACCAGTGGAGCAGGAAGCAGCAGTGCATGCAGGGACCCCTGCCATGGCTTCACTCCCAGCTGCTGGAGCTGGACAGCTGTGGTGGCCGAGTTGTGCTTGTCTTGACCTGCAGAGCTCTGGCGAGGGCAGACGAATGGACTCTTCAGCACAAAGAAGCCATCAAGACAAATGGTGAAGAGAAGGGTCTGCTTCAGCTCGGCTCCCCTTACTCCGATGTGTTCATGGCCTCCCTGTTCCTCGTCCAAGCAGACAGGCAGCTGGGAAGAGCTGGAAAACGCTTTCTACTGGTGACTTTTGACTCGAATTTATGCAGGGAGAGGAAGATCCCAGAGCCCCTTCAGCGGCTGCTGCTGTTTCAGCTTCCAGCTCAGAGCAAAGCGTTCTTTACTGAGCTGACTCTGTGAGCGACAGGTGGGCTAAAAAGAAAGCGGACCTTCAGAAAGACATCTTCAGATATTTTCACACTGGGACACACTGTGTGTTGATACTTGAGAAAAAAGCCCATGTAAATGTCATGCTGATCATTTTTGTTGGTGTGCAAATGAAGGACATTGTTTTCCAAAAACAAGAGCTAAACAAAAGACACAAATGTTGTTGCTGTGGAACCCCCCCCCCCCCCAAACTAAAATCAATAATGCATTATAACTAGCTCAACACTGGCCAGTTTTAATTTATGTTCGAAGTGTTAACACCCAGTGTAGATGTTAACCCTCTTTTCAGTACAGTATTTCCCGTCTGCATGGTTATCTGAAGCGTAAGGAAGAGTCTGTTTCTATTAAGTGTTACGAGTTGTGATGTGTTTTTAACGTTTACAGCATCAGTGTTGTTTTATAGCACACAAGAGCACTTCAGTCCGCTTTATCCTCCAGATCGGCTTGTTTTTGGTCGACCTGGAGACAATGGGAAAATAGTGAATATGAGCAGACTTATCTGTTGAAGAGTGAAAATGTTTTTTTATACCTCAAACTCTACAGACGAATTCTGCCACTGCTGGACGTCTGTCAACAGCTGCCTATAAATACACAGGCCTGCGCCTATTTTTAAATGTGTCAAATCTCGGCTTGTGATTGGTAAGCTCCTCGTGAGGGCGGCAAATGTCATTGGTCGGTGCTGTGACGCTGTAAAATGGCTCAAGCGTCCTAAAGTGTGTGACAACAGTCGTCTGGGGTTAAATTCAGGCCAAGTGGATTTCGGAGAAGGTAAAGCAGACACACAAGTCCCGCATCTAATGTCTCAGGTTGTTTATTCAGCTCTGTGTGTTGTTTATTTGCAGTGTTTTTACCGTGACTTCATCTGTCAGAATGTGACGTCAATTTCTCATATAAAACGCTGCTCACGTGACTTCAGCCAGCAATTTATTGTGAAACACACAATACACTTTCGAAATAGTAGATAACGTGCTAGATATCAGGTTAGGAGCTACAGAACCACACAATGATATTTAAGTCTTCGTGTGCGTAAAAATAAAGGGTCGCTAAGCAAATACTGCGGTAGTATGTGGAGATATCAACTTCATATGAAGTATAAATATATAAAGTTTTCTCTAACCTTTAATCACAGTCCTGTCATCATGTGATTCAATTCATGATTCATTTTATTTATTGATTGTTAACATTAGAACTTTAATTGTCTCAAGTGCAAGTTACATTCTTTTACATTATCCAGATCTCCTAATAAATTAGATAGCTAGCTTGCTTTATCAATATAAACCATTAGTAGTCTTTTTAAAATGTCATCCTACCTCAATCCTGACACTTGATTAGTGCTGAAGCATGGATTGCTGCTGCAAGAAGCGTAACGCCAGCCGGATGTGTTTGCTCCCTCATACGTTCTATTCTTGCAGCACAGAGGACTTACACGCTCTGTCGTGAATGTTTAACAGACCTGGATGATCATTTTGGAGCGCTAAATCTTTTTTTTCCCTGGGCCCGGTGGGAGAGATGGGAGTTTGGCGTACTAACAGGAACCTGCTGCAGGCTGCCTGGCTGTGCTGTTTGTGGGCTGTTCAGGTGCACTGCTGCCCAGAGACCTGCAGTAAATGTTCAGGCCCAGAAAATGACCTGTGTGAGGAATGCGAGGCTGGATGGACACTCCATAATAACGCCTGCGTAGGTACTGTATACAGAAGTTTATGTTTATGACTCTGTAAATCATCCTCAGGACAAGCACACAAGTCATGTACTCCTGTTTGTTTAGACATTGTCGAGTGCGACGTCGAGCTGGGTGTCTGCCCTGCTAACAAGTTCTGCTTCGACTCCAACAGTTCCTTTGAGTGCCGAGGTATGTGGCTTGAAAATTAAGTCTCTGGACAGAGCTGAATGAATTAACCTAATACATCTCAGAGAAAAGGGAAGAATAGCCATGATGATTTGGGTTAACTTGCTATCAATTTAAAACTTTAATACTTCTAAAATAACCTAGCATTAAACACAGAAGAGAAGAAAAATGGTTAATTTGGTTCTATAAATGGCTAAAACAATAAAGTAATAAAAAACTGAGGAAGGCGCTACGGTACAGACCATAATCAAAGTGTCTTTGTCGGCACGTTGCAGTATAATTTCATTGTGCTGTATGAAAATGTCCTAGGGCTTCACACACACACACACACACACACACACACGCGCGGTTTGACAGAATCTCTCTGGAAGGAGCCCAGTATTTACAGGCTTTCACACTGACAGCATGTGGAGAGCTTAAAGTATTGTGTGTGCTTCACATGAACAACTGAAACAGTCACTCATTCCTCAGACTGTGACCCGGCCTGTGTGGGATGCATGGGCAGTGGACCAGCGCGATGCAGGAAATGCGCCTCCGGGTACAGACTCAGAGGGTTAAAGTGTTTGGGTAATTGCACGAAAGAGACTCATTCTGACATGCATTGACTCTCTGAAACAGTCTTGTTCATCTGTGGTGAAATTGAATGAAGTGCCTCTCGTTCTTTCGCTCAGATATAGATGAATGCAGTGAACGGGTCCTTGCATGTCACGGCCTGGATGAGGTGTGCGTCAACACAGAAGGCTCATTCCGCTGCGACTGTGCTGAAGGATTCATCCGCAGGGAAGGCTTTTGTGTGAGGAAGCAGCAGCCTGGTAAGTTTAAGCACATACACAGAATGTTTGTCATGTAGACATTCCACCTCCCTGCAGCGATTCTTGTCCATCCCACCGTGCAGGCGTTCAGGAGAAAGGCCTGTTTGAGGACATCCAGGACGATGAGGTGGAGGTGCTGCAGCAGATGTTCTTCGGGGTGGTGCTTTGTGCACTCGCTACGCTGGCTGCTAAGGGAGATTTGGTGTACACGTCTGTATTCATGGGAGCGGTGGCAGCCATGGCAGGGTACTGGCTTTCTGACAGGGGAGACCGTTTATTGGACGGTTTCCTAAAGGGACGGTGAAGCCCGAATTTGCATTTTTCTTTTTTCTCTGATATGTATTTAACAAGAACTGCAATTAACAGGGCCTGTAATGTATTCGACACAGGACACCGTGTTTAGCAGGGAGCCATCTTGACTTATTCTGCCCTACGGCAACTCCACAGGGACAAAAACACAACAGCACGAAAGGCAAAGCACGCACTCAATTCGCGCGTTATAACACAATACGTTACATCTCCCCTCCTTAGCAAAGAAACATGCATTATATATTAGAGATGAACATATGAACATAGTCAAAACTTACTTACCTGTTATTTACAGTTTTACTTACTTAGATAAATAACAAACTTAAATATCCAGTCTGCAGCATCAACGAACTTAAACAAAAACAGAAATCAGTGAAAACATTCGATTTCACACACTGCAACTAGGAAGGAATGTTATAAATTCAGTCTATCGGGAGGCTTCACAACTCTTCCGAGCCTGGTAGTAATCTGTCCAGGTGGGCGGACTCGAGTAGGGCTCAAATGTACTTTGGGTGATGAGGGAGAGAGTTCAGGAGACGCTGTCTCCTTCTCAGGCAGACCTGATGTTTCAGTCCAGGGTTCCTGACGCATCCAGTGGCGTGGACGGTTGGCTGCTGCAGTGCTTTTGCGAAGGTGTTGGCTGTTGCGGCGGTATTCCTTGTTTCCACATTCCACAACATAGGATCGCGGTGCACTGTGTGGCTTAACCACAACTCCAGGGGACCACTTGTGGTTGCCAGGATACGGTTGCATCCTGATCTCATCACCCGGTTTGAGAACAGCAGGCGGATTGCTTGCTCTCTTCCGGTCATTATAGAACTTTTGAGTGTCCTTTGTCTTGTCCAGAAGTTTCTTAACTTCAAGATGGTTATAGGCTGTAGGTACAAGCAGCACACGAGCAGAAGGTAACGTGTTGCGAAGTCTCCTACCCATGAGCAGCTGAGCTGGCGACAGACCTACCAACTCCATTGGAGTAGTTCTATAATCCATCAGAGCTAGGTGCTTGTCTGGCGCTTTATACCACAGCTTCTTTACAGTTTGCACTGCACGCTCTGCTTCACCATTTGAGTGTGGAGTGTGTGGTGAAGATGTCTTGTGTGAGATTCCATAACTCTTACAGAAATCTCTGAATTCCTCTGAGGAGTACTGTGGACCGTTGTCTGTCCTCAGAGTTGCAGGAATTCCATGTCTGCTGAATTGGGCTTTCAGAATCTGTATCGTGGTGCAGCTGCGCATGTCTTTCAGTTCATCCACTTCGATAAACTTTGAGTAGTAATCTACTAGCAGGATATACTGTTTTCCTTGAAACTCAAACAGATCTGAAGCCACCTCCTCAAATGGCAGTTCTGGAGTTTCTGTTGGCTTGAGTGGATGTCTGGGCATCTTATTCTGAAAGTCTGCACACTTGCTACAGTTCCTGACCACTTCTTCAATTTCTGAACTCATTCCTGGCCAGTACAGAACTTCCCGAGCTCGCTGTTTGCTCTTCACCATCCCTAGATGAGATTGGTGTACAAGTTTTAGCATGTGCTCTCGCATGGTTGGGGGTACTACTATACGTAGTCCTTTGAAAATAATCCCATCAGACATGACGAGTTGGCTTCGGGAGTCCCAGTATGGCTGAACAGCAAGAGGCGCATCCCGTCTGTGTTCAGTCCAGCCATGTTGAATGGTCTGTTTGAGACAGCTTAGCTCGTCTCTTGTGCGCTCCTGCAGTTCTATTTGTTTCTGGTTGCTAACTGAGACAAAGCTGAGCATGGACACACACTCTAGTCCATCCATCTCTGGCCTGCTCTCTGCAAGCTGTGCTCTGGACAACGTGTCAGGCAGCTCCATGTCCTTTCCTCTCCTATATTTCACTGTTAAGTCATACCATTGCAGACGAAGACGCATTCTCTGGATGCGCATGGGAGTAGACAGCAGTGATTTTTTGAAGATATCCTCAAGCGGCTTGTGGTCGTTGTAAACCGTGACATGGGTGCCAAATATGTAGTTGTGAAACTTGATGCAGGCATGCACAATGGAGAGCATCTCCTTTTCGATTTGCGCATAACGCGTTTCCGCGTCAGTCAATGATCTTGATGAGAAAGCAACAGGTTGACCGTCCTGCAGCAGGACAGCTCCAAGCCCACTGCTGCTAGCATCGCTGAAAATCTCTACAGGCTTTGCAGGATCAAAATACTTGAGCACTGGAGGGTGTGTACACAACTCCCTGAGTTTGTTAAATGATTGCTGCTGCGCTGGTTGCCATGCAAACTCTACATCATTCTTGAGGAGCTGACGCAGCGGAGCATCCTCCTCACTGAGGTTTGGTATGAACTTTGACAAATAAGTGACAAAACCCAAGAAGCGGCGGACACCATCTTTGTCTGTTGGTGGTGACATACACCGAACTGCCTCAACTTTCGCTGGGTCTGGTTTCAGTCCATCAGCTGTTATCAAGTGCCCCACGTATGGCACTGACGCCTGACGAACGTAGCACTTATTGAAGTTGAGTCTCAGATTGTAGCTTGTTGCTCTCTGAGCTACTCTGCGCAGGATAGCATCATGCTCCTCCCTCGTAGGTGCTGCTATCAGAATATCATCCATCACGCTGATAGCTCCAGCGATGCCCTCGAGCATTTCATCCATGATGCGCCGGAAAATTTCTGGTGCACATTTCAGTCCAAACGGGAGTCTCAGCCATCTGTACCTTCCTATCGGGGTGTTGAAGGTTGTGATGAATGAGGATTCTTCATCCAGCCTTATCTGAAGAAATCCTGACTTTGCATCCAGAACTGAAAACACTTTAGCACCAGGTATTGCAGCTATAACTTCCTCTATGGTGCGCATGGGGTGGTGTTCCCTCTTTATTACTTTATTTAAGTCACTTGGATCTATGCAAATTCTGATCTTGCTATTGCGGACTACAGCTACCATTGAACTCACCCATGCTGTTGGTTGCTCAACTCTGGTGATATAGCCATCTTTCTCCATCTCATGTAGCTTCTCCACTATCTTTCCCTTGAGTGCAGCTGGCTGGCGGCGGACAGGGTGAACCACACCTACAGCATCTGGATCAATTTTGATCTTGTACATACCTGGCAGGGTTCCAGTCGTGCGTGACAACTCTGGGAACTCAAGCAGTCCAGCTGTTACACTCTGTGTTGGAGCGGTGGCATCAGCAATACTCAAGATGTTCTTCTCAGCAGCATATTTCAGTGTGTCAACACGAACAATCAAGCCTAAAGCCTCAGCTGTCTCACCGCAGAGCACATTCTCCTGTGCAATGTCCACAATTTCGAATTCTGCACACACTTCACACTTCTTGTGTTTGGCCAGAAGATCAACTGCAGCCACCGGCTTCAGCTTGTGGTTAGAATATGAGCGGAGCACCTTGCTAGAGCGCTTCAGCTCACCTGAGTGCATTAGCAGCTGGTACCTGTACAGGGTCATTGTGTTGCACTTTGCTCCTGTATCTATTCTGAAAGTCACCTCCTGAGACAGAATCTCCAAATTTACCATCCATTTATCCTCCGCAGCACCATCAGTCCATGTCAGGTTTATGTCCAAAATTTCATCATCTGTGAAATCTTGACTTGGTTCGACACTCACTGTATTAATCGGTCGCTTTCGACACACAGCCACCCAGTGATTCGGTTTCTGACAGTAGGAACACACAGAGCCTTTAGCTGGACACTTGCCCTTGGTCCACTTATGTTCTGTGTCTTTTCCACAACTCGTGCAGCTTCTCTGCTGGCTGACTGATGCTTGCTTCTGATAAATGGGCTTCGTTTGTCTTTTATTGAATATTTTCTTATTGGATGCTGAGTAGTTAGGCTTAAAAGACATAACAGATACTGGTAAACCTTCTTCTCTGACTATTTTAATTTGCTTCTGCGACATTTCAAACTGCTGAGGTATTTCGATAGCTTTAGCTAGCGTTAGCTCCTCACCTCTGTCTAGCAGTCTTTCTTGGACACGTTTTTCTTTCACTCCCGCGATTATGGCATCAATTAGCATGTCGTCTGAATCCGGGTACTCACAGTCCATTAGAATGAGTCGCAATTCCTTCACAAAGTTATCAAAACTTTCACTGGAGCCTTGCTTCCTCTGCTTGAAACGGTGTCTCGCAATCCTTTTATTTTTCCTCGGTCTGACATAGCTTGCAAACTTATCCAGCACTTTCAAAGGATCTTCTTTCTCACCTTCGGCCCACGTCAGCGTCTTGTATATTTCTCGTCCTTGCTCGCCGATCCACGTACCTAGCCAGCCTGCTAGCTGCTTAGCCGTTAGCTCGGAGAGCGGTCCCTCGAAGACAAATTCGACGTGACTCCTGAATCGTTCGAATTCCTTGTACATATCCTGGGCTTCCCAGTCGATCTTCGGGTGCTCAAACTGCGAAGACGCCATTATTGAGTTCTTTTTGACTGTTCTTGACAGACTTCTGACACCATGTAATGTATTCGACACAGGACACCGTGTTTAGCAGGGAGCCATCTTGACTTATTCTGCCCTACGGCAACTCCACAGGGACAAAAACACAACAGCACGAAAGGCAAAGCACGCACTCAATTCGCGCGTCATAACACAATACGTTACAGGGCCCTGAAAATGTTGAGAATGGCAAACAGTAGTCTGACAAAGCTTAATTTAAGGTATAGCTTTATCTGGAGCCAATGCACACTAAAAGGAATTAGGGGCAATATTGTAAGCAAAATAATTGTTTGGAAGCAACAAAAGAAAAAGATGACATGTAACATATAACATTTGTTATGAACTAAAATATTTGTATGTATTTGTATAAAATCCATGTATAAAATGTTCTCCCTATACTGTACCTAGTTTAGGGGTAATAAGTGCCTTACTTTTATTGTCATTGAAAACGATCTCATGTTAATTCAGTTTCGCAATAAATTTTCCGCAGACATGGAAATTGAATGACTTCAGCCGTTTGTTAACGGATTGGCGATTGGAGGAACGAATTAAATGATTTGGACCAATGAGAATGCCTGTGGCATTTCACGGGACAAAGTCAGAGTTTTTGGTGTTTTCAGTGGAATTATGAAGTTCTTATGAAAAATCACGAGTGTTCAGTGCTAGAAATCATTTTTTTTTAGATGGGATTAATTTATGCAAAAAGTTGATATATGTGAAAAATGAAATATGTTGGTGGTTTATATCTATGTATTTTGTTTTTATTATCAATAATTTCTCTCTAAATCAGGTATAAATTACTGAACATCTCTCAGCGTGTTCAGCTGTGTTTACATTATAAAACAGTACCGCACAACAACATTGAAGTAGCTATATTTACCGTATTGGTAGAAGTTAGAATGTAATAAAATTACAGAGGCAGAAAGAAAGTCACCTTTATTTGATGGATATAAATAAGCGGCCAACACTCAATAGTAATAATCTGATACAGCACATACAATAGCAAAGTGGGGCGCTGAGGAGAGCCTCCAAGGATCAAAATCAAGAGAGATCAGAGAATCCATGATCCATTCAAAACTTTGACTCAGTTTCACCTTTTTTCTGTAGGGACTTCCTCTGATCATTTTTTTAAAATACATTTTCTCTCATGGATTCATCACACACACACCCACTCGCAAAAACAGCTATGCACACACACACGGACACACTTTCACTCTTTTCTGTATACAAACACAAGCAACCCTAAAAACATGCTGCACTCTCACAACACTGCACAGGCTGTCTACTAATGGGACACAGTAAGTGAGACACACACATCACTCAGCACGATATCACACCGCCACGATGCAGATGCAAGTGATGAGGGAGGAATGATTCTTCATGGGAGATTAGCTCACATTCACGTTCACACAAGAAATCATTCGCATGCTTGGACACTCACAGTTAACTTGTTCCTAGATTTTACTGTACAGCTCAAAACATTTACTTCTACAAATAGTACAGTCTCAAACTGGCATATTCATCAAGCTGAAACCATTGAAAAACAAATACCCTTAAATAAACAGCATGAATAATAAAAAAGTAAACGATATTTGTTCTTTGAAAGAAAAAAATGTTTCTGCCATTGGTCACAGTGATTTGTTTAATCCAAAAGTATGCAGCAATGTACAATAAAATAAAAATAACCTGAATACAACAATAATTAGAGATGTATGTTTAACTTTTCATAATATTCCTGGAAGGCCTTTGGAGAACTAAGTCATTCTACACGGCTGCTTGGTAGCTCGTCCTCTCGCTGACTGTGATGCCAGACATTCAGAAGCAGGAAAACCATCCTCAGCTTACAAGACTCTATGTCTCTTAAACCTTTTGACACAATGCTTGAGAAATTGTTCTGCATAGAGAACAGGAGATTATCCTTTTATTATCCCTTTCAGTTGGCACATTATGCAAAAATCAGCATGCATGGGCACAATTGCAATGTTTTATGTTTTCTACCATGTAAATAATAAATCATGTATGGTGTTTCCTGTTAGGGGAACTCCCTACTTCAAGTATTCAGTGGATAAGGACCTGAACATGGAGGAGTCACACCCTGCCCTTCTAGTGGCGAAAGGAGAGGATTTTTGCTCCTCTGTCTGCGTTGTCGTCTCTTTTTTAAAACCAATCCGGATCGTTCTCATAACATAACATGTAAATACAAACAACAAAGTACCACATGGCCTCTTGTTGCTAGGTCACAGGAGCTGTAAAGATTCATGTCTTAAACAGAAGCGTAAAGGATGATCTGTCATCGCCAGGACGGGGAGATGGAAAGACATTTATATACAGCAGTCAGCACAATAAGGGAGACATACAGGCACCGTGAGTGGAAGGAGAGAACATGTGGAAATGAACAGTCTGATTCAATTCCACTATACTTTAACACCATGTGTTGTTTTTATTTTTTTTTACGTAATCATCAGTCACGGTCACATATGTCACCAATTCTGTTTACAAGACAACAAGGACAACAAACACACAAAAGAAATTCATCCTGAAAGAGTCACTCAAACCTCCCATTGGATGTTAACGGTGATAGTCCTCACTCATGAGTGCAACCGTCCAGCTGCGGAGTGCAGTAAAAGTAATCTACCGTCGAGAGCTGCAAAAGTAAAGACAAGTCTTTTTGTTTTGTTCACGTTGTCTCTCGCTGAATGTTTTAACATTAAGAAAGGAATGTCATAAAGCCATCTTTTCTAGACTTCTAGATAGATTTGAATACGCTTCTCTAGTTCCCATAAACTATTTTAAAGTCTTTTTTTTTTTTTCCTGTCTTGTGTTTTCGGACGGGGAATGTTACTTGCTGCTGAGAGGTTTTCTCACAATATACACACCAGAGAAAGATCACACCCCTCACCAGTCAAAATAAGACATCTTCTGGACCAGTTAGAAAAATAACCATTAAGAAAAAAAACATATATATTATCTTATTGATTCGATTTTTTTCTGACAACATATAGACACACTCTATAGATTTCTCTCTATATGTATAATATATGCATTTCTATCATATATTTGTACAGTCCTTACGAGGCACAGGCCGCCTTGTTGAGAAGGAGAAACAAGTCGCTCTGTTTGGGGAGGTCAGAGACTACAGATGGAAGAGGAGGCTATCAGGGGAGGAGGGGCCTGCAGGAAAAATACATATTGAACATTGACTCAACTTTTCAGTCTATTATGTTATCAATTTTAGCAGTATTCAGATCACACCTGTGCGGGTTTAAAGTGATCAACTCTGATAGTGTGTCTGAGAGTGTCAGCGTTTGTCCTCGTTCAACCTCTGGTTTTTTACGATCACTTTTGATGCGCATGTTTCTCTTGAAATAGAGATCCAGATCTCAGCCAGACAAACTGTTTCAAAAAGGTCCAGAGGTAAAATCTTATATATAAAGCTGTTTACAGCTGTTTATTCAGAACGATGCTATTAATCAGGTTCACAGACACCATTTAGTTTGAGCACCAGCAGAAGCACCATTAGTAAAAAAAAATCCTGTGACACAGAGGAGGTGCAGCGGTGCATAGTCTCAGAACCTCAAGGGAATCTCACCAGTATGTTCTGACCGCTCTCTTGGCCACTTTGATTGGATGGTTAATTACATTTTGAATGCTAAATCTCAAGGATGGGGGGGGGAGGGGGTGTCATATAAAAACATATCTGTTGATACCTGCATAGATTAATCTTTTTTGACTACTTGTATGGCATGAAAATAAATATTAATGGGATCCACAGGTTTAAGAACGGCAAAGCTCTGCTCATGCACCTGAGCAATGCACCAAAGCTGCAGGCAAGTCTAAAAAGGCGTACTAACAGTAAACTCAAGCCTGCTTCTTTTTCAAATAATAAATGACGGCAAAAATAACATGGCATCACATGGAGTATGCGATAGTGAAGGGCCACTTCACTGTTACAAATACCGAACATGAGCTTCTCTCGTAAGGACGTTTGGATGGGGCATCTATAAAAGTAAAAAAGAGATCACTTGCCACAAAAAGTGAACTAGCTCATTGAAAGAGGATAAACAACAGACGACATGGTGCATACGGAGGATGATGATAGCCAGGCAGAGGGGTCAGATTTCACCATGTGGTTCAGTAGGGCAGTGAGGATCAGGAAGCCATGACAGAGTCAGGTGGGGGATCCAACCAGAGCCAGAGGAGTCAGTCAGGTATGTGAAACGGCGCAGCGAGATAACCCTGATCTTGATGCAGTCAAAGGTAGAAGGATGAAAAGCAGAATGAAAAGCAGACCGTTATGGGATAGATCTGCTGCAAGGATCAAGAGGACGTTGTTGGTTTGGGGAGGCGCAGCATGTGGCAGACAGGTGTGGAAACTTCTGCGAGACCTCCGCTGCAGCGCTTCCGTGTCGCTCACGTTCCCATTCCAAGCATGAATCCAACACAAAGCACGGCTGTCCTTCCGTCAGCAGCAACAGCTGTCCCTTTCCTTCAAATACAGTCCCAATCCTGAGCGGACGAAGTAGATGACATCCGGTCCTGTTCCCACAAAGAAGAGGCCTCAAGTCACCGCAAGCAGGAAATGAGTAAGAACACGCAAGTTGTACTTTGGAGTAAAATTAATATCCAAACATTAATTTGGTGTGAGATCATTTTTTTGGTACGTGCTCATATGACATGAGTGAGATTACCTGCTTAGCCGTCAGCCTCCCTGCATCAGTGCGCCAACCTCTTCCCCCGAAAAGAAACAAAGGTCCCATTGCTGAGTATTGATTGTTCGGAGGTAATAAATGTTTGGTTGTGCATTGTTTCAACATCATGGCTGTGCTCCTCCAGTAGTGACTGAATCATCTGATTGAATAATATGACGAAATGCATAAAAGCCACATCATGCAGCTGCTGCTTTCATTACGCAACAGAGCAGGCAATGCAGTTAAAACGGAAAATTAAAGTCACAAAACAGGAACTACTTCTCACCCCTCAAAACATCATCAGAGCTTTGGTTGCCACAGCAAGGATTATGCCCAAATACCCTCGTCATCATCCTGTTGTGTGTGTCACGCCAGCAGCAGAGAAGCATACATGAAGGAAAGAACGTGGACAGAGTAGTCTGAGTAATTGGTGATCAAAAAGACACGACTGAAACAGACAATGTGACAGAAAGTACTTAGAAGTAGATGGTTATTAAGCCACGACGGTTTAAAAGTAAAAGTATGTAGTAATATGGTAAACGCAGCGTGCAAAAACGACTGTAAGCATCGCTAGAACTTTCTAGTACATTCCTCCTACAGAAATATCTCTGAGACAAGAAAGAATTTCAGGCTGTATAGTGAATGCTAACGGAGACACACTGAACACCAAGGAGACATCTAACCTGGTCCGGGGCGGGGCGGTGACCAGCGGGTCCTCGAGCCATTCCTCCGCGATGATGTGGAGATGGGTGACGTGGATGATGCTGGGCATGGTGTGGGTGCTGAGCGTGCTGCGAGTGTTGAGGGTGCTGTGAGTGCGGATGTTGGGGGTGGGGTCCTTGTTGCGGGGGGCCATGCGGGTGCTGAGGGTGAGGGTGCTGTAGAGCGGGGTGTCCGTGAGGGTGCTGTGGGTGGGGGTGTTGAGGCTGTTGGGGGCGAGGGTGCTGTTGGTGCTGGGGAAGCGTCTGAGGGTGTTGCTGAGAGTGTTGCTGAGGGTGTTGCTGAGAGTGCTGCTGGGGGTGCTGCTGGGGGTGCTGCTGGGGGTGTTGCTGGGGGTGCTGCTGGGGGTGTTGTTGTGGGTGTTGCTGGGAGTGTTGTTGAGGGTGTTGCTGGGGGTGCTGTGGGTGAGGATACTGGGGTTGGGGCTGCTGTGAGTGTGGGTGCTGTGGAGGTGCCTGCGAGTGTTGCGGGTGTTGTTGCGGGTGCATGCCATGTGGATAAGGTGTCTGCTGGGTGTGGGGGGCGTGAGCGTACTGGGGCTGGGACTGAGGCTGGGCGTGGGGCGGCTGAGGCTGGGGGTGGTGAGGCCCGTGTTGGTGATATTGCTCATCGTCATAGTTGTCGGCAATCAGCTTCATTCTGCTTTGAGTCTGTAAAAGGAGGAAACTGGTTTTTGTGTGACAATGGCAAGAACATCTTTCCCTCATAATCATCAAATATTATTATTGGACATAAATAAAGTAACACCTTAAAGCACACTGTGATCCTGTACAATAGCCACACAACCTGAACCTAGGCCACGACAGCTCTTTATTTCTCAGCTGGGCACTTATTTAAAAGAAATTTGGTAAATATTCTTAATGCCTCTCTCTTCCACCCAACTGAAGATTTTGCACAAATTGTACTTCCCTGCAGTTGTTTGTACTTCTTGTGATTGAGTTGTACAATTGTACTACTGTGCTGCTGGACGTCGCAATTTCCTTTGGGATCATTAAAGTATCTTTGATTTGATTTGAATTGATTTAATAGGATAATAACAAAACTGAAATTAAAAGAGTAAAAGTTGCAGCTAATTTCGCTAATAAATGTGGCTTTTAAAAAATGTCATATGAAACGAGCCCAGACTTTATTTGTCAAGAATAAATCCTAAAAACCCCTCGACAAATTTTCCGAACGAGGAAAAATTAGATGCTGCATTAGGGAAAAGTGCTTAAAACAAAACCAGTAAAGGGCATCAGTGGCCTGGAAAAATAGCTGGATGGCTTGTGGAGCTGAAGCTTTTTCATTCAGATTAATATTGCCTTGAAAAGCAGCTGCAGTGCAGACAGAATCTTCCAAGCTTTGCTGGTGCAATACTGACATGTTGTTTGAGCTGGTGCATCAGTTTGTCCCGCTCTCTCTTGAGAGCCAGCACTTCCTCCTGAGTCTTCTTTTTGTTTGAGGCAGATAGTTCCAGCAGCGCAATATTAGCATCTTTCTCACTGATGGCTGCCAGCAGAGCTTGTTGCCTGCAGAAACAAACAAACAAACATATTTTTAATTTTATGTGAAAGACCAACACAAAGTGGCATACAATGGTGAAGTAGAAAGAAAATGATACATGATTAAAATAAAATTTTCACAAATAAAAAACTGAAATTGTCAGGATGACACTAACTTCATCTCCAGTATCTCCTCCAGCTGTTTCCGGCGCTCCTGCCTCATGTTAGTTAGGTGGGTGTCCCTCTCCTGCAGCGACTGCTGGGTGGAGGACAGACGCTGTTTGGTGGAATCCAGCTCCTGCCTGGTCCTCTCCAGTGTGTTCATGAGCTCCTCCAGCTGACGGCAAATAGGTAAATTACATACAAGTGTTTTATAAAGTAGGAAAATAAATCACCAATAATTTACTTGTTTAATTGCATATCCTGCTAAATCTAATTCAATATGTACGTACTTTTAAATGGTGACCACCGTCCAAGGAGCTGTCCTTACGAGCGTCTTGTCCTAAGCCTTTCCTCTCTGCTTGTCCCTTGATGTTTGGTCCCTTTTTTGTCTGGTCTTTGCCTCCTTGTCTGCAAAAGCACATAAATGTGAGACTGTTTCTTTATCAATAATCTTTATGCCCCATGTCTTTGGTCACTGTAGCATTTATCTATGAGGAAATTCCAAATACATTATCTACATGGTGCAATAAAAAAAAAAAACCTGCATTTAAATGAGTAAAATAGTACATCAAAACTTGAAACTCAAACAAGCAAAACAAGCATATTGTGATAATGTTCATATATTGTACATGGAGGTCGCAGAACTGCAACAAGACATGAGCAACAAAGATGATTTTCAGCTTCATGTTAATATAGCACTGCTCAGATGATGCAAAGGATTGACCACCAGAGTTAAGATGGATATTGGGAGAATCAGGTAAGAGTTGGGGGGGGGGGGGGGGGGGGGGGGGGCAGTACAACACCTACCTTGGAGCTAGACTGCAGATGATGAAAGAAAAAGGTAGAAGAAAAGGGCATGACACGAGCGGAGGAGACATTAGAAGGAGGAGACAAATATCTTTGTTAAAAAAAAAGTACAATCACATGAAAACAATACAGAGGAGGACAGACAATATATAAGTGTGTTTGTTGTCAAACAACATGACAGAATACAAGGCTGCATGTAACAGATGCTGCTGCTCTGCAGCCTGAAGCTGCTGATGCAGGATGCACCTTCTCTGACAACATAAAACCATGTGCATCTGCTGCCAGGCCTGGGAGTGGCAGACATGCAGCCAGACAGGCATAGGGCAAGAGAAGAAGGGATGAGTCTGGGTGCAAAAGGAGGGAAAGTCAGCGGTGGTTTGACCAAGAGAAGGAGGAGACTCAGTCACGGATGAAGGGTTATTCAGACAGAAGACACACAACTGAATTGACATACTTCAGCACCGAGGCTTCGGTCCAGACCCCCACCTGCTACAGCAGCTCACTGACTGAGCGCTTGTAGACCTGGAGCACATCAGAGCTCGACATGCAGGCTGCTGGGCTGATCATTTCAGTGTTTGTTAGATCAAGCTAGTTACAGGGGTCCGGGTGGGTTAGGATGTAGGTACAAAGAAATACCATCAGAGAAAAGGCTGTAGGGTTCACTACTGGGGTGATTGTGACTGAAGGTGATGGAGGGATACAGAGGGTGATGCAGGGTGCAGTGGGCAGATGGGTGGATGGTATGAGCGCTCAGATTAGAACTTCACACACACACACAGTAAACTACGACAAACAGCCAACACAACAAACAATATAAGCCTGCTTTGTGACAGGCTACAAAAGGGCCTGGGACAGGTGGAGGGTTGTCTGTCTCGCGGTCCTATCTGTGGAGAACATAGAGCTGGAGTTGCCCTGGTGTACCGGACAGTCTCCAAGACGGCAGCTTTCACAGTTCTAGATAAACCATGGATCTAAAAGTGCTATTTGAGGCTTTGGTGGGGGACCGGGTGTTGGCACGGATCGAGGGACTGTCCCGTTAGCTCATCCACCTCAGCTCACGTCCCGGTCCGGGGAAGAACGGCGTGGATGGTGTTAATCCAATTAGGAGGGGAATGAGCTGCTTGGCGGAGGTCTGAGCTCTCTGAGTGCTTTTCAAGTTATTATTAAGATCACTTCTGCAGATATTCATATTCTAGAAGGTGATGCTTGAATTTGCTGATTTAACTAATAATGCAGTTTGTCAAAGATCAAAATATTTTTGTTGGCTTTATTTCTGTCAGTTAGGAATGGATGGATATTAACACTGGTTGCTGCATGCCGTTTGAGAAAACATACGTGCAGTGCAAGTACCTCATACTCTCATACAGAATAATCAAAACCCACTTATGGAATGCACACTTTGAACCACAATCCAAGCATGCCAAAGGAATCCAAGCAATACTGATCCAGGGACCTTCGCATCATACTCGGAGCAAAAACACCCAGATAATGGACAGACGGGCCATCACTGAGACACAAAGATCCCTGGGTCCGCTAGACAGGAGGCAGACACCAGGGACACGTATGACACCAGGGACAGTCGCAGCATTTCCAAATCCGAGACTTGAACCATATAGCCGAGCCGAAGTGCCTTGGCAGAGCACTCACTTTCCCAGGAAATCCCACACCATGCCCCCAATCTGCTGGGGGGCAGCAGACACAAAAGGAGGTGGGTCAGAGGGAGCTCTCCCACCGGGACGAGGGTTGAGGTGAGGGGCAAAGGGAAAGGGGCTGATGTGGGTGGGTGGGGCAATAGAGAAAGAGTTGAATGGGAGATTTAAATATATTTTGACAAAAAAAAAAAAAAGAAATTTGAAAGGAAAATAAAATGGAAGTTTAAGACAGGCATGAATAATGACAGGCATCATGAAGGTAGGGGCAGATGAAACAGGGGATCAAAAGAGGAACAGGACAGAAAAAAGAGGGTAAAAGATGGCAGAAAAGACAAGAACACTCAATTAATGCAACACCACTCAGAAGTTGATGTGGCTCTGAAATGAAATGTCTCCTATCATGATAAACTGGGAATGTTGGACTGCTGTGCAGGGAAAGATGGAGTCCAACAAAGCAAGTCTAAGTCTCATCGCTCTACATTCCTGTCCAGGTGAATCAGGCTGGGTCCAGCATCAGACGAACGAAGCCCAAAGCTGCCACTGCAGAAACGTGAGCCATGATGAGACCTCCATCTTCATTCACATTAACTCACATCAGTTTGGTTTCACTCAAATAACAAACATATGGGATTTTATTTTCCCTTTATAATACTCACAAAAAGACAAAAATCTCAAAGACCAAATTTCCAAACTTAAACTTTAACTGAAAATTGTCCGTATGGTGACAGAACCAACACAGTAGTCGGACTAAGTATTGTATAAACAAAAAACTAGCTCTTGGTGGATGATGATCTGATCTATCTGCTCATATACTTTTATGGTAGAAATAGATACAGACGCTTTATTTGCCTCGCAGGTCACAGGTGTTGCTGGAGCCTATCCGGGTGACTGCGGGCGAGGGGCGGGATACACCCCAGATGCGTCGCCAGCAAATCGCGGGGCAAGGAAACATACAATGCGATTCAAAAATGTTTCCTTTGTGTTAGATTGTCACTTTAGTGCATCTTGTTGGGGTATGTTGTATGTGTGTAGTCGTACTAAATATTTGCCATTAATCTGCCACTTGGTTGCGTCGGAACGGAGCGGTGAGTTTATTACATATGTGCACGAAAAAAAGCAATAAATAAATGGTGTCAGTCACTGTGGACAAACACAAAATTATCATGATGCAATTATGTCAAGATTTTTCTGAAATAGTATAGAAACATTTTATTCTTCCTCTGTGACAATAACAATAAGGATTTAAATGCCTGTCTAATTTCTTTTTGAACTGTGTAATTGGGACCATCCGAGTTAATTACTGTACCTTTCCAGTTCGGCGATCTTCTTGTCCTTGTCATTCTTTTCCGTCTCCACCTCTCGCAGGATGTCCAGGAGTCTCTCCACCTCGGTCTGACATTTGCTGGCCTCATCCTTGTAGAAGCTCACCTCCTTCTCCAGCAGCTTCACCCGGTCCACGTACTCTGGGTTCCCTCTGGAGCCAGACTGCAGCTCCACCTCGTGGGCCTTCTGCACCCACACAACCAGAGACAGACAAACAAACAAACAAACAAACAAACAAACATGCAAACAGCCAAAGATGCCCCCAGTTAATATTATGATGTCAGGTCAACTATACAATTATCATACAGAATGTTTTACTGATAATAAAAGAGACATACCGTACATACATAAATACAGAACATTGCAGTGTATCGGTGTCCTATATTTAATGCTACCACTGTTCTCTCTGTTTCTGAACGAATAAAGTTGAGCAAAATGTTCTGGACATGGGCATCACTGCTAGCGCTGGTTCATTAGCTACAGGAGAGTTAATACTGAGCTCCTTCAAACCGCCCTCGAGCGATCCAGTCATTTCACACACTTGGTGAGTTTGCAGGATACACAAAGTATACCTTCTGTGTCTGTCTTTGTGCAGCAGTTTAGCAAAAAATGTTGTAAAAAAAAAAAAATCAGTAAATCATGATTCTGTCTCATCAGCTTTCGGTCACTAATCAGTGCTCAGTATGGGCTAATTCTCGCCTTATTGCGACAGATTGTAATTCTCCACTGAAGTACATCAGAGTAGTACACATCACCCTCAGGAAAATATGCAGTCATACATGTCAGTACAGGTTGCAGAAGTGCAAGAATCATACAGAGCCAGAGAGCATCCATCAAAACACAGCAGTGATCCAGACCACGGCTGATACCTCAGCTGACAGCACCACACTGTGACGAAGGAGAAGCGTGGCAACACTGACAGCGACGACATGCAACAAGGTCGACCATATCATGCAAACCCAATGAAGCTGCACACTTTATGAGCTTTTCACTCTTTAAAACAGGGACCAAGAAAATCTGATGTCTTTCATTAAGTTTCATATTTCGAGCATGAGGAGTGATGTTATAGGATTCAACGTCTGGGAAAATTTTTACAGGAAGCGTCCCCAAAAAATGGGTTTTAGTGAAGCAAGTGGGAAAATATTAAATGATGGTATCAGCTTTACAAAATAATGACGTATATGTGCAGCCTTCAAAACAAATGGAATCCTACAAAATCTGAAAGAAATTCTGAAAAAGACAATAATAATAATAAAGTAATTCCATCATCTTTGACTGTAATTCAGTAACAAATGGAAATGAAGTGATTATATCCTACTCTCGAACATATGCCCTGATGAAGGACTAGAGACCAAATAATGTGCCTAATATTTAAAATCTAATATTGGTCATAAATTTGGCAAAAGCCACACACACTTTATATAACTATACAAACACAGATAAACCAAGTACAAAGCCAAAACAAAGAAAACACACAAAGCCGATACACTTTATACTATAAAATTCTAACTGACCAAAATAAATGAATTTATAACTTTGCCTATGTGGCACCAGTTTCACCCATGTGTCACAAACACAAACCACTGCAGAATGGGTACGCTGCATAGGACTGGAGTGCAACATAAAGCTCCGTGTATTAGTACAGCGCAATGATCGACATGCATCTGGGTGGGCCGGTGGGAGAAAGCCTTCGCCGGGGGGGTTGGCGTGATCACCATCTAGCATGTTTCAGAAGAAGTCATCAGTGTCCTCATGCTTTCAATATGCGCCTCAGAGAGCTCAAGAGAGGGGACTTACAGGATTGTTCATGTGACTGAATAGCTGCTCAGCTTGCTACATTGCAAACGCAGAGGTTGAGTGGAACGGAGGGAGTGGGGTGGGATCCGAGAGAGTAAGTGTTTGGATTTGGATTGAACCAAAGGAGAGAACAGCAGGATAAGACATGTTACAAGACATGTTTGACAGAGCAGTAACATAGTCTCAGTAAAACACATGTTGCTACAGGGTAAGGGAACACGTCAGGGACAAATGCTGATGAACAGACAGAGGGATTTGAATAATGGAGCAGGAAGCCACAGAGGGGGGTAATTAATGGAGCGTCGGCTCCCTGCAGGTTCCTAACAGAACATCAATGCAGCATGTTACAGGAGGGAATGCGTGAGGTAACCAATAACCCGGTTAATTACTTTATATCAGGCAGGTCTGTGTTCCTGGATGCAAGGATGCAATGATCATTATATTCTAGCCGACAACTACATTTTCATATGAAAAATGTTTGCTTGAGTTGGCTTCTTCTTCTCTACATTTTATCCCATCATTATTACTACTACTGTCCCCATGTCTCCTCTGGACATGTCCAAACCATCAAAGTCTGGTCTCTCTGACCTTGTCTCCAAAATGTCTAACCTTCACTGTCCCTCTTATTGTCTCATTTCTAATCCTACCCCACCTGGTCACTCCCAAGGAGAACCTCAGCATCTTCATTATCCAATAACGCCAACACAACTCTTAATTTGAGACTGGAAGCTCATGGTGTTGTAGAGAAACACTAGTTGGCAAAGCAACCTTATCATGACGGTCACATACCTGTTCATAACACATGACATTCTGCAGGTCATGTGACACAATTTGCAAACTGTGTCATGCTGCTAGCTTTACTGGACTGAAATGAGTTTTTCTCCCCATATTTGGATCTGGTGACAGAACTATTGAGCTTTAACGGCAGAAGACGAATGCTCTCATAGTACGCTATACTGTACAGACCGAGGATCAAAATGAATAATTACATTTCATGCATCAGCCAGTGTCCACATAAGAGAGTCTGCGGTATGAGTCTCACACCTACCTTCTGTAACTGTGTCTCCAACTTACTACACTCCTCTTTTTTTTGCTCAATGGCAATTTCCAGTGATTTGAGCTTTGAATCCTTTTTGAGGCCAGAAGATGCCAGGGATGAAGCATGTTCCTTCAAATCGATGAGACCGGACTGGCGGTGGAAAGAGAGCAGATAGCATTCAAACCAGGAGGCTAACTAGGCCACGTTGCCAGAGACGGCATCTTAAATGTCAGATAAAGGCTGACAGAGAGCAAAAGATGAACAACATATGGTGTACAAAACAGGAGAAATACTGAGAGATATACTGTAAAAGGCACAGCATGTGTAATAATGTCTGGTCATCTACACACAGCCCTAAACTGCCACCCCAAAATGAAACCACAATGAGCTTCATGCATCCTCACTGACCTCCTTCTCTGTTAATTCTATCTGCAGGCTGTTGACTTTCTCCTTCAGATCTTTGTTCTCCTTCTTATAGGATTCCACTTCTTCCAGACGTTCTCTGTCTTCCCTCTCCCTTTGGTCCTTTAGACGCTCTATTATCCTCTCCTAAGACACATATCATTTTGAAAGAACTACACTTAAAAAACAATTCAAGAAATATATTTTAAAAATACACAGTCGGTGAGTTCTGCCATAAGAACTCTGCTTGTATGACAGTTTCATCAAGCTTCTCCTCTATCTCTCAGCATAAAAAGTGAAAACTTTCTTTTAGCGCAAAATTTTTATTTCAGGGGTTTGAAATATTTTTTCAAGTGGCTTCTCAGATAATAAAAATGTGTCTATCATGCAGACTGTTCACATCATTGCACACCTTCTCTGACAGCGCCTCCTCCAGGGTGGCCAGGGCAGTGTCTGTGTTACTGGAATCGGTTTGCAGAGACTTAACCCTGTCCTTCAGGTTCCCCAGCTGCTTGTCTTTGTCCCGCAGCTGCTCCTGCAGGTTCTCAATCTAATAAAGAACCGGGAAGATGGTGGTGGAAATGAAGCGGCATGGTCACAAAAACAGACAGTTTAAAGTTGGTGTAATTGCTGGATATGTACAAATATAAAAAGGCCTTTGAAAATGAATACCCTCTCCAGAGAAAGTTAAGTTCATAGTTTGAAAATGTGTTGGGGGGGGGGGGGGGGGGGGGGGGGGTTGTACAAAAACAGTTTCTATGAAAGGAAAAAAATAATCAAAAGGCATGGAATAAGTGCAGAAATCAGTAGGAAACCTACTTACTTCAGACCATTGAAAAATCTATTTAGAGAGAATAAAATATGAATACTCATCTAAGATATTACATTATACGATCAACACGACAAAGAAAAATAATATGAAATAAATATCAGAATACAAGACTGATGTAAAAGTGAGGAAAATCAGATGAGAGAAATATGTGAAAAACGGCAGAGGCATTGGGTGAGCAGGTCAGGATCAGAGAGGGAGTAATGCAGACTATTTTTAGCACTGTCAATGCAAAAGTTGGTTAAATAAAGATCTGAGTCAAACAGAGTTGTCTTTTCTTATTTTATTAAAAAGTCAGTAATTAATCAAATCAGCTTTGAGCACATGTGTGCACGAGTGTGCAAAGAATCTTAAGCATACATAGATACGTATACGATTCTAGGTGAGGGGCGGGAACATGGATGAATCATAAACCTCAAAGGGACAGGGAGGGGTGTGAGAGATGCAGGACCAGGAGAAAGGAAAAAAGCTTCTATTCAAGTCTCATAACGAAACTTAGTCAAGGTTGCCGTTATCTGTCTACGGAAACAGCTCAGGGAGTGTCCTGTTATCTATCTGTGGAGACGGGGCAAAAGGGAATGTGTGGCAAACAATAATTCAGAGGACATTGTGTGCGAGACAACATGAAGCATTAAGTTGTGTCAAAGAATACCAACATAATTCATACAAATTAAGACAAATACCTAATTTTGCCACAACACACACACACACACACATGCAAACTTGACCAGTGAACTAGAAATATGTTCTTGCTTGTCTTAATACAGACACGTTCAGCTTTGAGAAAACAATAGACGCTCTGGAAGGTGAAACCACTCTGCTTTCTGCTCCTTATGATGACAAAACCGTTCATTCTATTCATCATTCAATTACAAATATTATTTATGGAGCAAGCTTACACAGAACTGTGTGACTATATGTAGCACCACAATATTCCCTTCAGGCCTTTTTCCTACTTCCAAATATCCTTTCAGTACTGAAACCGTGTTCAACTCTCCTTACCTTCTTCTGCAGGACATTGATTTTCCTCTCTTTGACCTCTAGCATGTCCTTCATGTCCCTGATTTCTCCAGCGAGAGTGCCCTTTTCTTCGGTCAGGTCCTGCAGCTGCTTCGTTTTCTTGTTCAGAAACGACTCTTTCTCCTCCAGACGCAGACGCAGAGCATCAACCTGAAGCCAGAAGCAGCAGTACAGTATGGATTTAGACTTTTCTTAAGAAAGCCTGAGCTAAAGAGAAAGAGGAGGAAAAACAAACAAATAAAGATGTTTTTCTTCACCTCTGTCTGCAGGATGGCAGCGCGTTGCTCCTTGGCAGTGAGAGACTCTTTGAGCACCTCAATATGCTGTTTGCAGTCTGAGTTCTGGTTGTTGAGGGTCTCGAGTTTTGTCTGCAAAGCCAGTAGCTCCGACTCCTTTTTTGACAACTCCTGCTTAAGTTGGTCAATCTACAGACGGAACAGATGTAAGAACATAAACAGGATCATGATTGGGCCATTAGTGTGTGTGTGTGTGTGTGTAGGTGTGTGTGTCAGTAAGAGAAAGAATAAGAAACCTTTTGTTACAAAACTGTCAGTGCAGCTTTTGCTTCTCTCATTAAAAATGCATTTGGGACTGACTCCCCTGCATTCATCATACATTATACATCATCTCTATTCATGATTAATGAATAGCAATCTAAAAATAGCATAACAAAACTGTGGCTGGTCTGCACACCCGGTTGTCGAATACGAGGAGCGGTAAGTAAACACAGTAAACCACACGCCGCACAGTTTCAGAGTTCAGGTCAGGATGACTGCGTCGCTGCAAGTACTGACATGCAAGCATCCTTAAACGCAAGTTATCAAGTCATCACGATGTGTGGGCTAAAAGAAACGCTGACTGGGCTGAAAACTAAAGCAGGTTAATGATGAAATCTGGTTGTGACTTTGTGGACTTCACTGTTAGGTCGTAACGTTCATCACGATTGGCAATGGAACTAAAAGTGGGGTTTTTAATGCACTTTAGTAAGACGAGCTCAACATTTTATTCAACACATCGACACTGAGCTCAGCAAAGAAGGAAGCTGCCAGCAGGACACTTTGCTAATGACACTAAAGGCTAAAGCTAATTCCAGTGGCACGTTGGCTGTAGCTGCACAAGTCTGCGTATATCAGCTCGATGCATTTTTGCGTCTTTCTTAAAGCTGTATTTTTGCAGGCTCTTTCTTTCTACTAGTGAATGCATTGGTGCAGATTGAATCTACCTTGGCCTTCATAAACTTAGAGTGGTTCTTGTAGACCTCCATCTGTTTGATCTCCTCTTCTCTGTCCTCTGTGTTCAGTAAGCCATTCGCCTTCAGCATTTGGATCTCATCCTCCAGATCTCGAATGTTGCGCTCCAAAGAGGCAATTTTGGTGTCCTGCACACAAACACGGAGAAGGGACACACCTCAAAACCCTGACTAGCAAGTCCTCAAGTCGCATGCTGGAAAGGGAAACGATGCAAGAGACAAGCGTCCTGACAACGACGAGAAAAAAAAGACACTGAGAGGCTAAGAGACGGATCTAGTGAGATAACGAGAGACAGCAAGGAGCGCTTCGGTGAGGCTGCGAGCAGCTGCAGTATCTGTCGGTGAAATCAGGAGCGTTCCATCCCGTTCCTTGCAGCAGCTCAGAGGATTTAATCACCATTGGGAAATACTGAGCACACATCCAGCACGAAGAGATCGCCCAGTGGCCAGAGAAAAATGTGCAGAGGGAAAGGGAGAGAAGTAGCAATCCGCAGCTTTTGCCCGTAGTTGCTCGCAGCTCAGTGCAGAATCCAGTCTCAGGACTGCGACTGTGAGCGCAGCTTTAGCTTCACAGCTTTTTAAATAAATAATAAAACGCCTTTAAGATTAGACATGGTCCATCTCCTGCTCCAGCAGACCATAGAGCAACCTTGTTCCTTCCCCTCTCTCTCTCTTTCTGTGTGCCTCCCTCTTTCATTCTCATGGCTCTGGACTTGTGAACTTGTGGCCGCTGGCAGGGGGGTCACTCCAAGCCCAATGCAGAGGAGCGTGGGTAATATATCGAAAGGAGGAATGATGGACTAAAGAAATGTATCGGAGGAGTTATCGTCAGAGCTTTGGAGGCACATGCACTTCCATCTGCGGTCGCAACTGACCCCAGCCTCAATCTAACAAGACCAACATCAATGAACTAGCATCGCTGGAATAGATTCAAAATATCGTACCTTCAAAAGAGTTTTTTTTTTTATTCCATCCACATGAGATCACTGGTTCACCGACTTGGTCAAGTAAATCTTGCTCTTTATCTCTCTTTCCCTCCCTCTATGTGTCTCTTTTTCTTTCTATCGCCTGGTATACTGGCCTCTCACTGTCATAAACAACCACACCTGTTTCCATGGTAGCAGTAGGCAGGCTATGTATGCACTGTGTACTGGTGACTGAGGAGGAGGAGCAGGAAGGAGAAGAGGAAGGGAGGAAGGGAGGATTGCTCGTGCTTCCGTCAGCATCAGCATCAACAAG
Organism: Brachionichthys hirsutus; assembly: GCF_040956055.1. Classification (NCBI taxonomy): domain Eukaryota; kingdom Metazoa; phylum Chordata; class Actinopteri; order Lophiiformes; family Brachionichthyidae; genus Brachionichthys; species Brachionichthys hirsutus. Next base: position 7,445,230 of record NC_090904.1, on the reverse strand, counting down.
GCGGAGAGCAATCGGAGAGACGCTGGGTCTTCCTGCACAGCACAGGAGGAGGAGCAGAAGGATGGGGGCGGGGCTTCCCTCGCTCTGTATGCAAATCAAGATGAGCCCAGAGGATGGATGTCATGTGATCGGGGGGCAGGGACATATCCACAGCCAATACAGCTGAGTGAGTGGGCCGAGTCAGCCTAGGAATGATGTCATGATTTATTTTGAGGAAGTGATGTCAGACCTCTGCAGCGAAGCTCGCCTGTCCACAGCGGAACAACCCCTGTACAATGATCTGCAAAACGTACATCTCAACAAACACATTTATTGTAGGAACACATTTAACATCTTATAGCCGCATCGCTTTTACAGAATGGAATTTGATGTTATGCTTGAGACAGACGCTAGAAGCCGTTGCAGTTGAGGGTAGTGGGTGGGGTTTTCAAATACTGCAATCCAAATCTATTTTTAAAATGTTTTCTAAAATAATATGACTGTTTGCCCAAATAGTGACCCTCTTAAATTTCTCCTGAGGTTCTCAATCCTGCTTAAACAGCGCTTCAACATGCGGAATCAGATCTGACATATTTAAAAAAAATGTTTTGAACAATTCTAAATGCGTACGTTGTAGATAATAGCATTCATTTAGTGTTCTGCCTGGCTTATGGCTATGTCCATTTTATGCACGTGTGCGGATTGTTAAGAGGGCTCCATAGTAGTAGTACATTGTATGTACTGCATGAATATATTGTATATATGCATATGACATAAATATTTCTTCTCCTTCATATGACTTCAGTCACTCCTGTACTGATGTTACAGTTTCCCTTTTTCAAGGCACATGGTGAAAGAAACAGTTATGTAATTGTGGGACACACACGTGCAGACAGGAGACATATTATCAAACTGCCTTAAACAAAATAAAATAAAATAAATAAAATAAAATAAATTACCTTCATTTCAATGATGGTTTGCAGGGCCTTGGTTTTGCTTGGATCCTGATGTAGTTGATTTCTTCTGTGCAATTCCTTTATAAAAAGAAAATACCAACACTGCAACATTAGCTTCTTCACTAAAAGTAGGATTATAAAAATGCACAAAAATGTATACAAGACATTGTATACATTTTTGTGCATTTTTATAATATAATACTATATTATATTATAATAGATGTAAATTTGGTCCATGCGAGTGATCTGCAGGTTTTCGGTCATATATCAAATAATCAATATGCGACAAAATACTGCATGTAGCAGAATTGGCCATATTGATTACTCTGCCCTCTAGTGTCAAAGCAATAAACAGTCAATGCTAAGTCATTTATGGAGGCATATTAATTATAACAATAACAGCAAGCTGGCTTGACAGGGTACCTCTCTCAGATGAAGGTTCTCCTTCTCCTTTTGATCTAGAATAACCTCCAGGTGACCGAGCTGCGCTTCTGCTTCAGCAATGCGCCTGGCTCTTTCATGCTCTTCCTCCTCTGACGGCCTGCCCGGGCCTGGCGGCAGCCCTTTGCTCTGCAGCATCTCCAGCAACTTTTTGATGGACTCATCTCTGGCACCCAGAGTTTGCTTCTGGGTCTCAATCCTCATCTCCATCTCCTCCAGGGTCTTTCTCAGCAAGAAGAGCTCCTTGGCCTGCCTGTCGTGCTCAGCCTGCAGCCGACGGAAGTTCTCCTCCGTCAGCTCGATGGTGGCGAAGTGATCAGACAGTGAACGGTTGCCGCTCTCCTGCTGTAGCAGGTGGTTCAGGTCGCGTTGGGTGCGCAATTCATCCTGCAGAGCTTGAATGGTCATCTGGAGATGCTGACGATGTTCAGACAAAAACATGTGGTACACAATGATTTAAATGAATAAAGGAAACCCTGAATGCAGTTCTTTTCCTGATAACACTGCACATGAGGAATGATTTTTGTCATACAGGGTTCTGCAAAAAAGAAAAAACATTATTCAAACATATCACTTACCTATGTTTTGAAACAGATTGTAAAGTCATACTGCCAGTAGACAGTGTGGCTTTTTGAGTATAAGCATAAGAATAAAAATATTAGATTTGTCTTTACACTGGCACAAGTATCAGATGTAAGTCATGTGGAATGACAGCGTGAGTTGTTTCTACACATTAAGGCTTAACATAAAGCTGTCATACTTGTTTGTTAGTATGCTATGAAGAGTCGCTTTTGCTTTTAGCCATGTGAGCACAATCAATGCGGGTTTTCTATTTTTTTATTAACTCGTTAATCAAAGCAGAAGGCCACTCTGATGAATCCCTGCAGAGGCCTGGATACAAACCTCAGAGGCGGCATTCAGTCATAATGAAAAGGGTTCTGCATCGTCACGAAAGAAACGCCAGCGGACTTGTAAATCTTGAGATGAGCTGCTTAATATCCATTGGTGGATACTGATGCGATCCCAGTAGTAAGATATATAAAGGCGTACTTGTCAGTTAATTTTTGTGCGCCCTCAATGAAAACACACAAAAATTAAGTCCGATATAGCAGATTGTGTCTTTGAGGCGTCAGACTCAGGGAGGAAAAACATTTAGGGGCCAAGTTTCTGTCACAGATAAAGGCCTGGTTTTTACCCATCTTTCTTCCAGCAGGACTCTCCATAGAGATAAATCCCTCTGTGCCCAGAAAATGGCCCCCCATCAGGACTTAAAAAAAAAAAAAGAGTCAAAACTGATCAGTCGTCATCGTTCAACGGTGATTCTGGGGAAACATATGAGGGTTCACAGGAAAAGAAGACAATAATTCACTTCCTTCTGGAGGCTCATTGAAGAGCAGGTTGGGATGGTGCAAAGGGATTGCCAGGTGTCAGAAAGTACACGGCACACAGGTGACTCTATGTTGTGCACACAGTACGTGTTGCAAACATAGGGACAAACCTTAGTTCTCCTGGCATCCAGCAGCTGCAGAGCGTGGGCAGAATGAGCAGAAAAAACAAATGTATGGTAAAACAGAGTGTTTGCATATGATGCAACAGAGATGGATGATCGGCAAAGAGCTAGAGATCTCAATGAGAGACACCCTCTGTCTGTTCAGCTGTCGAATCATCTTCATCATCATCACATTCACAATAAACCGACAGGCAAAATGTGACTGATGAAAATGACCTTTCTGGAACGAGAAGGATACGAGGTTTACAATGACAGTAAAAAAGTTCAACATCAGCTATCGTGATCTTTTGATGATATGTATTTTTATTGATACATCTCACACCTCCTGAAGTATTAAAAGTTATTGTACAGCGATTGTAGAATGTGTGTTATAGCATAAGGAATAATCAGATGATGTTGAAATCAGATCTTGTTTTGTTATTTTTATTTATTTATTTAAGAGCTGTAATCATGAAGAGTGAAAAGAAAGCGATCACTTGATCAATTGTAACTACTTTTGGAACAGGTGAAACATTCCGACCACTTCCAAATACAAATGCTGAACAAATTCTTAAATGCATTTTCTGGTTATTACCTCTTAGCCTTTTAGTTTAGGCTTTGTGGCATTCATCAACAGGTGTTAGATTCCTAATGTCACCAAACAAAAATGTAAATGTGTCATCTTGGCCTTGGGGAGTTTTAATGGCCACTGAATGTCCTGCTATTTATAGCTGAGAAGATCATTTGCAGATTTATATTCACTTCACAATCAAATTGTTAGTTGCACCTACCAAGGCAGAAGTTATGATGGTCTGGCCACCATAATATAATTCTCAAACATTAAAAGCTGCAGTTTGCTGTATTAATGTTTGTTGTCTCACAGTCAAAGATTTTTGCATTAGGCCTATATATTTAATCCTTCCGGATTTGGAATATTATTTGGATTCACATCAGTGTTTGATGTGTGGTAATGTATGTACACACACACACACACACTGTGAAGAATCCTTTAAAACTCCAGGATCCAGTTGACGATCTGGATTACCCCTAGAATCGACTGGATCGTTCAACCTACCTCCCACCAAAATCTGGTTACACACCTTTTTTTAATTCGCTAGTAGACAGTCAAACAAATACACAAACCAACACTCACAAACTATGAATTGCTATGCATGCTTAAGTACCATAGATATTAACGAGCAAGAATTCAAAGGAATAAATCAATAGCCTCTTAGATGTCATAGACTGCACTCTGCTCCTTCCTCCACCAGAGGGCAGTGTTTGAATTAGACCACATGTCTCAAACCTGTCCAGTGGAGGGCGGAGACACTCCAGGTTTCTAAAAATTGTGCACTCGGTTATTTACACTTTTCAAACATTAATTAATGATATAGGAAAGATTCGGTTTGACCAGGTGGCACAAGCTCCTATCTGGCACAAACAGAATACTGTATATCACATATACGCTGAGTCAGTACATCCAGCTGCTCTCTACGGTCAGAACCTCTGTGTTGTAGAACAAGATGGCTGACAGTACACAATTGCGCCCACAGGATGTGGTGGTGGTGGTGGTGGTGGGGGGCATTTATTCATCTCAGTGAAGCTGACAGAACAGTAAAGAGAGGCATGGTTTCAGAAGTCTTGCCGGAGTGACATGACATTCTGCATATGGATAACTTCCTCCACTGTGCACCCAAATATATATTTCATTCCCTCACATCCAGATTATCATCCGGATCTCAACACAACTGTGGATAGTAGGGAAACATCATGAGTTTTCTGTTGCTGGGTATTTTTTATTTTGACTGGCCAATTATTTTCATGTTATTGACAATAAAATTATCTGCCTCAAGACGTATTAATCTGTTTCCTGGATCCAAGATCCACCTCTGCACAGCATGGCCGTCCCCAAGGATGACTAATCCCTCCTGTTACGACTCAGAGACATTTGGGGTGGAAAACTACTACCGGTACATTTTTTAAAGGCATGCGTGGGGTGAGGATGTTAACAAGACCTCTGTAGCTTCTCACCTCCGTTTGAGGCTAGTGGCTTAAAGCTACTGGCATCACATAAATGTGAAGCAAACATATCTACACTGTGGCTGAGCAAGCTGCGAACAAGACAAGTCAGTGGATGCTGCTTCAGTAACCCTGACAGGATGTTCTAGGTGCAGTCGTGACAGATCAGTGCAGTGCAGTATGCAGTGGATCTCACTGCATACGTTGCTTTACTTATTTCTATTTGCTTCATTGTTTTTGGGATATCAACGTAAGCAACCACTTAGATCTGTTGGGCCCAGAAAGGCTCTGCTTCACCTCATACAGGATTATCCACCCATCCGTTTTCTTGCAGACAAGACAATTGCAGCCACTTATTCGCCTTCCTGGTCATAGGCGAGAGGGGTGGTACACCCCGGATGAGACGCCAGCTCATCATGGGGGCCACATGGAAGACATACACAATGCACACTCACACCTACGGACAATTTGCATGTTTTTGGAGTTGGGGTTAAACCGGTTGAGCCCAGAGAGAACCAACGCAGACATAGAACATACAAATACAAATATACAAACTCCACACAGAAAGGAATCAAACCCAGAAGAAGGTTTACAGCAAACATGAATCTGTGTGATTTAATGTTTTATACCAACTAATGGAGAGCACAGCAGCTTGGTAATGGTAAGAAAGATTTGTAATTTCAGTTCAATTTTGTATAAAAACTAGAACTAGTAAACAGCATGGGGTAAACAGCCTTTGCTTTGAGCATCATTGTTTCCTATTGGAGTTCATAAAGAGGATCACAGCTCTAACCGCGGAGGTGCTCACAGATCCAGTTTACTGGATGCAGCTGCAACAGCCATGAATTAATTCCTGCGGAATTCAGTGTGCTGCTGAATAGCAGCCAGGATACAGGTATAGGCCAATCAGCTACGCCAGGCGTTGAAATGAAGTGGAGGTTACCTCGGGAAGTATGCATGTTTCGCCTGATGTACCCCATCAAGCATCAATACTTACTTGTCATGTACGACAACTGCAAGCTCGTTCGCCACCATGTGCAGCTAGTTGTTAAGTGTTGTGTTAATACACGCTGTGTTCTATTCACAGCTGTTGTATCATGGGTGCAAACAAGCAGCATGCAGACTGATTTTGATGACTAAACTTGTGCACATTTGCATCCGGTATAGTCAGGGGACTCAATGACACGCCCATGTCCACACAGAGAGCAGACCATACACCAGACGGACACACTTGACTTAGACTATGCTCCAAATATAACTAGCCTCCAACCTTTATCTGAGACAAGATGCTCTCACTTTGTTCTCACATTCACATTTTTCATTTCCCAGCAACAAGTCATAATTAAAGGATAGAAACATGTGATGTCTCAGGCTGAGTAACCCTACTCACACAAAAAAAGGGTGATATGAGAAGCTCGGCCTCCATTTTGGTTATTGCATTGATGGGGGCTGAGCAGCAGTGGTCATGACTCAGTCAGATATGGAACGCTCCAACCCGCTCGCCTCCCTCCAGCAGCTCTAAATATTACACAACAATTGAAATGGTTGAGCATTTAAACATCCAGAGCCAGTTGCACGCTACTCCAGAAATGCACCACACAAAACAGTCCTCAGCTAATCTCGTCATGACCAGTGGCTGCCACGATTAGAGCTCTGCAGGCTGCAGCTGGTATTTCATTCGTGACTCACGGTGGAGACGGCGCTCAGCAAAACCGACGAAGGACAAACTAACGCTTCAGTAGTTTTCCTCTTATAGAAAAATCAAATTTGTTTTTTAACAAAGTAAACAACCGGTGGCATTCGCTGGAGCTCATAGAGGCCGGAGGCTCTGATGCAGCTCCAAACGGTGCTACAAGACAGATGCAATGATTGTCCTGAAATGACGCCGTTATTAATGAGGCACTTTGCTCCTCAGTCAGCCTCTACAGCCATCCCACCATAAGTATACACTTATGTAAGCACACCTCACAGAAATCAGGAGAGAAACGAGCAATTATAGTAACAAGGCACATCTGCTTCTGATCAGCTGGCATGCTTCATTAATGAATCCCACCAGGAAGGATATAAACATGATTCAGTGCAGTGTCAGTGCAAACCCTGACAGACAAGGCTGAGGGGACAAAAAAGACCTGTCCTTGTAATAGCATGACAGCCTGCACTGTTCTGACAGACTCTTTCAGCTTGAGCATTGTATGAGACTAGGCTAAAAATATATGCAAAAATTCAATAGCACTGCACATAAGGTGAGTGTGTGTGTGTGTGTGTGTAGGTGTGTGTTTATGTGTGATGCTTTGGGTCCTGTTGCTGCTGCTGCAGGTTTTGCTTGAACAGGAATCTTCTCTTCTCAAGCCCTGTCCATACTCATTTTCATGAATCATCACACCTCTGGGAATGACCCGCTGATAAAATGGCATCTAACTGTGAGGCAAAGAGCTCAGCCTTCTTTCAGCAGCACAGCACTGCTGGAGGGATAACAAGTCAAACTATTTTAACTCCACTCAAATCAGGAAAGCCCCAAAAAAACTATTTTAAGAGGACAGTTCATCTCAAAGGCAAACATAAGCAGGTGCTTAAGGGTGACAATAACGGCATCCTGACCTTGAAGGGTGGGATGACGGTGTCTGTTGCCGTGAGCAACGAGAGACTGACTGGTCACTCTGGCATCCTCACTTAATCAAACAGGCAGAAATGCTGCCAGACTGGTGCACAGACCACAACCAGCTGGCAGAATTCAGCCTTTTTGCGTGGTTTGAGGTGTCGTGACATTAGCTGCATCAAAATAAAGAGCTCCATCAAGCTGTCCTCATTCTAAATCTATTTCACCTGATGCATCAAACCGACATGTGGCTCTATCATCTAAACCTTCTGTCTGCATTACAAGCCCAGTGACAGGGACAGACAGAGAAAATCTGAAAAGCATCCAAATTAGAGAGACATTGTTCTCTTTATAATGTTGGATTTTAAAGATACACCTTATTTCTATTGCTTAAACAATTCTTCTGGAGATTCTTGGACATGGTTCAGGATTGTGGGTAAGAAAAGGAGCATTTAACAGCGAATTTATACTTTTCTGCATTTTCCACATAGTGTCTGTTGTTTGCTAATATCTCAAGATAGGAATGTCAGACAAACAATGACAGTGAGAGACGATCAAAGGCGGAGTAAATCATTGAAAGAAAATGGAATGGAAGGAGAGAGGAAAAGTAAGATGGCGATAAGTCACCTCGACATTTGTCTCTGAACCTTATGTCAGATAGTGATTTAACTGGGCCACTGCTACGCCCCCACATTAGACATGTCCTCTTGGTTCAATGTGATGACATCAGCAGGGCATTGAGAATTATTGGACCTTTTCAGAGAGATCCTGAATAATAAAAAATGAAAAACTAGATGCTATATAATAATATAAACGTTATGTTCTGGTTCCTGTGCCTCTGATATCAATCCTGCATCAGAGTACTATGAGTTAATTTCATTTACATGTTTGTCTTTCCACAAAGGTTTGCAAGTTGTATTGGAAAAACACTGATTGCAATATCTCTTGGATGGTGACAGTGTGTGTTGCAGCATTGCAGAGACGCAAGAGATGCACAAATCAAAAGAGACAATTGAACGCCAAGAGACTAACAGAAACTCACTGCGGCTATCAGTATAATGAATGCAGAGAAGGCTGGTCTAACCTGGTTCTCCTCATGAGTGACTCTCATCTGCTCTTTCAGGATGGATGTGCGGGCCACCTCCTCTTTTCTCATGATCCTCTCCTTCTTCAGCTCAGGACTCCAGAAGCTCTTGATGCTGTTGGTGGAAGATCCCAACTTACTGTCCTTAAGGTCAAGCTCTCTGCGCAGCAGCTCATTCTCCCTCTGCATATCCCTGAGCTGGACCTGCATCTCCAACAGCTCCCCCCCACTGCTCCGGACCGCCTGCCTCAGTAGGGCAGAGGGCACCCCCTGGTGGTGGTGGTGGTGGTGCAGCATGGAGAGGGATCCCAGGTCACTATAAGACAGGAGGTCCGCGTGATGAGGCAGCCCCACTGAAGCGATGTTGGGACTGCTGCCCATGGCGGTGACGCGGCCCCCATACATGGCCCGGTTGGTGGCGCGGCCCAGAGTCACTGTGCCTTTTGGGTAAGTAGCAGTGGAGCCCACACCCTCGTGGTCGCTCAGGTACATGGGCCCTGAAGTAGCATAGGCAGCATTGAGGGACTGGATGTTCTCCATGGAGAGTGTCTTGCCCCCCGCACCACCCCCACTCCCGCTGTTGGCCCGCCGATGGCCCAGTCTGGGGGACCTTGGCAGGCGCGGGGATCGTGCGGGGCTGCTCTCTATATGGCCTACAGCTCTGGCACTGCTGTACATGTCCTGTAAATCGGTGGGGCAGCCACCAGAGGGTCCTCAACAGGAGCACGCTGAAAAAAGGCTGCTGCGGCTCTCTGAACCACACATGGGGGGGGTATTAGGGCCCTAATGAGTGGAGCACTTCAGTGTCGGATCTGCTGAACAGGCAGAGAAGCAACTGTTAGATGAATAACAGGTGTTTCATGTGTCAGATGAAATGCATTTACAAAATGAATGCTGCTTTTCCCTCAAGTCACAGCAAACAGCAAACAGGTCTCCAAAATGCTACAGATGAGGATTGAAGACAATGTTTCTCAGCATCAGCAGCAAAGGGGGGGGGGTAAAGTATACTGTTAAGAAATTAGGTTATCTTTCAAAAGTGCATAAACAAGCAAATCATCTCATTATTGATGCCTGATTTTAATGAACAATACAACTCTCTCTTCTCATTTCATTCTTCTTCTTGCCATGCTCGAATACTGTATATTTTTGTGTTACAGATCCACACAGCACCAAACCACATCTGTCATTTTGTCAAGGAGAGAGAAACGATCATAACTGTTGCTGACACAGAGGCGATATTACCATAAGAGATAACAGCTACATGAACTCTGAAATCCTTCACCTCACTGCAGTCACCTCCCCTCCAAAAAGATGGTTCAATATTGTCTACGTTCAGAATAACGATGTTTGCAGTTTGCTCTTTGCTGATCAATCACTCTGATTTCAGTCACACTTAATAGTAAAGGCCAGTAAGGCTGGACCGCTGAAGATCACTGGCATGTCAGAGCGCAAGGGCGGGTCAACGCCATCAGAGAGGATAAGGATGTGACCACAGGCGACGCTGAGGGGTCTGTGGGGTCGGGGAGACTCCCTATTGGACCATCGTGACATTCTGAAAGGCACCGTGCAATCATTTTGTTAAAATTGTGCCAAATAAGACAAGCGGTTTAAAAATCAGAGACCTCAGACAGTGAGCGTCCAGGCCAGGACGCGTTTCTAGTAGCGGCCCTGGACGACAGTTTGAGGACAGACAGCAGGTGTTAATGTGAAAAGGCGTTCCAGCCCCGCTCGGCTCCGCGCGGTGCAGCGCAACACATGCAGCCTCCTCCTCCTCATCATCATCATCATCATCATCATCATTGTGTATTCTACTACTTCGTCGCCTCCCCGAGCTACAAACGTGCTTCCAAGTGGCCTGTCCAGCCGTCCATCCAATAATGTTCAACCACAGTCTTGCTTGGAAATGCCAAAGAGGCTCCCCGGGCGTGCTTGTATCCTCATTACGCACATGCCTTTTGTTTTGAAATACCTATCTTAATGGCTCCGGCTGCTGACCGGTGTTTAAGACGAACCATGCCTACATTTGCTGCAGCACGGACCGGGTAATTGACAGCTCATTTGGGCCTTGCGTTTTTCGATCGCTCCAGCTCGCTGTGCGTCGAGTACTTGATTACACCAATAACGGACCAAGGAGCGAGCGGAGCCTTTATTTTGAAATACGGCATTGCGCTAACCATTCAGCGCGTCTTTAGAATGCGTATCCCCAGTTTAGCGAGCCTCGGCCGGCCGCGTCGCGGCATTAGACGCCCGCAGGGCGAGAAGGTCCGGTTTCTAAATGTCCTCGTCTGTGCGTTTCTCTCCAGATCGCTGATAAAAACGCGCATTTCTTTGCGTTTATTTTTTCCTGCCATTATCTCTGCAAGGAAAAGCAGACAAGACAAAAATAAAAGATTATACGTACCTCCATCGGTTTTAATTCTTCTCCTTCGCTGCTCCGGACGGCATCTTGTCGCCAGCGTTCACCCCGGCAGCCTCACTCAGCATCCTGCGCTGTCATTGGGCCGCGCACACGCACACGCACACGCACACGCACACGCACACGCACACGCACAGGCACAGGCACACGCTCCCTCTCCTCCTCCTCCTCCACACTCCGGGGAAGCAGCATCATCACTACTGCAAGTGGCAGCTGGCAGGAGGGGAGGGGGTTCTGAGCTTCCCATGATCTCGTTGCTGAATGGAAATCATGGAACGTCCACTCAGATCAGTCAAAAATTGAGCGTTGGTTTCATTTGACCCCTCGTTGCCAGTTTGGCCGAGGTTTTCACATTGCGATGGAGTCACAATAGCCTCTAGTTTAAAGGCGAGGTTGACATGATTCAAAATTATTAAACCATAATTTGTATTAGTAAGTAACCGTGTAGGTGTTGATAGTGTAACGGTTCTATTTCTTTATTGTTTGGGTACCCTTTGACCAATAATTGGACTCTCAGGCATGTAAACTGGGAAAGAGATTGTGAGAGACGGATTCATTCTGGCATTCCATTCATAAAGATTCAACAGAGAGGAGCTGTAATTTTATGGCTGCCAAAAGCTCATGAAATGAGAAGCAAATGTCCATCCGTCCATCCATCAATCCGCCCATCCATCAATCCATCCGTCCCTCCATCCGTTTACTTGTAGATGAGATCGTCTTGCCTACAAGAAAATGGAGAAGTAAATGTTTTGCTGAAAGACCTCTGATCATTAAATTCTCAAAGACTTGATCGCATTCATGAAGACGCTCATTATGAGTCACCTAAGACACGCCCACATGTTGAGTCATCTTATCTTATCCTTGCTCCCGACTGAACTGCAGCAAACATATCTGTTCAAGCTGCAGCGAAATAAAACTATTTTACTAACGCTGCTTCAAACTAACCTGAAGCGATAGAATCAGAATATCTATCGTTGCCTGCTCCCCTTTGCCCTAAAATATACTCACAATATATACTACTTATATTGTATGATTGGGATAATATACATAAGTATAGCTTGAACAATACGGTCCATTGAAAATCGTGTTTTGGTTTACGCGCTCTTTGCTGGATCTTGGCTCTTCTGGTTCTCAGCCCAGACGCTTTGCTTGAGGCGGTGAAGCAAGTGATTTGATCTTTTTCCTGTCACAGTTTTCTCTGACACATTTTTATGATTGTTCATTTGGGTCTCCCACCAATGAAGTCACTCTGCTTTCCCTCTTCCTGCTCTTTCACATTCTAATTGCTGCTCGGCCTAAACACGTGAAGTGATTACATCAAGCCAGAATCACAAATGTTTTTGTTGTTGTTGTTTTTTAGAAATAAGCCTGGATTCATATAATAGTCAACGACGAGATATAATAACGTAAAATAATAATACCACATGACCCATGCAACACTTTGCATAACCTCTTTTAGCAAAAGCAGTTCATTTGTATATGATTATATCCTGTTTTTGTGAATATTTTTTGCATTTTGGCCGTTCAGGATCCGTCTTTGGACCTTAGCTCCTTGTTGGTCGCTGGTTGCCCTGCCACCATGGCTGTATGAAGGCTTTCCTCATACATGGTTAACGTACATGAATATTAAATATCAAGCTGACATTTGTTCTACTGTTGCTAAGCAGCACTTCAAAATGAGGTTAAAAGTCAAATTAACATTTATTAACATGGTGGTCATGTCATTATTTAACAACTAAAAGACATGAGTCTAATGGAGATTTTGTCAGAATGGGAATTTCATCATTTGCTCCTTCCAACTCTGTAAAGGAGGAGGACGAGATCTGGCAGGACAACCAGGACGAAGTGGTCCGCCTACAAAAATTCCTGCAAAAGACAGAGCAGGAGCTCGCTGAGGCCGAGCTGTATGCCCTTCACCACAGGGAGGTGCTATGTGAGCTGTACAACATGAAGGAATCCGAAATAGCTATACAAAAAACCCTTTTTTTGCAAGTATTTATTGTGTGACTTAAGTGAATGAAAACATAACTTCCTTTCATTTTTCTGACAAGCAAAGTGCTGTTGCCCACAACAGAAATGACTGCCTTGCTCAAAGTCACCTGGCATATACAGAAGTTTTTACATACACATACAGTAGTTCTCTGTATGTGCTCTCATCTCTGCCTTCAGCAGCTACTACACAACTTCCCATCCGTGTCCCGTTGCTGGTTGCTTGCAAATACACAGAGACTGAACACGACAACCACAATATATTCCTTTTATTTTTATTCTTCTCTCTGTTTGGAAATTGCAGGGTCAATATCGTCATAATCACATTACTTGACATGATGCACCAAAATTTACAATACCTGTTTACAAATACACTGAATAGAACACAAGTTTCACAATGGATGCACGACTGACATTTTGCCCATTGCACTTACAACAGTGAATGACAGTTTCCAGATTTTTTGTTTCTTTTTTCCCTTGCTGCTTCCCTTTACCTTCTTTACGTTGCAGATAAAGTCCACCTCACGCATCCTACTCTACAATCGCTTTGGAGGTTTTTTCTTCTTGTTTTACAGCACAATATGTATAGAATCCATACACTGACTGGAGAAGCTTCTGAAATGACTTTTGTTCCACTGTTGTAAACAGTCAATACAAGTCAGCCACATACACTATGCTTATGCAATAATTAGAATATTAATCATTATTATTCCATCATGATCCTCTTTAATGTGGTAATAAATATTCTTTTAATACACAAAAGTTGGCAGAAAAATACGGCATGGATGCACATGATAGCCGTACTCAAAACTGAAAAGCTGTACAGAAGAATTGTTATTTACAGTAAAAATGTGTCGTTCTACCTCTCTGTCAATCAGACGGCTGCTTGAAGGCTTTTTTTTTTGTGTCTCATGCACCTCATATTGACCTGACTGCATCTCCTCCTTGTGTTTTGTTAAAGCTCTCACACTGTTCAGTTGGAAGAACTCCACATTTCTGCACATCCTCAAGCAGCAAGTGCTACCACTCAGGCTTGTGCTTTCAACGTGACATGCCCTGATTTGTGAATGACTTGTTGAACATTTGACTCGTCAACATTCTCTATGCTGACCTGTGGATAAACCTTGGTGAAATCATGCCAAACCTTTTTTTTTTTTTTATTCAGCTATAACTTCCAAGAATATAAAATCTAACCATGCACCTTCCCTGTGTTTTGGCTGCTGAGTGGTTTAATTAACAATGAACTATCTGACAGAAGCATTCCATTCATCCCACAGGTTATACTGACAACCAATATGTACATTGACAGGTATTAATGAAAGGTGCTGGCCATCTGTATTACAGGTTTATAGCAGCACAGACAGTCACTGCAAGCCAAACACTGAGGAGCCCAGGTCAGCCAAAATGCACACAAACTGATTAAAGGCTCAGCCAGACAAGCCACACGAACCCATGCTTCAAAGCAACATGATGGTGGACATTCAAAACTGACAGTTTACACAGTTTACCCTTTGGCAACAAGTACCCCAAGTGGGGAGTTAGGGGTCGAAACATGCCACGAAAATGAAAACAATTCTAATTCAATATTCAAATTCATACAGACAAGTAGCGAAGTAAAAACATTTTCATTGCCTTTTTTGGCTTCTTTAATTAATTAATTTCTTTCTTTTTTTTTATACATTGATGATAATAAACAGTTTCAGGCTGAATCACTTCCAGGTTCAAAATGAGTTATTGCATAGAACATTTGAATTGTTTAATTGCTTTGATTCTCGTGTGCGTATGTGTGTGTAGCTATGGCTGTGCACGTGTCTGTGTGTGTGAGAGTGTCATTGCAGAAACAGGCAGTGGGCCCCGCTTTGCTAGTTGGTGAATTTGTAACCTCATTATTCAGCAGGAGGATAACAATTCTATTCAGTGGTGAAGACATTTAACCTTGGCTCTGACGTCAAACTAAGATGCAAAGTTTGTCGTGTGTGTGTGTGTGTATACATGTTTAAGAAAGTGATATCAAGATAGAATTTAATAATGTAAAAGTTTCTACTAGTCTTATGCATCCGCACATTAAATCCATGTATGGAGTCTGGACACAGTACTGTGGTTGTAAACCCTCTGAAAATTGTATTACATCTATTTATTGATAGATTTGTTTGATATTTCCCATCGCTAATTTGAACAACAATTACATGATTGTGCTATATAACATTTTCTGCATGCTATTGCTTGTAAAAATCAACAGGCAAATCATTTGATGCAGGAAAGCAGATGCAAACAAATAAGTGAAAAATATCAAGTTTTACAAAATAAAAACATAGAACAAAATAAAGAACGTCACCAAGGAGTGATCCATAAATACACAAAAGACAAGTTGACATAATTAGATCTTTGATTTGTTTTATGTACAGACAATACTATACAGCTGTGTAAAAAGAAATGACATGGACAATTTAAAACACGTGAGGTATACAAGTAAAAATATGTACTGAATAAGGCTCTTTCATTCAGTGAATATGAGGCAAAAATGAAAAGAAACTAGACGATGAGACAAATCAACAAAAATGTTTAAGTCCGAAAGGACTTCCTCCTTTTAATAGTCAGACCCCAGAGCTTTTTACTCAGCCCCGTGGCTTACTATAACAATGGCTTTGTGATGGCTAATAAAGAGCCGTGGCCACGCTGTCATTTGGTCCTCTCATCTGTGTGAATCTCACACTTGTGGGCACACTGGTAATAATTCCTTTCCCTACAAACCTACAACAATAATTAGTGGCATCTCATCGGTGGAGGAGTGTTGACATGGTCTTTTTTTTCCCAGTGCATTTTCATGGTCCATTCGGTACACAATGAAACAAAAAGGAGAGGAATAAAAAAAACAACAATCAAAGAAAGGGTCAAATTCCCTGTACTGGAATGTACTGGAGACATCAGAGAGTCCAAGCATTCAAGAATTGTGGTGGCGTCATCAGGTGGGTTGTCATTGCCGTGATACACCTCGTCTACTTCAGGCATGTGGTGTCATTGTGGGTTAAGCATCAGTATCTTTGGTCGCAGGAAAACCTATGAAAAACCACCTTTTTTGCTCTTTTTTTATTTTGCATGAAAAAGACTCTGAGGACATTCATTTAGAATCAAGCATCCTTGCCAGAAGTGGAGTCTTCAGACATGAATGGTGCTTTGTGAAAATCCCTGCAGAGGGCGATGTGAGGCTTCCTCTACTGGTCTATTCCTCCCACGATTGCAAGGTGCCTCAGCCAGAAAACCTTTTACTATCACACAGATTCCTCGACCATTCATTATTGACCATTGTTGTACTCCTGAAATACAGAGGGTATATGTCATTGTTAGAAATAAATTGTTGATGAGTAATATCACATAATCAAGCCCAAACACATTCACACATTACTGCTGTATCATATAATAAAATATACAGTGGGGCAAAAATTGTGCAAGTTATCCCACTTAAATAGATTAGGTCTGTAATTTTCATTATAGCTACACGTCAACTGTGAAATTTTTTTTTTAATTAAAGCAAATTGTATGATATTTGAACAATTTATTTGTATAATGGTACAGAAAATAAATATCTGGTCAATAGCAAAAGTTCAACTCAATTCATCTTGTCCTCAATATGGAACAGTTGTCCTGTCCCCTTTACAGAAAAGCAGCCCCAAAGCATAACGTTTCCACCCCCATGCTTCACAGTGGGCATGGAGATTGTCAGTGATCTCGTATTTCTTCTAGTTTCTGATAGTAATTGATCCAGCAGTTGACCTCTTCTCACGAAGCTGCTTGCCTATTGTAGATCTGCTAATCCCAGCCTTGTGCAGGCCTAACATTTTGTCCCTGGTGTCCTTGGACAGCTCTCTGGTCTTAGCCGTGGCGGAGGCTGGAGTCTGACTGTTTGAAGGTGTCTTTTATGTAGATAACGAGTTCAAACAGGTGCCATTAATAGAGGTAATGAGTGAAGGATAGAAGAGCTTCTTAAAGAAATAACAGGTCTGTGAGAGCCAGAATTATTGCTTGTTTTAGGGGCCACATATTTATTTTACAAAATAATTTACAAATAAATTGTTCAAAAATCATACAATGTGATTTCCTGGATTTTTCTTTCCCTTGACGCTGACTTCTGATTTTAATGGAGTGCAAACACAGACAGCATAACAGTTGAAAGATAAACCATAATTCAAATGAGCCACAACTTCATCCTGTGCAAGTCACAACCGGTGTTTCAACATCCAGTAATAAATAAAGGGCATTGAAGTTTTTTTTATTTGTGCTTCTGTAGTTCTGCTCCATTGAGCGGAATTAGTAGATTAGCTCATTCTGCCGCAGAACAAATTATGCTTCAATGATTTTGATTCTGTGTGGCTGCATGTGCTCCTTTCACCGTCTGTCTTTGCATGTGTGACATTAAAGCAAAGCCACATTTAGCCCTATCATGCTAATTATAGCCCAGTGTGCTTGGCCCAGATTATTGGATGCTTGTGGAGTCATAAGGAACATCACTCTGGTGCTGACCTCTGGCTTAACGAATAGCTGAAGTAGACTGTGAATTTCACCTAACCTTACGCATCAGAGAAACAATGAAATGAAACAAACAAAACGAAAATAGATGTTATACATATTATAATGCATAATAATAATATTATATTATTTGTGCTCATGATAGTTACTTACCAATGGTCCAGTGAGGCACCATCCTTCTAAGACTCCAGTTTGGACAAGGCATCCATCTATTTGAGGCCTCCACAGCCCTCTGCTCATGTCTTGTAACACCGTGCTGACAAAGAATTCCACCTTATTTAATTCACTTCAGTTTTGTGACCATGTCTGGGGAATTCACTGCTGACAAGGCATCCTTTGATTCTAGTTCTGTTCAGAGCTAGTTGTTGGGGAAAGGTACATTGGATCAGTCCGAATATACCATTACAGTATTTAATCAGTCATCACTTCTATGCTAGTACTGAGCTGATAAAACACTGAATTCAGAAGAATCGAACAATCCACAAAAAAATCCCTTTCTCAAGGGATAAATAAGAGTCAATGAGATACTCACTGATGCACTCAGGATCTTCTTCTATTTGCTCTATAATTTTAAACTCAGTTGCAATTTCATAGGTTTTCCTTGTACAAAGCTACCAGTCCATCTCCTTTCTGTGCATACCCTGGAAAAAGAGCATAGCAGATTTGAAATGAACAAGTTAAGCATGATACCATCACAATATCATTTTCCAAACATCCACAATGTGTAATGAGGAAGATTCCAGATTTCTGCTGATCAGCAGACGGCCAACTCTTGTCTCCTATTTTAAAGTCAATCCATGATTCTACATTCAAAGTAAGATCACAACATTTTTACTTGTTCCCAGAACCTGTAACTAACCCTTACCTTCCGCTCTTCGGTTCACCAAAATGAAGTGAACTTCTTTCCAAGGCCAGACAAAGCTGCAGGAAGGACAAATAGGAAAATATGGGAAAAAAACACAAACCAAACCATGACACACAAATTCATTATTTTCTAGTATGTTTTTTTTTTCTTACTATATTAACAGCCTCAATTTTTAAAACCCAAACTAAAATACAGGCTGTTTAACATGTTAACAAGACAAAGAAAATATACATTTAAAAAATGTAAACACTGTATTTATTAATATGTGTACCGTCTCCAAGCTTTCCCGCCTGCTCTGCTGCTCCTCCTTGCAAAATCTTGGTGAGAACATTTTCCCCCTCCGCAGGCGCCTGTCCTGCAGCACTGCCTATGCCCACAGGCTTGCTACCAATCCCAACAGGTGCAGCCTTGGAGCCTTTAAACAAGAAAGAATTTAATCATCACATTTGGTCTCATTTGCTTGTGGTTAACTTGGATTTTATGGAAATGGTGGAACTGACGCCTACCAATGCCTGTTAAAGGTGGTGTAGCTATTTTGGTGGGTTGAGGTGCTGTTGGGACTGTTAGAGGTTTCATTCCTGTGACTGCTCCGGCAGGAGTAGCATCCATTTTTGACTGTTGAGATAAATAGAGATTTAGGTTTAGATTTAAGTTTAAGTTTGTGCTACAACACATGTCAAATTAATATAAAATACAGTATGCGAGATAACCTTTTAGGGGTGCAAAACCTTGAATTATGCAATTTAGCAAAAATAATATTATAATATTATATTATAAATTATATATATATAGTTTCCCTGGTTGGGAACACCGGCTGTAGCCTTACAATTTTATGGTTAAAGCTTTCATCTGTCATTATAACTCAGTACACAATAATGTCTGACTGTATAAGTAGCACATCCTCAATGAACACATAAGGCAAAGACATTTGCAGGAAGTAAGGTAAAAGTAGGTTAAAGTCTACTCACAACTGTAGTGGAAGGATGTCCTGTTGCAGACACTGCTGGCTGACGTCCCTGTTGTGGTGCTTGGCTAGATTTGACTTGCTGCTGTGCTGGTCCAGCTACTGTAGTGGTGGGTGTATGCTGGATGTTCTGAGGTGCCTGGCTGTGTGGCAGTGGTTGTTGTTGTTGTTGTTGTTGTTGTTGTGCACTCTGGTGATGGTGCTGCTGAGGCACCTGGGTGCCCTCAATCTCAGAGCCTGGATGTCTCCCAGGCTGTCCCTGACCTGACCGCTGTTGGCCAGCGTGGCTCTGAGGAGGCTGTTGTTGCTGTGGTTTAGGCCCTGCTGCATATGGGTCCTGCCTTCTGGAGGCTGTGCGATCTCCCTGGGGTCTCTGACTCCGCCCTCCAGTGCCATGGGGATGACCAGAGTCGCGAGAGAAGTCGCCTGAGTTTCGTGGGCTTGCCTGGGTGGAACGAGAGTCTGGACCGCTTCTTCTTTGTGTAGACGAAGAGGTTCTACCATCAGAGCGGGTAGATGGGTCTCTGGGTTGTGTTCTGGAAGAACGGGAGGATCTAGGATCCTCTGAAGAGTGGCGAGAAGAGCTGTGCCTGCCAGAGCTATTGCCATGGTGACGGTGGTCCCGTGATGATGTGGCGGTGGAGTGCCTTTGTTGGTTACACTCATCCTGAGGATATTCTTCCGGAGGTTCATCATAATCATGGTAGGTGTGTTTACCACGCCTCCCTGTGGATGAGTGGCCTCCACTTCCATGATGTCTTGATCGATCAGAACGGGCCTCTCGTGGCTTCTCAAACCAATCAGTCTCCTCTTGACTCAAATGATATGCTTTTTAAAACCAAAACAACCATTGTTAGACTCTTATTTTATGTGACAAGAGGAGTAGCATGCACACTGACGTCATGCAAAATAACTGAAAAAACATTCTCCACTTCCCAGAGTCATTCAACTTTTTGAAGAATTCCACAGGCAAAAAACAAACAAACAAAATTAAAAAAACACCTCAAAAAACTGACATGACAGCGCACTTGGTGCATGCAAAAAAGAGATATAAAACATGCATTTAAAAAAAATAAAGTTAAAAAATACCCTTTTCAAAATGCCAGCATGCAGTCATTTTCCAGTGCACTTTAAAATTGGGTAAAATGTATATCAAGGACAATACATTAGCACCAGTTACCTTCACTGTCAGAAACTGCACAGTGCATGTCATCTACGAGGTAAGGGTCATCTGGTTTGTAGACATGACTCCTAGGCATGTCTTTCTTATGGTGGTCCTGGACATCTGGCAACGAATGGCTGGAGCCATATTGGTTCCTTACATCATGGGTGTCTGATATGCCAGAACCTCTTCCTATGCCCACAGGCTTCCCAACAGGACTAAGTGGGCTCTCCTCCTCAGAATTCTGGCTGCGCATTGGAGGCCTTCCACTGCGGCTGCTTCTCTGAGACCTTTCCATGGCATCTCTCTCGTAGGATTTGCTTCTATGGCTGGTTGCATCTCTGGTGGAAATCTTGTCAATACCATATCCAGTAGACCTGGACCTACCAGAGCTGTACATTCGATCCTGCTCCTCAAGACCCTCACGACTGGT
Organism: Brachionichthys hirsutus; assembly: GCF_040956055.1. NCBI lineage: Eukaryota > Metazoa > Chordata > Actinopteri > Lophiiformes > Brachionichthyidae > Brachionichthys > Brachionichthys hirsutus. The sequence continues at coordinate 7,424,313 of NC_090904.1, read as the reverse complement.
GCCATAGTACTTCTGTTGGTCATATACATTCTTTTTCATCCCATAGGTAACGTCATCCTGATGCTTCTTTGATCTGGACACAACTGTGCAGGTGCCTCCTGTTGATGTTGTCATTGTGTAGGAGGCAAGGTCACTCTCCACATCCCGTGCTTCCTCGATAGGGGAGAATTTAGATATTTTCTGTTCCATTCCCTGCTTCCTGTGCTTACTACGTTTAGAGGATACTACTGCAGGGGCAAGATTTTTGGGTGTGAGTTTGTGGCTGCTAGAGTTGCTTCTTGATGAGTGTTTATAATCATCATAATAATAGGAAGAGCCACCACTCACTGTGGTGCTGGTGCGATTATCCACTGTACCCTGGTAACCCATTGTACCTGCAGATCGGCCATAAGCATCCACAGGCTCATCATCAGGCCTACCATAGGCATTCCCACGTGCAGGGCTATTCTCACTTTGGTACCGTCCTCCTACAGGATGGGTTAGAGCATCAATGGATTGGTTAGCATTGTCTTTTGTCAACTCACTAATGTCATCAATCATGACATAGTTTCGAGAAATATTCTGCTCCAGGTTAGAAGTATAGAGTCCATCTGAAGGATAAGCCGAGGTGGGACTCTCCACACTGTGAGTCACACCAGGCTCAGGGGCATGATATTGTCCATATGCATTGCTGTAGACTAAACCAAAGTTGCTGTCTGCACCTGATATGGCCACTGACACTGCTGGGTTGCTGATTACCTCATAGTTGGTGGGGAGTTTTTGCTCAAGGTCAGCCAAAGATGTTTGTCGTGGTCTTTGATGGACTGTAAGGATCTCTGCCTGGGGCTGGTAGGGGAGACCGGGCTGGAAGGTGCTATGGCTGGGATAAGGAAGGGTCTGGCCTGGCATTGGCTGACCAGGTGGATGGAAACCTTGGTGGCCATGCTGCTGCATGCCAAGGTCTGCCTGGTAGGAAGTCTGGCTATACATGCGGGATGAATATGTTCCCTGGTTCTGGTAGACAGGGCCTGGTGGGGGGTGGGGCTGGAATGTTCCTGGTTGGGGGGCAGATGATGACGAGTACTGAGGAGGTTGGAAACCTATCTGTTGGTAAGCTGAGTTGGGCTGCTGTGTTGATGGTTGAGTTTGAGGGTATGGATAAGATATATAGGATGAGGTTGAAGGATACTGGGAGGTTGCATTGAAATCATTAGAAAACTGACTTAGTGGTGCAGTACTGGGCCTTGTGAGCAATCCATTGGCATCAAAGGTTGCTGTTGCAGCTGCCATTCTGAAGTTATTAAGCTCACTGTCTGACATATAGTCCCTAGCATCACCCATACATCTGAGGTAAGCCAGGTCTCTCCTCTCTCGCTCCTTCACCATGGTCTCCTTTCGTTGGGTGATGCCAAGCTCTAAGTATCGTAGCTTGGCATCAATTTCTTTCTCTTCTTCCTCTAGTTCAGCCTGCTGCTTACGCAGCTTGGAGGATTCTTGTTCCACTGCTTTCAATTCACTAAGTAGACCAGCCTTGGTGACTCCCTGGGTAGGTCTTGGTAGAACTCTCTGAGACATGCCAGGAGAACTGTACATTTGTGCTGGAGTAACAATAGGCTGTGAAGACTCCCCTGGAGGGGGGCTGGGGAGAGTCCGCTTTACTTTTCTCATCAGAGAGTTCTGCTGCTGCTGCAGGGAGGCCATCTGCTAGGAGAGACATAAAGACATAAGACAACACTCAGCTATGAACAGAATGTGTTTATGTAAATCAGAGTCATTATTGTACACTGGGTAGTCACAGAGGTTGCATCAAACTTAAGACCTCAGTGAAAATCTATGTATCAAGTTATGCTGTCAGACCACTTTATGTCAAATACTTTATGTACTATCACTGACAACACATGTATGTAAGTTAAGACATACTGAATAAATATGTTCCAGTGAAGCCAATGACAGTGATTCTTTTAAGTTTATGAGTGATAATTAATGTGAAGTAAAGTGTTTAGTTACGGAAGTCAGTGTATTAAAAACAAAGCGCCTCTAAGACATTGCAATGATGACTGCAATTTATCCACATCATACTGAACAAATAATCTAGCACTCTTATTAAAACAAAATGTATATTATAGTACCAAATATTGTGCTTGACCAAGCAAAATATGTGCTTTTTCATTTCTACATTAATAAACCATGAATATCAGAAATGCTTTTTTTTTTTTTTTTTTTACAAATTGCCTTGAGACAGTTGTAATGAAGCAACTATGCCTTGATTTCATTGAAATGCAAAATGGCATTTATTTCCTCTTTACAACTTTTGATAAATGTAAGTAAAGCATTATTTTCCACTGTTTGTACAGGTAAGTGTAGTCAACAATTATGAATGGTAGTCTAACACTTTTTTGGTGGCTCCATGGTGTTTTTGTAAAGTACAGTATTTACAACAGAGCTGTTTGCTTCTCAGACTACTTTTTGAATGAGTGCAGAGCAATGTTAATTTACTTTGACCATCTGCTAACAATCAATAAGACAGCAAAGCACCAGCACATTATACGTGCCCCTGGCAACTCGTAAAGTTTTGCCAGATATAGAAGACAACACAAACAGGGGGTTCTCTCATCAGAACATTAGCCTTCTGGCTTATCAGCTGTCCAAACAAAGCATATTCTGCAGATATGGTATGTTAGACAGGACTACTACTACTGTTGTCTACTAATACTACTACTACGATTACTACTACTACTACTACTATTACTTTAATTTCACGACTATTCAATGCTAATTGCTTCATGAATATGTGTAATTATCAACTTATTCTTATGGTGATTTGATTAACCAAATAAACAATACCTTTATTAATCCTCCTCCTACAAGATGTAGTGTGTGTGTGTGTATTTAAAAATAATAATAATACCATACCTGACTGTTGGACACAGCTTGCTGATGATATGGGGAGAACCTGTTCTTGGCAGGGTCCTCAGATGTAGGACTGAGTGGCTTAGGGTCTGACATGGAGCGCTGCACACTTTTTATTGGTCTTGGTAAGGTCTGGTGGTGTTGGGGTGATTCAGCAGTAAAGGCCTTTTGCTGGGGTGTAACATGGGCCTTATTTAGTTTCTCCTGGGAGGCAAATGATGTCTCCAGCATGCGATGAGGAGACAATGGTGATACAGGAGAATATAGAACCTGGGGAGATTTGGGGGGCTGGCGCAAAGGGGACTCATTTTGTTGATGCTGATATCCAATTTCCAAGGGATCTGGTTTCCTCCTCTCAAATTTGGCGACTCCTTGGAGCCTAGGAGAGGCTTGGTCGGAAGCATTCACGCCAACCATGTGCAGACTTGTGGAGTATGGACTGACAGTTGTAGGGACACTTAGCTGAGGGGTGACAACACCATGAGACTGAGGCTCTAGTTCTGTCTGGCAAGCCAGACTCTCTCCTTTATGTGTCCTTTCAGGGGCTGCTATGTAGTGCAATAGGTCAACTTTTGAGCTCTCTGCCATGGTAATGTGGATTGCAGGGGAAACCCTGCCTAGTTGATCTGGCTCCGTTTGGCACGATGAATCATTTGTAGTCTGAATAGCAATACTTGTGGAAGCTACTTTAGACAACCCTTCTGATTTAGTCTCACCAGTGGATTCAGAGTGCTTGGATACACGTGATCGTCTTCGCCTTACTGGTTGCTGGTCCCATTCTCCCTGGTCTTCCTCATCAGTCTGTACGCTGCAGTCTGCAATACGCCTTGTTCTTCTACGCCTGTTCATGAATCTGTCTTCTCCATCTTCATCATCTGTTTGAACACAGCTGTCTGCAATCCTCTTCATAGAGTCCTCTTCTGAGCCATCCCTAAGTCGAGGCATAGAATTCAGCTTTTTCATAATCTTGGAATCAGCCTGTTTGTCACTGCTCCTCAAAGACATTTCAGAGGCAGAACTATGAATAGGGCGAGCAGCCACCACAGCTTGGACCACTTGCCCATCCTGCCAGAACTGAACACTCTGTCCATCTTGTTGAATAACTCTGCCAGCCTGGTCACAGAAAATGAACCCTTGAGGAGTTCCTCCTCCAACAACTACTCCTTGTATGGTACCCTGGGAAGATGTTGCTGCTGATGCTGCTGCTGCTGATGCAACAGCTGCTTCTGCTGCAACAGCAGCTGCTGCCTCCACTGCTGCTGTCTTTTGCCTTTTCTGTTCTTCCAACTGCTGCTGGAGTTGTTGTTGCAGAGTTTGAATTTGTTCAAGCTGCATTCTCTGGTGGGCCAGTTGCTCTCTTTGCATAACGAGTTGTGTCTCTCTCTCTGCTTGTTGTTGCTGTAGGACTTGTTGTTTGATTGTATGAAGTTCTTGAATCTCTCGCTGAACAAGTAACTGTTCCTTTTCCCTGTGTCGCTGAAGCTCCACACGATCTCTCTCAAGCTCCTCATGGAGACGCAGCTGCCGCAATTTCTCTAGTTCGACTCGCTCTCGCTCTAGCTGCAGCATGTGCTCTTGTTGCTGACTTAGTCGCTCATCTTCTTTATCTTTATGGGCATCGGCAGGAGGAGAAAGTTTGGGAATTGGCACAAGGGCAGAACTATGGTGTGTCACGTGTGGCTGACCCTGTGCCAGTACTAATGGTTGAGGTAGACTAATGGGTTGAACTTGAGGTTGGGTTTGCGTCAAAGATAAAGGTTCAGTTTGGGTAGGTAACTGCTGTGGCTGCATTTGAGTGTGAATTGGTCTGGAAATTGAAGGTTGGACTTGAGCTTGACAGAGCGATGTAACACCTTGTGAGGTAAGTACAGTGTGATCTGTCTTTTGATCTGTCATGTCATCAGTTACTGGTTGGGTTAGAAAAATAGTTGCAGTTGCTTGTGCAGCAGCTGTTGATAAAGACTTTCCAAGGTACACAGGTGTTTCCTGGTTTAAATTGCTTGAATCAGGCAAACCTCCTGGTGGTAGGGCTGAAGTGGAAAACTGGTTAGGAGGAGCATATGAATATGGTCTCTGTGGGGACAGAGGCATTCTAGGAGTCACTTGGGGCAACCTGGTAAAGCTAGCCAATGGTACAGCAGTTACACCTGTGGGGTATGGTCTGCAAATTCCTCTAGGCATGGGACGCAAGACAGAGGCAGGCTGAGTAGTAATTGGCAAAGTAGACGCTATGGGAGTGTTTATGGTGGAATATATCATGCCATCACCTCCTCTCATAGCAGCAGGGTACAAGGCGCGAATATTTGCTTGTCTAGCATTTATTAGGTTTGCTAGAGTGCCATTTGCTGCTGCCCTTCCATCTGTGCCATACAGTAGATTTGCTCTTATTGATGCTAAACTCTGATGTAAACTTAATCTACCAAAAGGTCCACCCCTTCCAGCACCATATGGTATCAGTTCAGGGTTATTCCCATACCGGCTCCCAAACTGGTCCATTGTGTTAAGAGCAGCACACATGCGACTGATTTCCCTGGCAGTGGTTGCACTGTACTGGACCAGACTTGATTCCTTCGATGCCGTTAGGTCATGTGAACTGCAGTTATAATCAGAATTGATATTTGACATTGAGCCATATCGACGCAGGGGTAATGAAGGACCTGCAAAATCTCCTTGATGCCGCAAGTCTGTGTAAGATCCATACTGTGCTCCCATGCCAAGATATCCACCGTCATAAGTCTGATTCATGTTGCTAAGATCTACAGCTAAACCTCCCTGGACATTAATTTGATATTGACCAGCATCCGTTACTGAAGGCAGATTAGTGTCAGACATGGAAGGCTGCATTCTTCTTGAGGGGTTGATTGGTGGTTGTTGTTCTTGGTTGATAATGAAGTGCGGTGGATGGGAAGAGTGGGTAGCTTGAGAGTTTTCAGTGGTGGGATTATTACCTGGGGATGCTGTTGTAGGTTTTTGATTTAATGACCCTGAACACGAACTAGCAAAGGGCAATTTGTAAACAACATCACAACAAGCCACCTGGTTTTCTGATTTGATCTGTCCGGTAAGATCCAAAACCTGAGGAGGAGGGGGGAGTTCCTTTTGTTTAACCAGTTGAGTCACTGTGCCCCCCTGAGATGTTTGACTTTCTTCAAGTTGCACCACCATAACATGGGCCTTACCTGTGGACAAGTTCATTACAGTTGGCTTGTTTTTTAGCTCTAAGGCAACTTCACTGTACACTTCATGCGATGCTTTAGAAGGAGAAGCCCCAGACACTGATTGTGAAGTCAACGCAGAAACTCTAGGAATGGCACTAACAGTCACTGCAGCCTGAACACTAGTTGTTTGGCCCATTGCAAGGTCTTTTTTCATGAGCAGTGGCTGGATCTGATTAGCTAAATTGTAACGTGCAAAAGAGGACTGCTGTTGGTGTTGCTGGAGCTGCTGCTCAAGAAGCTGCTGCTGCTGCAGGAGTTTCTGCTGCTGTAACTGGAGTTGTTGCTGTTGTATACCCAGGTTCTCTAAGCAGGCATCAATTTTGGGAATCGATGGGTCAGTAACAATTGGTTTACTCTGAGCTAAACATACAGCTGATCCTACACCCTGGCCCAAATCCACACGGTTTTGCAAAGGATCTCCATACACAACTGGTTGCTTGGGTGGTGACATGAACATAGATCCTGCAACTGTGATGCTAACTGTGGTGGGCGTTGATAAAGATATGTGTTGTTGTTCTTGTGCATTCAGGTTCATAATAAGAGGTTGCACTGCTGTGTGTCGACTGGGTTGCTCTCCTCCGAAAGAGAATCTTCTTGTGTCAGTGGCGAGGGATGTTAGATCCATCCCCTGATCTGTCATTATAATAGGAGTTGGTCGCAATGGGGTCCTAAGATCCACCACATTAGTGCTTTGGTGTATGCTGCCTTGGCCTAAGACAAGTGAAGACCCTTGAATATTTGAAATTTTACATAGAGATATATTCTCTTGAAATCCACGACTATGTGAAGCTGTGGTTATGGTGCTGATACCAACATTTACTTTTTCAACATTCTGAATAATTTGTGGTGCTGTTGGGGAACTTACTGAGGGGAGCTGGGTGCTATACAAGGTTTTACAATTGACCTGTGTTGGTGATGACAACGGGGAAGTGGACGAATTTACAGTAATTGGCTTGGTAGGACTCGTTGTATCAGAGCATAGTGTTATCACCATTACTGGGGATCCTTGAGATGACTGTTGTCTTGCAAGACGTGGTGAAATTGACCTTTGTGGTGCTTGCGCTCCATGGGAGGCAGCAGCTGCTTGAGAACCAGCAGGCAAAGATGGCAACTGCCTGCCACTTCCACCAGTTGGCCTGACAGATGGGGTATGCGTTGGGCTTTGTGCAGGAGAAGTGGTGGGGGAGACTGGAGGACTGGGACCCTTAAAAAGGGAAAAGACTTTAGAGGTAAGTGAAGCTGGGTCAGATGATGGCTGCGTTGGTCTCTGGGAGCTTGTTCTGTTGCTGGCAGACACTGTGCTAACTGCCTGTCGAGTTGTGGCAGTCTGACTGACTTGGGCTTTGGTTGTGGCAACTCCAACGACACCTTCAATTTTGGCACTCTGTGTCATCATCCTATTTTGTGTTTCTTTTGATAAATGCTGTGCTGCATGAATTCCAGGAAGTCTTGGATCACTCCCTGTCGTAGAGAAGGACATTGGAGCAGTAACCTGTGTTGGACTTGAGCCAGGAGTTAGAGCAGTTCCTGCTTGAAGATGTTGCTTACTATCAGGCTGAGAGGTGCCTTTTTGCTGATTAATTGTTTGTCCTTGCCTTTGCATGAATTGTGCTTTCTTCATCATCTCCTCATAGACTTCCTCTGCACTTTTTAGTGTTTTATCAGATGGTGACTTTGCTGATGCCTTTTCTGTGGGAGAATAGAGTGATGTGAAGGTTGGAAGGTTAAATTCATTTCCTGATTTGTAAAGCTTTCCACCAATCATTTCAAAACCCTCTGCCTCAGAATCTATAGATGGTGAATATTCAGAACACGATGATCTGTGAAGCTCTTCCATCTCTGCTGCTTGTCTAAGCTCTTCTGTTGGAGATGCATCCTCGATAGGAGAGAGATTACTCGGGGGAGTTTTAGAACGCTCTCTGCGTCTCTGTGCCCGTAGCTCCTCTTTATCCCTTTTTGTTTTTCGAGCTGTACTTCGGATCCTCTGTTGCTCTAGATCTCTCATATGCTCCTGTTCCCTAAGTAGTTCTTCCTCCTCTCTGAGCTCATCTTCCTCAGATGAATCCTCAATAGTGGGCAGCAGTGGCCCATGGGACCTATGCCGAGCTTTCCGCTGTTGCTTTGCCTCCTCTAATCTTGCTCTCCGACTAGGGCTGCTGTCACTGTCATCCTCCATGGATGACACAGATGTGGGGGATGTTCCAGAGGTGTAACTGGGTGTGGTTGCAGGTAGGGTAGAAGAATAATCTCCCTTGGACCGCTCTTCAGGTGAGCCGGTTAGACTCTCCATCTCAAGCTCGGGCTCTCGTAAATCATGGTCTGTACTGAGCTCCATGTCTCGATTATAGCTATTGGTGTTATTCAGCTCAATAGTCTTAAAACGGCGAAGCCCTCCAGCCATTACTACATCTTCATCTTCACTTGCCTTATAAGCTCCCTCAGATGGCTTGGTTTCATCCTCAAAACTATTAGACTGGTGAGCAAGTCGCCGTCTCTCTTTGGCCAAATCCCCACTAGCTTTATGTCCCCTTTTAGTCTTTTGGTGTCCGTGTTCTTCCGGTTCCTCTTCATCTGCACTCATCTCCATGATTTGCCTCCTCATGTAATCCTCATCTGTTAAATCTTTATGTGACTTTTTCTGTCTTACTGGCAAAGGTGAGAGGCCACTTTCACTGCTGTCCTCCACATAATCATGGCGAAGCTTACAACTGAGGTCATCCTCAGATTCATCCCTTGCTGCATCATCATCATCAGGACTGTAGTCTCGGTCAAGTCCAACAGACAAAGAATGGGGCCTGTGCTTCTGGACTGTGGCACTCTTTGACTCTAGCAGAGGCTTCATGGAGCTCTCCAGCTTGGTGATTTCTGAAGGAAATGAGGAACCTCGTTCATTGAGCTTGATTTCTTCTTCCCGGATCTGGCCTATAATCTCCCCATGAGTGCTCGAGATCCCATCTGAAGAATAACCAGTGTCACTTAAACTCTGCATACTAGATTTGTTGTAATCCTGAAAAAAGAGGAAAAGACAAGCAGAGCGGTAAGAAGCAAAATATGCATTTTGTTCCCCTATACTAACTCATGACACACAAGCTTGTATCCCACTATTTCATCAAACTTATCAGCAGATTCCAGCATTTTTGGACAACTTGGAGTAAAATGAATGCATTTGATCTACTGTAATGCTATTGAAATTAACTTATGCAGTAATACCTCGACATACGAGTGCCCCGAGACATGAACAAACCTGCAAGCAAAATTTTGCTTTGAGACACGTGCATTAACCACATTTTATATTACAGTAATACTGTAATATAAAATATTGATTTGACATACGAGTGATTTTAGTTACAACTCAGTCAAGGAATGAATTGTACTGTGTATGTCAAGGTATTACTGTACTAATAATATTAAATAATAATTACATTGGAAATAATACATTTTCAAACAACTAAACATATTACATTTTTGTTTTAAAAGCAAGCACATTATACTTTCCATATTTATTCCAAGTTGTATTTTTCTTGAAATATACTAAATAATAAATTTAATTAAAACAGTAATGTCAATAAATCTTCAAATATATAAAAAACATTATTGAATGATTGCTATAAATTGTGAATTTGTATTTTATTTTATTAACCTATTGGTTGATGTAATACTGTTCATAGTTCTATTGATGAATTTATCATATTTCACTCCTTTGGGTTGATATTTTTGCATTTTCAAATGCACACACATATGCATAAATACACTCAGACACAGACCGAATATAACAGCTGAACATACAAACATCATGTACAGACAAATGTCATTTGGTTACATGCTTGATTGCATTTTTTATGCATTCTCCATTGCATTCTTCGAACCACTGAAGAATAACAAACATGCTTAGAATGCTAAGATTAAAAGAAGGCATTGGAATGAAATAAAACGGTACAAATCCAGATGGTGAAATGGGAAAACCGTCTGAAGATCAGGAAACAATGGCATTGATAACGATGATGAAACTGCAAGTTCAAATTGAGGACAACTGCCAACTTTAATAGTGCCAAAAATGAACACTAAGTTAAACATTGTGCAATGTTTGATAAAACCAATAAAATTGTGTTAACTTAAAAGCAATTAAGAAATGTTTCTTTTTAAATTATATGACAATGATAACAAACAGAAAAATTACAATGATGCTGAAAATAATGATTCTTAGAAATGGTTAATAATATTTCAATGTAACAAAAAAAATCATAATGGGGACTCAAGAGTCACAGATGAAGGCGAAGAAGTTGCAGGTGGCTCACTTCATGGTGTCTTGACTTCTCTGCATCATCCACTCTCTTCATGTCTTTCGGTGAGGTGATAGTCTCTGACATTGGCTTCTTTGGTGAGGCCTTGACATCTTCTTTAAAAGACTTTGATGTGACTGCCACCTTCTCCTGGTTCTGCGACTGTTTGCGGGTTTGGTTGTTACCTGTGGGTTTAGACTGAGCAGGTGCTGTTTTTGATTGGTTGGGAAACACCTTGGTGTGGTTGGGTGCGACTTTACCAGGGGTGGGCGTTGCCTTGGTGCCAGATGGCTGAGTAGGGCCCTTAGTCTGAGCAGGAGGTTGAGCAGACCCCTTTGACTGAGTAAGCCCCTTTGCCTGGCTAACACTCTTTGTTTGAGACTGAACAGGGACCTTATTTTGCATGTGTGATTGATTCGGATCTTTAATTTGAGGCCCCTTACTCTGGGCTAGGGGCTGAGTTGTACCCTTTATTTGGGAAAGTGGTTGAGTTGAACCTTTATTTTGAGGTGAACCCTTAGTTTGGGGGGAGGGATGGCTGGGCCCTTTGGTCGGAGGAGCAGACCCAGCCTGTTTCACAGGAGAGACAGGGCCACTTACTTGAGGACCCTTTGGTTTTAGTTGTTGTTGAGGACCTGTAGGCCGAGGGCCTGAAAGTTTGTTGGGCCCTTTCTGCTGAGGTGGTTGTTGATGGGCTGTAGCAGGCAGCAAGGGTGGTCCTGCAGGCTGTGCAACAGGAGGTGGAATATCTCCCAGGCTTCCTGAAAGAGCCCTCTGCGTCTGGCAGTTTAAACACAGCCATTCCTTCTTCTGAAAAACAAGTGCACAGAGAACAGCAATTATTTATTTAGAAATAGAATAATGAGACAAAAATCCCAGTTTATAAAATATTCTATTACTTGTATACATTATTCAGCAACACAAAATGATAAAGGAACTATGTTAATGGCTGGCAACAGTATTAAGCATTGCTTGATGATGATGAATATATTTATTAGATAGAATGTTAGAGTACAAGTACAGTCACACAGTAGCATGTATTACAGTACAAATACAGTCAAACATCCTGTCTAAAAGGAGCATTTCAAAAAAGCCCTTGCGGTCTTGTTTCTGTTGAAAGTCCTTAGTACATAAGTCATCGACATTTAACAACACAAATAAAAATAAAAATAAAACCAATATTAAATTACTCAATTGATGCAAAATAACAAAAAAATAATAATAATTACACCACAGATGCAAAATAACAATAAATTACAAAGACACATAATATGTACAACGTAGGTGGACAAAAAAGGGGGTGGGGGGGGTGATTGATCCGGAGAGAGTCGTGATGACTATCTCCGTTTCTTCCCCCCTGAAATGTGTATTTTTATGGCCGTTTTGAATGAGGCCAAAGAGGTGCATGTTTTGAGGGCAGGAGTCAAACAGTTCCACCCCTCCTGGGTGGCAGTATTATAAAAAGATGATTTACCCATGTTGGTCCTATAGGAGGGGGTAATCAGGTTGTTGTTTGAGCTCCCTCTAGTGTTGTGGCTGTGGGTGTCTTTGAAGGTGTTTATTCAGGTATGCAGGGATTGAGGGGACTGAGGGCAGAGCAGCATTGACTATTTTAAATGCTAATCCCATTTTGAGTTGTTTAACCCTGTCTTCTACCCTGAGTCAACAGCATTGCTTGCTTTTACACTGACACTGGTAACATATAATTGTAGCCAGGTCATCATTGTAAATGAGAAGCTGTTCTCAAGTGATTTTACCTGGTAAAATAAAGGTTAAAAAAAGTCATAGGTTCATAAGAATAAAGGTCTCCCTCCTTTAATTGAATTAAATCAGCGAGTTGTTGCTTTATGCATGGCCAGGGAGTGCTAAGTGTGTCAGAATAACTAAATATTTTAAAGCCTGTCCAAACATGGCTTTTCATTTCTTTTTAAGGATTTAATAATTTGACAGCATTAAGCACTCTCAAGCAGCGTACACAGAGAAAGAGTGCTACATGAATACAGATCACCACATCTGTTATTAGATTGGAGGATTGCAACTGCCATCCAACCTTTTATGGAGTTGGTAGCAAAACCTTCTATTACAAAGAGAATGATTCGTCCTTCGCAGTCATCTTTACCCTTGGTTTGAAGGTAGTTACAGATTCTGACATGACTAAAAATCCAAAGCAATGCCTATCAAAGAAGGGATATCAACATGAACGGATTCAATTTCGATGCAGGAAGGTCAATGCAGCAGGTTGATGAGTCTGCACAGAGGAAAGAAATACTTGTAATATAGGCTATGAAAGCTGAAAAGAAATGCGGCAGAACTGTGTTTGTATCACAGTCCTCCCTTTCTGATAATCAATTGCGCCTGAGGCCTTCAGAGAGCATTTTTGTGCCACAGACTTGCACAACAAAACAAATAACCTCATAAACACTTATATTGCCAATTACCATCTGACCAATAAATCATTTATTTTATTGGTGTCATACTTCAAAAGCCTAAATACAGAATATAAAATTCAACATGCCTAGAAAGCAGCTAATTAATGAAAACCATGCAGGTGTTCAGTGATTTTATTGAAGACTTTATCATGATTTTAAGTACTTGGGGAAGTTATTGTCACATGCCTGCGGTGGGGGGGGGGGGGGGGGGGGGGGTAGCCCAACATTTTCTTTATCTGTTGCATAATGACTTATGTGCTTTGTTTTTAACTATTCTGTTCATCAGCAAATCAGCAACTGGATGTTGTGGGTTTAATTTAAAGCTTTAAAGCATTCATCAGGTTTAAAATCAAGAGAGAGAAGCTGTTTTGATTGTTGCAGTTCTCTGAGTGCATTTTGAGGGTCACCACATTTTAAATTAACGTCAATCAAAGTTAACTTTTATAATCCCTTCCCAGCATAAAAGGGTTTCTGGCCATGGCACATGTCAAATGAAAATCCCACACTAACCAGACCTTTAGCACTTTGTTTGGTCTCCATAAAAACATTAGGCAACAAATCTCAGTTAATCATCCTTTTTTCAGATAACTGATTAATTACTTAATTTCAATTAATACATTTTTTACGTTTCTGCATTTGTGCTCAAAAATCAGTGTTCGAGTTTCATGCAACTTATTTTTTTTAATGTGATTACCACCTGCCCTCTTGGCAGACTAGCCTATTACTAGCCTTATTAAGTTATATTTCCGACTTTGCGCCATCAAGGGCTGTGCCACAGCTTCAATGACAAAGCCTTCAACAGTTCTTCTATTACCGTTAACTTAATTAGAGCACTTATGCAACTTGAGTATTATATTATGATTTAAAATGAAGTTTGAGCCATGACTACTGGGAAAACATGCAATTCAGTGAGAACAAACAGAGAGTTGTGGGCAGCTAGAACATTCTTCCATGCAAAATGAGATAAAAATAGAGCGTGGCAAACACTTGTAGGCTATTGTTTTTAACGTCACCCACAAAGCTGTATACCTAAATAAAATAATATGCCATAAAACAGATATGGATACTTCATTCGCATTATATGTGTAGCATGATATTTTCCGTCAGATAAAACCTTTATTGTTGTGACCAAAACCTTCAGATATCTGTTGCCTCAACTTTGACCACAAAGTGTGGAAGCCCCTGGCATGCCAAACAGGCAGACTTGCTTTGTTTTTCGTCTCTTTCAAGTGCTCTACTGAGAAGCTATATTTAAGCAGGTGCAGTACTCCAGGACTCACCATATGTGCTGTTTCTTTCACAAGTCAAAAAAGAAAAAATGTTGAGTTAGCTTGGTAGCTTCTATGCGCTTGAGTACAGCTAGAGTGCACTGGGACGGACAGAAAGCAATGTAGACAGGGAATAAATATTATGTGCATTTACTATGTTGACAATACAGGTGCATAGTTTGTCAGATTGTCACATCACAGATCATATCTAAAAAATATCCCAACATCCGTACTTAAAATCAGTTTTTACTCTTTTTTCCATAATAGCACTCATAATAATAAAATGCAATTAATTCAGTCATTCATTCATTCTGAAAACTAAAATTAACTGGATGTCTAAATTAGATACCAACATTCTTTTGTCTTCCTTCCTTCCATTTTGATGCTGCCAAACTCCCCTCTTTGTTCCCAAAATGGCATAACATTGCTGTATGGGTGAAACAGGGAGGAAGCTGGGAGTAGATTATTCATGCAGAACGCTTTAACTGAAGCAGAAGTGTGGGCAGTTTTTCTGACCTCTACCCACACATCGTGGTTAAACTCAAATCCAAATAAAATACTGAGTATTGATGCTGCTCAGAAAATGAATAATTGTAGAAGTATGTGCATGGCTGCATGGTAGATGGCAGATAAACGTTAGGCTTGAAAGAAGCATAAAACATAAGAATAGAATAGAATAGAAAGCCTTTATTGTCATGGCATAGTAGCTACACAATGAGATTAGGAGTGCAGCTCCGTCTGGTGTCTAAAACAACATAAAATACAAATGATAACGGAACATTCAAGTACTTGCAGGATCATTTAAAGTTTAAAGTGAACAGTGCATGCAGAGAGATTGACTAGTATTTAGCCTATGTCAATAGCATACATTTGTTATTGCACGTTTGTTATTGCACAGTGAGTAGGTGTGTGTTTAATCCTGATTGGTGTTCAGAGCGCTGATGGCTCTCGGGAAAAAACTGTCCCTGAGTCATGGCCATCTAGTGTATCGACTAAAATAGAATTTAAAAATTAAGCAGTGTTTACATTTTAATTAAGCCTCCTACATTAACAAGATATCACAACTATAAAATAATGCAAAATCTTAATCCAAAGAAAATATTCCACCGTTAATCGGGAAGTCACCAACTGTTTACATTGATGTATGCTGTCAAATCATTCATTTATCAAAGCACATATTAAAACTGAATCTGGAAAAGTCCAACATGGCAAACAAAACCATTGAAATGTGGGAGAGTACGTTAGAAAAGCAGTTTCGTGTTAAGTATCCAATTGTTGTGGGGTTCAGCTTCTTGCTGAAATGCAACTATATCGTCTCACTTTATAGAAGAGGCAGCAACAGCAAAACATTATCTTCACAGTGAGACCACTTCAGAAAAAAAATCCTATAATAGATTGTGTGATCTGCCTTAAAAACAATGCCCCACATCCAAAAAATGTCTCTGTCGGGCTTAAATAAAAGGTTGTAATGCTCAGCAGCTCAACTCTAAATGTGTGCAAGAATCGTTCACTGACAAAACTAGAAAGCTGACGAGAGAAGACTGTTCTGAAAAGCTTTAAAACATTCTGCCCATGGAGGGAGCCAGAGAGCACACAATTTCTTGGCGAGAAATGGAGCCCCGTGGGAGCACACACACCCACACAACCCACAGAAAAGCAAACACTCACAAAGAGAGATTAAGCATCCTGCTAAATTCTGCACTTGAAGTAGGCTACACATTTAACCATAGCATTTATACGTTTCGTTTTAGCTCTGAAGTTACACCCACTATCCTCTTTATTCACATACATATATAAGTATACATTTGAATATGCTTATTGGCTCAGAAGTACAAATATGTGCAAGCAGACACACTGTGCTCCAGAAATACCCCCAGTGTTCTCCTCTATGTCAGTCAGCTCAAAGCAACAGTCTGTCCCCCATATGGTCTCTCTCCCAGGGGCGAGACCACAGGCTGTGTGAAAGAAATGTCAGCTATCACTAAAGGCCGTCAAACACCTCACAGCAATATCATATTTTAGATTTTGAGAAGGAAGATAACAAGGAGTGGTTTTCATGACCTGGAGCAATGTTAGTTTTTACAAATAAAAAATAAACAGGCGAAGGTGTGCTGCAACATTGCCACACATCATATATAATCCTGTTCAACAAAATTTCACACATAAATAACAAACTGTCTTTCACTCATTCTTGCATTTTTTTTTTATTCCAGAATGAATAAGTGTTAGAAACATCAATATTCAAAGTGAGAACAAAGAACTGAAATAAAGAGGATGCCTATGCAACAATGAAGGCAGAAATCATCCTAATCTTTAAAGGTCTGGTTAATGAAAGGTTAATGAAGTGTACGACAGAGGAGGTCATAATTTATTCCCAACAAGCGAAGGTCAGCGGAGCAGAGGGTCACTGTGAATTATTCACTACCACGTGCACAGGGGTACAGTGCCAAGCAAGTATGAATGAGGTGAATTTAAGATGACCGTGGAAATATGAGAAATGTTGGTCTTCTTTTCCCAAGCATTGCAAGACAAGATATTTCTCTCTAGCACCATAAAATGGGTCTGTTTTTGTTAAGGTAAAAGCCTGAGGCATGTGTTCTTAATGCATGTCCAAAGAATGCTCCAAAAATCTGCAGTGATTGAAGAATAATAGTGTATATGTAAAATTGTGAATTAATAATTTTGAATAATCTTGCCCGCCTTCAACTAAAATAAACGGAGAAAACGAATTTAAAATAAAACTGCAATATTATTTATATTTTGATCTTTCATTGTAAAATTCAACATGCAGAAAACAATTCAAAAGTAATCTAGACTCAACATAATGACTTGAAACGAGTGAATCTACTTTTGAATCATTAAGGGAAGAATTTAACTCAATTTGAGCCAGCTAGATTGTTTTGCAGTGTATTGTGCACAGTCTGAATGAAGTGGTTTAGAACTACTCAAGAGTCCAGTGTGAAGCGTGAGAGAGCGCACGTTTCAGCATTGTGCCAGGCTATGCTATGCCATTGGCTGTGACAGGTCAGTAGGAGTCAGCAGGTATATAGGTCAATCCCCTGGGACTCCTTCAATGGGGACACATGGTCAGGCCTATGGATTAGAGAGGAAATGACAGATCATCCACTGAGCAAGCAGCACTACAGCCATAACCATAAAGTTCCACCCAGTGCATGCAAAACATGATTAGTGGTTACTTTTTAGGATGAAATACATATTCTCCACACTAGGAATGGCCACCTAACAAAATATCAAACATAGATATAAGGATCTCTGACCTACATTATCTTGTTCACTTCAGGAAGCATCCTTAGACAACACATCACATTCAGTCACGTACGCCACCACCATCCAGCTAATGGTAACTGAAATCCAAAAAAAGGTGTACCATACGCAAAGCAACACAAGCACAGGCCCTGAGCCAAAAATATAAATATGTCCATATTACCCCTCCCTCTTCTAGCGCTACCTATAGTTAGAGGACCAGAAATATCCAGGGCTCGGATCTATTCTAGACATTGACCAATGAAGCTGCAGCAGCCCACATGGCATACAGGATGGGCACAAGATGTTAGCACAACGCCCACAGCTGCCATATTCAATTTTGAAATTAATACAAATAAGATGGATGAGAATTTCTGTGATTATTCAGAGCCACAGTTTTAGAGTTGGTTTAAATTTCGGGGGGGGGGGCAATCTGATGTCGTGCCTATCACAAATATGTCTGAGGGGGCTAATCTCTCTTCCTACACATAGATTAAATGCATGGAGCTACTCAGTAGTGAGTAAGTTTAATCACCATATAACAGTTACAGTAATCAGCTAATTTTAGTGGTAGAGTTTATATGCCTGCAATGAGTAGTCCCTAACACAAAACAAATAGACAACTATTTTTATTGGAAACAGTCAATGTGCTCTGTTCTTAAAGCCATAAATCAATTATAACATTCCATGTTAATATATTCAGTTGGTAGTAATACTTGAAATCTGAAACTTTGTGTTGATAAAGATGAATGGGAGACTGGTCTAGCCTTTTTACTGCTGTGTTTTTTTTTTCTGAAATGGAATAAGTAGTGGTCACACAGTTGGCTCATTAGATCAGTCAACCCACACCACAATACTTCACGAAGGCTCGCTCGCTAATTACACTGTTCATCGACCTTTAGATGTATAATGGCTGCGATTAATGCGGCCCATGTGGAGCACTGCAGGCTTTGCAGAATTTTGATATCGTTGTTGCACTTGGAAACCCCACTGTCGTTCTTGGGAGGAGATGCCGGTCCAAGATGTGCTGCAGCATGCTCCGCTTGAAGCCCTTTCAGTTTCAAGTGGCTGTCTAAGATAGTATTTGTTTTTATAGTAACATTGATGTGTCGTAGAAGGCTAATTCAAGCTCTATCAGTGTACAAGAAGCTTTGCAGGGTTTGTCTGGCCGATATTCAAATCCAGTGTTTCCCCCTAAGGTTCTCTAGGATGTCCAGCTCAGTGTAACGCTCCTTCCTTCTCCCCACAGGTAGAGGGACATCAGAGGTGGGGGCGCCATGGAGGCCACATGGTTATGGACCAACTTCTTTATGCATGCATATGAGTGTTGTTGAGGCTGTCCTACTGGATGACAGAGGTAATCAAGCACGCCTGTTAAATTGCAGGTTTAGACACAATAGAAAAATGTAGGTTAATGTTGTGACTGCTATTCTCTGTGCAAACAGAATATCTCTCCACCCCAAGGTCAGAATCAAGTGTTATTTTTTTTTTAATTAAAAGTCAAGTGGTATCTAAATCTATACCTAAAAAAATGAATTAATACTATAATGTGAGGCACTAACCTTTAGGCAAAGGATGGTATTTAGCAATTTTCTTAGGTGTTATCCTTTCTTAGGCATTTTAGTCCAGCTGTGATAATTTACCCAGAAAATATTTCAGATGAAATGCAGTATGTATATATATATATATATATATACCTCTGAATTCTTGCTTAAAATGCACCTAAACGATCAGCACAAAGCTTGGCTCGAATCCACCTCTCTCTGTGGTCAACAGGTTCCATCCAATCAGAATAATAAGGGATTCACTGATGTCCCTCTTAAATGCTAATGTCCTTGACAGTCCTAGCCTGTTTACTGATTCATCCACTGATCTAAATGTTTTGGAAATTGAGTCTTAATATCACCAAGATAATATGACACAGAATTCCACTGTGGCGAGATGAGATTAATTCAGACGCATGCCGTCGTCAACAACAACAGGTTAGAACAGCATACGGAGGATGTGTGACTCCAGGATGAGTGATGCCAACGGTAAATGGAAAAAAGGTCAATGTGCTTTTCACGAAACTAATCTGAGAAAAAACAAGAATAAATTCTAAACACATGGCTACTTTCCTAAATGTTAATCACGCTGCAGCCAAAGAAAATCA
The DNA here is from genome assembly GCF_040956055.1 of Brachionichthys hirsutus. Classification (NCBI taxonomy): domain Eukaryota; kingdom Metazoa; phylum Chordata; class Actinopteri; order Lophiiformes; family Brachionichthyidae; genus Brachionichthys; species Brachionichthys hirsutus. The sequence goes on along the minus strand of NC_090904.1, from coordinate 7,404,813 downwards.
ATTTTGCACAGTGGCTGGCAGTTGAGCCAAAACAAGTCATGCTTCTTGTTGCATATGTCTGCTCTCAGGACAAGTTAATGATGCTGTCTCCTCGGCCCTGTTTCATTTTGGATGAGATTCTAATACTCCTGCCAGGCAAAGCTACAACTATCACCCAAGAAAACGCATATCATCTATCTTGCAAGTTACTCAAACCGATCATCTGAATCTGGTGCCTCACTTAGTGTGCTGAAATGAAAAAAGATATAATATCAAGCGAAATAGAAGTAGGTCTGTAGGGCAGCAATAACATTTGAGTGAGGTTTGGCATTGCACAAACAAGAAATGTAAGCAGTGAAACAAATCCCTTATACAAAAGTCAAGTAAAGATCAGACTCAGACCATTTCAGGAATTTCTTCACGATGCCTTTAAGACATGTCTGGTGCTATGTTTTTGTGAAATTATAATAGTCATTAAAGTCTGATAAGGAACTGCATAAAGTACACATTAACATAGTGCTGCATTTTAAATCCCGAGTGTATCCCGTCTTTCTACAGTGATAATTTTACCCATTAGAATAGTCAATATTAAAATGTGTTCGGTGTTGTGGTGAGTTGTGAGTGATCTTTTGTACAAATATTGAGGGAAAATAACTCATCATACTTTTATTTATATTAAAAAAAGGGATTACAATTGTTTTTTTGGTTAATTTGTGAGGCATACTTTTGTTATCTTCTTCTTTAAGTTGTCAGGCATCACCCAAGACCCTCGCTCCCTGATCTGGTTTCTGTATTTCACTGACACGACTGCTTGTCTTTGTTCCATAACCTCACATTTGTGTTACTGCGCTTTTAATATTTACAGGCTGCACATACTCATCTAACTCCCCCCTCCTTGTTTCCTAAGGTAGCATTAGGGCATAATTGCATGCCTGTGGTGCTGCAGGAGAAAGAGAGCAGCAGCACGGAAGAAGTGGATGAAGTGATGTGTTGAGACAGGAGAGCCTCGTAGCAGGGGCGGGAGTACTGCTCAACCCAACCTCTGTGGGTCTGACAGCCATAGATGGGCACATCAAGGAGCCACTATAGCATTGTTGAAGCTTGTTAGCATAGCCACCAGGCCTTGAAGATGGTGACAAAGTAAATTACCCCATAAGGTTGGAGAAGAAGGGCATTTTAACGCAGAATCACGAAAAGGGGGCCGGAAGAGTAATTCAACTTCAGTATGGCCACTGTACCCCAGTAGTCATTCATCAAAAGAGCAGATTGTGCTGCTGGTGCAAACAGGGTTTGGAGCAAGTCAAGGTTGAGCTCAAAGGCATCTCGTGAGCAATGAAGACGTGATTCTCAGAGGTTAACAGAATTTTTTACCTTGTAACTTATATCAGTAGAAGGATGCTGAGGATGGGACTGCCAGGGAACAGGGCTAGAGGTCGACCCAGGAGAAGATACATGGACGTAGTGAGGGAGGACATGAGAGTGGCTGGTGTTGGGGAGGACGATGCAAAGGACAGGGCGAAGTGGAGACCGGGGGATTGACTGGGGATTGTGGCCACATCAGACACTGAAATTGGGTCCCCCCTATATGCTAATTTATTTACCATACAAAGTCAAAATGGTCGTGTCTCGGTTTAATCATCTAACAGGGCTTTCTATTCTCAGAAGGCACTTATGTGTGCATGTGGATCCTTACGATGGCGAGCTGGGGTTAAGCACCATACTCAAGAGGATCATTACACTCTCTCAACACGGATTAGAAGCACTCTTGACTATTAGCTCATTCTGCCTTCAGTCTCATCAAACACACACACACACATCTCATTCTGTTCCCTGTTGTCTGTGTTCATATTTTCTCCCTGATTATGTTAAGCGGTTTTTAAAATGCTTGCCCTACTGCTAGATCAACGGTACTGACTCAAGAGGGCTTGTTGCAATGTTCAGAGTCAGGTTCAACCAGAAGTAAAAGCTAATTCGATCAATGTGTCAACGGCAAGCAGTGTCAAACTAATGCATGCAGACATGAGGAAGAAGAACGAAGGGAGTGGGAGAGGAGCATTGAAATGTGCCGGTGCTGAAGTTGGGGGGGGGGGGGGGGGGGGGGGGGGGGGGTAGAGCAGGCAAATGAAAGCATAAATAAAACGATCAAATTCACAAATGTTTTCCTCCATGTTGGTCAATGTTTGTCTGAGTCCACTCTGACTGCATGAGATTCCATTGGTCTTCAAACCTTTACTCTCTCCACGTTTCCTGTCTCATACATTAGTTACAAAGGCTAATAGCCATGAATAAATTAAATAGTTTGATCAAACCCAATTACAGTTTGAATAAAATCCATGTAAAGATAGATATCTAGGGAGACAGATTAACAAAGATTCAGGGACAGGGAGATATTTAGTAAACGGCCACTCCTGAGGATTGACCGCTTGTGCCAAGGAGTCACATTTATACAGCTTTATAGACACGCCACAAAGAACCCTGGAAGGTGGAGGAAAGACACCAAAGGGCTTTTGCAGCATTTCTGGTCAGTGTACTGCAGCTGCTTTCGCTCTATCCCTGTCTCTCCATATTATTATTACTCAAGTCCCAATGTATTGAATCTGTTTTTTCATAAATAAATACATGCCTCCTGACATTTGTAGCATGCATAAAATATATTTGGGAGGGTGAAACTGAATTCCTGTCTTATTACATTATTATATTTGATCGGACTCTAAAAGCCAATAGTACATGCCGTGTTGAAATTCATGGAGTGGCAGGCAGCTGATTGAGGACAGGTGGGTGTCTGAATCTGTGATGGTGCACCATCATCACTTTGGGAGCCGCCAGGCTGAGCATGGCAGGCTTGGACGTATGACGCTGTCAGCCATCTGGCTTTGGATGGGACTCCTGAGGAAGACGCAGTCTGGTGCCATCAATCAGAAAACACTTCCAGCATGTTTGAGAATAAGAATGGCACGTTCATCTTCTATAGTGTGGCTCTGGGCGAGAGCTGCAACTCTGTTTCTGCGCAGCTGTGACATATTCACAAATGGACCATGGTTTACCTATATTTACTGTGTGCTGTAAATTGATCAAGGACACTGCTGAATTCAAAAAGGCCGACTTTGACATTTATGTTGTGAGGCTAACATTTTTCAACTACGTTAGTACACAATCCAGTTATTGTGTGACATGTTATACAATAACAGAAGATTTTAGAGAATAAATGACAATATCAATGACTTCACAAATACTTTCTGGTCTCAATAGCAGCCTAATGGCTTTCAGATGTTTAGCTACAATAGACTATGAGTGTGCACTCTACTTAAAACTATCCTATTTAACCATGCAGCTTAAAAGGGGCCTAAGAGATTGCATGCTTTTCCACAGTTTGCAGATCAGTTTTTCCATGCAGCCACTCAAGCATTTTCAAAATGAATCTCGCACACAGCATTCACTCCTGTAGGGCATGCATGGAAAACAAAAGACAGCATCCTCTCTCCGCAATGGAATATTAAAGCCAAGAATTGCAGGGAATTCAGATAAAGCATGCTGCTTGGGAACGCAGCCTGTTTTATTACCAATGGCATATCAGAAAAAAAAGACGATCTAACTGGATGATTGAAATATAAAGAGTGGATGAATGTTACCATCTAATTTCATATTTTACAACACATCATGACACATCACATGGGTGTTCTGAAATAAATTAAAACCAAAATAACAGAATTCAGCTTCATATAGCTTCATTTGTAATTTTATTTTTACTTCACTACATAAAAATAGTTTTAATGGGCGGACACATCACCTACGCGAAAGACGAGAATTTGGGAATTTAAATACAAGATTCAATTTCCTGATAAATCACATTTAGTTTACACATTTGAAAGAAAACCTGTATCTTTGCTCGATAAAAGCAACAAAGCAGCTACAGTAAAAGTATCACCCACCTACACATGCATTTCTACCCCCACACGTGTGTGTGCATGTGTTATTACAGACATCGACACACACTGGCTTTGGGTGAGGTAACAAACACTGTTCTACACTCTGTGAACTATTTATAATGTTCTCCCTCATTGAATTACAGACGAGACATGTTTCTCTTTCTCTACACGCTTTTATAAGTCCTTTTATAAATCATCTCCCCAGACAGTTCTATAATCATAAAAAATACAAATACGGTCAGATCAATCTGTCTGAGCAACTATTGTAATGACATGTCAGGCGTATGAGGAAAATAGGGATGGAAGAAGTGTTATAGTGAAACTGCCAGGAACTGCTCAGGGTGCACAGTGTCAAAAACACACACCTATCTCTGTTTACAAAAGCTAATGGCTTCATATGCATCCGTAGACTTGGGGAGCTTATCCTCATTGAAGGAGTGACAGAAATTCAGAGTGACTGCGGAATAAGGATTGGCATGCAGTGAAATATAAAAATCAAATTGAGCAGCTGGTCCAGTGAAAACATTTGGTCTCCTATGAATTTGAATTTCCTTGTGAAGCATAATGGAGAAGAAAAAAAGTCTTATTTACTTTGAGCCACACATGACTTTTAGCAGTAAATGTCAGATCATGCAAAAAAAATATATATCAAAAAAACACTCGGTTTCCTCTCACTCATTCTCACTTTCTCCAATTCCTCAAACTAACACCCCTTTCATTTCTCTCCTGGAAGAATCCACTAATTCTCGCACAGATACTAACACTCATCACCCCATCACAGATGAGGCGGACTATTATTTTATCTATTGCAGCTCAGTCTTTTTGTTCTGAATGAACTGCATCGTGTCACTTATGAGACAACACTAAAAAGTGTATTCTTTAATATTTTCCTGAATTTGTCTGACTTCCACAAGATACAGATTTTGGTTCCACTGCCCAGAAAGGTTCAAGAAATGTAATTATTACGCTACCTTGCAGGCCGATTCTCGCATAACATAAACAGCACAAGTCAGGTGGAACGACAACAGAGGGGACCAGCATGCTGCCGAGTTTGTTCCCCTGTTTGTGGTTTTAAAAAAAAGAAGAAAATGGCATGATGTCATCCACGATGTTAGATAAATAAAGGATTTTTGCAAAATAATGCAATTTTATCAAAGTTTCAGTTTGATCACGACCACCCCTCCACTCCTGTTCCTCTTCATAAAAGTTACTGGATTTCCACAAGCTGTGGTGAAAACATGGTTCGGGGGCAATGAAGGATCAGATTCTATTTTTAAGTACCGGTATATGTGGTTAAAGAGACCAATCGTTCCACTTTCTATAACACAGCATGATAAGATTCTAACTTGAAATCTTGTGTAATTACCGGTACACAAAAATTACTCAATCAATTTCAACAAATCAATCTAGGGCTTGTGTCAGGTGAACTAGAAAGATGTCTATAATGTGGTCTACAGCATGCCAAGCTAGTTAGTAATGAATCACTCACATTCTATTTGTGCACGAAGGGATTAAACAATTCGTAGCCTGGACAGCTCACATTATTCATCTTTTCCCTATTGATCCCACAAAAGATTTCCACATGTAAAATTCAGACAATACTCTATTTTCAGGTCCACACAACCCAGCAGTTCCACAACAGAAAGCTCAGACAGGACAGAGAGAAGGATAGAAACTTCACAAATACAGTTGAAAGTCATGCATAGAAGAAGAACACAGCCTGCTTTTCCCTTAGTGCTGCTGATCCTTTAGGAGACCGCAAAAGCTCATGATCACAAATCCTTCAGTGCCTTTTGCAGCTAGATGAAAATCCAGCTGAGGCTTTCTGACAGAAACTCTCAACAGTCCAAGCAAGGCCTAGAAAAAAATCCAACAATGTAATTGATTGGTGGCTGAGGCTTTCTAAGAGTGTCTTTGGCAAGATAATTTAATGGTGAAGTGCTCTCAAGCTATAAAGTTGTGCAGAGAGCTATCTTTTATAAAAACATATATTACAATCCTTCACCTTATGTGTTCAAACAGTCTACGAGCTTAATCCACAGATGCCCATTCTCATTCCCACACTATAATGTGACTTCTATGTGCTTTTTAAGATAACATAACGTCATTCACTTCTGTCCACATGACCTTTACATTCCCTAAAACCCTAACCTTAACCTTTCGGGTCTCTGTTCGGTCACTGAGAACACATTAAATCCAGTGGATACTTTCTAATCCAGATTGATAAAGTGATCAGACTCATATTTATGGCATATGAGGAACTGATGCAACTACAGCTTTTGTGGCCACACCCTAAATCACAGCTCTTGTAAAACAAGCAGCTGCAATTACAGTCCCATCAGCAAACAGAGAAGTTTGGAGAGCTCAGAAGAGGATGAGGAGGAAGAATATGCCAAACAGGTTGTGGAAATCAAACTGAGAAACCTCAATTGTAAGCACAAATCCTCACACCATATCAAAATGGGTTTTGCCCAATCTTGAGCTTGAAAATCTTACAGCTTTCATGGAATGACAACAAGTTTGGAAATCTTCTGAGCACATGAGGCACACGGGCCGACACGGCAAACCTAATAACAGAGTTTCTCATGAAAACACAGAAACAGCAGTTTGAAAGTTTTTTATAGGCTTTCATCATCTTAGCAGCCAAGCACGACAGAAACACCTAACACACAAATTACCTCCTATTGCACAGCAATCTGTGAACGGTCTGTGCTAGTAGCGCTGACAGCTAGCTGCCTGGAACGACAAGGCTCGCCAGTACAGAGCGAGCGCTCTGCAGAGAGCCCACTCTTGCTGCAATCATTCAATTGTACTTGATTTGCATAATTAAACTCTGTTATTGCCTGGTTCTGGAAGTGACTGCAAGCCACTGCTCGAACCATCTGGATGACAGAGAGCAGGGGGCATTGATGACAAGAAAGCCCCCCTCAGCTGATGATGACTATCCATTAAATTGAATTTGATAAGGTTCAGTTTCCTGTAGATTGGTCATATATTTTTGTGCAGTTCAGGGCAGAGTGACCAATGACGAGGTGAGTCACAGCTTGTAATTCAGTCTGCTAACCACATGAAAGATCTGACAGAGCAGGACAGAGAGGGAGAGCAAGGATGAACAAAAGACACGAAGTTCACATGTTTGTGAAAAGCATGGTGCAAATGAGCTTTAAAATCAATGCATCTAAACATCCATTAATCTATCCCTGTTAGAATCCTTTATATAAATATTTTTGAAGTCATTTCCAGCCCAAGGAGTTACATTGACCAATAATATTCTTTAAAAAGACTTGAAAACAAGCAACAAAAACTCACAAAAAGGGGGATTGTGAAGAAGCTTGGAGATGAAGCACAGACAAATGGAGGCTATTTCACAGAACATAAAGCCAAGTACTAGATTCATTTCCACAGGTATCCTTTGTAAAATGTAGCATTTCATTCCAAAACCAAGCACCAAATGAACAATAGAACAACCCATGGAACTGCAATACGTCAGCATTTCTCATAGGCGAGACTTACCTCGACGAGGTGTGGAGTGGGGTTGAATCCACACATGTTGCACACTTGGTTGTGACATTGTGTGCAGGTGTTGTAGTTGGCTTGTTCTGCTTTGTTGCCGACGTTGAGGGTTGTTTTTTTGCAAAGAGGACAACACGCTTTTGGTTTAGAGGAGTCTGGGGGAGCATGCTGTTGTTGCTGTTGAGGAGGGGCTCGAGGCCCTTGTTGTGCTGCCTGAGACCCTGAAGATTTACCTGCCCCAGGGGGTCCACCTGGTTTGGGGGCCGGTTTTGGGGGCTGTTGTTGGGGTTGAGTAGTCTCAGCTATAAGCGTACTGGCTTGGTTAAGAAGAGAAGCACCAAAGCCAAACAATTTTCCAAAAGTCTGCTCGGGAGGTGGGGGCTGTCGCGAAGGGGAGCTCCCTGCACTTCGAGTCTGGTCCTGGCGAGGGGGGTGGGGTTGGTGAGCAGGAGAGCTGCGGGACAGATCTGGCTGGGAAGGAGCCTTGGCCATGCTTGGGAGAGAAACTGACACCATAGGATGCTTTGCTTGTTGTTGACCTGGGCCAGCCGGACCAGTCTGCTTAGTGAGGACAGCCGCTGGTTGCGCCTGCGTCTGAGGAGGGGTCTGTGTCCGGGGTGCAGGCTGAGTCGGCGTGTCGGGTTTAAGTTCTGCTTTTGCAGCATGAGAAGGAGAGTGTATCTGTTGCTGACTCTTGGAGCGTGGTGTGGTCATGTCCATGCCCAATGCTCTTTGCATCTGACAGTTCAGACATAGCCACTCTTGGACCTGTGAAAGAAAAATATATTCAATAAAACCTGTAAGTTATAATATCTAGACGCATTCTTTCACAACACAAACGACAGCTGGAAATAAACTGACATATTAGGAAACGTACTTGCTCTTTTTCATGCCTACATGGGAAGGCATCAACATTGTTTTGTTGGTGTCAGAGTTACAGAGTTCACAATTTGACAACACCCAGCCAAGAAATAGTCCTGCCCCAATCCTCAAATTAGTATTTTCTTTTTACTGTTGGGTTTTTGAGCAGGTTAAACTAATTAAATTGTTCCTGTTAATTTATGAGCTGAAGAGTCAAAGCCATAGAGTACACTTTTTTAGCTTTGGAAAGGACTAGACTAGCTGTTTATTTTTAAGATGTCTGGTTAGCCAACCTCACTTCACTAACATAACCTCACTCGAGTGACGGGGGTGTATTAAAACAAGTCATGACATTTAATAAGTCGGGTGCATCTTCTCCCTTCCCTTTGGCTTCTACTGGATGCTCCAATTTGTCCAAGAAGATGCAACATGAACTAAAATGTCTAGCTCGCCTGTGGGTTTGGATGTGAATGTGAGCGTGTGGGTCTGTAAATGCGATGGACTGATGTCTTCCCTTGCCCTCGTCCGGTGCATCCTGGGATATCTTCCAGCCATCTCTGAACAGGAAAAATATATATGTACTGAAAATGACAGAACAAATGTAAATAATGTCAAATACTGTATGTGTGTGTCCCTGTGCGTCCACATAAACATTTTTTTTTAAACATTCTTCATCCATAAACAACTGAGTAGAAAATAAATGCGACAGAGGCCGTTAACTGTGGACGTCTTCAATAAATCACGGCTGCGCCTGATTCTGTACCTTCCCTCACATCTATTCTGTGTGTCTTAGACCCTCTTGGATTCTCTTACAGCTAACATTCTCATTAAAATCCACCAACCACTCTCCATGGTTCGCCATGTCTTTGTCCCTCCTATCTTTGTCCTTACTGGCTTTCTGCTCCATACGGGCACGCAAGAAGGTGAAAGCCGAGAGACGCCTGAGTGATGGCGCACAGCCGTAAGTGGTAATTTTGGCATCCCAGTGATTTGACAGCTGCCACATTATTGTAGCTGTCTTGAATTTGTGGTCATTACATAATGCTGTAATGCATAATAAATGCAGTTGGATAGTGGTTGCATGAGGGTGGGTGCACAAAGAGTGAGGTGGGAGGCCTGTGCAAAAGCTCTTTTTCTACTGAACCTATGAAAAGAAAATCTGCATAAGCCTACAGAGGGTGGCTTCATGAAGATTGTGGTTTGTTTTAGCTGAGAGTTTTAAAATCTTTAAGAGCTGTCAAAGCAAGGACTGGGAATGTAGAAAGATGTCTTCACGCAAATGTCCCTGAAAGCCTGTGGCTATGGAGAATGGATTCAATTAAATAACCCGTCAACATATGCATGGGCTAAGAAGCTGATAAAGCTGAAATGTGGATTCACAGGTCTGGACCCTGTCTAACTTTTGGCATGAAACAGATGTATCAGCCAATACTGGTATTTAATTGACTTGGATCCAGACCTCAGAATCCTTATCTACATCTCTGAACTGCTCAGAATTTCCAATAAATCTGGTACTGAAGACTGACAACTGCTTCTTCTGGTGGGAGAAATAATCTGATCAATGAGATACTGGGAGACCTACAGGCTAAGAGCATGGATAGCGTGCAACTCTCACAATGTATCGTACTGAACGGATCAAATTCGGATATTACAAAAAGTAGCTTTGGGGTGTTTTCTGACTTATGTCTTCATCAATTCACAGTTGTTCTGTTTGTAATTGTTCTGCCTCTCATTCTCCTAAAGTACTGTAAAAAGCCAGAATCACCTCACGCCAGCACTCTTATCTATTACGTACTCGCAAAATGGATACTGTGCTATGTATATTAGTAATATAAATATTAACAGAAAACCTACTCCAAAAACGAGCAAGGGGATGATGCTGATTTTCCGGTCAGCTGTTTGTCATCTGCTGCTGCTAATTCCTTGACTAAAAAAAAATAATAATTAGCCAACAGGATGAATGCAGCATGTGACTGCATGAATGAAGAGAAAAGCAGCTGAAACTATCACAGTAAGAGGAGTGCAATTGACTTAAAAACTTCAAGTTCATCAATCAGTCAGTTGGTAGAGACAAAGTAAATCACGGGGTCAGCATCGTCCAGCCGTTACCCTTTCCCACTCCTAAATTTAATATTGATGGTGTCATGGTTTTCAATGTCAGTCAGAGAGACTGACAAGGCAGAACTGAGGTGGAGCCTGGGGACAATCAGAGTACCGTAATAGGGGAGGTGAAAGAACCCACTACACCAGAGCGACACAACACAAAAGTACCTCCTCTTTCTATCATTATTATCATTGTCATTGTTTTTCTCTCCAAATTGTGCTTAGGGTAATCATATTAAGAAAACAGAAAAGCAAAGAAAGCATCTGTGAGGAGGACAAGCAGCTATTTATCAGTTTGGTCGTGCTCTGCTCGCTTCTGCCTCATCTCTCTCTCTGTCTCATCCCGTTCTCCGTCCACCTTGTTATGAGGCAATCATGTGGATCTTTGTGAAATCTGATCTGTGTCAGCAAAAAACAAGTGCACTGCACACTGTGTCTTCTGCCCTCCTCCGCTATCAGTTCTTTGTCGCAGCCCTGCATCTTGTTCTCTTTAATCCATCTTCATTTCTCCATCTTCTCTTCATCTGCATCTCTCACATCACATCTTTCTCTGTAATGCTCTTCCTCCATCTCCATGTGACGCACACATTTTTAGAAGGCTTTACCTAGCCTTTGTTCCATACGTTGATCTAAAGCGACGGCGCCAGCAGGATGCTCAAGCGCCATGGTTTCATGAAGAGCAACGACATGCAGCCAAAAATAGAATCGGAGCAGCAGGGGGGGCCACAGAGACTTGGATATGGATCGAATAATGAGAGCAAATGCATATTAATACTTGAATTTTTGTGGATTTGGGTTGCTACTATTACAAATGGATATTCTCAATGATTACAAAGGAAGAAATTTGGACATCTACAGATTAATGGCAACAAACCTGCAAATAAGGTTCATGTTTTTTTTTAGCAGATGCATTTCTAGAGTTAATCAAACCTAACTAAAATGTAAAATAGGCCTCCATCAGGAAAGACACAAGTGTAGCTAATAAATAATGAGTAACGTTTGAATTCCATGTAATTGCTTCCCTTTCAGTCCTGGTGGGGTCAACGCCAGCTCACTGTCACACGGCCATGACTAACTGGAGGAAGCCAGCAGAACAGAGCCAGTCAGGCTACCAAATCTGTTACGGGCCACACACCTTGGAGAGACAATAACAGTCCATAGGTCTTAATTCATTTCATAATTGACACTATCATTACTTTAACTGTGAAGCATCTGTAAGTCGAGTGTCGTTGAGTCCATCTATTTCTGTCAGTCAGTCAAACTGATAACTCAGAATACGTGTGCCCCTTCTTCTTCTTCTTCTTCTCTGCATTTGATGCCAGTTGTGAGACTTCAGACACTCCTTCGTGTCCCAGGATGATTGGACTCAGGAACATACTCTAGAGACAGAATAAAACTTCCATCGATCAAGAATGCAGGCAAAGGAAGAAACACTGTCTCAGGGATCGTATCGTCGTGTCGCTCCTGGGCCATTCCTCGCAAATGGGCCCAACAACAATTGAAATGCCTCTCGCTTCCTGTCTTCCTCCTTTGGTCAATTTGTGTTTCTGTCTCTGCACAACTGATGTTTATTCTTTGTAAAAAAAAAAAATACTTTTAAATTTCTCTTCATGTTGTTTATTAGATTTCCATAATCAGGTGCACTTATATGGCCTATTACTATGTATTCTGGAGAGCAGAGCAGAACAAGAGTACACTTTGTTCACCCCTAGGAAATAACTGGCATTATTACTGCCTTAGAATGAATCTGTTCTGTATTATTTTCCTAATCTCATTGTGTAGCCACTATGCAAGGACAATAAAGGCTTTCTATTCTATTTTATTACAGAAGCTGAGTTAGGAAGTTGGATAAAAGATATTCAGGTGTGCATTTAAATTCAAAACCACTGTTCCTAGTTCCAGTGTAACGTCCAGCTAATCACAGTGATTGGAACTATACCTGAGACACTCACAACTGCCAAATTTGCTTTCAAGTACTGTTTCTGATGGCTGAATTCTACTTAGCTTCATCAATAACAGACTGTTTACTTTTTACACCATGAACAGCTTGTCCTTACAGCCTGGTGTTACTGCAGCAGCTTGACCAATTTTAAAAAAATGCATCCGTATCTTATAATATAACCCCCCCCCATTTCGTTTGGTTTCGCATTAAGCCAAAATCTGGCTTTATATCACATTATAAAGCTGTTGCTGTAAAAGTGTTGGGGGGAACTTACAAATAAACACATTGACAAACAAGTTAAAGCATTAGCATTCATTGTGTTGTCTCTGACCACAAATGAAAGTTTAGTAATATTTACCCTGCCTTTAGTTTAGTTTAGTTTAGTTTTCCACCAACTCTTCAGCTGCAAACTATGTCCATGTCCACCGGCGAGTCTCTAACATTGTCTGTCTTCTGAGACTTTACACTGGAAAACAGGGAACTGAGCAAAATGTCTGTTGTGGGTTCATTCATACCAAGAAAAGCCATAAATAAAGATTAAATAAATAACATAAATAACAAAATAATTATTAGTAATGAGCAGAAAGATGTGGCAAAGGGGAAAGGGTCAATATTTTTATTTGGATTCATTAAGCAAGCCCTTCAACATAGTTGCAGCCTTGATTGATTAGTGAAGCAAGAAGCTACAAAATATTCCTGTTTCTAGATGGACTTTTTTTTACTGAAGGCATATTAAATTGAGTAATCTGTCTTGGAAATTCAAAATAGATTAGAATTAGAGGTTTAGAATTATTTGCTAAATCTATCAGACATCAGTCATGGCCTCCTTCCTGATACTTATTGGTTGGAAAAGAGGAGGCATATAGTGGTTCAGCAGAGCCTTTTGTGTGGGAGAATCGGTTCAAATGGAACCGATTCTCATAAACGTACGGGATGGTTGGATAAAAGAAAAAGAGGTAGTTCAAAAGCACTCTTCAAACCAAAGGCATCATTTCTAAAGCATCGTTGTTTTGGAAATGCTGATGTATTTATCAAGAAGGAAAAACATAAAACTGTAAAGAAATGGATTCCTGTTCAAAACAGTCCCACAGTTCTTTTTAAATTATATGCAGGTACAGTGTATATTTGAAATCTTTCTACTGCAGTGTTGCATAGGTAACACTGTGACTATGGGTAATTTATGATGATGCTTTTCTCTCTGGTGCTGTCTCCCTCTGCTTCCACAGGGCTCTTTCTGCCTCTTCCTTTCAGCTGAGGCTTCTCAGGACCGGGACCAGCGTGGCAGACAGAAGGAGGGTAACATTTATAAATAGATATTGGACCAATTATGGAGCAGATGTTCCCCTGTATGATAGGAGAACACTGTTGGATGAGGGTGTGTGCACCAAGAGCTCATTTTGCTCTTGTTCTCTGTTGTTTAATTCTCTAAGTTTGTCTTTGTGTGGAACTCTGACTGGCGTCCTTCCTTATTTATTACTTTCTTCCAAACATGAAGCAGTGTTCCTTCTTCTTGATGTTATCTACACAATAACATGGCCATATGCACAGATATGCGTGCATTGTTTGCCTGCTATCTACCAACATTTCAAACTGAGCCTTGCTGACAGCTCTGTAACAGACTGTGGCATTTAACATCTATTTGTTCCTCTTGGTTTACTTTTCTCTCAATTAAATTCTCATCAGCAGGATGGTTCTCTTATTTATACTTTATATCCCAGGGTGGAATTTGGATATTTTGGGTGACTGAACATAATCCAAAATGTCCAAATATGGGATTGTTAATGTTTTAGTCATCACTGATCTTTTTGTAATTTAATGGGGAATCCTCTTGAGTGAAGGATTTTGCTCATAGTATCCCTGTAATCTGGGACGGTTCAATCAGTGTCTGTGAATTATATGTAAACAATCTCAAACTAAGCAGGGCGTGGAGCCCACTGATCTGACGCTGTAATCGAGAGAGTCGCTGAACTGCAGTAAATGAGATGCGTTTTTTAATAGAAATCACCACAAGAGATCTTTCTATGAAAAACAACAACATTTGATAAAGAAGTATAACAAAGAATATCCTCAGGGTCTTCTTCCACTCCATCACAATACATGCTCCTGCTTAAAAGGAATGCCCTTAGCTTCTTTTCTGCCTTTCCGGGGTCTGTCTTCACCATCGTTGTAATCGTCATTTCAGTTGCCACCTTCAAACCTATCGCCACCTCGATCTGTGACACGTAACCATCATCCGTCTCGCTGATGAGTGATAAGACTGTTAGGTCTGCTGCAGCAAGAAAAAGGGCTGATCTATGCTAAGTAGGTTATCGGGGTAACCCTTCAGGTCTCCAGAAGCCGAATGCTTTACTTCTGTGTGTGTGTGTGTGTGTGTCACTCTCTGTCACTATCTGAAAAGCTCACAAAGACTGAGCTGAGAAATACCCGTACCATCCACCTCTGTAGCTCTCTTTACTGCCATGCGCTCCATCACTCCCTGCCACATCTATTCTTTACTATCTGTCCATGCATTTCTCTATAGTCCTGCATTCTCCTGCAGCATTCTCCTTTATACAGCTGCAGATTCGCCCTCATGAAAACAAATACCGGTACTTACTACAGTTAGAAATCATTTTGCGCCCCAAATCCTAGCATTTATTCATCCTCCAGTTGCTCTGATAGCCTGCAGAGCAGCTTAACTAGCGCGTCTAGGCTGTGTGACTCACTGGAGTTGACGTGAAACTCTGTGACAGATGACAAGGCCACACTTGACTCACAGTCGCAGTGAAGCATAGCCTAATTCAAATAAGGCACGTGATTTATTTTGGCACGCAGGCAATGGGCTTGCTCAGCTACCTGTTATCAGTAATAAGTATTTGGACGCAATTGAATATGCGTGTTACAAACAGCTTTGTGGGAGACTCATTTAGATGTCCGCTAGAGCCTTTCAGAAAGGCTAGATATAGTTTTGTTACCGTGTATTATATACAGTATATTCACTTCGCTATGAGCTTGCTCCAGATAGAGATAGAAATCCAGATAGAGGCATCAGATCACAGCCGATAGGTGAAAGTGACCATTATGCTGCCGGCCACTGAGCTAAAAAATGTGTCATTCGCCAGGTGAGGATAAACAAATGAGTCATCAAAATAATGTAGGCAAGGCAGGCTAGAATCAGAACGATCACTGCTCTCAGCAGCTAATTAACATCCTCACTGAGCAGCAGTCAGTCGTTCAATCCAGCCTTGAGCCAGTCAAAGGCAAACTCATAACAGTAGTTGGCGTGAGTCACAAATGTCAATGAGATTAAATGACCTCAAGACCAATTAAATCAAAACGAAGCATCTGAATCATCAAGTCTGCTCTGCACTCACATGGCTTTCACGGAAATACTAGGCAGAAAATGAATGGGTAGAGATAGCATAGCATAGAGCTGGGAGGAACGCAAATAGACCTATTGACAATATACATGCTGTAATATGACTCGTGTATGTGTGTACGTCATCAACGGCTAAACTAAAACATGAAGACACAAAGACACCAGTTATATTTGAAAGCAGGATTTTCCAGCCTGATCACAATAATAAGGATGATTTTGGACAGAGTTGTGAAACATCCAGCTTTTAACATCCAACAAAACATTGCCACTCTATTCTTGTCGTTTACGCCTTCAAGGCGTCTCTATCACTGCATGCCTGAATTCACTCTGAATCTGTTTGCACGGTCAGTTGCTCACAGGGGTTTCCTTTTTTTTTTAAATACAATTTTGGACATGTCTAGACGTTTTTGTTTTCCATGTGAGCATAGCGTGGCAGATGTCGAGTGTGTTTATGACTCAGGGCAGATTAACAGTGGAGTGAACTTCAGATCATCTGTACAACGTGCATGCATCCGGTTGGTCATTCAGCAAGTGGCGACAGAACCTGGCGTAAAATAGAAGCATTCCTTTACACATGCTGCCTACCTCTGTGAGGTGAGGGTTGGGATTGAAGCCGCACTGGTTGCACACCATGAAGCGGCACTGCGTGCAGGTGTTGAAGTTTGCCCTGTTCTCCTCGGCGCCCATCAGGTCGGTGGTTTTGCAGACGGGGCACAGTTTGCTGCTGGGCATGGGTGCAATTTGTGGCACAGAATACGGGGAAGTGGGGACACTGCCTCGCTCTGGGGACACGGAAGGGGACCTCCGAGTCCTGTTGCTCCCCACATCCACCTGCAGATTCTTCCTGGACACATGACCCTGGGCCTGTTCTCCATGGGGTGCAGCATGTTGAGGGGTATCATGAGAAGCCAGCCTGTCCCCGGTACCATGGCCGCTCTGCACCCCTGCTTTCAGTCCTGGGTCTGACTGAGGTGTTCTAATACAGATGATAAAGAGACAAAAGTGGAATTTTGACCTTGGTAGTACTGCAGGAGTTATTCAGATTTCAATAGAGAAACCATCTGTATCTTTCATATTAAAATAAGTACTTCATAGGAAAATAACTCTCGGTCCACATTAGGTGGACATTTTAATTGCATATTATGGTCCTTGATCTACATCAGTTTGTCCAGTAGTTGTTTGTGGAAATGTTGTTGTTGTTGTATTAGATTTGGTTAAACATTCCAGAAAAACAGTGAATAGATCTTGCGTTGATGTCTTTGTTAAACTGTTTCCATGGTCAATGTGAAAATAATATGTACTGAATAAACAATTATTTCGTAGCCATGCTTGTAAAGAATGACAGTACATATTGTAATTGTAAATTGTGTGCATATTAATTCTAAGGTTTGCCTGTGAAACACACTTCACATTGTGAAAATTCTCTGCAGGCATCCATTACTTACAGACAGTGAGTCAGACGTCAGCTCAAAGTTTTCATTTCTGGCGCATGACTCCATTAAACTTTGTAATCAGACAGACACATGCATTAGTGTATAAGCAGCTTTTTTTTTGTAATGCGGCCTCATGGGTAGTACGGGCAGCGCGGCTAGCAGGAGCTAACGTAGCATTGCCAGTTTCTCCCTTGTGCTGCTTCTCATGGCCGGATAAATGCAGAGAGTTGCGTCAGGAATTGCATCCAGCGTAAAAATTTGACCAACTACAATATGCAAATCACCATAAAAAGCTGATTTGCTGTGGCGACCCCTCAGTGGACAAGCCGAAAGTACCGTAGTAGTAGTTTTGTAGTTTTAGCAGGCATTTCTTCCTATATATATATATATATGTTTTAAAAGAAGAGCATTTTATACTTCTTTCCCTGGATTTATATAGTAGTCAGCTCTGCTTAATTGAAACAAGGAGCAGTACGTGTTCTTGATCATCACATTTTGAAACTCAGCAGAGCTCTGCGTTGTTCGTGGTCCACATGCCTTTAGCAGGGTTTAATGTTGTTGATATCAGACTACTCAAAATAAGAGGCATATGTTGAATATTTTATAATGCCTCTATCAGTTCATGTGAAGTGCTCCTTGTGGCTTGTTTTCACTCTGTTGAGGCAGCGTATGAGACAATAGTACTGTAAACTTGGTTGTCTTGTGCATTCCAACCATTCGCCATTCAGGCAACTAAATAATTAGAAATGGAGGTTGTATAACAAAGTATGCCTTCTTTTGTCATGCACAATATCTTCAAACTGACTCATCAGCAGCTCTGCACCCACAGTGAGACAATGGTTGAAACAAAGGGAGGAATTATAACATGAGCATGTTAGAAATGATGAGTCATAGCCGTTGACTTGAGCTGCTGCACGACTCTAACCTTGTTCCATTCCCCACAGGAGCTTTTTATTCTCTGTTCCAAGCCCATCAGGGAGGCTCTGCACCTCTCCATGTGATATTCATCACATCCCAGACAGCGTGCTCACTCAACACTCTCAGATTGAGGCCGGAGCTCTGAGGATATTTCTGAAGCTACTGACCGCTGATACAGAAAGCAGACGGCTGAAGTTCCTGTCGACATAATGTCCTCGCAAGATAGGAAGGGGTTTCACATTATAGGTGTCACCAGAATGGTGAAGACAGTGTAATTTCTTATGATTCATGCAAAGCCCCATGCACAGGCTAACGGCACTTGAAAAAATGTCTTTACATTGACAGTTTACAGAAATCAGATATCGTCATTCAATTGCACATGACTGTCCACATAAGGTTTGTGTCTCCTGCACTAGAAATCGTTGTAGAAATGTAGAAAATGGAGTTAAAATCTCTACACAAGTGAATGTATCAAGTGTGTATCAAGAATATTTCTAAATTCTTAGATATAACATCATGCAGATAGATTTTGTCATGTTTTTTTTTTATTATTACATGATTGCCTGGTTTATTAAAACTAAAACAGGAAAAAAATAATTTCCCCTTTACAAAATACTAAATATTTTACAAACCACTAATGTGTGAGCCTCCAGGCAGAGCAACGCTGATTAGAATGTACTGTTCAATTTCCTTTTGAGCTTGAGCACAGAACAAAGACGGCGCTCTTACAACGTTGAGTTACCCCTCAGTTACCACTTCGCTGGTATAACTCACCAGTGTTGCACCAGAACCAGGCGGTAACTGACAAAACCATTCCTGAGGACATAAATCATGAATCACTCGCATAGGCAGGTAAACAAATCACAGGTGTCACTTTCCATGTAAAATATGTGTATATGTGTTACCCCAATGATCTGTTACACGAGTACGTCATTTTAGATCTGTCTGAGTATCCCTATAATGGAGATTTATATGTTTATAAATTAATGTGTTTCTTATTGATTTATTTCTATGTCCACTGGAAATGAAACTGAATATAAAAAACATGGATTGGAATTTCGCTTGTGCTGTCAATTAAATAATATTTAGAGGTCAAACCAGAAAAGAAGCGGATGCGTTAACCTTGAACGCATGTTCATCCACTGGTTTCAGTGGTGAACTATAGATGAAAGGCATCAAGCGGAGAACAAATCCTCCGTGAAATGTCTGCTCACTGACATTGGACAGAGGCACTGCTGTGACCAGTGACTTTGGAGGAAAAAACAGAAAAGAATATCGAAATGGAAAATGTGGAGAAATTCACAGGGAAACCATTTAACTTAATAATTATTACGCAGCGTAGAATTAATTTTGCCATATTGTGGTTACTGCTTTTATAACATCAGATTTATCTCAAGATTAAAACAGAATAATGAGAGGTGTCTCCCGATGTAGCAGCCTGAGCTTGTCAGGATATTCCGTAGGCTTTACAATCTATGTATAATTTTCAAAAATGTATTCCGAGTGCTCTAAATGAACTCACAACTCACATATTCGTGTCTAGCTATTGGAACAATATTACTTTTTTCCATTTCTCATAATCAGTCATTTATTTTCTGTCATGAATTCTAAGTGCTTGTGCATTATTTGTTTTGTTTGTGACAGCCATTTGCTATGTGTGCTACATCATGTCCAGCGCTTTCACTGCTGAAGCTGAATTAAATATGAGGGCACACTGTTTGTAGAACGTGGCTGCATCCATCATATTTCTGGATTTCATAAAATGCAGGGCTGTCGAGGTTTCTAATGGCATTCTGATTTATAGTGATGGACATTTCTTAATGAGTTACGGTGTTTGGAAGGAGCAGACGCCATTAGCATGTGTTGGACTGCAGGAATCAAGCAGCTCGCAGTGGACGGCAACATATACAACATGTGCTGTTACAGATCTGTGACGCATACCATACCTTTATCGATTCATATGAGGGCTCAAAACTATCTCTTTGAGAGTGCTGAATAAAATATAATACCTCATTGTAATGAACATGAAAAGCCTCCTTATCTACAGTCTCACTCCAGCCACCATCTCACTGTTTCTCGTGGTCTCACGTGTTCTATGTGGAGAGTATATTAAGGCAAAGATTCGCACCAAATGGTAAGAAAATCTTAAGGAAATAAATAAGCTAATCAGCTATATATGACATTCTAACCATCATCTCATGGCACACAGTGCTGAAGCCACAAAGAAATCGATGCATAAGAAAATAATAAGATTATACGGGTGTTATGAGCCTTTATATCTGCACCACAGCACATATACAGAATGAACAGTGAGTGCTTTTCACAAATAGAAACATGGGCGCAACAAAACAGCATAAATATTTTGTAAATAACATGGTATGACAAATCTACAGCTCACCAACATACCTTGCATTCGCTTAGTTATTGCAAAAATCAACTAATAAGTCAACGATAAAGACCTCGGCCACGAATAATTTGATGAAAAATTCAATCATCTTTTTAGGTGAAAAGATAAAACGCTCATAATAGAACTGTAAGCTGCCGAGGCAAATCCAAAACGCAGCGGAGCTTCCGTTTTTGCGCACTTACGCCTACAACTGTTGAACTGTGCAATTAGCGCAATATCAGATCTTGTTCAGAGGGTAATCCCTACCCCACAGTCGAGCTGTGCCACAACACAGGAGTTATGATTCCAGATATTGTAATATATTGATTTACTGTAAACGTTAATTCAATTAATGTCATTCTGTCATGTAAACTCTTAATTTAAAAAAATGGATACAATGTTTTAGATAATCCAAATAGTGTCATACAACATAGCTGGTATTCAAGCATATCAATATATTCTAACAGTGTTCCACACGCCCATACACACCTAAAGGCTGCTGCATCTCATTCAATGTTAATGATTCATTTGTCTTGTTAAGACAGCAATTAGGTTTCCATATCTAACGGCGAGAATAATAGAAATATTTCATGTGAACCTGTCACAACATTTTTAATGTGTCTGGGTTTCACCACTCTTCTAGAAGAACTAACCTCTTCTTCTCTGCAGTTAATGATGGTGGGGGGGAGAAAAAAACAATCTCCACAAGCTGCATATTGATTTGGATTGAATTCAAGTCCTGTGCAGAACAAATGACGCTGGCGTTCTCTCTTGCTAGAATTGCCATCCAACACAACGCTGTCGACAGGACGCAGACAGCTCCTCATCAGGAGGAAGGTGATTTCTCAAGATGACTTACCGGTACTGATTCTTATATTGAGGGAATGTTCACAAAATCAGCCTGTGATGGGAAAAAGGCTGATCCCAGAGCGCTTTGCATCATTTACATCTCTAAATCATTTATCTGAGATTACGGAGGCATTCATATTTGCCCTGTCTCTCCCTTAAGTGTCCATGTTTACTCGGCACTGCCTTCTTATGAGCCACAAAAAAGAAAAAAAAAAGAAAAACGTCGTTCATTCATTCATAAAGCTTAGCCACTGATGCACCGGGACGGAAACAGAAAACGGGCGTAAAGATCCTTACTGAAGGGTTTGATAAGAAATGTTTGCTTGTTATTGATCCGAGCGCTGCATATTAAACGTGTTTTAGGCCCAAATTGACGTTGAGTAACAGGGCGGTGCTGCCGAAACGCAAAAAATGTCTCCAAAGGGGAGAGTAGTGTTGAAAGGATAGTGAAATAAATTATTAAGCACCCATTCAAGACTGTCTTCGCGAATTCGGTTATATACCGTATCTAAGGGTTATGAGGAATAATGCATATAATATATATATTCCTCATAAACTCTAGACGGCATGCCGCCGTGCAGCCTCTCTAATTTCTCCACCGTTTCCGGTTTTTAGCGGTAAAACGTCCTCGCTGTCGCGGCTACCTGTTAATCCCCGGCCCGGGTCCAGCCCCGCTTCCTCCGGCTGGCGCTCCATTGCTCGGCTTGATGAGCTGTCCAGAGTCCGGTGGTGCTGAAATGGAAGCCGGAGCCCCCGCTGCAGGCACCGCGGGGCCGGCCCGTCCCGCCGGTCCCGCCTGTCCCTCCCCCTCCATGCTGGCCTCGTTCCCCATCGCCCCGGGAAAGCTCTCGACCGAGATGAACGATGTTGTGGTTGTTTCAACAGCTGTGCTTAAAAACTCAGATGAAACTCAGCGCCGCTCTCCTTCCGCCATCACCGCCGACAATCCAGCATCCCGCACGGAGCACGCGCACTGACGGAGAGGGTGCTGACGCTAGAACGTGCGCGTTCACGTTGCTCGTTCATTTCAAGTCGCTCACAAAATGCATCTGAAACATTATGCTGACTCAGTCCGCGTCTTTGCATCCTAATTGAATTGACTTTACAATGTGTCTTAAGTTTAGTTTATAACTTTATTTAATGAAAACACAAAGGCCAAAGATTTGCAGCTTTAAATTGCCAAAATTCCTTCACTTATATGATACTAAATTGAACTACATTTATATATTTTTTTATTTTATTTTATTTTCTGCTCGTGTCGATAGAAAATATTTCGTAAATAATTAACTAATCAGTCAAACGGTGTCTCAGTCCATAATAAAATGTTTGTTAGCTAATACTCCTGATCCAAAACAAATCATTTTTGTTTAATAATGTTTTACTTTTTTTAAGTCAGTGTGTGATAAACTTCTGCCATTGACCGTGTCTTTCAACTACATTACAAATAACCAGTAGCAACCTAACACTACAGCATGGTTTATTAAATGAGAGATTTTACATGATGCATAAGGTCTTACCTAACACAGGGCCAAAAGTGGCCTGGTGGAGAAATAGGTATTTGCAATGAAAGAAATATGCTAATGAAAACTGAGAAATGGGAAAATATCATTAAAAAAGACACACAAAGGACGCCAGTTATTAATCTGAATGCACCTGCACCACAACATACTCCTGCTGAGCAGAAATGTATTGTGAATATGAAGCTCACGAACAGCATAAAGAAGAACCTGATTTTTAAATGGTCACAGTACTTTGAACAACTGCTCACTCTAGTGGACACCAATTGTCACTACACTAAAACTAAGTCGTAGGATTCAGCTGAGGTTTGGTACGACCTGGACAGGGCACCAGCTCATCATCACAGGGGCAATAGACAGTATCTCGCACTCACATTCATGCATGTTCTTGGTGCGAGACGAGTCTTAACCACTGTGTATTTCACCATACCACCAACTCAGGAAAAAGAAACTACAGCGTCTCATCACTCATAAAAAAAAAATGAAAGGAATCCCAATTACAGCAAGATATTTTAATTGACTTTATTGTATGAATCAGCAACCACAGTGGACAACTGGAATCAGTGTACAAGTGAGCCAATTAACATATGTACAAAATACACAAGTGAACACATCCAACTGAACATTAGTTTCAGGTAAAAAAAAAGAAAAAAAAAAAGAAAAGAGAATTTCTATTGCAGGCCCTCAAGGAACATTGGATATAAAGACCCTCATTTGACCATTCCAATGCAAGGAAAAACAAGACTTCTTGAGTTTAAAATTTTTTGTAAAAAATATGACTAAAATATGCTTTTTTTTATGTTCTACAAAAACTTACTCAATAGATTATATCTGAAATGCTGTGGATTTAAAAAAAAGTTGCTATTGAAACCATTCAATACTTCATTGGCACCATAAAAACATGAAAATGGATACAGTTGAGGAAATAGATTTGTTTTCTTTCTTAAGTAACACTGAGCAAGATGCTTCCTTGTGACATTGTCTTTCTTTCATATTTACAATTTGTCAATAGTAGCGGCACAAGAACAAGGAACATTTACATTGAGGCTAAAATAATATCACATTTATACATAAATGACAAAATAACTAATAAACATATTGGTAATTTCCTAAGAAAGAGGAGGCTCTGACTAAAATACAACACTAACCGGCCTTTTGGAAACTGTTTGAGGAGTGCATCTGTTTCTTGTTCTCTGTGGTGGTTGCAGGTGCACACAGGAAGAAGTTATATACAGATTTTATGATTGTAATTATTGCCGCTTGGCTTTGTAAGGTCGAGAGCGTTTCCTGCGGTCAGGCTTCCTTTGCTTGTGTAATCGGCCGATGCTAACGCCCTGCCGACGACGTACAGAAATGTTTTGCTCCACAAGGCTGGCCAACATGCCTGCAGAAGATGCCAAGTCAGAATGAATGAAGATGCAAAACACAAACACCATGAAGAAAAGAAAAAAAAACAGAAGCATTTTAGCAAGTAGCTTGATTTTGTATTTGTGTGGTGTGTGTGTTTAAATATATACTTATGTTTTTTTTTACTTTTTTTCAGGCATTCAGTACAAAAATATTCATGGTGTGACTAAATGTGAAATATTTTTTCGTAATGACAAACTACAGAGAAGCCCGGAATATACGCACAAGAAAAACCACGATTTTAAGACTTACCTTCTTGGGCCAGCATTGATATAAAGGTGCAGATGAACTCATCATAATTATGGGTCCTTCTTTGGTCATCAATCTGGTTGAATGACAACAAGAGAGTTTGATTAAAAGACATTAAACAAAAGTCTCACCAGATACATTCGATTGGTTCCACGTTCATAAAACATACTTTATACTTCTTCCTCTTCTCCACCTCCTCCTTAAGATACACCTCATAATTGGCGATATCAGCCTCTACACACTTGAGCAGTGCGAGCAGCTCCTGCAGGAAACAGAATGAGAACTGATAAAACAGCTCCCTGAGACGAGTGTGTTCTAAAATGTTGTCAGAAAACTCTAAAACTTACTTTGGGAGCGTACTTGTCCCCAAGGGGCTTGCTATCTGTAGTGCTTTCCACAGCATTAGGCTTTTCCTTGCTACCTCTCAACTGTGCTCCATCTTTGCTCTCCTCCAGAGATAGGCCTCCATCTCCTTCTTTCACGTCTTCCTTCTCTCCCGCTATGAGGCTGGCATCCTCTTTGTCTTTTAGCTTCTCATGTGTACAAGGCTGCTTTGTGCCATCTGAATCTACTGAACAGGAAACAGAATAGGTAAGGGAAAAAAAAAGTATCAAAAAGAGCACGATGTAGTCAATCGTCATCGAAAGTCGTGTCTGTTATTCTGATGATCACCCCCAAACTTCTGTCTAAATGATCAATATGCTGAGTCGTCTTTAAATCTTGCTTGCTGCAATGATATGTCTTCAGCCACCCTATTAAATAACATGGACGACAGCAAGGATCTCATCGTCTCACCAGATGGTGGACGAGCGAAGATGACTCCATCCTCCTGCAGGTGTAACAAGGCTATGCTGACAGAGGGGCCCAGTTCTCTAACAGCACGGTTATGCCTGGAGTCTAGCCTCAGCATCTCATCTTCTCCAAACAGCACGCGAGACAGATGGGATGCAACCGGACTGGATGGGCGTGTAGCAGCCTGAGAGCGTGCGGGCGAACGCAGCGGGGAGTTGAAAGCGCTGCCGATCTCAGAGGCTGTGTCGGTGCTTTCGTTGCTGGGAGTTGGGGAAGGCTGTGAAGCGGATGTGATGCAAATGCCCCCTGTACGCCCTTCTGTGCGTACAGAAATGGGCGTGTTGAGGGCATCTTTCCTTTGGGCCTCTTTCTTCAGCTTCTCAGCCAAGACCGTAAGTGCAATCTGGCTCTCCATTCCGGTCCCGACTCGTCCCGTTCGCTTTCGCAAACTCACCTTCCGTCTAAACCTGAAGATATGAAATTCAAACCATTTTTAACTAAACATTAAGGCAGCACCAACTCCTTCAGTCAAGTCATAACTTGCAACAGCAACCTGCTAGATGTGCCCGTGGAACCGGTTACTTCCTCCTCATCGTCCTCATAGTCATCTTCGTCATCCGAATATGAGGGTTTGGGAGGTCCCGCCATTCGAGAGCGACCAACTACAGCAGCAAGATCCTCCACTTCCTGTAAAATTAGAAAATCTTGAATAAAACTCTGTGGAAGTTCTTCTGCAGCCACCAACATCACTTTGACATGTAACCAATGTTAACTCTAAACTGCATTTACAACAGGAATGAAGGAAACCAAAAACTGAAAAAGATTTGTATTTCCTAAAAAGTAGCCGTCTTAGTAAAGATGTATTTAACACGCCTAGCAAAAAGAGTGAGATTACCGGTACTAAAAATCAAGTTTTTTTTTTTTTTTTAATGCTTACAGTTCTTAAAATATCAAACGTATTTCTCCAGCACAGATGTGCACTTTAGGGTTTAAGAAGTAAAATTCACTAGTTTTGAGGTGTGCCTTGGACAACCTTCATCTGAATGACACAAAGTCCAACTTATAAGCAGGAGAATTTTAAATAACATAAACAACAAAAATCCCTAATAGCACTGCGTCAGTATTTCGTTCTTGCGAGTACGTTTTGTG
The DNA here is from genome assembly GCF_040956055.1 of Brachionichthys hirsutus. Classification (NCBI taxonomy): domain Eukaryota; kingdom Metazoa; phylum Chordata; class Actinopteri; order Lophiiformes; family Brachionichthyidae; genus Brachionichthys; species Brachionichthys hirsutus. Next base: position 7,378,431 of record NC_090904.1, on the reverse strand, counting down.
GAAGATTGTTAAATAGTTTTTGAGTTATTTTCTGAAAAACAAATGTGATGGAAGGCCCCACGGATGGATGAAAGTCAATTCTGTATCAATCTCATTTAGTTCAGAAACTAGTTTTGGGACTGTTGTTTGGATAAAACAAGTAATTAGAACAGATCAGCTTTAGATAACAAGGAAGGTGTTGAACACACACACACACACACACACATCGACCAGTAGTGGTTTCTGGGCCAGAACCTACACACTTGACTTCTCATCTTACCTGCATTGGCGACTTGGCATAGTTGTGGTTGTCCAGGAAAGCGGGCAGGCGCTGGGCAATGGCGTTTGAGCTGGTGACTTGCTGAGGACCTCCTCCGGTGGCGACTGGTGATTTGCCCATGACCTTCGTGTTTCCTGAGTTTCTGCTTCCGTCTTTAGACTGAACTCCTGATTCATCCACTGAGTGTAATGAGTCCCGAATGTTAAAATGAATGTTTACTTGCAAGATATATTCATCCATTTACAATTTACAGTAAAAGATATACGACAATATCCTCCCTAAAACCCCCCAAAACAAAAAAATCATCAGAATATGACATGTCCTCACCTTAAAATCATCTATTTGTGGAAAACCTTTGTAAAAATGTAAAACTATTAAAAGGATAAATTACTTATATCACTTTATATTACTTATTACATTATTATTTTTAGCTAATTAAAGTCATTTAAGTCTGGTGAAGCTAAAATTTAGAGTTTGAGAGATGCTCTGGACAAGAAATGATTATAGATGGATGAACATACTGATGGCTGTATCCCTGTTATTTTCATATTGTGGAGATAAGAACAGGAAAAATGCGTCATAGGAACGACCTGGTGGCTGCTCAGTCCCCTGGGATGTAGCTGCTTCTGCCTCTGTCTCTCTCTTCAGCGCGGCTGTGCTATCATCAGGAGAGGAAGAGTCCTTCTCCTTCTTGTCATGGACAAGCTCATTCTGAGTGAGTCGGATCATCTGAAGACAACATACAAAATGTGTTCCACAAGACATTTACCCTCGTAAGGAAATGCTGCTACAAAAAAAAAACAGTTAGCCACATTAGAGCATCAAAACAAACACATGTGTACCAGCAGTCAAAGCTAACCAGCCATCAGCAGCTGCTGTCAGGCGCTACTTGTCCGTGTTGGAAAGCTCAGAGCTTGTAAATATTTGTTACTTATCATTAACTATTCATGGCCCTTTGTAGGTTTGAATTATTATATATATTTTTTTGCTGTATCTGTGATGCAGGTACAACAATTTTTATATATTATTTTATATTAGTAGATATTATTATTAGTATAAATTTTTCAACAAATTCCAGGTATAATTTCGTTTACAGCTTTGGCATCAATCTACAATATGTTTCCACGTGTCACAGGATGAATGTTAATTTTGTAGCGCTGCAGAGCAACACCCACAGAAACGCCTGACCAACTCTTCTGATGCAAAGTCACTGGCAAATGATAAAACTGGTGGCAGTTTCTAACCTTCTGCAGCCCTTCCAGAACAATCTGTCGATTTCGCTTTAGAATTTCAAGTTTGGACTCGTACTTCATCCTCCGGTCAGGCACCACTGCCATCAGGTTGAAGCGAATGTCATGGTACGGTTCACTGAAAAAGATTACAGCAGCAGGATGAGAATGAAGCCTTGGGTGTGTGGGTGTGTGTGTGTGTGTGTGTAACACTTAATGCTCTTGCTCAGAACTCACCCGGCAGTAGCTAGCCCAATCCTCTCCATGATAACTCGCCGAGCTTTATCTGTCCATTCCTCCTCCTCTCCCCAGGGCCCTACACAAAAGTGAAATATTCTCCGTTTAAATTGCATACCCCTAAAAATAAGTTGCTAACAACTGCATAACATTTTTTAAACACACTGAAGCATTAATGAAGGCCATAGAAAATGTGTGATAACAATGTTTAACTTTAAATAAATGCCTTTAAGGGACATCTTAAAAGATTTTCTTGGTTGTGACAAGGGCCTCAAGAGAAAAGAATCCTGGTTTCTTTTGTTTTCATCCAATAAGAAATGAGGCCACACCGGACCTCAGGCAACATACTACAATAAAGTCTTAAAATACCAATGTAAAAAAAAAAGACATAAAAGCAGAAAAATACAGTGGTCAAAATAGGACTGTTCAGTGTTGGGTCATACCGTGGTCAATAGGATAGGCTTTGAGTCCATCAAGTTCAAAGAGGCGGTCTTTGATGGGCACATAACTAACAAAGTGGAAGGCTTCCATGGTTCGCACAGCACTGATCCCATTCTGCTTCTCCGGCAGGTGTCTGGGCTCCGGTCTCCATGGAAACACAGAAAGAGCGCTTCAGCGTCTGATGGTTGCACAAAAGCCTGATATCTGGCATAATACTATCAAAAATCATTGAAGATTTTATTTCCCACAAAGCCAGAGATGTCTGGTAAATCTACCTGGCATGACTGTTGTGTGCTCTGGCAAGCTCCGGGGCATTTCCTATTGCATAGCCTTTACTCTGACAAGTAGATAAAACACAACATGAAGGGAGGAAGATGGGAGAGATCTTACAAGTGACTATTTGAAAACAAGAATGTAACTGCAGACGTGCACGAGTGCGTGTCGGCAGCTTACCTCTGGACTAAAGCCTTTTGTGAAAGCCTTCATACGACTAAGAGTGTTGCCGAGTTCAACGCCGCTGCAGTTCAGGAGCACGCTCAGTAAAGCGTGGGTGGCGCATGAATTCGGTATCAGCTAGATTAAAAAAAAACAAAAACAAAAAACAGAAGTCTAGATTACAACATAACATCACAGATATATATTAAAAGAGGGGATCTAACTGCATCTTTCAGATGTTGCACTGCATAGGATTACTTTGTCATTTCATAGCTACGCAATATTTTGGTGAGGGATTTCAAATATATACAGTAGATGTATTTTAATGTATTTTTCCAGAGGACGAAGACAGCAGGTGTTATCAAACAAATGAATGGACCCGTGCTTCTAAATATTCAACGATGCATAATAAATGATGCAAGGGCAATTGCTAGTTAGATAAAGCCCATTTAAGTTGTGTTTCTTTATTTCATACAATTTGTGAATAAGTACCAAAAGTAGCTAAATGCAACTGAAAGTCAAAATGCAATTTGACTTATTTTCTTGACTACATTAAAGGCCTTAAAAGTTTAAAATGCCACTTCCTAACATAAATGAATAAACATCAAAATGAAAACTAAACCAACCGTAATCAAACATGCATTTAAATTCCTCAGAGCATCATATATTACATTATAAACACTAACTTCTAAAAAGACGATAGCTCCCGAATGATCTGCTACACTTTTAATGTAATAGTGATTAGTTGCTCACAAGTCTAAAGAAAGACTTAACAGAAGTGTCAACATGTATGATCACCAAAACAGTTACCTGATGAGCAAAGAACATATCATTTACGATTTCCTCATCAATGACAGAGGTCTCATCCACCAGAGTGTTAACCTTCCTCCGAGATCGACGTTCTTCGATCCACTTGAACAAGAAGATGAAGCCATAGACAGGACTGGGGGGGAAGAATCAAATGATGTCACACTTATAATCTCTTGTTACAACCCAACAAGAAGCAAGAAAAAAAAACGTGTTTAAAAAAACCGAATAAAATAAAAGAATTAGATTATGCATTATTGGTCAATAAAACAGAATTGCATTGACACTGACTACAAGTTCCATACCTCTGACATTTGCTTTGAAGGTCATAGATTTCCTCAACTTGGACACCTTTGACACCTATAGAATTCACAAATACATATAGAACATTTCTTTTTATCTTATTCCGTGACATCTCCAGTTGGATATGTGCTGGGCTTTTGCTGTAAGTCATTTAGTTACTCTACATGAAATACTCACCAAAATCTTCCACTAGCAAAGTGAACAGTCCTAAAATACATCAGAAAAGAAGAGTGAGAGCAGTGTAGTATTTTTGTGTCAACACCTATTGCACCTCGTATTTCGCCCTTGGTTAAGTCGCTCCATCATTTTCACAAACACAAAACAAAGTGAAATGTAACTTTAACCATGTCCTAATCTTTTTATTTTCAATAAACTACTTTTTTTCGGTTTTATAAATCAAGATGTTTTGGAAGCTAAACGGTGCGTTTATGTGGAAGCTAACGTTAGTTAGCTGTTGAGTATCGACATTCCTCACCTGGATCGCTCTCGAGCTCCAGCCATCCTTTGTTCATTTTTGCATTTGTGCACGTAAGCCTGATACTTATGCAGTTTTCCTTTCCATGCCCCAAAGACGGGAACGAATATTCAACAATAATGCAGTCTCCATTCACGAAGTAAGAGTACAAGACAGCTCAAGATAAACACAATGGACAACATTAGCCGCCCACTTAACGTCATCAAAGATCGACGGTCCGTCTCCAAAAACAGTCCGACCTTAAACTTCCTGTGGTACTAAGAATGGATTAAATTAAAACAGCAATTGAATCGATTCGTATTTTTGAGTTAAAAAAAAAAAAAGTTTGACTCTCTATTAAACGATAAAATACGCAATGTAAAACAATGCTAGTAATTTTAAATAAAAATATGGAAGAGAGCTAATTGTTGAATTCTCGCTAAATTGAGTTTGGAGGTAAATGTAATACTTTAAAAAATACAAATTCTCATATTTATACATAAAAGATACATAAAATGACTTTTTCCAAGAATATCTCCACAATACCTTATGTCGTGAAGAAAGGAAATCAGGTTACATTTAAACTCAGGAAGTAGAAAGTTAAATAAACACGCAAAATAAACAATTCTAACTTAAATTATTGTTAACGCAAGCAGTAAAACAAACGTGTGTTGTTATGTCTGTATTCGTTTTTATTTGATATATGACCGGACTTTTTCAATCGTGGAACCTTAGTTGTAATAACCAGTTTGGGACAGTATTTATGGTTACCCTGGAAAAAAAATTGGAAATTAGCAACGTTCATATACACTGTCAGAGTACATACTAATCGATTGATCACTGTTGTGCACAGGGAGGTTTATTAAGCGGTCATTTACAGCTTAGCTGCATTCAAGGTAAGATCAAATAACCGTCTAATGTTTGCATTTATGCGACGCGTTTTACCTAAACGAGCGTGCTAGCCTTGCTGTAATCAAGGCTAGCGTTAGCTCCGTCAACCTTGCACCTAACGTTATACAATGTTAGATTGTCATCTTGCTAACTGCAGCCAACAAAACGGGAGGGCTTGATGACGAAAGTCCCCTTTCTTCTAGTCCACGTTACAATGAGCAAATAAACAATTACGTTGTTATAGCATTTGAATTTGCTATTTAATTTCTACAATTCGCAATCATATCGACCCACTGACTAAGCCTGATAATAGTATACTGATCAATAGTATTAATATGCTGCCAGTTAGGTAGCCCACTCAGCCAAGTGACGACAGATGCGTGATAATCTGCGTATTCGTGTACACCAAGTGGAGCTCCGTGATAACGCGCTCCTCGATAGCGGCTCCTAACATCGAAAGCCATTGGATGACGCGCCTCTCACGGCCACGCCGTGTGGAACGTGAGAACCGAAGCAGCCCACGAACAGCCTCCACAAAGGGACTGTCTGATGTATTAGGTCTTTAGCCGTAAGCCATTCTATGTCGAGATGGATTGGCCATCCAGTTATGAATTTTATGAATTAAGGAATATATTACTGCTATTTAAGTTTCTGTATATTTTTGGCCAAATTAACAAGGACAGAGAGTCCGGATAAAAAGCTTTATTACAGATAAACGTGCCCTCAATGATCTCAGAGATATGTTAGTTCTACCATTGCTAGTCGTTGGTCAGATTTAAGTGTTGATTATTTTAGTAATTGTTATATATAGTGTTTCCGATACCATTGACGTCACACTTTGGGATCAAGGCTTAGTGTTTGGGGGGGTAATTTATACATTCCTCCACTGCAGAGATCATCAGTGGTTATTTTCCACTGATCATAAATGGGATGCATAAATAAACAGAGAAAGAGATATTTACTATATCATTTTCTGGTTGCAAAATGTTATCAGATAATGAAGTACATAACTTTAATGATATGTTCTGTGGCCTCAGGGCTCCGAATGAAGGTGTGTAGGTAATACTTTGAGAGCCTTGTAAGACGCCATGTCTGAAGAGGCGGTTTCAGAAAGCGACCTGGAGCCCAGCCTTAACAGTGAAGAGGAAGAATTGGAAAATGAGGAAGAAGAGGACATGGATGAAGATGAGGATGAAAATGATGGAGACGACGAAGATGATAGTGTTGGTGAGAGACAAGTGAAATCTTACGCCTATTACGCTACATTCTGGGGTAAAGCTGAAACAAAGTCTCGACTGTTGGTTTATTTATGATACATTTAGCATGTTTTGAGTTCATTGCATTAAGATCAATAAGCAAGTACTAATACAACTAGTCCTGGAGAATGTAAACCAAAGCACTGTCTATTCTTTATTAAGAACGGCCTGCGAGCGCCCAAAGCAGGACGGACGCAGGGCGGGATGGCAGTGACTCCAATTCAGCTACCTCCAGAGAGCCATCCTCAGAGCCTCCTTCTCGGCCCACGTCCCGCTCATCCTCCAGGTCTCCCTCCAGGTCTCCCTCCAGGTCTCCCTCCAGGTCTCCCTCCAAGTCTCCCACCAGGTCTCCCTCCAGACCCACCTCTCGTTCCCAGCCTTCAGCCAGCCCGGAAAACTCGAGCCGGTGCAAGCGGCCCTCCAGCCAAACAAAGAAACAAAAAGCCTCCAAACTATCTAAATCCTCCAAACTCTCTAAATCCTCAAAGTCTTCAAAAGGCTCCAAGCCATCGAAACCTGCACACATGAGAAAGAATATCAGGTGATCTTTCCCACCAGGTATAGTGCAAAAATAGATTTTGGATTTTGTATATAAATTGAACTCTTGTTCCTGATGCTAACAGGAAATTGCTGAAAGAGGATCAACTGGAGGCTGGAACCAAGGCTGCTCAGCAGGAGGAAATGGAAAGGCTGAAACGTCTAGAGCAGCAGAGGAAAGACTTCCCCACACCAAGCTCAACTGTCCCAGACGCTCAGCTCGGTGACTGCCCCTCTAAAATCAATCGTTTATTTGTGCTTGCTATCTAATCTAATCTCCTGACTTGTTCCCATCTGTCCAATAGTGGACACGGCATCGCTTCTGGGAGAAGTGTCCCATCTGGTCCCTGCTCTCCTGAGCCAGCAGGACGTGATCTGTCTGGACAGCAGTGGCGATGAAGATGAAAAAGTTGACCCCACGCTGCCTGCATTTGCCATTAGAGATGGTGTGAAATATATGATAATGGTTTAATGTGTTGGAATTGTTTTCCCAAGTGATTGCAAACAATTTTAAATAGTTTGTTTCCATGGCTCCACAGATATAATTGAGCTTAGTTCTGGCGATGAGGATGCCCTGCAGATAAGCAGTGACTCGGCCGACGAGGACGCCGATGGCGCCAACGTCTCCGAGGAGAGCAGCGGGGCACATGTCAACGACTCTCTGAATCTGCCTGATGCTCAGGGTCAGGTTCTGGTTAATATCAATCACCCTGCAGAGGAGAAAGACCTTTACCTCGCTCCACAGCTGGCGAGGGCTGTGAAGCCCCACCAGGTATGTCCGTCGTCACGCTCATCCTCAAAACATGAAGGCGCAGCGAGAAAGAACGAACCACGGTCCTGCTTATTTCTCTCTGAAACATTTTGTCTCCTCATTTCTAAGATCGGAGGAATCCGGTTTCTCTACGACAACCTCGTCGAGTCTCTGGAACGATACAAGAGCAGCAGTGGCTTCGGCTGCATCCTCGCTCACAGCATGGGGTTGGGCAAGACTCTGCAGGTCATTTCCTTCATTGATATCCTACTGGGGAATACCGAGGCTCACACTGTGCTGACCATTGTTCCTGTGAGTAATCCCAAGTTTATAACATGTTGAATTATTTCACGTAGTCTGTATGGCACACTTCCATATCTGTCACTGTTCTGATGAGATGAATTTGTCTCTTTCTTCCATCAAAGGTGAACACTCTTCAGAACTGGCTGACAGAGTTTAACATCTGGCTCCCATCCCAGGAAGCCCTTCCCCCCGATACTGACCCAGCAGTCACCACAGGCCGGGCATTCAAAGTTCACATCCTCAATGATGAGCACAAGTATGAGCAGGCATTGCGACTTTTGCTGTATCACCCAGAATGTAGTGCCTGAGCTGTTAATGATGCCCAGCGTTTGACCTCCAGGACGACACTGGCCAGGGCCAAGGTCGTGGAGGACTGGTCCAGAGATGGAGGGGTGTTGCTGATGGGATATGAGATGTACCGCCTGCTGTCCATGAAAAAGAGCTTTGTTATGGGCAAGAAGAGGAAATCAAAGAAGCCTGCTGGGCCCGTCATCATAGACCTGGACGAAGTGGACAGACAACAGGAGCTCATGAAAGGTCTGCAAAAGTCATCAGTGTGAGAAAAGTAGGGATGTAGTCAGTCTTGTGAAGGTGGATGTACGTGTGTGCCTAATCTTTAAGGCTTTATTAAGGGCTGCAAGGACTCGCGCATTCAAGTTTAGCTCATGACCTTTTATTCGCAGGCATTGAAAGGGCCATAACGCAGCCTGGCCCCGATGTGGTGATCTGTGACGAGGGTCACCGTATTAAGAATTACCATGCCAACACGTCGCAGGCTCTGAAGAACATCCGCTCCCGGCGCAGGGTGGTCTTGACGGGCTACCCTTTGCAGAACAACCTCATTGAATACTGGTGCATGGTGGACTTTGTCAGACCAGACTTTTTAGGCACACGTCAGGAGTTCAGCAATATGTTTGAGCGACCCATTCTGAATGGGCAGTGCATGGACAGCACGCCCCAAGATGTCCGATTGATGCGCTACCGGAGCCACGTACTCCATAGCCTGCTGGAGGGTTTTGTCCAGAGGTAAATTAGATTATTTTAATTTTTCTTCCTTGTTTGTTTGTTTTTTGTTGATGGAAAAGCACTGGCTTGGTTTATGCTTAACTTTAATTTTTCTTTTCTGCTGTACATTTCTGGGTCACAGACGTGGCCATGATGTGCTGCAAAACCAGCTCCCTTCGAAAGAGGAGCACGTGATCTTGGTCCGACTGTCTCCCATTCAGAGGGCGCTGTATTCCGAGTTCATGAAACGCTTTCGAGAAGCAGGGAACAGTGGTTGGCTCGGACTGAATCCACTCAAGGCCTTCTGTGTATGCTGTAAGGTGAGGGTGACTTCCCTGTACTGGCCGCTCCAACCCTTCTACACTTCCCTGGTTTCATTAGCCATGTTGTCACGTGACCATTAAAAATGCTGATTTGTTCCGGCCCCTAATGCCTCCAGATCTGGAATCACCCAGATGTTCTTTACGAGGCTCTACAAAAGGAGAATCAGACCAACGAGCAGGACTTGGACCTTGATGACATCACTTCAGCTAGTAACCCCCGCTGCCCTGCGTCAGGCACTGGCCTGAAAGCCAAGGCAGCTGACTCGAGCCACAGCAAAGTCAATAACACCCTGCCACCATTCAATCCCTCCCAGGACAGAGCCAATCAAGTCATTACCTACGAATGGGTATGTCCAGACAACAGTCGGAGAGACGATGTCGTCTCTGCGGCTGAATTTACAACTAAAAGATTCCATTTGGGGGGGGTTTTGTTTCACACCGATAGGTTAAGTTTCTAATTTGCACTGTGGATAACTAGAAGCAGGATATCCTGTGGCATAAGTCCGTTACAACAGGAACAGCAAATTTAAATGTGCATACTAATTATGGTGCTTGTGTGTATCCGCCAGGCCTGAAGCCTTTTGGAGTCAAACAGAATGTTAACTCAGTGACTTTGTTTTTTTTTTTCCATTCATTTTGTTGCAGGCAAAGGACATAATGTCAAACTACCAGACAGGAGTTCTGGAGAACTCTGCTAAGATGGTTCTGCTCTTCCATTTGATTGATGAAAGTGTAAGAAGACGAGACAAGATCTTAGTCTTCAGGTAAGTCCTGCACTCGACGTGGATCCACAATTACGCATTTAGAGGAGAGCTGCCTTTGACACTAGTCAATTATTGAGATTTCAAAAGGATTCATATTTCACTCTTCCTACAAAAAAGGGCTTTTTCTGTTTCACTTCCAGATACATTTTTAGGTAGGAGTTTCATAATTGGCTAAAAGATATAAGTGAAGCATGATTGGTGGTGGCTTGTTGCCATACATGTACATCCAGTACTCTAAAAATGTAACTCTTAGCTGAACTGTAAGTTTTGACTTTGCGTATATATCTCTCTGTAGGACTTCAATCAATGGGAATCATTTTCATTTGATAGTAGCGTGTAATAAAGTTTCATTTTACCATGACCTTACCTCACACACTCACTCTCTGGTCTCTGCTGTGACCTTCTCAGTCAAAGCTTGTCCACCCTGACTGTCATTGAGGACTTCTTATCGAAGAGACCAATTCCGACAGACGTTGCTTCCCCAGACAACGAGAACCAAACCTGGGTCCGCAACCTCAATTACTACAGTGAGTCCGCCAGTCTTTGCTCTTCCTCCAAAAGAGTGCCTGCAGAGAGCTTCGTCATCGGAGCAGAAACTAAAAATTGACATGTTGTTTATTGATTCGTGATCAATGGCTGCACTTTCTTCTGTTCTCGCTTTATCTTGGCTGTTTTGGAAGCAATCTATTTTTGGAAAAAGATGTTTGATCTAGAACTTTTGTTTGTATTTTCTCTGGGAACCTTGATGCTCTCTCCCCGGGTATTTGCTAGATAAAACTGTCTTGTAGGAATCCAATAATATTCTCCCCTTAACTTAAACTCGGCATTCAGTGGCAGCTATTACCATTGCATGTTCTGAAAATGAAAGTTTGTTGAGATGCTTCAAAGATGATGGATGTGTATGCCTTCAGGACTCGATGGGAGTACATCTGCCTCAGAAAGAGAGCGCCTTATCAATCAGTTCAACGACCCAGAGAACCACACCACATGGGCGTTTCTACTTTCTACAAGGTTTGCGTCCCTGCTCTATTTTTTTAATTGTTTGAATACTTCATCTATGAAATAGACAATACTTTCTCACTCGATGTGCTGCCTTCCTTTCAGAGCCGGCTGCTTGGGCGTAAACCTAATAGGAGCGAATCGCGTCGTCGTGTTTGACGCCTCCTGGAATCCGTGTCACGATGCCCAAGCGGTGTGCAGGGTGTACCGCTATGGGCAGAGGAAGCCCTGCTACATTTACAGGCTCGTCTGTCATTTCACCTTGGAGAAGAAGATCTACGACAGACAGGTCTCCAAGCAGGGCATGTCTGGTAAGAGGGGTGTTCATTTCTCTGTCGACGTTGTACAGCTGGTCCTCACTTACCGACGTACTCGTTTAATGGCGGCTCGGAGTTACGACGGGCTTTCCGAAATGTAAAAGTTTGTCCGTTACATGTCCGATTTTTTCATTCTAACGGCTCACGGGTGTCGCTGGAGCCTATCCCAGCTTTTCTATGGACGAGAGGCGGGACATAAACCGGAAGCGTCGCCAGCACATCGCGGTGTAAACATTTTTTTTGACCACACATGATGTTGGTCAAGTTGTCAATCAACAGGGGTTTAGTTTAACAGTGAAATCGTTTAGCAACGGGGTCTTCAGAACATGACTCCGTCGCTAAGGGAGGACCGGCTGTATTTATTTAGCTTTTTCACTTAGTCAAAATGACACTGGAAAAATTCTGTTTAATTTCTACTATTTCTTGCTTTGACTTTAATCCTAACATAAACATTAAACTATTGTGACACGGAACTGCTATTACGCCATTATCTCACACTATTAGCCCATGCTTAATGCGAGCCACTAATTTGTGTGTGTGTGTGTGTGTCTCAAGACCGAGTGGTCGATGACCTGAACCCGGTGCTGAACTTCACTCGTAAGGAAGTGGAGTCGCTGCTTCATTTTGTAGAAGAGGAACCTGGCCAGGTCTCTCTGGCAGCCCAGGAAGACATGGAAGCTGTGATGTACCAAGCCTGCCAGCGTTACCCACACCTCATCACCAAGGTACAGTTTCATGTTGGGCTTCACTGAAACCTCAGCAAGAAAGGCATTTGGACTACCGATAGCTTGTTTACTTACTTGGGACAAATATTGGGCTTCTTGCGATTATTGATCTGTTTAAACGTCTCAGGCGTTATTACTATATATTCAGTAACTAAGAATGTAATTGTGCAGTGTGACTCCTGGGCTCAGGAAGACTTTAAGTCCTTTTGGCTTTAAGATTATTTTTACTGTGAACATTTACTTGTCAGAGCACATAGCCAGAAGCATATTGGCACGGCCAATGAATGGCCAGTGTTGATGAAACCCAACTAGAAGTTGTTGCAGCGTAAAATGAAATTCTCTCCCTGGTGAAATGAGTAGAGCAAAAAGAGGAAGAGACACTGATGTATTTTATTTGACTTGTGAATCCCATATTAATGATTCTGCTTTAGCATATTAGCGATAGCTTTGTGTAATAAAAAACTCCCTGTCTTTGTGTCATAGCGACCTTTTCCTCACGAGTCTTTGCTGGTGGACCGTAAGGAGTCTAAACTGACCAAAGCAGAGAAACGAGCCGCCAAGAAGAGCTACGAGGATGAGAAACGAGCCTCGGTGCCCTACTCTCGCGCATCATATGCCCCCTACTACCCGACCAATGATCAGGGACTCGCAAATATACCAGCGTTCAACCAACGTGGCTGGTGGGTTTCTGACTGCACGTTTTTTGTTTTTGCATTTCTGTTCTTATTTGTTAGAGAAGTGTCTAAAAATGCTGCTGCTTTGTCTCCCTGAGAAACTGAAACATCTTCCTGGTGTACTTCAGTAACATTTTACACGTTCCTGTGCCATAAATACATCAATGATAAAACCACCATCAAAGTTTGTTCCAGGCTAATCGTGGCTGTTGGCGTGTGAGACTCTTACTAGTTCCGCATCATACTTTCAGGCGTCCCATGGTACGGCCAGACGACAAGCCTGTAGCAAGTGTCCGACCCATCCAGTCCACCCCAATCCCCATGTTGCCTCGCCAGGTGGGCATGGGCATGGCTGGCTCCAGCTCTGCCTCCAACCTGCCTGTGAACTTCCTGCAGAAAGCTGGAGTTTACGTGCAGAGGATCGTCACCACAACTGGTAACATGTTTTGAAATGCTGGAATCTTTTGAGATAACATATAGCCCATGATATAAAGAATTTACCGACTTGCCTGTGTATCAATTGAATAAAATATAATGACCAGAGATGAACAATTTTTGACTTGATCTGCAGATATCGTCATCCCAGGAGCTAACAGCACAACAGATATTCAAGCTCGAATCAGCGCAGGAGAGAGCATCCATATCATCAGAGGATCTAAAGGTACTGCAGACCTTTGACCTTTGCACTGCGTGATGACGCTAGTTTACTGCTGCTAGTACACATCTGTGTAACCACTCCGGCTGCTGCTGATGTGTCTGTACTTGTATGGTCTTTGTATTTTGTCATTAATGTTAGATGTAGCACGACTTCACCGAGAAACGTTCCTAGTCAATGGCAATAAACCACTTCTGATTCTGATTCTGATTCTGATCTGACGATTACTGCATGCGATGCCGGATGATTTACTGTGTTTATTATTTGAGATTTGCTATTGACAGGTACTTACATCAGGACGAATGACGGGAGAATTTTTGCTATTCGTTCTGGAAGGAGCAGTAGACCAGCAGTCGGGGGCTCCGCTGCTTCAAGAGGTATGCATTTATATCTATTCCTGGTTCTTTGTAAAATCTCAGTACATAAAGTGCTTCTTTTTTTTTTTAGAAGGATTAACCTTTCAAGAATAAATTATTTCAAGCCGGAAACATATCCTGACACTCATGCCTGCATTTCTGTCCTCCCCAGGTGCCCAAGCTTCCCAGAACCACCCTGTCAGTAACGGCTGTTCATCCCCAGTGGATCCGCAACCACAATCCGCCAATGGGGAGCAGCAGCCCTCCTCTCCCTTAAGTTCTGAGATTCTCAGAGAGATCACCCGCTACACCTCATCCACAGGCGATACTGGTGCCGCCATGGGGACTGAACAGCCATCACCGTCGGAATCGGCAAGGGACGAAGGCAATTTACAGAACAGCGAGACTGGCGATCTCGCCAGGCAAGTCGGTGACAACCCGAGCCCAGCTTTGGAGATGCGCGGCAGCAAACGTCGGAGCACTGAAAGTCAGGGCAACGCGCCCATCAGAGGAAAACGTACTTCTGCAGCAACACGTTTCCCTGGACTCTCCGTGGGCTCCAGTGGACTAAGTTTCCCTCCCATAGGTCTGAACTCCTCATCCCTACTGGCAAACCTAGGTCACATGGGTCATCCACTTCTGATGGGTGGCAGTGGCGGATCATCGTTCCTACAGACGCCAGGGCAAACACTAGCTGACCTACAGACCATGTTCCCCTCTGCAGGTCCAGACCTGCTGAGACCGTCTGCCACGGGCAACGGACACCTTCCCACCCCCTCGTCATCTTCTCTGCCTGTTTTCTCCTCTGCTTCCACCACCGTCCCTATGTCATCGTCACCTTCTGCAGCGCCTTCTTCGTCCGTAGCGTCGCCAGGTTCCCTGCCTCCATACTTGATGAATCCCAGCATGAGCAACCTGCTGTCGTCAGGGTTCCCTCTCGACTACAGTCAGTCGCTGCTGTCCGAGCCGAGGATGTTCCCCAGCCCCCTCCTGTCTGGATCAGGAGGGTTCCCTGTGCCTAGCTCCTCGAGCTCCGCTCCGTCCAACTTTCTGTCACATTTCATCAATCCAACGTCCAGCCTGCTGGGAGCCGCTCTGACCCAGCCAGACAGGCAGCAGAGTGGGGAGAACGGCGGCAGTAGTTCTGATGACGACGTCATAGAAGTGACGGGACAGTAACGACTCCAAATGTCCTGGAGAATAAGCCGATGAGGGGGGGGGGGGGTAGTCATACGATTAATTGTATCAATCGTGGGATTGCAGGATTTTTGTTTCTTAGATGTATTGTTGCATTCTGAATGTGAGAAGACTGGAGGAAAAACGTGAAATTCAGCAAAGATGAAAATAACTGGGCATCCAA
Organism: Brachionichthys hirsutus; assembly: GCF_040956055.1. Classification (NCBI taxonomy): domain Eukaryota; kingdom Metazoa; phylum Chordata; class Actinopteri; order Lophiiformes; family Brachionichthyidae; genus Brachionichthys; species Brachionichthys hirsutus. Next base: position 7,363,350 of record NC_090904.1, on the reverse strand, counting down.
GTGAAAACAATCATTTGGAATCATGAGCACATAAATTGAAATTGAAAGACATTTTTAATAACTTACAATTTGTCGTCCGGCCTTGCTGTTGGATACTGTTTTTATCATTCACCTAATCTCTACTGTAAATGGCGCGTACCCGTTCCTGTCGTTCTCTCTGAACGTCACACAAACAGGATCAGCTTGAGCCTTGATGGCGTTACAAAGAGTAAATCCTTATGCTGAATATGCCAGACTTGTTTAGCTGGAGCATCGCAGCAGTTGGAACAGACCTTTTCCATACGTGGACCAGCTGCATTTTCTTATCAGTTTCTCCTGCTACGCTTTTAAAGCGTTATTCCATCTGAGAACAGGTGGAATAACGTGACAGAGACGGCCTTTCTCTTGACACGCTGATGTGAAGCAGTTGAGTGGCAAAGCAAAATTTGACCGGCTGGTAAACGTGTCTGTTATCCTCACTTAACTCATTTTAATTAACTTGATTTCCCCCGAGAAAAGAATCTGGAAAACTGCACGCCCTCACAGATAATTATAGCAGATGTAGAATGGAAATCCAGAAGCCCCTCAAGGCGCTCCTTTAATCATGTTTTAGGCTTTTGAGAGCATATTTTAGCATTTAGCAGTTTGATATATTGTAGCATCCCCTGTTGAAAGGATATTATGCGTGATACTATAACTGATGATACTTTGTAAATAGTCATTATCATTGTTAATATTGCAAGTCTATACTGTGCAGTGTGTAGATTTTTGGTGTAGGGAGATGGTTCATTATTACAGCGACCATCGTAATGGGACATTCGACTGTGCATTTATGTTGGGGGAAACAAATTGACATTAAGCTTCATGGTTTCCTTTTTCCTGGTCCTTAAGACTAAAATGATTGTACTTTCATGCCTTTGATACAGATATTCGGACTGTGCTCTGCTTTTGGGTTTTTTTTTAGCCTTAAATAAAACAAAAGGGTCTTCAGTCTTTACATGAAATGTGTCGGAGGAATGACTCTGCAGACTGTTGAATTCAAAACGCATGGCAGGCTCGGCATTGTGACTTCAAGGTATCAGAAGGAGCGTCATTCAAGGTTTAATTTTGCTGTCATATTCCTCATATTTACTTTCGAGTCACCCGCCTGTTGACATATCAGCCCACAGGTGGTTCTTTATGGATTATTTTCATAACCTAGCTGAGGAGGAATTTCAACTAGAAAACACTGGATTCATGCAGCTTGCATGTATGAAACCTCGACCAATAAACCGTTCTGTTACCCCCCCCCCCCCCCCCCCCCCATGACTGTGACACCCAGATCAGGAGGAGTTGCTGAGGCCTTGGTTACTGTTCACAGAGCTGTGTCTTTAAAAAAGCAGTGCAGTGTAAGTAGCTTCTGTCAGTTGTGTCAGTCGGTCTCTGCAGTGCTTTAGGGAATTGAAGTCTCTGCTGTTCGCTGTAGCTGTTTCTATGTCGTGACCGTCACCCCCAGATATGTAGATTTAGGAACGTCTCCTTTGGTCTGTTGGTTAAATAGGCTAAACACAATGGCTATTCGCCTTTACAGAACACTGGATAACCTGGGATAACTGTCGTTCTTCATGAAGAAAAGCGGGGGAACTGTGGCCCCTGCAGTCCCGAGTACTGTTCGATTGCTTTTATTTGCTCATGGGCTCCTTCCATTTCTGTTACAGGTGCTTCATTCCGATCCACCAGGATGTCTCTAGTTTTCTTCACAACCTTCTCTGAACATGTCATTGTTTTATATTTCAAAGTGAAGCGAGCACTGCAAAAGGATCACATCTGCTTTTAAACTGTACATCATATGGTTTTTATTCTCAATCACTTGGAAAGGTTTAACATTTAAAACTTTGGGATGATCAGTTTCTAAAAACACGAGCCGTCTGCCTGGCAGTTATTTCATTATCTGAAATTGTATTTATTTATGATGGAAAATATATTGTTTTTATAAGTACCTTTTTTTTTTTTACCTTTATGTTCACTTTGACCCATTGACTAATCCAGTAAGAATTTCGTACATGCAGGCTATATTGAAGCAGAATATGACTGTGTTATCAATGTTATTTTAACAATAAAACACCATTGGAGCGTGAATCCTTTACAAAACGCTTTTAATTTGAGGTATCTTTTTATTTATTCAGCCATGTGGCTACAGACAGCAAAAACAATCAGAAGGCAGGACAAGCAACCTGAGGTATAAAAAGTAAACGAAAAAAATAATTCAGGAAACTAGCCAGACTATCAGGAAAACAGGCTGTCAATCCAAAAATTCACAAATAATAATGCTGGATTTGTCCTTAAAGCAACCCTTTTCATGACTACCATTTAATAGAATTTTGGTTACTAGAAATCACCAAATATAACGGATTCAATGCAGTTGCAAACCTTCACACTGCAAGTTTGTGATCTCAGAATACAATATTTAACTGATAATTGTAATTTGTTTTAACCGAAAATTAGTCCCAATTTTAAGATGACAAGTCTTCAACATGATAATGCTTTGTTGTCGTCGTTTGCTAACCCCAGCGTGCAAATACTGCTGATGTTTGCAGGTATGTTTACCATGTTCCATTCAGGTACATTAGCATGGTGACGTTTGTTTATTACTATGAAACACAAAGTAGAGCTGAGGTCAATGGGAATGTCATTATTTTGTTCAAGTGCTTGGACATACAAACGGCATCTTGCAAAGGAAACCAATCAAAGCATGAACGGAATCACAAATTTGCTTGAAAGATTTAGCAGACAAGCCGTCAAAGTCCTCGGCCGTGATGCATCCTGTGAATTATGTGTAGAAAAAAATATTTAAATATCACTGGTTCTCCCGCTTTCAGGAACCGAACTGTTCAAACTCTCAACCCCAACTCTTAACAATAGTTCATTAAAAAGGTAAAACACATAGTACTTACTTATTACTCAATTGTTGCTCATACTTAGTTATTCCCCTATTGCGTTGTCCACATTTGGCGCCACATAAAATGAGACCTTTCAACGAGGTGTGCAGCTGCAGACATCAGTCCATTTTTCACCGTTACACAAATCAAACTGACTTCCTGCGACGTAAACATGCATCTCTTTGATAAACATCCCATTACGTATCCAGTCGAGCGGTTTCGTTGACGTGTCACTGCCGTGCCTTCTGTCAGGACTGCAACCGTTTCTTAGCCACGTACGCGCTGGTGACTTGGTTCATCATGACGAGAGCAGCCAGGGCGGGGCAGAGTGCTGACAGGTACCAGGCGTACCCACTGACAGAAGCGGTGAACCAGGTAGAGCTGAGGCCGAACAGCAGGCTAAGGCTGCCGAGCAGGTAAGTGACGAGTCCTGATGCTGCGTGGTAGCGTTTGAGCTTCGCCAGGGACCAGCCTTTAACCAAAGAATGGTAAATGAGCGGCACGGCTGCCAAGGACTGCAAAACCACCACAAGCACGGTGAGCAGGCCCAGCAGGCCGTGCCATGAGGTAAAGTGGGGTTTATCATTCAGGTATTTGTTGTAGGCGATGGCTGCTACACCCAGGACGGCACAACATACACAGGCGGACTGTAGCATCCAGTGAACGCGACCTTTGGTCTTGTGTGGAAACCTTTTGATGGGAGAGCCTTGGGGGGAGAAGAGCAGTATGGCTTCGGTCATGAAGAAGGAGAACTGGTGGAAAAGGAAAGAAACTTTTGAAAGGTTCTTCTTCATCATTATTGATTTAGTGATGAATATTTGGTACACAAAATAAGTGCATTCCAAAAGCTATGACAATATGCTTGAATTGCATGTTTCACTGATTTGTTTTGTGAAAACACAAGTTTTAAAGAGGGCTACAATACTTTAGGCTATTTCATCTCAAATTCCTAGTCCCTAGTATAACTAACCCACTCCTATAACCCACGCTTCTCAGTGTTCTTTTTATTCCGGCTCTTAAATAATAATGTAATTATTAAACGTTACTAAGGATTGGAATACTATTTTCATACAACAAAAATCATACAAGCAGAACTCGGAATTGCACACAAGTCTGCAAATAAATGGGTTTCTAAGTCCCTTATGGACAGTAAATTATCTTTTATATTACAGTTTCAGCTTTATGAATAAGTTGGCGTGTTGCTTGAAATGACCTGAAACGTTCAACTTACCGATAGAGTCATAAAGAAAGGATGCCAGGAAAACAAACCTTTAAAAAAAGAAAAAAATGAAATGAGCAAATATGACGACAACCAGCGCAGCAACACGTGGATGTTTGAATACTTACTGGAACCGGGTCGAGCCAGAACTGCGATGAAGACAGTGAAGCCCACGCAGAGGAAGTGCGTCAGCGCTGCGAAGGCAGTTCTGGTGTAACTGTACATCCATGGCTCGGATTCAGCCTCCTTGTTATGAACCATGCTAACGCTAGCCTACGCTAACCGGCAGTTCACTTACACGCCACGTTGTCGCCTCTCAACGTCAGCGTTAGCTCCTTGTGCGAATGTTTGGCTAAATTAACTCAAATATGGGGGTTAAAGCGGAGCCGCCGATACCGGATAACTACAAACAATTCGTTTGAGAATTATCAAGCACCCCTAATAGTGTTATTTGGCAAATACGGTCGAGCCGCGGACTGGAGACGACGCACTTGAAAGTCATTTCCTGTATCGGTGTCACGTGTCTGTCGCCGCTGCTCTTGATAGGGAAAGATACCGTAAACACGCATTAAGTCATTTTGTTTCATCTTTCTTTCTGTACAGAAAATTGAAAAAATAAATTAAAAAAAAATTCTAGCCGCATATCTTCCAAGCACTATAACGAGAAGTGTTCCTGAGGCATATTTATGCGTCAGTAGCTCAGTTTCTAGACTTCCGGAGAAGTGTGGTGAGTATTTTAAAGTAGAAAAAAAAAAAAAAAAAACAGATATACTATACACCTGCTGTGCTGTTTTGACACGGACAAGTGGTGCTGTCGCTCTCGGTAACATTTTTGTGTCAAGAAATACCGAATTTGGATCAACCGGAAATGTAGACACGCCCCTCAGGAAACCGGAAGTGAATAACATTTCTTAACTCCGGCCCATCTTAAAATATGAGAATCTTTGATGTCTGCCAACGCTGCATTGTCTACATTGACTGACATTATCACGTCAGTCCACGGGTTACAAACAAATAGAGCGTCCAAAGAAACGTTTTAAATTAAATATTCAGATATGCCATATATTAACAAATGAACTTTACTATCATTATACACAACTTCAATGAAATGTGGTGTCAAATTGTGTCATGTAACAGCAGTGAAAAAGAAAATCAGTAGAATCAGCCAGAAGCTAAAGCACTGGATTTCCCTGAGTGGCATCCACCCAGACAGGTTTTATTGGCTATCCTATATTTAAATGTGGAACAGATATAGATAAATGATATAACGCTGAATTATAATTTTTTTTATATTCAAAAAGTGAGAATAAACTAAGTGGGTGTAAAATGCATGTGGTGGGTAAGGGTTGGTTCAGACTGAAACTAGCCGGGACACACGGGACACTCATGGTCTGCTATTCCTCGGTTATTGTCCTCCAATTACATAATAATAAGCGTGTGACTCTACAGGGCCTCTCCACATTGGGCTACAGATACTGCATGAGAAAATAAGATAACCGTTCAAGACAACCCTCTCATTCTCCTTGTTTGCTTGTCGGTCCATCCCAGTTATTGAAACTTTTTTTTTTATATCCTAAGCGGTGTCAGAATTATTAATATAATCACGTTCCTTCTTTGATCAAGATTTTCATTTATATATGATGTTACATAATATGATGTATTATTAGAGGCCTCTATCTTCTCAGTTCTAGGAAACATCATAATGACAATCCTGGTTTGATATGACATGTATATACATAGATCTGTTGAATAAAGTAATTAATAGAAGTGATAAAGAAACAATAACTATTCATGTGACCTACATATTTTAGCCTGGAGGCTATTTCCTCATTGAGCTATTTCCAAGTGGCCCATAATGAATTATGAAACATCCATCCCTTCATTACAAACTGACGAAATACAAACGGCTCTGTTTCTGATTAATCAGTGATAATCATATGTCAGTCAAATTTAAAATACACCTAACTTCAGTGACTAATTTAAAAAAATTAATGAAAAATATATTATGAGTCCCTTTGCAGAATAAATTGTGTGTTTTGTTATTAATCAATCGTCATCTCTTGTATCAAGGTTGGAAGAGATTCCCTTTGTGACATACAACCAAAATGTGGCTTTCCAAAAGGAACAGGCAGCAAAAAGATCAAATAAATCATAGAAATACAATAATCCATCAAGTATATAATATAAGCATGTAAATCGGAATTATTAACCATAGCAACAAGGTGCCAATTTGTCATGGTATTTAAAGTAGTTGTATTTTAAAAGTTGTAATTAAATACACATATAAGAGTATATTGCTGCTGATGAGCGATGAGATTCTTCAGGAATGTACACGAGATTAAACGATAATCCCAAACTCACAACGTGCACGCGCAAACGAGCGAGGGACGTTCCGCTGTCAAACCGCGCTCTGTGCTAATCTCCGACGGCAAGTGTCATTGTTGACCTGAAAGAGGTAAGATTTGTGTTGGAAGGTTAGTCTGGTAACTAGTAACTACAGTAACTAGTAACTAGTCCACAGATTCGTTCCGTTTCAGCCGAGCTGGTCGTCCCGTCCCTGACAGGATTAACCGGACCGGCTTGTTTCACAGAGAGTCGCGCTTTGCAGCAAATTGCGCACAAATCTTTACGCAACTCTTTACTCGAACAGTAAATTAATTCTGTTTAATTTAACACAAAGATGCATGTATGTTCCCGGTTACAATTCGGTGCGTGCGTGTGTGTGTGCGTGCGAGTGCGCCGCGCAGTGACCCACTTGGCAGATGGAGACCCGTGTTGTTCAGATTCTGCTCACATGTCGGCTCCGCAGCAAACTAAGTTTCCAGAGTTCCTGTTAACGTTTTGATCTGTCTATGGAGAGAAATGTGTTGTTTTTTTATGCAATCAAACAAAAACTGGATTTGCAACCGAAAATAATGATGATGATGGTGTTGATAGATAATAATGGTCTTGTTTGCAAATATTTTCTATGGTTGCAAATCCATTTTTTGTTTGATTGCATAAAAAGAAACTAATTTCTCTCCATACAAACACACCATTACAGCGTTGGCGCTTCATCCACGCCAGTAAATGTTGGGAACGCTGTTCGGTGTTTTAGGAGGCGAGCCAGACCCGCGTACACAAACATGTTTCACAAAGCAGTGAACCTCAGCATATCCTTACTTGTGATCCACCACCTTTCACCAGTGAGTGCGGACGCTCAAAAAACATGTTCTGGTCATTTCACCTTTTTAAGAATTGTGTTGCTCCTGGTTCAATTTATCGGTATTTGAAAAATGTCCCATTCAGAATGACCAAAGGTAGAAAAATCATTGAAGTTGCTGATTATAAGTTGCTATTATACTACATTTATGTTATAATTGCACTCTTAAATGAAGTATACGCTAATAAGGATGAGCTACAATCAAGCTTTGTGCTTGTTTATCTACAGTATGTTATACAATGTCCAGCTATTTTAGAATCAGGGCTGTATGCTTGTCTCAGTTGCATTATTATTACTATTATATGTTCTCACTGATGCACTAATATGTAAGAAGCACCTTTAGGTCGTGTTGAAGATCATTTTATTCACAGTGTGCACTACAAATAATTTGATTTAAAGCAATGTAAATGATCATAAATTGTAATATAAGATCTGAAAACTCACGGCAGTTTTAAGATGAGCACTTAAGCAAATTTACAACATATTTCCCCTTGAAATGTAGCAGAGAGGAATAATTATAGAGCATAAAATGGAAATAGTCCAATGCAAAATAATAAAAGATTTGTAGCATTCATATGCATGCATGTATGTGTGATATTAGTTATAGTATAATATTTCTTGTTTACATGTTTCATCTTAAACTTACATCTACAGTATTTTGATGTCAATCACTGGTAAATCAGTTGTCCTGGGATTGTAGAGAGGATTATACTCATCAGTTTGACCCACATTTATTATAATCTTATTCATTCTGGCATCAGACAACAAATGTTAATCTTTTCTTTTTTTCAGTTGCAAAAAACCAATACCATACTGCAGCATAAATACTGATTTGTTTGTGTTAAACTGCCTTGCAGCTCCTAATTCCTAGCATCCGCCACCAATCGGGATTTGAACAAACTCCCAAAAAAACCTGATGAAGTTGCTCATGTTAAAGCTATCTCCCCACACCAGCTGATGGACACTGACATTGACATGTCAGCATCTCTATCGAGAGCAGGATGTCTAAGTGTGAGCTGATTGAGCTGAAGGACCTCGGCGTAAATGATGCCATTGAGCTGGCTGCTCGGGCGGCTCGCACAAACATCTCACCTGTAAACCCGGGGCAGCCGAGCCAGCTCCGTGCTGTCCGCATGGTTGGAGGCAATGTCAGCATCGAGACTGCAAAAGGTCATGACCTCCGGCCTTACAACCACACCCATCTCACCTGGTGTGACCTGTGCGGAGAATTCATCTGGGGTCTCTCCAGGCAAAGTTTACGCTGCTCCAGTGAGTACATTCTGCATGTCAATGTGTGTGAAGTCTGGCATTCTCAAATGTTAACTAGGCCAAAGGGAATTGGAGGAGGTCATGTGATCACCCATATGTTTATAATGTTTTCCATTTGATTGTTATTTACAGACAAAGTGTCAACAGATTTGGAGGAATTTTTATATCGGGATGGATTATTTAGAGGGCTCTGGGTATGAAAACACATTTTGAATTTTCGATTCTGGAGAAATGATCTCTTTAGTAAATGGTTTATCCCCAGATTAAATCTTAAATCTGCTTTGTTACCCCGTGTTTATGTCAAGTTCATCCACTTCTCAGAGCCATCATATTGGCTCCGCTTTCACTAATGACTAGGATGCTCATGCTATTTTTCCATTCCTGAGGAACTTCATCACAGACTTTTGTCCTAATCTGTAGGAAGGTTTGGAAAGATTCATGTTTTCACAGACAGTACCTGGGAATATATTTACTCGTCTTTGTCTTCAATCAGAGGTCAACATTAACTAACTGTAAATATCAAGTACTATTTCCACCATGTGTTCTCTCTCTCTCTCTCTCTCTCTCTCTCAGACTGTAGTTATACTTGTCACTACCGCTGCCAAGCATTCATCCAGCTGGACTGCAGCACGGATGGAAGCGTGTTAACAGACCAGAATGAGTTCCGTATCGACTCCATTGAGCAGGACACAAATGTGGTGAGAAACAAAGCTTCAAACACATGACATGCAGTACGAAAGAGAAAGCAGCCTTTATTTTATTGTGTTATTTTAAAAAGGTGCTACTAAATAAATAGTGATGGTGTATAACTCAATAGTGATTTTTTTTATTTGTATTTTTTTTAAAGAAGAAGCTGGAGTTATGATGATTATTTATGTATTACAAAAACTTAAAATGTTTTGAAATATGTGCCGAAACATAAACATAAATAAACAATAACTCGGATAATTTGAGCTGATCTGCCTGGAAATATTCTGTCCTTCACGCATCTTTGTGAGATCCCCTTACGATTCCCTTATTCGGCCCGTTTGCTGTGTTTTACCTGCTGATCCTTTCTTTTGTCAGGATGAGCAGGTCGACTTGTGCAAACAGGAGATGACTGCCAGTGAGATTCAACACAAGGTCATGGAATATAACGCCCAAACTGACAGCAACCTCTGCATGGTGGCTGTGAGTCACACATGAACATTCATTAAAATTAAAATACTTCAATTGTATTTGACGTTTATGTTTAGACAATAATTTTCAGAAACAGTTTCTTACAATACAAACATGTCTGTCTTGCAGAATAAAGACGGGTCCTACACCGGTTTCATCAAGGTCCATTTTCAGTTGGCACGTCCCATCTCCCTCCCTCCCCGCCAGAGCCTGTGTCCTACACAGGAGGAAGACCAGGTGGACAGACGGATGAGACGGCGGACATCTTTCTACCTTCCCAAAGATACCGTCAAGCATCTCCACATAAGCTCCCAAACTTGTGTACTCGAAGTCATTGAGGCATTGCTCAACAAGTTCACTGTGGTGGACAACCCAGCCAAGTTCGCCCTGTTTGAACGCATCGAGAGACAAAGTCAAGGTAGACTTTTTCTAGGTTTCCAGCTTTAAGATAAAATTGAGTCTAGATTTAAATTCTCAAGGGTTGAAATTTGTTTCCTTTAGTGTGCATGCGCAAACTGTCCATTGATGAGCGTCCCCTCTTCCTGCGCTTATGTGCTGGCCCCAGTGAGAAAGCCTGGAGTCTGGTTTTAAAAGAGAATGAGACGGGGGATGTAAATGTAAGTTTGCATTTGTCTCTGATGATTAATTCAAGCAATAGACGTTTGACCATAAACTGGAAAAAAACAATAATATTCTCAGTATGTCCAATAGTTTTATTTTTGAAATCTCTCTTTTCGACAGTGGGATGCATTTAGTTTCCCGGAGTTGCGCAACTTTCTGCTAATCCTGAAGCGTGAGGAAGAAGCGCATGTGCGGCAGATTGTGACGCGCTACGCTCTTGCTAGGGACTGGATGAAGCGCGCCATGGCGAGGATTCATACTCCTGGTTGAGATTGTGTGCTTATCAAATCATTTTCACGTGAAATCATGAAGGACGTTCTTCCACTTTGAAGTAGCGTTTGCTCGGCAATGTAGAAGGGAAGGAACAAGCGTAATGGAATGTTTATGAGACTGGAACCCTGCTGTTACAGTTAATATGAGCTGCTCAATGGCCTCGGCTCTAGTAGTAGTAACACTGTTATCAAGTGATTGAGGAAAATATATGCTATCCAATCAATTGGATGCAGTTCTTGGGGGGGGGGGGGGGGCATACTGCTTGAGAGGATTATTTCTAGTAGTATTAAACACAACTAGTCTTTCTGTGGTAATCTATCGTGTAATATTTAGATTTATTTACAATTTATGGTGTCTTTTTAAAAGGGAAGCACTTTAATTAACCTCTGAAATGGATCTGGGAAAATTTAAATGCGAAATACTAATTAGCTAATCTACTGATCAAATATGGGTCATTTGATGTTATTGTTATCATTTTCAGTTCTCGTGTGAGCACGATGTTTGACAGGGTGTGTGTTTGATACACTATATAAAATGTTTCTGTAGCATATTTTACACAAACCCTCGGACATGTATTTGCTGTTAGAGTCGTCTTCAAATCAAGAATGTGAGTTTTGCCTTTAAGCTTTTGCCACACAACTGAAATTGAATAAATTATTGTAGATTGTGAAATAACAACTTGCTATGCTACACAAATGTATGAGCTGTAGAGGTATTGTTGGCCTCATAGTGTACCATTATTATATAGGCTTGGCCTATCTGTCAGATTAATGTTACAGGACGGAGGCTCAAGGCTTTTGTTCTTGTTCAGCACAATTTAGATCCTCAGAAATGGCTTTTGTACATTTGTCTAGTTTTCATGAAGCTGTATTTTGACTCTCAATTAAAATAGAAGGAACATGTAATAATTATAATAAATATGAAAAGACACTTGAATGTTATGAGATGTGTAGCTGCTGTAGAGTGAATGGAGATAAGACACTGAATAGACAACAAAATTAATGTCTTTAATTAGGTCAAGAACGGAAAATGGAAGTATAATTATAATTGTTAAATGAGCACCTCAGCCTTATAGTCCATTTATGGATAGCGCTATATAAAAGTCCAGCAAATTTCTTGAACATATTACAATACGGCAGCATGATGGCGCAGCGGGTTGCGCTGTTGCCTCACAGCAAGAAGGTCATAGGTCAAATCCAACTTGAGGCCTTTCTGTAAGGAGTTTGTGTGTTTTCCATCTTGTCTCCGGGTTCTCCGGGTTCCTCCCACTTCCAAAAACTTGCAACTTAAGTGAATTGGTTACCCTAAATTTTCCATAGGTGTGAGCGTGTGCGTGAATGATTCTCTGTCTATTTGTGGCCCTGCGATAAACTGGTGACTTGTCCAGGGTGTACCTCGGCCGTGGACTGCTGGGATAGGCTCCAGCAGAGCCCACAACCAGGATTTCGGATTAAGTGGTTAGAAAAATGAATACAGTGCCATAGTGTGCAACACTGGTGGCAGCTGGTGTGCAGCGACTCACTATCAGCTAACAATGGTTTAAAGGGCTTGATTAGTCTGCAACACTTAAGTTAAAGGACTGTTCAGATTTTATAGATTTGGATCCATGCACACAATTTCCATTCCAAAACAGCATATGAAAAGTTATTATTTCCTCCTCCTGTCCACGCGGTGGCGATAGCTCAGTGTTTGTATCTCCTACCGGCTGCCAGATAAGAAGCCCGAGAAGAAGAAGATATTCAGTCAGCACTTAGCATGAACCGGAAGCGGGTTGTGTCTTTCAAGAGGCGTTTGCTTGTTTTGATTTAACGACCAAGACAAATTCACCACTGAACATTTAGTCTCTGCGAGCACACAAAAAGACACTTTAGGTATGACGTCTACCAGCTTGGCTGGATGCCAGTCCTCAAAATAGCTTTGGAAGCGTGAGTTGCGTTAAAACATGTTGGCCTGGCTAATGCTAATAGCGGAGTGCTAACTGTTTATAGCTGAATGCAGTGTTAGCAGCTAAGGTCAGGCATGACAGTAGGGATCATTTCTTAATAATTTGGGTCTTATTAAAAGGTTTAGCAAGCTAAATTAGCCCCTACCTAGTAGACCCAATGTTACTGAGCCCACCAGATTTTAAAACGAGCTTACTATGTTATTTTTTAAATGTCCAAGTATTGATTTATTCAAATCGGATGAAATACAAAGTCAAAGCATGGTTAGATTTGCTGCTTTAGTTGGCCTTCTCTTAATATATAACACGATTTGTAATGTAGCTGTCCTGCTCTTTTCTGATATATGTAAATACTCCTCTTGGACCTCTTCATCCTGTGTTTTCCTTGTTTTAAGCGAGATTTGTTAGCAGAAAATGATACTGAATAAAGTAAATATCTTTTCACACTATATAAATGCACGTTTGTTGTTGTACATTAACACCTATTCATTTATTTTCAACATTTCAAATATATTATTATGCCTACAAATAAATGCTTTCTCGATCCATCTCAATCTGAGATCAGATTTTGCAAATTTGTTGTATTTTCTAAAATGACTCAACTTGCCCTTGTCGTGTGTTGCTTTTCATAGGTGTCACATGTTGACAGTTTACTTGGTGCAGTAAAACTGCAGCTCTACTAGCACTCCTGTAACCCAGGAAGATAATGAGCTGCAGCTGAAGATGGGTGGCAGCGGCTCCAAAACCAGAGGGTTTTGGCCTTTTTCTGGCTCAGGCAGCACAGACGATCCGACCAAAGATGGGGTTGAGCAGACCCTGGAAAGAGGTCGAAGTTTCCCAAGCGCAACGCCGTTTGTGTTTACTCGACAGAGGTAAATATAACTGCATACTTTTGTCAGTACTTTACTTTCATGGCGATACATCTGCTCTATCATCATTATCCATGTTTTTGTGCTTTGTTGCTGCAACTTACCTGATGTGATCTTATAGCTTCCCACTTATTTACTGAGCTATCCTTTCCCTTTGCCATCATTGTTTTAAAAAATGAAATGTAGTATGTGCAGAAATATTGTTTTGATATTCATTAAACATTTATATTTGTCATGCATCTTATAGTAATAATGTTGAGTCACAACTCCATTACTGTATATGGAACAGCCTGTAATGTTGGTTTAGTGAATGTTTTGGCATTGCAGCTCTTTATACTTCGATGAAGATGGCGACTTGGCCCATGAGTTCTATGAAGAGACAATTGTGACTAAAAATGGCCGGAAAAAAGCCAAGCTGAAGAGGATTCATAAAAACCTAACGCCTCAGGCAAGGAAATTAGAATCTCCACGCCATGGCTTTGCCCAACATCACTTGTTTGAATATGAATCTTGATAATTGTATTTGCTTATTTCATTTCAGGGAATTCTAAAGCTGGACCATCCCTGCATCCATGTAGATTTCCCAGTTGTTCTTTGTGAAACCTGATGACATTCAAGGAGCATCTCAGACAGTCAAACGTGTCGTCGCCGTCCGCCGCCGCCGCGTGGTTTCCCCTGCAGCTGGAGGACCAAACCACCTTTTCAGAATAAGATGATTTCTTGACACGTTGATGTTGCCCTTATATGGACAGGCTGTGTGCCAAGTCCCTGCATGTCATCAGTTTTTGGCTTGTGTGCAGTTAGTCACCGAACAGGTCACCAGTGGAGGACCTAGACAAGTGCCAAGTTGGCCAATCCTGCTCAGTTAACATATCATGGTTTGTATGCATGTAAGTGTGACTATGTGTGTAGACACAATGAAATGTAACAGTCCTGAATTCATTGATGCAGGTTGTGTCCTGTGCGATTGTTTAATGTTGAGTACTCTAAGGGTGTGACCAGCTCTTCCCTTTTTCACAGTCGTATCTGGAGCAGCCGATCTTAAGTGCACTCTTTATTTCTGATTTGACGCCATCATTCGTTGCATTATTATGCATAGAACAGGATCTGCCCTTGAGTAACAGCGTGGAGAGTAGACAATCAGTGAGCCACACAGGAAAACACAGCACTGAGTCTGGGGGGGGGGGCTGTCGTTTCCTTTGCTGCTTTGCCATACGATGTTTCACTTTTAATTTATTATAACCAGTTTTTTTAATTACAAACTGACAAGCATAACTGTGTCATGGTCTTTTTTAGTCATGGTGTGTCTCATCTCACACACTCAGCAGTGCAGCAGTTAGCGCCATCACTTCACAGCAAGAAGGGTCTGTGTGTAAATGTGAACAGTGTAGTTGTTTATCTCTACATGCTAACATTGATGCGCATACAACCTGTCCAGAGTGCAGTGGGATAGGCTCCATCCACCTAATAATCCTGTAGAAAACAGATTTTTCACATCCTACATTAAAGGACAATCCATGTAGATGCATTTTCAATTATAAAATATTTGTTCAATGGCCTGTATCATAATGCTGGCATCTGGAGCTTTGCTTTGGGCCAAGCAGTAATCGACCCTGAAATGCTAAAACATTACAGGAGTTAATCTCTTTTCAACAGCAAATGCTGCCTCCCATAATTATTAAGCAAATTCATAAGTATTTCTAAAATGTTCATTTTAAATACAGTTCTAACAGTATTACAAGCTGATACCAAAGTGGTCCTTTTGCCAGTGAAGAGCAAGCAGTGCTCCTCCTGACTTTCACTTGTGAGGAAATTAGACACCTGCATGGGAAATTGCCAAGTCAGTGTGTGCCGGCTAATGAGGGATGTTTGAAGTTAGAGAGGAGGGATGATGGGAACGCGGTTTCTTCAAAGCTGTCAGGGATATTGTTCTCGTAAGAGGATAAAGATGTCTGAGCCAAAATCCACTCTACTTTATTGCTTCCATGAAATCATTTTACTCAGCACAAGACTGTGCTTATTTAATTTTTTCCCCTCAAGGCAAGGACCTTTCCCAGCTCAGTCTGCAGACCCATGTCTGTTAGAATACTGACTGTTGTTTACTTTCACAAAGCTGTAATAATATACAAGACCCTGAGGTGAATTCCAGTATTGGAGTGGAAAAAAGCGAGTCAGCAAACCAGCCACACTCTGGCGTTGCTAACAAGATGAACCACATTCTAGGGTTCTTTATACAAAATCAAGAATAACTTGGACAAACTGGAATAATTGTCATTAAAATGTAGTAATCTTTTAGTCATGAAATGTGTATTTGCAAAGGGGAAATAAACAGGTTTTGGATTTCCCCCCCTCATGTGTGTAGATGCACCCAGAAACTTCAAAAAGATCTTAGACAATTATTTAACTAATTGACACAATTAATTCATCAAAACCTTATCACTCATCTAAGAGTGATGTTTGCCTTCCCACTTCTTGGAAGAGCTCATAATTCACTAGCCGTCATGCGGTTATAAATTAGTTGAATAATGCAAACAATAGTACACTTATAGGCATCCACAAGATTATGTGGAGAATGGTATTTATTGACATGAGGATTCATTATTGTTCTCTTTACATCTTCGGACCTTGTTATTTGTACAGTTGAGTGGCTTTTATTTAATATTTTTCTTTACATCACATACCAAAGAATATTGTTTCATTTGAAATCACAGTTGAATGTGATTTTCATATCGGTTGATGTACCTATAGACGAAAGACTTGAGTTTGTCTTAATCAGAAAAGGTCAGAGAATACATATTTGTTCATTCCAAACCAAAAGTAGGAAAAACCCTGTGGTTGGGGTGTTTTATTCATGTTTATGAAAAATAGAAGTCAAGCAGAGGTGGAGTCTGCTGGATATTTAAATGCAAGTCAGTGTAGACTTCTTTAGTACAGAAGATAAAACTGCTTTGGTCTCTAGATTGTGGTTCCAAAACCACAATAACTAACTAGAGCATCTTCATTAGGAGATTACAGGGCAAAGGACGGTTTCTGGTAAGAGACATTAATTGAGATTATTTCAACTTTGAAATGAGAGATTGAAAAATGAATTATTCAGCTCTATGAAAATAATTTTTTGCTTCATGTTAATATACAATATTTGTTACCACTCAGAGCAAACATTTCCAATAGAATTAAAACGAGTGGGAGAGTTCTTATTTTAGATTTATGAGTAGTAAGAACCAAATGAGCTACACTTTAGGAAGATACTTTGGAAAAACAACATAAAGGTTTAAGCGACTAAATTATGTCCGTAGGTTATTAAGATGTTCTGAATGCATGCATGAATAAAACAGAAATACTTGTGCGTATTCAGTCAGGTTAGCGATAAACTTTCAACAGAACTGTTGATCAATAAATTTAACTTAACTATTTTAATTTGTTCAATAAAATTTAAAATAAAATAATAATAAAAAAAACTTAACTTTAAAGGAAATTCGCAACGACGCTTCACGTCACATCCGAGCAGATGGTCTTTTAAGAACAAACTACTTTGAATTTTATTTAAGGGGGTAAATTATGCAAATGTGTAGTTTTGCTCTAAAGTTTACGATAATTGAGGTTATCGTCGTTGCTAATTGATTTCAAAACAGCGTGTTCGAATCCAAGTAGATCGCTATGTTGATATATACATCAAAACAAACAAATATAAAAATCTTTATTAAAACCGAACCCCCCTATTCAATAGCTGAATGCACCGACGTGTCGCTGCTTCACGGTCTGCCCATCGTTGCAGCTCCTTTGCTAGCTGGCAAATTTCTGACTCGAACAAAATGGATTGAGCGAGCTATGACTGCTACCTGTCTCATGGCAGGCCAGTGGAAAATCAATTCATCTGACGGTTACATGAGCGGAATAAGCCCGTGTCCTCGGCGTTATATAAACAGGTAAGACTGGGTCGGGACGAAGAGACAAAACGTGAGCTAACATAGCATGTTTGGCAGTTTGTCTCAATGAGAGTTTAAGCTAAATTGGCTAAGTTGCGTTAGCGTTAGCCGACTTAGTTCCTAAAGCTGCTAATTAGCGTTATTCGTCGCAGCTGTAGTTAGATATCTCAGAGAGAAGGGCTCCTAAACGGCAGAAACAGACGATTTCACTCTACTCGGCATTAAATGTAATGGTCAAAAACGATTTCCTGAGCGCAAGACACGCGAACTAGACGTGGATGATGATATTATTGACCATACTTTGATAAATGGCAGGGATCGTAATGAAATTATTAATGGCAGATACGTAGCCTTCACTTTGTAAAGTTATCAATCAGATAAAGTCCACCAATTACCATTTTGCTTTTTCTGCGCACGGAACTGTACAAGCAGAAAATATTTCCCACAAGTATATATATATATATATATATATATTGTTTTCTTCATGTTAACAAAGCCACGTTATTTTATTTCTTTGTCTCCAGAGAAAGAGGACGAGTGAGCAGCGACCATGGAGGCTGTTATCCGCTCTCTCCTCGCTGCAGCTGGGCGGCTGCCTTTGTTGCTTCTGACTCTGCTGACATCATTGTCAGTCTTGTGCTCAGCTGATTTAAAGCAGGCACGATTGCCATTATATTCCCAGAAGCCCATTCTGCTTGTCTGGAATGCCCCAACACAGGATTGTGCCCCGCGACACAGCGTAACGTTATCTTTGGACCAGTTTGACATCGTGGCCACCCCCAACGAGGGCTTCGTCCGGCAGAACCTCACAATCTTCTACAAGGAGCGCCTTGGATTGTATCCCTATTATGAGCGTGGCGGCCTTGCAGTCAACAGAGGCCTTCCACAACTTGCCAGCCTCACTCAGCACTATGAAAAGATGCCGGAGGGTTTGCAAAAATATATACGAGAGCCGGAGGCGAAAGGTTTGGCTGTTATTGACTGGGAGGAATGGCGCCCTTTATGGATCCGGAATTGGGATGTGAAAGATATCTATCGCGTTAAGTCCCGTGAAATGATGGCAAAAAAGAACCCAAAGTGGACCCCGGAACATGTGGGGAAAGTTGCTCAGCAAGAATTTGAGCTGTCCGCTCGCAAATTCATGCTGGAGACGCTCCACCTTGCCAAGAGTTTAAGGCCCAATCAGCTGTGGGGATTCTACCTGTTTCCAGATTGTTACAACCACGACTACAAGAGTGGCCTGGAGAACTACACGGGGCGCTGTCCTGTTCTGGAGATGACCCGCAATGACCAGCTTAACTGGTTATGGATGGAATGCACAGCATTCTTTCCTTCTATATATATGGGTTCTGTGCTGAGATCTACAAAGTATGGGCGCCTCTTTGTCCGTAACCGGGTGAAGGAGGCAATGCGTCTGGCATCTGTTGGGGATGGATTGGCGCGTCCTGTTTTTGTTTATACCCGCCCATCTTACATCAGTCAGATGACTCTCCTAACTGAGGTTAGTTTCTCAGAGCAACTTTTTTAATGTATTATATGATCAGGAGGCTGCATGTTGCTTTTAAGTAGATAAGATGTTGTAGTGTGTATTGAGGTGTATATTTTGGTGAATGCGATCACTTAAACGAACAGCCATATATTTACATTTGGAAATAATATCCCTGTGAGAATGTTAGATAAACTACAGGTTTATGGCTGTCATGTTTTGTCAATGTTTTAGCCTAGTAGTGACCACTTAATTTTTGTATTTGCTCCTCTATATAGGCTGCATATAGTCCTTGTCATTTTCCATGTGATTATATGCTTCCCTTGTACATGTCGTACAGACAGATCTGGTCTCCACCATTGGTGAGAGCGTTGCTCTTGGAGTTGCAGGCGTGATCTTCTGGGGGGACACCTCCTGTGGAAGCAGCCGGGTAAGTATTATTGTTCTGAGTGGCCCAGTTATCAGTGGTATTGGGTTAACTTACCTTTTCTTGCCTACAGGCCAGCTGCTCAAATCTAAACGAGTATCTTCAGGGACCTCTGGGCATGTACCTGCTCAATGTGTCTACAGCAGCCGAACTGTGCAGTCAGGCAATGTGTAAATCCCACGGCCGCTGTCTGCGGAAAGTCCCAGACAATGACGTGTATCTGCATCTCAGTCCCTCCGCTCACAGAATCACCAGTCGTGGTGGCCAGCTGGAGGTCACGAGCATACCTGACCAAGCAGGGTTGGCTTACTTCCACACACACTTCCAGTGCCAGTGCTACAGTGGCTACAGCGGGGAGGCCTGCGCCCAGAAAGAAAAAGGACAGAATAGAGCCTCCTCTCTTCTCGGCGCCTTTTACCTTTGCTTCTTGCTCCCACTAGGACTGGTCACCCTTCTCCACTGAAGAAACCGAGAGGTACAAATTGTTCATCACTTCTGCCGACTCTGAAAACGACATTTTGGCAAAACAAAAGTGTGAGGTTTCTGTGCAGTAGCGATACTTGTGTGTTGACAGCAGTGAGTCAGCCGTTTCACCAAAGATAGTATTACAGGATCTATGTCGACACACAACATCCAGGTTATTTTGAAATGACACGAGTTGTCAATTATGTCATAGTTTTCATCTGTTGGTGGATCAAGCAGTTATTTGTTATGACACAAAGCCTTATGAATGAAATGTGATAATAGTGCATTACACCAGAGAATCTTTGTCTAATAGGAACAACATGGCTGGACCTGACTATTTTATTACAAACGTGTGCTTTAACAGGGAAACAAAGTGCTCTTGTAGTCGTCATTGTTTACAAGTTATTATTATTGGGATGATCATCTCAGCCTGCTGCTGGGCACAGTTCTTTATACTGATGAAAACTGAATATACCAGTTGCTGGTTTTTTGTTTTTTTTTAGCGAGGAAACGGATATTAACAGTAGATGGTACTATTTTTTTTTGAGCAATGTCTAAATCTACATGCTTGAATCTTATTGTAAAAAAGGAAAATTCTAACATTTAGTTGATGCACGTTTTGGCAGTTTCTTGTAAATTTCCATGAACATAGTCTGGAGCAAGTTTCACTGACTATAAATGAAGAATCGAATTAATGATGGCTGATTTAAGGCAGTTCCTGATGTATTTAAATTGTATCTGTGTCGACTGTGTTCAAAATTATGTTAATCAGTACATCTCTTGGCCACAGTTCTTTTGCCAAACTTGAGGAATCTTTTTTTTTTTTTTTTTTATAATTTTTTTAATTTTCTTTTTAATATCTTTAGCAACCTCAGAATTCCTAGAGTGGTCGGGTTCTTGCCAGTGACACTGTATTAATAGAAATTGCTGTAGCTACATTTTTATTTCCAAGTAAATATGTATTAGACTGTTCTGTATTTATTCTTTATAATGTTGCTCTAAAAGACATTTAGGTACTTAAGAGTAAAGTCAGTTGGCAAGTGTGGGATATTGAGTCATCAGTCATGTAAATGATATTGCATTAGACTCTTGAATGCTGGCCAAATTCTTCAGATACTGCACTTTAAATACTTTGTAACTTTTTTTAAATACTTTTTGTACCATGCTTTATTTCACATTGATACTTTAAGAAGTGAAATTGTGTTCTTTTGCTGCCTATAGAAACCTGTAAACATATTTTCCAGTGTCATATTTTCAATTTAATGTGCCTTTTTGTTGGAGATATTTGGTACTGTGAATCTTGTTTTAAAGGAGTTGGCTGAATCTGTTTGTTCTGCTTCCCTTGATTTCCAACTTTGTTTTATGTCGTGGTTCTAAGGTTTTATTTGCCTTTGTTTTGAATCTATCAGTGATACAGTGAGTACAGAACTTCCAAAAATCAATGTCAGACAGGATCTATTAAGTCACGTAGCATGGAATGGACAAATGTCACCCAGTTAGCTTGCTGTAACTTTTTTTGTTGTTGCATTTTTAGTGTTATTCAAAGTACAGTACTGTAGATGTTTGTTTTTATCACCTTTATTGCTCTACTTTACAAACAGCTTCCTTGGTGACACGTTTTCTAAGCAAAGTTACGGTGGCCCTGAAGTGCAAATCACAACAACAAATCGTATTGCACACAATAAAAAAGGAATCGCGCAAACAAGAAAAAAACACACACACAAATAAGGAATCGCGCAAACAAGAAAACAACACACACACAAATAAGAAATCGCGCAAACAAGAAAAAAACACACACACAAATAAGGAATCGCGCAAACAAGAAAAAAACACACACACAAATAAGGAATCGCGCAAACAAGAATACAAAACACACAAACAAGAATCGAAATCACGCAAACAAGAATACAAAACACACAAACAAGAATCGAAATCACGCAAACAAGAAAGCTCCAAACCGGAAATGCTAAATATCGGACAAGTCCAAACCGGAAATGCTAAATATCGGACATGAGGGGTCTGGTTGCTGATTGGACAGAAGCACTGTCAATCATTCTGACTTTCGCTACAGGTTTCCCGTAATTGAGCAGCAATGAGTAGCAATTGAGTAGTAGGTAAGAGAACAGCGTGAGATACGAAAATATGTTTTGCCGTCATTGTGGTAAAAAGTTACCCGAAGAAGAACGGCCGAACTATTGCAGTGGTTGCGGCAAGAGACTTCAAGGGATTCTGGACAATGAACCAACCGCATGTCAACTATTGCATCATAAGTGTGTCCCGCATCAAAATTATTACTGATAATGTCTTCGGTGGCAGCCATAATTACAAATGAACTTTCTCAGCAATCAGCATCCGGACCTCTGCATGTCCGATATTTAGCATTTCCGGTTTGGAGTTTTCTTGTTTGCGTGATTTCATTTCTTGTTTGCGTGATTTCTATTCTTGTTTGCGTGATTTCATTTCTTGTTTGCGTGATTTCATTTTTTGTTTGCGTGATTTCATTTCTTGTTTGCGTGATTTCCATTCTTGTTTGTGTGTTTTCTATTCTTGTTTGCGTGATTTCTTATTTGTGTGTGTTTTTTCTTGTTTGCGCGATTCCTTCTTTATTGTGTGCGCTACGATTTGTTGTTGTGTTTTGCACTTCAGGGCCACCGTACAAAGTACTGGTAATAGTTTTTAAACCAAAACTGAAAAGAATTTAATATTTGATTAATTCTCACGTTTTCATCAGTGGCTTTAATTGTTCAAATAAGAATATGAATGTATTCTAGTTCCACTTACCGGTATATTCTGGGTTCTTCGGTTTACTGGTATGCTGTCCATTTAGCAATGCATTTTTATATTTTTAAATCATAGAATTTATAGTTGAAGTGCTTTCAAATGTACTTTGACTGATGTGTGTATTTTATAACAGAGTGAAACAGTGATATTGAAAATTCATATCAAAGTATAGTCAAAGTCATTTCATGTCCTAGTTTGTACAGTCTTTTATTTTTAAATTGCAGCATAAAATTTCATTTTTCCTATTTTAATGATTAATAATTAATTAATAATGTATTTTTCCCCATCAGTTTTGTGGAAGTGTGCTTCCATATATTTGAAGGCAAGAGAGAAACCTTTGGAAAGAAAATATTCAATTATTGAAGTGTCATGCTCATTAACATTTAAAGAAGTTGCTGAACATTATTTAAAAAAAAATAGTTTATCTTGTTTTTTGAATATATTTTTTTGGTCAGAATTATCGCGCTTTTATTTTTATGTACAACAAAATACAGAAAATAAGATAACCCAGGTGGCGAAAGGTACAGAAGACAACAACACTGCAGACGTCACTAACGGAAGCGAGGATGGTGACGTGCAATCAAGACAATAAGTTTGGGTGCCAACGCGACAATACAGTAATCAATTCACCTAAATTGTATGTTTATTGGAGGTTGGAGGAAACCTACGCAGACAAAGGGAGAACGTACGAACTCCGCACAGATAGGATTCTACTCCAGTAACTGTGCAGTGAGGTGACAGCCTCACCCACTGTGCCACCATACTGCCTACAGTTTTAATTATTTTAATTCTATTTAATTCATCTATTTTTTATTATTATTATTTGTTTATTTTATATATATTTTTGGGAGAAGTTCTGGCTCACTCAGGAGCCCTCCATTAGTGATGAGATTAGGAGCCTGATCCCGGATCAGTAGGGGGCGGTAATGCCCTTCGTAAAGGTGGCCAGCTGCCGATAAACCTCATAAAGAGGAAGGAGGAAGTGACGTATGTCGTGTGACGTTTTTGTGCAGCTCACTATGCCATCCGTAAAGAAACAGGATATTCAGGCGGGTATGCGTGACTAACATGTTTGTCGGATTTTCTCTTCGGTTTTTATTCGTGAAGTCCTTTATTTGAATGTATCGATCGTTGCCTGACTAAAGATGTGCGGCTACCAGCAGGCTGAATTCACAGTCTGTCGTGTCAATTCGAAAAGATAGTTACCAGCAGCTTTTAGCCGAAGCATTTGAGCAACATCTCCCATTCCCTCTGGCAGCAATGCAGAGGACATGGCGTTAAAACCGACGGCGTCATCCTTCTCTCGCTGAACCTGCCGAACAACAATCTCCTTCGTCCTGGTATGTTGTTCCTGCTGTTGCGTCCGAAATGCGTCTAGTCTTCTTTGCGGCAGATCATACGCTAGCGAGAGAGCAATAGGTCGAGTTAAGGTTACATTTTTTGCATATTTGGCTAAAAATATTCGTCACGTCGTCACTTTTATACACAGTCTCTATACCCCCCCCCCCCCCCCAGATTATTCGACCCGACAAAATGAACTTCTTGCGGAATCGTCTTGCTGTTCTGGTGCTGGTGTTCTTGGCCACCTTGCTGCTGTACCTGCTGCTGCCATCCCTTCGCCAGAGCAGCACGGAGCCGTCCTTGGAAGCTCGTAGAATTGGCCTGACCGTCCCTCTTCCTCCGCTTCCAGCCGTCAATGTGTCCATTCGCACCGGACAGATCCCAGGAGACCCTCCGTTGTTCTTCAGAGAAGCTTTACCTGCTGATGGAGCCGGGCGACAGATATTGCCAAGGTGGGTTGAGGATGGTTAGTTGTTAACTGCTAATGGAGTATTTAGTTAGAAGTCTAAGGTGCTATAATTTGGCAGAGCTGTCCTTGTCATTAAATGGTGAAAGCCCCAAGTCCATTGTAAAAATAAAATAACATTTCCATTTGCAGATTACAAGTGGTCCTTCTTCATGGGCAGGCCTTCACATCCCAAACCTGGGAAGAGCTTGGTACCATGGCCCTTCTGGCAGCTAATGGATATCAGGCCATAGCAGTGGACCTGCCAGGTAGGAGCATAAACAGAACATGTGAAGTCACTGTGACATCTAACTAACTAAAGATTCAGAACCATGCTGTAGTTATATATGCCATTTTGTTTACTTGCAGTACAACGTTTACGTTTGGGTTGACGCAAGCGGAACATGTAGTAAAACCCTGGTTTCCTTTAGCATTATCCAGTATTATCTGCTCCTTTTAATCATTCTAAACGGGGTTCTAAGTGACTGATTTGTATTTCCCCACAAATTCTTCTGCTTCTTGGAGGGTATGGAAAATCGCCCGACTCTGAGGCTCTGAAGAACGAACCGAATCGAGTGGCCCTGCTTTCCAGGTTCATGGAGTCTGTGGGTGTCGGGGCAGCTGTACTTGTGAGCCCATCTATGAGTGGGCAATACTCCATCCCCTTCCTCATGAAGAACCATGCTCAGCTCCGTGGCTTCATCCCCATAGCACCAGCTGGCACCCGCAGTTACACTCCACAGCAGTACCAAAACGTTCAGGTAGGAGCCGTTGAGATCATGCTGATTAAAATAAAAAAAAAAGTAGTCGCTCCATTCGTTTTATTACACAAGCAAGAAAACGTGATTCAAGATTCAAGAAGAAGGGAAGCCGTGTGCCATTTGGCGTGCCGCCGTAAATAAAGATGTTCCGTTTACTCAGATATCAGACAAGTTGGAAGGGCAATGAAGAAATGCATATTTGCATAACATTTTATCATGTAAATAGTTGTTAGTTAATTGTCTTTTAATTAATGGCTCTTTCATTTGTAAACGTGTAAAACTATTTTAGTGATTGGTTCATAAGTTGACAATCTATCAATTTTAAAATGCTATCTTTGCAGGTCATACCTTTTATGAATGTGAATGGTTGCTGGTAACTGGTTTTGACGCTTCTTCCAGACTCCCACGCTCATTGTTTTCGGAGCCCAGGACACAAATATGGGTGCCCAGTCCCACAAGAACCTCATACAGCTTCCTAATCACACTGTGCTGAAGATAGAAGGAGCTGGCCATCCCTGCTACGTGGACAAACCCAGAGAATTTCACCAAGGTTTGATCGACTTTCTCGGAAAACTGAAGTGAAGTGGAGGAAGACAAATGGAAATGGTGAAAGAAATGCAGAAAAAAAGGGCGACAAAGGGACGGTTTAGCTAATAATTGGGTTTATTTTGGTGTGAATATTACTAAAAGGTACTAAGAGGAACTCCTTTTCTCGTGTTATTTCTTGAAGCGGTGAATATTGTCATGGGAGTCGGTCAATACGTGGAAAATGGTAAACTCTCTGTCAGCAACACTATTTCACATGTTCCCATTACTACAGTTTTTTTTGCTACAGTGTCATTTTAATATGAATCTAGTTCATCTCTTTTTTGCTGAATGCGGGTCATGTCTGTCTTTACCTGCAGAAACATGGAATGAGTTTGCTTCACGGTTACCATTTTTAAAATTGATGTGTTGTTTACTATAAATATACACATTTAACTGCTGTCTGTGTTTAAATAGCTTCTCATTGTTCACATGTGACCAACAGCCTTGTATATGAAGGATCCAATGAATCCTGTGCCACTCTCAAAAAAGAAGTCCTTACATGACATAATGGGGGAAAAGGCATAAAATATGAATTCATTTATTTATACAATGATGATAAAATTGTATGTACAGTAATATATTTGCAAGTTCTGACAATCATGTAAGAGCAACATTAAAAAAGACACGTAAACATAGTTGAAAATGCAAAATGTGTGTATTGTGTTTCAATTCACATTAATGCTCTGAGGGAGGACGATGCAAAGGGCAGGGTGAAGTATAATTATTTGAGTTTGGAGGGTAGCCATCTCGTCTTGAGTTTATCGGGCCTCATCAGATTTGACCCATGTTGCATATTTATATTTAGAATATTATGCTATTTCTTTTTCGTGTGGTTTCCGTGGAAGCGTGTAAAGTGACACGAGGGTCGTCGTGTCTATTTCATATCAGTATCATGCTTCAATAAACTCCAAATGAATTAACTGTGATAAAGTTTTGCTTTCAAATACTTAGATTTTCATGTTTAGTGATCTGGACCAGTGGTGGAATATACCGTTGATCCAAAAGCAGTCACCACCTGGACTTAACTAACCAAATAGAGAGAAGACCACACAGACCGGCATCTCCTGTTTGATTCTTACCACCCACCGCAGCACGTTAGGGTCATCAGAACCCTGAACCACCCGGGCCAGAACAGAAGGAAAGGTCAAGAGCTGATGCAAACACAGCAATGCCGTGTCTGCAGTGAAGAATGCAGCGACCTGCAATGAGACAACGACTCCCTTATGAATGGCCATGACTCCTAAGAAGACACACTGTCTCTGTGGTTTTTGGTGCAAAAGACAAACACGCGGTGATAAACCAACCCCGCACAGCGGTCTCTGCTGTGAGCCTTTAGAACGCGCAATCGGAGGCCGATGATTATACTGTATCGATAACAGGACTTTTATTTTGAAGGGCACGAAAATGCCCGACTCAGCGGCGGTCGCGTGACGAGCCGAGACGCCGCGCCTGAAGAACAAGTGTTAAGGCGAGTCATAACCGTAAATAACAAATATTAGAGACTTTAGTCTACGTTATATTCGTCCTAAAATCAGTGTTTGCAGCGTTTTATTGAGTAGACTTGTCATTAAGAAGCAGACGTAGCTTCTGCGAGAGACAAAGCGGGGAAAAACAAGTTACCCAAAGATTCGAGGGGAGCTAGCTGTTAGCATCTAATGGCCTCAGGCTTGTGTGTTTATTTAATGGCGCTATGTTTCTTCTTCACAGGGGTGAAATAATCACACCATGCTGCCTGACAAAGACGGTCCAGGTGCTGGAGGTGGGCGCGGCCCTTCCGAAGGTGAGGACCCCTCCGTCGGCCTCTTCAGGGAGTACCTCCGCCTCAGGACGGTCCACCCGGACCCGGACTATGGTGAGGCGTCGCCCTTCCTTCCGGGATATTGATCTCCGCTTTTGGGGTCGTCACAGTGTCTGTATAGCGACTGGAATATGCAGAAGACGTATTTTCTATGTTACTGGGTTCTTGGAGATTGTCGGTCATCCAGGTTCCTGGTAAAGTTTGGAGATGATCCGCTTCTTCCAATCTCAGAACTGAAGAAGATGAGATGAGAGTTGAAATGTCAGAAAGCTTCTCCTCCAAGTCGAGAGGATTTTATTTAACCCATGTTTCTGTTATTGTTTGATCATATCACTTTATAAAGAGATTATGCAATCGTCAGTCAATAAATCTCCAGTTAAACCTTCTCTCTTTACCCGTATCCGTCATGTTAACATATTTGTCGTATCTGTTCCAAAGGTACTTTTGGTCTTTAAGTCCAATGATACTCTACAAAGTAGCAACAGCGGCATTGTTAATCTCTGATTAGTGTTCTGGTCATTCTGTATATCGTTCAACAGACCGTTCTCTCTTGTTATCCATTTACAGACGTTGCTCTTCTGCTTCTGGACCGACTGGCGGAGGAGCTTGGCCTACCCCTTAAAAAGTACGAGGTGTGTGTGTATCGATGAATTATTGTTTAAAAAAACATTTCAATTCGTCTTAGAAGTTACTCGTACAATTGCCCTTATCTTTTGCGCTCTCTTTAGATTTGCCCAGGCAGAGTTGTGTCAATCCTGACCTGGGAAGGGACCAACCCAGCCCTGAAATCCGTCTTACTGAACTCCCACACGGATGTTGTACCGGTGTTTCAGGTACGGCGTGCATCTCTGTTACTGACGGTGTGCTCGGTGTTATTGTTAATAGACAAGACGAGAATAGATTTGATATAAATCTCTTCTCCAGGAACACTGGAAGTGCGATGCTTTCAGTGCTTTCAAAGATGCAGAGGGCAACATTTATGCCCGGGGATCACAGGACATGAAATGTGTAACTATACAGTGGGTATAAGCTTTTCTTTTTAAACAGGATCTGTTCTCTAGTTCTCTTTGTGAAATACCTTTTGCCACAGCCACTCCCTCGGCCTGCCTAGCGTCAGGCTTCTGTCACAGCGCTACGGTGGCTTCTGTCGTTTTCAGGTATATCCAGGCTGTCAGGAGACTGAAGGCGGAGGGACGGAAACTAACGCGTACTGTGCACTTAACGTTTGTTCCTGGTAAATATTTGATCACGCTCCTTCCTTAGCTTATTGTTAGTTCTCAAAACATTTACATGACCTTGATCGGCCCATGCTGGTGTTGTGTGCATGATCAGAACTCTCAAGTTGAAATGTTCAGACTGTGTTGCTCACTATCCTCATCTAAATCTGTGTGTGATAATCTGCGAGGCCTTCGTTGCAAACAAAAACCACCTCTTAGTCACACTGTTCATTATCTAAAACGTACAATTTTTTAAAAGCGTATTCTCGCTAGGTATGGAAAATACAAATATGATTTTAACAACAATTTTTTTTCTCTTTTAGATGAAGAAATTGGAGGCCATAAGGGAATGGAAACATTTGTGAATCATCCAGAGTTCCAAAAATTAAACATTGGCTTTGCCCTAGACGAAGGTAAATAAATGACCTTCGTCTAATTGCTTTGAGTCTATAATTACCTGAACCTTGAAGGCCACTCAATTCCAAAGATGTTCAAGTTGGAATCAATTAGTGGCCTAATTCTGATCACCAGAAACATACTTCGTGTGCTCGGTTTGCACACGTGCGTTAGAATCGTGTATCTTAAAGCATTCCTGCCAGCACTCTGGAATGCTGCACAATGAGTTTTTCAGTACGCACCACATCATTGCATTGTAATAATAGCAACACATTAGGTTCATGTTTTAATATCAGATGTTGAAATTAGTGTTTAATGCATTCCAAGGTGAACTCGAACCAGGAAACAGCAATTCAGCTCTCGGTGTAGCATCCTCTGACTCCATCTTATTCCCATTTTATCATATATTTTCAGATATAGCCACTTCTGGATTATTTGAACAGATTAAACTGGGACTGGATGTTATGACAGTACATTTCTAAAACCTATTTTATTTTTTTCTACTTCAGATAATTTTAGACGCAACAACTCTGGGAGCAAAAGAATGTAAAACAGATAAAGCATTGTCCTCAGGAGTAGAAGTTGAAGACCTGCATGTGCTGCTTATTTCCATTGTTGTTTGTCCTAATTATGTATGACCATATTTAATTTCTGGTTAGACGATTGATGCAATCCATAATAACGGTAAATGAAGTGTACGGATGTAGATTGTATCTTAATTGAAGACACAGCCACAAGGTGGCAATTAGAATATTTGGTCACGTTCTGTCGTGTTCTGTAGGCCTGGCCAACCCTGGAGAGGCCTTCACTGTGTTTTATGGAGAGAGGAATCCCTGGTGTGAGTATAACACGCATGTAATGAAATACTCCAGCTACTGTGATTTTTGTTGGATGATGAAGTCTTGAATGACGCGTTCTTTCCAGGGATAACCGTCCACTGCCCAGGCAGTCCCGGCCACGGCTCGAGGTTTGTGGAGAACACGGCTGCCGAGAAGCTCGTAAGTCTCGATGTCCGTCGACGAGCTCCTTAATCTGTTAAATTATAAAACCCTGCTGCTATGGGTTACCCCCCGTCGTGCTCACGGACACAAAAGGTCCTCGTGATCAGCGGTTGCAGAGCCTTGCTGTTCAGGGCTCTGCTGGAACCACACCAGGGTGTGACGTTTCCCGTCTGAATGCCTTTTATCGTTCCTCTGTGAAAGCCATGACAACGTTGTGTTTCCTTCATAGCGAAAAGTCATGAACTCCTTCCTGGACTTCAGGGAGAAAGAGAAACAAAGGTGAGATTGAGAAGCATATCGTACATGGAAAGTATTCGTCTTTTCTCATTTATACACAGTTTGAGATGATACATTTTACCCAAGCATATTTGGAACGTAACAATTTGTCTTGAGCTGTTAGTCTCCAGATGTTCTTCACTCTCCACAGGACGAATATATATTAAAGCTCTTCTATGTACATTTCCATACAGAAGATATGAATCATATTCTTTAAGTGTTTTTCCTAAAGTATCTCTCTGTCTCCACTATGACCATTCCAACCGTTCGAGTTTTGTCCGAGAAGAATTATGTTTTAAGTAAACTTTAAATGCAACGTGTGAAGGAATTGGATGTGCAATAAAAAATGCTGCCGACCCCGGCTGAAGTAATATTCTGACACCTGAGCTCAGGCACACTTAACAGAAGAATCACATGCATGAAGTATTAGTTATGATGCGTGTTGTGTTAAATGTATGTGGGAATTTTCACAGGTGTTCAGAAAATACATGGAAAAAAAATAAAAATAAGTGTGTGCATTTCAGGCTGAATACGAGCGAGTGTTTCACGCTTGGTGATGTCACCACAGTGAATATGACCATGGTCAAAGGAGGTGTGGCCTACAATGTCATCCCAGCTGAAATGGATGCCAGTTTTGATTTGAGAATACCACCTACAGTCAACCTACAGGTGTGTGTAAACTTGTCTGACCGTTAGTGTGTTTAGTCTTACAAATGTTATACGTGTGTAATTTGACCTCCAGATTAATTTTGACTCGACACGAACCTGTTTACTAATTGTTGTCATCTTACCAGGAGTTTGAGAGGCAGATCAAACAGTGGTGCAAAGAAGCGGGAGAAGACGTAACTTATGAATTTGCTCAGGTCAGTCCACGCACATTTAAAATACCTTTTTTTGTTCTTGTCAATTAAATTAAATGGGCTGCCATTCATTGCAGAAACACACAAACCAGACTTTGACCTCGACTGATGACAATGATCCTTGGTGGAGTGCTTTCAGGGAAGCCTGCAAGGCATTGTGAGTGTCCTGTACACAGTAATACATAATGTATGTGCATAAGCACAACTTTAACGGTGTATGCGATCAATGTGTTTTAATGTATTTTTAACTGTTTTTGTCATATTTACACATTATTATTATAGAACCTGCACATAAGATGATCTCCCATGATCATTAATGCCTCCATGTGAAGTTTAGGGCCCGAGCTATCAGGGGGAGATCATAAATGTTATGTGAGCTAATATTGTGTGGGATTCCTTGTGTTTCTGTCCAGAACCAAATTATTGAAACATTTTGAAACCCTTTTTAATTTATTAGCGCCATGAGATTCACACTTTAAAAAGAAATGTTCCCACAGTTTCTACAATGCTCTTCTAATACCGAAAAACTGGTGCACATTTGAAGTTTATTTAGCAGATGATAATAACTGTATCAGAAAACCGGGGTCCCCAACCACTGGGCCGTGGAGGAAGAGGTGCCACAGTAAATCAACCTCCTAGTTGATGGCATGCTTAATTCTGGAAAGGTTTTATGTCGGATCCGGATGCCATTCCTGCCACAACCCTCTGCATTAAAAGATTGGTGTAATAATCTCTTAATAATTATTTCGAGTTCATTATAAGGTTTAGTGGGACATTATTTTGATTTAATTATCCCCGGTCCACGGAAAAATCACCCGGCATGAAACCGGTCCAATGGCAGGAAAAAGGTTTGGGACCGCTGTCAGAAACGGGTGAAGGATTGTACCGAAGCGCTACTTGTATCACGCAAACTCTGTCTCATTTCAGTATCTCCACTGCAGGGATATGACTCTGGAAAAGGAGATATTCCCAGCTGCCTCCGACAGTCGTTTCATCCGAGCTGTGAGTATAAGAAGTTAATGGCATACATAAAAATATTTGCTCCTTTTCTATGCATTTAAGTGAAAGCTAGCTAAATTTCACTTTTGTGCCCTGTCGTTTGTTTGTGTGTTTAATCTAGTTGGGGATTCCTGCTATCGGCTTCTCCCCAATGAACAGAACGCCAATCCTGCTGCACGATCACAACGAGTATCTGAATGAGAAAGTCTTTTTGAAAGGCATCAGCGTGTATGAGAAGCTCATTCCAGCTCTTGCCAGTGTTCCGGCCTGTCCTGATGAGGCTTAGACATGTCTTGATTTTGTGATTATGCTTGACAGGTACACTAATATGTACATTTTGATTTTCAACTAATGCACAGATTATCACAAGTTAATGAACGACTCATGAGGATTTAAGCCGTGCACTAATGTTACCTTATCGTTACTGAGAAGCTGTTAATCAATCCCTTCATTGGTTGTTCCTCAGCGGTCGTCCATTGCTCATTAAGATCTGTGCATTAGTTAAGCATTAAAGTGTAAATGAGTAAGCCTCTGTTGGAAAGTGTCACGGATTTTACTCATAATCTGAACATTTTATTTGAATAATTTGTAGAGATTACCAAAGAAAGAAATAACTTGTCAAAAGACAAATCGGAGCACTTTGATTCAAATGTTTTTTATGATTCTCAGGAAATGGGAGCAGTAAGGTTTGCATTACTGTCTAACATTGTATCACGTTTTAGCACTGAGTCCATGTTACTGACTCTGTGCTGGTAGCCATGTAGTCTAAAAG
Source organism: Brachionichthys hirsutus (assembly GCF_040956055.1). Classification (NCBI taxonomy): domain Eukaryota; kingdom Metazoa; phylum Chordata; class Actinopteri; order Lophiiformes; family Brachionichthyidae; genus Brachionichthys; species Brachionichthys hirsutus. The sequence goes on along the minus strand of NC_090904.1, from coordinate 7,330,361 downwards.
ACACATTGCCTGTTATAAACAGTGTTTTTCAGTCTGGACCTGCTTTGATCATAACTTGTAAAAGTTTACTTATCTACCGATATCAGAACTATGATACAACAGATATAATTGTATTTAATAAATGTGACTAAATGCATGCGTTTGTTCATTCCTTTAATGGTCATTGTCTTCTTGTTAACTTGTGGCAGTGGGTCTGCACAACAGCACCCACTAGTGGTCGGCAGAGTTATCGCCCAAGACCAACCTGAGCACTGCAATCACACAATGCGCCGATGACCTTCACCAAGAACTCGACTGTGGAAAACAAACCTGGAAGCGAGCTCCAAGGCCATTTAACAAGTCGCCATCGTCTGAGGCGTGTACCGAGATGAAGCACCGTCCCTGCTGCTCTTCTGCATCGGCCGGAACTGAAACGGGACTGATCATGGCCTGAATCATATAAGACAGGGTTCTACTAATCAGATGTGTCTTTGTATACACTCAGTCGCACACACACACGCAAATGTTTATATAATTATGAATATTTATACAAACAATACCTGTGAAGAATGGGATGGTTGAGGTGAGACGGAAGTTAAGATGTCATCTGACGCGTGATGCTGTTTTTATTAGTCAAAGGTCAGTCTCAACTACAGTCCAGCTCCCTTAGAGTTGTCATCCAATTAACAGTGTACGACTCTTGAAGGGGGATCTGCAGGAAGATTGAGCAGTCAGTAATTAGTCTTCCCTCTCCTTAGGACATGACAGCAGTATTAGCTCACGGGGTTCAACGTGAAGACGACTAAAAGCTGAGCCCACATCCTTCCTCCCAGAGAGGGCTGGAATTTGTGCAGCCATCCGGTCAAGTGAGCTGTCGAAAACATCTGAATGTCTTGCCTGTCGGAAAAACAGCTGCTATTTCTCAAATAAATTAGCCACAGCTCATATTTTGAGGAAAGCTTTAAATAGCATTTCCCCCATGCAAGCTGATCCGTCCGTATACTGAGGTAAAAGCAATGCACACATGTTGTTTCTCAGGATATAACAATCCCTCTTGCTCCCCCTCCCTCTGTCAGAGGACAGCGTGAGACTCAGTGGCAGTGGCTCCCAGACACAGTGAGGTGGATCTCAGTCAAGGTCAGATCAGCAGGGAGCGTCCCCACGTTATTTAACCTTCCTGTCTCTCCACACACACTGCTATCAACACTTAATACAGCAACTCGGGAAGAAAAAAACCCATATTGGAACTAGGGGAATTACTTACACCTGCCGTTTCCTATTAAATAGTATAGACAGCACCCGGGAAAGAATATGAAATTCAATATTGTTTACAACACAGATTTTTACTGTTCCATCAGCCTTATTTTGGCAAGTTTATAATGTGTTTATGTGCACAGATGGTGCTGTGTATGAAAGCGCACGCACAGTGTAGACCTAATTCACCCAGCTGAATGCCACTTCTCTCTACTGTGCTGTCCTGCGGTGCAACTGCAGCTGTCCTCTGGAGGTAATTACCACCAGCTCATGCTGATAGCCGTGAGATTCTCCCATCAGTGAGTGCTAATTTACATCTTTCTGCAAATCTACAGCCAAATAGCATTCTATTTTTGATGGAATTTAAATAGGTTGCTGCATGAAGTATTCTCAAATATTTGAAACCCCACTGACCACACTGTGGAAACCCATACGAGATGGGTTTGACATGAACCGAACGGGGGTGAGTTGAAGCAAATGCTTATTTGGAACCTCTCCTCCTCCTCCTCCTCCTCCTCAGGACTATATCAGTAGACAGTCAATTGTTATATACAATCAAATTCTTTATGAAATTATGCAGTATCTATATGTATCAATACATACATATACGTATACATTCCACAGTACACACATACATATATGCACACATATACTGTGCATATTGTCTTCTAACCTTCCAAAGAATACTGACCAATCACAATTTCTTTTGTACATTTTTTGCAAAACATTCACAGAAATACTTGTTTTTAATGTATACAAACAACAATGTTGTTATGTTGTGATCTGTCCATAGACTTGAGAATGAATGAAGAGGATAGATAGATAGATAAATAGATAGATGATAGATAGATAGATAGATAGATAGATAGATAGATAGATAGATAGATAGATAGATAAATAGATAGATGATGGATAGATAGGGATGGATGGATGATGAATAGTATATGTTGCAGGTTACTGAATGGCTTCAGTGTTTCTACGTTGGGATTGTGATGCATTCAGGGATCATTAAGTTCTTTTAAGTGTTGCATCCTCCTGGACTCCAACAACCATCACAGAAGCAACCCTGCATGAAAATGAAATCTATGTCGATGACAAATCCCACGTGGCTCTGCAGAGATAAATAAAGCCCGACTAGATTCCTCTCCTCCTCTGTTGCCTGGTGAGCGTGAACGCGCACGGCTCCATGGGGATGCTGATGAGAGAGAGAGAGCCGTCGCGGACGCGCCGGCCTGCGTGGTGGTGGATGTAGGCTTGAATCTCGGTGTATGTGGGAGAACTCTGCGGCGTCTCCGCAGCTGCACCAGCGCCTCTTTCTTCCGCCGTCCGTGATGACTCCGCGGCCAACCGACCGCCTCCTCCGTGACCACATGACAGCACAGACCGATAAAAACTAGTCGGGGGGGGGTAAACCGAGCCGTGCTGTTCTCTTGAAGCTGCAGAGATTCAGACACGCAACGAAGCCCCCAGTGACGAGAATTGTTCATGGAAAAATGGCGATAGGCAAAAGGTCTTGCAGCATCGTCTGCTTGGTGTCCATCCAGAGCGTCTTGATTTTCAACGCGTCGTGGCCCGGAACGTCGGCTCTCACGTTCCCGCAGCAGTACACGTAAGTACCCTGCGTGGGAAAACCAGTGGGGCTCACACGGGAGACAACTTCGGGCTTGTCCACTCAGCTCTGGTGTTGAGAGACACTCCAGTCATGCCTTCCTGCTGTTACAGTATAATCTCAGCGGTCTCAGGGTGTAGTCCACGGCGTGATGGGCAGGCAGGTGTCGCTATGAATATTTCATGAGACCCTAGTGTTGTTTTTTTGTTAGATAAAATGTGAAGTACTTTGTATGTCTTTAATAGGTCTGTTTGTGTTACCTGAACTCTGGCAGCCTCCATGCAGTCAAATGAAATGTGGAATCAATCACCTTACTTCAATCTTTATTCGGGCTAATAATAATGGAAAGGGTGGAGAGACTGTTGCTTCCAATCCAGTGAAATTGAAGGTGAGGATGTGATTGATTGATTGATGGACAGGCAACATTAGGTCAGCGGGTGTAAAACTAAAACTGGCCTGTTCCCCTGCACCCCCCCATGTTTTGTGCACCAGTACTGGATTCTTTTTAATTTCCCATGCAGATCTGTCAGGTCACAGACAAGGGAGAACCCGAAAGCACGACAGGAGAAAGGGAATCCAGAAACGTAACCTTAATGATTCCATCAGACAAATCAGAAGTGGGCAGGCAGTCCATGAGTTCCAGGAGACAGGCAGAGTTCACAGACCAGGTAATCAGATCAATCAGGCAGACAGATCCAGAGGAGCAGGTAAAAAGACCACGCAGGGCAGGTACATGTGAATCAGAATCAGAATCAGGGTTAGAGTGGTGGAGAGGACTGAGCGGAATCTCAATGCAGTGGGGCTGATGAGGAGACGAGCAGCAGGTGTCCAGAGCAGCACAGGTGATGTGGATGGGCAGGAGGGTGGAGCTACGTGGAGCAGGAGGGTGGAGCTACGTGGACCAGGAGGGTGGAGCTACGTGGAGCAGGAGGCTCTGGCCGGGGTTCCTGGCACAGATCGATGTTCAAGTCAGAGCAGCCAATCTTTTTAGTTGGTAAAATACCTGCCTCTAAGACAAGCTTTGGAGACAATTAGCAATAGCCACTTTATATTCTGTACTATGCGAAGTACCACTGGCTCTCAATTTGAGACTACCGTAATCCGGGCCCATCTCGAGGCTCTCTGCCTTCAGGTTGAGCTGGAGGGAGTAACAGACCAGATGGTCCAATCATCTTCAGTGCACACGCTGGGGGCTCGCCGACCAATCACAACTGGAGATCCAATGTGTATTTACCAGTTCGGAAATGGTTCTGTAAATCAGGAAGGTCTATGTGTATGGATGTGTTTTATAATCTACGGATTTATGTTCAGTATGGTGTAGCTGCTGCTCCTCCTCCTCCTCCTCCTGCTTTCCACTTATTTTTCTGCTGAGTGCTGTGAAACAGCTACAGACCCTTCTGCCCTGGGTCTCCTCATGTAAACTAATGAAGCAGAATCATTATGCTGAATAAAAGCATCTCATTTCAGTTGTAAATTAATAAGGCAGTAGGAAACTAATTCCCCTTCACCCTTTATGTTCCTTTTTTTCTTACTAACGCTTTCTAATAATAGACAGACAGACAGACGGATAGATAGAACATATGCTGTATAGATATATAGGCTTTGACACATTTAGAATTTAAAGTTATTATTTAGCATTTATATTATAAAGCTAGAATAAAGTATATGGTGTAGATAGACAGATTCACAACTGACAAATTAGTAATTTTACCATCAAATGTTGATCAACTAATCATATACGTACTTTGTATGTACGCATTCTTTCAGCACTAATTATGCCTTGCTTTTTGTTATTGACGTTGTTGCTGTTGTTCTTTGTGTCTGCGACACGACTGAGATGTTTACGGTGCGTAAACATCTCAGTCGTAAGATAAATTAAGCAATCTAATATAATATCCACTCTAATCTTAATTGTTCGATCTTATTTTTTATATGTTATTACTTTTTAATGCCAGTATTTATCCCAAATTTTGCACCTGATGGTACTTTAGCTGTTTCTGTTGTTGTTGCACAAAATGTTTGTGTTGCCAATAATCTGGTCCTGAAACGCCTTCAGCCATTCTTTCTGCCTCCAGCTGTGTTAACCGCTGCACAGTGTCGATGCCAACACGCTGACATTTAATGTTGCTATTTATGCCAGCTTGGTGTGTTAGCATACAGATGTTTGGTAATTAGCAGCAAAAACAATGCACCAAGCTGATGGGCGTACTCTTTCAGGCATTTAGACGTAAAACATTGTGAATCAGATGATCAAAATTCAAGGTCTGAACTAAATTCATGACAACATATCATGAATTTTAGGACAGAAACTACACTTCTGTCTGCTCTGCGTGAATATGGGTCACATCACTTCCTCCCCTCCTCTCGTCCCAGGGGTGTGTGTGTGTGTGTGCGTGTGTGCGTGTGTGCGTGTGTGCCGTGACGTTCAGCAGCTTTTCACCTCTTGATGTCTCACATGCATCGCTCGAGAGGAGACGAAATGGAGCACGCAGTAGTAGCTCCAGATTGTGCATCCTCTGCACTGACTCAGAACGTTCAAGCTGGCCTGCAGGTCTGTGGGCTACAGCGGGGAGGAAGCATCCTTTATTCACACGAGAAGGTTCCGACAATGCTTCACATGATCGTGCGTATTCACTTGGTTTGTGTCCCAATCGACTTGCCGACTCCCGTCTTGTAAATGGCAGTTTAATGATTTTAGAACAAAAATGGTTTGCAAATTGAATTATTCAGTTTAATTGTCTGTTATTGGAATCTTGTTCATATCTAATAAAATAATAATCCAAAGGTATCAAAACACATTACATTCAGATGGTCGTTCGCTGTCCTTTGTTACCTGCTGATCAGACGTTGCATCACAAACAACAAAGCCATCTCTGATGAGGTTTGCAGCAATATGGTCTTTCATTTTTTTCTCTGAGGGCTTTGATTGCAATTACAATTTGATCTGTAGCAGTAAGACCATTAATAATGTCAATGTTGGAATCTCATGGCCTTCCGGAGATGTGGATTGAGCTGTATGTTAACTTTGTGGGAGAATTGCCACAATGCCGTTTTCCTGTGAAAGTTCCAGGAATCTTTTGGCGGAGGCATTTTTTGCCTTTATTTGGAGAGTGACAGGAAATAGAGAGAGAGCGTGGGGGTGCCATGTCGAAGGGTCATGGGACCTGAAATCGGGCTCCATACATGGAGTGCACAATTACACCGCTGCGCTGCCTGCAAGCCAACAAGAGAGAACTCTAGTAGAATCTTTGATGATAAATCCCAAACAGTAACCAAAGATCATGTCATTAAACTTGTGACTACTGCTACAAACAGAATTTACATTCCAGAAACTATGAAATGATGAAAATACTTGTGTTTTTTTAGGCTTAAATATCTATATTTTGTACATAGGCACCAGTTTCTGACATGAAAATTCTGCACAATTCCGGAATTCTGAAAAAAAAGAAAAGAATTTATATCACAGATTTCTCGGTTAATTTTTTTCCCAAAATTAAAATGTCAAATGACCTTTGTCTTTCTTTCTCTCTCTCTCACTCACTTGCCTTTGCTGTCTCATTTGAAAAGCCAGGCCTTCCTACCACACTGGATGAAGACTGTGAAGCCACGTTGTCACAGCTTGAGTCAGAAAGCAACTTAAACTCTACATTTGTGGGCATTTGGATTCTCAGCAGCTCATGAAATGAAATGCTGAAGAATATCCGTCGATTAGAAATAAGACTGGGTGTACGTGTGAACTGAGATCGCAATTTTATAACAAATTGAGCCTTCTTGGGGGGACAAGGACTAAGTTTTAACACCTTGCTCCATCCTTCGTCCAGAATGCTAAATTCTTCCGGGAGCTTTGACCAGCAAATAATACTCTGTTCTGGCGTAATGTAATTCTGCTGACAGTAGCAAAATATCCACACACAGACAGCTGGGTGAGGGAGGGGCCCGAAATGGGGATTGTCTCTGTAGTTGTTTGCATGATGAAGATGATTAATTAGTATTGTGAGAAGACATCATGCTTACTTGTGCATATTACTACATTAAAAAAAATATCGTCAGGTATTGATATTAATTTGACACACCTTGAAATTAGTCGGGCACAGTCGGACGCCAATTATGACAACTATCAGACCCACCTCCTGTAATTAGCCTCGCAGTGGGCACACAGCATAGAGGTGGTTTGAAGAAGTAAGAGCTGCATGCACCCGTTAAGAATCATACGTTTTTCATTTGTGCTATAATTGTACAACCTGCCATATTGGCCTGCAGGAACCAGCTAGTGACCGCAGCTGAACGAAGCTGTTGAGACAACTTTCCAAAGTCTGAGAAAGTACCCCACATCATGCCATACTGATGTCTTCGGGGGGTGATCGTGGACCCGGGACAAGTCTTTTAACATTGAAACAGAAAGCCCGTGCTACAAAGAGCGCTGCCAGATCTGAAAGATGTGTTGCTGAGTTACATTACTACAGGAAATGAATAATTTAGTGTTTGTTTTCAGATAGCCACGGCTTCTGCTGATTCAGTGAAATCCTGTTAAAATACCATCAATCAACTGACATTTGATGCATTGGATCCCTGAAAATGTCAACAGAAAACACAAAACGGCAAAAGTTTGCATTACGATTTAATATTTTTAAATCTCCAAACATTTCTCTGCAGAGGAACAAAAGAATCGAACACAAGATTATTGCTTGCTGCAATGCCAGCCTCTGGTCTGTCTCATTGCCATCTGTGGCATCAGTCTGCGTTTGACTGGTGATCATTTAGAGACAGAGCCATCTGTCTGAGGAGTCGGTCACCGACAGTGTGTAGACCCCGAACGCTTGGGAATCAGTAGCAGCACGGTTCTCAGCATTTTCATTTGCCCTATTATTATTGAGCACCTCCTCCTCTTCTCAGAACAGTCTAGGTCTGACAGAGACATCCCTGAAATAACATTCCTAAATTACCCCCTCCCCCAGTCTATGATCTTCTATTTTTTTCTAATTAAACTGGGAAAGCTTGGAGGGGGTGTCTTCTAGGGAGACGCACCCCGTATTCCTGGACCCAGAGATAGATTTGCTTCTTTTCCTTCTTCTTCATTTGTGCAAGACAAGCCATTTCCTGGTTTGTGCACTCGGCCACTCCTTATTAAAGCTGCTTCAACATCCTGGGTGGTGTCTTTGTGCTGCTGTGCGAGTTGTGTGCCGCTACTGGAGGTTTCTGTGTTGAACTGTGAATATTTAACAGACATTGGTAGGACTTCTGATGCTGAAAGTCATTAACTTGCCAGCTGCCTGTAAGAATTCTCTGTTTCTAACAATGTTGTACTAAAATAAACATCTGGTTGATGTTTTTTCCCTCCATTGATATGCAGTGGTTGTGGATGTCACAGTTTCTTCTGTTGGCCTGATGTCTTTGCACTTGTCTTTTGTTTATTGGAGATTACATTGATTCGTGAGTGTAATTGTGTGCTGTACATTAGAAAGGAATTTATGCACACAACCAGAATCAATAAAGCGGAATGGAGAAGAGTGGACAAAACTGCTGACCTCTGCTGTTTTAGCTTCAATGTGCAGGTATAGCCGTGCGACTACTTCACTGCCTATTTTTTTTGTTAAAATGAAAACTACTGACTTTATATATCACAATACAATCTATGTGGCAACAAGAAAAATAAAAGATTTTGAATTGACAACTTAATTAGAGCCCTGCGATGGACTGGCGGCTTGTCCAGGGTGTACCCCGCCTCTCGCCCATTGACTGCTGGGATTGGCTCCAGCTTGGCCCGCGACCCGATGACGGAATAAGCAGTTGGAAAATGAATGAATGAATGAATGAACTTATTTAGAACTAGAAAAGCACTCAGAGAGCTCAGACCTCCGCCAAGCAGCTCATTCCCCTCCTAATTGGATTTACACCGTCCACATGGTGATCTGGATTATCATCAAAAGGTTCTAAATTGTTCTTGGTATCTTTATACACCAATCATGAAAAGTGAAAATAAATCAGAGTTTGAATCCGTAAATTGAGTTTTCAATGTTAAAATTAAATATTTTTAGTGACTCCATTCCGGCTCCGATCCAGGTGAAATTCGGTGGTGAGGTAGAAGTCCCCACCCTACATGACTGTGTCTAATTCCATAAACCTTGGTAAATAATCATAATAAATAATCATTGAGGAACAAATTCTGAACCTCCATTGACTGCAATGTTACAGAAAATTGACCCAGAATCAGTTATCTTGATGATGTGTTTTTTGGATGGAATAAATGTACAGTACAGGTAACAGCTGCTGCTTCTGTTACATCATTACTGCTTACATCTTTGAACCTCTCTCTCTCTCTCTCTCTCTCTCTCTCTCTATCTCTCTCTCTATCTCTCTCACACACACACACACACACGCTTTTTCATTTACTTCTGTGTGTGACAGTCGGCCTGTGATGTCTATCCACAGGATAATGCACTGGGCCAGGCGCATCGAGCAGGAGATTGACAGAGTCTTTCAACACATCACTGGAGCCCAGCAGTTGAAAGGGGTGAGTGTGTAGCTACACTGGCCTTACTCTTACTGCAGCATCAACTCAATAAGAACAGAGTACAGTGTGCAAAAAAGCTGTAAATAAACCTCCCTGCTCTCTTTCTCTCTGTACAGAACATTGAACAGCCATTAATCCATTGCTTTTGGTTTTCCTTGGCGAGAATATCTGAAGTTTACCTTCAGTGGTCATGCTCTGTGTTTTTAAATGTTGCAGCCAAAGTCTGCTGCCACCTTGGGTATTGTTTGCAATAAATATTGATGTTGCTCACATTGTATGGTTCTTAAAAAAATGAATGAAATGCCTGAACATTAACATTAACATCTACATGAACTTTAGAGCAATAATAGTCACATTTGATTGCATCTACATTCATGAGTATTGATTTAAGTATTAAATAATTTCTAATAGTTGTTTCTTACAAGTGGAACAATTCATTTTGCTGAATGTTGCATTACTTTCTGTTCTTGCTCATGACAATTCTAATGTATTTTATCAAGATCTCAGGTATATTTTTACATTTCATGCTTTGAAGTAATCTGATTCATGGATGTCTCCTCTGCCATGACTTCTAAGCTGTCATAACCTCAAAATGAGACAACTATAGCTTCCTTATGAAAGATAAATATAATAGTCATAGTCTGCATTCTAGCTTTTTTCAAAGGGACTATTCTGTTAAGTGTAGCTCCAGTGAAAACAGTCTGTGAATTTTTAGTTTTCTGATATAATTATTTCACACATTATTCAAGGGGGTGATTAGCATATTAATTAGTTGAACTTTTAAGATAATTTCACATATAATACATTTCATGGGGTGAATGTTCCCTAAACTAGGGCTTAAAAAAATGGTACACTTCTAGGTTAATGTCTGATATTCACCTGATTTCACATTGAAAAAAGGGTAAAAGTTGATCTCTGCAAAGGCAAACGTGAAAAACAGGACCAAAGCTCATCAGTGAGGGGGGGGCAAAAGAGTCCGACTCTGTGAACGTTGTGGGGGCGTTCCCTCAGCAGAGAGAAGCAGCACATGTTCTTTCTGTGTGTGTCACAGAGCAGATGGTCAGCCTGCAGCAATTCCTCGATGTGAGACTCACTCGTTCACTTAAGCCTCATTAATCCGTCACTGCTCCTGAAATGCTCTGGAGTTGTTGACGAAATGGTTTTAGTCTGCACGGAAAGCAAAGATATGCTCAAGTCAAGACAGCCATGCCATTTAAAGCAATTTTTCACGCCTCAATGATTCAATTACCGGTAATCAATATAGTTGATATTACATTTCTGTAAAAAGCCTGCTGTTCAGGCCAATTCCCCCCACACATACATTTAAAAAAAAATATTTTTCACATTTATATACTCTCACACACACACACACACACAAGAAATATGTAAAAATCAAAGCCCCAAACATTCTGCTCTCAGGGTTGAAGGTTATGTTTGAATTCAAATTATTTGCAGCCATGTCATTTCAGTGTTTGAAAAGTGTACGGTAAATATTTTACAGAAGAAAAAGAAGAACACATTTACTGCTCAACAATTCAACTGCATTAATGGCATTATAGATTTATGGCCAGTCGGCACAGACAACATGTCAAAAGGTTACAACTGATTGAGAGCAAAATATTCAGATGGCAGAAACATCCTTAACGCAATGGCTGCTGATCTCAACTTTTATACTTTGTTCATTAAAATTTGACAGATATACAACGAAGAAAGACGCCGCTTTAGTCTGGTGAGGAATCAGCCTCGGAAAATTGTGGAGAAGGTTGCTTCAGATATAGAGAAACTCCTGGCTAAGAAGCGCAAAGCACTCGAAGTGAGTATGAATGAATGAATGAATGAATGAATGAAAACTGCCAGCTGTGCTATGTTGTCATTATTGTGTTCTGAAAACCAAAGAAAATCACTGTGTGGTGCAACTTAGAAAGTAAAGAGACTTTATGACACTTCAATCCTATGACTAGGACTCCTCTGGGGTCCATCGCCTCAGACCCATGTGATGTAGTTCAGCAAAAACAAACTCGCTCCTTTAATGCAAGTGCTTGTCTGTTTTCAACATTAGAGGTTGGCCAATGAAGCAGAGAGGCTTCAGCGGGAACATCTCTGGCAGGATGGAATCAAGGTAAAATCTCACACAGTACGTTGGTACATTCTGATCTGAGTGATTCTCATTAGTCAGCATTAATATGTGGAGCATCAGCACAGACTTGTCATCATGTGTGAAGTGTCACGCACACACTAAGTCTCCTCTGTGGAGATAAAAGACTTTACGATCAGAACACATCAGCCGCCGGGTAAATGTTAAGCTTCCTCTGAAGTACGTTAGGTCTTCCCAAAAACTAATACTACCAGATGGCCTCGCTCAGCCCGAGCCCGACAGCCTGTCTGCTGATTCACAAAGTGACAGCCGGAAAACAATGGCAAACATTTGGTGCTTACAGCCCTGCACGTGCAAGGTTTTGCTGCTTCTCGCTGCCGATGGGCCTTTGTCGTCGTCGTTGTTGTGTTGAAATGCTCATGTGCATAAACTTAAAGGATTATCCAGGTCAGTCTCATCACGAATGGCATTTATGCCTGAACTCGCTGGCCTCTTTGAACTGTGGCAGAACACACTGATAAACCTGCGGTACACACGCTTCTCACTCTTTTAGTGCAGCGGTGATCCAGGGGATGTGTTGCACTTTGCTGGAATAGGGGTACTGCCTGCAAAGAGATTATTGATAGCATTTTATTGATAGTAGCCTTGTGTTGCTGATTTAAGACCATGCAATTTGACAGACCTCCCAGGTTTCTGGTTATCCTGAGAGACCATCTGACCTTAATTAGATACTTAGAGACCTCTTGGGCATATAAATATAAGATGTATTTTGACTGACTTGCATTATCTGCGTCTGCTTTCTTCTAGGAGCTTGACATGGCTTATTATGACTCGAAGGCTGAGCTGGATTATGTGAGTCAGTGAGAAATAAATCGATTTGTCTGCATTGTTTATATTTTATGTGCTTATTCAAGTAAAGTAAGATTGACTGATGTGTTATAAATCAAATTGACTGATTGAAATAAATGCAGTTTAAACAGTGAGAGAAAATGCTAGTTAGAAGAAATAGTAGATTCTAGTCTTATTCCTATCCTCCTAGTATTCAATGGATGGAGAAGGAGAGGTGGAAAATCCATCTCACATCAAGCTGGAGTTTGTGTATGATCCAAACTTCAAAAACAGCGTGAACTACTCGTACACTGCTGTTCAGATTCCCACAGATATTTATAAAGGAGGTAAGTGAAGTAGAATAAAAAAAAAAAAAACTTGCTTCTTGTAAAGTATCACGGAAAGATGACAAATACTTCAAAGGACGCATGTGCAATAACGTTTGCCCCCTGTGTGCCACCAGCTCCAGTCATCCTGAATGAGTTGAACTGGACACAGGCCCTGGAGAGGGTCTTCATGGAGAACAGCCAGGAGGACCCGTCACTGCTGTGGCAAGCCTTCGGGAGTGCGACAGGTGTTACCCGCTACTACCCAGGTTGGTTTGTCCTGACGCTCCATAGGCTTTGTAAGCTGGTGTTGAATATGAAGACTGAACACAAACGCACCCTCACAGCATAACGGAGGCCTCTCTTCATCCTTCCAGCTTCACCGTGGAAAGCCCCGGATAAAATTGACTTGTATGACGTCAGGAGGAGGCCCTGGTACAGTATGAACCCTAAAGCATGCGCCGTGTTGTTCTTGTCACACATGCAGTAGGTTTAGATTAGATCATTACATCCTTTCTTACAGGTACATCCAGGGAGCCTCGTCCCCCAAAGATATGGTCATTCTTGTTGATGTGTAAGTGCTCATGTTTCAGAAAGCATGGTACAGAATTTCCTACTGGTCTTATGTGTGAATGCAATGATTGTATACCCTCTAAAGAATGGTTCGAATTACAATGTATTGAGTTGACAGTACTAGGTGTGACCTAGCCACTAACCCTAACGTCACAAAACAACTACCAAAAATACAGAGCCGCAGAAAAACCAAAAGATATAAAAAACAGCAGAGGACGGGTTGACGTCACTAAGAAAGAATACAACCAAAAATACACAGCCTAAAAAAAAACATGCACGCGGCAGAGGACGGGCGTCAGGTCTGACAGGAACCAGAGGACGACACAGAGACACAGAGACACAAAGACGCAGAGACGCAGAGACACAGAGACACAGAGACACAGAGACAGAGAAACAGACACAGACGTATGTTCTTGAAGGATTGAGAACGTGGCATTTCTTTTGTATTCTGATTATGTAACACCTTTACCTCCTTTTGCTGCTTGGCCTGCCTGCATCTCTGTTTCTCAGCGCGTGATTGTAAATGCTACTCGTGTGCTTCTTCAGGAGCGGCAGTGTCAGCGGACTCACGCTGAAACTGATCAAAGCATCGGTGATGGAAATGTTGGACACTTTGTCTGATGACGACTACGTCAATGTGGCCAGGGTTAGTACCCGCCGCACATCATGACGTACGCATATCTGCCATTGTTATCATTGTTTTATGGGCGTCTCTTTAATTTTCCCCTTGCTGTGGTAAAGTTTAACGAAAAGGCCGAGGCTGTGATTCCCTGCTTCAAACACCTCGTCCAGGCTAATGTCCGAAATAAAAAGATCTTCAAGGATGCCGTGCAGCAGATGCAGGCCAAAGGCACCACCGACTACAAGTCTGGATTTCATTTTGCTTTCAACCAGCTGCTGAATGTGGGTCACGTATTGATCTACACACCAGAGTAGATTATTGTATGCCCACTGGCTGTTCATTCTTCCTTGTCAATGTGTTTTTCAGAAGACAAATGTCCCACGGGCCAACTGCAATAAAATAATAATGCTGTTTACGGACGGGGGAGAGGACAGAGCTCAGGATGTCTTCATGCAGTACAACTGGCCAAACAAAACGGTTGGTTTATCGGATTATCTGACAAGCTAAGAAGGATGCACCGTGGAGTCATCATCGTTATGCTATGTCGGATAACTTGGGTTTGATCTGTTCCTCCTAAGGTGCGAGTTTTCACCTTTTCTGTGGGTCAGCACAATTATGATGTCACACCTTTACAATGGATTGCATGCACCAATAAAGGTGAGCAGATGTTTTTTTTTATATGATTCATTCATTCAGTTGGATTGTTCATGGTTCATTGGTTCCCATTGTTTTTCCTCACATATGTCAGATGTCCCTTCATTTTATAAAAGCATTAATTAAGAAGAGATTAGGCGAGAGAATAGTGGCCTTGTGCTATCTATTGATTGCCGCGCTATTAAATGATGTCATTTTTTCATTAATCACACAAACAACAAAAATTTGGAATATGAATTCTCTCTCTCTCTCTCTCTCATGCCAGGTTACTATTTTGAGATCCGTTCCCTCTGCGCTATAAGGATTAACACCCAGGTGGGTTTGTGTAGCGCTTCTGATGCTGCTATGCTGTTTCTCACTCGCTCTGTAGAAGCATCTATTTCCTTTTGTTTCCAACTCTCTCCCGCCCTGATGTTGTCGTTTTCCAGTCAGAAATCTCTTTTGTATTGTCAGGAGTACCTCGATGTGCTGGGACGCCCCATGGTCCTGGCAGGCAGTGATGCCAAGCAGGTTCAGTGGACCAATGTGTATCAGGATGCTTTGGTGAGCCTGCATGATGAGGCTGGCTGTATGAGATTAAATATAAACGCATCAAGCATACATTACGTATGTATAAATAATGCCATTATATTATTCGGAACTCTGTCCTTGGGCTCTGCAGGGCCTTGGCATGGTTGTGACTGGGACTTTGCCAGTGTTCAATCTCACTATGAAAGGAAATTCACAGGTAAAAAAACAAATTCATAATAATTGTATGAAACTTTTTGCGTGTTGAAAGTTTTCTTTTTCAAATTTTGTGCTTTGAGTGCTTTTCTAGTTTAACATTTGTTATGTTTTTTTTAATGCCTCTGCCATAAAAATCGGGTTACACCAGAGATATTCTAATCATAAAGGACCATTTTTCAAACCATTTCTTTAACTAACTGCTTGCATTGTTGCTTTTTGTCTGATTAGAATCAGCTGATATTAGGAGTCATGGGCGTTGATGTGCATCTTGATGAGATAAAACGATTAACACCACAGTACAATGTATGTACATCACACTTTTCTCCATTCATTCTTGTGATGGACTGCACAAACTGGTTTGTCTTAGCTATTACCTCTATGCTTACGTCTACGCAGCTTGGAGCCAATGGATATATATTTGCCATTGATCCAAATGGATATCTTCTCCTTCACCCTAATCTTCAGCCAAAGGTAATGCACATCTATAATTTGTTTATCTATAGATGAGTTATGACATGCATGTTCAGTGCCTGCAGTAGATGTCAATGTGATTGTATTTTCCCACACTCCTCTCAGCTTGTGAACCTCCCTGAGCCTGTGACGCTGGACTTCCTGGATGCAGAGTTAGAGGACAGCAATAAAGAGGAGGTGAGCGCTTAGTGTGCAGCTGTTTTCAGACATTTTCTGCACCTTTTCAACATTAAGTGCATCCTTGAAGTTACTACCAGGCCAGTAAGCATCATTGCCCTAAGAGCAGCCTGTTAGTGACTTCAAATAATGTATTTTTGTTATCTAGATCCGGCGGCAAATGATTGATGGAAGACCAGGTGAAATGCAGATCAAAACTCTTGTCAAGTCCATTGATGAGGCAAGTTAACTTTTATTTATATAAGGCTATTAGACCTGTTAATTTCATTAACAGACAGTCATGGATTAGGTGTATCTGGGGTATGATGAATATTTCATGATGACCATTATGTAAATAGACATGGTGGCACAGTGGAATACGCTGTTTCCTCACAGCAAGGAAGTCCTTGATTTAAATCCACCTACAGACCCGGACATTTTTATGTGTGGCGTTTTCTGTATCATGTTGTCCCCGTGTCTGCGCGAGCTCTCCGGCGTCCATCCACACCCAGAAACATGTAGTAGATGTCATCTGGTGACTCTAACTGTAGG
The DNA here is from genome assembly GCF_040956055.1 of Brachionichthys hirsutus. Taxonomy (NCBI): domain Eukaryota; kingdom Metazoa; phylum Chordata; class Actinopteri; order Lophiiformes; family Brachionichthyidae; genus Brachionichthys; species Brachionichthys hirsutus. Next base: position 7,314,005 of record NC_090904.1, on the reverse strand, counting down.
CGTAAATGTAAGTGTGAATGATTGCTCTTTCTACGTATGTGATGAGCTGATGACTTCAGTTCCCATCGCTCATCCAAAGTCAGCTGGGATAGGCTCCAGTCCCCCACGACCCTATATATGAGAAGTGATTACAGAAAATGAATTCTTTATGTAGTGTTAGATTTTTTTAATGCCTCGTTTAAAAAAAAAAGAAAAACAAATCTGTTATCACACAACACTGCTGCTTTTATCAGGCGGGGACAGCCTTGTACAGCAAACTGTATAAATATGATATCCATAATCAGTGTGAAGGATCATCCTGTAGGCTCAAACAATATGATACATAGCCATCATAAAATAAATAAAACCCTTCAACTGTGCATTTGCTTTCAAAAATGTGAGTTAGATAAATGTCCATGTTTTATTTTTTGCTCCTCTTCTCACCCATCAGGCCTTTACACTGAGCTCTGTGAATACTGTGTCCTGATGATTTCATTTAGCTGATATGAATGATGGGAAAAGCATGTAGAAACTTACAACATTCAGAACGCAGCTTTGAAAATCACCATCATACCACCATCAAACCATTTTACACGCGTCCAAAAGCATCTAAACTTTTGCCGCTTTATTGAAATGTCTTTATTCACTGTAGCAGTACATTGATGAGGTGTACAGGGGTTACACCTGGACCCCGATCAACGGTACAGATTACAGGTGAGACGTTCTAAGGTTGCAAATTGCAATCAATAATCTGCTATTGATGAGTCTGATGAAAGACCACACCCTCAGATCAAGCCATGCTTTGACCGTCCTCCTCTCTGTCTCTTCATTGATGTGTCTTCATGTCGGGGCGCTCTCACCTGCAGCCTCGGCCTGGTGTTGCCTCCCTACAACGAGTTCTACATTCAGGCAGACCTGAGCGATGTGATGCTGCAGCTCCAATGTGAGGACACGGAGGCAAAGCTTTCAGTATTCTCTTTCATGATGGCCTGAATAAAAGAGACGAGAATAAAACAGCCAATCACATTATTCATTGCAGACATGCAGTCATTGCTGCCCAGCTCCTTTGAGTCAGCAGGGCATGTTTTTCTGGCTCCAAGGTGAACACGCGTCTCATTGCCTTTTTTTTTCTCCACTCTTTCTTTCTGCTTGTTTTAATTCTCTCTGCTGTTTCTCCAGAGAATACTGCAAGCGTCTGCACCTTTCTGACAACAACACGCAGTTTTTGCAGAACTTCCTCTCACTCATGCTCGACATTTCCCCAGAATCTGATGAGTGTGAGTGTGTTCACAGCAGTTTGAACTGTCTGCCACTGCTGCTTACAGACGGGGGAGGTAATATACCTGGTTTGGCTTCTAGGTGACCAAGGCCTCATCCACAACCTGATTTTGGACTCCAGGATTATCGGGCAGCTGGCATCTCGGGTATGGAAGAACAAGGATCTGAATTCGTAAGTCAACTATGTTCTTGCTGTATCCACTATTTGACACACCCAGATGGTAAAGACACTAAATTCACAGCGCTGGCTATGAAAGATGAATTCTTTGTTACAGGTATGGCTTTCTGGCTGTATTTGCATCCACTGATGGAGGAATAACACGGGTATTTCCAAATATGTAAGTAAGATGAATTAAATTGCTAACAATTCAATAGCTAATTAACAAATTTAATGCTGTGTCATGTTTTATAGAGCTGCTGAGTTATGGGATGAAGATCCTGAGCCATTCAATTCGAATTACTACAGACGGAGCCTCGACAACAAAGGCTACATGTTCAGACCCCCACTGAGATCCTGTGAGCAGCGAACTAGAATTATGCATTGTTCTTGCGCCAGCAATAAATGGGAGAGTAATACATTTTGCAGAAATAAAGAAAACGAATAGATGGAATCTTAAATTTAACATACAAAAAGTTTAAATATAAATCCGAATATAAAGGACTTTCAGGGTGAGGGAGAGCTGGCAGGTGAAAGGCAGCCGCTCCACCCACATGCACGAGCTACACCGGGCCAGGATGAGTCCCATGCATCTGATCTGAAGCCCTGCAGAATGAATGCACAACAGCAGACTTGACCAGAGGGGCAGTCAAAGTCTGGATGTGGCAGCTAGCAGCTCCTGAAGTTCCCTGAAGCAGGATATATTCCAGCTCATTGGTTTATTTCACTCTACCTTCTCTTTTCGGTTGTAACAAGCAGTGGTTCTCAGCTCAGTGTAAACTACCTGCTGTGCACCACCTCACAGACAGAGCTAATGGCCAGGAGGATGTAGCAGAAAGCCAAACATCTCTCCTAGGAACTGGTGGAGAGCAAAACTGATATTAGGATTTATATTTGGATGTTTTAACTCGTATCAATTCATATCGTCTTTAAAGGCGTGATATTCACAGCTTAATCCTGCTGCCCCCCGAGTGGACAATAAAAAGGAAAGAAACCGTCACTGAGACTTTTGTCGAGACTTGAGTTCATTAAACTAAATGTAAATGTTGATGGAGATCATTTTATACAAGCCTGACTTTGGATCGGTCAAATGAAACTATCTCCGGTGTGATCACGTAATCTAAACTGGGAATATTTTTCTTCCATGCGCTCATCTGTTGTCGACAATAGACGCCGTCATCAAAGTGTTTATTACCCAACTTTACTGTCATGATTCATTTCAGTTAAGCGGAGTTGTAAACTCACAATTTAAGCTTTTGTTCAGTTGATCGTACATCAGCAGTTTCACTCCTATTTTGTCTCTTTCAGCTTTGGATGACCCAATAGTTACAGAAAATGGCACCATTGGAATTCTGGTTAGTTCTGCGGTGGAGGTTAATTTAGGAGGAAAACTACTGAAACCTTCTGGTGAGCACAAATCTTTATCTGGGCTCAGCAGCAATTTTCTCCATGTATTTTTGTAGATATTTCCTCTCCCTGTCTCTCCTTGTCAAATTGCTGCTTCTTGTCCCCGGCATTGTCTTCCTATCTTTTCTCTGATTGTGTTGTTATTGCCACCCAGTGGTCGGAGTGAAGCTGGACTTGGAGGCTTGGGTGGACAAATTCAAGATCTTGGCCAGCAACGTGTCAGACAGTCGACAGGGATCCCACAAGGTGCAACGCAACCACTAATTAATAATAATCACATCGTTTCTACATTCATTGTAAGATAATCATTCCATGTTCTGTCAAGCAGTGTGGACCATCCAGAAGCTGCGAGATGGATTGTGAAGTGAACACTGATGTGAGGGTGACTTCTATACATGCTTATGTACTTTTCTCTTTGCATGCATGTACTTTCGTTGTCCTGCTGCTCTTCTTTAGTGTAAGTGAAGAGTTGAGCGCTCGCTGTGCGTGCGCAGCTCATGTGATGTGAACTGTGTTGTCTGCAGGATCTCCTCTGTTATCTCATTGATGATGGTGGGTTCCTGGTCATGTCCAATCAGAGAGATCACTGGAAAAAGGTATGGCTTTTATCTCTTTTACACTCATGATATTGGCTAGCCCCGCCTCAACTCTACTTGCCTCGTCTTCACTTTATTCTTTGCGAGGTTTTGTTTACACTGCAGCTGCTGTACTCCCACTACAGTTAGCTGGTCGCCACGGTGGCAACTCACAAGCGTACTGTGACAATACTTTCGACAGAAGGTGATGCCACAAATAGCACCAGGTTTGCTCGCTTTTCCTGCATTGACATTGGCAGGCAAGAGGTGACGCGATCCGATGCTGTCGGTGTAGGAGGGCCATTTGTATGATGGTGTGTGGACAGTATTATGTAACAGCAATAATACTGTACACAGATTTTCTTTATTATTGATTTATTATTTTCTGTTCCTGAAGGGCTGTTTTCTCGTTGCATTTTCTTGTCCTCTTTTGTAATGCCCCCCCCCCCCCCCCCCCTTTATTTCAGATCGGTATTTTCTTTGGTGATGTGGACCCTTACTTGATGCATGCGCTCTACAACAATTCGATCTTCGCTCGCCGTCAGACGTTTCTCTACCAATCTGCATGTGAGCCGGTCAGCAGCAGACACACTGGTGCAGCGCCAAAGGGAATCTTTTTGGTAAGAGGGCACGAGCAGCTTTTATATCCAGCAAACACTTTCACAGTTCAGTGGCGGCTGTGGACCAAGACACCAAGTTGGTGCGGCGTAGCAACAGCGCGGAAGAAGTCACAAAACTGTTAAACTGCTTTCATTTTTACAACGACTCTGAAGAAACAACGCATTGTCTCAGGCAGGAGGCTGCACTCCTACGTCCGCCAGATACTTCACAGTTTGAATTGTTCATTTTGACAGCAGCAGAGCAGTTTGAGTTTGTCCATGCTGCGGCCTCTTCACTCCCTTGCAGACATGGTTATTAACTTTTTGGGAGATTTTGCCCGTTCATTGTTTGTTCTCCTCGGTATAATTCTCTTTTCTCTACAGCCATCCATCGCTGACGTGCTTAATTTGGCATGGTGGACATCCACAGTGGCCTGGTGAGATTTTGTTCGCTGTGAGTCAGATGACAGCCAGAGCATGTGAGGTGCCCTTAAAACAATCTGAACTGTGCGCAGGCTTCTGCCTGTAAAGCACGGATGGCGTTTCTTTGCCAGGGAGCAGCCTCTCAGTTATTTTCATCTCAGTGTTCTTGTGGTTGTGACATGTGTTTACTCCTACTTACTGACGGCTACAGCTTGTGTTTCTACTTAAATGTTATGTGGATGCTCTTTCAGGTCTGTGACTCAGCAGCTACTGCATGGACTGGCCTACAACGGCTGGTTCTATCAAGGTGGGTTATCAAAATGTGTTTGTGCACACATGAATCACTGGGAATGAATGAATGCACACTAATTATTCTGGCTTTCTGATTATTATTCAAGGTTTAGGCGCATTATTTTTGGTTTTTATGTAAGATATATGATTTGACCTGTATGAAAAAATTAACAAGCAACTCATTTGCTTTGTTTGCTTCCAAACATTTTGTCCGTTTTGAATGCATTTCTATATGTTTTTGTTCTAGCTGATATCCTCGTAGACAGTTTTGAGATAAAGGAAAGCAGCTGCGTGACCATCCAAAACCAGTTCTACTTCACAAACACCACCAACTCCTACAATGTGCTGCAGGACTGCGGGAACTGCTCACGGTGTGTTCTTTTGGAGCACCAGCAGAATGTGTTTGTGTTGCGTATACCGCATACATGCTGAACACACTGTATGAAGGCGACTGAATATTCATCACTGTCTCTTACAGGCTGTTCCATGCAAAACGGATAGAAAACACCAACTTGCTGTTTGTGGTGGCTGAGACGCTCCCTTGCAGCTCGTGTGAGATCGAGAGACTGACACAGGTCAGGATAGAGTGTATCCTTTACCTCTCACTCATTTATTTCTAATTTGTGATGAAATAAATTACATGTGGTGAGTAAATTCAATGTCACCTCCTTAACCAAAACTAAAACAGTTCAGGAGGAGAATCCATGTGAAGTATTGAGCAATGCACGCTATCGAAAAGGCCCGACTTCCTGCTTTGACTACAGTGCCTTAGTGAGTAGTTAAATTATGACATAATGTTTGTTTCAGTCCTCTGGAAATACATTTGAGATTTTGAATATAAAGATATAGGAGAGAAATTATTACCACACATTTAATTTGTACAAAACAAAAATGTCCCAAATGAAAGTCCATCTCTGTATTTGTTGGTTAGAAACTGATCTCTGCCAGATAAACATGGTTTATGATGCCAGTCATTTCAAAGCTGAGCTGCTGTGTGCTTCATCAGAATCACTTGTTGAATGGTAGACAGGCTTTAGAAACCCACTCCCCCTTCAGCCTTCTAATGCTGAGACGAGAGACTAAACGCTTTTGTCTGGATTTGTTTTATTATTTGTAAAACAATTTCTTATCTTTTCTTGAGAGCAAAGGAGCACAGCACATATTTAAAAAAATAAAAATAGCATACTCGATGAAAAGCAGTTCCAGCATGGCCTGTTGTTATACTTCTGACATTACTAACCAGCTGCACTTGAATCTTGACTGAGAGCCAAATCCTGCAGCCTTCAGTATGAAATCAGATAAACCTTGTAGTGCACAGAGCAGACACCCAGAGGGGACCAAAAAAAAAATCCACTGGTTATTAAGCATAGAAAGACTTCCCTCTGAGCTGTCTATTCTTTGTGTGAAATTAAAGTCTCCACACTTAAATACAGACCAGTCTTCATGTCATGAGCATGCGATGAATGATTTTCTCTGTGAAAAGAGGATTTATGTTAACTCTCATTGCAGGAGAACACATCAGAGTGTGGACGGGGACATGCTCTGCAGTCCTCCATCGGAGTCCTCTTATTTCTCCTTATTCTGCGTCTTTTTCCTCTCTGACAATGTAACTGATGTCTTTAATTTCTTTGGGTTAAGGCGCAGATCTACTGAATGTCGTATCGTACAACAACTGCAAAATTAGTCTTTTCTGATCCACAAACAGCCCATGGTGCATTTCACTGTGGGAAGAAAATGTGTGGACCAGCGCCAAGTGTTTTTGCCTTATTGCTTATGCTTCTTTTTTTGTTGCTGTTTCAGGGCTTTGTTGCAAAATATAGGAAGAGAATGTGTTGAGCATGCATGAGCTTAAAATAGGACAAGCATGTTTAAGGTGTGAAACCATGTAACCATGTAAGCACCCATGTGCTGCAGATTTTGCTAAAATATTCAGTTGGATTTTGTGATGGTAATTGTTTTATTTTGGTCTGTTTTTGAAGGAAGCATTTTACTTGATTAGACCTTTAATACCAAATGATATAAATACAAATAAAAACAGAAATTATTGTTAATGTAAAAATGCTTATTTGACAGAGAAACGAATCCTGTCAGTGTTACATTGTGACATGGATATTACTGATGCAACAGGTCAGCTGCATTTAAATACTGAAGCTAATCAGGAGCCAAGAGACAAATCTAATGCCCGGCTCTAATGAACATCTTTGTACATAGCAAAGCCATTTTTACATGACAGTAGATCTGGGCCTTAATATTACACACATATCAGTGTCTTTCAGTTCACCTCTTACCGTTGCCATGGCAATTTCAACACTATAAATTATATCATACACAACAATCCAAAAAGAACTTCCCTTGACCATCATTTATAACCTTACTTAAAGAAAAGGTCTGATGGAATTGACATTTAGATTAATTTTTCCATAATGGCATTTTCTTAGAGCACCTGTACTTAAAAGACAACAGAGAGAAGTCATTGTGATGGGAAATATTAATAACCATAATGGGTCAGTGACGCAGTGATGTATTTGACAAATTTAATCAGGTTAGAATCAGAGTCAGAATAACTTTATTGCCATTGTAAATGAGGGTTCACAGACTAGGACTTTGTTTTAAATTTGTAGTCAAGGTTTGTTTGCTGACATGCTTCCATGATCTTGAAGCACTTCCAGGTGATAGGAAATGTTAAACGTTGTAACTGAACAAAACCTTAAATGTAAACCGTGAGGCTTAGTGAGTCCTCGAAATCACTGAACTAGTGGCGTGAGAAACGTATCTTTATCATAGCACCAGTTATAATATTGTAATAAATGACTGATTCAGTGGCGTCTATGTAGTCGTATAGCTCAACACACAGCCGCAGTTTGTGTCTTCTAGACGTGCATCACGTTTGATTGTGGGGAAAGCTCACTCCCAATCTTTTCTTTTCCTTGTATCTTGACTCTTTGTCAAATCTGAATTAATGCACTTGGTGTAAGCTTCTTTATGGGGAATGTAGCTTCTTGAACAGCTTTAGGTGTTGTTAGTATCATGCAATGCTTTATGCCATCTGTTGAGATTCTCCTCGCTGACAGTTATTTACATTTTATCATGCATTACCTCATCATGACAGTGACGTGTGATCTTTACATGTTCACCAAGCTTTAAGATTAAAACTGTAGTGAAATGTCAGGTTGGTGCTTTATGTATGGGATCACACTCTGCTGTGCGATTTAACAGATACGTCTCTAAAATTAATTGTAGAACTCAAATAATAGACTACAAAGTGATCCACGTCATAGAAAATACATGCACACAGTAACACCAACAAAGGAACAATTAAATGATTGATTAAAAAAGATGTAAAATAAATTGGGTTTAATCTAAGGATATAATTATCTTGTAAAGGCTTCAGGTGTTCGCATTAAACAGCTAGCCTCGTGGGCCGTGATTGGCTTACGCGGTTGTGACAAAATACTTTTTTATAATTACAAATTATGGTCAGGTTTAAAGTGAATACAGAGGAACTGTCACCCTTAAGCAGATGAATGTCAAAAACAGCCTTTTAGTGCCAAAACTCTGTACACGCTCCATTTAGCAGAGTGCAGGCCAAACAACAAGCAAGACATTTTGGAGTCCAGTGGTGGAAGAGGGTGAAGAGTTATGCATGAAAAAAAAATCAGTGATTCATCTTTCTCTGAAGTCTTTTTGTGTATTTGTCTAAAAGGTGAGCTTTTTAGAAACATTTGTCAAATGTTTTTTTCTTAATCTGCCTGGTGTTCCACACTTGCGCTGCCTTGTTGCACTCATCCTGCACGCCGTGTGAAGGATTCACGGGAATTTCAGGCTTTGCAACTTCAAACGCAAAAACAAAATCATCTCCTTGTAAACTTGTGAAAACTTTCAAAGGAGCGTGGCAAACCTGGCAAAGAAGCACAGCAGAAGTGTGTCGAGCAGCCGGCCTCGCCTGCTCGCTTGTCAATGGACAGACGTCTATCAAAGCGCCAAGAAGGATCCCTGCCACCCTTCTGCTTCGTGTTGTTTCTGTGCACGCCATGGTTCAGCCTGGAGTCCAACCACACTGCCCTTCTTCAGAGATTTCCTTTGTCCCCATCTGCACACTGTATATTCTATTATATTTAACGCTTGTTGTACTTTTCCATTAGGACTGATTGGCAAAGTGTGAATGTTTATGTAGGATGTTGTCTATTGCTGTGTATCTCTGCCGTACCCGAGCATGGTGGGCACCGCGAGGAGTAGATTGAAGCTCGAATCGTTTTGTAGAACTCGGCAAACACACTGCTTAAAAACTGATTTTTACAAGTTTAACTTTGAGAACTGCAGTATTGACCCTCGGTTGTATTGCATCGTTCAGTCGCCGTCGTTGAAGCAAGACATTTTGTGAAACTCTTTATAGCCTATAATGTATTACTCTTGGTCAGTGTTGTAAACTCAATTTTAAATTGCTGGTATTTTATTTGCATGATATTTTGAACAAATTGCAGATGTGTGTATATGCTCTGATGGATATTTTACATTGCTGTCCACATCTAATTGTCGCGCTGTGGGTAGAAGCCAGGGCGCCCTCTGTGGATGTTTGGGGACATGTGGAGGACTCGCGGCTCTTTGCTTTGAGTAAACTCACAAAGCTGAATGGTTGACTTCAGTGAAGCCTATAATAGCTGTCATTGTTTGCAAATTAGCTCTTCTGTGGCAAATGGAAAACACAGAAAGGGTCCGAATGAGAAGCATCATACTGCTCTGGAAATGCATCTGTCGGCTGTATATCAATCAAACAAGGCAGTGGCACTCGTGGGGACACCACTTTATAACGTACTTCATTACTCAAATAGATTTGTGTTTGCTTATTTATTTTTTACATTATTTTATTTGGATATTGAGAATGATTTCAAAATGAAGGACTTGAATGTGTTTGACACTTGCCTGGACAGTTTACAAGAAAACTACAAAACAGACCAAAAAAATATATATATTTACCGTATGTCTTTGTCCCATTTTTTATTTATCAAACCAAAAGAATGTTAATGTCTCCACTGTGTCTTTGCTTTTCATTTTGCTGGTTGTCGTTTACTCGTTTCCTCTCTTTGTGCCAGTCTCCAGTGCCACCTCACTTTTGTACAGATGATGTAAAGCAGTCAGCAGAAGATAAAACGCTAACTTTGTAAAGACTTTGTCAGCCACATTACAAAATGGATATTGAAATGTTTATATCTTTGGTGATTAAATGCTGTTGATATTTTTCACTTCAACTCTGAATCCTTATTGCTGTACAGATTGTTGCACTCATTAAATCCTAATGTCTTAGAATGGGCTGTTGACATGTTCTGATTGTAACTTTCCCAGTGTAGCTGATTTAACAGTTACTTCACCTGTCTCTGTGCTTCCTCTAAATTTGCCTATAAAAGTTTGGCGTTGTGCCAGCGGTTTTTGTGAGTAGTGCACGTCATTTTGCAGATACTCCGAATGGTTGAACCAAACTTAATGATTGAGGAGTTTGTCGACATTTTCAACACCATAACTCATATTGACCTGAAGGGCGATGCAATGTGATGGAATATGATGTTTGCAGATGACATTGTGATCTGCAGTGAGGGCAGGTAGAGGAGAATTTAAAGAAGTGGAGGTCTGCTCTAGAAAAGAGAGGAATGAAGGTGAGCAGGAGTAAAACAGATTGTAAATGTGTGTAAATGAGAAGGTCCCAGGGGGAACAGTGAAGTTACAAGGAATAGACGTAAAGAAGGTCGAGGACTTCAGGTACCTCGGGTCAACAGTGCAGAGTGATGGAGAGAATGTGGAAAGGAAGTGAAGAATCGTGTGCAGGCAGGCTGGAACGGGTGGAGGAAAGTATCAGGCGTGCTCTGTGATAGGAGAGTGTCAGATAGGATGAAGGGAAAGGTCTACAAGACAGTGGTGAGACCAGCCATGATGGACGGCTTAGAGACAGTGGCTCTGAGGAGAAGACAGGAGGCGGAGCTAAAAGTGGAGGAGATGAAGATGCTGAGGTTCTCCTTGGGAGTGACCAGGTTGGATATGATTATAAATGAGACAATAAGAGGTACAGTGAAGGTCAGACGCTTTTGAGACAAGGTCAGAGAGACCAGACTTTGATGGTTTGGACATGTCCAGAGGAGAGACAGGGACTATATCGGTAGAAGGACGCTGAGGATGGAACTGCCAGGGAACAGGGGTAGAGGTCGACCCAGGAGGAGATAGATGGACGTAGTGAGGGAGGACATGAGAGTGGCTGGTGGACAATGCAAAGGACAGGGTGAAGTGGAGAACGTTGATTTGCTGTGGCGACCCCTCACGGGACAAGCCGGAAGTACAGTCGTAGTATATGCCAGCAGTTCATCTCCTGGATGTACAAACGGCTCACACTGCTGTGGACTGACTGCTCCAGCAAACTGACGTTTCATTGTCAGCTGCCAGTGATTGAAACACGAGCTCAGGGATCCTTGGTAAGGGTCAAACAAGAAATCTAGGAGCCAAGCTGCCTGAATGGATCACACAATGTGCATTTGTCCATAATGTCAGTCAACAATATATCTGAAACAGTGAGCAGAGGAAAGATGATCGTACGGTTGGCCGCTTCCACGGACACTAAAAGCTCAGGTTGGGAGTTCTGGGATGTTTTGGCTCCTTTGATTCTCCAACCACCCTGAAGGCCAGCTGCTCTTGCTAGTCTTTTTTGGATTAAGTGCTTATCTCTATCCAGCAGGCACAGAGCCTTGTTATGAAGAAAAATGCATGGCCTGATTTAGCTATGAAATCATACCATCAGGGTTTGGAAAAGTCATTTGAAATCTATTGCAATTTTAATCCATCATGAGGTATAACTAGCAAATCTGGGAGGCTGTCTCATAAGTGAAGAACAGAGACACTGAACACATGAGGACAGACGATGAAGACTGATGAAGGCCTGCTGCAGAACATTACTTCCTTGTTGGTAAAATTGTTTTTAATCCTGATTTATGACGGAGGAGAATCTAACATAGCGTTTGTTACCGATGTTGCTCGATTAATTTTCGTTTGGCTGCTTCAGCCAAGCGTCGAGTACTTTATAAATACGATGAAATATTTTTGCTTTATCACTGAGAAGTATATTTCTTCTAAATCCTGTAAAATAAAATAGCTTGTAATGAGTTTACATTCAACAACTGCGTAAATACGGGTATCGGTTTATTCGCTTTGAGTCTTCAGGAGTTATTTATGATAAAATGCTTCATTGAAGTTAAATAGAACACAAAAGTGTTTTTGTTGTTTTTGTTTGTTTGTTTGTTAATGCATTACCACCCTGGATGGGTTCTGTAATTTGGTAGGAGCTCCAAACAGAACCTTAAGTCTTAAGAGAGTTTGTCATATAAAAGTAGGTTACTAAAGTAACTTATTCAGTGTGTTGATTACTTCTTATCTTAGCATCAAACTATACTATATTTGACTGTAGAACAGACCCCCCACTGTGTGTGCAGTAAGACAAAAATATACTTGTGTAAAGTTGTGTCTGGTGCCACCGAACCTAGAAACAGCTGCACTGAGATCAGTGTCTGCAGAGAGGCAGCTGTCATTTGTCACGATGCTAATAAAATACCTTCCCAAAGTGGAAGCAGACTGTACAGGATGGTCGCTTTGGTCCACACGAGACGTGCAGCGCAGGTTATTTTTATTTGTCTCGCCATCTGTTCTGTCAAGAAGAGCAATAATGCAAAACACAATCTAGCTTTAGCTAAAACTTTAATTATTTTAAGATCATGATTTGAGTAATTAGTTTGAGAAAGTAACCCACTGTCTTGCTTCATGTTTTTCATTACATTTGTGATATTACTCAATTATTTTTAGATACCTTCATATATGGCATTTTGGAAGTTCTACCTTTGAAAAAGTTCAAGTTTATATATTGGACATAAAGTCCCATAAAATCAACGTGTCCTTGATCACAGGCTGAACAACACAACACAACGCTCAGCGACAACATACTTCTTTCAAGTACTTGTTTCACTACTATAACTAAGAGAGTATCACAGAATCCAGCCTGCACTTCTCTCCTCTGAGCCAAAGGGTAGACTTTTATTTTTGTTAAGGAAAAAATAAAAGGAAGACAACAAATTGTCAACAAACTTTATTATATCTACAATATTTAGTGACAACAGTTCAATGACAAATCATATTGTATGATTCTTTGTGTTTTTCTAACAAGTTGTCGGTTATTCTTCAGTCTTTTTTCCCTAAAATGGACAGAAGAAATAGAAATGGGAAAACGAGGTGATGATAGATAGATAGATGATAGGTGGGAGGATGGATAGATAGATAGATAGATTGATAGATAGATAGATGATAGGTGGGAGGATGGATGGATGGGTAGATAGATAGATAGATAGATATAGTCTTACTTTTCCTATTTCGCGACTCTTGGCTCTCAGCTTGTTGACCTGGGACTCAGCGATGTCAGCACGCTCCTGAGCCTCCTCCATCTCATGCTGCACCTTCCTGTACCTGGACAGGTGAGTGTTGGCCTGCTCCTCCTGTAACACATTCAACATCAATTAATTTTTCAGCTTCTATGCATACAGCATTCATCTTGATTGTACTCAACACTTTCTAACTCACTGCTTCCTCAGTCTGTCTCTTGTAAGCCTTCACTTTCAGCTGCAGCTTGTCTGCCAGATCCTGAAGACGGACAATATTCTTCTTGTCCTCTTCAGTCTGTAGTGAACAAACATTCCTATTTGGCCTGTGTTCATCTGCACTTGAGCATCAAACAACAGCACCAGTCAGAAGGAAGACGAGCGTCACCCACCTGATAGGTGAGCTCCTTCACTCTTCTCTCATATTTACGAACACCTTTGACAGCATCAGCTCCTCGTCTCTGCTCCGCTTCAACTTCTACTTCAAGCTCCCGTACCTGAAATAGTAAAAATGTATGTCATTATGTGAGATTAAAAACCAAGTTGAGCTAAATTTTTGTGATTAAATTAATTCTGACCCGAGCCTCCAGTTTCTGGAGCTGCTTCTTTCCACCCTTCATGGCCAAATTCTCAGCTTCATCAAGGCGGTGCTGCAGGTCCTTCACTGTCACCTCCAGGTTCTTCTTCATCCTCTCCAAATGAGCACTGGTGTCCTGCTCTTTCTTCAGCTCTTCTGCCATCATGGCAGCCTATTTTGAAGCATATTGTTGTTTTGGGTGTATGGTTAATATTTTACTATTTTCATCACAGGTGACATGAAGTGTGAGGAGGACGACTCACATCAGTGATGGACTTCTTGGCCTTTTCCTCAGCATTTCTTGCTTCCTGGACGGCATCTTCCACCTCACCCTGAATTTGCACAAAATCGGATTCCAGCTTCTTCTTGGTGTTGATGAGGCTGGTGTTCTATTATTAAAGAAGAACAATTTATTTCCATGTTGAATAATGGAGAAACAAAAAAAAACAAAAGTGTTGTTTGTGTAGGCTTAGAGCAGAACCTGAGAGTGCAGCAGGCCCACGCGCTCGCTGGCGTCCAGCAGCTCCTGCTCGGCTATCTTGCGGCTTCTCTCTGTCTGCTCCAGTGCAGCTCTCAGCTCCTCGATCTCAGCCAGCATCAGGTTGTTCCTGCGCTCCACCATGGCCACCTGCTCCCTCATTTCCTCCTGACCTCTAACAGCATCGTCAAGGTGCAGCTGGGCATCCTAAATAAATAATATATGGTTTTTTTATGCAGTCTAAATGAAGCGGAAGCCGGCCACAATTTTCATTAGTAAACGGCTGTACCTTAAGCTGTCCCTGCACGTTTCTCAGCTGCTTCTGGGCTTCAGCTGCCTGGCGGTTGGCATGGCTCAGCTGAATCTCCATCTCATTGAGGTCTCCCTCCATTTTCTTCTTGATCCTCAGGGCATCGTTCCTGCTCCTGACCTCAGCATCCAAAGTGGTCTGCATGGTCTCTATCACTCTCTGGCTGTTCCTCTTGATCTGCTCCATCTCCTCGTCCTTCTCTGCCAGTTTTCTGTCAAATTCACCCTTGACTTGGGTGAGTTCCAGCTGAACACGGAGAATCTTAGATTCCTCGTGCTCCAGGGTAGCCTGTGAACAAGTGTGACCTTTACCAACTCCAGCACAGAGCAGTTCTCTCATTAAAAAAATGCAGAAAAATAAAGCACGGAGGGCAAAGAATAGCACTAAGGGTGTCATGCACGCCTTGATAAGAAGAGCCTTCACATTTTAAAACTGTCTCACAGAAACATCCGAAACAAGAATGCAACCTTTTTCTTACTCCATATTCTTATGTAAATCTGGACTCCTCGCTCCTCGAGGTCTACAATAATTGAATGTTTTAAAAATGCAGTGAATAGTTTTACCTCTGCCTCCTCCAGAGCCATCTGGATCTCTGTCTTCTCACACTCCGCTGTCTTCTTTCCCTTCTCAAGCTCATGAATTGTCTTTCCAGTCTCACCAAGCTGTTCACTGAGGTCTGAAATCTCCTCTGTTGAGTCAAAATGAGCATTTTAGACGACTGTACCATGTATATTAATTTGTTCAGATGTGATGCCTTGATGTTACAGAGTATGCTGCAACTGAGCTCTTACGTTGCAGGTTCTTGTTCTCTCTCTTCAGGGTCTCCAGGTGGTCCAGAGCTTCCTCGTATGAATTCTTCAGTTTGAACATCTCAGTGCTGAGAGAGCGAGTTTCTTTTAGAGATCCCTCTAGCTCTGCCTGGCTCTCCTCATACTTTTGTTTCCACTCTGCAAGAACCTGAAGGTACAACACAGAAATCAGTAATTTCTGTCGCCTTATGTTGTTTCAATTTACATAGAATTATATATTTGACAGAAAATGTCTAACTTTGTCAAAGTTCCTTTGCTTCTTGTCGAGGGTAGCCGCCAGAGCATTGGCTCTCTCCATGTCGATCATCAAATCTTCCACCTCAGCCTGGAGTCTCTGTTTGGTCTTTTCCAGAGAGGCGCATTTAGCATTCACAGCCTCGATGGACTCCTCTGCATCCTGAAGACGCTGAGCGAGCTTTTTCCTGTTTAAACATGGAGTAAACAGCTTTGATAATGATTTGCAGAATCATTGTTGATGGAAACAATGTGAATTCAGGAGTGTTCATTACTTGGCCTCCTCCAGCTCCTCAGTGCGCTGGATAGCATCGGTCTCGTATTTGGTCCTCCACTGAGCGACCTCGCTGTTGGCCTTGGACATTGCACGCTGCAGCTCCGATTTGGCCTCCTGCTCCTCCTCAAACTGCTCTCTGAGCAGATCGCAGTCATGACGAGACGACTGAAGAGCATGAGCCATGGCGTTCTTGGCCTGTAATCCAAAAGTAGGACCTAATGAATGTTTCATACCAATCGCCTGCTGGCCGTTTCCTATGCAGTTATCCTCTGGATAATACCTTCACTTCCTCCTCAATGTGTCTCTTCAGCTCCTCAATCTGCTGGGTGTAAGCCTGCTTGCCTCTTGTCAGCTGAGAAACAAAGGCGTCTTTTTCCTCCAACTGACGTGTGCATTCACCTAGTTATTAGAAAAAAGGTTTTAACAGCTCGCCCAATAATGTATACGCAGCGTTAACTCTGTCACAGTAGAAATTATTCTCCTGGGCCATCATCACGAAAAATACGAATTATTCTTACCATTCTCAGTCAGAAGTCTTGCCCTCTGTGCACTCAAGTCATTCACCTGACGGACATTTTCGTCGTTCTTGGATTTTAGCTCACTGAGCTGATCTTCTAATGTCCTGCACAACTTCTCAAGGTTTGACTGGTAAAAACAAACAAAATTTAATTGGTACCAAATATGAGCTTTATCCTTTATTTATTAAATGAAAACGTGGCACTCTTAACCTTTGATTTAGCAACAGACTCCATATTGCTTGTGAGGTCATCAATCTCCATCTTGTACTCGCTTTTCTCTTTCTCCAGCTTCTGCTTGACTCTCTGGAGGTTATCAATCTGTTCTCCCAGCTCTGCCACGCTGTCGGCTTGCTTCTTGCGGAGTGCTGCAGCGGTCGCCTCGTGCTGCAGGGTGGACTCTTCGAGATCACGACGCAGCTTCTGGAACTCGGCCTCACGCTTCTTGTTCATTTCGATCTGAGCAGACGTCGCTCCACCAGCTTCTTCGAGCCTCTCGCTGATCTCCTCAAGTTCCCTGGACAGATCGGACCTCTGCTTCTCCACCTTGGCCCGAGCAGCCCGCTCAGCCTCGATCTCCTCCTCAAGTTCCTCAATACGAGCCTGAAACGCACAAAGTTAAATAAAGATTGCTCACAGCATTTGAATGTAGAAATAGAAAGAATAGAAAGCCTTTATTGGGCTGATGACTGATGCGCCCAGTGATACCTGTAGTTCTTTAATCTTCTTCTGGAGCTGGATTCCAAGAGACTGCTCATCGTCAATCTTTCCCAGGAGCTGGCTTGCCTCAAACTCCTTCCTGGATTGGACAAAAGCCATGAATCCATTATTGAAGTTGTGCCTCTCACATTTATTGGAAGTACAGTCGGTAGATGGATTGACAGCTTGACTTGTTAAGTCTTACTTCTTTAATTTTTCATCAGACTGCTGCTTGTCATTCTCCAGATCCATCATGGATTCTTGGGCCAATTTAAGATCCCCTTCAAGCTTTCTTTTAGCTCGCTCAAGGTCCATACGAAGCTTCTTTTCTTGCTCCAGGGAACCTTCAAGCTGTTTGAAAAGAGATGAGACAATATTTGTTGTTGCCCTTTGTCAGGGGAATTAAAATCACAGTCTGTGAACTATCCATACATCGTCCACTTGCTGCTCCAGTTTGGTTTTGGCCTTTGTCAGAGTGTTGACTTTGTCTTCCTCGGCCTGCAGATCATCAAGGGTCTGCTGATGAGCCTCTTGGAGGGCTTTCTTCTCTTTGGACAGCTTGGCAATGGTCTCATCTTGAGATGCCATCTCCTCCACCAGGTTTTTAACCTGTGTTCATAGTATTATGCAACAGATTTTAGAGGGTATATGTATTTAGAAGGGGTTGATATATATAAACCTACCTTGTTTTCAGTGGCATGCTTCTCTTTTTCCACTTTTGCCAGGGTGAGCTCCAAGTCATCGATGTCCTTCTTTAGCTCAGAGCACTCGTCCTCCAGCTTCCTCTTCTTTGCAGTCAGCTCAGCATTTATTTCCTCCTCGTCCTCCAATCTCTCAGTCGTCTCCTTGACTTTGGCCTCAAGCTGGATTTTTGCTTTAATGAGCCCCTCACACCTTTCCTCTGCATCACTCAGGTTTTCACCTTCCTAAAAGTCAATTCAAACAGGATCACCTCATTGCAAAGTGACTCAATGGAGGTTGTTCAGTAATATCATTATGATGTTATGAACCCACTTACAGACTGCACTTGCAGCAGCAAGTCATTCCTCTCCTGCATCAGAGAAACCATCTTCTCCTCCAGTTCTTTCTTCTTAGCCAGAGCCTTTGCGAGCTCCTCTTTGGTCTTGTCAAAGTTCTCCTTCATATTTGCCATCTCTTTTTCAGTCTCTGCACTCTTCAGCAGAGGCTTGATCTTAAAGTAGAGCTTCATCCATGGCCAGGTTTTGACATTCATGAATGAACGAATGTTGTATTGAAGAGAAAAGATTGCCTCCCTAATGACAAAAAAAACAACAACGAGTTAGCATTTAGTCCTTTTGCATAAATATGCCAACTATAGAGCTGGAGTTGGTAAGACTGGAAAGAGCATTTCAAAATAAAGTGTAGATATCTTTTAAAATAATTAGACATATTTTTTATCAAGGCCACATACAACAGATTTATATTTTTAAGGGGTAGCAACTTGAGTTATTGATTGCTGTCAAGTTCTTTCATTCAATTATTCATTCATCCTCTGAACTGCTTTGTCCGTTACTTGGTCACGGGTCATGCTGGAGTCCATCCCAGCAGTCAATGGGCTACAGGCGGGCGTTACACCCTGGACACGCCGCAAGTTCATCACAGGGCCACACACAGACAGACAATCATTCACACACAATTTGACAAAATATGTTTCTAAAATAATATTCCACCATGTAGACACAATACCTTCTCTCCATCATTTTGACAAATTCACATCTCATGAGGTAGCCTCTGCAGAGAGCCTGAGTCATTGTGACCAGCTCAGCCAGCTTCTCGTCTCTCATCTCCTCCAAAGTACCTAGCAGACCGGCTTTGAAGAACACCTGAGAGTCAAGAACCACAACTATTATATTCATATATCTCTTGTTATACTATTTTTCAAGCAGCCCTGTTTCTTATGTTACCTTGGTGTGTCCAAACTTGTACTGAGTGTGATCCACATTGATGGATCCAAGTAGTTTCTCTGAGGCTTTCTTGTTGTCAATGAACTGCCCCTCAGGGATGACGCTAGCATTCAGTACTTTGTACCTGCAATAATTTGATCATCAAGATAATAGAATGTACGTGTGAACTAAGAGGCAATAAATAATAATAGTTCAGAATGATCTGCTATACCTCTGCTTGAAGTCGCCATAGAGGATTCTGCTGGGGAAGCCTTTCCTGCAGATCCTGATTCCTTCCAGTACACCGTTACACCTCAGCTGATGGATGACCAGGAAGTTCTCCATGAGGCCTATGATCAATTGTTTGGGATAATATTTGTAAAATTATACGAAATTACCTTCTTCTTCTTTTTTTTATCTCTACCAAAATCAACAGTGACTGACCTGGAGTCTTTGATTCATTGGGAATCAGGCAGCGCACAAAATGAGGATGTGTGCTCCTCAAATTTGTCATCAACTTGGCCAAATTCTCCTAAAGAATTAAGTAGTCATTAACTCAAGCAAAAGGTAGCAAAACAATTCAATACAGCATGCACAGCATTCTTCAACATTTCACCCTGAATAATGCAGACACAGTCTGGAAGGAGCCACCCTTCTTTTTGCCTTTCCTGCCGCCACCACTCTCTGTGGAAAAATTAGGTGCAAATAATGAAATTAAAAATATATCATTTTTGACTAATATAAATGTAGAGCCAGAAAACCGCTCCTACCTTCTGATGCGGCGTGGGAAGCATACAGGTAGCACAACAGTTTCACTGAAGATTTCTGGTAGAGCTGCACCACGGAGTCGTTCAGGGGGTCCTTGTTCTTATCCAGCCAGCCAGTAATGTTGTAATCGACGGTGCCGGCATAGTGCACCAGAGAGAAGTGCGCCTCAGGTTTGCCTTTGACAGGCTTCGGCTTCTCAAATGCTTTGGTTTTACCAAGATGCTGGTCGTACAGTTTGTTCTTGAAGGTCGTGTCTGTAGCCTTGGGGAACATGCACTCCTCTTCAAGGATGGAGAAGATGCCCAGTGGCTGTCATGAAGAAATATTTGCATTTGAAAGGTATGAATTTTTCAGATCATTTTCTGTGTTTGTAAATACTCAGGTAAGCATGCATGTATTCTCACCTTCTCAATCAGTTCAATGCAGGCCGCCAAGTCCATACCGAAGTCAATGAATACCCATTCAATCCCCTCTTTCTTGTACTCTTCTTGCTCCAGAACAAACATGTGGTGATTGAAAAACTGTTGCAGTTTTTCATTAGTGAAGTTGATGCACAGCTGCTCCAGGCTGTTGAACTACATACAAAAGAAAAGTAAGTAAATAGTAGCGGTAAGTAATTAACAGCCGGGGTTACAAGGATTGCTGTTTCCAAACTTACATCAAAGATTTCAAATCCAGCAATATCGAGCACTCCAATGAAGTACTGTCTCGGCTGCTTTGTGTCCAGCATCTCATTAATTCTGACCACCATCCACAAGAACATTTTCTCATAGACGGACTTGCAGAGAGCACTGACAGAATTGTTGACCTGGATTTACAGATACAACAATGTTAAAACGTAATATTAAGGCTGTAAAAATGAACATAAGCGCATTCAAGGTTTCCAGGGATTAAATATGCCAGATTTAGGCTTTGTTGCTTTGCATGTGGGCATCTTACCTGAGACACAGTCTGGCCCTTAGTCACATACTCATTTCCAACTTTCACCCTTGGGTAGCACAAAGCCTTCAGTAGATCAGCTGAGTTCAGACCCATAAGGTATGAGATTTTATCAGCAACTGAAAACAGAAAATAAGAGGAAAGAAAAAAAGTTACGGTACTGCTTTTCACTCGTGTGAAAGAATGGCGATTCAGTTAACAAGTAGAATGCAATGTACCCTCAGTGCCATCGGGCTCAGCCTGCTCTTCTCGCTGCTTCTGCTTGAACTTCATGTTCCCATGATGCATCACAGCTCCAGTCAGCTTGAAAATGCCTGCTTTCTCTTCCAAAGTGAAGCCCAGGATGTCGATGGCAGTCTTTGCGTTTGAGACAATCGTGTCAACATTTTCAGGAAGAAGAAAAAAGAAAAACATTCAAAAATGAACAGTTTCATCGTAGGGTTTCGATTTGGCAGCTTCCTTACATCAGTGGCAATGAATTCTTCAATGTCATCGATACTCTTTACAGTGATTTCACCCTGGCTGATCATGGGATAGTCATATGGATTGGTGGTGATGAGGAGAGCCTCTGACAATAGAAAGGAAATTCTTGTAAGTCAAAAATATATATTATACAGATTTTATTGAATGTCCTTTAAAACCCAAAATATTGCCCAACCTAGCAGCTCAGGCTTGTGGCCTGTCGCGAGCTGATAGAAGATGTGGTAGCTCCTCTCAGCAGACAGCTGGAAAGTCACCCGAGACTTCTCCAGCAGGTCTGTAGACAAACACAGACATCAGTCAGTCCTGTTCAATGAGCTGAATCAGCAAAAACAAACTGAGGTATCTGCTTCATCTCCCGCCTTACATGTTTCAATATCTGCCGAGGCCAGCTTCCCAGTTGTTGCGAAATGGATTCTGATGAATTTACCCTGTTTAAAAGACAAGTGTAGATCAGGATGATAAGTTCTCGCATTCTGGTGTTGTCTGAAAAAAATCAATGTAACAAAAACTCACAAAGCGGGATGAGTTGTCGTTCCTCACAGTTTTGGCATTACCATAAGCCTCCAGCAGTGGGTTGGCTGCAATGATTTGATCTTCCAGCGAGCCCTTAATGTTACATGAGAGGTTTTATTCCTATTTTCACATGCATCACACATACATATGCTATATATTACTATTTACCTGCATTTTTCCGGAAACGGCCTCATGCTTCTTTCCACCAGCCACAGCGATTGTCGCAAAGTACTGGATGACACGTTTGGTGTTGACAGTCTTTCCTGCACCGGATTCTCCACTTTATAAAAACAAGATAATTTAGAACCATCCATCCAATTCCTTCCCCTTTTAACTTTTTGCAGGTCACGGGAGTTACTGGAGCCTATCCCAGCAACTGCAGAATTACTGCATGTAAAATGAATCGTCTGTAAAATAGTGCAAACTCACGTGATAAGGATCGACTGATTATCACGGTCTGTAAAAGAGAGCAAGACATATTCATCCTATTTTAAAAACTACTCAGCAAGTATTATTTAGTCTTAACAATTGATAAAACAAATGTTCAGCAGTGACAGAATAATAAAACCTACGAAGCTAAAGGCTGGTTGGGTTTGGCAAGTATTTGACAGACGACAGACTGTGTCCTGGAACGTTCTTATACACACCAGTGAGCATGAACTGATAGGCGTTGTCCGAGATAGAGAAGATGTGCGGTGGCGCCTCGATCCTCTTCTTTCCTCTGTATCCTGCTACAACCGCTGAGTCGTACACTGGGAGCATCTTGTAGGGGTTCACAGTGACACAGAACAGCCCCGAGTAGGTCTGGAGACAGAGATGGAGATGCAGACACGTCATGCCTTCATGTCTTCATTCACTGAGGCAATGATCAGGGCAAACTCACGTAGATCATCCATGCAGCATAACGCTCTTTGAGGTTATAGAGCACAGAGGGCTCACTGAGGTGGGTCATCATGGCCATGTCTTCAATCTTGTCATATTTTGGAGGATTCATGGGAAAGACTTCAGTATCTTTCACAGTAATTGTCTGTTGGAGGGACATAGACAAGACTGGATTTCAGTTTTGACAGTACACTGGAGATGGAAGTGGGCTAGATAGTATTCGTTGTTATTTGTAGAAACCACATAGCGGTTATACTATATACATTCATCAACATAAAACCTTTCCTAAGGGTGTCTAGCAGAGATATTATACTGCCAAACATTTTTCTTTGGAAAATATGCCCTTCATTCAAAGTTAATTCAGTCTGTTTTTAAAATAAATTGAGTTTCTTAACTTGAAACAGAGAAAATATAAATATTGTACACATAACCACAAAGTCAGTGGATCAGCATGTTCTACTGTGAAACAAAAATGATGTTAATTCTTTCAGATTTGTTTTCATTTCAATGCTCACCTTTCCAGAGAAGGTATCCACAGTGACTTTGCCTCCCTCCCTGTTGACAAGCTTCCCCTTGAGGTACATCTCTGCAGGTTCAGTCACAAAGTACGCCGTCTTAGCATCAAACGGAGTGGTTTGAGCTTCGATTCTCTCCCTTTCTGGTTTACGGAGGTAAATGGCCGCCGGGCCAAAACACTCCATTTCTGCGTCCCCCATTTCTGCGTCCCCCAATAAGCTGAAAGTAAAACCGAAGAGGAGTCAGACATTATTTATCTTTCACATTCACTGATGAATATACGCTTAACTTCTAAGTTAAAATGAAATAATGAAGTTGTGCTAAATGTTACACAGACCAGTTTTTATTTATTTATTTCTGAGGTAAGTAAAAACAAATCTGAAATGTGTAGTGGCATTACGTTTCCCATTGATTGCCTTTGTTGGTTCCATGACAGCTTATTATGCATTTGTCCTTTTTCTTACTATCACACTTTGATTTTTAAGGTAAACAGCAATGCACTTAACAAAAGGTTCTTTGTTCTACTACACATTCAGACATAATTAACGGAGTAAGATGCAACAATACTATTAATTAAAAATGCCTTTAGATGAAAAAACAAACAAAAACAAGTTACCTTCCTCCCTTTCTTCAGATGAAAAGATATTTGTGCTTAAATGAGAGATCTGAAGAACGAGACAAACAGCGAGTTAATCATTGTAATTAAAATACTTCATATTAAGAATGAACTTACTGTGTAAGTCCTGTCATACAAACAACACTTCTGCATTTGCTCGGTGGTGTCTGGCAATAAGTGCTCATGCCGTACATTGTTCATGCTGGCTTTCCTCCTGCTAATAAAAAACTCACTCACCTTGACTGGTTGTCTGTCAGTCCTTGGGATGTTCAGGCTCCCTTCTTATATAGAGATCAATGCCGCCCTACCAGACAGGACTTCCTTTATTTGGTCACACATTTTGATGCTCTTCGTTGGAGTCATTTTCACCTCCAAGGTGATACATGACACCTTTTTATTTTTATTTTGATCACAAACAAACAAAACTCACTTTTGGGGACAAGTTTTACACATTAAAATTGAAAATTGTGAGGGCTTAGTTTGTAAACCAGCCACAGGTTCATTATTGTGTCAACACCAGATTAACGTGACATTATTATCAACACTCGTGAAAAATTCATAAGAACATTACTCAGTATGATTTACTTAAAATTGATCCAACAATGTCCATAGGGACTTTAAGCTTAAACATTTGTCTCAATGTAAACTATGTTACTGAAAGACAGATGGTACACAGTTGTGTAAAAATAGATTAAGACAAATGTATTAACTGTGTGTTAATGTGGTTTTGGCAGGTGTATTGTTATTAGTTCAGACATTGTTTTGGTCTTCATGATAATCTTTCTAATGCCCTTCGGCACTGCAGAGTGTCTTTAAGCCACGCAGAAGCTCTCATATGTCGCTGGCATTCTGTAACAGAAGCCTTGCAAAGTCTTTCCTGTGACAAAGGAGCAGCAGGATTGAGCCTTCCAGGCTTGCCAATAGCGGAAATACTCACTGAGCCATGCATTATATAAAATCCCTAATTTAGGGATTAGATTAGATTTGTTCTGTAGGGAGGAAAGACAATAGAAACAAGAGACACCACTTGTATTTATAGTCCAGGTATTTTTTTGCATCCTGTAAAATGCAACACCCTGGGAAACGTTTCCTCTGTAAGAAAAGTTCATGCACTTTTATACCAATACCACAAATGCCTGCTTTTTCTGCAAATAAATAAATAAATCACAAAATCTCACAAAGTCAAAATGGTACTAAACAAAACCCTTCTGAAAGCATATGTTTATGACATACATCCTGATCAAAGGAGAATATCATGACACCATTATGGACGCTAATACCTGCCAAAGTGTCTAGTTATCTCATTACAACTACTTGGGCCGTCTTGGAGCAGAGCCTACGCTGGAGTTAATGTGATAAGATTATAAACTTGACAACATTACTGACACACGCTATACGGCATAAATGGACGATGAAAGGTAAGAATGCTGAATCTGCATAGCATGTAATGAACTTTTTACAACAAACAGTCATATAATAGAACATTTGATTAATTGAATATAATGAGTTACCTCTAAATTATCTCTGCCAAATTGTCAAAAAAAAATATTTGAAAATTGATTGGATACTGGGCATTCTCCATTAAAATTACATTAATGATGAATATTTGTGATTACTGATAAATAACTTTATGCTTTATTATGTTTTAACCTGATAATAAATCAGATGATGACTGCAGGGCCCCACACAATATTCTTCTGCATATTACAGTCCAGTCCACTCCAAAATCGGTGGTGAGATAGACAGAGAGAGAGAGACATGACTGTGTCAAATTCCATAATAATCAGTCAATAATCAACCAAGCCGTTGAGGAACACATTTTGGAACTCCATTGACTGCAATGTTAACAAAAATTTCAAAGTGATCCAGAATCCAGGATATTTTCTGGATCGTCACCAAAGTTTCCGGAAAATTTAAATCAAGATCCATCTTTAACACTTTGAGTTATGTTGCTAACAGACAGACAAACAGACAGACGTAGAAACCAATGTCAGCGAATGCATAATCTCCTCGGCGGAAAGGAAAAAATGTAACACAAAAAAGTAGTCCAAATGATGAAAATGACTTGAAAATAAGTGACTTTGGCTTTCAAAACTTTGATTTGCTTTGTCCCGCATACTCGAAATTTCCATGTGTGAATTTTTTGTAATATTTTGTTCCAAACTCAAACACACACACACACACGCACACACACCTGTGCTTCTGACAGCATATAAATATACAGTATATATAACCGGTCAAGTGGCGGCTCGCATGTTAACCTTCTAATCTCCACTCTTTGCTGCGAAGGACAGGAAGCCACAAGTCCGGGTCAAACCATGAGTCTGAACCACACGTCTGATGGTCTTAAGCCACTTACAACACTGACTCTAGTAACTCTCACGCTACATATCATTCTGCGTAAAGCGTCCCAGTGAATTTAACAGTAACCTCCAAATGACGGCTCATGTTTGTTGCAGCTCGATTGTCCATGGTGGAATCTGCAGTGAACAGATGAAGAGATTTATGTCTCTAGTTTTTTTCTGGACAAGGTCTTGTGCCGTCTCAAGGGTGCAGACGTATTTTTAAAACTTCTTTACATGGTCTTGTTGTATTGAGTATCCAAACAGATGAACTGAAGACAAGGCCAGGCTTGAAGCTTGACCTTCCCCTCAAGTCAAGTGTTTGCTCTCACAGTGGGTATCATGTTATATGATGTGCCAGTAGATTGCATTCTTTCCTTGTTGAAAGAGGACACTGACAGGGGCGAGGGCATTTGATGCTAAATACTGAGGGCTCCACACCTTAAAACATAGGCTTATATATTCAAAAACAATTGCGATACAAATATAGATGTCTCCTCAGCAATGTTCTCAAGCTCAGGCATTTGTCACTGTCTCTTACTGTGACGCAGCCTTTGATATTAAACACCCACTTCCTTGGTGGGCTTAGTCCTCTGCTTAACAAAAGGGCACTGTTGCTCAATTGTAAGAACTATTTTGGAGGTCAAATACAAGACATAGGTCTACTGCTTTGCCTTACACATTAATGTATATTATGTATATATTTGTAAAATTCCTACTGTGTTTCTTCAATGCATGCCAAATCTTACTGTATCCGTTTTCTGCAGCAGCGGCGCAGACATTACTGAATTGAGACCATTTGTTAGAAGAGGATTAAACACATTTAAAAATATATATATATTAATAATGCAACAGAAATGAATTTAAAATACGATCATCCTGATAAATAGCCCATTTTGCCTGATTATATGAATTAAATACTTGACAAAACAAGACTATCAAAATACCTCAAATTAGATCGCTCCTGCAAATGCAGTATTGCCATTAAGGTCTTCCTCCGTGATATCCTTACATTACGTCATCGTGAATGAATGAATGAATTTTATTTTGGTTCACTTTTCAAAGAGACAGAGACAAATCCTTTCAAAAGGATTTGTATCCCAGATGAACTGAATTCTTAGTCAGTGTCATTGATAAAGAGCTCCCTCTCTTTGCCCAACACTGTCTTTGAGTATTTGCATGACTTCTTAGACACATTCAACCTGTTTTTTTCCTCAACAGTTCAGATTAATATTTCCTTCAGTTATCTTTCTACACTCAATTCCTCACAAAACCAGTACAAAAGGATAACCCTTAAGGACTGCATTTGTTATTATGCTGTATGTACGACTGAGTAACTGTAATAAACGTTATGATCTACTACTACTTTGTATTTTATATCTAATAGTTGTTATCCTACAGCACACCTAGCAAAGTACTGTTCATGTTCGTACATGTTGATCCACCATTTTTCATTGCATCTATTTTCATTGCAGTATCCCAACTGCACAGAGACACATGTGTTAAGACCTTTTAAAAACTGCGAGGTAACTGACGATATTATTGCCACAAGGAAAATATTTGAAGTTTTTGTAACCTCAAAGACTTCTATGTGATAACAGGGATAACTGCTCAAATGTGTAGGATTTGATCTGGCACCAGAAGTGATTTTTCCTGACTTAATCAAGTGAGAATGACATGCAAATATTTGTCTTTTAGTGCAGAATTGTACGGAAATGTTGCTAATTCTCTGTTTACCGGGCCTATACAAAACACTACATTTGAACTTTGTGCTTTATAACGTTTGTAAGTAACTAACTCTGTCCATACTGAATGAAGAAATAAATGATACAAACACCAAAACTTGAACTGAGTTGCTTGCATATTTATTTCTTAGAAGAGACTTGACACAATGGAAAAAAACATCATATTGTACGATTTCTTGCCCCGTGTCCCATCAAGACTGATGCTCATTCTTCAGCCTCCTTTCCCTTTAAAGAACAAATATATGGTGAGGGGTTAGACGTTTAAAAAAAAAACCCACCTGATAAGATATTTTTAAAGATGGTGAATTTCCTTGGTGAACACATACCCTGCCAATTTCACGGCTTTTGGCTCTCAGCTTGTTGACCTGGGACTCGGCGATGTCGGCGCGCTCCTCGGCCTCCTCCATCTCATGCTGCACCTTCCTGTACCTGGACAGGTGAGTGTTGGCCTGTTCCTCCTGTTGAGCACAGTGTTTGCAAAGTGAGGCCTTCACCAACAAGTTGTTTGAACTAAAAACCATGCAGTCAATAAACTGCTCGGCTCTGCTCGAACACTGAAAAGCTGGGATTGACGTGACGCACACAATTTGTGTTGCGCGTGTCGAACATTTCACACTCACAGCGT
Organism: Brachionichthys hirsutus; assembly: GCF_040956055.1. Lineage (NCBI taxonomy): Eukaryota > Metazoa > Chordata > Actinopteri > Lophiiformes > Brachionichthyidae > Brachionichthys > Brachionichthys hirsutus. The sequence continues at coordinate 7,285,665 of NC_090904.1, read as the reverse complement.
CCTCTGACTGTCGCTTGTAGGTCTTCATTTTCAATTGCAGCTTGTCCACCAGATCCTGAAGACGGGTAACATTCTTCCTGTCCTCCTCGGTCTAGAGCCAGGAAACAGAAGAGTCTGCTTGATACCATTTCTGACCATTGTGTTTTAAGTGTATCTTCAAAACCACACAGGAAAACAGCACATTTCATACATAGATCCTTCATAAAGAAAACACTAGATTTCCAGGATCTCAATAATATTTTTAGTTGCATTCTACTCTACTCAAGGAATACTGTTGGAAGGTGATTTACGCCCCCTATGGGCCTGGAAGACAACCTACACCCAGTTTGTCTTCTGCACAAATGATAGAATTGCTGAGACGAAATATATTACATGATCACAATGGGATGTTTTACTTTTTAATTGCATGTTAAAATGCGGTTGTTTTAGTTCCCTGTACCTGGTAAGTCAGTTCCTTCACTCGGCGTTCATACTTGCGAACCCCTTTCACTGCTTCAGCTCCTCGTCTCTGCTCAGTGTCCAACTCGGACTCGAGCTCTCGGACCTTGATAACAAGAAATGCAGATATTCTGGTGACGTGTGTGAATATGTTTGAACGGCTGAAAAATATGATAAATGTTTATGAGGGTGTTAAGTACATTAATTTTTTTTACGAATCCGGTAACGTAAAGAGACTGCTATTCAGTCCTATGTTGGTGTTTTTTGTTTTTTATATACTTAATGAGCAGAAATGTTTTTTCTTTATTTTGTTAGTACTTTCTTCATTGTTCATACAAACTGAAGCGAATCAAAACTATAAAGCAAGATAGGTGGAATTATGTAGCAAACAAACATAGTGCAAATATGTAAATTCAATAAAAAGTTAAACAAACGCATAGATATCTCAGACATGATTTCTTTTCAAATCCACATTTGAAGAAGAGAGTCACACAAAAGTTTGTCTTACCCGAGCCTCCAGTTTCTGGAGCTGCTTCTTTCCACCCTTCATGGCCAAAGTCTCAGCTTCATCAAGGCGGTGCTGCAGGTCCTTCACTGTCACCTCCAGGTTCTTCTTCATCCTCTCCAAATGAGAACTGGTGTCCTGCTCTTTCTTCAGTTCTTCTGCCATCATGGCAGCCTGACAGATTATTTTTGACAAGAAAAATCACCAAAATCACCAAGAAAAACAAGGGCCAATTCATAACGCAACAGAAATATATGAGTAGATTACCATAAAGTAGCGATTGCTCATTTATCATTAGTTTAATTTGTCGAAAAACAAAACATGACAACGAAACCACTGAAAGTTCTCAGCCGTGCATTCTGAGCCTCGATAATGAGCCTGCTGTTGAACCAGCCGAGAGTGAAACGGTGAGGAAGCAGAGCTTACATCAGTGATGGCCTTCTTGGCCTTCTCTTCAGCATTCCTTGCTTCCTGGACGGCATCTTCCACCTCACCTTGGATCTGGACCAGGTCAGCCTCCAACTTCCTTTTAGTGTTAATGAGGTTTGTGTTCTAAAGGATGAAATAATAGATAAGATTTTCATTTTTTTCAAATTACCGCGACTCCCAAACTACACTGAGAATACCTACCTGAGAGTGCAGCAGGCCCACGCGCTCGCTGGCGTCCAGCAGCTCCTGCTCGGCTATCTTGCGGCTTCTCTCTGTCTGCTCCAGTGCAGCTCTCAGCTCCTCGATCTCAGCCAGCATCAGGTTGTTCCTGCGCTCCACCATGGCCACCTGCTCCCTCATTTCCTCCTGACCTCTAACAGCATCGTCAAGGTGCAGCTGGGCATCCTGAATCATGGAACATGGACACATATATCATAAAAAATATGCAAATTATTTTGAAGTAATTTGATACAGATCCTTCTGTGGATGTACCTTAAGCTGTCCCTGCACGTTTCTCAGCTGCTTCTGGGCTTCAGCTGCCTGGCGGTTGGCATGGCTCAGCTGAATCTCCATCTCATTGAGGTCTCCCTCCATTTTCTTCTTGATCCTCAGGGCATCGTTCCTGCTCCTGATCTCAGCATCCAAAGTGGTCTGCATGGTCTCTATCACTCTCTGGCTGTTCCTCTTGATCTGCTCCATCTCCTCGTCCTTCTCTGCCAGTTTTCTGTCAACTTCATTCTTAACCTGGGTGAGCTCCAGCTGGATGCGAATAATCTTTGATTCCTCGTGCTCCAGTGTAGCCTGCAAAATCCAAAGTGTAGGAGTTAGTATCGCGACCAGAGGTCCTTGTTTGAATTTTTCTCTGAAGTCATTTTACATGCCTCTGCCTCCTCTAGGGCAGTCTGGATTTCTGCTTTCTCACTCTCTGCAGTCTTTTTCGCCTTCTCCAGTTCGTGAATTGTCTTTCCGGATTCACCAATGTGTTCAGTCAAATCCGTGATCTCGTCTGTTGAAAATACACAAAAATACCATCATATCTCTTAGTCAAAAATGTTTTGCAATGTAATTATCCTAACAATAATTTCAAATTTTTTGGTCTAGAATCTGTTATATTAAATGTCAACTATCAAGAGAAATATTTCTCATCTTACGTTGCAGGTTCTTGTTCTCTCTCTTCAAGGTCTCCAGGTGGTCCAGAGCTTCCTCGTATGAATTCTTCAGTTTGAACATCTCAGTGCTGAGAGAGCGAGCTTCTTTTAGAGATCCCTCTAGCTCTGCCTGGCTCTCCTCATACTTTTGTTTCCACTCTGCAAGAACCTGAAGGTAAAACACAGAAATCAGTAGTTTCTGTCACCGTATGTTGTTTCAATTTACATAGAATTATATATTTGACAGAAAATGTCTAACTTTGTCAAAGTTCCTTTGCTTCTTGTCGAGGGTAGCCGCCAGAGCATTGGCTCTCTCCATGTCGATCATCAAATCTTCCACCTCACCCAGAAGTCTCTGTTTGGTCTTTTCCAGAGAGGAACATTTAGCATTCACAGCCTCGATGGACTCCTCTGCATCCTGAAGACGCTGAGCGAGCTTTTTCCTGTTTAAACATGGAGTAAACAGCTTTTATATTGATTTGCAGAATCATTGTTGATGGAAACAATGTGAATTCAGGAGTGTTCATTACTTGGCCTCCTCCAGCTCCTCAGTGCGCTGGATAGCATCGGTCTCGTATTTGGCTCGCCACTGAGCGACCTCGCTGTTGGCCTTGGACATTGCACGCTGCAGCTCCGATTTGGCCTCCTGCTCCTCCTCAAACTGCTCTCTGAGCAGATCGCAGTCATGACGAGACGACTGAAGAGCATGAGCCATGGCATTCTTGGCCTGATAATGTCATCATACATGATACGGAAGATTTCTTACAATTATGACAAATAGAACATTAGATATTTTTTATGAAAAGTGAATGAGTACCTTAACTTCTTCCTCAAGATGCCTTTTCAACTCGTCAATTTGGTGAATATAAGCCTGTTTCACCCTTGTGAGCTGTGAAACTAGAGACTCCTTTTCCTCCAGCTGATGACCAATTTCCCCTGATTGGAGATTGATTGGAAAAATTGGTTGCTTGGTTGGTTGATTTGCACCAATTTTCATTTTATTAAAGCCATCCCAGATGTTACACTCACCATTTTCAGTCATCAGTCTTGATCTTTGAACATTAACTTCATTTAACTGACGCATCTGCTCCTCATTCTTGGACTTAAACTCACTTAACTGGTCCTCAAGTGACCGGCACATTTTCTCCAGGTTAGCCTACGATACAGATACAGACTATTATTTCCACTGTAGTCATCATAATGCTTGATGATTAAACGTAAACTGTGATAATTATTATTCTGTGAATTAAATGTTTGCGAATGTTACTTTTGATTTAGCAACAGACTCCATATTGCTTGTGAGGTCATCAATCTCCATCTTGTACTCGCTTTTCTCTTTCTCCAGCTTCTGCTTGACTCTCTGGAGGTTATCAATCTGTTCTCCCAGCTCTGCCACGCTGTCGGCTTGCTTCTTGCGGAGTGCTGCAGCGGTCGCCTCGTGCTGCAGGGTGGACTCTTCGAGATCACGACGCAACTTCAGGAACTCGGCCTCACGCTTCTTGTTCATTTCGATCTGAACAGACGTCGCTCCACCAGCTTCTTCGAGCCTCTCGCTGATCTCCTCAAGTTCCCTGGACAAATCGGACCTCTGCTTCTCCACCTTGGCCCGAGCAGCCCGCTCAGCCTCGATCTCCTCCTCAAGTTCCTCAATACGAGCCTGTGATGCATAAATATTGTACATATAGGTGTGTTTGGATTACATGCATTCCAAGCCTTATTTTAAATTCTCAAGACTTTAACGTGGAGTTTGGCTTGAGTTTTGGTTAATGTTAATTATATTGACATAAAATAAGACCATGTCATTTTTGATCACACATGCTCCACTTTTTGCCTCATAATTAAAGTTCTTTGTCAGTTGTGAAAAGGAAGCTTTTTTAAAAATAGCCCATTGGCTAAAAATAGTTTTAAAAATAGTTATAAAAACATGCACATTTTATCAATAACCCCTAAACAAGACAACTTCACCTTACCTGCAGTTCCTTGATTTTCTTTTGAAGCTGAACTCCAAGCACTTGTTCATCTTCAATCCTGCTTAGAAGCTGGCTCATTTCAAAGTCTCTCCTTTGGCAGCACAAATACAGCAAATGTGTTAGCACTGAATCTTGAATTAGCAAAGAAATAAGTGACGTTTCATTATTACATACTTCTTTATTTTCTCCTCAGACTGCTGCCTGTCGTTTTCCAGATCCATTATAGATTCATGGGCTAATTTCAGATCGCCTTCAAGCTTCCTTTTTGAACGCTCGAGATCCATACGGAGCTTCTTCTCTTGCTCTAAGGAGCCTTCAAGCTAGCACATTCAGATGGAGCATAATGAATCCAAGTAGAATTATGTAAAATCTGCATGTACCCTCAATTTTACATACATATAAATCATCTTACATCGTCCACTTGCTGCTCCAGTTTGGTTTTGGCCTTCATCAGAGTGTTGACTTTGTCTTCCTCGGCCTGCAGATCATCAAGGGTCTGCTGATGAGCCTCTTGGAGGGCTTTCTTCTCTTTGGACAGCTTGGCAATGGTCTCATCTTGAGATGCCATCTCCTCCACCAGGTTTTTAACCTGTGTTCATAGTATTATGCAACAGATGTTAGAGGGTATATGTCTTTAGAAGTGGTTTAAGGGGCCTTGATATATATAAACCTACCTTGTTTTCAGTGGCATGCTTCTCTTTTTCCACTTTTGCCAGGGTGAGCTCCAAGTCATCGATGTCCTTCTTTAGCTCTGAGCACTCGTCCTCCAGCTTCCTCTTCTTTGCAGTCAGCTCAGCATTTATTTCCTCCTCGTCCTCCAATCTCTCGCTCGTCTCCTTGACTTTGGCCTCAAGCTGGATTTTTGCTTTAATGAGCCCCTCACACCTTTCCTCTGCATCACTCAGGTTTTCACCTTCCTACATTTTAACAATCAAAATGTTAAAATCATATTCATAAAACACCTTAAATCAGAATTTCCCCTCTTTTCTTCCAACTTACAGACTGAATTTGTAGCTGCAAGTCATTCCTCTCCTGCAGCAGAGAAACCATCTTCTCCTCCAGTTCTTTCTTCTTAGCCAGAGCCTTTGCTAGCTCCTCTTTGGTCTTGGCAAAGTCCTCCTTCATTTGTGCCATCTCTTTTTCAGCCTCTGCACTCTTCAGCAGAGGCTTGATCTTAAAGTACAGCTTCATCCATGGCCAGGTTTTGACATTCATGAATGAACGAATGTTGTATTGAAGAGAAAATATTGCCTCCCTTGTGATTGGAGACAAAGACAATGTGAATATGAATATATTTATTAGATAGAATGTTAGAGTACAAGTACCTAACAGAGCCTTTCCTCACTTGACACGTTTTATAAATCTACACCATTTTCCTCCTGAGTACCAAGGAGATCATGCAGCCTGTAGGATCCAGGACTGCAGTTAGGTAGAGACTTCCATGTTGCTACTGTATGTCAAACACAGTCAATAGCCTTCAACACAGTCATAAATACAACAAAATGTGCTGTGTCCTGTTTTTATTTTCCATCAGACAACTGAAATGAATAACTTCTAATCATATTTCTACTGAACAAAATGCCCAGTAAGCTTACCTCCTCTGCATCATCTTGGCAAATTCTCGTCTCATGAGGAAAGCTCGACTGAGAGCCTGAGTCATTGTGACCAGTTCAACCAGTTTCTCATCTCTCATCTCCTCAAGTGTCCCCAGTAGGCCAGCCTTGAAGAACACCTGATGATATGTACAATAATATAAAAACCAAGCTACGAAAACATTTCATTATTTCATGATTATTATTAAATCTGTCGATTTACCTTGGTGTGGCCAAACTTGTACTGAGATTGATCCACATTGATGGATCCAAGTAGTTTCTCTGAGGCTTTCTTGTTGTCAATGAACTGCCCCTCAGGGATGACGCTAGCATTCAGTACTTTGTACCTGCAAGAATTGATCATCAAGATAATAGAATGTACGTGTGAACTAATAGGCAATAAATAATAATAGTTCAGAATGATCTGCTATACCTCTGCTTGAAGTCGCCATAGAGGATTCTGCTGGGGAAGCCTTTCCTGCAGATCCTGATTCCTTCCAGTACACCGTTACACCTCAGCTGATGGATGACCAGGAAGTTCTCCATGAGGCCTTAACAGGGACAAGCAACCTAATTGTAAGGAATACCTCAAACAGGTCTGAGGGACTGTAAAGTTGGGTCATTTTCAGACATCACTGCTTTGAAGTAGCAGCAATAAGACAATGATGCTCCAGGCTGAATCACTGTGAGGAAAATGCCTTCTGTTTTGGACCCACCTGGTGTCTTTGTTTCATTGGGAATAATACAGCGCACAAAGTGTGGGTGAGTGCTCCTCAAGTTGGTCATCAACTTGCCCAAATTTTCCTGTTGATTGATAAAAAAATAATTTATCACACATTTTTGAAACTGAAATGACACTAGTCTGGATTATTTGGATTCTTCACATTTTAAAACATGATCTGACAGCAGAAAAAAAATAAAAAGGGGACAAATAAATTACCGGTAGAATAATATTGAAGCTATGGTGTACAAAATTTGAAAGAAAAAATGTTTTGTGCTACCTCTAAAACTTGTTTTTCTTTAATACATATTTGACAGATAATCTGAGTAACACATATGTCATTTTGTTTGGCCCTCTTAGAGGTCGCTAAAGAGGCTGAACCCTAACTATCGGCATTGACTGGCTTGATTTGCAAAAACATGTATCTAGGTAGCAACTCTGACATAAGAAGATATCTATCACCAATCATCACAACATGCACCCCTTTTGTGTAAAGGTTAGAGACAGGATCCCCTGCTATGATCAGTAACATGCAAAGTGGACACACAGACATTCATATTACGGGATGACCATAAAAATAATATTTCAAATTAAGGAAATTACCCTGAAGAGAGCTGACACCGTCTGGAAGGAGCCACCCTTCTTCTTGCCTTTTCCACCTCTACCTTCTATAAAAAGCAATCACAATTTAATTTTCACGTCAGAATCAGAATACTTTAATAATTAAATAATAATTTTACACCCTTGTTGCTTTTATTGAATAATCAAAACAATCTAAGAAGATTCTACATAATTACATTTTAATAAAATAACAACAGGCACGAGTTAAGTACAGTGTATTAGATGCTGCCTTACACAGTGACACACTGTCAGTCTCACTCAATGAATAATTATAGGTGAATTCTGAATTTGTTTTGAGTTAATAAAAATATAAATGTAAGATTTTCTTTTCTGAATGCGATCACATTGATGTTACTGACGGTATTCTGTTATATCTTAAATTGTTTTTGGAGAGGATTTTGTACAAATTACATCAGCTTTCCTAGCACTGGTGAGATCTGGACATAATCTAATGTCATTCAATGTCTTAAAAATTAAATAACATTAACTTTACCATCTGCGCCATGAGATGCATAGAGGTGAGCCAGCAGTTTCACTGAAGACTTCTGGAAGAGCTGCACCACAGAATCATTAAGGGGGTCCTTGTTCTTATCCAGCCAGCCAGTAACGTTGTAATCGACGGTGCCGGCATAGTGCACCAGAGAGAAGTGAGCCTCAGGTTTGCCTTTGACAGGTTTGGGTTTCTGGAACGGAGCACTTTTGCCAATATGCTGGTCAAACATTTTGTTTTTGAAGGTCATGTCTGTAGCCTTGGGGAACATGCACTCCTCTTCGAGGATGGAGAAGATGCCCATTGGCTGAAAACATTCATCAAAAGGTGTCAATTAATCAGATTGATCAGTTTTCCATGTTTGTGAATATATAATGTGTGAAAGCTCACCTTCTCAATCAGTTCAATGCAGGCCGCCAAGTCCATACCGAAGTCAATGAACTCCCATTCAATCCCCTCTTTCTTGTACTCTTCTTGCTCCAGAACAAACATGTGGTGATTGAAAAACTGTTGCAGTTTTTCATTAGTGAAGTTGATGCACAGCTGCTCCAGGCTGTTGAACTAAAGGTAATAAAGGTAATAAGATAGAGTGTGAAATTTTCAATGTGCTTGTTCGCTCTGTAAAACTGAAAAAATAACAAAGTGTTATTTACTTACATCAAAGATTTCAAACCCTGCAATGTCTAAGACACCGATGAAAAAGTTCCGCGGCTGCTTGGTGTCCAACATCTCATTGATTCGGACAACCATCCACAAAAACATTTTCTCATAGACGGACTTGGCGAGAGCCATGACGGAGTTATGCACCTAAAGATGGAACGAATTCTGGTTATACAAACCCAATGGTTTCATAAATCGACAATTAATTAATTTGTGGAAATAAAACCAAATGTTTTTGAATATCAATTACCTGTGGTACAGTTTGACCTTTAACAACCATTTCATTGCCGACCTTGACCCTCGGGTAACATAAAGCCTTGAGGATATCAGCAGAGTTAAGGCCCACGAGGTAGCCAATTTTATCAGCCTCTGATAAAAACAGAAATCACAAAAACATTAGAAATTAAAATCCCATTTATTCATCCTGTGCTGCCCATTTGGAACAAAGTGACGGTGACAACAGGCTAAGCAGATTAGTATGGGCATTATTCCTTTCAGCCCCTCCTCTCCCAAGGTATTCCCTCACCACACATTACAGCACTTTGCGGGTCTTGCCAAAAATCTCTTCCCCCATTAGATGTGCCAAAAATACTTTGTCACTACAACTGGATCCCTTGATTGCAAATAGCCGGCAGATCCATTCTGGAATCTCTTGAGTTATGTGGACTTTGTGACCTTAAAACCCCCATAAACTGTTTTAAAGCAAACTATTTCACTCAAGGAAGAATAACTGAATCAACAAATAAATAAGCATGGGATATAGTCTCAGAAGAAAATACTATAGTGTTAGTAAAATAAAACTGTCCTCTAAACATACCCTCAGTGCCATCGGGCTCAGCCTGCTCTTCCCGCTGCTTCTGCTTGAACTTCATGTTCCCATGATGTATCACAGCTCCAGTCAGCTTGAAAATGCCTGCTTTCTCTTCCAAAGTGAAGCCCAGGATGTCGATGGCAGTCTAAAGAATGGTTCAGGCTTATTTAAACTTGTTTCTTCAAGGTTATTTAGAGACCTCACGGTTTACTGCTTTGTTATCCCTTGATGTAAGTAATAATGTTCAATATGAACACATTAATATTGCACAGTAATAGATAACGTTGTTAGGCATGCATTGCTTTGTATTTTGTAGTATTTACTTACATCAGTGGCAATGAATTCTTCAACGTCATCGATACTCTTGACCGTGATTTCACCGTGACTGATCATGGGATAGTCGTATGGGTTTTTGGTGATGAGGAGAGCCTCTGAAATGTATACAGTTTATTTCAATATGCATACATAGGAAATGGATGTATTGATCCTACAAACGCATGCAGGCCTGTGGCCAAATGACAAACCTATCAGCTCAGGTTTGTGGCCTGTCATGAGCTGATAGAAGATGTGGTAGCTCCTCTCAGCAGACAGCTGGAAAGTCACCCGAGACTTCTCCAGCAGGTCTGCAGCACAAGACAACAAGCTGGTTAAACGTTTATACTCGCAGCAAAATCTCTGCATAGTGATAGTTTGGAAACTTACATGTTTCAATATCTGCTGACGCCAACTTTCCAGTTGTTCCGAAATGGATTCTGATAAATTTGCCCTACAGAAAAATGCAGTTTTAATAGTGGAAGTATTTGCGATTTTCTGGTGAAGTTTCCACCTTAGACTGAGTAGAAAATGTAATTTTAAACTTTCTCAGGACAATGTTTAAGAAACAGCATTAAGTGGAAAAAATAAAACTCTAAAAATTAATTGATAATATCATATTAATCTACCAAAACTATAATGTATACTACTACACAAGCAACGACAGCATGCGTAAAAACAATCCAAAACCCAAAGGTTAGTGGTCCAGGAGAAAACTTGTGAAAAAAGAAGGACAAAAACTCACAAAGCGGGATGAGTTGTCGTTCCTCACAGTTTTGGCATTACCATAAGCCTCCAGCAGTGGGTTGGCTGCAATGATTTGATCTTCCAGCGAGCCCTTAATGTTACATGAGAGGTTTTATTCCTATTTTCACATGCATCACACACACATATGCTATATATTACTATTTACCTGCATTTTTCCAGGAACGGCCTCATGCTTCTTTCCACCAGCCACAGCGATTGTCGCAAAGTACTGGATGACACGTTTGGTGTTGACAGTCTTTCCTGCACCGGATTCTCCACTACAATGCAGATCATTAAATTGCTGGGGTAAGTCAGACATGATGCAGTACAGAACTATTCAGCACAAAGCTAACAGAATTAAATCATTGAAAACGAGTGCACTGTAGCGTTGACTTACGTAATCAGGATAGATTGATTCTCACGATCTGAGAGAATGACATTGGAACACATTTGAAAGGATTAATTTAACGTCAAATAATTTTCTTGTATTAGAGAGACAGAGACAGATAGAGACACTGATTGATACCTTGGAGCATGAACTGATAGGCGTTGTCCGAGATAGAGAAGATGTGCGGTGGCGCCTCGATCCTCTTCTTTCCTCTGTATCCTGCTACAACCGCTGAGTCGTACACTGGGAGCCACTTGTAGGGGTTCACCGTGACACAGAACAGCCCCGAGTAGGTCTGGAGACAGAGATGGAGATGCAGACACGTCATGCCTTCATGTCTTCATTCACTGAGGCAATGATCAGGACAAACTCACGTAGATCATCCATGCAGCATAACGCTCTTTGAGGTTATAGAGCACAGAGGGCTCACTGAGGTGCGTCATCATGGCCATGTCCTCAAGCTTGTCAAACTTTGGAGGATTCATGGGGAAGATGTCATCGTCCTTTACATTGAGGGTCTGCACCAGAACAACGAAAACAAATTACATCTAAGATAGTAAAGCACCAGCACAAGATGAATGTAAGTATTTGCCAGCAGTCTCTTCACTTCCCTCGCGTGAACATACCTTCCCACCTGCAATCTCTACTGTGGCTTTGCCACCCTCCTTCTTCACTATTTTCCCCTTTATATACATTTGAGTGGGCTCTGCCACATAATAAGCTGTTTTGGCATCAAAGGGAGTGTTTTGAGCCTCGATTCTCTCCCTTTCTGATTTCCGGAGGTAAATGGCCGCCGGGCCAAAACACTCCATTTCTGGGTCTACACTCATGGCGGCACTGTAAAATTGAATAAAAAGGTAAAATGCATTCATTTATATAATTAAAATGTATATTAAGATCAAATTCAATACAATATAAAGTACATGACTTCATATTTGATTAATACATTAATGTATCACTAGACTTACGTTTCTGTTGTACTTGTTTTGTGGATACTACAAAAAAGAAAAGCAAGCTGTATTAAAGAATTGTACTTGAAACACTGCTTAACAATTACTTCTTGAATGCCTTGATTACTGCTAAAAGTGCCATAGAAGTCTTACCTTTGTTGACAGCCTATCAGTCCACAGATTTTGACAAGCCTGGGAGCGCTTCTTTTATACTGGCATCTCTTGAAACAGGGCAGGATCAGCCCTCCTGTTAAGGCCAGTGAGGCTCTCTCAGAAGAATGCCATCACATGGTCTCCATCGCCACAACTGTTGTCACCTTATCCTGCACAATGCAAAAGGAAACTACATTAAACCACAAATTTCTGCCCAAAATTATATTTTTTACTATGCATTTTAACATATCAATATTTGCTTCTGTGCAACAACAAGAGATCATTTTATATATATTGTATATGTGAGTTATTCTATATAAATATAGGAAAAAGGCTATTACTTCAAATCTTTTTGAATGTTGGCCAGAGAGTCTCTTTGACAGGATTATGTTCTCAATCTAGATCCAACCATTTAAGGTTGCTCTACCATCAAGCAAACATTGTTCCCAACACATCTTGAGAACAGGGCCAAATGTTTCACCAGAGCTAATTTAAGACCCCATTATGATCCATTATACTGTTTTGTTTTCTCTCCAAAGAAAGACGACACTTTGGATGCTGCAGAAAGTATTCTCTTGTGGTACGATTCAGTTGCAATAAACGGTGATATTCAATATGTCTTGCCAAAAATACCCTCCAGCTCAGGGATGCCCAAGAGCTCACTTTGGCCATTGTTGACAAATGCATTGAAGGCTTCTGTTAATTACATGTCAGATGTACATCATCATCCTATTACTAAACACCAAAGAAATAAGCAGCCCGCTCCTTATCCTTGGTTCAGACAGTCACTATTGTAAGTCATAAACTCATCAAGGGCGATTTAGCTTACGCTCTGTATCTTTGTTAGTGTAGATCTAAACAGAAACGGTTACTGCTCCTCGGTCAGCTGATGAATTCAAAGTATACGTTGTGCTTTATGTTGGGTTACTATTGGGGCCTCTGATCCCACCCAAGCTTGTGCCACCTAAATGAGGTATGTGCAAATGTGTGGTTGAAAGTATTTACACTTATAGCTAAGACAAAGAAAAACGAATTTTCTTCCTTGACTCTGAATATGGAGCTATGTTGTTTAATGTGTTGTGTAGATTGTTTAATGAGAACTTCTTGTCATGTCTAAATTACCAACAATAGCCACTATCATTTATGCAGAGTTTATATTCCTGTGACACTTAGATAAACATGCAAAGACCAGAAGCAAATTAATGTGATAATCTCATTTGTTTTTTTCACTTGTAATCTCTGTACTTTATTTGTGTACACACAAGGAGGAGCAGAGAAGAGGAGAGGAGGTAAGGAATATGGTACACATTGATAAGCATCATTGTGTACTGCAGTGTAACCAGAGAAAAGTCGCTCAGAGAAGACAAAGAAATGAAAATCAATTCTTATCGGTGAATGTGGCCGAAACATATGGATGCATCCTGTATAATTGCAATACCATCAAACTGAATTAATTACCAATGTAAATATATGAACTTGTTTGTTCGCAAGGTTTCACTTGGAATTTCTTTTAATTCATAAAAATAGATTTGAAAATCATTTGCAAATATTTTCCTAAATAATAACTGATTAATATTTTGCCAATGAGTGGACCAGCTGTTGGTTTTTAGTAAATACTGTCAAGTTTTCAGAGTGGAAAAGACATTTTTGGATTGTTGCACAGTAGGGTTTTGGGTTTTAGTCCAGACCTGTACATGAGGTTAGCATGTTCTCCCATGTCTACAAGGGTGTTTGTTTCCTCCCAGTACAAAAAACAGGCAGTGTATCGGTGAATACTGGTGACTCTAAATTAACAACAGTTGTGAAAATGAGAATAAATGCTTGTTTTTGGATGTCCATCTCCCTGTGTCTCAGACTTATGATGTGCGTGCTACCTGTCCATGTTGTGTCCAGCCTCTCAATGTCGTCCGATTTCAGCCAGCATAGGCTGCAGCCCCCCAGAGCCCTGCAAAGGATAAGTGGTGCATCCGCTACAGGTTAGTAGTTTTCTATACTGAGATACAGAATAGTGATATAGTTCCTCATTCTTCTTTTCATCATTGCTCATTTCTGACTGAAATGTTTCCCAAGTCAACTTTATTATTTCTTTTTATTCAGGGACACTTTCAAGCCACTGTAATACTCAAAATGTTACTTTAAAGGGACATTTGTTCTCTACAGTATCAAATCAAATTGCTATGAGGTGTAAAGCATGAGCAACACAAAACTTGGCACAACCGCTGTGCGTTCCAAGAAATATGAGCCCACATGGTGGCGCTCTAATGACAGCTCCAAAATAAAACTTTTGAAAGGTCCCCTTTTGACCTAACTTAGTTGTCCACCTGATGAATTTCAATTTTCATTTGAAAAAAGCATTTTGGCAGATCCTAGGTTGTTGATCTTGTTTGGTTTTCAAAACCCTGACCAGTAAAATAATTTATGGGTCTTATGGAAAAAAATAAAAAATAAAGATGCCCACATCATCCTAATTCTTGGTAGATATTTTCAAGTCTTCTTAGGAATAGACTTGCTGAGGTATTTTCAGTCTGACCCATGACCATACATACACACACACACAATTCTCAAGATATCTTATATTGATTAGTCAATTTCATTTAAATATCCCATATAATGCTCTTTTTCCACAAGTTAACGCAGTTCACATGCAGACACTTATATGAAATATCTGTCTTTGGTGAAAATAGCAAACAGGTGCTGAAGGACAGCGTCCGTCATTTCTGTCTCAATCAGCTCTGTGAGGAAAGCCTCTGAAAACGAAAACGAAACTAAGTTCAACTAATGTGCATGCATGTGCATACACATCTTGTGCACATTCTAACAATGTGATGTCACATAAACGAGGAGGATTTCTGCCAGACGCATTCCAGTAGGTGAAGTACAAACTACACAGGATTGACTGGATGGTTTATTGAGCTGTTTTTGGGTTGATAATGATCCAAACTCACCATAATAGTGTAGAAACATGGGAAACATGAGTTTTTCATAATATGTCCCCTTTAAGGGGGATTTAAATTTTCTGACACACTGATCTGCTAGTTCTCCAAGAAAGGCATTGGGAAAACATGCTGTAACTAAAATACATACAATTTATTATGAGTAAAGGAGACAGTAAGTATATTCAAACATGCTATATGAGTAACGTATGAGTAGTTTGATAGATAAAACATCAATTTAATGACCCCTCCCACACACACATACACACCAAATGATCTTGGGAACAGGAGGATAGAAACATGCTGCAATTCTGAAATCAAATTATTTAGTGTAAGACAATTTAAAATGAAAATTTCACAAGTCTTCAAATAACTAACATACAATATTACAGCAGAAATGGTATGAAAATAATACTGATATATGCATGAATTAAATTGCACATCTTATGGACATTTTAATTAAATAACAAGTATTAGTTGATAATTAAAAAGTAATAACAAGTAGTGACTTGCACCAATCTGATAAAAAATTAAAACCACTCCCAGGTCAAGTGAATAGCATTATAGCATTCAGACCATATTTAACCACAGCAGCATTCCAATGTTGTGACTGATTTTGGGTCTTGGGGTTACAAGGTGGGCCTCCATGGACCTTTTCAGCACATACCGTTAACTGCAGTGTTTAGATTGGGGGGTGCACGTTAAAAACATATCCACATGAATGCCCAAAGAATGCAAGGTTTCCCAGCAGAACATGACATTGTTGAGAAATGGACAATGTTTTCACGTCACCGTGTTTTGACTGATCATTGTGCTACTATTCTATGGCTGCGTTAGCTAAATCAGTCTGGGGTTGCTGTATCACATTACTTATTCTTCAACTCAGAGGCTTATTGCTAGGGAGTATTTATTTTCCTCATTGGTGTTCAGCAAGTGTGTGTGTGTGTGTGTGTGTGTTCTTTGTGTTGTGGCTTAACTGCTGAACAACTGTTGCTGCAGTTTCTCTTTCTTTGACAGATTGTCATTACTGCGCCTCATGTCTACACACTTTATTATAGCTGTGTTTCCTGGCAGCACCTGTATTAATCTGCCTCTGACTATTGGGTTGTGCTGGTTACATTTGGAATTTGTGTAAGGTCTTTAGAAAAACAGGCTGGCGATCCAACTGCGGGGCGATGGTGGCGCAGTGGTTGAGAGGGTAGTCCTATGATCGTGAGGTTGGTGGTTCGGTTCCCAGCTCAGGCGCATGAGTGCGCTGTCGTTGTGTCCTTAGGCAAGACACTTCACCCACATTGCCCCCGGGTGCCTGCGCACGCGGGGACCAGCAGCAGACTGCGGTTAGACTGTAGCTGCTGTAAACCAAATTGCCCCCCGAGGGACAAATCAATAAAAAAAAAAGTACTGCTCATATTTAATTTGCACCACATAAATCTGTCTTTTAGCAGGATAAGAAAAATATTTCTGAAACGTTTTTGATTCAGAAATATTTGAGTTGTTCTCTGCTGGAAATTGATGGACGGTCTCCTTGAGACTGGGGAGTGAGCTACTGCCTCAAGTGAGGAAATTTAATCATCTTTGGATCTTATTCATGATGAAGGAAAAATGGAATGTGAGATGAACAGGAATTTTGGTGCCATCAGTAATGCATCCAGTATTTCATTGGTTGAGAGGATTGAGCCCCAGGTAAAAGTCTTTACCAGTTGACTTAAGTTCCAACCCACCTGTAGAGTGATGAACACTGGGTAATGGCTGAAAGAAGAGTGGCAAAAATATGTTTATTTTCAAGAGTGACTGGGCTTAGCCTTGGAGATAGGGTGAGAAGCTTGGGAAAGAAGCTCAGAATAGAGCTTCTGGTCCTTCATGCCAAAACAGCAGCTGGTTCAGGCACCTCAATGACTTGGTACATTCAGCTGGGAATGGGATCTGGGATCGAACCAGATCTTGCTGGAGGGATATCTCATCTGGTCTAGGAAGCATCTTGGGATCCAGATAAACTAAAGAAAATGCATTGATAGATGGAACGATTTTGTTGAAATGTCTGGTTTTTCTTATGGCCCAAGGACTCACTTTCCTGGACTTCATGACTACTGCCTACAATACTTTGACAAATATGACAAAATAAGATCCCCGTGCAATCCAGTAGTATGTATGTATCTGGATCCACATCCGGTGATTCCGAATGTTTAAATGTATAGGCTTCACGGAAAATTATCTGAGGAATACTGTATCAAAAGTACAACTGCCATTCTCTAATTACTGTCCTGTTGGGACAGCCACATTCCTGAGATTAACGAGAAGTAATGAATGAACATTTAAATGACTATACTTGAGTATTCACCTGAATACAACAGGTGAACTATCTAGTGTCATTTCAATTTTAATTGTGAATATCTTCATATTACAAAATGATATAAAATCTATGCAACCTTACCTGTAATTTAAAATGTGAATTTTAGATTACAGTGAACTAAAGTATAGTGATACATGAATTCATGCCACACAAGGCATATAAATATATGTACCGGTAAATAAATGTCTGCAGACCATGACAAGCACCGCGCCTCTTGTCTAAAGTCAGCTGAGATAGACTCCAGCAACACCCGTGTCCCGCAAGGCAAATAAGGGGCTGTAGATGAGACGAGAAAATGGATGGGTGGATGGATGGCAGACTTGTCAGTCAGGCTTCAGTGGAATGATGTGCTACTGCTCCCCCTTGTGACTAAAAGTGAAGATATTCAACATCCTGTGCCTGCAATATACAGGACAAGCTAAACTAAACTAAACTAAAAAAAACTAAACGAGATTTACAAGTTGTGAGTAAAATTGAGTTTTGTAAACGTGTTATACCTTATTGAAAAGGGTTCAGATGGACTGTCCAGGGAGTTTCACTGCCTTCTGTTCAATGCATGGTGGGATAGATTGAAGCATGCCTCCGTGACCTTGAATAGGGATAAAGATGAAATGAAACAAAAGTGAACTGATATATATTTTACAACATGAGTACATTATTGTACAATTATCAAATTGTATTACAATACTTGGTGTTCTATACTATGAGTTGATGGCATGGCAGTTGGAGTGAATAAAGAACCAGAGAAAGATAATGACAGAGAGACTGGTAACATAAGCAGTGTGTTTTCTTCTGGGCAACCCGAGGCTCCCACTGGTGTTTATAAGAGCTCTCTTGACCCGGCCAACAAAATACTACAGCAGCCACTCCTAATGTGGTCATAACAGAGTTTGTTTTAAGTTACAGCACCTTTGAATCACCTATTAATGTATATCATCCATATGTCACAGAAATGTCGACCACATTGCATATCAAATAGATTCGAAAATGATCAGCGCCGTATCATGATGTAAAGTTCCAATTTTAATCTAAAATAAAGTCAGAAGATAGGATTTAATTTAATACTATGGAGAAGGATTCAGTCCCACCACTTTACTTCACACCGTCTCATGCACTGATCCCAGGAGCTCTGCTAAAAGATGGGCATGTAGAACACTCAAAGTCCAACACTAATGTTATCCGACAGACCCGAACCTTGTCACAAATGTTCTGATATCCATTTAAAGGAGAACAATTGCAGCCACTGGTTCATAGGGCAGTAAAGCTTGATCCTAAAGTATGAATGGCAGCGCAGCAGTTGTAATACAGCTTTAATGCAGAAGTTAAGATGAGGACACAAAAGAGTCTCCAGATCCTGAAGACACTGAGGCTGAATATGAGGATAGCAAGCTTCTCATTCACATTTTATACCCTCAGTTTACAAGCCACAAAAAAATCCAAAGCAACGCAATCATACAATTCCAGTGATGGTAAATTAAATGAAATGAAACATATAGGTGTAAAAGTCAGTCAATATAGACAATTAGCGTTAGTCTATCTAACATGAAGTAGCATTTAAAGCACAGATGCAGCAACACCTGGAATAGAGCGCTAAACAGAATCACAGGATAATATGTACCGGAACTTACAAATGTAATATCATGTAAATATATATCCATCCATACTCTGTGTCCATCTTGTAGGAATGTTACACACCTTGGCTTGTTATCCCGAGCCCAGTTGTTTCAACTTGACAAATGGAGAGAGTGACAGACAGACAGATCAAAGAGCATAAAAACACAATAAGCCTCTTGGGCATGTGGCATTTGGTTTGAGTATCAACACAAGCCTGATGCTATATTTGAGTTTTGCCCTAATAAGACAGAAGATTTCCGAGCAGGTATCGTGTGACATTGAAGACAGAGCCTCATTATATCTTATGGGTAAGCACTTCAGAATTTCTTCCACCCTTTCCACTGGTAACGGTGTCTGATGACTGTCTACCCACACTGGCTGTTGGCAATTCTTGGCAAAACTTATTGGCCATGAATGAACTTGCCATCGCCAACGACATCTCCAGTCCCATCACATTCTGTAGTCTCAAACAGAGCAGTTTAAAATCAAACGCCAAGATAGAGTCGACTTTGATGCACCCAACAAAACTTCATGGTAAGCTTGATTACATGCAGAACACAAGGACGGAAGTCAATTCATCACTCAGTCACTGTACATTTTAAGACCGTCTCAGTCTCCCTTGTGGGAGATCATGCGAACAAGAATAAGAGCAGCTGTTGGCACTGTTATGGAAAATAATCCCTTGGCAATCTTTCCTTTTCTTTAAAGCTCACTGGCACTCATTTAATTTTTAACAATTTCTGACTTGTAAAGACTCTGAAACAGTACACCATTGACTTTTTAAAAGGTCCTCCAGATAATGGCAAGGGTTACTATTGTGCCAAGTGACACAAAAAAGATGCATTAGTCACACCTTTGGGATGCCTGCAAGAACTCATTTAACCTTTAGTATGAACTAAATAACATATGTACATGCATGTACAGTGTATTCAAAGGCAGAAAAATCTTCACATATACATAGTGCATCAGCATGTACTGAAGTAAATATATAATAAAACATATTTTAGACATAATGTAATATAATGAAGAAAGAAAAAACATAGCTATCTCCTGTCATACATTTTTTCCAAGTTTAAAAACAGATTTAAAAAAAAACAAAAAAAAAACAATAATAGTTACAGAAAACAAAGTAGTTCAAGAGGAATAGGAATATTTCTAAAAACCAAAATGACATATCTATGTCTGGAACTGATCTGGCAAGGAAGACAACACATAAGCTGTATAAAGTGACATCATGAAGTAACAAATACTGCAGCATAAGCACTTTCCCAGGCATCATGACCAAATACAGAAATGTGCACGCAATGCAAGCTCCCATCACTCTATATAAAAAGGCACAGCAAACATCCACCAAGGACAGGCCCCCAGCAAAGGTACGTTTCTTAGTGGCTGGGATGCATTGAGGGGCAATAGACTAATTCAATGCAACTTTTAGACATATAATATTGCAATGTTTAGAGATAGAATGTACAATCTTAAAAGTAATTATTATATATAGTTGTTATTATTATTATTACATTGAATTTTCCTGCAGAACTAGCTTTTGTGAATCTTAGATCTCTGCTCTTTTCTTCAGAAGTCTGCCTTGAGATCTGCCAGAATAACCCCTGTCGTCCAAGGTAAATTAGATTATATGTTTGTCCTCGTAATCTAACTTTGCTAAAGTTAAACGGACATAAAGAATGTTCACTTTGTACGGCATTCCTGTTACTTCTTTCCTAATTTTATTGCATGCATGAAGTTACCTAAGGAAATTGATTTAATTTGATTACAGTAATAGCAGACATTGAAGAAATCACTACTTGTGCATCCATGCATCTACTTTCTTGGCATTTAAAATAAAGGACTAATGTTTGGTTCCTCTTGGCAGTAAAGGGTCATCATGAGTGGGGACCCTGAAATGGAGTGTTTTGGCCCGGCGGCCATTTACCTCCGGAAGCCAGAAAGAGAGAGAATTGAAGCTCAAAACACTCCGTTTGATGCTAAGACGGCGTACTTTGTGACTGAACCTGCAGAGATGTACCTCAAGGGGAAGCTTATTAAGAAAGATGGTGGCAAAGCCACTGTGGAGACGCTCAAAGGAAAGGTGAGGGCGAAGGCACAAGAACTCGACGGCTGTGACTTAATGTTCATAATTATTTTCAGTTTCAAACATTTGAATAACTTTTTTTAAAACAACTCATTTAAAATGTTAAATAATAATTGTATAGTACAAAATAGTTTTTCCAGGAAAACAGATGAAGCATCAGATAATAGGTTGATGGACAGATTCTAAACCTGTTTTTGTTTTTGTTTTTTTTGCCGCTTGTCTCTTTGACAGTCAATCACTGTAAAGGATGATGAAATCTTCCCCATGAATCCTCCAAAGTTTGACAAGCTTGAGGACATGGCCATGATGACCCACCTCAGTGAGCCCTCTGTGCTCTATAACCTCAAAGAGCGTTATGCTGCATGGATGATCTACGTGAGTTTGCCCTGATCATTGCCTCAGTGAATGAAGACATGAAGACATGACGTGTCTGCATCTCCATCTCTGTCTCCAGACCTACTCGGGGCTGTTCTGTGTCACTGTGAACCCCTACAAGTGGCTCCCAGTGTACGACTCAGGGGTTGTAGCAGGATACAGAGGAAAGAAGAGGATTGAGGCGCCACCGCACATCTTCTCTATCTCGGACAACGCCTATCAGTTCATGCTCCAAGGTATGAAACGGGTTATAACCTGCAGCATGTCCTCATATACAGCAGTTGTACTCTAAGACACTCTATTTCCTCTGTCTTGCAGACAGAGAAAACCAGTCAATCCTGATTACGTAAGTGACTCATTCATCCTTATGTATAATTATTGATGAGCATTGCAGTATTCACCATTTTAAATATTACTTTTGCATTACACCTCAACCTATAGTGGAGAATCTGGTGCTGGAAAGACTGTCAACACTAAGCGCGTCATCCAGTACTTTGCAACAATTGCTGTTTCTGGAAAGAAATCAGAGCAGGTTGCTAGCAAGATGCAGGTAAAAGAAGTCGAAGAAGACTAATTGAAAATATAAATGAAAAGAGGTATTGCCAATTCACAAAGTGAGTTATTTCTAGGGGTCACTGGAAGATCAAATCATTGCAGCAAACCCGCTGTTGGAGGCTTACGGTAACGCCAAGACTGTGAGGAATGACAATTCCTCACGTTTTGTAAGTTCTTGTTAGAGTTTCTCTTCAAATATGTGCTATTTTCAAACAACATTACTTTACTCAGATGATTGAATCTATTGTCGCATAGGGTAAATTCATCAGAATTCACTTTGGGACAACTGGAAAACTGGCTTCAGCAGATATTGAAACATGTAAGACTTTTTGTGACATTTTTCAAGCAGTATCTGATTTACTACAAGATGTGCATCACAGAATTGTAATAATATTTTAATGACATAAATCCATACAGATCTCCTGGAGAAGTCTCGAGTCACCTTCCAGCTGTCTGCTGAGAGGAGCTACCACATCTTCTATCAGCTGACAACGGGCCACAAACCTGAGCTGATAGGTGATTCGTGAATATTAGTGCTATTTTATTATAGCAAAAGACCAAATGTCTGATGTGGTGCATATTTTGTTCTATTTACAATTGCTTTTCCCTTCCTTCAGAGGCTCTCCTGATCACCACAAATCCATATGATTATCCAATGATCAGTCGGGGGGAAATCACCGTGAAGAGTATCAATGACGTTGAAGAATTCATTGCCACTGATGTAAGAACAATTTAAATCTGTTAACAATGTATTATATAAGGAGCTTATATTTTCATCAGTATAACAAACTAATGCTGTTGGCTAACAGAAATACATAAAACCAACTAAATTGGGATGGGTTGAGGAAGTCACTATTTAAGAAAATGCTGTATCAGATCCACATCAAAAGGCACATTCAGGATCGCATTTCTCTTTTATAAATTTTGCATGTGAGGGCATTTTTCAGCATTTACCCTGGATGAACAAAAACTGCCGAATCAGTTTCCACATCTGAGGCAAACCATACAGAAACATGTCGGTTTGCATATCTTTGGCAGACGTATGAGACTAAATATGATTTGATCAAACCCTATGGTCATATATAAGAAACCAATGATACATGATAGTGATTTTAATGTGCTCATTAATTTAATATGAGAAGGATCGTGCAATAATCCCAGGAACAACTACTGTAAAGGAAAGAGATGAACACGGTGGACATCTTTTTGATCGTGTCAATGTTTTGCCGCTTTTAGCTTGAAAGTGAACTGCAAAACAATTGTATAATAGATAACTATGTGACAGCAATTTGCCTCAAAATAAACATAAATCTGTGTTTTATGCTGTTCTCTTTTCACAGACTGCTATTGACATCCTGGGTTTCACTGCAGAAGAGAAGGCAAGCATGTTCAAGCTGACTGGAGCTGTGATGCATCATGGGAACATGAAGTTCAAGCAGAAGCCGCGGGAAGAGCAGGCTGAGCCCGATGGCAATGAGGGTACGAAACCTACAAATGATGCATTTTAAAGTAGGAGCCATGTTTTGGATACTTGAAAGAACGCCAGTGGTTTAGAATGATATAAGTTATATGTCTTTGTGAAGTTTTTTAAAATGACTTTGTTTTCTTGCAGTGGCGGATAAAATCGCCTATCTCATGGGTCTAAACTCTGCCGATTTGCTGAAAGCAGTATGCTACCCCAGAGTGAAGGTCGGGAATGAGTATGTGACTAAAGGTCAGACCGTCCCCCAGGTATGAGGATTCAACAAGAAGATCAATGAAAAACAAAACGAAAACTGTATTTTACAAGGAAATATTATTTTCGTAGAGTTATTTATTTCTATCCTGTTGTTGAGCGACTAGCATGACTAAAGTCACATCATTCATTTGTGCAATCAGGTCAACAATTCTGTCAGTGCTCTCTGCAAGTCCGTCTATGAGAAAATGTTCTTGTGGATGGTGGTCAGAATTAATGAGATGCTGGATACCAAACAGCCCAGAAGTTTTTTCATCGGTGTCCTGGATATTGCGGGTTTTGAAATATTTGATGTAAGTAAACTCGGCAGATAATACACACAGTTATTTGGAATCACTTCAATTAAAGCTATGAATGCAAGTCATTTTTGTATAGTAAAGGTCTTTACATTTACATCTTGAATTATTTAGTTCAACAGCCTGGAGCAGCTGTGCATCAACTTCACTAATGAAAAACTGCAACAGTTTTTCAATCACCACATGTTTGTTCTGGAGCAAGAAGAGTACAAGAAAGAGGGGATTGAATGGGAGTTCATTGACTTCGGTATGGACTTGGCGGCCTGCATTGAACTGATTGAGAAGGTGAGCTTTCACACATTATAGATTCACAAACGTGGAAAACTGATCAATCTGATTAATTGACACCTTTTAATGAATGTTTTCAGCCAATGGGCATCTTCTCCATCCTTGAAGAGGAGTGCATGTTCCCCAAGGCTACAGACATGACCTTCAAAAACAAAATGTTTGACCAGCATATTGGCAAAAGTGCTCCGTTCCAGAAACCCAAACCTGTCAAAGGCAAACCTGAGGCTCACTTCTCTCTGGTGCACTATGCCGGCACCGTCGATTACAACGTTACTGGCTGGCTGGATAAGAACAAGGACCCCCTGAACGATTCTGTGGTGCAGCTCTACCAGAAATCTTCAGTGAAACTGCTGGGTCACCTCTATATATCTCATGCTTCAGGAGATGGTAAAAATTATGTTTTAAAGAACATAAATATTTAATATCAAATTCATAATCTACAAATTACAATGCATAATTTGTAGCTAATATAGCTAGCCTATATTAATAGAGCATAAACAAAAATGTATTTAATGTATATTTTACAGCTGAGGGCGGTGCGAAAAAAGGTGGCAAGAAAAAGGGTGGGTCTTTCCAGACCGTGTCCGCTCTGTTCAGGGTAAGCACCACAATGTGTGTACACAATATGTAGTATGTATGCCACTGTATTTGTAAATGCTTATATTTGCATTTGTCCATGTTTCAGGAGAATTTAGCCAAGTTGATGACCAATTTAAGGAGCACCCATCCTCATTTTGTACGTTGCTTGATTCCAAACGAATCAAAGACCCCTGGTAAAGCCATTCTCAGTATTAGTTCATGGATTTCAACATTTCAACTGTAATCGTGCAACACAGATTTGAACTTACAATGTACATTTCAGGCCTCATGGAGAACTTCCTGGTCATCCATCAGCTGAGGTGTAACGGTGTGCTGGAAGGAATCAGGATCTGCAGGAAAGGCTTCCCCAGCAGAATCCTCTATGGTGACTTCAAGCAGAGGTATGTTCTAAGATTATTAGTTGCCCAATATAAAGGTCAAATATTAATCACAACATATATTCCAATCAGATACAAAGTATTGAATGCCAGTGTCATTCCTGAGGGACAGTTCATCGACAACAAAAAGGCATCAGAGAAACTCTTGACCTCCATTGATGTTGACCATACTCAGTACAAATTTGGACATACAAAGGTAACGCCTGTTTCCTTTCAGTCTGAAACTGCTGACTGATACCAAAAGTGACATCAAGTAATACTTTGTTATAGGTGTTCTTCAAAGCCGGTCTGCTGGGAGTCCTGGAAGAGATGAGAGATGAGAAACTTGCTATCCTGATCACAATGACTCAGGCTCTCTCTAGAGCCTTCCTCATGAGGAGAGAGTTTGTCAAGATGATGGAGCGCAGGTGATGAGCTTCAAATTCAAAGTGGCTCGAAATATTTTTAGATGATTGGCTACTTTATTTAAATTTTCAGGCTCTATATTTACTTTGAAGTTGTTATCAATACAAGGATAAATATCAAAATTAATCTGTTGTTTTGATACTGGCTTTCATCAGGGAGGCAATCTATTCTCTTCAATACAACATTCGTTCATTCATGAATGTCAAAACCTGGCCATGGATGAAGCTGTACTTTAAGATTAAGCCTCTGCTGAAGAGTGCAGAGACTGAAAAAGAGATGGCACAAATGAAGGAGGACTTTGCCAAGACCAAAGAGGAGCTAGCAAAGGCTCTGGCTAAGAAGAAAGAACTGGAGGAGAAGATGGTTTCTCTGATGCAGGAGAGGAATGACTTGCTGCTGCAAGTGCAGTCTGTAAGTGGGTTCATAACATCATAATGATATTACTGAACAACCTCCATTGAGTCACTTTGCAATGAGGTGATCCTGTTTGAATTGACTTTTAGGAAGGTGAAAACCTGAGTGATGCAGAGGAAAGGTGTGAGGGGCTCATTAAAGCAAAAATTCAGTTTGAGGCCAAAGTCAAGGAGACGAGCGAGAGATTGGAGGACGAGGAGGAAATAAATGCTGAGCTGACTGCAAAGAAGAGGAAGCTGGAGGACGAGTGCTCTGAGCTAAAGAAGGACATCGATGACTTGGAGCTCACCCTGGCAAAAGTGGAAAAAGAGAAGCATGCCACTGAAAACAAGGTAGGTTTATATATATCAACCCCTTCTAAATACATATACCCTCTAAAATCTGTTGCATAATACTATGAACACAGGTTAAAAACCTGGTGGAGGAGATGGCATCTCAAGATGAGACCATTGCCAAGCTGTCCAAAGAGAAGAAAGCCCTCCAAGAGGCTCATCAGCAGACCCTTGATGATCTGCAGGCCGAGGAAGACAAAGTCAACACTCTGACAAAGGCCAAAACCAAACTGGAGCAGCAAGTGGACGATGTATGGATAGTTTACAGGCCGTGATTTTAATTCCCCTGACAAAGGACAACAAGAAATATTGTCTCATCTCTTTTAAAACAGCTTGAAGGTTCCCTGGAGCAAGAAAAGAAGCTTCGTATGGACCTTGAGCGAGTTAAAAGAAAGCTTGAAGGGGATCTTAAATTGGCCCATGAAACCATGATGGATCTGGAGAATGACAAGCAGCAGTCTGATGAAAAATTAAAGAAGTGAGTGCAATTTAACCTATACAGTATCTATTTAGGCAGCAAGAAATCACAATAAAATAATTTACATTTAAAAACCATACAACATTGAAACGGTTCAACAAAAACCTTTTTGGAAAACCGGCAGTTGTAAAATGCTGCAGTTAGTTACCACCACAAATTATTTAAACAAAATACTTTTTTGAACGTTCAAAAGGATGTATTGGTGATTTAATCAATGATTTCAAGATTAATAATAGTCAAAAACCTGATCTTAGCACTGGCACAAAGTTCAATGACATTCTGTATTTGAGATCATATGAATGAATATTTCTCCCTTCAAAGGAAGGACTTTGAAACTAGCCAGCTTCTTGGAAGGATTGAGGATGAGCAAGTACTTTGTGTTCAGCTTCAGAAAAAGATTAAAGAACTTCAGGTTGGCGGAGTATCTTTAACGTGTCCATCATTAATTGCACTCCAATGATAATGCACTTGTACTTGACCTGTTTGCAGGAATATATTTAAATGTGACTAGGGTTATTCTTTCACCAACATGTAAATATTAGGCTCGTATTGAGGAACTTGAGGAGGAGATCGAGGCTGAGCGAGCTGCTCGGGCCAAGGTGGAGAAGCAGAGGTCCGATTTGTCCAGGGAACTTGAGGAGATCAGCGAGAGGCTCGAAGAAGCTGGTGGAGCAACATCTGTTCAGATTGAAATGAACAAGAAGCGTGAGGCCGAGTTCCTGAAGCTGCGTCGTGATCTCGAAGAGTCCACCCTGCAGCACGAGGCGACCGCTGCAGCACTCCGCAAGAAGCAAGCCGACAGCGTGGCAGAGCTGGGAGAACAGATTGATAACCTCCAGAGAGTCAAGCAGAAGCTGGAGAAAGAGAAAAGCGAGTACAAGATGGAGATTGATGACCTCACAAGCAATATGGAGTCTGTTGCTAAATCAAAGGTGACATCTTACCAGCAAATGATTTGCCATAAATCAGTCTGCAACAAATCTGTCTTTATTCAGCTCACAGAATCAGACGGCATCACTTTAAATCTACAGAGTACATTACATCACTTTATGTCAGCAAATATTTGTGATCATTTCAGACCAATCTGGAGAAAATGTGTCGTACTCTTGAAGATCAACTAAGTGAGATAAAGTCCAAAAACGAAGAAAATGTGCGACAACTGAATGACATCGGGATACAAAGGGCAAGACTGCAAACAGAGAATGGTGTGAACATTAGTTCTTATTACCAATTATGATCTCATATTTCTGATACAATGAACATATTTGTATTTAAATAGTTTTTTTTTATTTTTTTGTCTCACCTCAGGTGAAATCAGTCGGCAACTTGAGGAGAAAGAAGCTCTGATCTCTCAGCTGTCAAGAAGCAAGCAGGCTTATACCCAGCAGATCGAGGAGTTCAAAAGGCTCATTGAAGAGGAAGTGAAAGTATGTGCATATTATTGCAGAACATTAGGGGTTACGAATTAAAAATTGTTAAGTTCAAAGAACAAAGCCTGGTATAGTTTAGTTATTTAAAAAGAAACTGTCTTTCTCTGTCAGGCCAAGAACGCCATGGCTCATGCTCTTCAGTCGTCTCGTCATGACTGCGATCTGCTCAGAGAGCAGTTTGAGGAGGAGCAGGAGGCCAAATCGGAGCTGCAGCGTGCAATGTCCAAGGCCAACAGCGAGGTCGCTCAGTGGCGAGCCAAATACGAGACCGATGCTATCCAGCGCACTGAGGAGCTGGAGGAGGCCAAGTAATGAACACTCCTGAATTCACATTGTTTCCATGAACACTGATTCTGCAAATCATTATCAAAGCTGTTTACTCCATGTTTAAACAGGAAAAAGCTCGCTCAGCGTCTTCAGGATGCAGAGGAGTCCATCGAGGCTGTGAATGCTAAATGCGCCTCTCTGGAAAAGACCAAACAGAGACTCCTGGGTGAGGTGGAAGATTTGATGATCGACATGGAGAGAGCCAATGCTCTGGCGGCTACCCTCGACAAGAAGCAAAGGAACTTTGACAAGGTAAGAAATATATTCATCCCTCAGTTGCTTAAATGAAGACTCTAGAATTCTTGAAGCATTAGGATTATTTTTGTGCTTTAAGGTTCTTGCAGAGTGGAAACAAAAGTATGAGGAGAGCCAGGCAGAGCTAGAGGGATCTCTAAAAGAAGCTCGCTCTCTCAGCACTGAGATGTTCAAACTGAAGAATTCATACGAGGAAGCTCTGGACCACCTGGAGACCCTGAAGAGAGAGAACAAGAACCTGCAACGTATGCAATTCAAAAATACTATGACGATAAACTCACCACTAAACCGACTAAAAAACATTATTGACAGTAGTCTGATTGTTAAGAGTTTCACAGATCTTACATCTGGTCAGCACACATTGTTGCCCATTTAAATAGCACTTGGCATGAGGGCAAGTGTGGAAGAGTATGCCCCCTAGTTGGCCAACAGTTTACTGTATACAGTCTAGCATCAAATGCACAAAGGCACAAGTGTACAGAATATTAAAGCCAAATGTAAACCAAGAAGACAAAATAAATAATGCATTTCACCCCTCCAATACTTAAAACTCTTCATTTCTTACAGAGGAGATCTCTGATCTAACTGAACAAATTGGTGAGAGTGGAAAAACAATTCATGAACTGGAGAAAGGAAAAAAGATGGTAGAGGCAGAGAAGTGTGAACTCCAGACTTCACTTGAAGAGGCAGAGGTACTGTCTACTAACAAATATGTCCACGTAATCACAACTTTCAATGATGCTGAATGTCTCTTATTTTTTATTTTATGTTTTGCTTTTTGCAAGGCTGCCCTGGAGCATGAGGAATCTAAGATTCTCCGTGTTCAACTGGAGCTCACCCAAGTCAAGGGTGAAGTTGACAGAAAACTGGCAGAGAAGGACGAGGAGATGGAGCAGATCAAGAGGAACAGCCAGAGAGTGATAGAGACCATGCAGACCACTTTGGATGCTGAGATCAGGAGCAGGAACGATGCCCTGAGGATCAAGAAGAAAATGGAGGGAGACCTCAATGAGATGGAGATTCAGCTGAGCCATGCCAACCGCCAGGCAGCTGAAGCCCAGAAGCAGCTGAGAAACGTGCAGGGACAGCTTAAGGTACATCCACAGAAGGATCTGTATCAAATTACTTCAAAATAATTTGCATATTTTTTATGATATATGTGTCCATGTTCCATGATTCAGGATGCCCAGCTGCACCTTGACGATGCTGTTAGAGGTCAGGAGGAAATGAGGGAGCAGGTGGCCATGGTGGAGCGCAGGAACAACCTGATGCTGGCTGAGATCGAGGAGCTGAGAGCTGCACTGGAGCAGACAGAGAGAAGCCGCAAGATAGCCGAGCAGGAGCTGCTGGATGCCAGCGAGCGCGTGGGCCTGCTGCACTCTCAGGTCAATAAAGATTCAAATCATGATATGCCTGAAAATGGAAGTATGTGAGCAATACTCTCATTTTCTGACCTGAAAATGGATGCTTGTAAGTCCCGTATTATCATCTTTACAGAACACCAGTCTCATCAACACCAAAAAGAAACTGGAGGCTGATCTCATCCAGATCCAAGGTGAGGTGGAGGATTCTGTACAGGAGGCAAGAAATGCTGAAGAAAAGGCCAAGAAGGCCATCACTGATGTGAGTCATCCTCCTCATATTTCACGCCAGAAATATGCAAAATATACAACAATGCCGGCAACAATATGCTTCAAAATAGGCTGCCATGATGGCAGAAGAGCTGAAGAAAGAGCAGGACACCAGTTCTCATTTGGAGAGGATGAAGAAGAACCTGGAGGTGACAGTGAAGGACCTGCAGCACCGCCTTGATGAAGCTGAGACTTTGGCCATGAAGGGTGGAAAGAAGCAGCTCCAGAAACTGGAGGCCCGGGTCAGTGTAATGAGGTCCAACCTCTGCATATAAGCCACAGAATAATTTTCTATTTTTTGAATCACTGCATTTTTTTGGCCACAAAAGGTTCGAGAATTGGAGAGTGAAGTAGATGCTGAACAGAGACGTGGTGCTGATGCTATCAAGGGAGTGAGAAAATATGAGAGAAAAGTAAAGGAGCTCACATATCAGGTATATTTCTTTTTATAACACTATTACCTACAACAGAACTATATATGGTCTCAACAATATTTGTGAATATGCTTATCATAGCATAAGCTTTGTACTACAAGAGTCTATCATGGTTGATTTATATTTAGACTGAGGAAGACAGGAAGAATATTACCAGACTTCAGGATTTGGTGGACAAATTGCAGCTGAAAATGAAATCCTACAAGCGACAAGCTGAAGAAGCTGTGAGTATAACTAATGCGCGTGATGACACGTGAAGTGAAAATGTTACATTTTACAGAGGCTTTGACTTCACTTTTGTTTATCAAACAGGAGGAACAGGCCAACTCTCACCTGTCCAGGTACAGGAAGGTGCAGCATGAGATGGAGGAGGCTGAAGAACGTGCCGATATTGCCGAGTCTCAAGTCAACAAGCTGAGAGCAAAGAGTCGGGAAATTGTCAAGGTAAAAATAAATATCAGACCCAATGAAATCAAATTTGCATTCAACATTGCAAACTGTTGCATTTACAAATGTTTTAATCTACATTGTCGTGTCATTTCAGACAAAGGACATGTAGGAGTGATGAATAAATCAAGATTAAAGAGTCACAAGAACTCATACAATATGCGTGTCTTGTCGCTCGTTTCTTCTTGCACATCCAAATAAAGTCAGTTTGTTGCATCTTTTTGTATTTCATTTCTGTCTGACTGATCGAATGATTGAATATTGAAGGATTTCACAATCTTGCGATCTGACATTCTGCATGTGGAACAATGTAACGCAACAATCCCATAAACCCAGTTAAGAGCATAAGTCTGCAGTGTGTCCATTAAACAAGAGATAATTTCACCCCCTTTCTGCATATTATAGGACTAAAGGATAGCTGGTTTATTAACAGTAAATTCATAGTTATTAGTAATTTGACATTAAATTATGCAATAAAACGTTTAGTTTCAAATTTTATGATCGTAAATCGTAGAGAATAACTTCATACAGTTGTTTCATGTCTGTCTTTTTCTATGACACTGCTTTAGTAACAACATGGGCCCATTGAATCACGCAACAATGCTAAGGCGTAAACATAAGTATAAGTAACACAAGTATCCCAACTACACCTGATATGATTGTGTTTTTTATTTAAATACTCATGTCACATAGGGAGCAGGTCCATTTCATAACCAATAAACTGCAGTATACCTGAGCAAATACATAAATTATTTACAATTACATTTATTATTAATTCAGGGTAGTATTAGACATTTTTTATTGCAAATATATATTTCTCTTTCATTCGCCTTTATTCAATTTCGTTAACTGCTGGGGCAGAAACAAGAGAACGTCTCGTCTTCTGCCACCAGAGGTCAGCCGTGAGCCACACACACACGCATGCACACACACACTCTCACGCACAATCTGCTGCTCTCTGCTGGAGAGTCCGCAGTGGCGCGCGTCTCGGCTCATCGTGGTATCTTGTAATATGCGCAAATTGGCGTATCTTTTGCTTTGACTGTTTGCTTCTGTTCCCCGTCGATGCGGGGTCGGGTTTATGGGTCTATCTTGGGGGGGGGGGGGTTGGAGTGCGCAGCGCGCAGTGCGCTCTCTGCATGCACCCGGTGCACTGAGCGTAAACAAGAACGCAGCTGAAGACTCGGTGGTGGTGGCGACCGGACCCACCCCCGTTTCACCGACACCAGTTTCATCATGAGATCCACTCCGGTTACAGTGTGAACAACAGTTACACGCTGTGTTAAACTGGGCAGCATCTTTTACTGGCCGCCACTAACTGGGCCGATGCGCGCATTGCCGTTCCAGATGATGCTTCGCTGCTGAGGACGAACCCTCTTCTCTTTTGCGTCACGGGACAATGACAGATAACAACGGAACTCCGGATGCTGCTGCTGCCGATGATGGCGCGACTCAGACCCGGAGCTCGACCCTGCAGCCGCTCCGGCCGCCCTGCGAGCGCCTCTCCTGCCACAAGAGCAGCGTGTGCTCCCGCTCCTACTTCGTGGTCGTAATGGTGTTTTTCCACGTGTACATCATCAACGTTATCGCGCTGCTGTTCTACGTGCACTTTAACAGCGGGCAGGAGGACGCCGACCGGAGTCGTGATGCGCCTCCCAGCAGTCGCCACCAGTCAGGGGGAGCTCCGTCTTCAAAGCCCGAGTCTCTGCGTCACGCGTCCCTCGCGAGAATCGAGGGAATACGGGTGCGTAAAGTGCGACGCTTCTTTTTATCAGTCCCTCGATTAAACTCTGCTTTATCGCCTCAGGTGGGACATGTCCAGAAGGTGTCACTGGCGCCGGGGAAAGCGCATGAAATGCGGACTCTGAGTCTGAAGCCTCTGTTGTTTGGTAAGGGCCAAATCAACCGTGCGCCATAACAAACGGCGCGTATCGGCTCTCTTTTTTTACAGAATCACATTCGCGCTCTGGGGGGAGGGTGAATGTAGAAATTGCTGAGTCACGGTCTGCTGTGCTCATGACTGACCTTAATAGCGCAGTGGCCTGCAGTCCTTTCATAAGCAGCTTTTCTTTTCTTTTTTTTAAAGGATTGTTTCAAGGATTTTTTTGACAGAGAAAAGTCTTCAATTGAAATCATGCCCGTGTAACAGATTGAACACGCCGCTGTTCAAAGTGAGGTTGCTGTCAAATAAAACATGAAGGTTTCTATCACTGTGGTGTAATGAGAAGACAAGATGAACCCAGCGTATTTATTATTAAAGAGTCAGAGTTCTAGTCGTCTGCGCAACAGTAGAGCGGTTTCTGAAACGTCTACGATGAGCATCAAGCGATGCCAAGTAGGAATATTCATGCAGCTTCCTATATATAGGACACACAACCCCTAATCACCCATACTTATCAAACTGATACACGGTGGGAATAAGTTAGGGCCCATCCCAGGAGGAGGGTGTACTCTAAAGATCACTGTAATCCTGACTCGCTATTGACTATTGAAACGAGATAAAAGAGCCAGGGGGAAATGGAGAATTCTAACAGCAACATCACTATAGTTGGATATGACGAGGTAGCAAAACAGAAAAAGTGACGCCAACAACGGAGAATATTCTGCAATCATGGACTTACGTTTGGCCGAAGAGATTTTTCTCTGTTTTAACCTTTTTATTTTTTTATTTCTACAGAAATCCCAGACTTCTTGTCGGAGGATGAATGCCGGGTGGTGACGCAGCTTGCACAGCTAAAGGGTCTGATGGAGAGTCAACTGATGGTGCAAGATGGCCAAGAAGAGCTGGCCAAGGAGCTCAACCTCAGCCCAGAGGAGATCTTCAACCTCCTGGATATCAGTCAGGATGGACAACTGCAGCTCCACGAGGTCAATATCAGTTTGGGGGCTGCGATTACACGCTGGGGTGCACGACATGCAGCAGGTGTTTGGTTCACCGTTGGCTAACTCATGCTGTCTCCACCAGATATTGACCCATTCTCGAGTGAGAGACGGCATCTGGCTCACACCGGAAACTCTGAGAGAAATCTATGCTGGGCTCAATGCTGACAAGGATGAAGATGGTATGACGTGAACTTCATTCATAAAGATATTTGGAATTGTTTTGTTTTTTTTGCTCCGTTTATTCTTCTTGCTGTGAGGCGACAGCACTAACCACTACGCCTGTGCCACTATAATAATAATAAATTGCGTATTTTTTTCTGTTAAGCCTTTTGTAGCTTAACAATGACCTCCAGATATAATCATTATATTGTATTTGCATTATGAATGCCATGTATAACCTAGAGTATATATACACTATATATAGTGATAAACAGTGGATGTGAACATTTACATGAACCAGTATGGAAAAGGCTGCAGCTCTAATTCTCCCGAACAAATCTGAATTGTGTATTTTTACATAATCTGGTTATCATCAGTTCAACGGAGCAACCATGCGTTCCTGAAATGAGCTCTATGTTCAGGATACTCTATATGATAACTACAAAAAGGTATGAATCACGTCAGGGTGTCCAGCATCAGGGTAGCATCAACCTTCTCAGGTCCTCCACAGGTTTGCTGAGTCTAGAGGAGTTCAGGCTACTGAGCAATGACGCCTTCCAGCGCTTCCTGATGCAGCGAGGCGTAAAGAGGAGTCAGTTGGTGAGGAACAGCAGGCATACATGGCTTTACCAGGGCAAAGGAGCACACCAGGTCCTGCAGGACATCAGGGAGAGGTATGCAAGCCCAACCTGGTCCATTTAGGACTGTTGTGTTATGATAAGTGTCAACACATATGAAAACAGGACAATTTCAACATGACAAATGTCAATATTAAGATAAATGTTTCCCCAGGTATTCACACCTTTTCTTTACCTCTCTCTCTAACAAAGGGTGATCCGTCTCATCCGGCTCCCGGCTACATTAGTCGACCTCAGCGAGCCGCTTCAGGTGGTTCGCTATGAGGAAGGAGGACACTACCACGCCCACCACGACAGCGGGCCCGTGTACCCTGAAACAGTCTGCACACACACACGCCTTGCAGCCAACACCTCCACTCCTTTTGAGACGTCCTGCAGGTGAGCTCAGCGTCGACTGAAGTGACTAAAACAGAAATTAACGGTAAATTCGCACTTCATTGTGCAGATGGCATGTTAGATTTTGTGTTTGCTTATAGTGAACTTTAATTGTAAAGTGTTTGTGTGTTGGATTTTTTGTCTTGTATCTTAGTGAGTGTCAATTTAAATGTGTGTTGCACACCTGTAGGTACATCACAGTTCTCTTCTACCTGAACTCTGTTGAGGGGGGTGGGGAGACTGCATTCCCTGTGGCTGACAACAGGACCTATGATGAAGTGGTGCGTAACTGTGCATGTGTTTGACAATGTGCACAGAGAGCCCTGCAACAGTACTGCCTACATACTTTGCATGTTGTCGAGAAAACTGGGCCATTGATTTAGATGTCATGTTTTAGGCTCTCATACAAAATGACGTCGACCTTTTGGACACCAGAAGGAATTGTAACAAGAGTAACTTAAGGGTGAAACCTACCAAAGGAACAGCCGTTTTCTGGTACAACTACCTTTCTGACGGACGAGGTAGGATTCACATGAAAAATGTTAGCGCAAAAAATTCATGTAAACATAAACATGCAAAACAGCAGCTACCCAGTTCTTTTCCATTTGAAGCCAAGTCATATTTTGAAGCGTATTTGTTACATTTCTGGAATGCTTGCTGTGTTCCAGATGATCAGGATTAAAATTTAGAATAATTTCTCAGTCATTCACAGCCAAGGTTCACCATATGTGAAGCACACGATTGTGCGAACGGTAACATGTGAATGCTTGAATGAAGAGTTGCCTTTAGTTGTATTTTAGACAGCATGTCTGCTCTATGGGTTCTGAAACTGCTCAAGCAATTCAGTCAAAACAATATTCAATGGCCACAAAATAAACAAAAGCAGCAAGGCCAACAACTTCAATGCACTCTGTTTAATAGGTTGGGTTGGAGAGCAAGATGAATACGCTCTGCACGGAGGCTGCGTGGTCACCCATGGCACCAAGTGGGTCGCAAATAAATGGATCAACATCGATCCAGATTACCAGCGGCAGGTTCGGTACCAACAGCTGGTTTCACAGCAGACGGAGGATGACGATGACGATGAAGATGAAGATGAAGATGAAGATCTCGCTCTGAACCAGAAAGGACAAAGTTCTGATATCCATCAAGACTTGTAGCCCATAAACCAAATTCATATTAAAAATCCAAATTGGGTCAGTCCTACGCACAACCACTTTGGCACCATCTGTTGCCAGCATGTAGAAAACAGATTTATTCAGGGATCGGTGTCACAGTTGGGTTTATGCAAGGTAAATAGATACTTTTGTTAAATGTTGCTTGGATATTGTTATCCTGTCCTTTTTTTTAAATCTGCTATATTTTTGCATTTTTGGAATGTTGCACATGAACGAGCTGAGAGAAAAATCTAATCAAATGAAAAATCAGTTTGCATGAATAGCTTCACACGTATGGCAATTTCTAATAGGAAGAATTTGCACTTTAGAATTGAAATGCTACGATAGACATTTCAACAGAACATAGCATAGCAAAGTAAACAACACCTTGTAATGCTGCCATCACCAAAAAGAGGCTCACACACTCTTAGTGTGATGCATGTTGCCTTGTCTTTGTTCCATGAAATTGTCATTGATTTTTGTTGAACTGTAATTTATAGATAATGGGTTGCATGTTCTATTTCTATATTTATGTTCATCTTTAAAATGTTAAAAGTTAAATTAAGTGTCTACAGAATTAGATTATCTACATATTTTTAAGGCATCAATATAACTCTGCGATGAAATAAAATATATAATCAGTAATTTTTTGTTTTGCTTTTGCTCCGCTTTCAGCCTCTGACATTCCTCCCAATCTGTGATGAGGTGAAGGTCGTCAAAGCTGAATGCTGATGTCTCTGTCCTGAAATCAAACGTTAACTTTGTTATAATTCCATAATTAAACAATTGCATTGTCTATTTCTTACCATTGTATATATGTATATCACTGATTGTCAGCTGATGATCAGATTTGAATTAATTTTAATACGGCACTGAAATGTTTGTGAATACACAGCTGACTGCAGGATAACAACACATGACCCACCAGTACTACAATCCCCATATGCTGCCCATTACACTGTAAACATCCACACATCACGTTAACTACTCACAATGTTGTGAGCAGATTCCCTTTATGCCAGCAGACTGGAAGAAACACGTGCTCATTGACCTCACTCCACGTGTTCTGTGCACGGGCAAAACTACATGAAATGTTAGCTCTAGTAACATTATACCATTTCAAGTTAAATTGCATGGACAACAGCAAGGGCTCTTGAAAAAAAAGTGAAGAATCAATATCCAGCGCTGTGCTGACAAATGAGAGCATGCAGCTATGTGAATACAGTACATTCAATTCACAAACTTTGTCATGGATGGACAGTCTCGAGGAGTTTCTTCTTAGACATTGAACTTAACGCACAGAGTTTTGACATGTGTAAGGCATGCAGCACACTGGACCTTTAAGAGAGCGCCGTCCTGAAACCTGAAGCCAGGAGCAATATTTAATTTTAATCATTCCAGAAGTACACGTGTGCGACTCAGAGAAACATAATGGCACGGGGATACACCCCAAAATAATACATCTTACCAATGCATTCAATTAGGAAAGTCAAAATAATTCAGCATGTGTTAAAAACCTCCGCTGTCCTCATCACTCAAGCCCCTCTGGCCCGCTTGCTTTGGCCAGAACACCATCTATTTTTGGGTTAGTGGCTCAGAGGGCCACGGCGACGGAGGGGGCACATATCTCTGTCTTTTGCAATTGCACAGTTCTTCTCAAACCTCACTTTCCAACAACAACAACATATGCACACTGATGACAAACACTGATATTTATTTTTTCGCTTTGTGAAACCAAGACAACCGGAGCCGATGACATTGGTAAGGTTCTGTCAGGGGAACTGAATGCTGTGTGACGTGAGCAGCTGTCGTAACTTAGAAGAGAGCACATGCGGCATAGATTTTCTTATGTATTAGAGTAAGTACGAGATTCTGTTCATTACAGCAGTGGTTTGTTAATGGAAATGTCATAATATATTTCATTATTATTACATTATTTAAGCCTTAAGCGTTATATAGATGTGCTTTTGCATTGCTTATTTATGTCTTAGGGGTAAATATCCTTCTCGTGTTACACTGATTTCTTAAAGCTAAAATAATGAAAGCCTTATTTCCCATTTATTGAATTTATAATTTCATGACATCTGATGTCAACAGATTGTTCAGGTTTGATTTGAAATGGAATATTTTAGTCATTGATTAAATAGTAAATAAGTTAAACTAAGTTAAACTGCTGTCCAACATGATTGTGCTGATTCATGATACATGTGTATCTATTTGTTTCTTTGTTGTTCAGATACAACCTCTAGACTTACAGTGAGAGAGCTTTAAATTGAGACAAGATGGATCTTACAGCCAAACATGGTCTGGTGCTCCTCGACCAACTGAGGAAGATGAGGGAGACGGAGCATCTGACAGATGTTGTATTAGTTGCTGAAGGTATCAGCTTTCCCTGTCACCGGGTTGTTCTTGCTGCCTTTAGCCCATATTTCCGTGTTATGTTCACATGTGGCCTGCGTGAATGCAACAATAGGGAAATATTCCTGCGCGACACCCCTGCAGACAGTCTAGCCCTTCTCTTGAACTACATGTACTGCTCAGATCTTCCTCTTACTAATTCCAACGTACAAGGCATCTCCATTGCTGCGTTCCTCTTGCAAATGGACGATGTCTTCAAACGCTGTCAGCAGCACATGACCGAGAACATGGATGCCTCCAACTGCCTTGGTGTGTACTACTTTGCCCGTGATCTTAGTGCAGAGGACCTTGCAGATTACGCTCAGCACTTCTTGAGGCAGCACTTTGTTCAGGTCTGCCAAAATGAGGAGGTCCTGGAACTGGAGGCACATCAGCTGGGAAAGCTTCTGGCTTCCGACGACCTGAACGTTTCTCGAGAGGAGACCATCCTGGATGTGGTCCTTTGTTGGGTCAAACACAGAACTCCGTTGGATGGAGAGATCCGTATCCTCCACCTACCAGAGCTCTTGAGAAAGGTTCGTCTGCCACTGATAAACCCAGATTATCTAAGGGAAGCAAAGAATAGGAATACAGCTCTGCTGGGTGATAGTGAGTGTCTGGAGATACTCAACGAAGCCTTGGAGGCCACAGCAATGCATCCCTCAGCTGTACCGCGCAAACTAAAGCTCCGGTACGGCATGGAGACAACAGATCTGCTTCTTTGCATTGGTAACGACGGAGGTGGAATCCGGTCAAGATGCGGCAGCTACGCCGAGCGCAGCTTTTGCTTTGCCCCATCCACAGGGCGGACCCACTACATAACTTCACCTCGTTACGGAGAGGTTCTTGGGTATGTGTGTGCCGGAGTTGTAACTGAAAAAAATGACATTATCGTGGCAGGAGAGTTAAGTGCGCGGAGAATGTCCCGGCAAAAGGAGGCCAGTGTTGAAATCTACAGGTAGGAATTACGTGATATGATAACGTCGTGTTTACCTGGCCCACACAGATAACGCTGATTGTTGTCTTTGGCTGCCAGGTACAGAGTCGAGGCGCAGGGAAGCTGGGAACACCTGACATCGGCAGAGTACCGTGATTCATACGCTCTGGGTTCATTGGGTGACACGTTGTACCTGCTGGGTGGACAGATGAAGCTTAAGAAGCAGTTTCTCATCACTAACTGCGTGGAGCGATGGTCTCTGCAAGGCGGACCCTGGCGCAACGCAGCGCCGCTGCCCCTGCCATTGGCCTATCACAGCGTAGTCAGAATGAAAGAGCGCCTTTACGTGATGGGCGGCAGAACGCCACAGGTGACCTTGATACATGTGATTATATTAAAAAAATGCAGTCCATGTGGTTTTTGGTGTAATAGAGAAATGTTGATATTTTGGGCTGTGCTGCTCTGTAACTCTTCTATGACACCTGCTCTCCTTTCATCCGCATCTAGTCATACTGGATGGATGACGAGCCTGATCGTCTTAGCAACCGCCTCCTGGAGTACGATCCAAACACAAATAAATGGAGAGAATTAGGGCCCATGAAATACTCCAAGTACCGTTGCAGTGCTGTTGTACTCAACGGTGAAATTTTCGTGATGGGTAAAAAATGATTCCTTTAGTTAAATGTAATCAAATGGCTCTTTTCCATTTCATAGTAGTTCACAGATTCACAAATACAATTTGATGAGATATTTTGCTATTTTGCAGGAGGTATTGGGTGTGAGGGTTCAGACCATGGGCAGTCACGCCACTGCCTTGATGCAGTGGAGATCTACAACCCAGATGGAGATTGCTGGAGGGATGGGCCTCCTCTTCCATGCCCACAACTCTCACTGCGAGACACTGCCTCAAACGCAGGCGTAGTGGGAGGCAAGATTTATGTGTGTGGATACTACAAAGGAGCAGGTAGGCAAATAAATATTACCCATGGCTGAATAATGAAAAGTGTTTAAGAGATGTTCGAGTAAATGTATCGCCATTTCTTCTTCTTCTTGACTCTTAGATCGTCACGATGACATCACGAAAGACATTTTGCAGCTGGATCCCTGGGACAACCGGTGGACAGTGGTGGCTCGGCATGCTCTGATGCATGACAACTATGATGTCTGCTTAGTGGCAAATCTTAACCCAAGGGGGCTCATGCCCCCACCTGCAGACTTAGTTCAACTGTGAGATCAAAATCTGTCAGGTGAATTACTTGAGATAATCAAATATTAATTGGTGATGCACTTATTTCTGGGCCACAGGCATCCAACCTTGCAAGCAGAAATGGTCTTACTGCACTTTTGGATGAAAGATTTGAAGATAATGATTTGCACGGTTAGGATGAGAAGAGACATAGAACTTGTAAATAAAGTATTTTTGTTTGTCTCACTAAATGCCCTCAAGATGTTCAATTTACTGTCCTGTCGGCTTTTTAAAGAAAAAGGCATATTAACAAAAATGTGTTTGCATTATGCTACATAGCTGTTGTGGTTTCAACAGACACTCAAATGTTTCTCAAGTATAAATCGGAAGCAGGCTTGCAACGGCTTTACAACACAGACAACCTACATCTACATTTTAATGTTTATTTATTGAATAATAGGTGGCCATATTGTGCAGTTAACTCAAGTTTAGTTATTTTGGAGGCTGTGTGGGCCCTTTAAAATTGTATTACATCAAACTGATATTTCAATTACCTACTGTAATTCTACCCTTTCTGATGTAAAAGGGTGGAAAAATTACTTCAATGGCTAATGAATTTAGAATCAAAAGGTGCTGATAATGGAATTATTCACAAGGATAATTTATTAGCAAAAATCACCAATGAATAATTTATAGAACAGCAATAGAATCCACATTAAACTGAATAGAAAGTATGAGCATTATGATAAATAAATTGGTTCCAAAATGTGTTTGCAAACCTTTTTATTTTATTTAAGTCCCCAGTGTGAATACAAACAGTCAGAAAACATTGAAACAATTAGTTCTCTGTGTCAGCAGATAAAGGATGAAGAACTCTAATATATATAACGGTTTTTGAGTTACTAAACGGTACCTTTCTGCACATATTAATTATACATTGTTATTTTTCAAAGAAAGAAATAACCTCAACCAACAGAACAATGGTAACTCGGAATTTATACAAATCGTGAGATTTCACTCCACTGTAATAATAAATAAATAAAAACTTCTCCAGGGCATCACTCAATCACTAAGACCTCAGCGTCTTCATCCGTGTCAAACAACTGCCAGAGGCCTCCAGTTTTCGATGGAGTCGCTGCCCTGGATTTAGCTGAGAGTTTCTCTGGTTCGATTTCTAACAGGCACGCAGAACTGTTGCTGTCCTGAGACCAGCAGCTACGAGGGGAGATGAGGCAGCCTGTAGCTAGAGATCTGATCGCTGTTTTTGGTGGCTTTAAATTGC
The DNA here is from genome assembly GCF_040956055.1 of Brachionichthys hirsutus. Lineage (NCBI taxonomy): Eukaryota > Metazoa > Chordata > Actinopteri > Lophiiformes > Brachionichthyidae > Brachionichthys > Brachionichthys hirsutus. The sequence goes on along the minus strand of NC_090904.1, from coordinate 7,243,351 downwards.
CTTGGGTGAGACCGTCCTTGACGGTTTCAGTCTCCATGAGTGGCTGAGTGTTTTCATCCGTGACTGCATGTTTTCTCCTCCCTGAGAGCACCGGTGGACTTTTTTTGGTTCTCCTGTGTTTTTTCAGAGTTAATTTCCTACTTCCTCTGATGGAGCTCTGACCCCGACGAGGGACTTCAGGTTTATCTTGTTCAAGGTTATTGGAGATTGATGCAAGTGTGCTTTTAAGCTTTTTGCCCTGCAGATTATTCTGAAATGGCGGTTCTAGCCCTGGTGATGTCTGAATGGCGTTGTCCATCAATCTCACCGAGGTGGGTTTGGCAGACTGCTCTGAGACTAAGGTGCTGAGCAGCGTCACAGCCTCTTCAACCATCTTTTGTTCTCTCATCTGCTCCTCTTTCAGGCACTGTAGATCATTCTTTAAGCTTTGCAGATTTGAACAAAGGTTTGCTGAAGCAGAATCATGCTAGAAAAGAAAAAAAAGCTCATAGGTAATCAGAAATAAAAAAAAATCAATAATCTCATTGAATCAAAAGCAGCCATGATCATACACAAATATTTATATTCACCTTTTGCACCCTCTCCTCCAGGTCAATCAACACCTCTTTTTGGGAGGCAGCTTTATTCAGTAAAGTTTCAAACTGATGGGAAATATCACTCTGAAGACTGTTTAGCTTCGTCTGGACTGAGATGAATAAAAGGAGAGAAATTAACATATTAAACAATTTTGTTTTGTTGCACTAAATCAGTAATAAGTAAAAAAAAAAGGAGTAAGACCTGACAAAGAATAAGATAAATTGTGTATAACCACTGTTTAATGATGTCAAAGAGCACCATCTGCTGGCAGTAACAAATAACAACCTCCTAATATTAATGATTAACTTGTTACTAACTAGATCAATCAGTTAGGAAACTTACTTGTTGATGTAAAATCATCAATTTTGTCAACCACTGTTTGGCACACAGCAGTATTTTTCTCGGTGCCAGCAACCAGTTGGTGGACCTGAAAAGCGTTGGCAGGATTTTTCATCTAGAGATGATAAACTGTGTGCAACATTATCAATAAAGCATTAGAATGAAGCCAAACAGCACTTACATTGTTGAGAGCTTCACGAAAAGTCTGACATTCTTTGGCCAAAATATCACTGTTTAAGAAAAAAAAAAAACGATAAGACAGATGTACAGAAGTGTTCGGCTATTTATAAATTCAAACTGCATGTTTTAAGTACCCGTCAGCCTTTTCTTTTGCCCTCCTCTTATCCTCCTCAAATTGCGGTAGACCATTTAAATCTCCAAACAGAAGAGGTTTCAAGTGATAACTGTTCAAAAACTTTGGGTCACTCTCCTAAATCGCAAGACAAATAGTGTGTTTAAGGGATACAGGCACAAGCCAAGTTTTACACAATAACAATGAATATAGTAAATAAAGAACTATAATCAATCAGCAGATGATTAATACTCAAATTTGACCCCCCAAAAATGCAACAACTATAACTTAAAATTCTGGGAATCAGTATTTATTTATCTTTAATCAGACTGCCAAGAAAATAAAGACAATTAATACATTAGTCCAGTTTATTAGGAATTAGTTGTATCACTTTTACAATTTCTATTGTACAAATTATACATAAAAGTGATATATATATATATCCTCTCTGCATAAGGTGAAGAGGATGCGTCTCACCTCTTGCGAACTTTGCTGGGAGTTCCTGGATGACACGCTCATATCTTGAGAGTTGGTTTGAGAATTTTCAGGCCAAAACTGAGACCCAAAGAATAACTGAGAGTCGGTAAAACTGGAGTAGCCGCTGGTCAACGTGTTCCTGTTGTTTGGTCCACTCCAGTTGGAGGATTAGAAAGCAGAAGAAGAAGAAAATGATCAAAAAAAGACAACAGGAAAGATTCTGACATGTTTCACAAATATTATTACTTTACAGTAACTCCTATTAGACGTGACGCATCTTATCCTGAACTGTGAATAACATGTGAGTCTGTTGCTTTTTAAGCTAATCACCTGCTTCCAGTTGAGATGCTCAGCATTTCTTTGATGTTCTTAATATGATTCATTGTATCCGGTTACCTGGTTGAAGAGATGATTGCGTTATTTGCGTGCTGTGCCTTCTTAAGAATCGATCATTGTACCTGCTGGTAGAAGTACTGAAGACGTCAGTTAGCTTAAGCTAGCATCAGTTGTAAACTATAAGGGTTTCTGATTAGCTAATATTAATAAATCACAAATGACATGCAACCGATTATCAGTAAAATACTTCCATTTAAACTCAATTTAAATGAATATGCGGGAGATTAAATAGTTAACAAACGCTTTCTAAATGGACTCACGATTAGCAGCTGCTGGTGACGCAGGAATATAAACAGAAGCAGTGCGCGGCTGCGCGCTTTAGCACAAGCACGAGCACGAGCAAATTTAAATCTCCCGCCATGTGACCTTCCTGAGCCTGGCTAGGCTGCATTCAAGTCCCGTCGAAAAAGTCTAAACTACTAAGAGGACGAAAACAAACGTCGAAGAGTACTTTATTAAATCTTCCTAATTTCTTAACTTATTTATTATCAAATATGTTGGCTACAATATGTATATTTAATTCACGATTAATTAATTAATCATTAATTATCTTAATGATTTAATAAGTTCACGGCTAAATTTTTGGTTTGACGTGAACTTGGAGCTGGAAGGATAAATTAGGGTTACAAACCGTCAAAAATAAACTACTATATGTCTATGACGTCATTGAACAACAGAGCGATTTATATTACAATTTACATGAATCCAATGTCACGCCCCCATCCCACTCTGTGACCAATAAGCTGACCGAACCCCCACACTGCGTTGGGCGATGGCTGTCACTCAGTGCTGTTTGGGGAAGACGACGACATTCCAACATTCCAGACAACATTCCAGCATGGATGACACCGGAACGGATTCGGAGGCACGGCTCTCGTTTGCTGCCGAAAGAGCTGCCACAAGCAGCAATGTACAATGGACCCTGCACCTCTTTTAATGCCGTATACGTATGTACACTATTATTATTATATTATGAATAATGTGTTGTCATTTGCAGTTCCTTCAATTTCAAGCTTGTGTTGATATTAAATGTTTGAATTATTTAATTTCACAATGCTGCATTTAAACAGTTTTATCCACATAAAAAAATATGTTTTATTAAAGTCAAAAAAAAAAAGAAAAACACAAAAAAAAGAATTTAAAGGAGAAAGTATGCAGAAAAATCGCTCAACTATCACACAGCGTAACAGGATTTTATTTTGAAAAGCTTACCCGGAAGTTCCTGTGCTAAATGAAAACACTCTTCATGGCCACTTTCTTTTGGATTCTCTGGTCGAACTCCATGTCTGGCAGAGCTGCAACAATATAATTGATCATTTTTCTTATACATTTACAGCAGAGCGCACGTTCCGATCGATAAACAATATCGTTCGGACTGTATCGTGATAGACTGGTGAGTTAACTTCTCGTGTTTCCAACATTCTGAACGTGGAATTGATCAGCGTTGATTCTAAACACACCCGGTGATCAGTGATCGATCTGACGCTGACGTCGTTAGTTATGACAGGTGCTAGCTAGCTGAACACCTCCCTCGTGTCTGGTAACACGGACTTAGCATTTTGCGCATTAGCCACAATGCCTCATGCTTGAAGTTATTATTATTTTTTTTTTTTTTTTATCTCAACAGTGTAAACGTTTTAACGCCAAAACATGCATAAAAGTGTGCAATGTACGTTTTTAACATTTGTTAAATCCAGAAGTGGGTTTCTTTATCAGGATGTTCCAAGCTGTGGATTTTGACACTCCTAACCTTTTGGAAATGGGTTGGGAACGGGAAGGACAATGACATTTCTAAATGCAGTCTAGAATCATTTTTTTTAAACGCTTTTAAACATTAACTGCAACCCAGCCCTGTTTATTGTTTTATTTGGTCAGTTAACAGCATTTCAAGACAAAAATACAATAAATGTATTTGAATAATTGAGATTATCCCTATGATACAATAAATGTTATTATGACTTGATAAAAGTATGCGAAGGCCACAAGTTGAAGCAATGTTTGATCTCTTAATACAGTTGATTCTGATGTTCAATCAGCCAGTAAGGATCATTTTCCTTAGGACAAGGTAATGGTTTTTACAATGTGCCTTATCAACGTCATTGATGCTTACCTGATTCAAGTGTGTTTGGTGTTCAAGGCTTCTACTATGGCTCTGTCATTCCTGTTGGTCTTGGCTGCAACAGTGATTCTTATCAAACCTGAGACACCTGTAACTAAGGTATAAAATACAAGTTAGTCCAGCTAAAGGGACAAAGTGTATGTATGCTGCTCTCCTTGCTCTGGTTTGTTCACATGCAAACTCTGTTCTGTCTGTAGGCCGAGTGCTGCGGCGAGAAGCAGAAAGTGAACGTTTCATGTTCAAATGACACGACTCACTGTGAACCAGGTAATGTAGGTGTGTGTGTGGGGGGGGGGGGGGGAGAGAACAATTTAGAACCTTTTTGATGATGATCCAGATGGTGTAAATCTAATTAGGAGAGTAATGAGCTCTGCGCTCTCAGTTCTTTTCTAATTCAGACTGAAATGATGCTCTGGCTAGTAATCACTGCTTCTGATGTAAATATTGAAATAAATAATCAAAGTACATACAACTGATCTATTTTTTTTTTTTTTTTTTTATGGCTTCAAGATGTAATGAGCGTTTCACTTTTAACCAGATGATGTCATTTGCAATCTGGAGCTCTTTTGGAAGATGTGACGCTCCAATAAGCCACTTAATGTTCAACAGCTACAGTTTATTATGAGACAGTTAAGTGTTGTTTAAGTTGAATTTTTTTGATTTGCTTATTGTTCATTTTGAATTATTCAGGATGCTTCTTGCGTCTCCTTGAGAATGGCAAACATGTTTGCCTATTCTGTGACTCAGCAGCTGTGGATACGGAGAACGTAACCGTCTGCACCTACAGTAAGGCCCCTTTGTTTTAATACATAAAACATTTGTGTTTCCTCGTAGCATGCTTTTAATCTGACCTGTCTGTGTGCTCACTAGATAATATTACTGAGAGGAAAAATCACACAACTGTGACCACTGTCATTCCTAAAATTGGTAAGATATTACATCTGCAATCAATATGAGCCGACTAGTTCCTCTTTTATCATACTAGTTTCCTTGTCTTCACTGGCTGTTACTATGCAGATATTGGCAGCTGATATCCCCCATGTTTATGATCATCCTCTCTCTGCTCCGTGCTGTTTTTGATCAGGAGGAGCTGGTGTGGCTGCCTCTCTTCTTCTGGGAACTCTGTTGATCAGCTTGTTCCTGATCCTCTCTGTTGCTTCCTTTTTCTACCTCAAACGCTCCAACCGACTCCCGAGCATCTTCTACCACCGTAATAAGGGTAAATAAACACTGAAACAGCTTTGACTGCAATTTCACAGCCATGGTTTGGTTTTTTTTTCCAAAACCTGAATTATGTGTGTGGGGGGGGTGTAAATAAAAATTTAACGATGTTTTGTTTTACTTTTACAGCATTCATATTCCAACCAAGTGAGACAGTAAGTCAGTCTTCTTGTTTGCTTGGAGTTTCTGCCTTTTACAGCTGATGAATGGGTTTAACTTTGGTTTATTTGTCTGTTCTAGGCTGTGATGATCCCCTCGACATCAGGTGAGAAAGCCAAGCTGTCAAGTGAAACTTGAGTCTCCTCTTACCAAACATCTTTTATGATTTTGACAGTTTTAGCAATATTTGATTGAGCAAAGAAAAAAAAGGTGATCTTGAGCATTACAAACTCTTTAAAACCACAAACGTGCTCAGATTTAACTCTGTCACTCAACGAATAACTCTGATGCAAGTCCCCTCTTGTTTTTCTCACAGGATGATTATATGTTTTCTTTTGTTTTGTGTATCTGTTCAAGGGAGGAAGCCAAGATATGCGAGAAGGGAGAGGCCCTCTGCTACATCGAGGCTGAACAGTGCCAACGTACCCGCTAAAACAATCACCCAAGAGTATAATGTGTAGGTGGAGATATGGGAGTGCTGCGGTAGGTATGGGAGATTGCTCAGGAACTATGTTAGATTTCCAGTGTGACAAAAGACCAGTTAACTCCAGCATTAATGGCCAAACTTAACTGCAGCAGACTCTGCTGTTCTGTATTTATCAAGAACATGAAAACCATCAGTATCCAGTAACCAGCCTGTCGGTCTTCTCCAAAGAGTGTCCGAATCCCTATTCACACTTTTATTTGCTAATAAATACCCAAAGAAATTGCATTTGCATGATGTATGAATTTTCCCACTAATGCAGCACATCAGGATTATTTATTTGTTTCTAAGTCTAAACACTGTTTAAAGGAATTCTTTTTTATATATATATATTTATTGTGATTGTGTAACCATGCACTGAGGCTTACTGATTACAATCAACCAACTGAATAAATAGCAGCTCTTCCTCAGAAAGATCATGTCCTTTTAGGGAGAGTCGCTATGTTTGCTTTTTGTGTTTTTAATATTGCAGTTGTATTTATTATTGTTGAGTTTAAACGAGGTGAATGTCTGACGCATAAAACTAGGGCATGCAACACGAAAGATAGTCAGCTAGGCCGTTCTGTGCTCCTACACAAGTTAAAATAACCATTTCGGCCAGGAAGTAAATTTTAATTCCACTGTATATATATTCTTATATCCTTAGGCACTTTATTTGCAACGGATCATCAGATACTTTTCTAAACAAATACTCCAAATAGCTGTTGCCATATTGTGTGATTGATTATTTTTGCTTGTATTAACGGAAACATTATTGTTAGCATACTACTGAAGCCTTTTGCCAAATTTGTCTGAAGAACAATGCTTTTACTGTGTGCCATCAGTGTGATTACTGTGCCATGTTGAACTTTAAATGTTGACAGGAAGTGTGTTTTCACGGTGTGAGGAATTATTTGGGTATTTTATCCAGTGGCCTTCTCTGTGCACAAATCTAAAGGAAGACAAGCTATTAAGATTTACTTGACTTTGATGTTTGTCTTTTAGTTTTATATCTTGACAAGCCTAAGGCTGTAAAAAGTTATTTCCTTCTTCAGTATGTCAAGTCATGAAGTGAACCAGGGTAAGTGCAGCAATCATTCCTTTCTTTTTGTGTTGCGTTATAGAAAGCTGGCCGCTGAATACATGCACATATTTTTTTAATACAAATAACATGTTTTTGTAATGGTGTAACATATTCTAGTTTCAGTGTGTTGAAGGATGGTCTTAACATGTGATTAAATGATTTCAGAAATAAAGCATTTTTCCAGAGATGTTATTTCTTTCTACATTAAATAATTTGTCTTTAGTGTTGAGCAAAATTAAATTTGAAATGACAAATGTTTCTTTCAATAATGAGCAATATCCCTTACAAGGTATTTTGCACATTACTCAATGCAATTTTCCTGCTTGGTTGTCGAGTTTATTAATTGACTCCAGTCCTATCAGAAGACGATAAACGAGGAATAAGAACTTATTTTTTTACCTCAGCCGAGATAGGTTACGCAAAAACTGCTTTATGAATTTTCATGAAACATGTAGAAGGGCAGGCAGCAAGAAAAACTTTTGGAATGGGTCCAGATTATAGTATATAAGAAATTAAGGGGGAAAAGGGAGTCAGGAAATGTCAAATGTAATCAAAAATATGTCATTATTTAGGCTTGTCAGTTGGGCTGAATGCACAATAGACTCTTAACCAGGGAAACAGAAATTTGTCCCTGCCCTTGAATTTGTATCATGTTGATATCAGAATCATTAATTGATCAAACTTAACCACTGATAAATGTGAGTAAGGGCTGTACTTTAAGCTGTTGAAATGTCACACCTCTCGTAATGGAAAGACGGGTGTTTGCACTCGCAGCTACATGTGACTGAACGTACTCGTCTATTTATAACGGCTGGGTGCCAGGCACTGGTGTGACATTAGCAAGGACAGAGGGACATCAGAGCTGAAGTGTCCCCGCAAGAAGACCAGCCTGGTCGCTTTCGTCCTTCTGCCACAGGTCGGTTCCATTCCTACACATGAGAGAGAATGCATGTTAGTGTACAACGACTTCAGAATAGATATTGAAAAAGTCTAAAACCTATCCTGACCATTAAATGAATCTTGTACCCTGTAGTTAAAAGAGTGCAACAAAAATGGCCCAATCAAAAGCAACATTGAAGATACAATTTAATTGATTATTTGACGCAATTTAAAATAACTGCTTCCTGTATGAAATGTGCTAAACTAATTACAAGGGATTTTGACCTTCAAAAGAAACATGCTGCTGTAGCTTTAATGATTATTGAGTTGTGATTCCAAGGATGTGCTGCTAAACTCTGCCTATACCTGCATGCCGAAACCCACACTGCCCTTACTGATTTCTTTTAACAGACTAAAGGGCATACGAGGTGTCACAATGGATGATTTAGATCACACCATCCATATTGCAGAAGATGACTGGATGAGTCTCTATGAGGAGAGTGAGGAGTGTGGTCTGCTGCAGCCTTTGCTCGCCTGCGTTGATAACTTGAGCCTCAGCGATTCAGAGGACTCGAGAAACTCAAATTCAGTCTTCACCACAGACCAAACGGAACTGCAGCAAAGCCCCGCTTCAAACAATGCTGATGGTGAAAGCAACTCAGCGGGATGCTGCGAGGAAGATGTGCAGATGAATCGCAGCATTTCAGAAGGAGAACTAGATGGTTTTATGGCAAGGGATGGAGAAGGGAGAGAAAAGTCTGCTAAATGCATTGATTATGATGGATTGAATACCATTCACACAACTGACGACATCAAAACCACGCTGCAAACTGTCCAGCTAAATGCCCCATCACACAGAGAATGCACAGAGCTGCCAAAACAACACGAAGACATGCAAAAAAAGTCTTTCATGCGTGAACATGGACATCAGCCACATCTGAAGCTGCGTGAGCCACACGCTTCAGTGGGCAATGGCCTTTCACTAGCAGAAAAAGAGCGCCGGTTTGTGACCTTGGACAACGGCACTGCACGACAGTGGATAAGTGGCGTGTCTGTGGAAGAGAAACAAAGACCAAAAAGACCTTGTAGGGACAATCGCATGCAGCAAACTCTGGGGCGGGAGGAATTACGCGTCCCACCATTAGAGATCGATGATGAACCTGAGGGAGAGAAGGACACACAGTCAAAACAAAACGCAGCATGTTATGCTGAAGCACAGCCTCAGAACCTCCAGACAGGAATCGCTTCAGACCCATCACGGATCTCTTTAAGGCCCAAGGGGGGACGTAGTTCTGACAAACTGGTCAAATTAAATATCACTGAGCCAATGTTAGACAATAAAAAACTGGACCCGAGAAATTTAGCATCCACAACACAGGATGCTTTTAAAGCCAAAGAGCCTTTGCGTTTGGTTAGTGTGGAGTCTGATGAGAGTGGAGACGGTGCCGAGTTCCTCTCTGTTCACAGCTGTGACTCCGAATGCTACCTGTCTGCTTTTGAATCGGCAGAGGATGCTCAGCGTGTTCACGTGGAAACGCAACAGATGCAGAGCTCATCTGCGGCAAACCTCGCCTCTCCATTCAGTCCGACTCAGAACGCAGATGAAGACGACACACGGGACAGACAAACGCTGTCTTCTCCGAACACTCTCTCTTGCAGCGTAGCAACTGCTAACGATGACATTTCAGCTCCAGGTTCCTCCTTGAGAGATGAGAATCCTCTTCCCTTTGTTTCTGATGTAAACCTGATGCCTCGCTCTGCAGCCGACAGCCCCGAATCCTATGCCGCAACTGCAGGTCAAGCTCAACCTGTATATGCCATTTCTGCTTTTTGGGATGAAATGGAGAAATTGACAATAAATGACATTTTGCAGCTCCGGATTTGCAGAGAAACACCTTCCAGTGGCACACAAGGAAGAGTGATGGCACATGCACAGGATTTCCCAGCAAATCACAGCCCTTCGTTTGACACTGTGGAGTGTATTGTGCCCGATGCTGCTCCAATGGATACATCGGACGCTGCAGATTCTGAGTACTGCCAGTTTCTTGGAGCCGGTAGGAACTCCTGTCCTAACCCTCAAAGAAGAAACCAAAAAAGAACAACTGACTCTGCTTTCTTTGTACATGAGGAAGAGGAATCCATAGCCTCTGAAGGAATGGAGACAGATTTTCCCTCCACAGAATGCTTTGAATATCAGAACTCAGATGTTCTCATTTCAAACACTATTGCTTGTCCAAGGCGGATAAGAAAATGTGAAAGCACGTGGAGCGTACAAGCCCTCAACACAGACCTTTCTTTGCTTGGTAGCAGAGAGAAAGGTCTCTCTTTCAACAGCTTTCCTTCTGAAAATGTGCCTTCAAAAAGAACCGACAGCTGGGGAACACTGATGGCTGCACATTTTCTATCCAGCAAGTGTTTCACTATCCTCCAGCCAGACAACCTGTCTGTGTCTCCGGCGTTTGACTACACTCGCTGTGCATTCTCTGGTGAGACATCGTTCACTTTCCTCCGTGATTCCCAGTGCAAGAAACCCATCCCCATTTTTTCTTGCTCTCATCCCACTGTCAGAGAACTCACATTATGTAATCAGGACTATGTTCTACGTGCAGAGGAGGAGGATGGCATCTCAGCAAATCAAGTTGGCTCTCGCTGTTTCACCCAGGGCGGTGATTATGGGGATTCTGTAGCAAGTCTACAAGGACTTTGCACCTTGAAAGGTTTTCTGTCGAGAAGGAAGATTTGCTTCCACGACAAAGGCAGCATCTGGTGCAGAGGGTCTGGTGCCTGGGAGTTTCCAGTTGAGGCTGAAAATAATGGAGCAGATCAATCAAACGGTGTGGCCACAGAGGGGAAAGGCTCTTCTTCACCTCCTCAGTTGTATCAAGAGGTAGCAGCAATTCACAGCATTTTAGAAACCATACAGACAGCAAGTAAGTCTTTATCCTTTGAAAGGTCACACATCCAAAGGACAACTATAGTCAAACAAAATCTACAGTAGCACGTTTTTGTCCCTTGCAGGACAAGACAGCTTTTTCTCCACCCTGACGCAGTCAGATATGTGCTTGGTCTGCATTGCATTTTCCTCGTGGGTGTTAAGCTCATCTGATCCAGATGCTGCTGATGCCTGGAAAGCAGGTATGAAACTTCCTACGTTGTTGACATCCTGCCGTTACACTCGTTCATTTACTAATGTAAATGACCTAAAACATTACGTGGGAAATTATGTATCGAGGTTCATTAATGTAAATGAACCTCGATACATAATTTTCCACGTAATGTTTTAGGTCAGTTTTACATAGAAACAATGTTTTGTTTTAATCTTAGTTTTTCTCACCGGTTTGAAACGGGCAAAAAATGAAATCACATACTTCTGCAATATCAGATTTTAAGTGTGATGAGGTTGCTCGTTCCGGTGAGATTTTCTATTGTCAGTTAAACGAGAACCAAATTGCATTTTTGTCCAATTCTTGGAAATGTAAACATTTATGGTCTACATCTACCTTTTTGTTGTTTTGACAACCCCAAGGGCAGAATGGTGGTGCAGTGGGAAGTGCTGCCTAACTGAAACAAATTTCCCTAAAGTGTGAGTGTGTGTTTGTCTTTCGTGTGGCCCCATGATGAGCTGGCGCCCCATCCAGGGTGTACCCCACCTCTCGCCAGCAACCAGCGGGATAGGCTCCAGCACAATGTGGATACGCGTTTGTAGACGAGATGGTTGAGATCGTCCCGTCTACAATAAAATGGATAGATGACAACCCCAATCTGAAATAGCGGAGCTGAGTCGTCATGAATCAGAATGTGGCCATGTACTGACTTTAAGACAGTGTGAATGCATCCTGATTCTGAATTTGTTGCAAAAATGTTGGGACAGGGGGGAAAAAAAGACAGGCATAGTTCAGAAGTGATTAAAAACTGTTAAAATGATGTCCAGTCATTTAAATTAACCTTTTTTTTTTATCTTGTTCAGTTCTGCTGGCAAATGTGAGTGCGCTATCAGCTATCCAGTACCTGAGGCAGTATGTGAAGAAGACGCCTCCTCAAGAGGAATCCTTCTCAAGATGATCACACAAGAGACGTCCTTTCCAAACATTCGTATTTGGGTCCAGCAAACCGATGTGTTCAGTTCTTTACAGCCTGAATTTTCTACCAGATTTGTTACTACATGAAAGACATAAACCAACAATGAGACCATCCTAAGATTGTTTGTAAAATGAACATTTAATATAATATAATCTCAATATAACATAATGTAAAAAAGCCTCTATTAATTTCAAAGAGCATCAGTGGGTTACGATTCAAAAGTGAAGCGATTAAGTGATGAGCTGGGTGGATAAGCAGCTGCGGATGAGACAAATGCAATCGTCTCGTCTGCAAGAAAATGGATGCATGATGATGATGATGATTGTGGGGCCTGCAGAATCACTCCCACATACTGGTAAATATTCATCAGCATATAGAATCAGAGACTGACAGCTGTTCCCAAGATTAAAATATTTAAACATCACAGGTTTTTAAAAATAGCTGAAAGACTAATGTAAGAACATTAAGTCTGTAGCTGTAAAAAAAAAAAAAAAAAAAAAGACAAGGATTAGCAAATCATGAAGATACTCTGATCACTGTTCATTTATTTGCTCTGTACATTTCAGCTAAAGCTAACATCGTCTAATAGAAGTCTTGTATCAGCTAAATTATTCGTAAAGGTTTTGCTTAGCCTTTGTTGATTTTAACTGTACACTCATTTTGGAGGTTGCAGTTTGTGGTGTTGACCTGAAAGATGTCTTGATTTATTGTGCCCAGATTATTCATAGGTATACAGTTGGGTTCAGAATGAAATTGTCAATTGTCAGAAATTCATCAGGTCCTCCAACGGTGGGTCGAGATCAGCTGATCAGGCCACGATTGCTCATTGTCCCACTTTGCACACGACACACACACACACAACAAATGACATTAAAGACATCATTTTGTAGAAGTTCTTCTCGCTGTAAGTGCAAAACTAAGACTCTTTTATGCCTTCCATGACATGACATGTAACTTTAGACATTAATATGCAGTCGGTGTGCCTCATAGAGGCAACTGAGTGTATTTGGAGGGGGTTCTCTTTCCAACTTGAAACAGATGAACTCAGAGAAAAATGTGTCATTGCAGAAATATTTATTGAAATAAATGTGCAATGGATACACTTTGATATTGTCACATAAATATTAAATTTAGAGGACGTTGTTTTAAAAAGGCTATTAAGATGCTCAAGAAGTTGCTTTCTCTCCAATTCCGCTATTCCCATCAAAAGAATGTAAATACTTTGTTCTAATCAAACTTTCTGTGTAAATAAGGGTCCAATTAGTACGATCTCATCTTATAATACCATATACTGCTTTAGCTTATGACGTACTGCTATCATGCTGAATCAAGGGTCAGGTGTTCACATCTACTGCTCTATCAATAGTACTCATTCATATAGAATATTGTGAACATGTAATATTTACAATCTCAAAGTGATAATGCGAAAAGATATTTTTGATATATAAAACTTTATGATTTAGACAAATATTTAGCAGACGTAAGAGTCAAGCCAACCTCTACTATGCTTTTAAAGTTTAAACATCACAATGCAACTTGCTACTCTAGTTTGGTGAAAAATAAAGACATGTCATGCTAGGCCGTTACAATCGTTCAAACACTGATTTAAATGACACTCTGTACAAGGAAATCCTTTATAAACCACAGGGTTTTAAACATAACAGCAAAGTCAGTCTGTTTATCATACACTTTATAAGAGCTGTAATTTAGCTGTTAATATTACTGCATATGAAACTGTTTTACAGTTTGAAAGAAAATCTGGTGCTTTGAATCTCACATGAATTAATGAGATTGTTGGATTATCTGGATAACAAAACTAGTATAAAGTCTCAAGTGATATGAAAAACGTAGACAGACTGATAGTCCCATTAAGTGCTGGACAAGGAATGCACGTAAAGTTCCACAAAGGTTTTTTTTCCTTCTAAAATATATTAAAACAAAAAACGGACACAAATTCTCTCTTACAGTCTCGGTACACATTATTCTGTTAGATTTGGAGGGGATTTAATGCACCATCGGAGCTCAAGAATGCTTGTCACCTTCTTTCTTCAGACGGCTTTAAAAAAAAATACAACAAAAACAAGTCAACATTTGATCTCTGGAATGATATCCATGTGTCACATTAAACCCTCGTTGAGCTCATTTGTAATGTTTCTAAGATTTATTAGTAAGGCTCACTTTAAACTGTCAAAAAGGAAAACTTTTTATTGTTAAAATATGTGTAAAAGAGATTTTATTCTCCAAAAACGTCATTTTCTCTTGAAGGATCCTACTTAGATGATTATGCACATAAATTTAAATAACTGTTTAATCAGTTATAAATATTTATCATTGATTTGTCAAGTCACCTTTTCTGCCCTTTGCTACATTAGATCATATTAAAATCCTCACCTGTAATAATCTTCCTGACTTGGTAGAGGGCCCCCATGCAGGTGATGGCCATGCAGCCACTGCTGCTCCATAGCCATCCTTTGCAGTTCTGCAGACTGAGCATGCATTGCCTGGAGCTGATGAGCAGCAGACATCTGAGGAATCTGGCCCTGCAGCTCTCGTTGGTATGCAGCTCCTACAAAATGTATACATGCAAAAAAAGCTCATTGAAAGGGCTGAACACTGACAGGACTAGAAATGCAGTGCAGTGAGCACGTATGCTGGGAGGACAAACCAAACAGCGGGTGGCGCAGCATCTCATGATCATGAGGAAGGTCGCTGAGTAAAGGGTTTGCCATTGGACCACCGTGAAAGGGAAACCGAGCCAAACGCGGGCCTGTTGAAAGGGGGTCCACTAGAGGATGTGGGCTTGAACCTGTTTGAAGAAACAAAATCCGTTCATTACAACAATAAATGAACATTAACCTCAAACCACCGGTGCACTCCTGCTGGCTCATTCGCATCACCAAATCGGTATTTAACGGCAGCCTCACCTTGACTGAGCGGATCCTGTTGGTGCAGATGAAGGTGTGAGTGAATGTGAGAGTGCTGGTGATGGTGCGGCGTCACGTTGAGCATGTGCAGCCTGGCAGCAGGATCGTTTGCAACAGATGCCATCCGCTCTGCGTGAAGCCGCTCGGCAGTGAGCCGCTCGGCGTAGCTCAGCTCCGGGCGCAGCTGAGGTCCTGCCAAGACCATTCTCTCCCGCTCCAGATGGTTCAGCCCTGGATGGAAGGGCGCGAAGTGATGGGGAGGTCCGGGAATGTGGGGGAGCGCAATGGCCCCGTGCCTGGCAAAGTGCTCCATTGGGTTAGCTGCAGGATGTAACGTTTCCATGTCGGGGGGCTTGACCTCAAAGCCCGGCTTCATCCGCTCACGGAGCTCCCGCTCTCGGAGGTTCCTCAGCTCGCGCTCTCTGAGGCTCGGCTCAGCGCTGTACAGGCCAGGCATGTGGTAGGCCAACAGCGGGTCGCCGTGGCCCAGGGACACGTAAAACGGGTGGTTGCGGTTGGTGGGTGACATGACATGGGGTCGGGCGTATTCACTCAGGGTGCGCAACGCAGGCGTATCTGGGCCAATGTAGGGGGTCACAGCGGCGACAGTGGTGGATGGCTGTTCATACGAAGGCCGTCCGTGGCCCTGCATGCTCATCTGAGCCTCACACATACGACTCTCGTGGTTGGAGCTGGAGGCTCTCTGTCAGTAAACACACAGTGAGAAAAAAAACACCTTCAGATTTGCAACAGACAAAAAGTCAAATAAGACGACGTATAAGATGCACTCACAGAACTCCTGTCGGCCTCCCTTTCTCGCTCTCGCTCTCTCTCTTTGTCCTTGTCGCGTTCTTGGCGAGCGCAGAGCTCAGCCTCCCTCCTGGACTTTTCCGTGACCTCCTCTCTTCGCTTTGCCAGCTTAGAGGATGAAAGTGGGGTGAAGAACAGATCTGTTCTGGCGCAGGAGTTGTAACCACGATCCAAGTGTTTGATAAACCTGCAAGAAATGTCAGATATGCAATAATGACAAACCGATAAACACAAAATGGAAAATTATTTATTTAAACGTCGAAAGGCTGTCTGTATAAAACCACATAGTATAGTGTCCACAAAGATACCATTAACTGCGTCACGTAGTTTTCGATAAATATTGGAGCCCCTTAAAACTGATTCTTACACCGAGTCTTTGTTTTATTTCCAGATATTACTGAACTGCATTTATAACAAAGCCAACATGCCAATTCCCACCAGCTATTTGGAAAATTAAAAGCCAGGACAGATTCTCTCTGCATCAACTACACCTGAACATGAGATATTAATCAAGTTGCCGTAAACTCACAAAGCCTGTTTGTGCTGCTCTGTGTCTGCTATATGAGCTTAAATGATACATCACCGCTAATGCATTGCTTGAATTTGTGGAAACTGTCTTAACTTGTTACATAAAATAAAAAATAAATACAACAAAGTTATATAATTTGTATTTAAACTTGTGCTTTCAAGAACAATATATAAGAATGTCAAAATAACATGGAAAGACGAGATTCTACTTTGTGTCTTTTTTGAGGACGAGCATGTTGAGACGTACCGTGCAGACTGGCTGGCGTGGCCTGCCGTGTCGACGACTGTGGGCTCTGGGGAAGGACTCCTGATTGGAGATGGTGGACTCTCGGCCTCTTCAATCTCATCGAGTGGCTCCTCTTTGATCTGGATCTGTGATCCTTCTGCTGTTGTGCCTTGTGAAGATCTCAGTGGAAGAGGCGGGAATGATGGTTGGAGGCTTGGCACAGGGCCGGCACAAAACGCCATGGAGGTGAGAGGGTGCGAGGCTGGAGGAGGCGGGTGAGAAGAATTGATGCTTTTCCCTGGGTGGGTCTGTACCTGACAGTTCAATGGAAGTTGGGAGGGAAGCGATGGCTTTTGCAAAGGCTGAGGCATAAGCTGCAGAGGGGGAGGTGAGGCACCTGGAGGATGCTGGTTGGGGAGGGAATTGAGGGGCTTTAGGGCAGGAGGAGGGGGGAGATTGGAGGGCATCTGAGGGAAAGGTGTAGGAGACTGGTGTGCCATCTGTTTGTGTGAAGGTGGAATTGGAGTGGTAGGAGGGGGCTTGATTTGTGGGCCCGACAGAGGAGGCTGCAGGATCTGAGATTCCCTAAAGAAGGGTGGGGGTCGCTGGGAGGCCTGAGGTGAAGGGCCATGAGGCTGCACAGAGCTGAGAGTAGGTGGGACCTGAAATGCTGGAGAAAGAGAAGAGTCCAGACACAGTGATGATGGAAGAGGTGGCGGGCCGGGAAGACAATGCTGTGGTTGGGCGTTAGGGCCTGCGGCAGCAGCTGATGAGCCAGCGGCTGGCTGGGGAGTGGTTGGAGAAGACGGAGGGGGGCTCTGAGCAGGATCAGCGGAATGGGTGCTTTGCATTTGCTGGGGAGTCATCTGAGGTCCCTGAGAAGGGAGAGCCTGTGGAACCGGAGTTTCAGCTGGCACAGGCGCAGGAGGAACAGGATCTGACGGGATGCCGTTCGGCTGGGCAGATGAGTCAGAGTCACTTTCATTACACTGCTGAGGGCTCGCAATGCTGGGAGAGGAGCTACGGTTATCCTGATCGATGTCTTTGGTGTCGCTGCTGCCATCATCCTGAGCACTGCGACTCTCTGAAGAGCTCTCCTCCTCTACCTCTGCCTCTCCCTCTGATCGGGAGCCCTGTGGATCCTGGCGTAGCAAACACAAATGATGCAATATACTTTGATATGATAACTCTCTACGTTCAGATCACGGCTGACAAAAGTGATCTTACAATAAGGAATAAGCTCCTCGCACTACAGAACAGTCTGTGTGACGTTTCGTTTTTCGTCCGGATACTGTTTGGTATTCGCTTTTCTTTCTTACCTGTGTTTTTGGCCTTTTAGGTGTAGCCTTTTCTGGCTTATCAGGCTCCTGAGCAGGACTCTCTCGTACGCGTTTGGTTGTCTTTGGTGATGCTATCTCCTCTTTTATCTTCTGTGGAGTATTATATTTACTTAATGGTATTCTTGTTTGTTTTTTTGAGAATACACAGAGTATTTGTGTGTGTTTGTTTTGAGAGCTGTAGCGATTTCATAAATAAATATTTGCGTAGATTGTGCTCACCTTGTTTGTCTTCCTGCTGGAGTCATTCTTATTATTGGCGGACGATGATCTCAAGGAGTTAGACGTTGATCTGCCTGGGGAAGGTTGACATCTGGGCTGCTGTTCCTCATTGGGAGAGCCTGTGAGCCTCCTGTGGCCACTTCTTAAAGATGATAGCTGATTAATGAAATAGTAGTTAGCATTGGTAAAACAATACACAAATGGTCAGACTATAAGATCGTTTTCTCTCAGACATGTTTTGGACTTTGTTCTTGTCGTAGTAATAATAGGTGTGACTGATCTGACAGCCTCGGGCTTACAGGTGCTCTACTTCGCCGTGTCCTCATGCCATGCTTGCTGTTCACCTCTTCTTCCTCTTTAACAGGTTTAAACAGGAATGGAGCGCTTGCAGATTTTGGTGACGGTGGCAGACATCCATGCTTGTTTTCATATATGTGACAAGTTGTGCACAGCAGTGGGTTTGCTCTTCCCCCCTGGTGCCATTCCTTGGAACCTGAAAGTTTTTATGTTGTTTTTACAGAAATCTATAAACCCTTTCACATTACACAACATACCAACCTCTGTCTGTACTCACTTGTTGCACCGCAGTGACTACAGCTCTTGATTTCCTGTTCACTGTCTTCACTATCAAGTTCATCCTCACTGGCAGAACTCACATCCACTGCAAAGGGAAAGATCACTTTTAATAAATGCCAGACTTCATGTGATCCAAATTCACTGGCAAAATGAAAAGAGGAAAAGAAATATGTATAAAATGAAATAATAAAATCTGCTCACCTGAATAATTTCGTGATGGGGTGCTAACAGGAGCGGCGGCAGAGCGAGTCTTAGCTTTGCGAGAGGCTGGTTGTCGCCGTTGCTGTCGATAAGCTCTTGTTCCAGCAGCTTCAGGAGTTTTCTTCCAGTGGTAATAGAAAGTGATCAGTTCCCCCTGATGATTAGAACACAGGCAGAATTCACGTCATGTTTCTAATAATAATCATTTAAAAAATAGCAACCGTGAATCACTGCATGCCTTACAAAAAAAAAAAAAAACCATTCAATTACAGTCTTTTTGCAGGGCAGAAAGTCTTTCCGGATGCGGAAGAAATTCTTTCCATACTGTCTCAGGCCTTTGATGAAGCGTTTCTGTAGAGAAAAGGGTGGCAGTCTATCAATTTAAATTATATCCAGTCCAGCTCCTGTAGAGAAAATGTAAATCATAGCATTCTTTATTAGACGTGTCTGACGTTATTATATTGAAGTACTGGACTGGTTAGTCTAAGGAAGCACTGGAAGAACAGTTTTACTAAAGGCTACTATCACACTACACATTATTTTACACCAGATCATGGAGTTGACTAAACTGATGCTTTTTGATGAGCGAGCTTTCAAGTTACACTTACAGCACTCTCAAACATGACAGGAGCCGTTTAGGAGTAGCCGTCTGACACCTTTGACCTTTGGTGCCGTGCTACTAGGTAAAGGCAGCTTACCACATCATCCTCTGACCAGCATTTCTCAATGAGCTTCGGCAGAGGCTTCTTAACCAGACGCTGGAGAGCCTTTGCTGCATCATAATGACTTGCATGCAGCTACAGTTGGGGGGAGATAAAGAAGAGACTCCTGTGAACCAGAAAGTTTGTAATTTTGTTCTAATGCTAACTAACTAGAGCTCCAATAAGAAAAAAACTAGAATAATTTTTAGGTAAAACTTTCATTTTCTGGTTCCTGCTTCTTAAACTTAAAGTTGTTTTGCTTTTCATTATCATTTAAGATATTAAATGAAGAGTAGTTGGGTTTGGATGGTTTGCTTAACAAAATAAAATAATTTATTTTTACATTACATTACATTAAACTGATCATTTGTAAAAATAATCTCTAAACCCATCAGTAATATTTTTTTGTGGCTTTACTCCTCACCATGTTGAGTGCGTTGAGAGTGGTGTCATCACGGGAAGCCGCTAAACACCCATCATCCGTGGATCCACCATCACACATCCCTGCAAATGCTGCCATGCTCCTTGAAAAATGTAAATAGCATATTAAGCTATTACTGCTGTCCCATTGCGCGGTAAAAATAAAGAAAATAAAGAAAGCGATCAACAAGCTTAAGGGCAAGCATACTCAATCTGTCTCGCTGAAGCAACTCATTCAGCAGTTTGTTTATTGTAAACATAAACAGTCACAGTGGGAAAATTTATTTTAGAGAAAAAATGAACACCAACTGCACGTCCATTCTGGTGCAAGAATTCCAAGTGTGAAAACTAACAAACTAATCTGGAAAATGTCCTTTGAGGGGACAGGAGTTTGCTGGATGGCAGGGAAGATTCATCATCTTCTGATGGTTCTTGTGGGTCAAGACATACTTAGCTAGTACTGTAACTACTTGGGCATTAAAAAAGCATTTCTGGGGGACTCTGAGTAAGGACTTTTTATGTAAGCATTAACTCATACCTCCATCGGTTTGTTAAATGTTGCAGGTAAATCATTGGGGTTAGAGTTTATTGTAAAGTTGTATTGACCTGGCAGCTCTGAGGTACATAAGAAGGTCACAGTCATTGACCCCAGGTGTCCACATCAGCTCCTCATTCTCTATCTGACTCTGCAAACCAGGTCGCGGCTGCAACTCTGGAAGTTTGGCCTGCAATGGAACAGCAAAAACCTGTTAGACTTCCTCAAAAACCAGACAGACATTGAGAGTCATGTGCTAAGATTTATGTTTATTTAGATATTACAGGGTAAATATCTAGTGGCATTTTTAAAATTTCAGTACTCACACTAATTTCATACCCTAAAATATTTTTTGCATGCCAAAATTATGCATTAGGACATGAAATAAATGTAAATCACAGATGAACTATATTTTGCTCTTATTTGGTTATTACACATATGTTTCACATATTTTGTCTATAATTCCTACAATCTAGCTGAATATTAAAATCAGAACTAAAAGAAGGGTTTGTTTGGTTTTTACCACATACAGCGCTTGGTCTTGCAGTACTGGAGGTGAATCGGTCAAAACTAAATTCTTCATTTAATTTTGAATTTTTTTTTTTTTTTAACTCTCACCCCTAAATAAAGATAAATTAGCCTTTTAGACATTGGGTACTGTTTTTTGTTTCTGATCTGGCAAATATTATCTTGCTGTAAGAGGGTGTACCTGATGACTTGGTCCCACTCTAATCTCGCCCTGTGTACTGTTCAGGCTCCTGGAATAAAAACAAAAAACAACAACAAAACATAATAAAAATTCAACAATTGTGCATCATGCAAATTCTATTTCATTTGCAACTGACATTCTTGTAAAGGATACACTTGTTTATTAATAAATAATTAATAAAGGTTGGCCTGCAGACTAGCCATTAACAGCACATTAGCATGTTGTCAATGCAGTACAATAAGTACACAAACGTATAATCGAAAATGAGATGTGTACAACTTGACTGTAACCTAATTCCTTTCTTCCCGACGCAGTGATTTGAGCAGAATAATATCCCGCCCCTTCATCACTGTCGACCAATCGCTGTATCGTTTTCTTATAATACGTGAATGAAATCCGACACCAGCCACTGCAGAAGACTGTCAATCAATCAGACAAGCGCTGCTAATTTTTACGGTCACCATTATGAGAATAGTGTGTTGCTACTCCAGAGCCAAACAGGTTGACACTAGCATTAGCTGGCTAACTCCGTTTCGCCACTGTTGTCACTAATAATCAATGATATTAGCATCACAACATACCTCTGACATACATATAAGCGAACGTAATGCGACAAAGATCCGTGTCAACCCCGAAGGGAGTCGCGGATTTATTAATCAGTGACGCATATCAGGCTAATGTGGTTTTTGCTGACAATATTTGATAAACTATCGACAAAAAAAAAGCGAGCAGAAAACCATTTTCGCCCGGAGGAGTTGCTAGCTGCTAACTAGACGGTAACGCTACGCCGTTTTGGCTAGCTTGTTAGCCAGACACGAACTTCGTGACCACTGACACTCCGACTGTTTCGCCACAAGCGGCTCTCGAAGTAGCGCTGCAAAACAGCAATAAAAAAATAAATAAAAAAAATGCACATTCAATGCATTGCGACTAGAACATAAGCGTTAACGGCGAGTTTATCAAGTTACCTCCGCGGACTGAACAGGTCGTCCATGTCGAAGGATGTTTGGATGTGGCTTGTTGACACTCCGCAGCGCAGCGGACGGTACGATACACACACAAACTACGCGAATCCCCGATTACATGGCTACTCAAAATGGAGGCGGTGGAGGAGTGGAGGGAGTCGGTGTATTTTTTTTTTTTTTTTTCTCTCTCCCCAATGCAATGACCTCAGCAGCCACAGCAGCCACAGCAAAGCCTTCAAAGTTGACTGTGTGTGTACCTAACCGGGAATGGAGCCGCTGGGGCCGCTCCCTCAGCGGCCATGAATCAAACATGAACTGCTGAGCTTTATTCAGGATCATCACGTAAAGCCATGAGATGGACACGCAGCCGGAAGGAACAGAGACGCGCTGCTTCATATTTAATGTAGCGAAGATCAACAGGAAGTCTCCTCTTATGTCATATTTACTCTTCGATGGGTTTTGAGGTTATTGTTTCAATATTACAAATTAATGTGTGTATTTATTTTTTTGACAAACACTTGATATCGGGATGTAAGCAATTTAGGAAGGTATGGATGACAATTTAACATGTCATTAATGACCGCATTAAGACCTTATCATAATAATTAATTATAAGAGGAAAAAAAAATAATTGGAAGGAAATAACTATTATTTACTATTTATCACTTATTCAAATAACCTTATATGATGACATGTTTAGACTGAATTGTATTAATTTAATTAATTGAAATACTCAGAGCACATGTATAAATCACAATTCAACACATACCAATAGTTACACAACATCAACACAACTCTAAAGTAGCACATTAAATGTTAAGTTCCAGAACTTAGCTGCCTATATTAAAATGTACTGCAATGTCACACAGATATTATTCACCTACACGGACCCTTTATGCTGTAATTGCTCCATCTGTCTACTTTTTCATTGGATTTCTGAAGTTTTTTCCAGCGAAAACCACCTCATCTCCCAGTTCCAAATGACTTACCATAATTTTTTTAAACGTGAATTCTTCTTATTAACAAAATAAATAAATAAAATAGCCTGGTCATCATTCTGTGACTTAACATTCAAGGGCAACATGATCATGAAGCAGAACAATAAAGCGTGGGGTCCACCTCGGAATTAAATTCTGAAGCTACCATGACACGTCACGTCCAGTAGAGGGCAGTCAAGTGTTACTAACTCCCTCCCACACCCAGAGGAAATGAACGCTAACCACGGAAGAAGAAATAAACACTAACCACAGAGGAAGAAATGAATTGAACGCGTTAGACAGATAACTCGCGTGTTGTTCTCTTTACAGTTTTGGTTTAAAGATATTCGAGGGTGCTGTTTTTGAGTAACAATGTCGGGAGTGCCACCAGACACATGGCAGCCGTCAAAAGTGGCTCTGGATACAACGTAAGTATTTACTAACTGAATGCTAATCCTTGGATTGTATCATGCTAACCCGGCTATCGCTCTCCCAGTAAACGTGGATACAAGTTAGATAAGCTAGTGTTTAATAGTTTTGCGTTCATCTCGAACTCAAAACTTGTAAAACAAAGTCTGTACTGATCATATATTCTAGGTACTAACGCGCACCATGCATTGCAGGATGGGGACAGTTGTGGTTGAGCTGTATTGGATGCATGCGCCAAAGACATGCAAGAACTTCGCAGAACTGGCCAGAAGAGGCTACTACAACAGCACCAAGTTCCACCGAATTGTCAAAGACTTCATGGTGCAGGGAGGAGACCCCACCGGAACAGGTTCAGGATCGTTTTATTTGCATAGACATAAACGGAATGATTAGACAGTCAGGCCAAAAATGTCTGCAGCCTTAACTAATTAAGTGAGTAAATAATAAGTACGAAAATATAAATAACGGAAGACTCCTCGCTTATATTCCACTATGATGTAGGCTCTTGCGAGAAACTCCAAATGAATGGGACTAAGTGGAACAGAACAGAAGCACCACTCATTTTTGATCTAATGGCTAAAATACATATAGGTCGATAGATGCATAAAAATCGTAACAAAGTCCAGCCTCGCCTGATCATGTTTCTGGAATTCTTTTTAATGCATTAAGTCCAAATCTGTCTCCTGTTGTCCCTCAGCCGTTGTATATTAAAATAACCGTAGGACTGAATAATAATTTAACCATAAATTGTGAATAATTTCGTTGAATTGTTTCTTTTATACATATATATATATATATATATAAAATCTTGAGGGATGATGTTAAAATATGTTAAATACATGGAAAGACATACAAAAAAAATATCTGATTATTTTACACCATCTTCTGACGCAGTTCAAGTTGAGCAGAATAATCTAAGGACAAATAGTTCCATTTGAGGCTCGGCCTGATGTGATGTGGCTGGAGGCAAGAAATATTGACTAAAGATTCTCTAATTTCCCAAGTCTAGTGATAAAGTATTGAGCCTCATCTTGAGTTTTTAAATGTAAACCTGGAGTTTACTGATCCTTGTTCTTCTCACAGGTCGCGGTGGCGCTTCCATATTTGGCAAGCAGTTTGAAGACGAGTTGCACCCAGAGTTGAAATTCACAGGTAACGGCGGTGTAAAAACAGATGAATGTCGGTCGGAAGGTGATTTTTATTGTTGGGCTGTTACATTAAGATGTTATAATTTAGTTTGTTTAAATGCATAAATATTAGAATAAATGAGTAAATGTTTATACAAATATTGTTCCCGTGTCGTGGTAAATGGAAAATAAATCACAATGTCTCTCATCTGCAGGTGCAGGCGTTCTGGCAATGGCGAATGCGGGCCCGAGCACCAATGGAAGCCAGTTCTTCCTCACGCTTGGACCCACTCAGTGGTTGGATGGAAAGCACAGCATTTTTGGAAGAGTGTGCCAGGGAATTGGAGTTCTGAACCGGATCGGGATGGTAGAGATAAACAGTCACGATCGGCCAGTTGATGATATCAAAATAATCAGAACAAATGTAATGAATTAATCAAATCGTTTTAGTCATAAATATTTTTTACACTTTTTTTGTTTTTTTAAAATAAACCTGTTAAATCTTTCGTTCTGTCTGTTTCATGTTTGCTAATCATAACAAGTGTTGTACACATTCACATTTTAGATGAACTAGCTCAAAATTGAGTTCACATTGATTAAAATGGGCTAATTTCAATGTAGGTTTTATTTTTCCATTCTTGAGACTGGTGAGCATAATTGACATTAAAAAAATATTTTTCAAGTCTGTATTTTGTCACTCATTTGGTCATTAAACTGTGGTGAATGTTCAAAGTGGTAGTGTTGGTATCTGCATCTTTAAAGCCATATTTGATAATTTTTTGATTCGATTGGGAAAAGAAGCAGCGCATAAATTGATTTGAAAATAGTTATTGGTTTCAACCCTTTTACTTTGTAGAACGAAGAGATAAGTACCAACACCTTGGCCATTTTTGTTTAAAGATCTGAGTCTCAGAGTTGGCTTTTGTCTTATTTTATCAAAGTAGTAATTAGTCAAAGCCGTGGTTGCATGAGTATGCAAAGATTCAAAGTGCACACAATATTTAAACGAAAGGCATAGACATGTGAATCTCAGCATAAGGGAGAAGGGAGGGGAGGGATGATTGAGAGGTCAGGGCAAAGAAAAAAACATTTATATCCCATGAGAGAGAAAACATGGTCTCACGGTTGGTCGAGGAAGCATATCTGAGGGGACAGGGCAAAGGGGATATTTAGCAAACAATAATTCAGAGAACATTGTGTCAAAGAAAATCAACATAATTCACACAAGTGAAGACAAGCGCCTTAAACTTAAATTTTCGCAACAAGGGTTGTGCTTAAAGCTTGCAGTTGCTGAAAAACAAGGCGTTTGCGTAGACCAGAGTTAGACAGTCTTTTTTTTTCCAACTCGAAAATAATATTTTGACAGGAATTATAAATAACAGGACTGATCAAATACAGCAAAATGACTTTGGACATTTTTCAGACACCTTTGCTTGCTACACACTTTCTGATCCACAGCAGGTAAAATGAGGAATAAACACGTCACCCTTTTTCTCAGTAAATATCTTTCTAAAGGTTTTACTGACATTTTTAAACTACAGTATGTCAGTAGCGACCCATGCAACCCACACATGAAAAAAATAAAATAACATCAAACCGTAGATATCCATAAATAAAGTTTTGTGTAATAAAATGAAATGACACATGGAGAAAGTATTGAACAAATGAAGAATAGGCAGAGAGAGAGATCAGACTGTTTTGGAACTGAGGTTTTACTTCTGTCAAACCTCCAAATGGCAAAATAAGAGGACCGTAAAAGGGTCTGCGTGGGTAGAAAACAAATTCCAGGATTTTTATATATTGATTATTTATTATTGCTGCACACATACGCACACCCACACAATCTAAGAAGAAGCTGTGGACTTAAAAAACAATTATCAATTGTTAATTTTTCCATTACCCAAAACCTGACATCACATTGTTCACCTGATATGTAAACCTCATAGAGCTGGTAACCTTTAAAATGTATTGCTCATCAATACATTTTACAAATGCACAATTTGTAATATATAGCTAAAAAAATAAATGTATCAAACATTTGTAATTCTGTATCAGAAATGGGCAGTTTGTCACATTTGCAACTCAATCTCAGCTCCCCCACTGGCTTTGCCCTCACTGGCAGCAGGACTGAGGTCGTTGTCTTGGTTCAAAGGGAATTGCTCAGGGTGATTTGCGTTGTTGTGCGTCTTGTTTTTAGGGTGACAAAGCTGCCGAAGGTTCTGGAAAAACAGTGTGGTGATAAACAACAACCATTGCAAATAATTTGTAACACATGGTGGCAAACAAAAGTAGATATGCAGTAACTTAAAATAGTGCACACGAGTAGACGAATGATGTTTCATTGTCAACATGAATACAAAATATTCTGAAACTACAAAAACAATGAATAGTCTGTTTATTAGTACATCACAGAATACTATCACCAATACTAACACACTGTAGGAATGTTATACTGTAAATGAACAAAGCACTGGGAGAGGAATATTGTAATATTTAACTTGGAATAATACAAGATAATTATATAAGATGTGTTCAAGATGGTGAAAAGTCAGTTATTCGTTGGATTGGATGTAATTTGGTACCTGATTTTTGGCTGTCCTGAAGCCAGAGTTAGCGGAGGATGTTGATGTTTAAAGTGATTTAAACTGACTTTGCGCTTGCACGTATTTATATTTTCAGTGCTTTGATTTCTGGATGATGTATTACTAATTGTAAAGTTTTTATATTTACTGCTTTTTGTATAATCTAGGTCGTGATTCCTTTGGTGTAAAAAAAAGAAAAGACAATGGGTTTAAATGTTAAATACAAATGTGGAAAGACTTGCCTGGATAGTCTGTAAAGAGAGAACACTTTATGTCCAACCGCTCACATTTTTAATGGTATTAATTGTTAAGTTAGTTTTTATTTAGTATGATAATATTAAGATGCATGTGCTTTAACATCATCTCTGGCTAGAGACTCACAGAGATATGTTCTTTTAGGAAACCTTTAAAACGTCAAGCTCATTCTTGGACTGTTAAAAATTTGTGATAATAATATTCTTTGCATATTTTACATCATTATGAGGCTCCTTCACAAACTGAGTTCAAACTGACATATTTAACTTGTTTGTGTACAAAATAAAATACAAAATTATTAACTGGGAATAAGAAGAATGTGAAAAGAAACATTTGATAACCATAATGCAGGCAGTTGTAGGTTTCATTTCATACATACCTGCCACACTGTCCCTTTCATTTGAGTCACTTTAAAGATGATCCACAGAGGAACCATGAGAACGCAGAACAGTCCAAGGAACCAGCCCAAGGCATAAGCCCAGGTCGGGTACACATACGTTTTGTTGAACTTGAGAGGCTTGTACTTCACAATTGACATGATGAAGGTAGCCTGACAGAAAAAAATAAATACAGTTTAGGTTTCTCACACCAAAGTTCAGTATTGTTCTAGTATTAGCAGCCTGTCTGTTGAAGGGCTTTAATTATCCATCCATCAATTTAATTATCCGTCTGTTTCTTGAACATTACAACTTACAGCAATATGGGCTGGAGTGTCAGACAACAAATTAAAGTAGATCTTGAACCTTAGTGAGATAAACTTGATTTCACTCACCAGACAAATGGTAGGAGTGATGTAAAGCCAGCAAAACTTCATTAGGGGCCATGGACGATAACCTATCATGTCCTCAATGTTGTCGTAGAGACGATCTGCACCTATAGTTACAAAAACAGAAAATGACTTGACTTCATGATGTTCAGCTTCAAATTGTAGAACTCAGAAGGAATGCTGGACACACGCTATCGCTAGTGTCATCATTATTTGTGTTTCATATATATATATATTGGTAATGCTTAACCAGTAGGAAACATTATAATAGGATTATTTTATCAAACAAAAAAATAGAACATTATGTTTATTGTTTTTCATGTCCTGCTCCCGCTGCTTTGGATGTCTTTCCCTCTTTCTTTGCCCCAGTCCTCCCTCAATCCTTCTCTGATTGCGTATTTTGTGTATAGTGCACACCTTACAGGAGGGCTGGCATCAGACACATCTCTGCTTCCACTACGATCACACCTCAAGAACACTTCACTCTTCCTTCAACCCTCACTCAGCCTTCAACCATGCATGGCACCACCAGCCTGCTTCCTCGGTAAATTCAAGAACTGCCTATTTATTGCTTTAAAACTCCATCAGTGTGTCAAACAGTTACAGACTGCAAGATAGCCACAATGGCTTACCGTATATCCATCCAATGGCTATCGACTGGAAAACTGACAGAAGGAGAAGATTGCTGCCACTACAAACGTAATGGTCAAACAGTTGTAGGAAATACAAGCCTCCCTGCAGGAAGAAAAAGAGCTGGTTGTTATTGTGCATCACGGTAAGATAATATATGCTCGTCTTTTTTTTTTTTTTATCTGACAAGGTATTTCTCTTTAGCAGGGAATTTTTATGCTGTGGCTTTTTACTTGCTTCAAAGTCTTTTGTCCTAACGATCTTACAATAGATTTGTGGCATTAGGTTTTATATTATATTTATCAAATTAACCAAGATTAACATTTGTGTTATCCTGCCCATATCTGCCTCCACATTTGGAGTGCTGAATAATGCAGTAAAAAGTTAAATACATTTGTATTGTTAGATTAATTTCTAATCAAATTTCTAGTGGTCGGTAGGAATACATTTATCTTTATCTTATTTTAGTTACTAGATTTTCTCTGTACATTTCATGGTATGTAACCTTATTTTAGGATGACTGTGATGGCATTAGGTCTATGCACATTATTATACGGCAATAACAATCCTGGCTCCCTCCTTGCCCCGAGCCTCTTTCTTCCCTTTCCCCAGCAAAATAAGCATGCGTTCATTGTTCAGCTCTGAGTCTGTGCTTTGGTCCTCTTCAAACCTCCACTGGCGATCACGGAATCAGTATCAACCTTAATTTGATAGTACACAAGTAAACTTTTTTTTTCAAACTATAAGCAGACTAAAGATGAGAACTTGCGGGAGCGACCGAGTGGCGTTCTAACCTCTGTTACAAGAAGCAGGCCAAGAAGGAAGCAAACAGAGCAGAGGCAAAGCAGCAGCAGCTCTCGTCGATAAGACCTTCGAAACACATTTGGGAACATGTCTGTCACTGAGGTCATCAGGCACTCCAGACTCACAAACTAGCAGAGGCAGAGATCAAAGAGTGCATTTAAATAATTCACATTGTAAACAAAAAGGTATTTCAGCAGTCAATAAACATAAAGTAATTCAAATGAACATTTCTACTAGCTGAATGTTGAAAATTATTTTTCTCACCTGTGTATCTGCACCCAACAAAATGACCATGAGGAAGAAACATATGGCCCATATCTGAGGGAAAGGCATCATAGCTACTGCCCGTGGATAAGCAATAAATGCCAAGCCAGGACCTGTGTTTGAGAATTTGATTGTTAATCAAGTTTAAATGCCTTTTGTGAAACAATATTGATTTTGTAATCTTTTATCAAAAGACAGCAAACACTCAGCGCTCATTGTTTTAGTTGGCGTGACGGCAGTTAATCAAACGCAAACAAATAACAGGGCCAAGGCCCCTTGAAAAAACGGGCTTTGGCTCATAGGTTTAGTTTTGCAGTTCACAAAAGGACATAAAAGCCTCAAACAGAGTTGCCAAAAATTAAGTGAGCCTTGCAATGTAAACAATAAAATGGGAGATGGCTGTCAAAAATGGCTGGAAATCAGAAGTAGCAGGCTGGAATATATCTAAATGACCAAGAGTAAATATGCAGTCTGGAGAAGGAACAAACCAGTAACGCACTGGGAAACCGGGAAGGTAAATGGGAGGAAAACACAAGGAGGGAATGTAAACATACAAAACATTGAGAAATGAAAGACTGTAAAAAATTATCATACTGGAAGTTTTCAGAATAACATGGCGGCTGAAACCACACCATAGTAGCACTCACTTATATGGTGGTCTTACCTGTCGCAGCTACTTCTGATATTGGCAGTCCTTGTTCGTACGACATAAAACCCAAAACTGAAAAGATTGCAAACCCTGCCACAAAACTTGATGCGCCATTCACCAAACATAGTACAAATGCGTCCCTGATGGAAAAAAAGTACAATTATAAAAATGTTCTAAGGAGAATGAAACAAAGTTTGATAAAAACATCACTGAATACATCACTGAATCATTTTTAGTAAAATCACATCGCTGCCCTTATTTTGGAGAAAATAGGTATATAGCCTAGCTCATGAACATCATATCAGTAAAATAAAAATGAAATTATATGGTAGAACCCAAGCTCCAAATAAATACAGCATATAATATAAAACATACATTTAAAAAAATGACAAAAATGAGAGCCTACTTACTTATAACAATTATTGTTATACTGATTGTAACTGCCAAGAGCGGTCAAACTGCCCTGGCAAATCCCAAAAGAGAAAAGAACTTGAGCGCCTGCATCCATCCAAACCTAAGCAGGTCATTCAAAGGAATAATTGTCAGAAGTTTTAAACTGCTGAAGACACGTGTATATACGGTAATGTGAAACAGAAGTGTTTTGCAATGCTTGCTCTACTGGTGAGGAGGAAGCTTGTCTAAATATTTAACGTTTGACTTTATGACTTACCTGAGTGTCCACCAACCTTGTTGGGTCAGGATAGAGGTAGAAAGCTATTCCATCCATAGCTCCAGGTAAAGTGAGTCCACGCACCAACAGAACCACCAACATGAAATATGGGAAAGTGGCTGTAAAGTAAACTACCTGTCAACAGAACACAAAGGATTGGCATTATGAGACACCATCAATGAGAACAGTGTGGTGGCAAAATTTAAGTTTAAGGTACTTGTCTTCACTTGTGTGAATTATGTTGATATTCTTTGACACAATTAGTGTTTCATGTTCCCTTGCACACAATGTTCTCTGAATTATTGTTTGCTAAACATTCACTTTTCCCTGTCTCCTCAGATATGCTTCCTCGACAAACATTGAGGCCATGTTTTGTCTCTCATGGTATATAAATGTTTTTGCCTTTGCCCTGCCCTCACCTTACCCCTCCCCTCTCTCATGCTGAGCTCCACAGGTGCCTTTCATACAAGGCGTAGACTATTATTTCATGCCGGTAATTGAAAATGAATGACGAAAATGTGGCGCTCCACCTGGACTTTCTCAGCTCTAATTTTAACAATGTACCCCATGAATAATTCATAAATAAATTCTGATATTTCATCAATGGGACAATTAGCTAGGGGACTCCTAGAGATTGGGAATAACATTATGCAATTTTTTTTACACAACATACAAAGACGTAATTGTACATTGTTAACAATATGCAAGAACAGCAGATGCCTAAAGGCACATTAGAATCACTTCTTAGATTCTGGTGAATCTATAAAAAATAAGAAAATAAAGACGTAGATCTGAATAATATATTTGATTTCAAACCCTACAACAAAGAGAAATAGAAAAACATTAACATAACAGTTTCATCCTCCAAAGTAGAATTTATACCTTTCCGGTGGATCTAACTCCTTTCCATACACAGAAGTAGCATAGGATCCATGCTAGTAACAGACACAAGGCCAACTCCCACCTCAGGCTACCAATGTTCTCAATGCCTTCAGATATACCCAATACTCGTCTTCTGAAAAGAAATACAAGACATTTCCAAAACAGGGTCGGTAAAACAAGCAAAACAATAGTACCTGTAATACATGCCAATAATACCAATAAAAGAGGTCATAATATAATAAAGAAGCTTATATAGAGTTCCTAACAACACATTCATACTGAATGCAAGTAAAAGTTTTTTTACTTACTTGAACATCTTCAAAATAAAACACCAATTATGCTGTATAGTATTCATACGGTCTTGCAGATATAACAAGGGGGGAAAATATATAATATTAATGCCTCTCTATGTCTATGGGATACAACCCTTATTATATTGCCATATCAGACATCAGCTATCATAGGCATGTGATATATCAGCCAATGACACACCAGTAATATACTGTATGTATAAGTACTTTTATTTTATTTATTTTATTTTTTTGGGGGGGGGGGTTAAAGATATCAGCAACAGCCAGAAAAGACAGCGGAAATCAGCATGTGGAGAGAGAGACAGTTTCACCTATACTGTAATCAAAGAAGCGTTGATTTTACCCATTGCTGTTTTAGTGACTGCTGGAACACTGGAATGGCTATTGAACAATATGATGAGTTTTATTTTTGTGGTCCATAGAAAAGTTACGACTCACATGGCACACTTACAGACATACACTTTGTATACAAAAATATTGGGGCGCACCCCACCCCTTAACACGGAGGCATAAAGGTATAGGTTTTTTTTTTTTTTTTTATCAGGGGTTGGGATGGGCCCTTAGTTCCAGTGAGAGGAATCCTTTTTTTGTTCCATGACAACCCCAGGACACAAAGCAAGGTCCGTAAGGACATGGTTTGGTGAGTGTGGTGTTTATCCTCCTAAAACATGGTATTAGCTATACAGGTTTGAGTTACACTTACTCCCAGAATTCTGTAGCAGGTGTTGTTGCATTTTCAGGTGCTGTCCAGTTGGATGACAAGTTTTTTTTGTCAAATTCAACACAAAATTCTGAGGGAAAAAAACGAAATACAATACAATCTATCAAATGGTAAATAAATAACTGAAAATATACTCAACTATAATCCCTTTCTGGTTGACAGTGAAATAAGTGAATCGGCGATCTTGAAGCATAAAACACTCGAGCATTTTCCAAGTTTTTCATTCCATTGTTCTGAACTGACCCGGAGACTTTACCGATCCGCAGCAACTTTGTCTAGCGTTGTGTAACATTTATGATGTAGGCCAGAAAAAAATGAGCTTCTCATCCTTGAATGAGCAGCAGCCGCTTCAAACCAAAACAAACATGGGAGAGGGAGGGACTTCCCCTTCTACTTTGTCCAATCGACGAGTGCCCCTTTCAACCACGGGATGCTGCTCAGAAAGTTTGCTTCACGTTAGAAACCACAGTGTGAAAGCAGACCCTTCATAAATTATAAATGCAACAATGTTGGGACTTTCAGCTCCCCAATCGAACCAAGTCCTCTTGGGCCAGTGTGAAAACGACCTAAAACTGAGTCAAAAAAATTTATTTTATTTTTTCCCTTTCCATATACAGTGCATGACAAAAACATATGACCACCCATTTTCAGGGGGCAAATCAACCTTTAGACTCGAGCATCCAAACAAAAATCAAGACTGCACATTCCACACCCACCCGATCAGAGAAGGCAAACATTTGTGGACCCCTGGTCTAGATTATGGACAAACATAATCTAGACTCATATTTTCCCTTGTTCTTCCTGTTATGAATGTCTGAGCTAAAATATTTTAGTGAGTGACCGATACAGTATATCTCATTTACGTCAGCAGGCGTACCTGTGTTCCAAGTGTTATTGCAGCTTGCCCAAGGAACCTCACCACTGAAGGACGAGAACAGGTAAAAAAAGGCCCAAGCCTGGATTACGATGTATGACACGGCAGCATAGGCAATCACAACCTGTGTCGCATAACCGATCCCTGAGGAGAGAGACAACGTTGGAAAGTACATGTACTGTAAAATCATGTTGGATGGGATCTTTCTTAAGTAAATATTCACAATAGGGAGAGTGAAACAGCAAACATCACTCCTGATGTTTAGTTTTCATGTCATGCTATTTTATTACACCTTCACTTGTCACCTTAATACTTCTGCCGTCACGCTATTTTATTTTATTTCTGTTGTGGGTCTCTTATTGTAAAAGTATTCTTTCTTTTTGCAGCAGCAGCTAACAGTTCTTCAGAATTTTTTATTTGCCTTCAAAGCCATTGGCTGCCTGCTGCTTCCAGATGTTTGTGATTTCATGAACTGAATGAGAAGG
The DNA here is from genome assembly GCF_040956055.1 of Brachionichthys hirsutus. Taxonomy (NCBI): domain Eukaryota; kingdom Metazoa; phylum Chordata; class Actinopteri; order Lophiiformes; family Brachionichthyidae; genus Brachionichthys; species Brachionichthys hirsutus. Next base: position 7,208,686 of record NC_090904.1, on the reverse strand, counting down.
TTTTCTTACGGTCTAATGAACTGTAACAATCAGCCAAATCCATTCGTCAGTCCTTTCCTCTTTGCCGCATCACATTTCTAAGCCAATTTTGGCTGCAGAGCGCATTAAAAAAAAAGATTTATATCTATTTTAAGCATTAATCTATTTTTGCATCAGGTCTGTAAATTAGGTTGTGTCGGATTTGAAACAGAAGGGCCTGATAAACTTTCAGACTGTAGTTGCATAAATCAAATAGACATTTTTAGTTGAATATATTGTATTTACAGTTTTTCTCAGTTGCTTCGGTGCTTTTGTTACATCACTATTAACATTTGAACAGCAGTTAGTGCATTTCTCAAAACAATTAGTGCAAACTGCACAACCTAGTGGATAACCTGCAAAAGCAAAACTTGCTTAAAACGGTTATTCCATTCCTCAAATGCAAGTCTTCATGTGAATGAAACTGCCAGCGTCGTCAAAATGAGACGTCTTGACACCATCGTTTATGAACAAGAGAGTCAAATGGCTTTGTCATGATTTCATTTTGACAGTTTATTCTCTCAGTGTTTACCAATGAAGAAAAACCAGGTCAGACCTCGGTGACGCTACCTGAAAATGCTCAAGGCAGCACTCAACACTACAGTAAAGTTACACCTTGCTGTAGTTAGGGGAGTAAGTGAGTACATGAGTACGTGCGTTTCACATTTTTACTGTATATGCTATTTGCAGTTGTACAGCATTGTGCAAAAGAAAAATACACGACAGGCACTGATTTAGAACAAACCTAAGAAACACCCTTTTGGTAGAGCTGAGGACAAATGTGAACAATATAACATATTGTAACTGAACATGGGTAGATCATTCTGGCATATCCAGACGTTCCTGTCTGTCTGAACACATATTTTCGTCTACATTACAACTGATATCATCCGTTGCAATGCAGCGAGGAAAGAGTCTCCTGGTGGCGAATCCACCCTCTGCATGACTCTGCTGTGATGTCGTCTCATGCTGCATCCACTGCTGCTATATGGCCATTTGTGCATAAAGAAAGGCATAAAATTTGCTTGACATAAATTGATAACTATTTCAACAATTTTGTATGTAATGACTGAAGCAATGAAATGAAGGCTATCAGTTTTATTGGGAACGACTATTCAGCATCCATAAGTACAGTTCATTTTGGCTGACATGACATAAGCAAATGATAATGTTAAAAACAGCAGAGAATTTATGAAAGCAACTGATACATGTACAAAAGCAAGAGGAAGGATAAATTGCTACTATGATGTGCACAAATGACTAAATGTTGTTTAGGTTGAACAAAAATGTATTTGAATTTTCATTCTGATCTGAGAAAAGCACCAAAGCACCACATCAGTAACGCCCCCCATGCCTATTTATTTAATACTCTTTTATGCCAGTAGATGGGAGTATTGCATGATCCCTGTCAGGAGTGGCTTGAGGAGAATTAGGAAATCCTTCAATATTGATATTTATTTCTACCTGATTGCTAAAGGCAAAGAGCTTGTATTCATGTTGTAAATACGTTAAAGTCAAGTTTGTTTGAGGAATATACTATTTCTCAGTGACTGTTGTCTCACATAATAAGCAGTATGTTTTCTGCTACTCGACTCGACCTCAGCGGAGCAATTTCTGCGAGTTAATGTTGTGTTTAATTTATTTAGTAAATAAAATCCATACATGACTTGATGAACACACTGACCTTCAAACAAGGGGCAGAAGTGCCTCCAGCAGGTGATGCATCCTTGAGATGTGAACTGTCCCATGGCAGTCTCCAGGAAGAACATTGGGATACCACAAGTAAGCAGAAATAAAAAGTATGGAACCAAAAATGCACCTGTAAGAGTAGCAAGAGAGTGCAAAGTAACACTTTTATCTCATGTCATCAGCTCTTTAGTGTTTCTGGTTCTTTAACAAGACTGCTTTCAAAATTTGCAACGTCATAACTTGGTTTAAAAAAAACTATGTACCAATAGGGTCCTGACTTTCCCTAAATGTGTGTATATATTATTATAACATTGTTTTATCATTAAAATTTCAAAAGACAAAAGAGATCTGAGTATTACTACCTCAAATGACCATAGCAGCCAAATTGACTGCATGCTTTTTACAGGGCGTGTCAGAATGTCACTCTTTGCTCCATTGTCCTGCTCTTTCTCCTGCTCTATTGTCTGTTTGTTCTTTAGGCTCTGTGAAGCTAAAACCTAGTTAGAGCTTCACTCTAAACCCAAGAGAGACAAAAATTACAAGTAGAAATAAAAAGAAAGTTATGGAGTCTTTATCCTTGCTTCAGAGCCTTGGTGAGGAAGACTCTGACGGAGGAGCAGGTTCAGAGAGTGATGTGTGTTGGTGTTTGGCAGAAGCTTCAATTAGCTCTGAGTGATTCTGGAATCATTTTAGAGATGCCCCCTTGCAAAGACGAAAAAAAAGACTTGCTGAAATCCCGTCAGCTAATTTTCAAGGTATGAGGCCAACATGAGGACTCCTTATTATCATCATTATTATTAGCTTATATTTCTGAAATGTAAGCCTCTGCTAGTTTTATGTGATCTCGTGAGCTTCTTAGCCTTTATTTCTGTATTGCAGGGGGCCTCCAAATAATTTACAAAACAGCATGATTTTCTGATAGACAGCTTTTTGGTCCACATTTCTGCACTACAGAGGTGCTGAAATGTGAAACTCTAACAGTCTATCGATGCAAACCAAGGAAAATAACTCCATACTAAGCACTGTCCACACAGCTGTCAACATCACAAGTGACCACAAGGCTAAACCGGAGACTGTTATACTACAACAGAACCAAGCTTGAAGTAGATGTGCTTGATCAAATGGTGAGGAAATACTCAGTGAAAGCACCAAGAAGACGGCCATTGGCGGCATTTTATAATATTCTTGACCTGGCTGCCATAAATGTTTCGATCCTGTTCAAGAAATGCACCAATGAGATGATGTCATGGAGGAACTTCATAATGCGACTCGCAAATGAACACATGACAGCAAAAGCCAGACAAATGGTGGTGCGAGAACCCTGGCTGGAGCAGCAGAAGATGGAGAAGAGAAGTCAGTGCCAAGAAATTGTACAAAAAAGGGACACTTGTGTCAAATGTCACAAGGTGGTGTGTGGGAGCTGCACGTGGGGGGTGCAGGTTACCTGTGTTCACTGTGAGAGACTGTGAGCCATAAGCAAAGCAAATTGGCATCTCAACAGCAGAGTGTCTTCAGCTGGCTGGCAGCTCTCACAGCATTTTGGAATGTTCATAATAGTTAATAATTATCATTGTTAAAGGTTTAACAGTTCCATCAATTCCAAAAATCATATGTAGTCAGACTGTCTTTTAACTCAAACACTCAAGTCATAGCTTCAGTTTCAAACCAAGGTGACTTAACACAATTATACATGCTACATTATTAACTGCCAGATTCCTGATGGGGCAAATAACAATGGTCCTTTGTCCTTTTACATTAACTCACACAAATAATTATTTTTAAATTTTTCCATTACAGTATTTTTTTTATTATTATTCAAGGTTTTCTTTGTCCATATTTCTGACATTATAGATATATAGATTTAATTCAGAGCAGTTGCTTGACAAAATTAAAGCAATAATGTGTTTTAATAGAATCTATGCTTGCCTCCTCCATTTTTGTAGCACAAATAGGGGAACCTCCAGAGGTTTCCCAGTCCAACCAGCGTTCCTGCCACTGCCAGCAAGAACTCCAGTTTGTTTGCCCACTGTCCACGATCCAACAGCTGAGTCGTCTTCACCCGGCTGTTATCTTGAGAGGGCATCTCAGTGCTGTCTCCACTGAGGAATTCCCTTAGACACAGTAGTAGATGAAGAACAATGACCAGGAACTCTGAGCAGACAGACTGATGTGGCTTTGGGTTAAAAAAAAACTACCTAACTTACTGTTTGTGCGTTTGCTCTCTCTCTCTCGCTCTCTCATTAATTATGATCTGTAATTAATTAATCTAATTCATCTGTTTATTAATTTCACCAAAAAATTGCAGCGAAAAACCCTCAATTTGAGGTATCCTCATTTAATTCATTACATTGTTGTGGTTTCTGCTGTATTTGCAGAAAGTATTTGTTTTTTCTTTTCGCCATTGTGCATATTTCTGATTTGGGTCATCACTGTATTCCTGCATGGAGGCTTGTATAATGGGTCACTGGATGCAGTTTGCAACAAAGGCAATACAGAAGAAGTAAAATTAGAGATACAAAAATTTGATTAATGCGATTAAAAGAAACATAACGTCCTAAATAGGACTATAATGAATTAATTACAATTAACGCAATTATTTGACACCCCTAATATACCGTTCAAAAGTTTGGGGTCATTTAGAAATGTTCTTATTTTTGAAACAAAAGCACTGTTCAATGATAACTTTAAACTAATCATAAATACACTCTATACATTGCTAATGTGGTAAATTACTATTTTAGCTGCACACTCGTTTTTGGTGCAATAACAGAGGCCCATTTCCAGCAACTATCACTCCAGTGTTCTAATGGCGCAATGTGTTTCCTCATTGCTCATTAGCACCACTGAAAACAGTTTGGTTACGAAACAGACCTTCCTTTGTCTGAGTGACACCAAACCTTTTAACAGTAGTATAGGCCTATATACTGTATTTATTAGCTAGACTTACACATGCAATATTATCAGGATGTTTCCTATGGTAAGTGTTCATCAGGAACCTGAATTTAGAATTACAACACAGAGATGTATTTTGCAAGTGTGACACAAAAATAATAGTGAAGTACTTACCCCTGCATCCCTAAGCCCTTTTGTCCAGGAGTTTGTTTACAACAAATTGATGAGTATTCCACTCAGCTGCGTGTACCACAGACTCACTACGCAAAGGACATTTAATTAGCAGGTCCAGAGTAAAAAACAAAATAATTCCGGTTTCCTCTTGCATTCCTGGTCTAGATTATAAATAATTAAACAAAAACCCTGTTTGGCAATTAAATAGCTCCAAGGTCCACACCTCTCTGACGTATTTTTCCACTGAGATAACACACAGTTGGTAACTAGAAAACGACAATCAGAGATTGCAGACCATCGCCTCCAATAGACTATTTGATCTTGTGAGACAGTAAACAGGGCTTCCGGATCAGAGGGGCCAAACCTGCTCTAGCTTGCCGCTCTGGAATGTACTACAAGCCATCTTCTGGACTCTTTTTCCCATCATGCCATTTGTGCCCCTCCCTCTTAAAGCGGCAGTTTACAGCACAGGCACAATTCCAGATGTAAAAATAATTCTAGAATCTGGATCCAGATCCGGATCAACGCCATTCTTGGGGAGGACCGAGCCACGGACAGAACCTTGCTTGTGTAACATTTTCAAGTCGATTGGGTCACTAGTTTTTGACTTATGCGCTCGGACAGACAAACAGACAAACAGACAGACAAACGCACCCAATTGCAATACCCTCGCTTCCGCTTCGGCGAGGGTAACAACTAAACCAAATCAGCTGAGCCACCTCTATTATGTCAGCAGCAGGCTGAACTTCCCTGAACAAAAAGTTAATACAGTACAGACAGACAGAACCTCCTGGTGTGCCAATTGCTATGCAGGTGCTCTTTGTGACCAGTCACATTTTTTTAATCCAGCTACAGTCTAAGGTACGTTTAACACAAGAACATAAAAAAAAAACCAGGCCCTTTCAATGATAAAGCAATCATTGATTGATTAATAGGTGTGAAAGGCAGGAGGTGGTGTACTCCAACCCCCAAATTCAGGGGTTCCCAACCTTTTCTGTGACTCAAACCCCTTGAAAACTTTTAATATGTTCTCACAACCCCTACAAAAGTAATATCTCATATGAAGATCCATCCATCCATCTTCCACCGTATATCCGGGGCCAGGTCACGGAGGCAACAGTCTCAGCAGAGATTTGCAGACTTCCCTCGCGCCAGACAATTTATACTTAATTTGAGCAACAACTATAATTTACTTAGACTTTAAAGATATTATCAAAAATAATAAATAAATAAATGTTAATATTTTTATCATCACCAGCTATGTTCTAGGCAGATAGTGTTTTTTTTAGCTAATTAATAGGCTGATAGTAGAGCTGTGACCATTTTCATATGAAAAACTAATAACAGCCTCTGAAAAAAGCATAGGTGATTGCCGTAGGAGAAAAAAATCCTTTGGTATAATAATTTATGAACGTTTAGTCCATAATAATGAGGTGCACAAATTGACACTGGATAGGGACATCAGTAAATTTACATTTCAAAGAACGAATTCTAATTCTATTTTGTCTGGGTTAACTGTAGATGTATTCTCCCAAGTCCCTTCTCATTTAAATGCACATCCCTGCTCCAAACTATTCCCAATTGTACTGCTGTGTACTGTTTGTATTCAAAACTCACAGGGAAACTGGAAAATTCAGATGATCATATTTCAGCTGCCTCTGGTAGTCAGGCAAACATATGACCGTTAAATAACCAACTGAAGAGCGAGTATCATGACGCCATGTTAGTTAGCTCCCTGTGTTCTGTTACAGCAAAATTAATTATTCAGTGTTTTCGATAAGTGCAAACCCTTCAGTCTTAGTGATGCAAAGTAGAAACAGTCGCCGTGAGGTGACTTCTTTAGCACACACGCAAATATTTTTGCCCATTTTCGCCAGAACATTACCACTAAAAATAAACTTATCCACTCTGTTCTTCTTCTTCGACTCATGCAGGAGTCACAGGGAGAGCGTGGACGTGCGGACACGGGAGAGTGCACACATAGCATACTGTCCGTATACTGCATACTGACAGTATAACCTGATTCACAACAACTGATCTGAATAAACTGGATAAACTGAAGTCCGTAGGCCAGTCTGTAAGCGTGTCTTAGGTTGCCAGATCGGTAATTCTTGTGACATTTAAATACACAAATAGACACATGTTTAGTGTGCAATAAAGTATATCATTGCTTCATTTTAATCAGTCAGACTTACATTTACGTTTTTGTACATATTCACATTGTGATTGATTAAATTCAGAGTAAAATTCACCCACTGCAGGCTAACTTTGTTCTCAAACAGGGTGGGATGAAAAGGACACACAACACACAAAGCCTCTGCGTGGATGCGTTCAGAATAAAAATAACTCAGACGTTAATGTGTGACAGCACTTCAGAAGAAGCAAATTATTTATATATATATATATATATATATATATATTCACCTCCATTGGAAGAATGGCTATCACTGCATTCTCATTTATAAGCCATGGCTGGACACAGAAACATGCAACAAATATCTGAAGCAACAAAATAGGACAAAAACAATGCAGCTCCATCTTTAATGTAGACTCTATAGTCTACAACAGCAGCATTGTCAAGTACCGGATTGCATCGCGTTCAAGCATGTTGGCACCTATTTGATTCATAAATGTATACATTAGTCACAACGTTTGACAAATCTCTCTCCAACATTTACAGCTTGGACCCATTTGTGTAGATCTCCGTGCAGCGATTGCATCCTCATTCCAGACAACAAAATTACACACACACAATATACAGTTATCGAATAGATTCAATATTCTGACAGAGTTTATGCCATAAAATGGACAAGTAGTGCACGCCGTGCTGCTGGCCATCGTGTTTTTACTACCTTCCCGCAATCTAACCGATGCTACACGTACAGTGTTGAGCACAAATTGGAAAGCAGTAATTTGTGAAAGGAATTTTATTTTCACATTCCTCAGCATTATGAAAAGAAATGGAAGCAGATGGACCATAGCCACATGACACCGTCACAACAGTGTAATGTTTACTCATAACTAACATGTGCTACAGAAAACATGTGTCATGATTCAGCATGTTGTCAGTTTTCGAAACCGGCCAGCAGATTATGAAGATTACCTTTCACTTGGGAAATAACCTTTTTTTTTTATTGAGAAGGGAAGAATGACACTGCTTTCGTTTAACAATAAAATGAGACTGAATTGCATGACCGGCTACAATAACCAACCACTGCGGCCACAACAATAGATATAACATGTTAATTTTGATCTTAAAAAGTGATGGTGTGTGGGTTGTCATGGGTTAAATGTGATCCTGATTCCAGTGGCCATGCTAAGCTATGCATATGCTTGCATTGTACTTCGCAAGCAACCAATATGACTGGCATCAATCTTCTAATCAATTTGGACAAAAGCATACATTAATTCTCAGTATATGTTCAAATGTTATTTTGATGTGATAAACATCAGTTGGGCATGAAAAGAAGTTCACACTTTTATTTCAAATTAAGCTTCAACTACGAGAAGTACAAAACCACTATGACTAAATTCACTTTGTTTTAAAACTTAAGAGGGGATTTTGTATTTATTTTTAGAACAGAAATGCCAAAGTCCCTCTAGGTTGCACAGTGAGGTGTTTATTAAAATTGACTTCAAGATATGTGTTCATGTTTGCAGTCAACACAGAGCAAAGCCCTTTATCATTTTGGGGAACTTCATGACACGTTATATAGCGCCTTACACTTCAGATTGCATCAGCAGAACAAATCGTTCTGAGTGATGCTTTATTGTTCCGCAGAGACTTGTGTGAATTACGCCTCGAGAATAAAGACAGAGCCTTATGAGAATAAGATCAATCACACATAATCAGTCAGACAGAGTGAGTAATGATGTGGGAGAGGTACTAAACCCATGTGCACAGTACTCTTTTTTATAGGTAACTTTTGCCAAGCATTTCTATTTTCGTTATTCACACAGGGGTGTGAGATAACGACACTGAAATCATTGCTGATTGGATTGGGAGGTGGCGAGGTTACGGCGTTCGAACAGAGAGAAGACATTCCTTTAAATGATCATAAAACCACACGTAACAAATCTGAGACACTAAATGAAACACGTTTTCCCTTATGAAATATCACCACTGATTTGAAAAGTTTAATACAATAAAATTTATTAAGTACTGGCAATGGTCACTTACTGAGTGGCACTGTAAATGTGACTTGAAGCAAACACATTGTCATCAAGAAAACAGGCTTCTTTTTTTTTTCTTCATAGCTACAATCAAACTCTGAAGATTGAAAAATTAAACATTGTACCTGAAATAATAATAAGACTGCTGATTCACAGAAAAACAGGCGATTAAATACATAAAGCCAACAACTCTATAGACAACTATTTAAATTTCACACATTGGTCTGAATTAGACAGACAAAACTACAATTCAACTATTATTGCAAAAATGTAAACATCCATCCAATGAATCGTGACAATGTCTTTGCAAATGCAGTCAGCTAAAACTTGGCCATTTTGTTCCAGATACAAATATTTTTGACATTTTCATTAAATATCATTTTACAATATGAGGATTAAACAAAAATACAATTAATCAACTCTTGAAGTGGGTTATTTAAGGCTTCTGTGTTGGGAATGTGCAACTGAAACTAGACTAAAATCAGTAGCAATAATAATAATAATAATAATAATTTTTGGTATTTTAATAATCAAATAATTGCTTATTAAAAATTACATGACAGCAAAAGTAAATGGTGATAAAACCATTACAAATGCCAAAGCACTGGAAAATGGGGAAGTGAGCAATGCAATCTGTATTTTTTGTTTTGCATTTAAAGTGACAGTCTGTGAAGGACTTTCTTATATTACACATATTACACAGAAGCACAATAATTCCCTCATCAGAAGATGAGAATTTGTATTTATGTCTTTGTAGCTCTGTTAAAAGAAAAGGATCACCTTCAGCTAAATACCACAAGACATGTGCACTTGAAAGCCTATACATGTGTGGCTCTAGAACAGTTGGTGTCCCCAAGTCTGCTGAAATCATGCATTTTGCATGACGGTTCAACAAATGACGAAGACATCGGTGAGCCCCATGTGCTTTTGTTACCTCTTCAAAAAGAAAGCGATGATGTCAAATAAAACAGCTCCAGTTACATGAACTATTGTCCAAAGGAAACACTCTTTGAAATGGTATCACTACTATATTCCTACTCTTCAGAAATTATCCCAGAAAAACACAACAATTCTACTTCTATTAGCAACTAACAATATGGGAAAAGATCTGACATCGCAAGAGGTTCAAACACATATGTTTTCGGTTGGACCTGGCGCTACGGTTAGTATGTACATGTAGCAGCATAAAATCGGCCACCTGTAATCGGACTACCAGGTCAGCATTATAATATCTCGCTTCAAAAATGGCTGTCAGTGTAGATGAGGTGGAATGTGCAGTTTTTGTCATCTTTCATTTCTACATTTCAAAGTCTCCCAACAATTGTCATATAATCTGTTTTATAATTTTCAAGAAATGCTATTGGCACATTTGACTCTGGTTCATCATTTAGTTACTTAACTGTATGATGAATTAACTTTTGGCACTTAAAATATAAATACTTTATTTTCTTCTTAAATATAATTAAGCACAGATAAACAGTGTCGAGTGATAATTTGAGGTGAAACTTTGGTCTCCAGTTTACCAGCTGGATAGCAGAACGCTGGTCATCACACAGTCAACATAGATTTATTAGAAACAAGTAAATAAATAACAAAGATAATGACAAATAGCAAAAAAAAATGTAAATACAATTTTCTTCTTTGCACCTTTGATTTCCCTTTGAACACAGACACACCTGATAATCAACAAATCAATCATTCAGCACATTTTATATGAGGTTCTCTTTTGGTTCCTCTATGTGAGGTTGTTGATGTCTCTCGCCGAACCATGTCAAACATATTCTCTCTACAAAGCTAATAACAAATTCAATATTTGCCCGCTTCTTTTGATAAAAGGAAATGGTCGGGCCTGTGGAGTCGAGTTACAGAGCTTCAGTGGCCCAGGGTCAAAGTGCGACGTGAAATAAAAACCATGTGGAGCGGTCTGTCTGATATGCCGGAGGTGTGATCACAGATTATATGATACTTTTTCTTTTTGCTGCATGTGGGCGAGAGGGAAGCAAAACTTGTTTTAATTCATTATGTGCTACTTTTACCATAATTCAGTTTAATGTAATTCTCTGCCATCACCATCTCTTCTGCTCATTTCATGCTATTCTTCCTTGGATTGGACAACACCATTCCTAAAATATGCAAAAATACAGTTCCATAATATTGTGTGCAAAATGCTCTATCGGCATAAAAGTAAAAAATAATCCCATCTCCTAGCCACAATATTACTTAGACTTAAATAGACGTGATGAGGTATGAATATTGGCCAGTATCTTGAAGGACATTGAGCCTTCCGTCATGCAAACAACTCACTCAACTTCTGTAACAAGACCCCCCTTATTGTATTTCAGTAATAAAAAAGACATAGAAGTGGAATAAATACCAATAGGAGCAAGAGTAAAGAGTAAAGAGGAAAGAGTAGAGAGTGGACATGGGAATCAAAATGAGGAAAAACCCGCTGATTTCTTGAGAGAACTTTGCGCCACATATTTAATAAATAACGCAGAATGAAATAGCAAACTGTCCTCTGGACACTCGTGACCTCCTGTATGCACAGATAGGTGTCAGTAGGTTTCTAATGAGGTACCTGTATTCTATTAGCCAGCCCGCCACTTGAATGGATGGATGGACGGTGAAGGGTCCAAAGTGCTAAGATGAGGATGAGCCTTCGTCTGTCTTCGTCCTTCGTCTCTTCAACACCATTGACTTTACAGGGGCAGGTCTGTGCTGTTGTGGCGAGTCTTTCTGGAAGTCCCATCATCCCGAGGCAGAGCTTTCTGCAGGTTGGACATGGCAGCGGTCTTCTTTAGGTCAATGACTGCGTAGCATTCACTACGCCGCGGTACCTGTGGGCCACATGTGTTGGGTGGTAAGCGCTGGTGCTGTGGCTGTGGCTGTGTCTGGACACCGCCGCTGCTGCTGAGGGCTTGGCATGCAGGTTCTCCCTCGAGGTCCACCTGGATGTAATTCAGCTGCCGCGATGGAGGCAAGTGACCATGCTCACATCCTCCAACCCCCGACCTTGGTCGTCTGCGTAAATCAAAGCTAAATATTTGCCCCCCGCTGTCTGGCTGACACGGCCTTGCGTGTGGGGGGCAGGCGTGCCGTAGCCTGGGCGGCTGGGCCTGTTCTGTGTTGACGTAGTTTTGCAAGGCATCTCTGTGGATACCCCGACCATCCTGGTGGTACCCATTAGGGGTCCCAGGGCCTTCTGAGAACTCGTACTCATCGAAGTCTTCCTCTTCTTCCTCATATTCATCTTCATCCTGCTCATCGTCTTCTTCTTCCTGGTCGTCGTCCCGTTGCAGAGCCCTGTACTCCCACACGGGGGGCAAAGAGGGCAGGTTCTCGTAGTTGAGCAAAGCCGTGCGACGATGACCCCCACTCGGGCCCCTTTCGCAGGGGTAGCCCTGCAGGGGTAGAGACGATGGCCCATGAGCGTGCGGGTGCAGGAGGGAGTGGGAGTGGCTATCTCCAGTGCTGCTGCTGCTGCTCGACCCCACAGATTGTGACACGCTACTGGGGCTCAGCCGCTGCTTCCGGCCACTCCTCAACCCGTTGATGTTCTCGTAGGTGAGTTCCCCGCTCCGGCAGCTGTCGGGGTGCCGGTGCGTGTGGTGATGAAAATGATGATAGGAGTGAGAGTTGCAGAGGTGCATGGGGGGCTCCTCGCCTTCCGTCTCTGAGCCTGTTGCACCATCTACTGGCTGCAGGTTGTGGGGATTAAGCCCGTGCCGCTCCCGCTCTCTCTCCAGCAGATGGCGCTGTGCTGGAGTGGGGCCCAACATGAATTTGACCTCTTGTGAGGACGGTTGCACAAACACCTGAGGATCGTTACGCTCCTCCAGGGGACAACACCGCAGGTTGGATTGTGGATTTCCTTGGCCCCCGACAGGCATGGCTCCCCGTGTCGTTTCAGGGAAAGTGTTGGGCCGCGCCTCAGGCAAGGAGTGCACACAGTGACGCATTGAGAGATCCCCATCCATACTAACAGTATTCACATAGGTGTGGGTCTGTCAGCAAACATTAACCAAGTTAAAATTACCATGTAGAGCAAACACAGTGAAATACAAGGAGCAATGATGGATCTTACCTGGTCTTCCATACTCATGAGGCTATGTCCGTGATCGTCAGCAAATGAGGGCTGGGAGGAATCACCTCTGATTGGATACCCAGGATATCCATTGGGAAAAGACTGAACTGGGAATGCTGGTGCTGCAAACACAAAAATTATGAGGTGAAAGGTAGCGTTTGTGATCCAGTAATGAATCCAACTAACGGTAATGCAAACATTCAAAACAAACATCCAATATAAAACAGTAAAAAAGGTGCATTAGAAACAGAATGGAAGACGGGCTGCTGTATATCTTCGTAGCCATCCATCTCTTTAGTCTTTTGCAGTCCTACTCTGACTGGTCCCCTCAGTTTACCACCAAAGCAAGCTTTTAAGACCAGGAGTAAATTAAGCCCACTTCCACACCGATGCTGGTCTAATCCATATGAGTGGGAGTTAATCTCAGTTCAGCCTAAAAGCACGCTTCACTTAGTTCTCCTACCATGTTTTTTTTTTTCAGACAATAATTTTAATTTTCAAATTTTATTTATACGGTAATACAAATTAAAAGATTTGCAGTCTATTGTATTGTCAATGTGTTTTTACGTTGTAAACGTTTTTGGGCTCACGCTCTGAAGGGGAGGAGGAGTTACTTACTGGACCTCTTGAATTTTTAACTTAAGCTCTCTGCTCCAGACAATCACATCTGAAGGGGTGGCAGTCATTCACTGAGTTGTCATGACATGACAAAACCTTTTTTTCCCCATTAAAACTGGAAATCCGCATGTCGCTCAAGCCATCATGAACTTCAAATTACTATCCATGTTTTTACAGGTGAGCTATGACACAGTAAATCAGTAGGAGAAACCCCCACTTTGCCATTGGTTGTTGTTTGTGTTTTGTGGACAGAAAGTGAAACGACTGTTGAATAATCCCCCCAAAGATTTAAACATAACAAACAGAGAGACATGGTGTTATTTTCTCAATGACTTACTAGGTTTAATTCAAACTGAGTCTATTAATAGATGACAAATTCTGATTTTACTGCTGTTCTACTGCATCCAAGTTCTAGAATTAATTATTAACAGGAATTTGTGCATGTGTGTGTGTGTGTGTGTGTGTGACTCACTGTTGGGAGTCTGTGGCGTGCGAGACATCTCCATCTCCGGTGTGTGACCACTGCGACTCATCATCATTGATTCTTCCACCACGTTGATGCTGTTACACTGCATCAGCTCCTGAAGCAGATTGAAGATCTCTTCTGCTCGAGAACACTTGAATGCAAAGATTCCTGAACAAACAAGCACAAATAACGACATTACAATCGGGCAACAACGTGAAGACCCACACATTTTTTTTTTTTACCTGGGATGCCATGTTGTGGTGTTTGAACTAGACAATAGCAAATGGTAAACCAAACAAATGTGATTTCCAATCGGCCGCTGAACCTCAAACAGGACGGAGACGACTATGAATAGAAAGACGGTTAGTCCACACAACCCTCAAGGAAGAGACATAAAAAAGAAGACAAAAAAGAAGGAAATGAAATTTAAATATGCTGTAAATGTCTTCGAATCCTGGTGGCAGCTTTCTCTGAGAAATAGAGAAGATCAACCTGCTGTTCAAGCAAAGATGCTCATCCCTAATAATGTACAGGAGGCCGACTTGTATGCATATTGTCACATTACTCGCCGATGCTGCAGTTTCATACATCATTCACCAGTTTGCAAATCAGAGCATCGTGTCATCACGACTCCTACAGTCGTGCCGCCGAATCAGACAAAGTGATGCTCACCCTGTCCGGTTTGACAGCGACGACCGCTCTCGAAAGAGAACAGGTTGGAGTCGTAGCCGTAGCGACGCAGGCAGAGGTACGGCCACCGGATGGCATCCCTCTTACGCGTGTGAAGAATGAGCTCGGTCTGGGTGAGCTCCATGACGCCAGAGCCCAGCTCATTGCCCTCATCGTCCACATTGGTGACCTGGTAGAGACGGAGGACGTATAGAAGAGAAATGTTCTCAAGGCTGCAGCACTAAACTATCATAAATAGCAACATTAGTAAACTGGCACAGGGAAGCAAACAGGAAACGTGACGACCAGACAAAAGATGTTTCGAATTTAAATGTGTCTTATCAACCTTAAATTTGGTGAGATGGTTGTCTTGGATGGGGTCTCTGTACAGGCAGCTCCAACAGCCCCCCATAGCTTCAGCAGGCCATCTGAAACCTGTGGTATAGAAGCACAACCCGTCAGGCCTTTCCCTTTCATCTAATGCTCTTTGAAGCAGCTTGGAAAGCACAACGCAAACGTCTTACTCAGTCTCACGTCTCAATCCCAGAACCTTTGACTGGGCGCCGTCATCACAAACCGTTTGGCGAGTTGGGCTGGCATCTTCAGCGTGATCTTCTCCCGCCTGAAACCGTGAACAGTCAGATTTACAGAACGTTTTTAAAGATCAACAAGTAAGGGAATATAAACTGTTCTAATTTTGGGGCATCCTGTTGGTCCAGCTTTGTCGTTTGCCTCCTCCTATACGCTTTACCGTCAGAAAACTTTGATTTATTTAAAAACGTGATGATCAGATTATTATCATTATGGCCTGAGTGTTAATTAGCTTATCCATTTCTATACTCAACAGTTCAAAACATCTCCTATGTGCATTTAAAGCTGAACTCGACGTGTTCAGCAATTCCCACGTTGCTATGTTTAAATAAAAAATGATCTGAAAGGCTCTCAGAGCGAACGAAGATAAAAATTATAAATCAGAATCAGAATTATTATCATTTTTTAAACTTCTCCCTCTAAAATTATTGATGGAAAGAACAAACAACACAACTACAGGCCAGATGTGGAAGATAGGAAAACAACAACAACAACAACAATCAGACCAAAACGACGCTTTCACTCACAACTGCCGCTGAAAATAACGCAGAGATGTGCGCTCTATGTCCGCCTCACGCAGGTTTCACATCAACACCGCCGCAGTGTGTGTGTGCGTGCGTGTGCGTGCGTGCGTGTGTTCAAACCGAGGCCTCCACATCTGTCTGGCACATTCCAGGTTGGACGCGCATCATCTTCAGAGCGACCGCGAGGAGGCTGAAGTCTACGTGACACGCGTGTCCGCGGCTCTCGTGGGGTTCCCCATCCATCGGCGCTATCTAGAGCAGGAAACCCACGGGAACCCACGGGAACCCACGGCCCTCGCTAGCCGACACAGAACCCCCCCCCCCCCCGAACCGGCCGGGCTACATGACAACCAGCCCACCGACACTAACCGCGACGTGCGTCAATGCGCATCTGTCCCTAATTGGGGGGTAAAGACGCAGCAACGCGAGCGCGCAGCAGCGGCGTGGAGAACAGCAGCGATGGTTCGCTACTCACATGTCTGGCACGGATTCGGTTCTATTCGCTCTAATGCGATGACAGCTCCGGGAGCGCGGCTTGTCGGCGGCGGCGGCGGCGGCGGCTGCTGGTACCGGGATGCTGCGCTTTGCACGGCAGAGACGTGCGTAAAAGATGCTGCGAGAGCAACAAATGTTGTTTTTATAACGTCCCCGCCTCCATAACCGCAGCACGGGCCTCTGCCTGAATGGCATTTCCCATGCAGCTGGGTTGAGAGTTCACCGCCAGACAACGAAGCTGAGGGAGGCGACAAGAAGGTAAGGAACGCTGGAGGACCACGGAGGGAAGGTGCGTCTGTCTCCCAGGTGGAGAGGAGGGGCAAAAACCATTCAGGGAGGAGGACAGGGGAGGACAGAGGAGGACAAATGAGGACAAAGGAGGACAGAGGAGGACAGAAGGGGACATAGGAGGACAGATGAGGACAGAAGGGGACAGAGGAGGACAAAGGAGGACAGAAGAGGACAAAGGAGGACAGTAGGGGACAGAAGGGGACAGATGAGGACAGAAGGGGACAGAGGAGGAGGACAGAGGAGGACAGTAGGGGACAGAAGAGGACAGAGGAGGACAAAGGAGGACAGAAGGGGATAGAGGAGGAGGACAGAGGAGGACAGATGAGGACAGAAGGGGACAGGGGAGGACAGGGCATTTCCACCGAGCGTGACCCTGACGCTCCTTATTCAGGCCATGTGACTGTAAAGTTTTTATTGAGGCCAGCAGAGTCGTGGGGTTAAGTGAACGAATGATTTCATTTTGTGTAGGAGCGGATCTTGAGTATATTTCTAGAAGGTGTTTTTTTTCTTTTTACATTTTACCATTGTCATAAATAAATAAATGGCTAATCAAAAATGAGGAATGAAATTGTAGATTTGTAGGGAGGGTCACTGTAGAAGCAGAGATGGGTAGAGACATGTAATCAATAATAAAGATTGAGTTGCTTTCAAATGGATTTCATTTATGTGTCAAAAGTAAAGTAAAGTTATATGTAGATGTGAAATAAATGCAGAGCGGCCATTGTGGAAAACTATTATCAATCAGAGGAAGAGACA
Source organism: Brachionichthys hirsutus (assembly GCF_040956055.1). Taxonomy (NCBI): domain Eukaryota; kingdom Metazoa; phylum Chordata; class Actinopteri; order Lophiiformes; family Brachionichthyidae; genus Brachionichthys; species Brachionichthys hirsutus. Next base: position 7,191,246 of record NC_090904.1, on the reverse strand, counting down.
CAACACAACAATGAATATACACTCGTCCAAACTTTGTTGAAATGTTTGAGCAAGGCATCAAATTTATAATCCAAATTACTACATTTTTTTCAAGAAACAAAGTTTATCAGATTGAATATTTAAAATCTGATATTTGTGTTGTATTCTAATAATGATTATTTAGCATTGAGAAATGTGGAAATGTAACTCTACAAGAAAAGGTCCGGGTGCTTTAATTCAGGATGAATTCCCGACAGAGTCTACAAAGACATCAAAGACTTATCTGCATCCAGGCAAAATTCTGGATACGACGATCCAGAGCAAGAAACAAAATAGGGGATCTTTGAAGTTTTTGTCACTGCAAGGGAACAAATTAAGGTGTAGACATGCAGCAAGCACCAACATATAGGTGAGGAATATTGTATCTTCAAAAGCTAAGCAGCTAGGTCCAGAAGTAAACCGCAATTACAGAGAAAAAGTGTTTTTCGTGAGATAACTACTGAACTAATAATGATATCAATGTGAACCCAACTGCTAAAGGCATGGTCAAAGAACGAATCTAAAAAGAGTAGATGCAATAAATGTCGGACTGTTATTTTCTGTGTAAATCACAATATCCCGGGGATACCGAGGTGCTTGGGGGAACCATCTTGACAGCATTGTAGTCTTTGATGTCGTCCTCCAGCCTCCTAGCCAGTCGCGCGCGTTCTGTGAGCAAGGTCGAGCAGGAATGAATGTAACACCAGCGGGTCGTATTTCCTGGTCTCTCGATTCTTCGCGACACGTCATCGCTCGTCACGCCGATGCGTCACAGTCGTCACTGTCCGTGTCGGCGCAGGGAGCGCCTGTTAACAGTTCCTGGTCGCACCGATAAGACCCGCCCTGCCCGTTTTCTAAAAGTTATATCACAATGCAGTTCAGGGCAGGGATGGGCCGCCCTGACGAAACGTTCCACATCCTGTCCGACGAGCTGCACGTTGTTCGGAGCGGCTGACGCCGGAGTGTGGGGTAAGTCCTTTAACTGTTTAACATGAGCCAGGCATTAAATACGGGCTTGTCAACAGGTGACTCGTGCACCAAGTCCGCTCTGCGTAGAAATGTAACATGTGATGATTGCTCACGTTTGTGCCATTGATTGATGGTATCTCGGACCTGCAACTGTTCTGGCGCATTTCCACATTCGACAGCGCGGCAGGGCATTCCCATGTGAGGTTTCGTACCCGCAGCCCCAGCCGGGCCTTGACAGCTGTGCGTCCTGCTCTCGTCTCAGAATATGTGGCCTGCCGCTGTTGGAATGACGGCCCTGCCCTTCGTCGGAGGGTTCTGTAGCAGTTACTTCACGCGTGCATCTGTGAAGGTCTGGTACCCGACCCTGCAGAAACCGTCATGGCGCCCACCAAACGCTGCCTTTCCTGTAGTGTGGGCGGGTCTTTACGCGGGCATGGGGTGAGTATGATCTTGACACTGATGTTGTTTTTGTGAAAGCGATCTGATTTGACTCGCTGTGCGTTCTGTCACGCAGGTACGGCTCCTACCTGGTGTGGAAGGAGCTGGGCGGCTTCACGGAGGACGCCGTGGTTCCGCTGGGACTGTATGGGCTGCAGCTGGCTCTGAACTGGGCCTGGACTCCCATCTTCTTCGGTGCACACAGGCTGAAACTGGCAAGTCTAATACGCGGACGAAATCATTCCTCTTTTGATTTGGAGCCCGAATATGAAGGTGATGAGGTGTGACGGTCGTACTTTGCGTCTTTGTCCATTTAACGTTCGTCCTCTGGACCGTTTAAGGCCCTCGTGGACATTGTGGTTCTCACTGGGACCGTCGGAGCCACCATGGTGTCTTGGTATCGGGTGAGCCAGCCCGCTACTCTGCTGATGGTGCCTTACCTGGCCTGGCTGTGTCTCGCCACCTCTCTCAACTACTGCATCTGGAGAGACAACCCCGAGAAGAAAGAATAGGAGACGCTTCTTTGTACTGATTTCATATTTCATACGGCCTCAAATAAAGATACCGCCTCATTGTTTTCAACTTTGTTACGCTGGCACTTTATACCTGCCCGGACAAGGCAGGCTTATGCTTGATTTTCACTGGATTCGGGCTCGGCCTGGGTTGCTGTTCAGAGACCCTCATCTATGACGGGAGAGAACAGATGAAACCACTGACCCTCTGGTGTCAGTTACTCGATTTTAATAAATGGGAGAATTTTTTTTAAAGAATAAAATGTTTTATACGTAAAGTAAAACATGCAGACTTATGTGTTAGTATTGCGTGATATCAAACTTTCGGGCTTATGAGACAATCATATCTCAGATAATGGAACGGCAAATTAAATGTAGATTCAACCTCAAAGAAAAAACAAATATTTAGGCATAAGCTCAAGGTTGTCTTTTCTGAGTGTGAATGAAAGTGTGAGACTTAAGCAGTAAATAGGATAAGGGTTTATCAATATTTCATGAGGAGACAGAACCTCTGGATGGATTTGAAAATGCAGGACTTCTTACGTGAACCAAACACGAATCAACGGAACTACCGGCAATTCCACAAAACGAATTTAAATTATTCACGTCTAAACGCGAGTGTTTCTCCATATCCTGAAGCAACACCGTTGAATCTCAAACACTAAAACTCGAGTCAGATAACAGAACTGTTTCAATTTTATTTTGTTCATTAGTCAAATAACAGATGTGCTGCATCGCTCATTATTCGGACCGACAACGACAATCACTGATGAATTGACATTCTACATGATGCCCAAAGATACCTTCGATCCATACCCTCCTGGAAAGGCCTGAAAACCTAATGATTCGCATCCATCACATAACCCACAAGTGAGACTGGTGTGGTTAATTATATAAAAACACTAACACTAAGCTTTATTTCTGTACACGTCATGGATGAGTTGTTTCTTTAAGGAGCTTTTTCCGGACCATCTTCTGGCGATTTGGAGAATCGCTCCGTTATCGTCTTCCACAAACCCTTTTTTTCCTCGTCCATCTGTTGAAGATTCCCTGTATATTAACAAAGAAAAGCACATCATAAGAACAGACCGTAATAAAGATAATCGTTACCGATAGCGGGTCCATACCTGACAACATCATTCTACACTCTTCCACCGTGATTCCGGTAAAACACGAGTCTCTCACTCGAGGGAACTACAAACACAAAGACGCATTTGCATCAGTTGCTTAAAAAGAGTTTCACACATTCATGAAACATTTAATGGAGATATTGTTTGGAGGAGTTTTTTTTTTTGCAGCATCGCATGAAGTTCCGGTTTTGGGAGGACGAGGTGAAAAGACAATCGTTAGAACAATCGTGTTAAAACGATCGTGTGTTCAAACCGTAACATGCAATGCAAGAAAATATCTTTCCACGTCGCGCTCTCCTGTGTGGGGAACATTTAATCAGAGGTAGGTTATATCCTTGTATTGTGCGCCTTATCTGAACTTCTGAAGGAAAGAACTACAATATGTAAGTACCCCTCCCCATCCCAGCGTAAAAATATCAACACGCCCCCCCCCCCCCCCCCCCACCTTCCTATACTACAGAGCAAACCCTTGTCAAGTCAGCCTAAATCTTTGTACGCTGTTGCTTATGCTCCTTTGAGGGGATAAACACAGATCTAAGCTTATCCTGTCCAAACATTGACCAAAATGACAACAATATTAACAGCATTTTTAGCACCAACGTTTACATCGAGAAATAAATGCAACCCAAGCTCCTGTGAAGGAAGCACGGCACACCCAGGCGGTTTTGTTTTTCCAGAGATAAGGTGAATTATCTTACCGGTAAATCTCAAGGGAGCTCTACAGCGGATTGTAAGATATAATGCAGTGAAACTCTTTTACTTTCACAAATTAGACAGAGGATACCAAATTCCATGATTTTTCTCTCTCACAGTGAGATTCTCGGGTCCTGTAGCACCCGTCCATCTTTCTACTGCATAGACAAATCAAGTTTTTGAGAACACTATTTTTCCAGCAGTGATATAGCAGAAGTACATAATATGTGAATATATATATATACACACTGTACTTACTCGTTGTCTGTATACATTGCTGTTAATACGGGCCAGACTGTCATATATCTGGTCACATTTTTCCGGATCAGAGATCTGGTGAGAAATTATAGTTGTACAAATATACGGATAAATAAATTGCATTTCTTATAAATACTAACTGCTGTGTTACTTTTGAAATGAATCCAAGCAGAGTTTGGCAAAATTACACAATTCATGTATTATGGAACAACTTGCACCTCATAAAAATAAAGAAAGGGAAACTATTGCAAGTAAACAGAACATATTCCCCTAAAATGTAGCTCAGCAGTCACATTTCTGCCTTTGCTAGAAACTATTACTACTTGTCAATCCCGAGCATGGTTTGGTTTAGAATACGTTGTAACCAACCCGAGACATTAGCATCTCTAAGGCTGTGTTTTAATGGTCATTTAAAAAAATGGACAATTTAGCTATCTTAGCTGAGCCCGGTGTCTCCGTGTGTTATGTAACTGCACAGATAGACGTCCATACGTTAGCAGTAACGATACCTGCGTATTTTCACCCTCCCGGAAGGCTACGGCTACTTTCTGGCGCAGAAAAGTTCCCAGATCTCGGCCTTTCTTGTATTCGTCCCGCGGCCATTCCTCACACAATCTCAGAAACCGTCGATACCTTGTAGCAGACATTATTTGGACAATCGATTATAAAGAGCGAAGCGATTTGACCTTTACTTGCTCGCCGTACTTGTGTTACATCTAAACCGTTCCGTCGTTTCCTGTTTGTGAAATCTTTATTCCTACTACTGTGAGTCACACCCCCCCCCACCCCCCCATCCTATATCGACTTTTGATTGGCTAGCAGATATTGTCTTTGTTGATTGGTTAGTCAGATTAGCCATGGAGGATCATGATTGGTTATAATTGGAGCGTCATTGCGTCGCCATAGTAGGATGCTTACATTTGCTTCCTGGTCACCTCGTTGCTGGTTTTTTGTGGCGCGTTAGCAAGATGAGCGGGATAAACGTCAAGAAAGTATCTTCCTCCGATGTGATGGAGTGGATCAGTACGGCGTGTCGTTTTGCAACAGACAGAAACGACTTCAGGAGGTGAGATAAAGTGGATAATTATAACGTGGAAGATGAAATATAACGGCCATTAACCCCGCAGCTAACGCGGAGTCGCACTTGAGCGGTGTGTCCTTGCCGGGCGACTCTTTAGGTGCAGACCAGGCTGAATTACCAGCGGGGCCGTCGGTACCCCAGAGTTTATTTAGTGTTATCCAAAAGCTACCGGGCCTTTGCATGTGAAGTCGGGAGTGTTTGACTCAGAAACGACACTTCTCTTTCTAGCCAAGCATGCATTGATTCTTGACCTTTTTGATTCTGCTATATTTATTATCTGGGTCTTGGGATCCCTGATCTCCAAAAGTTATTCCAAAGTTAAATATTATTTCTAACGCATTGTCTAATACGGACTCATTGGTGATGTGTTATTGTTGCACAAGTCGGTCTGCGCAACAATAACACATCTTTGGCCGGACTGCTTTTCATTAAGTTGCTGTGTTTGATATAATTACTTTTTACTCATTTAAATATTCTTCTTTTTATAGGAATCTTCTCGTTAACCTGGGCTTGTTTGCAGCTGGTGTTTGGGTTGCGAGGAATCTCTCCGATTTTGACCTGATGTCTCCTCAGCCTGTGATGTAACCTGATCAAACGGGTCAAAGGTGATGTGATGTAACCTGATCAAACGGCAAAGGTGATGGTGAGGGGAAAAAAAGATCAAATGACAAATGATCTGAATGGTATCCATTCACGTTCAGTTAGAATTCATATCAGCCAAACTAACGTGTGTTGTGCTTACGACCTCAATCATCACAAACATATGCAGGATATTGTATTTATATGCACATTTGATTATTTGTCTTATGTAATTTACATCTTCTTTTTTTGTTGTTGTTTTTAGATGTTTTGGACCGACAAAGAGGAAAAGAAAGGCATGAAAAGTTTTTATAAAATGTATGTGACTTTAAAAACAAATCTGTTTATCAGTTGGCCTGAAGAAATGCTTTGATTACCACTGTTACTGTTAGACTCTTATTGTTTTTGGACCCACACAATTGTGTTCTTTCAGTTTTTTAAATTCTCGAAACGTATTTCAGAAGACATTTTTTCCATTGATTGGTTTGTCACGAGGTTCCTGCAGCTATGTCCACTCGGGAGCTTTTTATCGACGCGGCTCGTAGATGTTTGTCTGCTGATCGGAAACGCCTCTCGGTCACCAAGTGTCTGGACGTGGCTGCGCAGCTCTTAGCTGTTGACTTGGGCCTGAAACCGGCTTTGCTGTATGATAGCAACGGCGCCAGTGCAGATCAGGTGCAGCGGTATTTGAGCTCTTTGCAGTCTTCTCAGCTCGTGTCCAGATCGCTTCTCACATTGGAGTTAAATGGGAATGTTCTTATTATTGATCCAGTTTCAGTCCAATCAGCTGTAGAGCAGTTCTTTAGTGACAGCACTGTGGCTGTGATTGACATCTGCCATTCACTGGAGAAGCCAGCCATCAGTGACCCCGACGGAGATGAGCTGAGGAGCATGAGGCGTGATCTACTTCTTCTTCTGAGAGGGATCGAAGAACCGATGGAGGCTGACGAACGTCCGTATGTCGGAGAGAATTCAGAGAAATGGAACCTGTGCACAGTGTTTGGCCTTTTACTGGGTTATCCCGTTACATACTGGTTTGATCAGACCCGGAGCTTCGAAAACTGCCTCTCTATGACTCCCCTTGCGGTGACGACAGCTTCAGCAACATGGCGGGGAGACTCCACAGGTCACGCGTGTCGTCTGTATTCTTTCAGCATCCCAGCCGTCCTGCTTCAAGACGTACGGCCCAAACTCGACAACTGGAGGCGTCGTTTACAAGGAAAATTTAATCAGCAGAATGTCCTACAGGATCTCGCAGTCTGTCAGTCTATGGTTACTCTGCCCTCAGTCTGTTTGTGATGCTAGCGTAAATGTCTTTACTATTAGTAATCTATGTTGGTTCACATTGTCAGTCCATTAAAGAGTTAAAAGTCATTTGGTTGCTTGAGTATGCGGCGTCATTCAAGGCCTGGTTGAGTGTGTGCACAGAACCCGAAACATAATCAGAAATCACTGATTAAAGAGAGGAACAAATGAACACAGAGGCTAAAGATAAATTCAGGATGCTTTCATTTTATCAGATGTAGTTTAAATTAAAGAAAAACAATCATTCCACAACCATTTTCAATAATATCCAAAACTATTTAACCTAGCAGAACAAAATATAAGACAAGACAGAGGTCAAATATATTTTACATATATATTTTAAAATGTAAGGCAGTTCACAGCACAGTTTATCATTAGTAATGTGGACATTTGTAAATCGTTCTTTTGAACTTTATTAGCGACACTCAGATTGTCTGGTTTACATACAGCAATGAAATTCCACTCCAGAAATTTAAAAGTTTTTGTCATGACTTTAAATGATAACATTTGTAGCAGCCAAAAGATCCAATAGATGACAATCTGCTGAAACGTGTGGGCTAAGACTTGACTACCGGTAAGTGGAAAGCAATAACAGCTTACAGTTGCAGACATGAACGTGTCCATTGTAGCTTAGTTATCTTAACTTGTAGCCATCATGGGTATAAAACTGAACGGCTTCAAAACGCGGCTTCAGCCTCCAGGATTCAGCTCCGGGCTCTCAGACAGTGGTGACATCGTTTGCATGCTTTTATCATCCCAAATCTCAGATGCGATGCTGGATGCTGCACAGCTTCAGAATACGTTCGGTTGTCCTGATTAAATGGGTAAGAACTGATGCTTTTATCATTCCAAATCTCAGATGCGACACTAGATGCTGCACAGCTTCAGAATACGTTCAGTTGTCCTGATTAAATGGGTAAGAACTGATGCTTTTATCATTCCAAATCTCAGACGCGACGCTAGATGCTGCACAGCTTCAGAATACGTTCGGTTGTCCTGATTAAATGGGTAAGAACTGATGCTTTTATCACAGCAGCAACGTTTCCTGTAGTCATCCGCTGTGTTCTGAGGTAGTTCCGTCGTACTTTTGACCATCTCAAAACTAAATCCGTGCTGCTTGCGAAGGACAATCAGAAAGGTTTAATGCTCGACAGCACTTCGCCACAGCGGCCGCTCACTTTCAGCTGAGCCAGGTGGTCCGCCCTCGTGGGGCCGATGTTCAGAATGGCAACTGGAATGTTTCTGTCACTCGCTGCCAGTAGAAACCGATATCCTGAATACACCTTAAAAACATCCGAGAGAGAGAATAAGAATACAGACAATTGTAATGTAGATCCAAACAGCCTCGTATATATATATATATATCATCAAACTAACCTGTAAGGATGACCCCGCTACGAGCACTGCATCCGACTCCTCCAGCCTGTCATGCACAAGCCGGACTCTCGCTTTGGTCACGCTGTCACCGAAAAACGTGACGTCAGGCTTCAGTATCCCTCCGCAGTCCTCACAGGAGGGAACTCTGAAGTGGAGGACCTGCTCGTCCTCGATGAAGACGTCACCGTCTGGAGCCACGGCACCCGCCTGTGCAGTCCAGCCTGGGTTTAGCCGTACGAACTGTGTCTGGAGCGCCTTTCTCGGTGTGAGGGCGCCACAGCCCAGACAGATCACCCTGAGGGGATATACCGGTAACCGTTTAATCGTTCTATGAGCTCGCCTACATGACAACACGTAAAACGCAGCGCTGTGAGTCACAACAGAGGGAGCGGAGTTTTCTGTAAATCCATGACAAAGTTAAAAAAAAAAGTCTTAAGACTACAACATTGATTCCACAAATGTTGGGACATTTTGCACATTTGTGAACAGATTTATTTTCTAATGGATTTGGACATTTATTTCAATTGAAAATAGGAAAAAATAAAAAATGTACATCTAAAGTTGTGTCTCATTAAAACAATTGATATTTGTAAATATATTCTTGTTCTGAATATTACGTCATTAGAAAAACTCAAACATTTGAAACCGGGGAAACAGACCAATAAAGTTATTTGATGCTCAGTAACAGTCAACACAGGTAAACAGGTTCATCCATTGGTAACAGGCTTTGTCATCACCAGGCAAAGATGGAGTTCAACATTTCTCAGTGAACATCTGTAAAGCTAAAGACTGGAGAAAGCGGCGACACATAAAAGGCAGTGAGGGAAACCTAGCAGGACTGTTGAGCTGCCGAAGTCGTGTAGGAAGCAAAACAGAACAGATTTCTACTTTCAAAACTCGTTTAAAATACAAGAGTAAACGTGACTATTCTCACCTGTGGGAGCTGCCGTGGAGTTCAGTCAGTCTTTGGTTTCCTGCCTTTAAATGTAGAGCGTCCACATTCTGTGTGACCAGCCAGTGGAGCTTGCCCGCCTCCTCCCACCACTGCAGGGCGCCGTGCGCACAGTTCGGCTGGCGGGAGGAGAACTGGGGCCATCCGACGAAGTTCCTGGCCCAGTAGCGCTGACGGGACCGGGCGCTGCGGACGAACTCTGCATGCTGGACGGGTCGTCTGTCGGTGCGAGCGTACAGCCCGACGCCTTCCGAGCGGTAATCGGGGATCCCAGACTCCGTGGAGAGTCCAGCTCCACTGATGACAAGCAGGCGTTTGGCACGGGACACAAAACCCTGCATCAGCTCCAGGGAGCGAGAATCGGCGTCGCTGCAGGCGGGGACAAAACGAAATCTGCTCGCAGGGACAGAAGACGCTGTCCTCGCCGATGGCGTGTCCAGTGTGACGATCAGACGCAGCAATCCCATCTGTAGGAAGACGAAGCACACGAGACGGGGGTCACGCAATCGTCCGGCCGGCCGGCTTTTAGCAAGATAACTCAAAAGGTTCTGGACTGGACCTCGATGACATTTTCAGGAAATGCTGGGAATGCTACCAGGAACAGATGATTCCATTTTGGTGATGATTAATTATGGATTAAGTAATTAATTAATTCAACCAATTCACCCAAGTTGCATTTTTTTTGGAGGAAGCCGGAGAAAACCCACGCAGACCCGGGGAGAACATGCAAACTCCTCACAGAAAGAATTTCAAACAGCGCCACCGTGCGGCTCCGAGTGCTTTTCTAGTTTTAATTATGTTACCGACTAAATTAAACAGATAATTAAACTTAATGGGAGCAAAAAGAACTTAATGGTTGTTTTCATACAACAAAAACTACAAAAACCACAGCGCGTTTTAAAATGTTAGCAGCGGCTGTTATACATTTATCCCACATGCTATCGGGGATTAGAACACTAGTGACATTCGGAAATAAAGTTTTAAAGCCATTAACATGTTTTATTGTTGCTATTATTATTATACCAAAATGTAAACACCGCTGTACCGGTAGCTAGCTTGACAACTTGCTAACGGTAGATTCTCAGCGTCGGCTCGGTAGAAACATTTAGTTCGACTTTACCTTTTTAGTTGTTGACAGCGTGAAAACACAGTTTAACATTTACAGTAGCAGGAGCGGCAACACGTTAGATAAATAATTTAACAAACCAAAACTAGCTGACATAAACAGGAACCTTCGTTTGACCCACAGAAACAGGAAATGCCAGGTTTTATGTAACATCAATAATGCTGTTACGATATACCCTGGGATTTGTAGTCCAAATCTAACGGATTTTAAAATCGCTGGTCTTCAGCTTTATTTGTAAAAAGTCGTTTTATTATTTAGGGAAACGAGTTCATTTAACTGCGGGGGACATTTGAAACGAGTTAGATTAATTTTCCTTGTTGAATGCAGCTGTTGACTCATCTTCTGACCGGCTTTGTGCGTTAGAATGAGCATAATTGACCTTGAAAACTATGAGACAAAAGTCTGTAATTAGCAAAAGGCACCACTTCAGTGTGTGTGTGACACGTTTCATGAGAAATGTATGAATGATACAGGGTGAATGGAACATTTTCCCACATCCCTTTCCTCACTTTTTATTGCAGGAGAAAATAAGACTGTACTGAATAATGTACTTTGTTTTCACTGGTCATAATTTCCTTCTTGTCCAGAATATTGAAGCAGTAAAGAAAAACACGACTGATTTACAAATCAGTTGCAAATAAAAAAAGTTCAAAACCAGTGAAATCAAAGTAAATAAATGCTGATATCATGAAGAAATAAATGTATATCCTCCAAATGTCAAGGTAAATTATTTAAGGGATGATTTGCTAGTAAGTAAACGTTTTAATAACCAGTGCAGTAAAATGTAATCCCTGCATCTCCTATGAATAGCAGGACACACTTTTTAGCAGATAGAAATGTAGAAATGCACCAATTGAGGCAACACTGGACACACACAGTTACATTTCTATATACAAACCTTTAAACCTTAAACCTATGCATTTACAAATTTTGTGCTATATTTCTATAAAACAAAATTTGTGGAAAACATAGCAGCAAAGTGTGAAAAGAATGTGATGGTGTTGAAAGCTCGATGGCTTCAGGTTCCAGTCCAAGTCAGTCAGCAGACTTTGCTTTATTCTTGCCTGTGAACAGGGTGCCACCAGTGAAGGGTTGAAGTCATCAGACGCAGACAAACTACTTTGTGGATAAGGAATTGAACGAGTAAGTATTACAGGGAAAGATTTAGCATCTCCCTGCGTCCGTTAAAATACGCTGCAAATGTCCTGATTACAAAACTCCAAAAGATCTGTAGGAAAGAAAGTAGAGATGAACATTATCATTATTAACATGGTGTACTTTATTTATTTGACAGTCCACTAACTGTATTTGATTACAGTCGTACCAGAATGTGTGCAGTTGAAGGCAGTTTCCGCATGAATGTAAAACTCGTCTCCAAGAATGCTACGGAAGTCCATGTGGCCCGTGTGGACGAAACACCGGGTAGCGTCCTTGAACAACAGATCACTTTCTCCATACTGCAGAGACTCAAACAGCTTGAACTCTGCATTTGAGTCGGCTGCAAAGGTTTCCTACATGATTAAAAAAAGTGAAAGTGTTCATTTATGCAATAAATTGCCAAAAATATAACTTCCTCAAAGTAATGTTTAATAAAAACAGACATTTATTAGAGGAATCTGGTCACATTAGCTGACCTGTGACTTCATGAGGAAGTCGTACACTCGTGCCGCGAGAACTGGGCGCGTCATGACTGTGTTTGGTGGGATGACTCCGAGGTTGCAGCTCCCCCACTCTGACAAGGGAGCCCGACGTCCATCACCGCACAAGAGCTCAAAGTCTGAGGTCATCCAGCCCTCTGCCCACCCAGTGGAACTCAAACCTGGTAGAAAATGAAAAGGCGTAATGTAAAAGAAACCTGTATCAGCCTCTGTGTTCATGTCAAAGTGTCCTGAATATCTCACTGAGGATGTTGGCCTTAAGGCTGTGGTGCTCAAGGAAGGCCACATCACCGTAGCTTTTACCACTGGGGTCTCCAACGAGGCACCTGTGAATGATGAGTAAAGGCTAAAAGGCTCAGATTAGGCAAACTAAACATATTTTCTCACTTTGCCCAAGTAGCTTTAAGCCACATAGGAAAGCTCTGATTACGTTTGTCCAAAGATGTAATGAATTGGTCGAAGAAAACAAAATGAGTTGAACTCAGAATCATTTAGATGACAACTACCTTCTGTTCGGGAAGGGTTTTTATTGGTTGTTTCAATGCCAAAGCAGTGACAATTAATATTTTTATAATATACATGAATGAAGTTAGTTAATGTTTTGTGAGGAACAGGAAATGTCTACTGGCAAATGTGGTGGAGCATTTAGCAGCTACAGTATATCAAGAGATTGTGGAGACTAAACCAAATGCAAAGCCAACACTGGACACAAGTTTCCAGATTGCCACAGTTTTTATTTGACTGCTGGTTTTGTAAACTGGAAACCCCCAATGAGTCGGCTATAGCAAATTAAAAAGGTGATAATAAAGTATTCTCGGGTTTGGTCAAGACCAAAAATCCAAAATATAAATGGCTTACTGTCACAAAATAATAAATCAGGAGAATATATAAGTAAATAATGAAATATTCTATACCAGTATTCACAGATGAGTAGAAAGCCCTCTGCGTACCTTAATGCCCCCATGTTGCCGTAGTAACGCTCATTGTGGTTGCCAGCACAGCGTTTGGTGGCAGCCTGTCCGCTACCACCCATGCACACTTTACAGAGATTCCCATCAGAACCGGGCAGACAGCCTTTCCAAAACACCTCACTGTAGGCTATAGCACAGCAGTGTGTGTCACAGCAGGCAGGTAAAAGACACAGAACGGCATTCCTACCACAGCAGAATAATGGAGAACGAGGACAGTGTGAAGAACTCAATATGATTGATTGAGAAAAGTACCTTGGCTTGGATCGCAGGGGATGCTGGCGTTGTGCTCGAGGCTTAACGCGTGTCTGTGTGGCAGCAGCCAGCCTGCCGGGCTGTACAAGTTCCCGTGACAAGAACGACCCCCTTTGAGGTTCCCCATGAATATCTTTTTGCTGGAACGCTTTGCGACTGCCACACCGACTACTGAGGGCAACACTGAGGACAGAGACAGCGTAAGGACATGAATCCTATCAGCTACATGTTGATAGGATTCATGTTCATCACCTTCTGTCTCCCAGTGGGTTGATCCGTCAGCAGCCGCACACTCGGTCCCTGCGAGTACCAGACAACAAAACAGTATTTTATTTTTGCCAGTATTCTGATGAATTATATTATTTTTGACAATCGACTATTTATTTATAAAATGTCAAACACTCGTGAAAAGCTCAGAGATACAAAACACCCTCAAATTGAATCCATCTGTGCATTGTCATGTATTATGAATGCATTTCTAATAATCAATATACATGCATTTGATCATTACAGGCACCCTTAGCTTCTAAACTGTTAGAGTGACTATTTTATTTGTGCATCACATTATTGCTCAAAGATTTTACATTTACACAAATAAAGAAAAAAAGAACTTATCTTTATATTTCAGCAGCTATAACTCACAAATAAAGGATTTTTTTTTGCTTCAAATACTACTCCATATACACAATGATGAAAATCATTCAATCAGAAGTTGTAGCAGAAAGTGCTTAGATGTTGCTAGATCTATATGTTGAGAACAGACACTTGTAGAGAAAGAATGCAAACGGAGCCCCCCACCATAATATTCTGTCACAACCGGGACAAGACCACATTTTCCTGCCAAGAAAGTATGAGTTGCATCCAACGAGACAGCGTCCACCTCGTCCCTCTGAAGCAACAGTCATTGATGTTGGGAGAGAATACAGGTGGTTTCATCTTTCATTGCAGTCGTCATAGAACATCCAGACATCTTCTGATTTGTATGCCTTAAAAGACTTGCCTTGATTTTCTCTATACAGTTTCGAATTGAGACTGCGCTCACACAGACCAACGGGCCAGACTCTATCCTCAGGGCCCACTGCTCACATTTCTGCATTTCTGCATGGCTAATGCAGCACCACCTCACAACGCTGTCATCCAGTGACCTTCCTGCAGGAAAAAACAGGTTTCAGGAGGTTTCTGAAATTAGTTTATTCTGAATAAGCAATTAGCACAACCGCACAGCAAAATAGTGAGCACCTTCATGCCCGAGGCCTTTGAGCAGCGCCACGTAGTCCAACCCCAACAGCTGACTGACATCTGTACCATCTGGCAGGACAGCTAATTTATCGGTCAAATCTTTGAAGAGAAGGTCATTTTGTCCATAAGAAGATGAGTTGAAGAGCTGGAAGCGTTTTGTTTCTCGTCCTCGTTGGCCAAACAGCAACTGTAGACAATACAGACGTTTAATAGACTTTAACTTGGGCTAAAAAAAAAAAAACATCCAGTGAGGATGATAAGTGAAATTTACCTGCGCTGTCACTAGAAACTTGCGTGCAATTCTGCGAAAGTTCAATCTGGTGACCACACCGCCTCCTGGACCTCGACCCAGATTACAACGTCCGTACTGGCTGAGAGGAGCTTGTGTGCCGTCTGCGCACAGCAACCTATACTCATCTGCAGCTGAGAGGACGCAATGAAAAAGCAGACATTTCCATCCTTTAAAAACAGGAAATGTTAAGTTTAAACTGTCTTCTTCCATCATCACCACAGGTTGTGCCCTAAATGTATTACACTGAACTGATTCATTTAAACAGGATTTTATCACACTATTGGGTATTTCATAGTATTTTGTGCCATTGGTTAGCTGATAGCTATTCTGTTCATCCAACTGTGGACAAAATTATTGTGTGCAACTTAATCAACACTCAAAAATTATTCATGTAACTTCGCTAACAGATCAAACACACACTCAAGTGTTGCCTTTTTAAATTTCACATTTTCAGAAATATTCAACATCATTCAGCAGAAATCTCCCATCAAACAGGACAAGATGTTAAAAAAAAAAAAAAACGTAGTCTTTCCCAGGATCATTAAACCTTTTCCATATAACCAATGTTTTTAGACAATCAGATTAACTTCTGATTCCTTTGTGTATGTATGTATATTTATTTTTTTTTGGAGGAAATTAAACTAGCGAGATAAGATGGTCTTAAAAATGAATCAACAGTAAGTCATTAAGGTAATTTGAACAGACAGTACTTACCTTTAATGTTTTCAAGAGCTAAGTGATCCACAAATGCAACATCTCCTGCACCACTCCCGAGACATCTGGGAGCATGCAAATGAATATACAATGACGTTATGCATCTCTGTTCATTTCTGCATGCTTGAAATACGGTGAACAGCGATCCTTTGGTCATCCTGACCTGAGTGCCCCTTGGCTGTTGTAGAAAGGTTCACTATGGGACTTCTCACAGTGGTAATTTCTCTGGCGAATGTAGGACTTCTGGCCTTTGCACAGCGCACACAGAGATGGCGCCATGGCTCCAGCTCCTGGAATGCAGCTAGCACTGAAAAATTGACTGACGCCTGCTCAGGAGGAGGAAGTAGAAGACAGAGGGGGAAAAAAAAGACAAAAAAGACTTGAAGACTTTGCAGCAGATAATATCAACCAGGTTTTAACATTATAAGCACCGACAGATGAAATGACAGACGCAGATTATCTCTAGCATTTCATAATAAATGATAAATAAGTAAGTGAGCGAACATGAAAATTAAATGGATGTGTTGGAACCAAGAAAAATGGGTAAGCCGGTAGAAGCAGTGTGATGCTGTGGACAATGTCGTTGCACCCCACCCCACAATGGAAATGGTATTCCCCAACGGCACTAGCCTCCTTCAGCAGGAAAATGCAACCTGCCATACTGTAAAACTGGTTCAGGAATTGTTTGTTAACACAATGAGCTCAGACCTTTCCTATAAATTATCCTGACTTAAAGTCAATCGAGCGTCTGTTGGATGTGCTGCCCGTGCAAACTTGATCAATGACGACCCCACCTCGCAACTTCCATTACTACAGGTCACGTCTTGGTGCCAGATACCACCGCAGACCTTCAGAGGTCTTTGGGACCCCATGCCTCAATTTATAGCTGATCTGTGAAAAATCGTATTACCCTGGCTGAGCGGGCGCTCCTTTGACCATCTCAGGTAATTATGGGACAAAAGGAAGCCGAGTGGAAGACTCCATCCAGCCGTCCATCTCACACCACTGTGGCAGCTCCGGAGGCCCTGCAAGGACCGTATGTCCAAACTGTCGTTTCTCACCACAGCCACGGACAGAACACACCCTCCTGCAAGACTCGAATAAATGAGCATACATACACACACACAGGTATAGTCAGGCAGTCCTGAGGAAACATGCTGAAGTGTCCCAGAAATGTGAAACAAACCGACCATCACTGTACATCTCCTTGGCAATGACGACAAGGTCGAACTGCTTCACAGCAGAATAAACTTCTCCTGCATCTAATGTCACTATATCAGCACGGTTAGCCTGAAACAAACACAGCAAGCAGCCTCAGTGTGAAGACATCAGCAAGAGTGATTGGATTTGAAATAAGTTAGTGGTGTCGGCACTAGAAGCAGTTCATCACCATGGTGATCTGCTGTACAGCTAGAATAATCTACTTTATTTATACATTTCCCCCTGCATTCAATCATATCAACATTCTTCTGTTCTCTTAGCCAACCCATAAAAAAAAAAAAGACAAATCTTTTAATTCACACACACACACACACACACAATCTGGCTCTAGCTTGCTAGTATCAACTCATTGTCCTTTGAACACCTTTTTTTAATACTATTTATGACATGTAAGGTGAATGATGGCTCACCCTGATCCGGCTGATGCAGTCAGTGGAGCTGGAAGCTCGTATGCATGACAGTTTGGCAAAAGCTGCCACAGCAGCTGGTGACAGGGCTGCCACCAGAGCTTTAGCTAGTTCTGCACACTTTCGCTGTTCAGGGTCTGACACAGTGCACCAGCGAACCTTCTTGGCTAACATGACATGGGACGGTTAGCAGATGTCCAGCAAGGACAAACACACATTTTGCACAGGATTTCTCTACTTTGTCTATATCTGTGCTTTGTTTAAGATGAAGGCATTTATTGAATGTTTTTATGAATACAATAATTGATGAAACCTAAATTCATGTTTGCGAACCCATACAAACGTAAATGACTGTCAACTGTCTTCATGTTTTTTTGTACTTTATTTTTTACATTTTTAAAGAAAACACAACTTTATCTTCCTTCATATTTTTTTTAAAGTCAGAATTAATGTCCACAATAAGTTCCAGAAAAAAAAGAATTAATTTCGCCATTAACACCCAAAAGTGAACAGGTACAAAAGAATAAACGTACTTTCAATAACACAATGAGAATGAATGTCAAGAAAAAAATAAATTAACAACATAAGTAGCTACTCAAATTCAGGAATAGAACTTACCCCTGATACAGCAGACAAAGATGAAAATGAGAATAAAGACATAAAGTCCTCTCATTCTGCCCGGTTGTGGTTCAAAGCTCTCTTCTGCATGCAAAACACCGCAGCTGTCCCTTCTGCAAATCCCTGATACGTCCTTAGATGTGATTTCCAGCGTAAGAAGGACTAGCACTGACAGATAGAGACACTATTGCGCAAGGGCAAGCCCTCTGAAAATAGTAAAATCTCTCTTTCTGCACACATATGGAAAATATTTCGCACCATCTGGCACAAGGACAACCCCCTGCCTAAGTCTGTGTCGATCAGAAGTGCAGGTGTAGCTGTGAAAGTTGCTTGGTTTTAACAAGTTTGCTCAATTAATCTAAAAGCAGCTTGGACTATGTTCAAGAAGAATAAAGAGCAGATTCTGAGTGTCGAGGTTAAAATGTTTCATCTTCTGGACAGACTAACCCTAAGGAACCTTACAGCTACTTAAATATCAGCTGGTGTACAATTTTCATATCCAAGTGTGATGTCAGTCTTCATGTTATGATGAGAAATATCGTCCAAGAGGATGAATGGCCCATAGATGTCGTCACTTTCACACGAGGAGTGCTATTTACTGCAAAGTCGCAAACGCAGAGCGATCTGTGAGGACAGTCTGCAAATGCTTGATCCTCTCTGCATGAAGCAACATTGTTGGTTTCCGTTCTGCCACTTCAGTGGATAGTCTGTCGATGCGTTCCTGCAACTGTCAACATTCAAAAAAAACAAAAAAAACAGAAGCTGTGACATCGGCAACACAACTCTAAAATGTTGAAAGAAGTACTCAGATGCTTTATGTGATCCTTTAAATGTACTTTATGTTTTCACAAGGCTTTTAACCACCTCATATGTGGTTTAGTAGTTTAATCCATAGCTATACATCTCATTCCATATCATAGATCATAATTTTCTTGTAGCGTTAATGTCCTGTAACAATCACACATCTCTAAAGAGCTAATTTTTCCAAGTGCTTAAAAATACATTCCTGTTTCTGACTTTAATAACGCATAAAAGACGCATTTAAACACTCAATATTGTTTCAGCTGTAAAATAAAACCTTAACCCAGAAAGAGACAACTAATCCTGAAGTTACACAATTCGTAATAACACACGTTACATGCAGTTCAGACTGTTTAAGCAAACACTCAAGTTACATTCACACTCTGAGAATTGAATAGGCCTGAATGTCGAAGAAACTATTTCCACAGTGTTGTCGTTAAAGCATAAACTACAAATTATTGTGGGTTTGCATTATTTGCCGTGCTTCCAAGTGTTTCTTTCCTTGTTTTAACATAAAACACAAACACAAAACAATCTTCTTACCTCCTTCAGCTCTTCATAAACAGCATTTTTCTCTGTTTGCTCATCTTGTCCGCTGGTCTGCAGCCAACTTCGCAATACTGCTTTCAGTTTTTGCCAAGCTCTTGTAGAACAAACAAATCAAGGTTACAATTCGGAAAATGTGTTCAACAGCTCAACAAGAATAAGATCACGGCTCTGTTAGATTTGTTACCGGAGCTGCTTCCTGTCTTGTTGGTATGTCCTCATGTCCAGGTGGATGCTGAGCAGCTCTTTGATCAGCGCTGAAGTTGGATCTGTCACTGCAGGCCCTCTACTGGATGCTCGTTGAGGAACATCTTGAAGAAGAACTAAATGTTATTTTGAAAATAGCTTCTGTGCAGATTATCCACATTACTGAAATGTGGTAATAATAATAAGAATGATATTTTATTCAAAAAAAGAATAGTCTATCTTGACAGAAAAAAGCAGCAGTTATACCAAGATAAGATGATGGTTGTTTTATGGGAGGCACCAATGGATCGTCTCCAAAAACTGAGGTGCTGGTTTTCCCCCCCTAATTGAGAAATCCTGATATAAGTCAAGTTCTGTCATTCGTCATTGACTGAATAATGACGTCCGAGTCAAAGAGGCGATTATTACCGAATCTTTGACGCTGCTGGTCATGAAAGCAGAGGGGGGTAGAAGAACGTGAGTCTCTGGAGGAAAGTCCGTAGCAGACGAGTGACGTTCGGAGGACGACTTGGTAGATATGACAGATGATGAGTGATGAGGGGAGGTAAAAAAGACAGCAGGACGGCTGCAGGACGACACTGTGTGATAACTGAGTTGGTGTTTGGGGTTTTCTTGAGTGCAGGTGTCATCCAAGGGTTTTTGAGTGCTAGAAAACAAAAACAAGTGAATGACCTTTTGTGTTAATGACCTTTGTTTTTTTAGTTTTGCTGATGTAGAATCACAAATCTAGTATTCAAAAATAATTGGTGTTAATTATGAATAAAAAATTTTGTTTTACTTTTTTCAACAGAGAATGAAACTCATGCCAATGAGGTTTTTGTCAATGTGCACAGTTGAGCAGTGCAAGAAAAAAAAAAAACTCTCTCTTGGTCCATGTGTTGTACACAGATTGATTCTGACTCAGGGGCGTTGACTTACAACTTTCTCTGCTCTTCATCTTCATCCTCCTGCTCCACTGAGCCAGACTGGGAGGCACTTCTCGGTGCAGGCGTCTTCAAACAGAAGGTCACATTCTTTTTTGGTTGTTGCCCTTTCACTTCTTGCTCTCTTTGTGGTTTACACAATGCCCGCTGCCTCCAGCGCAGAGCACACCGCTTAACAACTCTCTGGAGTTGTTGTGATCTCTGAAAAACACAAGCAAGCGTGGTAATCTCTAATAGCAGCAAACAATAATGATCTATATGTAAAGCCCGAGAGGAACAATGGTGACCTGAGCAGAAATGGCATCACACTGCGTCTGTGTATGCAGTAGTCTGAGCTTCCCTGCTTTCTGTTTTGTTAGCTATGACAGCTGTGTGTGCATGTTAGTGCGTTAGAGCAGTCCAAATGAGACCCTTTTGGGTATCATGACATCTGCTTTTGACATAGCAGCCTAGAAAAATACACTTTCCTATTATAGCCAAACAGCTAATGAAATCATGGTTCCGA
Organism: Brachionichthys hirsutus; assembly: GCF_040956055.1. Lineage (NCBI taxonomy): Eukaryota > Metazoa > Chordata > Actinopteri > Lophiiformes > Brachionichthyidae > Brachionichthys > Brachionichthys hirsutus. The sequence goes on along the minus strand of NC_090904.1, from coordinate 7,170,454 downwards.
TGCACGCTATGGTAAATTCTTTCATATGCTTTTCAAGGCCAATTCTGATCATATCTATTACCATATATTTCATATTTTTAGACTATGAACAATTTAACCTGTTGTTTATGCACAACTCAGGGTAAGAAACACTGTGAAATGAGTAAACATTGATCATTTCATACTCGTATCTATTCCTGATCTAAATGAATCATGGTATCTTTGTCTGAATTGCGTTCACAAAGGTGACGATATGTTTTACATATGCATCTACGGTGCTGACGTTTGCAGCTGCTGTGGCTTTTGTGTCAGTAAAATCATTTAGGGAATTTTACTATCTGAGCTATTTATTGATCATTTCATTATCAGCAAATGTCTCGTAAAATAAATTTGCCATATGCGATACATACAGAGCATTCCAGACATTTTTGTCCAGGAACACTCGTCTTCCTGTGTAAATTAGACCCTTTTCCAACCTACGTCACGAGTGACGTCACCGCTCTAGCTGGGGGCAAAACAGAGGAAGGAGTGGAAAAGAAGAATGTAGTACAAACTAGCTAAAAAGTTACAACTTTAGAATATCTGGTTGTGTGTTTGGGTGCCAAAATAGGAGGAACAACATTCGTGGCTGCAAATTAAAGTTGCATAGGATACCAGCGGACCCTCCAGCCCAGAAAAAGCAAAGACAATTGTGGTTAAATGATATCAGACAGAAGCATGAAATGTATAAAAATACTCAAAAATGCTTATAAATTTGCAGCACACACTTTATGTCATGTAAGATAGATTAAATGTGTGTGGCGAATAAATACACAAGATCTTTTGTGTGAGATGCTGGTGTTTTGTGTGATATCTCATTGTCATGGCTGCAATTTACTTAACATTTAAAATGCAATGTAAGTGTCGTACTCTGACAAACACACCTGTTCTTGGCTGTTCTGTGTCAGGCTGGTTGTGAGGTCATTCATGTGAGCAGCATAGGTGAGGATGCACGTCACGCCCTCCCTCAGCAGCCGGTCTCTGTAGATCTGGGCCGCCTGGGCCGCCTGCTCTCGTTTCCTGCGCTGCTCTGTGACCCACAATCTCCATCCGTACAACACCTGCAGGAAGTTCACATAATGACACAGAGACATGTAATATCTCACGGAAGTGTCAGTTCGTGCACCATTCTGGAGTTAGAGAATGCACTGCCTCTATATTACCTTGGCCTGAAGAGTAAAGGACCAGTGCCAGAGTGCTTGCTCTGTCTGCTCAGCTTCTCTCCGTCTGTGCTGCAACTGTTAGAGGGATAGAAAAAGATAATATACCGGTAGATAAAAAGAAAGTTTAAAGTCACTAAACAAAACTTAATCTACAGGTCTGACAGTGTGACCTTCATTATCTTTTCCACATAGGCCAGACAACTAGCAAGAAAAATAAAATTAGGTTAGTTCTTCCACGTTTCCTTCTCTAAAAATGTAAGTAAAGGAGGATCAATTCCAAACAAACAATTACCTTACAATATATTCTACCTAAAAAAAAAAGTTATAACCAGGACAATCCAGATACACAAAGTCTCCAGTATGACTTAGATTAAACAAAAAGAAAAACAAGATAATTTCAGTAATGCACCAAGCTTACATTTTCAAACTTTACACAGCGTGTACAGAGCCACAGTGACATCAAACAGCTTTCTTATTGGCTAGTAGTGCTCATTGTCAAGTGATATTTATGTGTACAGAAGACTTGGATGATTATGTGGAGAAGAATGCAAACAAACCTTCACTTTCCACCGTTCAAAGTAAGTCTGGTACATCTTTAACTTCAGCAAAAGGAGCCCTTGTCGTTTCATTACCTATGAAATAATCACATTTTTAGTAAATTACTGTATGAAATGAACTGTGGCTTTAACAGTAGAGGGATAAAGAGGTGATAACCTTATTTCTGTGGTACAGGTCGTGATGCTCATTCCATGCTTTCAATGCTGTGGAAAGGAGCCTGGACTCACGGTGCCTTGTGGCTTTTTCCATGCATGTCCTCTCCCTCTGAGCCTCCCTGGTGTCCTTCCTCCATTGTTTGAAAGACCGCATCAGACGCACTAAAGACGGGAAACATCAACTTAAAAATGGTCAAACATAATATTTATTTGAGATACGACATATTAATGAGAATGGCTCCAGCCTGTCTGGGACATAATACTGTAGAAAGGCTAAATGGAAAGATATTTTTTTTTATTTGTAATAATAAAAAGATTCTGAATTACTTGGATTTCTTATTTAAGGGCCTCTGATTATTATCTTGGCCTGTGGAACTACTTTGTCAATCAGCAGCCAGCAAAACGACTGCAGTGTTAAAGTGACACTTACCGGTAATATAGAGCTGTTGGTGTGAACCATACAAATTACAACCACAATTACTTTGCACTGACAAAAAATATGAATCCGTTTACAGAAAATAAACTACACTGCAGTTGAAGTTCTGTTGCAACCTTGATTTATGGACCTCTTGGCCCCGAGAGCTGCTTCCCTCTGTTGGCGGTGAGTCAACACTGCATCTACCGTTGCTTTTCTCCAGGCAAGGAACACCTTTACGGATTCAGAAACAATTCAGTAAAAGCTGCAACAAAGAAATGAAAATTACAATTTGAAAATATTTAATAACCTTTAGCTGAAGGGAATAATTAAAGCGATTTTTTGCTTGTTTCTCCGTAAGCCTGACGCCCGTCAACAGTGCTGCATTCTCCCTCCGTTCAGGCAGAACATTCCTGGAGAGAGATATTATTTAGAGTGAAGGAATGAAACTAACGTTGGTCAATCATTTTAAAAATGAGGATAAATAGTAGGATTGTTAAATCTAAATAAATAAAGGATTGTCTTTTTCATTGAAAAAAATTCACACAGAGTTCAGGCGAAATGCATAAATACACATGTTCAACACCTGAGAGGACTCTGCTCTTGTTGTCTGCAAAGTTTCTCTGCCTGACCACAAATTTGAAGCATCGGTTGGTGGTTTTTCTGTGAATATGACAGGCAGTGCCAGTTTAACATCATCTATATTACTCCAACCTTTAAAAAAGTATGTGATTACAAATCATTGAAGGAACTGAACCTTCAACCTCCATACCTGCTCTGTCCGCTGCCTCCAGAAACCCCAGGCTCTCTGCAATTGGTGCCGCTCCTCATGTAGAATTGCCTGATGAGAGTAAATGAGCAGTCAGTATCTCAATCCTCTCAATCAGCAACATGCAGTAGATTGTGTTTCTATTTACAGCCACCGCACCGTCTGCTCAGAACGCTTCTGGTTCTTGCGCTTCTCCAACTGTTCCCACCAGGTGTAAAATGCCCAGGTGTACTGACAATGCCTGACAGCACAATGATCAAAGAAATCAAACTGGTCAACTGTGTTTGGTTGGGAAGTTCATTCCAGTACAAACAAAACTCTGGGTGGGTAACTCACTGGTCGTGGAGGTCTGCCTTGTGTCTCCTCTGTCGATTAAGTCTCCTCTGCAAAGTAAACTCAACCCACGAGTCCAAACACTGAGGTAAGATGCGTTCAGCAAACCAAACATCTGCACGCTGTTCCAAATCCTGGAGAAAGTCATATTTATGAGTTTGTCATTTAAAATGTGTGTGTACACAAATATCCTCACATTTTCATCTTATATTAAGTTGAAAATATTTAAATAACATTCTTACTGTATATCGACAGAAGCGATTTGCTGCTTAAAAATCGCGTTAAAAATACCTGAATGCGTCTCTGTTCAGCAAGCTTCTTCCTCCAGTCTTGAAAAAAGATGCTCAAGAGCGACATCCTGAAAAAATGTATATCTCTATTCAAAATTGAAATCAAAAGCAAGCGACAACTTATCTGAAATATGCAACATAATTGTAACCCTGACGCCACAACATGAAGCAATGCATGCTGTTTTTCGGTCCAGGCTATAACGCCGTTGCCCACTGGAGAATGTAAACAGCACCTGTGTTTAGTCAGTGCCATTTCTCTTAAGGGTTGGAAACGCTCATCTTCAGCCTCCCCCAATCGCTTCTGCCATAACATCCAATATTTATTTGCCACCTATGAAAAACAAGAACATTTAAATTTTAGGGGATTTAACAACATCACACGAACATATGCAATTCTTCTTGCAGTATTTGGATGACAGACTGCTATTCAGTTACAGTTTGAAAACGATGTTGAACAGCAACGTGGTTGTTCAGCCGGCGTGTTTTGTTCCACATGACGTTAAGAGAAAGTCCTTGTAAACCAGCATGCTGCAACAAGAACACGCAGCAATCAATACGTTTAATGATCACATACACTAACTTAGAGGCAACTACTTCAATTTTTGGGGATCTCACCAGTAGATGAAGATTATGATGTTGGCTTGCAATCTGGGTTCTTTCATCCTCTTGTCTGCATAATGTCACATCTGTTTACAAGCTCAAGGATCATTATTGTCAGCTTTTGCTATCCTTTAGTGGATCACTAATGATGCAGTGTCGTATGAAAATACACAATGTTTGCTTAATGTTTAGGATACAGGCCTTCCCGTGTTCCAGTGCTCTGCGCTGGGTGATCTGAATGGCTAAAAGACCAGCAGCTTGTAAATGCTCCTCCTCTCCTCGTTTGTGACGCAAAGCAAAGCTCCATTTATTCCAATACTTCATCACCATTTGGAGACGGTTCAAACGCTGAGCATCAGCTAAAAAAGAAAAACAACAATTGTAGCTTAAAGCTGTGAAGTGTTTGAATAGATACACAGGCATAGTGCAAATTGGGGGCAAAAAAGTAAATTATAATAACATTGTGACTTTTTCTTGGCTTGGAGATGAGACGCAAAGATTTTCCAGCTGTAGAATGTTTTTCTTTTCAGTCTGAGGATAAAGTGAAGTGCAGCTTTGGATTCCTTCTCTTCCTGACAGCAAGCACTCATGTGCATTTCCTTCCACCGAAGCCAAGCCTGTGACAAAAGCAGTTCACACATTAGTTTAAAATAAAAAGGAAGGAAATCAGTGTTCTTTGCACATAATATTGTCAATGAATTATGACTGCATGGAATCATGTCATCACCCTGCGCTGTAGAGTCACTGCCTTCTGTTTCAGTACTTGATCCTCTAAAGCGTAGACGTCTTGATGCTGCTGCAGCCTTGTCCGCCACACATACCATACTGAACTGCATGGGTGAAAAACACAATACTCCTAAAGCCAACAAGCCACTAAGCATTCAAATGTGTAGATGTGATTTATAATTACAATAAATTTACCGTAGAATTGAGAATCTGTTCAGCTCAAGGGCAGATTCAGACATTCTGTTCTTCATTCGCCTCATCTCTGTGAAAACTTCCCATCGCTCCCAAACCAGACGCATCCTGTGCCTGTCGGCTAGTGAAAGAAAGTGATTAATCACAAAACAGCCGCTTGTGATATCTAGTAAACACGTGTTTAAGGTGCAAAAAAAATTACAATTGTACCGAAGGTTTGTGCATGTTGTGTTTTGCTTTTCTTTTCCCTCTGCAATAATACAAATGCTCTCCATCTATGGAATGCCAAGTTACACAAATAATACCTGAAAAATACAGAAACATTATTTACTGACACAAATACTGTCTGTGATTGGCTGACTTGAGTGCGAGACTGTACTGTGTACCTGTAGTGACAGTCTGCACGCAGGGTAAGGCTCCACTCCCTGCTGGAGGTCCACCACTCATCTCTCCATCCTTCAAAGGTGCGTCTCAAGATCACACTCTTATAATATGACCTACAAAAACATGAATTGTTGTGAAATGCACTTTTAGATTAAAGAACTCTGCATCAAGTTAGAGAAATAAAAAGGGGCCTGCATTTCTAGATTTAAAGATAAAGTGTTTTACAAAGGTCGCCATGCGAATAAGGCCATTTGACAAATGAAATATAACTTGTTTTACTTGGCTTTATGAGGCAGAATTCGACCAAAGGCATTCTGAATCCATATCTTCAGGAACTTTCTCGCTAAGTGCCTGCAGTGTTGAGAAAAAGTTCTAGTTACTTTATGTAGAAAGCTAAAAAACTATAAAGTAAGCACATAAATACCTTATTCTCAATTCCTTGAGTCTTCCGCCTTTGTTCCAACTGTATCCAACTCTGTAAGGAACATTTCTACTATGAACTTTGCCGCCTTGTTTTGTGACACCGATCTGTCTTCCTGAATCCGGGTTTCCGATACTACTTTGCATTATTTAGCCCACAAGTAAACATAAGTGAAGAACATCACAAATTAAAATGTTTACAGCAGTAATTAAATAGAATCTGTGTCGTTTTCCTAGTCACTTCTATTCACTTGAGACTGATGAGACGTTCCATACACAGATAGAGTATGTCATTTTGTAGCAATAAAAAAAAAAGTAATAATAATAATTCAGGGCCCATTTAGAACATTCGTTTTAGACAATCTGCGAGAGCGGGTTCTAAGAGTTACATGTAGAAGAGTCAGTCGGCGGCTAACACTCATATCAAATCGAGCAAACCCACGAAAGGGAGAAGCTGTCCTTCCCCTTGCCTCTTTAATCTTCTATTCTTTTGTAAAATATGTCATAAAACTCAAGGTAATTTTTTATACACAAGGTATATATTCTTAAAATGTGTTTTATTATAAATATATACATGTTTTGAATATTAGAGTGCTACATACCCGACTTAAACACCATTATTCCAAATTATAAAAAGGCGCATTGGGCGCCATGTAAGCTCTCCTAGGACCTTCTTAAAGCGGCGATCACAGGAAATTTGCTTCTTCGACTTAGAAAACAGACACATCATTCGGTTATTTGAGATTGCAGAGGCACGTATGAATTAGTTACCACTTTGAACCGGTGTTATTGGGTTTCGTAACCCCGGTGCACTTTGAATTTGTTGAAATTACAGCAACAACTTATTCGGCTAAAATCTGGTACTTTATTGTGTGGGCATTCTCACAATTCTCCGGCTAGCTAGCTAGCTAAACTTGCTAGGTAGCTAGCTAGCTAGCTAGCTAGCTGCCTTGTACTGTCGTTTCTTGGGTGCCAGAAACCAGTGTTCAAACAGGGTAAGTTTTCCGTTCGCCTTTTTTATCTACGCCACTTGTTTTTTACATGTCTTGTTACACGAACGAGATTTGCAAATAACTTGTGTATGAAGCCGCAGCTCGGCCAACCTGCCAATTTAGGGCTAATTGTTGGCGTACCGTACACTCTTGAATCTCCGTTCCTAAGGGGTGATGCATTTGGTAGTAAATAGTTTGAGGGGCATCAACGAGCGATATCCTTCAAATAGCAGTGTTAGCCGTCTGGATATTCCAAGCAGTGTGGTATGTACAGGACTGTAATTGCATGTTGGTGGCTGTTGTCAATTAACTTGCTAATTGGCGTTTGTGAAACAGTTCATAAGCATTTTGCGTCAACGTGATTTGAAGTTTATATTAAAGTTATTTGTAGTTGCGTTGCTTGTTCGTGTTTTAGGCCGCAGCATGTTTTCATGAACAGTTCGAAAACTTCATATTAAGTTCAATCGGGTAGAAAGACGCGACGTACCGGTGTATCTTTTTACTTTAACATAATCTGAAAGTCAGATAACCCTGAAAAAAATGTAGAGACGAATTATACTCAAATCAATGAAACTACTCATGTACGTGATTGATGTGGAAATGTTTGTTTCCAACAGGAACAGTCATTTGTGATTTGGAAGCCATTTGTTCAGCTTCTGAAATCGGTCATGGAGAACGATGCTCGTGTGGAACAGAAGGCCAGCGATGCTCCTCTGGAACAAGTTGTTCTACAGTCAACTGCCACAGCACCTTTCAGATACACAAAAGTGAGAAATGCTGACAAAATAACTTGAAGTTCTTAAGTAGATCGCCCTCGCACAAAATAATTACCTTGTCAATCACTATACAGGATGAGCTTCTGGAAATTAAAGAACTACCAGTCTCCAATGAAAGACCAGAGTGTCTCTCGTTAAAATATGACAGGTAAGAACTGACTTTGAACAAAGTTTTAAGTTGTAGAAAAAGATTTCATAATTAACCAAATGCACTAGTTGCCTTACGGAGTAGGATATGCGTAAAACTACGAGGTTGTGGTTTTGTAATGCATAAAATGATCAAATGTCCTCAAACACAGATGGTAGCTCATGAGGTTTTGGACTTTTGAGAGAGGAGTTGCTTGTTTGCCATTTTTCTTTTGTGAGATCAGGTAACTGTCACTCATCCAGTTTGTGGAATTTGTTTTTTTAATGGTAAAAATCTGTTTTGTTTTGATGCAGTGATGGTGTCTGGGACCCTGAGAAGTGGCATGCTTCATTGTATCCCACTTCAGAGCGTAGCTCTCCAGTGGAAGGTTTTAAGAAGGACTACGTCGATGACAGAGTTCATTTGAAACGAAGAATCCCAGGTATATTCTATAATATTAAATGTTTACCTGCCTGTAGCATAGTGTTCATTGAATATAAAATGGTTAAGCTTTCTATAAATGTGCCGCTCACATCCCCTCTCTATCTCACTGCGTCCAGATCCCCGTGAACGATTAAAGGAGGATGATATGGATGTCATTCTCAGCCCGCAGAGACGCAGCTTTGGAGGTGGATGTCAAGGCAATGCTGCACTCGCACCTCATGCTCGTCGCCCAATCAGCCCTCTGGAAAATAAAGAGAATGAGAGTCTCCGTTTGGGAGCAGCCCGCCGAATTGGCAGTGGACGCATAATTGCTGCTCGAGCATTTGAGAGAGAGGCTCGTGCAGAAAAGGAGCGGGAACGTGAGAGAGACTTTAAAGATAAAAGATTCAGGGTTAGTGTTCTGCTTTCTATTTTCTATGGTTTGGAGATGAGGCAATTTATTGTATTTCAGTGCATGAAGTTAAGTTTCTTTGCAGGGTAAAACTACCAGAGTACTGAAATGTGCAGCTGAAATAAATCCCTTTAAACCTTAGTTTAGAGGGATTAGTTTAAAGTTCAATCTATAAACGTATAAAAACTGTAATGTTATTCCTTCAACAGAGAGATTTTGGTGACAAACGTGTGTTTAGTGAAAGGAGAAGAAATGACTCTTATGCAGAGGAGGAGCCAGAGTGGTTCTCTGGCGGTCCCACCAGCCAGTCCGAAACAATTGAGCTGATAGGATTCGATGACAAAATCTTGGAAGATGATAAGCGCAAGTCCAAGAGATCAAGGAAGCGTACAGAGTCTATTAAAGAAGGCATGTCGAGCCCTTTTTCTTCAGAATTCTACCACTTGAATGAGTGTTTTAATCGGATGCACATCTTCGTGATGCTAGATAACTAGCACATAGGGACAGCTAACACTTGAGAGATGGTTATGATTGTTTCATCATTACTACCAGCTGTGGAATGCAATGGTGGGCAAGCCGGAGACCAAAGTGCAGGCTTGCAGTCCTCTGCTGATCAGGAGGTTCCTCACGCTGATGTTCTGCCTGACCAGTCGACTGGAGACTTTGACTTCAATGAATTCTTCAATCTGGAGAAGACCATGCCGGGACTGGCCTCTGTAAGTACTGGGGTGCACTCTGTGGTTAGGTGGTGTTTAAATGTATGGACTTGAGTGATGAGATGACATCTATAGCTTTCATTTAATGTAGTAATTCTAAGCTTGGCAGAAGAGGTTTTCAAGTGTCTACATAACTTCAAGATTCTTACCATAGTTCAATAATAAACACTGACTACAGCAATTTTCATTGGAGAGAATTCCATTTGTTTTTGCAACACAAACTATAAATATTATTGCAGATTGTCAGCAGAAGAGAACCTCTGCTGCTCTGGCTTGATCTCACTAAACTGGTTTTGGGACTTGCCACTAATTGGTGTTCAAAATATTTTTGCTTGTGGCCCACTGCTGGGGTTCCAGGGTAACGGCAATCTAAATTTATGCCCATCATTATTACCAAAATGGACTTGCTACTAAATACAGAAATGGGTTATGTAGTTTCTTGACTAATAAGAAACCTGTTTGGGTTGCTGCATCAAATAAACCAATAGCCAACCGGTGTTATTCAGTTCCATTCTCAACCTTCTAGCACATTTTGTGCTAAATCAGTGGAAAACATCCGAAACGTAAGTTTGACCTTTATCCTTGCACTGTTAAGTCCCAGTTTTGTGTTTCCCACTCTGTATCATAGCTCTTTGTGTCTTGCAGATGATTGAAGATGTGTTGGGGGAAGGTCATGTATCAGCTAGCCGCTTTAGTCAGTGGTTCTCCAGCAACATGAGTCCTTCAGGCAGCCGGTCCAGCAGTCTGAGGTCCACTCCCCACGAGGAGTTAGAAAAACTTGCAGGTAAATATTTTCCCAAAAGAAATTTCCTGCAGTGTCATTGCCAATTGCCTTCCAATATTTTTGGAGAATGTCAACTTTTTATTACAATTTTTTAAAACAAAAGATATCTCCAACATAAAAATTAGATAATTAGAATGTAGTACAGTGGAACCTCGGTTCTCGAACATATTTCGATCCGTGATACTGTTCGAAAACCGAAACGATATTTCCTGTCAAAAAAAATAATGGAAACTAGATTAATCCGTTCCTACCCACCAGATGACTGCCCATTTACCGGTACATGCCTACAGTTATATTAATATGTAACTATGTGTATCTAAACAGATATACATGATTTCACTGGAAAAATGTGAGCGTTGATCATTTCCAAAATAGTACACGCCACTCTAAAGGCTCAGCGGAAAAATATTCCACTGATGCATTTGTTCAGTGTCTTGGGACATGGCAAGATGCATTTTCAAATGACTCTTGTTGCAGACATTTAATTTTGGTGATTGAAAAATGTCAGAATTTCGTGTAGCCAGGGACTGTGGTGTTGAATACTGCAATCGCCAGCGGTGGCTTTACTATTTCCCTTTCCACTGCTGTCGAGCCACTTGCATTAGTTTGTGTTGCTCATGCCCTCAAAACTATATACCGGTACTGTTTTTAATGGTGGATGTCCTAGATCTTGAGTTGTTTTGCTCTTAAAGGCATTGATCCATGTCTCGCATCCTCTGGTCATGGCCCTGCCCCGTACTTCACACCTATTCAATCGTCTGAGTGCAAGGAGAAGGTGGACATCTTGGAACTTCTGCACAAGGCCAAAATAGACCTGAAGCCTCTTCTTTCCACCTTGTCAGTGAACAAGGCTCGCCTACATGAAAGCAGTGAGTGACTCTAGATTTAAAAAAAGAAAAAAGAAACGTTCCAGTTTGGCTTTCTTGTAATCCTATTTCATTCCTCAATATTATGTGAGGCTTATAATGATTAGCTTGTCTGTTTGATTCTGAGCAATGTCTCAGTGACCTAAACTCTACAAACTGGAGAGGCCACTTTGTGATGTTTTGTTAGTTTCAACAAGTTTGAACTTGGGCATCTACTTGGCGATGTAGAATTAATACGCATATATCATGCCCTGTGTTCTGTTACTGTGGACCATTTTTACACAGGTGCTGGTAATAAGCTGTCTGCACTTAGAAAATCAGTTAATCGTCAAAATGATGGACTGTCATGATTTTCTTTTTCTAAAGTTTCTTCAAGCAATGCTGTGGTCCAAGGAACAATCCATTGTTTTGTTTTAGATTATCTGGGTGGGACATTCCTTTAAAGGATTCTTTAACATTTCAGAATGGACTTACAAGAGTCTTGCTTTTAAACTTAATGGATAATGACTACAATGCCTGGACAAAAATAGCATGATGTCCACATCATTGTCAATTATTCTAGGTATTTTTAAAGTACGGTGGAACCACGATAAACATAATTCTTTCTCTAATACTGTTCCAAATCCAAAACTATATTTCCCATAAATTATGAAAACTAGATTAAATTCGTTCCTACACACCAGATAAATGCCCATTTGCATGCATACAGTTACATTAATATGTAGCTATGTGTAACTAAACATATAACACAAGTGTAAATGGTACGGGGAAAAAAGCACAAAAGTTCATTCAACCCAAATCTATCAGTTGCACGCTGTTTTGGCTGCGGTGTCGGGAGGGACAGAAGGAAGGGGGAAGGATTATTCCTTTGACTAAAACAAAAATGAAATGAACCATAAAATAACTGGGTAACTGTCCTGTGTTTTTCTTCCTCCTTTCTCTCTTGCTCAGTTTTCTTAAGTCGAAATCGTCGATTTCCGAGACACGGGCGCAATTTTCATATTTGGCAATCACTTCCAAGTTGTTTTCACTACAAAGTGACAAAAAGTTAAATATTTGTTTTTTCTCCTATAGCAGGTCGACTCAAACTGAACCTACTCTTGTAGACTCCTCCTTCGTTCGTGTGTTCAAACTCTGAGAATCTGTTCGCCTTCCGAAGTATTTTAAACCTCCATTTTTTGGTCGATAGCCGAGTCGTTCGAGAGCCAAGTTTCCGCTGTATTTGTCTGGTGCACCCATTTGAAATTGGGAAAAAGTCAAATGAGTCATTTCAGATGTTAAATGTGTCATTTTAAGTTTGTTGAATTTTATACAAAAGTATGGATTTAAAATATAGTGAATGGATAAAAATTTGAATCTATTGGAAGGCTAGGTATTCTTGCACCAGGAACTGGAAGAGACAAAATAAATTGCAATCTGGTTATTTGTCATATTAAAGAAATGGAAAAATAATAGTGTGTGTATATCTGTCCCTAGCTAACTGTGGCGCAGTGCTCTCTCTGGAGGAAGTTGAGGGCGGGATGAAGGGCATGAAGCTGGCCTCAGGACATGGGCAGAAGGGGCCTCACCCGCAGAGAGGAGATGGAACTCCCTTCATGGCTGAACATTTAGAAAAGGCTCTAACCGGTGGCTCCGCTTCCCGTCCACTCGCGCGTGATTCTGACATGTCAGCCTTTAATAAACTGGTCAGTACCATGAAGGCAAGTGGAACTCTGCCAACTCACTCCAAAACCAGCAAAAATAAAGTAAGTATTTAAAAAAGAAAGAAATTCCAACTGCTGAATTTCAATGGAAAAGTAACATTATGCATGTGATGCTGCATGCATTTGTTCCAAGATTTTAACCCCCAGATTAACCAATTGCAAGTTTCTATCAATGTATTAGCATGTGATGGGCATAAATTTGTTCAACTATTAAAAGTAATTTACTTTAATTCAAGACAATGGCAGTGAATACAGTTAAATTTTCAGTGGATAAATTAATTAAATTAATATCCATTGAGAACGTATCCGATGGCCAACCTGACTTCAATGAATTGTATATTCATGTACATCTTGGGGAACTTACACTGTTAGTTTCATCATTCTTTCCAAAAGTCCAGTTTGATTTCAGGTGATCATTGGTTTATTTAAACTTGTATGGCTCTTTCTTTTTTTGGGGGGGGGGGTGTGACTGAAAATGGCTTCCGTGCTCCGTTACAATTTAGTGGAATGGGCGGGGAATTGTTCTTTTGGTTCCTTTGCCAGTATCACAATTTATTTCTGTATGATGCAGCCACCACCAGATCCGGCTGTGATGGTGTCTGAAGCTGCGGCGCCTCCTCGACAGCAGCCGAGTATATTTCAGGTTTGTATGTTCAATGTCTACTGAGGATAAACACTTGCTATGGGTTTGGTGATCGCGGGCTCAAGCGAATTGTGTGCCATACATTTGTATCCGGTTCTGGCGGCTGTGTTGGTGTTTTGGGAGTAGCTGTTTTATCAGTTGGGTATTGCGGCGTATTTCCAAACCGTTCCTGTGTACATCATGCAGTGTTGGAAATGTTTTTCGACCTTTAAAATCTGTTGAATGCGGTTTTGCACAAAAATCCATCGACGTGACAAATGGCGTTTACATGCATTAAGTCTTAATTTCATTGCAGGAACTTCTGCGAGGTTCAGCTCATTGTGACTCTGCTACCCTACTTGGCAATCTATTGGGCAGCCCTGAGGATCAGGTGGCCTCTGCTCCTCTGCATGGCCTGATGCACAAGGCCCCGTCACCACCTCTTTTTCGTCAGAGGGCACCCTCACCCGATTTCTTCAACTGCAGGCTGCAACCTTCTTCGGGTAAGTTCATTCCAAAACTTGGCTTTGGAATTTGAAAGAACGGATGATATGAATCTGCTTTCTCCTTCGAATGATGGACTTCTGCAGTGTTCTGTCCTTGCAGTGTCAAGGACTTGTGCAAGTGTTCAGAGTTTAAAGATGAGGATTATAAAGAGCACTGGGAATCACTGGAGGGGTGGGGGGGGGGGGGTAGCCATTTCAAGATTAGGGGCATGGGAGGGGGGCGGGTAGACATTTCAAGATTAGGGGCACGGGAGGGTGGGGACATCTGTCATCGATGTTCAATGTTTTCATAGACAAGTAATTTGTTACCTCATGTTTCTTAGTAATATACTATTTTACCAAAACCTCTTCACTTAATTTTTGTTCTGAAACATTTGTATCTTCAGGCATGCGGATTATTGTCTGTATACACAATTTGAAACTAAACTGTGTTTCTATAGTTGGAGTATATGTTAATTCTTTAACCACAGACTTGATCTAATTAGACATGGGCACAAATATTTTATGAATTTTATTTAATACCGTCTACACTACGAAACCTATTTTTAATCTTATGCTCTGTGGTGGCTTTTAATTGTCAGTACATGGTGTAAAACCTGGAGGGTATGAGAGATTATTAGAATTCAGATGCTGTCCAGACTTAAATCTCTCAGCACATGGCGCTGAGGCAGTTTGGCGTTAACAGAAGTTGCACCCAAGATGTGGCCATTTGAGCCCCAACATTATGCAGCCTTTTGTTTGAATATTTTTGGTTAGTAGCTTGTGTTCATCTGACAAGTTGGATCATTTCAGTTTTCTGTGTCTCATATTGTAAGATTATCCTGTTGGTCCTCCACCCATGCTGCCAGAACAGTTCTCTGATGGACACAGGTCTCTCAGCCCTAGATCAGCTGCACATCAGGTGAGCTTGAGCTAGTATCTTAATTTATGAATTTGCGAAAGTAATTTCATACGTGTTCTCTCTGTGCCTGATTGTGTATAAATTATAGTACAAATGTTATTAATTTTGATTGTTCGGTTTCCTTGTAAATTTCCATTTGCTTTTCAGTAATATTTTAGATGGAGCCAGTAGTAGTTCCCAGTTGAGCAGAAATAAAGTATCTCATACCATGGTCAACCGCTGTCATTAAAAGATGACTGATCTCATCCCTCCAAAGGTTGAGCAACACTGACATTGTATGTCCGTTCAATGAGTGTCAACTCGAGTTGAACCCTACTTTACATTGTGATACTTCCTCTGCTAATAGAACATGATATAAGTTAGTCACATAAGCTTTATCATGGTTGTCATTCGGTCTTTCTGGAATGTTGCTTATTCTATGATAATCGGGTCTCAGGAGAATGAGTCTCGCTTTGAACTGAGGTTAAACTTGACTGTTTATTAAACTATATATTGTTAGAAATTGAAGGATCACTTCATTTGTGTTGATGTTGTTAATGCAGATGAGGGCGATGTCCATGCCGGTGAATCAGGCAGACCTTGAAGCGAGGATATTCCAACAGGACCATGCTCTACATCCCCACCACTCGATCCAAACCTGCTACAAGCCGCCGCAGGACAAGTCTTATCGAAATAGGTTATTTGTTTCTTTCAAATACTGCTATTCACTGTAAAACGAATAAATGGGACTAATGCTTTCTATTCTGCTTATGATTTTTTGGATACATTTTTCCCCAAGATAATTTCTGTTAATTAAAGTGTATGTTCATTTAAAAAAAAAAAAAAAAAAAAAATGCACCCTGAGGGCTTACTTAAAATCATTGATCATTATGTATGAGTGATGTGTTTGTGATCAACAGACTGCAGCATGCAAATCCAGGCAATGCCGTTACCAGCATGGTGAGCTTAAAAGCCATCCTCCCACCCTCCAGTGTGATAAATTCATTTTCTGCATTTTCTCCACTTTGTGTTGCTAATCTTTCGTTTCCTGCCCCAAACATTAGTTGTCTCCATCGTTTACGCCTACATCTGTGATCCGCAAAATGTATGCAACGAAAGATAAAAGCAGAGACGAACCACTGGGTCGTCCTGAGACTAAGGATGAGGCACCAGCACACTCTCACAATGGTATAGAGCCTTAACTTCGCCACAACTACCTAATTTAAACTTAAGTGAAATTATTGCAGCACTGTATAATCATTGAGATTTGCTCCTGTGACTAGAAATCAGCTCCCAGAATCAATACCTGGCAGGGATGGATGGGAATTCTGCACAGTCTGGGGGAATAAAGTCTAGATCACAGACCCTACAAAGCAAGGACCAGGAGCGTCTCAGGCCCGGCACCACTGGACACCACATACCAGCCATGACGCATCATGCACCCTCATCTTTTCCTCGCCCGTTGTATCCTGTCCCGCTGATATCCCATCTTCCTGTGGCCCGCCCTCCTCCCCAGCTTCATCCTAATGTGGTTCAGAGAATGTTGGCGCAGGGCATCCAACCCCAGCAACTTGGACCTGCCCTTGTTCAAAGAGGTTAGTTTTTCCTGCTTGTGTTAATGTTGTGGCTTTTCTGTAAAACTGGATTGCATGTTTAATATCTCAACTAGATAACATGATGTCTCACAAAACTTATTGTGTACAACAGGAATATTTCCACCAAATGTTGACCTTGCACAACTTCAAGGCTTGCCTCCTGCATTGCTTGGACAACCCCTGTACCCTCTAGGTGCATCAGGGCATCCACTTCTGCCACCGAGAGCAAATTCCCAGGTCCAGTTAGCTGTAATGCAGCAGCAACTTCAGCAGCATAGACCAAGTGAGTTGAAGTTATGTTACCAGTTTGCTACCACGAATTGGATGAATCTGCGGTGGTTGGAAATCCCCCTTTATAAAATACAAAAGATAAAAAGGAAATGCAGGTCAAATTAAATCACTATCCCAGTGGACTGTCATGGGTTCCAGTGCTATTGGTGCTATTTTATAAGTACCAAAAATGGGGACGTTGTTTTCTTTACATCTCAAAGCATTTTCTCGTGTTGCATATCGAGTAAGGAATTAAAATTATTAGACCGATAAATATTTGGATTGTTTCTCAAGAAGGTTGACTTGGAAAAAAATTCAGTGTTTGCAGAAATCTGGCATGTTGATTTCACGGTCACAAAAAGGTGCTGGATATGTGGCGTGTAATTATTTTCCTTTGTCTCATTACAGTGCATCCAAGCATCACAGGTCCTCAGTCACAAAGCCAAGGACTGCACCGGACAAATGGCTCCCAGTGTCATGGAGGCAACCCCCCTCTCGGCCTTGCCAAGTGGTTTGGATCAGATGTGTTGGAACAACCGCTCCCCTCCATGCCGGCCAAGGTCATAAGTGTAGATGAGTTGGAGTTCCGGCCATGAGACGAGGAAGCGCACTGTGCTGGATAGAACGTTTTTTCTTTGTTTTTTTTGGGTCCGTCACCACCTCCTCCTACCATTAAAATGTGAACTTTTATTTTGAAAGGCATTGCACAGGCCGAGACTGTCTTCTCTTTTCATGCTTTGTCTTCAACTTGTAAGTCGCTGCTTGAAGGGGCTTATCAGCAGAAATGGTAGACAAGTGATGGTGATTATTTTGGCTTACTTGGTGTTCGTTTTTTATATATTTGGCTATGCGCAGTAAATGATGTATAGGCCCAGCTGTACAGATGCGGGGAAAGAGATTCTCCCTGTATATAGCTTTTTCTTTTTCCCCCCCCTTGGTATGAAGGAAGGTGAAAGTGAAATCTGTGAGATAGTCACCTGGAGCTAGTACTGTTTTGTCCTGTCCAACTTGAACCTGAAGTTCAGACAGAACAGGTCACTTCTCTTTAGAAATGTTGAATTGATGTGTAACATGACTGTATTGTCGACCCTTTTGTGGCATGACTAGTGGCCCCTTTTCTGTAGATGTGACTGGCTGGATTATTTCAAGACTACTTCAGGGGAAGCAGCTAGTGCTCATTGTGCCTTCTCTCCCCCTCCATTAAACTGTACCCTTATCCATTCTGTCACAAGGGGTGCTGCATTGTTCATTGTTTTTTCTGAGGGTGGTTGGGATTCATTTGTTTGTGCTATTAAGTTATAAAGAAGCACAAATAGAATTAATAAATAAAATATTCAGTAAAATATGGTGTGCTTGTTTGAAATGCTTTTTTGTTTTGTGTTTAACCCGTTATGTCACTAAGTCTAAATATGAATGCAAAAGTCCATTCCTGAAGGTTGGAGCGCTCTTTGTGTTAGTTGAACCAGAATGCTTGCTTAAAGTCTAGGGAGGGTGGAATAAACCAAATCTACATCTGATTTTGTAAATGCCTTTTTAAGGCTTGAAAGACTATCCAGTATGTTGATGATGCACTCTGCCTGATTTCATAGTTTGAGAGCTGCAAATGCTATGCTGTTAACATTTAGAGTGAAATGTATTAGAAATAGAATCTGGGAAAGTCTCGTTCAGAAACTGCATCAATTGAGTTTACGTTCTTGGACCTACACCTAAATCAATTGTAGCTTTGGCATCTAACACAGTTAAACATTTCTCAAATCAAAAGGACAAATTAACAAATGTTGACAGCAGACTGTCCTAACATAAAACCACATTTGACTCCATAAAATTTTAATTAATATTTTGAAAGAACACAGATCAATTGCAAGCAATTCAACTCAAAATTTGATGGAACTACATACGGTGTTTGAGTATAATGTGCTGGTATTTTGGCAGATTTATCTGTGTATATATATAATTTTCATTTTGTGAGGATAGGATAAAGCATGGAAAGGCACATGAATTCTAATGGTCTAAATCTGTTATTGGTTTCAAGGAATGGGGATCTGCCTCTCGAGACCCGGTTCAAAAATACAAGATCGTGATCAATGCTCTGAACAAACACCCAATACAAACTAGAAAATCGCAGACCTGCCGAGCAGCTCGTTCCCCATTTGCGCCGTCCACATGGTGATCTGGATCATCACCAAAAAGGTTTCAATTGTTCTTGGTATGTTTATACACCAACCATGAAAAGTAAAATTGAATCTTTCTTGATGTGTATTTTTAACAGCATTTAATCCGTAAATGGGGTTTCAATGTTTTTTCCTAGCGGCATTCTCAATCCGATCCAGATGAAATTCAGTGGCGAGACAGAGGTCCCCGCGGTGCATGACTGTGCCAAATTCAATAAAACACTGGTTAATAATCAACTGAGATATTGAACACGTTTTGAATCTCCATTGACTGCAATTTTACTGGAATATCTCAAAATGATCAATAATCCGGGCTCTCTTCTGGATCATCACCAACAAATTTTCATACGTTCCAAGTAACATTCTCAATATCTCCTGACAGTTTCATCAAGATCCGTCCAGAACCTTTTCAGTTATCTTGCAGACAGACATTGATTTCATAACCTCCTCGGAGGAGGTGATTATTTTACACGTCCATCTCTTCTTATGCTGCTGAATTTTAATTTGATGTCACGTTGCATGTTATTATTTTGTCGACAGGCCCTGTCTTTTGTTACTTGTGCAGATCGACCCTATTACATGTGTCTTGAACAGAGGGAAGAGCCATTCTCTTGAGCGGGCTGCTTGGGGGAGGGGCTTCACTATCGGTCGGCAGGAAGGGGAGCCTGCGTGTTCACGTTGCGGGCTCGGCGAGAACTACCCCCCGCGGTGCTGGGGCTCTACTACACTGTTTATATTACAGTGAAACAGTCAAAAAAAAAAAAATCAACCCATGGGGGGGAAAATATTTATTTATCCAAATAAAGCGACCCCCTACCCCTTTAAGAAACCAAGGTCAAAGTTCACAGGAAGCTGGGGAGGGGGTTGCCATGTTTGCCTGCTAGTTAAACGTCAGATGCTAAAAGACGGGGAGTGGCGGTCGGGGTTTCGGGTTATCTAGCTAGCTGGGAGTCGGAGGCTCGATCATTGTTACGCAAAATACGCATTTTCTCCGTCCCTCGGTGGATGAATTCGGCATGGAGAAGGTAGCAGAGCCGCCGTCCTGGACCTCGTCGTGCACCTACCAGGTGAGCAAGCACAGCGCGGAGATGCTACACAACCTCAACGTTCAGAGGAAAGATGGAGGCAGATTCTGCGACGTGATCCTGCGCGTCGGCGAGGAGAGCTTCCCCGCGCACAGAGCCGTGCTGGCCGCGTGCAGCGAGTATTTCGAGGCGGTCTTCAGCCGCCAGACGGACGGCGACGCGAAGGAGCTGGAGATGCACACCATCAGCGCGAAAGTGTTCAAAGACGTCCTGGACTTCGCGTACACGTCCAGGATCGTGGTGCGGCTGGAGAGCTTCCCGGAGCTGATGACGGCTGCCAAGTTCCTGCTGATGCGCTCGGTCATCGAGATTTGCCAGGAGGTCATCAAACAGTCGAACGTGCAGATCCTCGTCCCGACGCTGCGAGGAGGCGACGCCAGCCTCTTCCAGGCCGCGGCGGGCGCGGGCGCGGACGTGGGTTTCCCGGTGGCTCCGCAGGACCTGATGAACGGAACCGGGCTGCTGATGAACGGTCAAAGCTTCGCCGCTCATTCGCAGATGCATGTGGGCGGGAGCGACGGCGGCGGCGCCGCCGTGCTGCTGGTGGACAGCGGCGGGTCGTCGGTGCCGACGTTACAGCCCGTCGAGGGACTCTCCGTGTCTCCGTCGACGGGAATACCGGGGAGCGCGTTTCACCGAGACAATGGCTCTCCCGGGTTCAAGAAGAACCGGGGGAGACCGAAGAAAGGCGGCGTGATGGACGCCGTGCATTGTAACCACAGCGCGCAGAAAGACAACGGGCTGTTTCCCTGCGGGACGTGCAGCAAAGCCTTCACGGAGGCCTCTCGGCTGAAGAACCACGAAGCGCAGCACGGAGCGCAGCACGGAGCCCACGCCGGTGGCGTGAACAACCTCTGCGCCGGCCTGTCCGCGTCGGGCGGCTTGTCTCCGATGTCCCGGTCCGCTCTAATGGGCGGAGGCCTCGCGATGGACCGCAGGAGGGAGCGGACCAGGAGGCACGTCGGCTGCGACATATGCGGCAAAGTGTTCCGCGACGTTTACCACCTGAACCGGCACAAGCTCTCCCACTCCGGGGAGAAACCGTACGCGTGTCACGTGTGTGGCCTCCGGTTCAAACGCAAGGACAGGATGTCGTACCACGTGCGCTCCCACGACGGCTCCGTGGGGAAACCTTACGTGTGTCAGAGCTGCGGAAAAGGCTTTTCAAGGTAAGTCAGTGGAGACGCGCGCACAACGCTTTACCTCCGCGCGCAGGGATCCTGAATGCGTCATGACGCGCTGCTCAGGTAAGTGTTGTTTACTACCTGCAGGCGCGCATCTATTCGTGATTGATTGTCTGCAGGCTGCTGAGCATCGGCCGGATGATGCACAGATGTATAGAAAATTGTCACCATCAAAAAAATAATGAAATAAAACATAAACATGACAAGAAGCACAGCTCTTGTGAGTGCCCCCCCCCGGGGGGGGGGGGGGTATTTCTGCACATCCCTACACACTGTTGACTTGTTACCACAAACCAGTATTTCTGTTCCCACTCCTATAAACATGCAGAGCTGTTCCCAGAATCTGTTGTTCTCAAGCCACGTCCGAATCGCTCTGTCACCATCTACAGCAGTGGAGGTCAAAATACATGCCGATTAGTATTTGGATGCCTGCTGACTTCATATTTAGCAGCAAATGAAAGTTTTGGGGGGGGAAAAATCGTCCCAAATGCTAAATAGACTGAAGGAAGGAAAATAAATATATATTTTTAAATGCCAAAAATGTTGTTTACATGTAATCTACCAGCCAGTTCTATCATTAACATGTATGCTTAACATCTGGTGGACAAACAGGTTAAAAATAATCTAATTTACCTTGTGGATTGGACGTGGTAATCGGTAAACGTACGAGATGGGCATGAGCTAGAGACATGCTGGTTTGTCCAAGAGCTCGACACCCACCATCGTGCATGCAAATGTTTTGATCTCTGTTCTTGAGTAAATCATTTCTTAAACTGAGTATAATTGAGTTTGTTTTGTAAAAAAAAAAGTATAAACAGGAGAGGTTATTGTGTTTAAAGTTTGGGATTCCAATAGTAAGAATAGGAAATGCATTTTTAGCTATTTAAAATATAGAATAATGGAACATAATCCGAGATGAACCTAAAATATGCAAATGTTCTGCTTCTTCCTGTCTGTCCAGACCAGACCACCTGAATGGGCATATCAAACAGGTTCACACAACAGAGAGACCCCACAAGTGCCAGGTACCATTTTGGATTTATACACCAAACTTACCGGTCGTACTGTATAGTTGTGAAACCTAAAACAAATCTTGAACAATAATTTGTGAGAACGGTTTATAGCTCCTGTTTCTATATATTTTCTTTCAGATTTGCAATGCTTCTTTCGCAACAAGAGATCGTCTCCGGTCGCACCTTGCTTGCCATGAGGACAAAATCCCCTGCAAAGTTTGTGGCAAGTTTCTGCGAGCTGCCTACATGACAGACCACCTTAAAAAACACAGTGAAGGAACACATAACTACTGTGGCATTTGCAATAAAGGTAATAGCTTGAAATGCCTTGACTTGGGTTACACTTTTCAAAGCTCACCTGAAACAAATATTTGAGTTGTGATTGGTAATGGGGAGGCAGAGTGGGCAGGTTGACATGTGGCAAAGCGCTGCGAGGTCATGGGCTGCATGTCGACACCATTGCGCTGATCTGTGCACCAAGAGGTTTTTTTATTTTTACAAAATATATTTGATTATTCTTACCATGGCAACCAGATTTATGAAAAGAATCTGAGAACATGCTCCCTCTACATATGGAAGAATATTTATCTTTAAGCGGTCTGTTCATCAAGCTTTCTAATAACAAACATGACGATGGGTGTTGGAAGTTGGGATGAGGTACGGTTGAAATACAAAGTAGCAAAAGTGATTCCATCCAGACTCGAGTATGGAGTTTCATTTTTTAATTTTCACCTCCTTTATGTTCGACATATTCATAGTGCCATGATTGAAATGTAGCTACACTGCCCTCAACAGTTTCTAGTTCTGCTGAGTTTTGTCTATCTCGTCCGGATCTGCAAGGTCTCTAAAAACATGCCCAATAAAGTATGAAATGAATACTGTACATAGTTCCTCCGAAAAGTTCCGTCCACCTGTTTTTATTTTAAACTTTATACTAATTTGATTTTATGGGTTTTCCTTGAAAGCTTTTTACACACATTCATTAATTTTATCTAACCACTTTTGATGATGATCCAGATCACCATGTGGATGATGGAAGTCTAATTAGGAGGTGAATGAGCTGCTAGCGGAGGTCTACGCTCTCTGGGTTGTTTTTTCTAAGGAGGAGACAAATTGTTTGATTAAAAAGATGCAGGTTGTTGAAAGAGGAGAGGTGGGGAAAGCCTACAATCCAGGGCAGGTGTTGGTCGGCTGTTATGGGTCTGTGTGCTGGGTACCTCAGTAGATGGGTGACAGAAAGAAGCCATTTTATTAACGCTACCCACAACTGATAATGGAAATGATAATGTGCGATGAACTGTTTGGGGGGGGGTGACTTGAGTTTTGGTGCTACCAGTTGAAAATGTTTCTCTGGCTTCCTCGTCTTTTGCTTTTTTGGGGGATTTTTAAGGATGAATCTTTTGTCACAACCCTGGTTCCATGGGAAGGACAAAAAGGAAGACCACACAAGCAGTTCCAGTTCCAAATCAAATAATTTATTTTGTACACAACCAAAAGAGAATCTAACAAGTCTGCCGTCTGTAGATCAGTCATGTGTGCGGTGTTGGATGAGTGTGGTAGTGTGGGAAACAGAGGAAAATCTATCCAACAAACCAATCCAAGTAGGTGTGGCGAGGCGGAGAGAGCTTCTCCTCCTCCTCCAGAGTCGCCTGCAGGGAGCAATAAAGACCAGCAGATGGAGCAAAACAGGACAGGCCTCAGTCCAACTGGGGAGAAGCCTGTCGCAGTACTTTACCTTAGAGCGCCTTGTTTTCTTAATCTCAACCCTTTATCTTGCCAAGACAGAAGCTGCATGGAAGACAGTAGCACAAACGATGCCAACATTCTTGTATTTTGAAAAGAAAAATGTATTTGAAATAATTACTGTCATTTACAGTGTGTTTGTCCCCTATGCCTAAACAAGACTAAACAAAATGCTTACCAAGTCACCAATGGTTTCAAAATGACTTCAACTGCCTCCGCAGTTTAACATCACTCCCTCACCTTTCACAACCAATGACCAGTCTGTAATGTAATATGAACAGAGATTTGTTTTTGTTGCCAGTGGTGAATGAATGCTATTATTAAAGCTGAAACTCAAATGCAGCATGTGCATTTGTTAAAAGTCTGTTTAGTTTGGGCAGGTGTGAAAGCTCATCCGAACTCTGGTGCGGATCAAACAGGCAAACTCTAAAAACGTGGTTCTCGGTTCGGTTCGTATGCAGCTTGAAAGCTCACCGGACCAAATGTACGTAGTAATGCTATACGCAGCGCATGTAGGGTAGAGGAAGTCCAGAGCGCACTCCAAACCAAAACAAACATGGGAGAGGGAGGGATTTCCCCTCCCACTTTGTCCAAACAGCGAGCGTCCCTTTCAACCACGTGATGCTGCTCTGAATGTTTGGTGTGCCTAGTGGAGACATTTATTTTATCAAAAACTTTCGGTTGTCTTGACTTGAGACAAGCGGGAAATGAGGACAGTCGTACTCAATAAAAGTACATCAAGTACAAGTTTTTGTGCATTACACATTGTTTATCAGTGGGCATTACTTTCACCCCCCCCCCCCCCCCCCCAAAGTAGATCATTGTTTCCCAGGGTTATTCTGGTCCATTAATGTGTTGTTGACATCCAAATACGCTGTCATTTTCTCACGCCCCTCTGCAGAGTCAAGGCCTTCGAGTGTGTCAAACAACTGCCTTGTTCTTTGTCCTTCTGGTCCCAGGTTTCTCCACTGCCTCCTACCTAAAGGTGCATATAAAGACACACCACGGTTCTCCACTGCCCCCCACTGCCACAATGCACACCTTCCCTGAGCCAAGGGGGGAACTGCAGATGCACAACGGCAACCCTTACCACATGGGACGCCAGTGCTCAGTGGAAGGCAAGCAGCCGCCCGCCCCATCCCAAAATTTCATTTTTCTGGCTTTTCATGTGCTGCTGCACCTTTGTGTGTTTGCTTAAAACGTAAGCACAGATCAGCCTCTGCTGCCAAGCTTTTCCCTCGCACGTTCACTGATTTTCAGTTTCATCTGCTGATTGTCTGTCTGTGAGCTAACTGTTTGTGCCGTTTAGATGGGGGGGGGGGGGGGGGGGGGGGCAGTGCATACTGAAATTTTCCTGGTAATGAAGTAGTTATTTTAACTACCATTTCGGCAATGACGCACTTACTTTTCATTGCCGATGCCACATGGATAGATTTGTATTGTTAGATGTTCATAAGCTGCACATTTATGCCAACCTGAGGATAGTAAATGTGTTAAAGCCTTAAATGTTCTTTGTGGACCACCTGTTCTCAGAAGTTTCATTCATACTTATTTATTCTGGAGAACACCATTTGGAGTGGAAATTCTGATACAGTTGTCAAATATACGGCAGATATCTTGGCGTATATAAGATACTCGGACTTGATTCTTAGTGAAGAAGCTCTTTATTAAGCTGCAAGTCGGGGGATGTGCAGACAACTGAACAAAATATTCATCTAAAGGTCATTGTTGATGATTCTTGATCATCGACCATCTGAAAACTTGGAACAGAGTCTCTTTTGCCTTTTTTGCGTATTTGTCTGTCTAGCATGGCTATGACGTTGTGTTTTTAATCGTTTTCCCCTCGGCTGGTCCATCAACAGTTGTAAAACAATCCATTGTGTTGCATGATCCATCGTGCTACGTAGTCCATTAGCTTGGCTTGATTGAATTCAACCTTTTTAGATACAGTATGCCTTTTCCTGTTACCGAAGCAACAGAACAGTGACAATGTGCAATTAACTGTCATATACATCCATAACACAAGACACTGCTTTCCTTTATTATATTTATACCATACTTACACTGCAGCTATATTCATTCTTGGAGAGAAATATCCCATTCTGGTCATTTCTAAGACAAGATTGACAATCAGATCTATTGTTCATAGATGATATACAGTCATATTATTGCTAATAAATCATAAAAACTGATTATGGGAGACACTATGCTGAAACTGCTACTAACAATCATAATTCTTCAGAGATATTTGCCAGTATCCTTTTGTGTGCTATATTTCTGTTGAGAATTTTTTTTTTACATCAATCCGTTGTTGTAACATTATGTACCCTAGAAAGTATGGCCAAGTAGGAGAAAAGCTTCCTGTGCTGGCAAGTGGCGATGTCATGATCTACTGTATTTTGAAGTTATTGGGCTATCTTTGAGGTGATTTTAGGACGTTACAGCCAGTTTAGATTGTCGTAGTGCTTAACACATTTGTGTCAAGATTGACGTGGCAGCATGCAATGACTCAGATACTCGTAGTTAAAATGTAGGAGTGGTCCTGCATGTGATTTGTGTCCTATAAGCCGCACATTTTTTCTCTCTACGTAGGTTATTCTGCCATGCAAGTCCGTTTTTCTATATATTTATATAATGGATCAACTTAAGAACAGCTTTCCTTTAGTTAGAGGATGAGCTGTGCGGTTGTTGTGTAGATTAACGGTTGGTCAGGGATCCCACAAAAATATATTAACTGTTGAAAGTTTTGGAAATATTTTAACAGCCTATCACATACCATCATTCCATGAACATTTGCTTATTATTGGTGATTTAAAAAGGTTGGAGATTCTCTATCGCTTGTCGACCACCTCTCAGGCAACTCAACCAGAGCATGACAAGAGAGATTAGATGGAGAGATATTAAGAAACAAATGGAATGAAAATGTAAAGAATTCAGTGAAATTAGCAGAGAATTTAAATATTGATGAAGGCAAATAATGAAGAAAACAATTGAGGCAGGAAGGCGGGAGATATATTTATTTTTCCTCTTGGGTATTGCCCTTTAGTCAGGATTAAAATACTCATTAAAAGTTTGAGTAACTTAAATTCTGTAAAAGAAAATCTCACAGGATTAACATAATTGCCCGATTACAATTATTTAACATAATACCAATTATAACGCATCACTATTGGGATCACTTCGACATCGTCTCACTGATGTTCTTGATGAGCATCATTTAGCAGAAAAGCCAAACACCACTGAGCCCATTCTGGCTGTCAGCCCATGATAGAGGAGAGCAAATAAGTTAGGAGATGATGGTGCGGTAGAAGTAGTGGTCAAAACCACATATATAAAATAAAAAACATCTACTGACGCCCAGTTCAAAGACCTTAGACAGATAAACGCTCACACAGTTACTCCATCCGAGTAATCGGCTATTTATGAAGCGTTCCGTCTCACTGAATTGCTCTTTGTCTTCACAAGATGTATTTGCAGTATTCAAGTGATCACATTGACATTCAGTCATTCAGGTCATGGTGGATCTCTACGATGAACAACGTCAACTGGACTTGTAGGAAAAGCTTCCTGAACCCAGGATGAGCGGCGAAACGTCTTTAATCTTACGCTACAAGTCCAGTCGACTTTGTCCTTCACAGAGTTCTACCGTGACCTGAATGGCTGAGAATCTTCAGAAGCATCACAGGTACAACAATTAAGATCTTAAAAAAAGTATGCTGTTAAAATGTCCAGATTACGATCAACATTATTCTAGCTCACTCCACTTACACCTGACAGATGCTTTACATCTTTAAATAACAAATAGGCACAGACATGGCAATAAAACTATAAACCTGTCTAGCAGCTGTTTTCTTTTACAGACAACTTTTCAAATATTAGTAATAAAATGAAGGTAATTCTGTCCATATGATATCCGCCGGCCTGTTATGTCTGCCCCACCCCCCTTTTCTCCTTGGCTGGGTGCTGTGTAGACTTGTATGCCAGTTGCCAGCGGCTTCTCACCTCATCTGAGGCAGAGGGTCGCTTTCATGGGCTCTCTGGACACCCAATTCGTCCCCAGCCTAGCTCTGCTGCCTTGGGCCTGCAGCCTGAACTGCTCATGGGGAAGGCAGGTGGGGCTCCGTATTTCTGGGAGTGTCGCTCTGGTGGGTTGCCTGGCTTCCCTGTCCATGGGCCTGTGACAGGTCAGTATATAGAGGGTGGCTGATGACATGGTGCTAGCACGCTCCACTGATTGGATGAGCACAACCGAATTACCACTGGGATACTCTGCAAATCCACGGTGCAAAAAATTATTGTACAGTTTGATGCTGTAACCATATATTTTCAGGAAAATTGTCTCCAAATTTTAAATATTTAGGCATTTTTCAAACTTTCCGTTCTCAATTTGTTTCACTTTCTTGCAGTTAGTTAAATATTGCAATTTCTGCAGGTACCAACAAGCCATTGGATTCAAGTTGCCAGACAAAATGTGCTGAATAATGCATTTGTACTAATTTGTGCCTCCAATTTCTCTCTCTCTCTATCCGGTGTTTACCGCAGATGGTCAGGAAAACGCTGGGAAGTGTGCTCACCTGGAAACGGAAGAATCGGAGCCTTCATTTGGGGAGCTTTCTAATTGTGACAAGCTGAAGCCACCACACAAACCAGACGGGCCGGAGCTTGAGATGCTCTCCTTAGCTTGCAACGGATCCTCTGTGGAAGCCTTGGGGTCTCCAGAAGGTTCGAAACTCAAGGTAGACCCCGAGAAGAAGTTTATCTGTGGCATCTGTGGTCAGGCCTTTCGCACCAAGTCCTACCTCAACAAGCACCAGCACAGAGTTCACAAAGCTCATAAGGTCCACAGTGTTTCAGGGTCAGGCTTAAATGAGCTGGCCCCCTCTCTGACTTCTCCCTTCTCCCCTCAACAGAACATGTCTCTGCTCGAGTCATTTGGCTTTCAAATAGTCCAGTCTGCATTTGCCTCTTCACTGGTGGATACTGAGGGAGAGCAAAGTGGAATCGACTTTGGAGGGAAGTGACACGTTTGCTAAAGTTCTTGCAATGCCTATTATTCTTAGGGCAAAGCGGGTTTACCCACAGAAAATGCTATGAATTTATGAAAGACTACATTTTCTGTCTGTGACATTTGTTAATGTATATATGATATTTCTGTAACAGACTTCCATACAGTTCCTACCTTTTCTACTTTTTCAGAGTATGAAAAATGTGTATGGTGTTTTCAATTTAACATTTTCTTTATAAAGAAAAGACATGAAGTTTCTATATCTTGTATTTTATGTGGATTTGTTGAAGTTGTCTTCATTTGTTTTTGGCTTGTATGTTATTTAGCCTCCTTAGCTGCACAAACGCTTCCTTTCTCTGTAAGTGAATTCTTAATTTAATTTGTGCTTCTTTTTTTTTTTTTTAATTAAGGGCAGGGATTTGAATTGGCCTTAATTTTGACTGCAGTTTTCCTATGAAAAGTTCATATTCCAAAACATTTCCTAACAAGCCCGAAACACATTACATGGCATTTATTTCAAAGAAATCTCCTTATCATCCTACAGCAACTGGCTGGCCTCTGAGGGGTTTACAGTTATGAAGCACTTTTAAAAACTGTATCGAATAAACTTGACGTTTAATTGTTAAAGCATTGATAGAAAGCTGACGTGTCACCAAATAAACATCCATCCATTTTCTTGTAGATGAGACAATTGCAAATATTTCGTCCAACTGCTTGCTTACTAGCCTTGCAGCTCACAGGTCTGCTGGAGCCTATCCCAGCTGATGATGGGTAAGAGGCGGGACACACCCCGGCACCCCGGATGAGACGCCAGCTCATCACGAGGCCACACAAAAGAGAATGGATGAAACCGGAGGACCTGGAGTGAACCCACGCGGACACTGGGAGAACACACAAAGTCTGCACAGAAAGGCATCAAACCCAGAACCTCCTTGCTGTGAGACGACAGTGCTACCCACTGCACCCGGATGAACATGATCTAAAACGGCAACAAAACTTTGCCATTGCAGAGGTAAACGTTGCTCAAAGATTATTTGCTTTAAAGTCACTTGAAATTCAAAAATAAAAGCCGACCCCCCAGTGCTAATTCAAAGCTTGTCCAAAGGTACTATTAGAAAAAAATATTTAAAGCTCCAATAGCATTCAGGCCTGTAGCAGAATTTCGCATTTTCCGAACAAAGCCTCTGAGAACCCCGGAGCTCGTGCACTGCTGCCATTGAATGTTCCCTAAATGAAGATCTACCGACAGCTTACTTGGATGTTACCGTTTTGTTCCATTTATTTATTGTTTTTATTTGATGATTTGTTAAAATAATATTGAAAATTGCTGAAACTGAGGATTATTATTTTGATTACATTATTTCTTTGTTGTTATTATCTATACCCTGATATTTAAATGCAAGCATATAAAATCAGCCTGAAAATGTACCTTGAGCTTGTTAGGAATTCCGTCCCCACCCATTAACGGTTGTATTAAATCAGTTGTATACGTTAAACAGGGACCAGGCGCAGGTATATTTTCATTATACCGGTATATTTTGAGAAATGTAGATTATATTTTATTAATTTATTCATCTCTTTGTTTCTGTGTCCTCTTTATCAAACAAAAAAAACTGTTCATTTTAACAATTTAGACCCTAAATTATATTAAGTTGAGATGTTTGTTTATATGTTTATGTCGACCAAGGAAGCAAATTCTGATTCACCAGCCACTGGGCTGATGGAACGTCATGCAACCTTGACATGGTCACATGATTAAGATCACTTTGTCTCTTTGTCCCCCCCTTGCTTTGCTCTCACACTTCCTGTCAGTTTGTAGATGTTGTTTGTAGATGACATATTTCATGTTTGCGCTAATGGTTGTTAGGCCAAGAAAATAATGAAACTGAAGACATTCCTGTGGTTAAGACGTCACTTGATTAAATTCTTTCTCATAGGTTAGTCCATCTGATAAACTCCTCAGATCCATTTCGCCACTTTGCTTTGTTTCATTTGAAAATTCATTGCGCGCCCAATGTAGAATAATACAGACATGGTTTGACATCTTGGAAAACAGGAGATAATTCAAGAAAATATTGTGTGAAATCAGTTCCTTTTAAATATGTCTAAGTTGATTTCAGATCCCTGTCAGAAAGGAGCACAATAAAGTTTCAAAACTCCTGAAGCAGAGAGGTTTATTCTTGTAGTGTAAAACATGAAAAATGATGCAGGTGCAGTCCAACAGTGAAGAGGGGTGTCTGTCTGAGAGAGCATGTCGGCCTCTGTTTTCTGCTTCTTGTTTATTTGTGAGTAATTTAGTCCATTAAATTCAGTACATTCCTGTATTGTTTGTTTATGTAGTGATTGTAATAAGTATATAGCATTCATATACCCATTTTATATAATATATTACATATAAAATATACGAATCAACCAATATGATCAGTGTTTGTCAATGGAGGTGCTGTATATAGATTTTTTTTGTTCTCTATCGACTGGAGTGGTGTTAAGTTATGGCCACTTGATGGAAAGAGTAAACTGCGTGTTCCGGCGTGTGAGGTGAGCTGAATGTCGATCACTGTTTGCCGTAATGTCAATCTGCTCTGGTAGCCCTCGCACTACCAGCTGCACAACTCGTGTATTTAACCAAGTCTTTTGTCCTTTCATCCCCTCTGCATGAGTATTTACTCATTTAAAAAATGATGTGGGTTTCTTATCCATTATTTGAAAACAAGTGGAAGACTAAGAAAAGTATCTTCCTTTGTTTAAATGTCAGGGGGGTTTCCACAGATATGTATATTTTTGTTTTCATGTTGGTACTCAAGTATAAAAGTGCCTTCCAATTACCGATTGTGCACAGCAGTGGATTAAAAAATGTCCTTTTTTTCTACAGGTTAAGAGTTGTACAGTGGCTTGCATTGACACTTTTGTATAAAAACACAGAAAATGTACAATATGTTGGTATTTTATGCTCATCATGCTCAACAAGATTTAAAACACGTGAGCAACTTGTTTTGTTATAACATCTTTGGACATGCTTCAATATAAGCATAATTTTATATCGATATTTGTTTTAGTACTCTGTTCTTGCATCTCATCTCTCTTGTCGGTGCAGAGATGAGCCTCTAATAAATATAAATTGACAGAAATCCTAACATTTCTTTGTATGTATTACTGGTAGACATAAGGCTGAGACGCAAGGAGGACATTGCATGAGGACATGTTCACATATTCGACACATTATAATGCAATCATATAGCTACCGTACTTGCTAATGCAGCCGCATGGGTACACTTGCTACAGTAGAGGGTGCTGTTGATTGAATGTAGCAGTAAAGCCTATGAATCTCGAGATGTGTAAAATGATCTTATTAAAATAAGCATGCTGCTTAATCTTTGATACTTTAAATACATGATAAGGTTCCATTCTTATTCCTGCACTACTTATGTAAACTTGAACTGAAGATATTTAATTATGGTGGAGTGATTTTATCGAACTAAACTGAAGTGAAAGTTGTTACATGTTATTGGGATCCAAGTTATTTATACTTTCTTTGAATTATATTGATACTATATTTAATAAGTTGAAATATATTTCATTTGTATATAATACAAATGTATTTTGTTGAGGCCTAGAAATCAAAGATTTTTTGACAACAGTAAAAAAAAAAAGAGATAAGGTTAAAAGAATAGTTTGATTAAAATAAGCTCTCATTAAATTAAATAATTTTTATGGTGTCTGATGGTGTCAGAGTAAACTGCAAAATTCAACTAATCCTGTGCCATATTGTGTTGAGGTGTGGGGAAATACATACAAAACATATATAGAGCCTATAATTTAACCAGAAAAGAACTATTCAATAAATAAATAGCTTCTTATTAAATTAATAATAAACTATTTATAGATTCTGGCACTTTAAAATGTGTATATTGTGTACTTAAAAACATTATTATTATTTCGGGTAAGGAATGGCAGTCTTCCCACCTAAATTTGACAATTTATATTACAATGGAATGGGTTTAGAGATTATCTAGAATTGTTTCAAAAACAATTGAAAGGAAAAAAATAACTAGAAAAGGACTCGGAGAGCGCAGCCCTCCGCCGAGCACCTCAGTCTCCCTATATTGTGATTTACACCACAAATACATTTACCGTATTTTATCTATATTTTTAGAATCCTTAACCATAAAAACAAACACTTAGCAATTGGATTACATTTACATATCATTATTAGTTTAGAAGTTATTCACAAATGGCAGACTTCAGTAATGGCGGTTTCTTCTGGAGCGTTTGAAGATACAACTAATCTGTTTGTCCACTACTAATTTCACAGTGTCTTGGTAAAGGGCAGCAAAAACAGAACCTCCTTTGTGGAGGTAAAAAGAAAGATATTATTGAAAGTGTACAAAAACGAAATTATTTTGTTGTGAAAATTTACCCGAAATTCAACTGCGTCTGTTTCCTCAGGTATTAAAGATAGAATTAGGGAATACAGGACGAAACATAGAAAGAGAGAGTCTGAAATCACTGAGGAAACGAAGAGGATGGTCTGGCAGAGAACTGTCCAGAGAGGCAGGAGCTGATCAGGTGAGATGTGTAACAGGTGCGTCTCGTTCAGTGATGCCTCCCCAGCTGTGCAGGGGCAGAAATTAACCTGCAGCAAAAGTCACCATAGCAACCCTCACAAATGGAGTTTTAATATTAAAATTTGATATTTCTTTCCTGACTTCATTCTGGATAAGATCCAGATCCTTTATGGCTCTGATGTTTGGTGAGTGAATTGAATGCATATTTTACAAAATGTGATTTTTTTGAGAAAGTCTCGATTATAAGTAAATAGGAAAATATGTATCACGACAGTATCTACAATCCGGATCCGATCCGTATGAAATTCGGTGGTAAAATAGATGTCCCCACCCTACATGACTAGACATTCGCTGTTTGATGTTGCTCTGGTTCAGCAAGGAGCAGGTGTTTCTAGTGGTTAAAAAATTTAAATTGTGACTTGTTTTTGCAAATTGGTCACCCCAAATTGTCTGTAGGTGTGAATGTGAGCATGTGTATGTTTGTCTTTTGTGTGGTTACGCAATGCACTGGCGACATGTCCGGGGTGTGCCCTACCTTTTACCCGTAGACAACTGAGATATGCTCCAGCACACCGGTGACCCACAAGCATGATAAGCGGCTGTAGACAAGATGATTGCAATCATCTCGTTAACAAGGAAACGTATGGATGGATGAAAAGGTATGCCACAATCTGGCAATCCACCGTGCAAGCAGCAGGTTGAATTGATCATTGATTGGGTCATGCCATGCAGGCAGGATAGAGGTGAAGGGGGGAGTTGTATGAGTACTTTATTTTAACTGACGTTTATGGAATTTGACACAGTCATGTAGGGTGGGGACGTCTATCTCACCACGGAATCTCATCTGGATATGATTCAGAATGGAGTTTGTAAAAAATATTACATTTCAACATTGAAAACCCCATTTACGGATTCAAAAATCAATTAAAATACACATCAACTCCGATTCACTTTTACTTTTCATGGTTGGTGTTTAAAGGTACCAAGAACAACTTAGAACCTTTTGAAGATGATCCAGATCACCATGTGGATGGTGTAAATCTAACAATCCATTATTTGGTCCATGCTGGACTTGATCCTGCCACCCTATACGGCACATGTGTCAAACCTGTCCAGTGGAGGGCTGAGACACTCCAGGTTTTCTTTCCAACCATCTCTCCAGCAGCTGATCTCACTAATGAGTTCCTCCTCTCAAATCAGAGGTGTTGATAATTACAATTAGCTGCTTTAGTAGCCGGCTGGAAGGAAAACCTGGAGTGTCTCGGCCCTCCACCGGACGGGTTTGACACCCCTGCTATACGGTCCCCAAGGCAAGTCCTTGTGGCTTGAGCTACTGCCACGCTAAACATGAATGCAAACATGACATGTTGCAAAGAAAAAGTTAGAGAGATGCAAGATAGTAGATAGTAAAAGAATGGAGTCATGACGGCATCATGTACAAAAGCCGCTGATAACCTGTTTAAAAGCAAAAACAATGCAGTCAGACTACCATGATGGAGAAGAACAACATTGTGACAGACTGAGTAGAGATGTTAAAAGAATGCAGTCAGGTTAGAATTTATAGAAGTTAGAGATTGCAGCCTTGTCTAATAAAACTCATTACATATAGGTGAAACTACTACTGTACTTCCGGCTTGTCCCGTGAGGGGTCGCCACATCAAATCAACGTTCTCCACTTCACTCTGTCCTCTGCATCGTCCTCCCCAACACCAGCCACTCTCCTGTCCTCCCTCACCACATCCATGTATCTTCTCGTGGGTCGTTCCCTGGCAGCTCCATCCTCAGCATTGCTACCGATATAGTCCCCGTCTCTCCTCTGGACATGTCCAAACCATCGAAGTCTGGTCTCTCTGACCTTGTCTCCAAAACGCCTCACCTTCACCGGACCCCCTTATTGTCTCATTTCTAATCCTATCCAACCTGGTCAATCCCAAAGAGAACCTCAGCATGAGACTGAGAAGACCCTCCTCAAAAACTGAACACTATAGGGTAACTGGTTATGTGGGACAGGGGCATTGCTGGAGCCTATCCCAGCTGACTGCGGGCCAGAGGTGGGGTACAACACGAACATGTCAACAGAGACAGACAACCACTCACGTGCACAATTTGGAGTGATCAATTCACCTTAAGTGCATGTTTTTTGGAGCTGGGAGGAAACCGGAGAACACCCACGCAGAGAACATACAAACTCCGCACAGATAGGACTCGAACCTAGTACCTTCTTGCTGTGAGGTGACAGCTCTAACCACTACGCCGTGCCACCCACATAGAAAGAGTAGCTATTAAATTTGATTTATGGATCTCCTTTGATCAGAGTAAATTGGTGCCACCCCTTGAGACTTCTGGGTATTTTCCATGGCTGGACCTGTGCTGTTTTATCCTCGAGGGATTTCAGTTTCAATTTCAGTTCTCTTTAAGTGTATGCATGAATTTAGAACATATTTTCAATGCCTTCTAGTTTAAGGGACGTATGTAATTTGTTTGTAAGATGTCCTTAATGGTTATATTTTATGCCTTAAACTCTTTTCATCCAAGTTTTGTTGCAAGATTTTGTTCGGCACTGGCAAGCACTGTATTTTAAATGTATTATACAATAAATATAAGGTTGTGATTAAAGCACTAATAGTAGGGGTGTCACAGCCCAGGCTCTTTGAGCTAGATAAAGAGGAGATCGCACAAACTTAACACCCCAATTTAAAAGTAACAATCTAAACAAAACTTTATTGAGCACAGCAGCATTATAACACAATATGCATCTGTGCTTGATTCAGGTAAAATCGAACATACTGATACAGAAGCAATCTTAAATAAGCTAAACATCAGCCCGTTAGGGTGCAAAAGATCAGTCTCACCACCTCCACCCCGCTTTATCTTTAGACAATCTGCAAAGGAAAGAATAAAGAACAACAACAACAAAAAATACACCAAAGAAACCACAAGCAAGAAAAAGAGTGTAGTCAGCGTAGTACTGTGAATATTGATGCATGTGTGTGAGTCATCTTAAAAAGGAACATAGGCCAATGCAGAACATAGCTAGACCATAGAATCCATAAAGGGACATTGGAAATACTTTAATAGTTAATTTTACTTGAGTCTGTGCAGTCACTTTAACACATGATCATAACAATGTGAAGTATTGCTGATATGGTTGTGAAAATGTCAACAGAGACAGACAACCAAAGTGATTAATGACGAGACACAGCATAATACAGGGGGGAGAAAAGGGTTAGAGAGATATTTCCAAGATTATAATAAGTTATATCAAATGCTTGATACAATTAGATTTAAAGTAACTTTTGATTTATTTGAACCTTATGTCATTATGCCATAAAATGTACATTTAAAGGTCAGTGTTTGTTCTCTCAACATCAGTGCTCTTGTTCTTATAATTCAATTTGTTATACTCCTCAGTGATCTCCATTATTGCTTTTCCATTGGTTTCTGGGACAAAACGTAGCACAAATGATCCACTCAAAATGCAGTAAGTCACAAAAAATAGGAAGCAGTACTGGCCGAGTCCATCCTGTGTGAAAGAATCAGATTTGGTCAGATGATGCTGATGACAAAAAGATAGAGAAACAATTTATATGTAATATATGATACACAACAGATATCTCACCACGGTGTAGCCAAATGTCATTCCCAAAATAAAGACACTCAACCAGAAGATGATCCCAAGGATCACATAAGCTGGAGGACGCCAGGCTTGTAGAAATATGTCAGCAGGGAGAGACAAACACCCTCCAGCTAAAGGAAAATAGTTGCTTAAATTGAACTGAAAAAATATACATTCACCAAGTAAATATTTCACTTGCGAGGTGAGCAAGCAACAGAAAGCGTTCCGTTCAGAAAACTCACCTGGACCAAGTCCAAAAATCCAGACGAATAAAAAGATCAAGGCAATGCTGACATATGGAATCCACGAAGCTAGATGCTGTAGGAAGACAGGGACATTTAAAATGCGTGCTCTACAACACAAACTAGACAAAGCTGCACTGTTAGTGGAGTGTATTGACCTTGATGGACAGTGTGACAGTAAGTATGGACATGGTGATACCCGACAACACATAGCAGGAGCCTACCATCCTCTTTTTGCTCGCACAACCTAAAAGGAAAGACTGAGACACAACAGTGATGGTGAGATAAACACACATGCCAAACAAGGTTTCACCATACAGAACTTTGTATAATTTGTATAATTTACAACTAATCATCAACCTGTTGCACCAATTTACTTTTTTAAACTTCCTAAGTGATATTTAGATGTTTTTAAATGTTTAAGAATATTTTAGGCTTAAGTGCATCGTGCTTAAATTGAGTCCTTTTATTGACTTTTGATACAAGCCTTTTTTCTTTCTCCATTTTGTTGTCATTTTGTTTTGATTTTGATTTTAGCTTGTGGCCTTGATGGATACATCAAGATTGTTGGGTTTAATAAATTGTTTTCTGAGGCAGCCATAGTTTAACACTAACACTATGAACATTTCGTGCTGGTATAAAAGGATTCTCGTACTGTGATATTGTGTTATACTTACACCAATTATCACGGAAATTAGCTCCGTCATTCCGATACCAATGGTCAAGTAGTGTATCAGTCCCTCTGGCACTCCTGACGTACGGAAGATGTCAAAGGCATAGAAATACAGCTGCATGAAAGTATAAAGTATCAGAATCTGTCAAATCAGATGTGTGTCGGTATATACTTCTGTGATGAGGAGGAAAGTTAAACATACTGCAGTGATTCCACAGAAGTTAACAAGGGAACATGGGAGGATCAGCGTCATTAGTTGCCATCGCACACATTGAGAAGTGAGAACATCCTTTATCGTCTTTATCTCCTCTCGCTCTTTGCTTTCTTTCTCTTTCTGCATGTCCTCAAGCACCATCTTTAAACTATCTTCCTGCCACAGCCACCGCAAGGCTTTCATTCATGTGTAAAGAAAACAGGATTAAATTGATATTAATTTACGACTGTTTAAGCATAAAAAGTTTCTACAAAATTGAAAGTAATCATATCAGAATCAGAAGTAGTTTATTGCCATTGTCAATGAAGGTTCACAGACTAGGAATATTTCTCGGTGAAGTTGTGCAACATGTAACAGTAATGACTAAGTTACAAAAAACATACAACCCGTCACCTTATGCTAATGACTCCAAACTCAAAATTGAACAAGTCCAGTTGATTCTTCTTGTTTGCTCTTCATGAGTTACAATGATGGTTTTTATTTATTTATTTATATATATATATATGTGTACTTTACAGCCCAATGTGATGCACAGATGCAGGATTTGCTGTGACTACTCACATTTTTTGGTTCCATCAACATCTCCTTTATCAATGTAAAGGTATCGAGCTGCCTCAGGGAAGAAAGGCAGCGTCACAAACTGCAGGATGGCAGGAAGACCACTAATAGCCAAGAGATATGGCCACATTTCTTCTGAACCCAATATCTCCCTAAGCAAAGTCAAAATGATCAAAAACAAAGATATAATATAATACAGTATGTACAAATATGACTCAATTTGTGCTTAATTTCGTTCTTACTTTATGCCAATAATTTGACCAAAGACTTTTCCAAATACAGCAAAAATTGAGACAGTGGAAGTCAGGAAACCTCTGAGCTTGTTTGGAGAACATTCCCCGATGTACATGAGATGCACATTCAGACCCACACCTGTGGGCAAAAATTAAAAATGAGAAAAGTGAAGCTTCCCAAAAAACAGAAATTTGTGTAATCTACATTATACATACAAGCAACATTGCCACATCATACCATTATTAAATCCAAATATAATTCTTGAGAGCAAGATCATCTCAAAAGATTCCGCCATGCGACTGAAGAGTACGAGTAGAGCAGCGACAACTGCCAAAATATTGTTCAACCAAAGAGTTTTTTTCCTGCAACATAAAAAAGAAGAGGGGAGTTGAAAGGTACGTAGACAGTTTATTCAGTTATTGTACCTTTACACCTACACTTACATAAACCTAGACATAATAGTTCTGCCTTTAGAAGGCTTTGTGTTCTTGACAGCGTCCTTCTGTTTGTACGTATCATTAATGGACTCCGCTCGTACTGGCGTGTCCAAATCACTTGCAGAGACACCACGGTCACGTTGATCGATACTATCATGCTTCATCTCCATCATCATCATCATCATCCACTCGCTTTCTTTGGACCCATCACTTTTTTGGAATACTCAGAGATGCAGCCAAAATCATATACTGTAGTTGTAACTCAACACGGGAGACATGCGGGAGACGAGTACGGAAGGTGGTGAATTCCTGAACTGAACACGTGAGCCGTGCTCGCAGGGCTCGACCATTTAGCATCTGGGAGTTGCTCGTGTCTCAAATTTATGATCGTGTCTCAAAGTAAAATTTTGCTCGTATCTCCGAACACTCGTATGACAAAGCACTTTTATGTCGAGGTATTACTGTATATCGTGATGAAATGTGTGCAGATGGGAAGGGATGTTAGAACTACTTCTATTTGTTTTTATATTCCACTTTGTGAACTGCTGTCTAATGTATCAATATGTATTATAACCATGATTCAGCAAGTGTGTGTGTGTTAGGTTAGGTTCAACTTTATTGTCATTACACATGTACTAGGTAACAAAATGCAGCTTAGCATCTAAACAGAAGTGCAATTACCAGACAGAAATGTGCAAAAGATTTACAGATTTTGTGCTCTGAACATTCTGTAATTTGTCTATGGATAAAATACTGTATACAGAGTGTGTGTCTGCCTGTCTTACCGTCCATATGTTCGCACATATGCACGCACATATGCACGCACATGCACATGTGTGCTCTGTGTGTGTGTTTATATGTATCTTACCGTCCATATGTGACAGCAAGCTTGGTGCCGGTGAGAGCCCCAGCCAGGCCTCCAAGACTGAACACTGACACAATGAAGGACCAGATGAGCTGGTTGGTAGAATCAGCAACTGGAACGCCGTACCTCGATATCCACGTTTGGTTCACAAATTTGTGAACATGCTAAAAACAGGTCAGATAGGTCACACTTTAACAGGCATACAGTTTTCTTACTGAAGATACCATCTGTCTACCCAGCTACATACTGTATATGCACAATGATTCACACAGATAATTTTGAAAACACACCACACACCCCGTACATAAGTCACCAGTGTGCCTCATCATTAACTTAGATTGACGCAGCATGACCAATTTTATTTTTAGGTAATGTTAGGTAAGTATTTGAACTTCTGTGCTCATATTACTTTTAACATAAGGATAATTAAGGATTTTCACATACAGTTGCCTACCTTAAGTCAAACTAATATAAATCTTACCACTTCTGGGTGAGGGATGATTGCATATTGAACCCCAACTTGAAATGATCCCCCAATTCCTAACACCAGTGTCAGCAAGTACAGCCTCCAGTATTGCAGCTAAAACATAAAGTGGAAATTATTGAATAACCTCCCTCGTCATTTAACTAGACAATGGTTATTTACACAGGACTACATTACAGATTGTAGAAGTAGGAGTTACTTAAAAAAAAAGCCTATAAGTAACATAAAACCAAGGACTGTTACGTTGCCTGGTATGGTGCAACCGGGGGGCTCACCCTGGAGCCAAGCCCGGGGTGTTCAAAATACTGGACTGTTTCCTGACCAAGAATATGCCAAAGTGGGAGAACTGCATGTATGTTTGCAGTGATGGCACACAGAACATGGCAGGGGTGAGAAAAGGGCTTCAGGCACTCATCAAGAAGGGCTCACCTAATGCTGAGTAGGCATTGGCATCAAGGCACATTTCCTCTGAATTAAGTGAGGTTATGACTGACATTGTAAGTGTAGTCAATTTTATAAAGACCAGACCACTAGTATCTGTGAGGAGATGGGTGCTGAACATAAAGCTGTGCTGTTTCACAGTGAAGCAAGGTGACTGTCATGAGGGAAAGTCTTGTCCTAGGTTTTTGAGCTCAGGGAGGAGATATGAAGTTGCATAAAATTTAGTGATGAAAACTTACTGCTGAAACGGGCCTACCTGTACGATCAAAGTCAGAGCCTGGTTTGCATTTCCGGCAGTAAGTCAAACCAGTTCCAGGCGCAGTTTGGACTCTGGCAGGGCTGCCCTTTATCACCGGTTCTGTTCATAATATTTATAGACAGAATTTCCAGGCACAGCCATGGGTCAGAGGGGGTCTGGTTTTATGACAATGTCATACTTGTCAACCCATTTTCACTGCCAGCCGTACTCAGGACCCATTAAAGCCAGACAAATCAACTGAATGTGGGGCCGGGTTAGGGGGGGGTAAAATCGCAGTTGAAAAGTGGCGGAGATGCTTCTCCGCATGAGCTGACGGCCACAGCGGAAGTGTAAAGTGAGAGGTTATTCTGCTAACTGCGAATAGATTCGGTAACGTTTCCTTTCCTTTCGAGTTGGAGGAGGTGTATGTGGATAGGGAAGTCTGGAAATCCCTGCTAAGACTGTTGCTTCGGCAATCCGGCATCGAATAAGCGGTGGAAGATTGAGGGACGGATATTTAA
Source organism: Brachionichthys hirsutus (assembly GCF_040956055.1). Taxonomy (NCBI): domain Eukaryota; kingdom Metazoa; phylum Chordata; class Actinopteri; order Lophiiformes; family Brachionichthyidae; genus Brachionichthys; species Brachionichthys hirsutus. The sequence continues at coordinate 7,128,470 of NC_090904.1, read as the reverse complement.
TCATTGTTATAAAAGAAAGCATTCCTAAATTCCATGAATCACAATACATAATGTTAAAATGTCACAGACCTTTCTTGGCGCACCATCTTTTTGTTGTACAACCTCGAATTGTTCTAGCTGTAGAAGAAGCAGATGACCAACATACAAGGTATTCAGGATAAGGGTAAGACAAGTAGAGTATATTTATTCATTTATTTTGTGACACCAAAATCATAATGCTTTGAAATGTGTGATAAGAATGCCTTTGCTGTAGTTCCGGGCAGATGTCCTTTGATAACAATATTGTCAGTCAGAAGGATGAAGGATGTACATTTTTAAATACATTTCCAACTATCGTGACTAGAAATATGTCTAAATCGTGTTAAATACACGGCACAATGAATCAATAGAATTTGAACAGTAATGTAAAAATGTTCAGCTACCTCAGATGGTTCATCCATTTTCTTTTCCGTCTCTTTCCTCTGCTGACTGCTGAGGTAGACCAACAAATATGAAAAATGTAAAATAATTGATAAAAATAAACATTGAACATAACACACAATCCTAAATGTGTGTCCCACCCAGTCAATTTTGTTCCGATTCCAGGATTGGAAAGAAAGTACTTTGCAGTCTGGTGGAACATATTTGAATGCTGGTTGGCCGGCGTTTATCTGTCTGTCCGTCTGTCTGTTAGCACAATAACTCAAAATGTTACAGATGGATCTGGATGAAATTTTCAGGAAATGTTGGGAATCTTACCACGAACTGATAATTTTATATTATTTATTAGGCTGACATCTGACTAGGGACTACATATGAAGAAAGCTTGCTAACTCAGAAGTTTTCATTTGTGTACAATTGTAATCAAGGCCTTCAGTTATACAACTATTGAGGCAATTTTGGTTATAATGATGAATTTATTTTATAATGTCAAATGATTTTCACGAGAACTGCAACACAAACAGTTTAAATCAAAATAAACAATTTTAGTTTCTTACCTTTCAACTGAAACCACTAAATGGCCGAGGATCTACTGCAGACTGATGACAGATATGTATTGTGAAAAAGACACAAACAATGGCTATAATGGAACCAGAAAAACAAGAAACCTAACCACTCCCAGAATAAACAAACAAAATGATTCTGTAGAAAAACTAACACGACCGGCTCAAAGCCATGACAAACGAGACGGGAGAGACGTCAGACATACAGTGAAACAATGTTTAATGACAACATAAGAACTAAACTATATACATGGAGCCAGGGGTGTCGCAGCTGTCCGGTGGAGGGCAGAGAGGCTGCAGGTTTTCTGTCCAACCATCTCTCCAGCAGCTGATCTCACTAATGAGCTTCTTCTCTCAAATGTTGATAATTAAAATCAGCCGGTTGCTAAAGCAGGTGATTTTAATTATCAACACCTCCTCCAAGGAACTCATTAGTGAGATCAGCTGCTGTAGAGATGGTTGGACAGAAAACCTGGAGTGTCTCGGCCCTCCACGGCACAGGTTTGACTTTACACAAAATGCCCCATTACCCCCTTTCATAGTCTTATTTTATGATAACATTGCATAATATGTATTCATTTCCGGAATCTTTTTTCTTCTTTTGTTAATAATTCCTTTCTTATCTCCAACATGTTGTTGTCATTCATGGGGAGAGCATGTTCGTTTATCAGACCCTCAAACTTGTCCTCGGTTGCAGCCTTGAAGCCCTCCCCGCCTCGGAGCGTCGGCAGTCGCACGGACCTGTTTACGGCTGCTCTTTGATGGTCTTTAAGGAAAAAGCCCTTGCGATCATTGGCCACTTCTGGCCACAGATTCTTCCAGCAAGCGTTGATCGTTTCAGATCTCATTGCAAGAATATCTCTATTTATCTATCTGTAAAAGTTCCACAAAACACCTGAATTTATTGCCTTAAAAACGAAGTAAATGTGAATGAAAAATGGAATGATGAAAAACAATAATAAATACAACACGTTTAAATTTTCGAGTAGGAGCTGACCAGTTATTTATTTCTGTCAGAAAAAATAAGTTCTTACACAGAGAGAACACTCTACTCTCGGCAAGGTACAATCAACTGGGTAAGATTTATTTGCAAAATTTTGCCTTTTAGTAGAATCACAAGAGGAAGCATGAGGAAGCATGCTTTCAGCAAAAATTAAAGAATCGCAAATCAGTTAAATACATTTATGAAGTTCATGTGCAACCCTTCAGCCGAGGGTGATCTCTTATCATCCACCTGGAATGACATGATCTGTTGATACTGGTAGCTGTTTGGAATGTTTTAGTCACCGCGCACAAGCAGATGTAGTTCTCATAAGGGCACAAGTTTGTATTTTCTACACCCTCACATGGTATTTCATCATGTTAAACACTTCTGTGTTCAAAAGGGTTCTCAACCCAGCCAGATGTCAATGAGAATTGGGTTAAGAACCTTTCCCACAAGGTCTTCATACAACCTGAAAAGAGTGTTTCAGCAGAGGGACTGAATTTATCAGTTGCTCAAGAAAAGATACCAGTTGTAAGTCTGATGACAGCCATCAAATATGTGATCAGGAGCACCAACATGGGAAATACTGAAGCAAACATTTAGTATATTTAATTAGAATTATATATATATATTCCAACAGTTTCTGCCACATTAAACTGTATTAGAAATATTAATGATAATAAATATAATATATGTAATATAATAAATATTTTACATCAAAACCACACTAAAGATAAAAGAATCTCACAAAAAAAAAGATAGAAACCTGAGTATTTCCTTTGGGAGTGGTTATGTTTCTGTTTTTATCTGGTCCATTGATCGCCCTGTTTGTATCTCCAGCCTCCACCCTTTCCTTAAGTTAAAAGGTTTGTCATTACACATCACCAAACTACAGTGGATTCTCAGCCATAAGGTGTGCCCATTTGAAAGGTAAGAACTTAGAAATATTGACAAATTGAAATGTATTTTTTTATTGCAAATCTAGTGAAAATAAAATTCTAATAATAATAATTTTATATTTCAAAGTGAAATCACCATTATAACCAAGATTCCCACAATAGTTTTGCAACTGAATGTCTGTTTTAATTTTTTGACTGCAACTGTAATTGTAAATTTGATGTCAAAATAAATGATACACTGTAAACAATATTTATATTGTTGGGTCTATTGGAGGCAATTGGTTTTTAAAATATGAATAAAAATTGTAATTCAGAAGTGTATTATTTATTTAAAGTAATTAATTCTACAGTGCAACAATTATTTGTGCTAATGTAGAATAAATTTGGTTGCTACTAAACAAATAGTTATTAAAATAATTAATCATTATAAATTAAGCAATTTACAATTTTGGTGGAATTAACAGTAAATGTCGGTGGTGGTCAGGAGGGCCGATGGCGTAAATTGCCAGCCTCGCTCCTATCAGTCTGCCCCAGGGCAGCTGTGGCTAGTAGCTTCACCGCCACCAAGTATGGAGTGAATGAATAATGCACAATGTAAAAGCGTCTTTGAGTGTCCAGAAAAGCAATATATAAGACCCACGCATTCCGGGGCAGGGAAAATAGGGAATAAATAAGAAAACTTCAGTCCCAATTGTCGTTGAGGCCATTGATCGAGCGCTTATCCTCGGAACCAGCCTTTACAACAGTAATTATGAACAATAATACAATAAACTTCAGAAAATTAAACTATTTATAAATGTTATTAAGTTTAATATTAATTGCCAATTAATATTTATTCATCTTTTTGAATGCTTTGTCCATTACCTGGTCACGGGTTGTGCTGGAGCCTATCCCAGCAGTCAACAAGCGAGAGGCGCGCTACACCCTGGACAAGCCGCCAGTTCATCACACGGCCACACAAAGACAGACAATGATTCACACATATGGGCAATTTAGTGTAACCAATTCACCTAATTTGCATGTTTTTGGTGGTGGGAGGAACCCGGAGAACCCGGAGAGAACCAAAACAGACACAGGGAGAACATCCAAACTCCTGACAGAAATGCCACAAGTCGGATTCGAACCTGTGACCTTGCTGCGAGGCAACAGCGCTGACCACTGGGCCACCGTGCTGCCGGCAATTAATATACTGTACCTCAATTAATAGATTTCATGACATCTATACTATTAACATTCACTTGCATATAGAACAAACAGCAATGTCACAAATTCACTCAGTGTTCTGACATGCTTGCAGTCCTGTATTAATCAGCATATGAGTATTTACGAAACCTGGCCAAAATGCCAGCTTTTTTCAGAAGCACTTGTTTAATTTATATCCATCATGTACGCTGGTCTTCTGCTTCTTCTACAGCATCCCGTGTGATAAAGAAGAGAATGGAAACAGAATTAACAAAGGTTGGTGAACATTTTTATATCACCAGCTGTGATTAATGGTTTTTGGAATTCTTTTCATGACAATTGTTAATTTCAAAACATCCACATCAAAACTAATGGAAAAAAAGTGTTAAAAAAAAACAAATGTTTGGAGAGCATTAGCAATATAAATATATATTATTTTGAGATTATGTATATTTTATACACAGTAACTTGCATTGTTATGTTTATGAATGTTATTACTGCGGGGAACAGAATGTTACTCCCATGTATATAAAGTGTGCATCACAAGAGTGACAAAATAAAGAATTTGAACTTTGTTGACATCACATTATTACAAGGAGCATAATTTTGATGATGACGCAATAAGGTTATCACAGGGGTGCAGTGGGTTTTGCCTGTGCCTGCATGGGTTCTCTGATTTCCCCATGAGTGATGAGTCTAAATCAGTAAAGAAGGACTGATTGGCCAAAAATCAACACAAACTATGTTATATCTATTGCAGAATCCCAAATACACATTAAAATATGATGGTTTTGTGCTGATAGCATGAATGGCTGAATACCTGTTGTTCTCTCTCTGCAGCCAGTGTCTTCGGCGACTGAGGAGAAAATGGGTGATGAACCACCAGAGGTAGGTGAAAATGTTTACATTGTTGTTTGAGATTAATGCTATTTAAAGGGAACCCTGACTGTTTTTACAAATCGGTCTAAAAATACAACCATAGACCTCTACTATGGATGTCAGTATGTCATAATTAGGTCTAGCAAAAGTCTACTATTCTTGACTCAAGTTTGTGATCTCTGAACTGACTTATTGAAGTCAAAATATTTTTATTTTGCTCTCACAAAATATATGGAGAAATATAATCTACTGATAAATCCTGTTACCTTTCTTTAATGTTGTCATCTACTTTGTCTGCAGCTCCCATACTCAGAGCAGAAAGAGAGTGGCGCATCACGACGGGTATGTGAACTTACAACTAACCATAAACTACATACTCTTGTAGCTTGTTAAGGCAGACTTAATTTCAATTATTTTGTAGTTAGTTTAATAATATAACATCATCAAATGATCTGTACCGGAATCAAGTACCGGTAGTTTGGTTTTCAGAATACAAAGGTATTTTGAATTTAAAAAAACAACCTTAAATGATATTTCCACTTTACATTTTAGCTGCAGTACTGGAGGCTTTACCTACTGGCAGTGATTTTGGGAATTGGAGGATCATCCCAGTTTGGGATTCAGATTTCTACCATCACTTTTCCAGCAGTGGTAAGATTTCTGAAAATCTGAATATTAAATTATATCTGGTGGTATGAACCTAGAGATTGGCCTACAATATAACTTCACTATTATACAGTATAGTATATTGATACCAAAATCACTTCACACATCAGTGTTGACGTCCTGGATGTACTACAACACTTTTGGAAAAATGTTCTTCTGCATAATTTGGTGATTTTTTAAAATACCATTCAATAACTTTGTAGACGGTCCCTGACCACTCTTCAGTTCCGTATTAGTCTTCCACGATGAAAAGAGAGAATAAACTTATCTACACAACAGCTTTGAATATAGTTACCCGTATTATTTTGGCTCGTGGTACACGCATTCACCAGGGCGTTAATTAACTCCTCATTATCGAGGATTGCGGACACAAGATTTCGAGCTGACTCGCTCATAGTGACCCATGTCTATTAATGACCTAAAACACAAGATGGCAGCAGCGCTGTGATGACGTCATCGATCATTCCATATATATCAGCGATCGTTCAATATATATCAGAGATCATTCCATATTCTCAAATCTCACATTCCATATATTTATTAGGGTCTCAGAGAGTGAGTGTGTGTGATTTTGACATATCCGGCCTTTTGTAGTATGTACAGAAATTTGTGAACCAAACGTGGATATCGAGGTACGGAGTTCCAGTTACAGATTCTACCAACCAGCTCATCTGGTCCTTCATTGTGTCAGTGTTCAGTCTTGGGTGCCTCGTTGGAGCTCTTACCAGTGGCAAGCTTGCTGTCATGTTTGGACGGTAAAACACACAAACACACACACCTATACACACAATGTTCTCTTGATAGAAGTGAGTATTGTAGGTTGATAAAATGGGCAATAAAAGGTAAACGTTAAAATGTAAATTGAATGCTTATCTTGAACATTACCATTGCAACCTCATTTCCTTGATTTCAACACATTACATGTTTCCCCCCCTGATTTTGTAGCAAAAGAACTCTTTGGCTGAACAATATTGTGGCAATTGTTGCTGCTCTTCTGGTGGTCTTCAGTCGCATGGCCAAATCCTTTGAGATGATCTTGATCTCAAGAATTATATTTGGATTTAATGTTGGTATGTTCTGACATTGTGGTGTGTGCGATAGTTCCATTTTTTCTGCTTAGCTTGTTGTTGTGTGTTTTCATTGTGTCTCTTTTTTTACCTCCCAGGTCTCGGTCTGAATGTGCATCTCATGTATATCGGGGAGTGTTCTCCAAACAAGCTCAGAGGTTTCTTCGCTTTCACAGTTTCAATATTATATGGATGTGGAAAAGTCTTTGGTCAAATTGTTGGCCTCAGGTAAGAACTAAATGACATAAATACAGTAACGTTTTGAAAAGGGAAAGAACAGACTAATCAGAAAAACAACATTGTACAGTATAGCATTGTATATATTTATGTATTGTTCTTAGTGCAAAAATGTCACATATTATGGTTTCTCATGATATATTAATTAATTAATTAACTCATTGACTGCCAGTCATTTTCAGAGTAGAGAGCCACATACTGCCTGCAGTTTAAAGCATTTTGATTTATTTCAAGACCCACAGAGTATTGGATTCTATGACTATGGCAACACTACTGCCACCTACAGGGGATCAGTTCGTCACTACACTAGTGTAGAAGTATGACATTTCCGCACCGTCTATAGACGTCAATGGCAGTGAACATTTGGAATCAAATTGATGTCAATGGCAGCCAATGAGTTAATTACTCTATGCATTTCTCTATTTTACATAAACCGTGCTAACTATCTTTGTTTTTAATTCTTTTTAGGGAGATATTGGGTTCAGAAGAAATGTGGCCATATCTCTTGGCTATTAGTGGTCTTCCTGCCATCCTGCAGTTTGTGACGCTGCCTTTCTTCCCTGAGTCAGCTCGATACCTTTACATTGATAGAGGAGATGTTGACGGGGCCGAAAAATGTGAGCGGTCAAAGCAAACTCTGCATGAACAGACACTGGGATTTAAAGATAGATAGCGATAGAGAGAATTGTATTAATCCCTTGGGAAGACTAGGATATGAATGTGCATTGTGTAATTAGGTTCTATGTGTGTCGAATCAGATTTATAAAATGTATTCTTAAAATTCCAGTTCTTGAAAAAATATATTTAACAAGTATGTTTAAATTCATAAACATGTAAATCCGTCTGTATAGCTTTATGACTAAAATATATTTCTCCAAGCAATACAAACGAGTCATCAGTTACAACTCAGACAAGCCAATTGTCTTTTCACACTTAATTTCTGGCACATTTCTGATGCGGTTTACCATGATTCAGTTCTGCCAACCGCTTAAGCTTTGTTCTGTCTTCCCATGTTTCAGCATTCACTTATCTGATCAAAACAAGTTTTACACCATATAGAGCAGGCAAAAACTTCATATGCCTCCATGTTAGTGGGGTTGAGAATTTCCTCAAGAATTGATGGCTGGATGGATAGTGAAGCTATGGGCAGGACAACCCTATGATTGTGAATTACATTCAATACACCAACACTGTGTCCGTCAACTCTTTTATGTCTTATTACAAAAGCTGTTTTCAAAATGAGTGGTATGCCTGTGCCATGACACTGTGATGGTGTTAGTACAATGATAAGGCCAGTAATTAACATCAATTTCATCATGTTTTTTATCCTATGTAAAAATAAAATAAAAAAAAGCCTTGCAGTGGCTGTGGCAGGAAGACGACTTAAAGATGGAGCTTGATGAAATGAAGAAAGAGAGAGAGAGCGCACAGGGAGAGGAGGGAAAGACTTTGAAGGATGTTTTCACCTCTCAATGTGTGAGATGGCAGATGTTGACTCTGGCCATCCCTTGTGCGCTTCTTAACTTCTGTGGAATAAATGCAGTATGTTTTACTTTATTTCATAATTAAAATATGCGCATTTACTGAACAACTGATTTTATAACCTCTGATATTTTATCCAGCTTTTCTTCTATGCCTTTGACATCTTCCATTCATCAGGAGTACCAGAGGAACAGATGCATTACTTGCTTATTGGTTTTGGAGTAACAGAGCTCATTTCCATTATTGTGGGTGTAAGTATCTCTTCGCAGTACCATGAAATGATCATTACTGTATCTGACTCCTAAAACTGTTCACTCCAGTACGAAGCTCAGAGCTTATCCCTGGTGCAATTCTCTTGCACTCGTCTTCCTCCTCGTCTTTGTCTCAGTCTTCGACCCACAGTAGACATAAACAAAGATCAGGTGAGAGTTTGATCACCTGTGTTCTAGAGGTTGGAGAACGGGCCTGATTTCTGATCCCCCCCCCCCCCCTCCCGCATCGGGTTTGATATCTAATGGACTAATGGATTCAGGGAGTGTCTGTGTTGGATTTTAGTTCTATTATTTGCAGGCAGTAGAAGATTTTGGGCTCCCCCTACAGGTTAATATTCATTCATGGAGCCTAGCCCAACTGACACTGTGTGGAAGACAGTGCCACAGTGAAGATTATTGAGAAATACAGTATGTACTTTGAATGCAAAGTTCAGTATTAGTTCTGATTTTTCTCTCACCATGACTGTTATGTCTCAGTCTTTCCTTTTAGATGTTGCTGGCGTAAAGAAGATGTTCGGCTCCTGCTATGTGTTGATGGGTATCATCATGTCCATACTTACTGTCACACTGTCCATCAAGGTCAATACACTCCACTAACAGTGCAGCTTTGTCTAGTTTGTGTTCTCGAGTACAAATTTTAAATGTCCCTGTCTTCCTACAGCATCTAGCTTCGTGGATTCCATATTTAAGCGTTGCCTTGATCTTTTTAAACATCTGCCTTTTTGGACTTGGTCCAGGTGAGTTTTCTGAACAGATAACTTTCTGTTGGTTACTCACCTCACAAGTGACATACTTACTTGGTGAATGTATATTTTTGACTAAATTTAAGCAACTATCTTCCTTTAGCTGGAGGGTGTTTGGTTCTCCCTGCTAGGATCTTTCTACAAGCCTGGCGTCCTCCAGCTTATGTCCTTTTTGGGATTCTCACCTGGCTGAGTTTGTTCCTTGTGGGGATGACGTTTGGCTATATTGTGGTGAGATATCTATAGAGTACTAGATATTAATTGTAATCCATGTAGATTGTTTCTCTATCTTCAGCATCAGCATCACCATCATTATCTAACCAAATCTGATTCTTTCACACAGGATGGACTGGGCCAGTACTGCTTCCTTTTTTTCGTGACTTACTGCATTTTGAGTGGATCATTTCTTCTTTATTTTCTCCCAGACACAGAGGGAAAATCAATAATAGAGATCACTGAGGAGTTTAACAAATTGAATTACAAGAACAAGGGAACTGATGTGGCAAGAACAAACACTGATCTTGTAGATTAAATTGTGGTTTAAAGCACATACTCTTTAAATTGAAGTTAATTGAACCAATCAATATTAGTGGGACCTTCAAATAACTATGATCAGATGTTAATTTTTTTTGTATGTGCTTAATGACCTCATGCACTCATGCAAAATTAATTCCAATTTTCTTTAGGGAGAAATTGTGAGGAAGTATCATAGCCTGAGTTTCTATGCATCTCATGGGGGGGCTTGACAGTGTAACTAAATTCTGATTAAGTTTGGTGTAAATCAACCACACATAAAACAATACTCGTACTCCTATGCTGACTAACGTCTCCCCCTTGCTTGTGGTTCTTTGGTTTGTATTTAGTTCTGTGTTCTTTCCCTTGCTGACTGTCTGATTATAAAGAGGGGTGGAGGGGATAAGCCTGATGTTTTGGGTCTAGGCATTTTAAGATCGCTTCTATTTCTTTCTCTTCCTCTCAATCAGTATCATCTAATTTGAGGAGTCTTCTTGATTTACATCATTTACACAGACACATATTTAGTTATGCTGCTACTGTACAAATAAAGTTTTGTTGGTTACTTTCAAATCCATGTGGTCTTTTTATTTACCTCAATAACCATAAGCTGTGAACTTATACTGTTGCTACTTTTTTGATCACCTTCGATGTTTAGTCGTCGAATTAGGTCAATTTAATGTATAGCACATTTCAAATCTGGTGTTATACAAAAAAAATTTAATTAAGCAAATACCGGTCAACGGTTTTAGGCATGACAAATAATAATAATAATATATTTAGTTACTTTCCACCACTGCTTGAGACACTAGAAGATCTAGGCACCATAAATCCCAGCCTTCTTATCCCCCAGTTGTTGAGCAGGTATCTGGGACACTGGGAACCATGGCAGCATCAGGAGCTCACTGAAGCCAGGAATGGCATTAAGAAAATACTGCCAACATGACTTGCTGCCAAAAATCTCAAAGCTATTGTACATATCTTAAAAAAGTCAGAAAGAAATTTTTCTTGTTGCAATGACGCCACTGCATTTAAAAATGCATTTAAAAGTGTGGCTGTGTGACCTTGTGTGACTTTCACAGCACTATCTCGAGCGACAACACGAGTCACTAAACTGTATAACAAAAGAGCTAAAGAAAGAAATGTATTTATTTTAAATAATAAATAAGACAGCTTCTCATAATTGAAGGAACCAGTGAGAAACTTCAGTTGCATTTTCACTTCAGATTAGCACATAATTTAAGATTAAGATATTTAAGAATATATACTGTATATAATCAACCGTATAACACCAAACAAAATAAAAGGAAACAAAAAAGAGAAAAAGCAATGACAGAAAGAGAAGAGACAATAACAAGAAGCACATTTTTGTGGAAAGAATCCTCTTTTACTTGGATTATATTATTCCTATTTTTCGCAATACTTCCAACACCAGGAAGCAGGACACAAAGACTCTTAGAATAACTAATTCAAATTATTTGACATTAGCTAGGCATATATTTATTTAGGTCATAAAATATGATTCCCTCCTCCCCCTCCCTGTAATTGGTCAGCGTCTGAGGAGATTGCGCGTTTCCTCAAATGAAGATGCAAATCCGTTTTGATATTTAAAAACAACAACAACTTGAACGCAATGATTCTCCGCCACAGTGAGTAACTTTCTGCGCGTCAACGACAGCAGTTTCCGGCTCTCCTCTGGGCTGCGTGTTTTCTGCGCTGAAGGGTTTTGTTGCGCGTCCCCGCAGCCTCCAGCACGATCCACTAATGAGGCCACTGATTCCACGCACGCAGTTTCGTGAAGCTGCTCCACAGTTAAGGACACTTGAGACTACGAGTCCGTCAGGATGACTCGGATTTTGTGGGATATATTTTTTCTTGTAAGCGGTGAGTAGCTTTGCTTGCAGATGAAATATGGGCTTCCTTGGTTTTGCGTTGAGTTTATGATTCAATATTAAATCACAGGATCTCATTTTGAGTTCCAAAAGCATGCCAAGAAAATATTTTTGTTTTCGGTTTTTCCTGAATTTCTGAAATAACGAGATAAATTTATGATAAATATTTTTTTATGTTATTTTAGGTATTTTGTTCCGGTTTTTAGAGGTAATTTCCGAAAGTTTTTTTTCCCTTGAAGTTATCTCATAAATTCAGGAAAACGGAAAGTTTTTTTTCTTCAGTGAATGCAATAAGCTTCCGTATTAAAGGGTGTGTGTGTTTTTTTCTTTCCCCCTTAGTGAAATGATAGTTGAACACCACGTTTCGTTGCTTGTGCTTGGTGGGATTGTGTCTGTTCATCCTCTATGGAGTCACAGAATCTTATTTCAATTACAGGGTGTGTTACTTTTGATAGATTTTTGTTTGTCGCACTTTAATGAAAAAAATGTAAACACAATATTTACTATGATCTTTGCACTGCTTGTCGGTCTGACTGTGTGATACATATATATCAGTGTTTTGGTATTACCTTTCAGTGATGGCTTGACCCTGTTACTATTGTTTGGGGCCGCTTACGCAGGCATCGGTATCACACTGAAGACCAAGATATATGATCATCATATAGCATAGAGGCCGATCACTGCCACAAAGATTATTTGTCAAGGACATGTGATACCTGGTTTTCCTTCGGGGCAAACATCACAGCAGAGTAATTCGTCTTCCTTTATATTCCGGTTCTCTTTTTCTGCCTGCAGGTTCCCTCTTTTCTTTAGGAGCAGGTCAGAGCAATTCAACAATTATTGAAGCCAACTTTTCCATCATTAGAAATTCCACTGTTGCGCAGCCTTTCTCAACAAGCAGCTCCGCAGTAAACAGCAACACAACTACAGCGAACACTGCATCTCCAACGACTAAAACCCCTTCTGTGAAAAGTGAGTCTCAGCACTGCCCATATCAAGCCCCTTCCACTAAATGAGAACCGTATTTTATAAGATCAATGCTCTTATGATCTTAATTCACACCAGTCATGGTTTAATCTGACTATTTTCCTGTTGATTCCTGCTGTTATTCTAGTAGTACTTTCTTCTTGTCCCGTGAGGGGTCGCCACAGCAAATCAACTTTCTCCACTTCACCCTTTCCTTTGCATCGTCCTCCCCAACACCGGCCACTCTCATGTTATTCTAGTACAGTATAGCATATGCTAATCGTGGATTATTTCTCTCTTTGCAGGTTCCCTCTTTATATTCGGAGGAGGGCAGGGCAATTCAACAATTATTGAAGCTGAGATTTTCATCAGTAGAAATTCCACTGTTGCTCCAAACACCTCAACGAGCAGCTCTGCAGCAATCGGCAAAAGAAACGCAACTTCAATGATAGTTGCTACTGCTACAAAAAACACCCATACAGTTAAAAGTAAGTCTCAGAAACGGCCTCATCATGAGAAGATGAAGATGATGGCTGAAAGAATAACTATATTATCCTGTGTTTAATAATCTCAAGAGCTTGATCCAGGATAATCTTTATTATCTATTCTTCTTGTGATTTTCCTGTTATTTCTACAATTCTTAACGAACACCTACTTTATCGGCTGAGACTGACATTGCTCTAATTCAAAGTAGGTTTCCATACAGTGATCCTACACCAAAAAGCAAGAGAATATGAATGTCAAGCTGTGTCCACTATAAAAGTCACTGTATTTCAGATCAAAGTTTACTATTTGCCATCATAAATATGCAACCCTTGATGTACAGTCACTGCTCCTGCAAAGAGTTCTGATCACTGTATATAGCCTCCATTGAGCTGCAGCGCAGCGACACATGCAGACAATGAGGAGCTCGCCGACAATCGGTTCTCCACGCATGAGCGAAGGCATTGTTTGGTGTACAGATTATCAGCAGAACATGCAGCCATTTCACAAAAAGCTGTATTTTCAGTAGAGAATTATTATCTGAAAAGCCCCCTTAAAGCCCCTTAAGGGGGTTGTTTGTCTCGCAATGCTTTTCTCATTCGACTGCCAAAATCACATGGAAAGAGAGAGGTAGGCAGATGCCTCAGGGACAACAGAGGGCTTTCACAGAGTCTGAAAGAGACAATCCAATCCAGAAACTCATTTACCGTCGGAATGGCGTCTGTGACGAAGGCTGTAATGCAACTATCTGTCTGGATGCTCATCCTCGATGCCACACTGTGCATCTGTTTCAGCCTTTCAGGAAACACTGAATTTTGTTTTAGTTACCGTAGTTAGTCATATAGGAATTTGCCTGACTGTACAGCTGATGTCTAAGAAATGTCCATTTTGTCTGGGTGTCCATTTAATGAGATTTGTTTTAGTGAGAGAAAACTTAGTTGCTTGAAGGACGAGAGGTAAAGGACATATTTATGGTATTAGGAAAAAGCAAAATTACTGTCCGAAACGTTCTAAAATGTGCACACCTCTCGCTGTTTTAACAGTATCCTTTCTCACAACCTCACAGAGTTTGTGGTGGTGGCCGTTCGGTCTCATTTTGATGATTGTCCAGACTCCCATCAACATTTTTGCTTCCATGGCACATGCCGCTTCCTGATATTAGAAGAGACACCTGCATGTGTGTAAGTGGGCACTGCATGATTTATTAAGCAACAACATTGTGTTGAGATTTGACTCGTGCATCTCCTTATGGCTCTTGTGTAACACTTCTGGAAAAATATAACCTTCTTTTAAGGATTTTTTTTCAGTTGCATGATTAGATGGATTTTTAGCAAAGAGGTGAAAATGTTTGGTGTTACAAACCACTGGAAGAGTGATGAATTCTCCTGCTGCCAGTATAATTACATATAAATACTGTGATGTACTTCAGCTGTCCTGCATGAACTGCAGCTTCTGCCTATGAGCTCATGCGTGAATGCTGACTGAAGTTTCCCTCCATGCTGCAGGTGCCATCCAGGTTTTGTTGGGATGAGGTGTGAGCATGCAGACCTGCTTGCGATAGTAGCAACTAATCACAGACAACAGACTGCTGGCACTGTGCTGATGTTGTGTGTGATTGGGTGTGTACTCATCATGGTGTTGTGTACTTTATTACAGTAAGTAATACGTAAATTTGATGTCACTGTTTTCAGTTGGATCACAGCTGGTTAACTGAATGGTGTTTAGGGTACTAATAATCAGTTAGGAATATGCTGCAAGTGAATATTCCCATGAAGGAATGAGGAATTAGATAGATAGCAGTAATATTTGTTTTATTTTTGGTCTTTATTTGATGCAGTTGCTGGTGGAGGCAGGAGTGCCGCAGGCGGAGGCAAGCTCATCTCTACTTCATACAGAAGCACGGCGCATCCTGCCATCCTTCTGAGAGTGGTACTGATTTTATTTCTTGTGCCAGAAAGATTATTTGCAAGGTTGACGCCCAACTGAAGAAGCTATAGGAAGAAGCTATGGCACAGACGAACAAGATAAACATGCACTTGATACACAGACATCAGCGCATTTTCATTTGGCATTTGAATTCATGAAGCATTTAATTATAAAATATTGCCCTCCTTTTTATTTCACATATAAAGATCTTGTATTGTGAAACCTGGAATAATTAATGTATCCCTTTCAGTGGTTTGAGAACACATCATCCTGGAACAGGAAACATTCGCATCATGGCGTGTTACGTTTTCTCAACTGGCCCACAAACCCTCAGGATTGCATCTAAAGTCGTGTTTACATGTTGGGATCAAGCAGACTTTACCACACACAAAGGTGAATTGTCTTCACTGCAGCCTGACTGATGTGGGAGGTTAAATGCTCTTTAACGTTTTTCATATTGACTGGAACTTTTTGACCTGCATGCCACAGGAATATTTACTTCAGTCTTGAGCCTGTGGAAATTCACACGCATCTTCAGTCTGTTTGCAGCTCTGAGGCTGAAGGACCTGCCGAATCATACGTGTTCTCACTATCATTTATGGCTGGCGAAGAGGACAAAACAAGTCTTGAAGTCGGAGGACCCTGATTCCTGTTTTTGTATTTTAATAACTTTGCACATTTTTCATCAGAACTTTTATAAACACTGAAGATATATTTTTTTAAATATTGCGGTGGGGGAAACTGATGCTTTAAATACATTTTAGTGTCTGTTTTTTATGAAGGAACTCACTTCACTTGGCAGGAGTAGGAATGTTTTGGACTGATGGACTGACTGTTAGAATAAAACCGTGGACTTTTTATCTGTAAGTCTACATAAATTTGCAACTTAATATTGTTCCCACATGGTTATGAGGGATAACGTTGTTGTTTTTTTCCTAGTGATTCGACTCCAGTGTTGCTACTGAAGCTGAAATATTTGTCAGTTTTATTTTGTTTTATTCCTGAGCTGTAATTGAACATATTGATGCATCGGAGGTATTTGAGTAGCATGCTATGACTGGCACAACACATGCACATCCTGGGTGAGCTTATTCCACATTCCTTAACATTGTTGCACTTTTCTGTCTGTTTACTCACTGCCCATAAAAGACTGCACAAAGTATTTATAATGACAGATGGATCACCTATGGGAAGAGGCATTTTAAAGAAATTGCACGTAACACTTCGAGTGATCTGTTATAGCATTGCATCTGTTTTGAATTTAAATATCTTTAAATGAGAAATGCTTCTGAAAATTACTTTAAAATACTACTAGGAGATGGAATAAAACTGACTGTACCTGTATTATGATAAATGTGGAAACAAGTGCGTGTGTGTGTGATGTCATTAAAATGACAAAGGTTGTGATGATACACGTCTTTGATCAGATTTGCATTGTATTTGTTGCATCATTGTACTGATGTGTACATTTCAGAACCATGCAAAAAATATTCAATGTGTTTATATGTCAATGCAAAATCATCCAAAAAGGATGACCTTTTCATTGGTTAGCTCTTCTTTGTAAGATTTGTCACAGTTGAAAATGATCTGCATTGATTTACAAAATGAAATTATTTGAAAATGCGATTGTGCGTGCCTGTGTTTTATTCGTGTGCCCATTAATTGCTGCTCCATCTCCAGAGACTGTTATCCGCTTCGTCACGTGACCCTATTTTCACTCCTGAAGCTCCTTCCCCTTTATTCTCTCCCTTCATATACCCGGAATCTTTGATGTTCTTTTTTTTTCCCCTTCACTGAATATTTCAAGATGCAGAAATGGCAGCAGTTGAACAAAGAGCTGAACTCTTGAGTGCTTCTTTAGCTGAAGGAAATGTTACAGCCTTCATTCATATCGGGATTATTGTCCTTTTGAGCTAACACATTGTATAGCCATTCGTGTTAAAACCTTTGCTCACTGTGAAAGACTACACCACATACGTCAGGCTTATTTTAAAATACCCACTGTATGTCCATGAATTAACATTTTGCCTCTTAAACGTGCCGCTTCTCTGCTCTTTCCTTTAGCTCACTGCACAGGAAGCTTCATTTTGTATTTCAATCCCATTATGTCTTGCAAATGGATTTCTGCGACGCCCTTTGGCTGAGCTCCTCAACCAGCTTTGAATTAAGCAGCTCTTATGAGAGCTTCCATATGTTTAATGTACAATGGAGTAAAAACAGGGCAAAGTGAGGGGAAAATCCAGACATAAAATCTGTCCATTTACATTTAACGACACATTATGGAAGGTTATGTGTCTTCAGCCTCCAAAATTACGCTTACATTTCTTAAATCTGATTTGGACAAGCTTCAATCCCTATTCACCATATTCAGGCTCTGCTTTCAATTGTAATGTCACTGTTGTATTTTTTTCTTTTTTTCTGTGCTTCATCGTCTGATCCTTTTGATTCTCAGGCCAACATTCCCAGTATCTGCTTCTGACCAGATGGTTTGAAATAAGAGTATTAGGGTTAAGCAACTGTTGTTCTCTGAGAGGAATCAGATCCTTAAGTGAACATTATGTGATGAAAGGGGGTCACTGAGGGGTCACCACAGCAAATCAACGGTCTCCACTTCACCCTGTCCTCTGCATCGTCCTCCCTCACTACGTCCATGTATCTCCTGGGTCGACCTCTAGCCCTGTTCCCTGGCAGTCCCATCCTCAGCATCCTTCTACCGATATAGTCCCTGTCTCTCCTCTGGACATGTCCAAACCATCAAAGTCTGGTCTCTCTGACCCTGTCTCCAAAACGTCTAACCTTCACTGTCCCTCTTATTTTCTAATTTCTAATCCTATCCAACCTGGTCACCCCCAAAGAGAACTGCAGCATCTTCATCTCCTCCACTTCTAGCGCCGCCTCCTGTCCTCTATTCCTTGTAACCTCACTGTTCCCCCTGGGATCTTCTCCTTTACACGTACAATGCCACACCACCCACCAAGCAAATAATATATTTCAGCTTTTAATTTTTTTTTTTTTACTTATTTTTGTCATCGCATGAAAAAGGTAAATGGTTTGTTTTCCAAGACAGACTTTTAATACATATTTAGACATTTTACATATAGTAAATACAGACAATATTCACTGTTCATAGTTTTTAATTGCTATAAATGTATGTTTTGAGCATTTCATTTGATAATAGCTCTAAAGTGGTTAAGGAGTCCAATCAGTTCAACATGGCTGAATCACAGGAATGAGTTCCTCAGCTGAAATGCAGTCCGGCGCTCCACTTGAGTCATTGAGATTACTCCATGAGCAGCTGAAGATGTGATGGAAGCTCCTCCAGGGAGTTGAGCCGATGCTGTCGAGGAACATTATGCTTACGCTTGTTGTGTCTGTCTAATAGGAACCCATGTATGCCCACAGACCGGGAGGTGAGGTAATCATTCACGTAGTCGTCCCCGATATGAGCTACGCTAGCAGCTGGGGTGCCACAATTCTCAAGTGCCTGATTGAAGATGGCTGGATTGGGCTTTGCTATGCCAGCTTCCTCCGACGTTATTAAAAAGCTGAAATAAGACCGCAGACCACAAACATGCAAAATCCTTTCTAGGCGCCTGTCAAAGTTTGATACCACACCTAGCTTGAGTCCTAGAGAAGTACAACTCTCCAAAGCCTTCAATGAGTCTGGAAATACCTAAAACAAAAAAAACACAATGCATATTTAAAGTGATATTTATCTGCTGCTTTGTCTATAAATATTAACATTATACAAGTAACCCATCAGCTGTAAATATGTTTAGCATAGAGCCATGTTTGTGTAAATATAAGTTTCTTAAACTCATAAAGTCTTGATGTCAAAAAGCTCCTAAATAATTTCTGATGTCCTCTTTAAGAAACAGCATCAGTAGAAACAGGTTTCATTCATCGCATGCTGTCGCCATGTGTTACAAGTCATTTACCTCCCAGTTCTCTGCATTGCAGAAGTTATGATAAAGGTTGCTAGCCATTGTTTTCAGGAGCACTGGGTCTCGCACCCTGCACCGAGAGAACGTGTCCTGCACCACCCCCATCCACCAAGTCTGTCCATCCAGGCCGCGAGTGATGCCATAGTTTGGGTATCTGCTGGAATGGTGGCGATACGCCTGACGGAACGCGGCATCAACTTCAGGAGGACTGAGGCTTAAGCCCATTCGTTGAGCCTCCTTGCAGTACTGCTCTCCCACAGACGCACGCACCTTCAGGAGAGTGTTTGTTACATCCCACAAAACGCATTGCAGAGGAGCTCGCATCCCACCTACAGAGGAAACAAATATAAGGCAGGTCCCACAAAACACGTTTCATCAATGTTGCCTCGCCCTGTTATTTCTCCTGGAATGTGTTGGATTAACCAGCTCCATGTGACAATGTATAATAGCTGAAAACACTTTCGGTACAAACCAATCTTACTGCGCATGTCTGTGACGTCACCTATACGCGCTTCTGTTATTCCCGGAAGATAGTCGCAGAGAGAACTAGTCAATATCTGAGACAAACACGTTGCTGGAGATATTGAAGGGGGAGAGTAACAGCGCAAACGGGGGAAATGCGCGAAATAACGCTAAAGTTTCAAGCAGAAAAGGGCGGAGCGATGTTTTGTTTACAACGGAAGTCGCTATGGCTTCTTCTTCTATTTCCGGTATATTTTGTAAAATTGCGCATGTCAAAATAATTTATTCCAAAGTGTGATGCATGAACACGCAAATGCTAATCGGATCAATATATTTAGGATCCATGAACACAGTGCATCCGATCATAATTTTAATCAGAACTCTGATCGAATTAACTACATTTTGTCCATGTAAACGCAGCCAATGTCACGTTGGCTAGCCACATGAAACTTGGTTTTATTTCCGCAGCTACGTCCTAGTCTTTTTTGCACATGTTAGAAAACTTCACCAAAGAAAAGGAAATAGAAAAGTTGCACAAGTCTGAATCTTACCTCGGTTTCGTGCGTTAACCCTCGCTACAGTTCTGACTGAGACGATCTTCTTCGGGCATTTTATGAAGTTGGCAGTTTTTGGTTCAATGCCGCCACCTTCTGGTGTGGAGAGTGCATGGGCACTTCTTTTTCAAAAACTAATTTTAGCTAAACCGCTGTATTTAAAAAACAAAATCTATACATATAATGCTTGCTGATTACTTTTGATAGGCTGTTCGCACCACTGTGTGCAAACCTCACCCTTCATATGACGTTATAATGTTTTGTATTTATACAACCATCTCTTCAGCTCTTCTTTGATATGTGGGATTGGGCTATATTCTTCTGCCAGGTCTGTAAAGATGTAAACATTAACAGTCTTATATTTCAAGATTAATGTGATTCCTTTTCCTGGCGTTTATTGACTGGTGATTTTGGTGTATAAATAAAATCAATTACACCAACCACCGCTCATATAGTTGTGGTGCACTTACACCTCCGGAACGGCAGGAGGCAGTATATTCAAAGAGCAGCTACCTAAACGTACAGGCAGATGTAGGTGCGCATGCGCAAATGACCACATGAAGTTAGGACAGTTGACGCGGTCGTGTGGTATTACATTAGCTGTGACCCATAATTGTAATTTTACTAGTCGTCCAGAAATTGAGATGTTTAAAACATAATGGCAACTCCAGCTATTCGCATGTTTAGGAGGTTGGAGGGTTTGTTTTGTGTTTACAAGCCCCCCGGCGTCCACTGGAAACTCGTCCGGGATACTATTGAGACGCATCTTCTGACAGGTGAGGGTAACATACCCGGATGGGTATGGACATCAGCATTTAACAACGCGCAATGTCGGCGAGCATTGTCCTTTTGGATCCGTGGACGCAGTGTCGATAGCTGAGCCTGTACATTCGCCATCGTCCAGGTTTGAAGGCGACACCGGCCGCGCCGCTTCCTCAGGCGGTCCGCTTCCTGGCACGCAGAGAGGCAGACGCTGAATCCGGAGCAGCTAAAGGACTCGTCGTGTCTGCGCTCTCTCTGCCAGCGCTTTCTAAGCATCCTCTTGGTATGTGCGACCGCTTCACTGCTTATCTCCTGCCTCATCCGCGAATTGTTCACATAGTTCACGTAGTTTTCTTGAAAGCAAGTTCAGATAATAATCTTTTGGAACTGCAGTTCTCTTAAAAATCCTATTTAGATTAAAATAATTCAATTTGTAGTTTCCTATTTTTTTCTATTTATAGACGGGCATGTGCAAGTGCACACCAAATATTTATAAACTATTCATAGCTCTGATATAGTACAAAGTAAATAGATATCGCATTAAATAAATGCCACCAGAAAACAAGTAAACCGTTGTCCATTACAGATATGGATAAAAGTCCAAATAAATATGTAACAGAACTCCTTGACAGAGAATAGGCAGACCCATATTATCCTCTCTGCTCTCCAAACCAGCACCCTTGTGTCAACAGCAACTGTTACTGATTATTTTTGTGTTAGAATTGAACACTAGTAAATTAATTAGTATTATCAGGTTAATAAGGTCTATTGTTATTTTAATGTTCTTAGTTGCAGTCAAAATGTTTCCTTTGAAACCATCATCTGATCATATTTGAATAGACTATAAATCTGACCCATTGACTCATTGTCTTCATTTTCATATTGGCGCAGGTTGATAATGGATGCACTCATTTAATAACAAGACCATATTTGAGTGAATGAAACGTATCCTTTCTGTGTGTGTCAGTGACTGGACCGGAATTCCAGCATGTTAAAGTCGGAGTGGGACATCGCTTGGATGCACCGTCTTCTGGTGTTCTAGGTATGGTTATTTTGGAGATGATCATATGAGGAAAACCATTTTCAGACTGTGTTGTCTTTAATATATGTTGTGTGTGTGTGTGTGTGTGTGTGTTTATTCATTTAGTTCTTGCAATTGGAAATGGAAACAGGGCCCTACATAATTTCTACTCAACGCGAGTTACGAGGGTAATTTATGATTTATGCTGGTTTCATAAAAGATGCCGATAAGAAGCAGTGAAGATAGAATATTATCGATTTAATGCTGTTTGATGTGTTTCAGGATTACACTCTGGAGGGTGAATTTGGGACTGCAACACATGATTTCTCTCACACAGGCAGAGTTGTAGAAAAATCCACCTATGGTAGGAAATCTTGAGTTTTTTTCTGTACATGTTATTTTATTCACGTGATACGTAAACACGACAAGTGAAGTAGTATTATATTTACTACATGTATATGTCTATATATATATACAGAATGTTTGTGTGTATACGCACTAACCCTAAAACATTGTGTTCAACAGATCACATCACACAGGATAAACTGGACCGAGTCTTGGCGATGCTGCAGGGAGTCAATCAGAAGGCCTTGTTAATGTATTGTAGATGTTTAATACTCATTACATTTCTATAAACAGACCATTTTGGTTCCTACATCCCTTATTAAAGTTTTCTTTGTGCTGTATTTTTTTATACAAATACTCTTTGTGTATCACATCAGTCCACAAAGTAGCAGCAGAGTCACATCGCTGCATAATTATTCTTGATGCAGCCTAATGACCGTTTTGTTTTGTTTGTCTGGTTCAGGTATTCCAAAGTCGACATGCGCTCACAGGAAGCTTATGAGCTGGCTGCACGAGGCTTACTGGGTCCAGAAGGGAAATCGGCGCCCATTCTGACAGGCCTCCGTTGCATCCACTTCCAGCCTCCCAACTTCACTTTAGGCAGATAATCTTCAATTGAACACACAACTTCTCATTTCACACCATAAACTCTGCAAGTGTACAGCATGCTGACTGATTTTGTCTGATTCTCCTCTTTTCACACAGAGGTGCAGTGTCTGAATGAAACACAGAAATATTTGCGCAAAGTCGTGCATGAGATCGGCCTCGAGCTCCGTAGCACTGCGGTATGTAAAGGAGTTCGACGGACCAGAGAGGGCCACTTCACCCTGCAGGAGTCGCTGATCCGTCACCACTGGACTGCTTCTGACGTTAAGCAGGCTGTTGGAAAATACCACGCTTCAAAGAAAAGCAGAAAATCTGCACGCACAGAACAAGGTCCCAGTGTTACAACATCAGGTCATGATGCAATAGCAGCAGGTCAATAAAAGGAAATGTGGCCAACAGTCAGTGCAAGTCACTGGTAATTGATCCCTCACTGGTTTTTAAAATCAGAAAGGTTCAGATCGACGCAATTTGTAATGTCTTGCTTTTGTTTAACATTGAAACTTCTCTCCATTTATCAAACTCTAGCATATAATGTATGCTGTAATGCTTTTGCTTTTGGCAAAGTAATACATTTTCTAAACTTTAATATTAAAGTAATTTATCGTGAAGTGCCCTTTTTTACTGCCTGTTTACCGATGGTACCACTTGATCTTCTTTCAGTGACTCAACAAGAGATGAAAGTACAAAATGGTCACCACCATGTTTACAGGTTTTTGTATGACATGAGGAAAGAAGCAACACTTAAGGCTTGATATAATGATGTATCTGCCTTGTTGGTATGAATACCCATCTGGAAAAAGGTTGTTTACTGGTTTCAGTTGCTTCTCTGCCATTCTTTTAACATTAACAGCCAGAACTATATCTTTCACCTTGTTTAAGAACCATCTGATCTTTGTGGCATGGTGGCGCAGTGTGTCATGCCGTTGCCTCACAGCAAGAGGGTCCTTGGTTCGATTCCACCTGGAGTCTTTCTGTGCAGAGTTTGCATGCTCTCCCTGTGTCTGCGTGCATTCTCTGGCTTCCTCCAAAAACATGCAGCTTAAGTGAATTGGTGGAAGTGTGAGCACGAAGGGGGGTCTGCGATGAGCTGGCATCTCATCTGGGGTGTGCCCTGCTCCTCACCCGTTGCCAGCTGGGATAAACCAGCGACCCGCACTTTAGATAAGCGGCTGAAGATGAGACAAATATAATCGTCTTGTCTTCAAGATGAACGAATTACCGTAGTTCTTTCTTTACATTCATTTCATTATAAATTAACTAGAGTAACAGTGCCATACTTACTATCCCGAGTGTGTATGTGTTGACATTAAGTTGTAGATCACATAAAAACAAATACACATAAATGAAAGATGTATTCTGAGTGCACACAGAGCTCTGTTTTAAAGACAGGAAAGATGGCAAGAGGAACAGGTTCTTTATTTGACAGCATCCACACCATCTTACTACTGCTTTTTAAAGACAAATTCCTCATAACGCTGATCTGGAAGCTGTGAGACAAATGCAAAGGATGGAAATCCTCCTGCTCGATTTAAGGTAATATTCTTGAATATGAACGTGAATTGAATTTCAGTACAGCTTTAATATTCTTGAAGGAAAATAAAATATTAAAGGCAAAATGACTTCTGCTATCAATTTATGGACCAGCCAGTAACCAAGTAAAGCCTGCACCAGATACAGAATGTACATTAAGGTGATCGCTGAATACACATCAAAATACTTCACCTGCCAGGAGCATATAATATGTAATGACAGGAATATCTAAGCTCGTCCTCTAACTGAAGTTTGTGACAGATTATTCAGCAGCATCTTATTGTGTTTTTCTGTTGTGGCTCTTTGTGTAATGCCATGACTTCCTCTCTTGTGTCAACCTTCTGACTCAACGCCCTAGGAACAACAGAACAACACGAGCTGTCAGCACAATTATGTGGACGGACATACGTTCAAAAAGTCAAAGGGATGTGATTGATGGTGCAAGATAAAAGAAAAAGCCAGTGACATTGTCAGATATTTTACCTGGCCACAGTTTCCAGAGACTCAATGACATGTTTGCCTGTGGCAGCACTGCACTCCATGAAAAATAAACTGTATTCCTAGGAAGTAAAACTGCAATTTATAATGAGGCTTTTGTATTTTCCTAGGAGTTATATATATATATATTGTGTCAGATGATGCAACACGCCAGATCCATACCTTAGCAATTACTTTCCCCTCCTGAGTATCGACCTGCCGCTCTGCACAATCACACTTATTCCCAAGAAGTAAAATGGCCACGTCTTCTGCAGCGCCTTCCTGCAAAACAATATCATTAATATTATAAAAAATATTATATGAAAGAAATTGCTAAAATTTTACAATTGAGTAAAATTTAGTCTCAATATCTTGAAAAAAAAACAGCAAATGAAGTGTTGACTAAATACATTTTTTGATATGTAATAAACTTTCTCAATGCTGCAGTGAGTGTCCGGGCTTTACTTTTCATTTTTCCTTAAAGTCTTTCATATACTGTAAATTTTGAAAACATAAATAGCCACAAAGTTATAATGCACTGTACCTGAATACAGTCTGCCCAGTAGCTGACTGCAGTGAAACTTTGAGATGAAGTGATGTCATACATCAATAGAAAGGCCTGGGCTTTATGGAAAGTTTGCCTTGTGATACTGTGAAATCTTTGTCAGACAAAAAAAAAAAAAAAGGTATGCTTAGAGAGGATATTTACTTTAGACAACACAACAGTTGAATTCATTTCCTCATTCTTTTAAAGCTGAACATCATATTTGTGTTCTAAACATAGGAAATGCTCAGCTCAGAATCTAATAATCTAATATGAAAAGTGTGCCTAAATAATAATTTGATATGTAAAGCCAATCTAATAATTGTATGTATTATAGGATAGGCTACAATAAGAATTGCTTCTGCCTATTCCTTTTTTGGTTGCAATATATAATTTGTTTTGTTTAAGTTGTATTTTTTGTTTTAATCTGACAACCAAAATAAAATAAAACTCATCACTCATCACTAATAGTTCAGTCTGAAAAGCCTTGCCTGGAGTCTTCGCAAACACCTTGATACCATGTCCATGCTGAATTAAATATGCAATCTGAATAATCCAACAATAGTAAATGTGAGGGCATCCACCGCAGTGCATGTAATATGTCTGTTTCTGTCTCTGGGACATCACATAGCATGCTGAGGACTGCACTGTCCAAGAAGTTAGCGAAGCAAGCTTGTTACCATGCGGCACTCAAATTGAACAGGCAGTTCCTATTCTGAACTCATGGTGGCAGTGTCACGTAACAGAGATGTCTCTTAACTGCCATAAATCAAATTAAACAACAGAATATTTCTGTGCAACTTTGAAAAATGTCCTAGAACCGAGGAGTGAGAAATTGTGAGTATCTAGTTTTGATCTTATCATAGCACATTGCCTTTGATTACAAGCACCATATTTGGTGTGTCAATAATACACGTTGAAAGGAAACTTACCTCTCCTGACCTGCTGTATCCCACAGCTGGAGTATTACAGGCTTTCCATCAATTACCACAGTCCATATGCAACAGTCCAGTCCTGCAAGATGTATTTATATGACGTTATTTTGTATATTTGCACACGTTCATGGAATTACAGTAGGATACAGACCAATATCTTACCAACTGTTGAGGGTACATCCAATGAAAACGTCCCACTCTGAACTCTTTTCATGAAGGAGGTTTTGCCCACGCTGCTGTCTCCAACCAACATCACATTGTACGTGTTTGATCTATGAGCTGCTCCTGAGGAAGTAGCCACAGAAAGAATGAAAATGCCTCAGGTAATATGTTTGTTATCTGTTTATGACCAGCTCCATTCAGTGTGAGTGAGAGAATTACTATTCGGTTTACTCAAAGAAAACGTCTTTTTACCTTCTTGACCATGGCACATTTCAGCAGGAGGACGATGGATTGGAATCCCCTGCACTGGAGTCTTTTCACTATGAAATGATAAATGAACTGTATTAAAAGTGAATAAGCAACCAAACATAGCATATAGAGGCAAATGAAAGGTTGTTCACTTTCAGACATGCTGGGAATGTTACCAGGAACAGATGATTACATTTTTGCCATAATCCAGAAGAGATCCTGGATTCTGGATCACTTTGACATTTTCGGTAACATTGCAGTCAATGGAGCTTCAACATTTGTACCTCAATAACTCTGTTGATTATTGACCGATGTTTATGGAATTAGACACAGTCATGTAGGGTCGGGATCTCTATCTCACAGCAAAATCTCATCTAGTTCGGATCCAGAATGGAGTCAGTAAAAAAAATATTACATTTTAATAACATTGAAACCCCCATTATGGATTAAAAAATCATGTAACTGTCAGTGTTTACTGACGCTGATCAACACAGTGACATTTTTCATGGCTGAGGTTATAATTATTATTTCTTCATTGTTTTTCATAGCCAATGTGATTCACTATACCTCGGACTTAAATATTTAAGGTGGAAAGGGTGTATCGTTTCACTGATGGTTGGCCGACAGTCATAGGGGCTAAGGTTCCTTTGTTATAATAACCTAGCCAAGCTCATAAAGCCCGGGGTTCAGAAGTATCTTGGACTTACCTAATGGGCTTTGAGTTCTCTCCTGTGTTTGAGGGGCTGATGTTCCCTGATAACATCTCGCTACTGTCATTGACCTGCAAAGGCAAAAATATCTAAATCATAAAACTGGTGCGAGTCGAGTGTTTTGTCTTTGGCCTGACACATGATACAATTATTTAGTCAAGAATTGAAGAATTACACTTTGAAGTTGACAGGTTTCCTAGAAATAATGCTCTGACATTCAGACAGACATGTTTGTTATGGTGAAATATTATACGAGGTTTTCAAGAATTTGTGCTACTTGTACTTCCAGTGATCTAAGTAAATTGTAATACTACAGGAACTAAAATATGACATGTTCGAGATGGGATTCATGTACAGCAAATACCAACATATTTTTTTTATTATGCACTATTTTAATGTTGATGAACTGTGCAAAGCCCTGTTTCTTAATTAAAAGTAAAAGCAAGTAAAATACATAGAGCTCCATCATTAAGGACGAGAAGTCAGACACACATTTTTGTTCTCCTTTCCTCTGTGAGAAACACGGAGTTTGAGCTGCACGTTCCTCATTTTGTTATTTGATTCTTCTTGCAAAAACACTTTGACCAATGTGCAAGGGGTTTTATGTAAAAGAGAAGTACGGCTCAACATGGCCTAAATGTCAGGAAAGACACCGCCAATTGTCCTATAACGTCCATGACTGCTTCAAATCACAGAATCAGAAAAAGCTGTGCAACGATTCAAATGTTCAGGGAGAACGGTTCATTTCAATTATCTGTCAATCAGTTTAAGCATCACACTTCTTCACAATCAAAGATGCCCAAATGATTTGAACGCAAATGAGATTTTAAAAACATTGGGGCTTTTTTTTTCTTTTACTTACCTCTGACATCTTGTTCTCATCCATAGATTCTTCTTCTGATGTTTTTATGGAACTTTCTTCAAAAATGCTTTTGGCATCTCTCCCATATCCGGGTAACCGCCGGTGAGATCCCAGTTTTTTACTTCTCCCACCAGCTGTTGTTTCTGACACTTTATCATGTTTTGGAGAAATAGATGATAATGTAGGGAAACAGTAAATAAATAATGCTGCATTTCTAAAATCTGAACATTTTACTATTAGGATGAAGGCATGCGACTGACCTGTATGACTGCACTGCACTATTTCAAACGCCGTCTCTTTACTCCGTTCAGAGCCAGACTTGGAATTGACATCTCCAGCATTTGTTGCTACGCCTGTCGTTTCAACATCCCCATCCTTCTTTTGGTTGAAAGGTTCACCTTCGCTTTGTGATCTGATATTTCTGCGGGAAGAGC
Source organism: Brachionichthys hirsutus (assembly GCF_040956055.1). NCBI lineage: Eukaryota > Metazoa > Chordata > Actinopteri > Lophiiformes > Brachionichthyidae > Brachionichthys > Brachionichthys hirsutus. The sequence continues at coordinate 7,099,698 of NC_090904.1, read as the reverse complement.
CCATTTTTCTTCTCCTGTTATCCAAATGTAAATTGGAACTTGTATTCTTCATCTCAACCTTTTTATCGAGAACTCCTTCGTTCCCGTCGTTCAGTTCTTGTATGCAACCCTTGTCATCTTTGTGCTCTCGTCCAGCTCCTCCTCGGACTTCAGACTTCGCTATTTCCCACTGTGTCACAGCCACTGGGGCTTCTGCTGATTTCAAAGCTTCGTCCTGTGGTAAGTTTGTAATTTCAGCATTATGTGTCGCCACAAAGCTCTGTCCTGTGAAAGCGTTATTTGTAATATTCTGAGTATTTGAAGACTTCACTGAATTCATCAGGCCACTGTTTCTTTCAGCAAGCATCTCATTGTCTGGAAAGTCACTCAGTTGTGCCGGCTCCATGTCAACATCTACATTCCTCTCACTATGCAGTGTGTCAGCTACCTGAACAGGCGTAACAGGATTAACCACTTCATCGCTGAAGGAGGCAGATTGCCCAGGATAGAGTGCTGCAGACGTCTGCAGGGCCAAGGTACTTCTTTGTCCCTTGTTGTGAATGACACCTCTTCCATTAGTCTCCTGTTGTCCTTCACACAGAGGATTCAGTGACGGCTTGAAATCTTCATTCTCTGACGCCTTTGGTGACTCTTTCACCTCCATCCAGTCAATGTTTTTATCAGCTTCCATATTTAATTCTCCTTTTTTCATTTCATCTTCATTGTTTATTCTCTTCTCTGGTTTTTTAAGTCGAATCCACTGAGTGTGTCCTACTTTTGTCCCCTTCTGTTTTGATATTCCTTGCAAATTTTCAGTATCGTGTAAATCAATTTTGACCTCAGTATTTTGCTGGCTGTTACATTCATGCACTACGTCAACATCTTTCATAATTTGCAAGGTGTCCTTTTTCTGTCGCAGAACAATTTCTTGTGCAGGCTGGTCTTTTCCATCAGATGAAGATCCTTTCTCAGGAGGATCCAACGTGTCTGATTTTGCATTGACATTGCAGTCATGAAATGAGATATTCTCCATGTCTGGATCATCTTCTGGTGATTGCATGAAGTCCATTTTAACTTTGTCATATCCTACACTTTGACTTGACTTCTCTGGATCTTTGGTCGTATTCTTTTCCTCTTCATTGATTTCCTTATCTTTTTCCATAGGTTCCACTTCTCGATCGGTGACAGAGTCCTTGATATGGGTCCATTCTTTATTTCTCCGGCTAGACCCCAGTTTTCTTCTGTTCCTCTTATCACTTGAGCATGTGTGGGTTTGATGGACCTTTTGTACTGGTGTTAGCTTAACTGCATCTTCATGTATGTCATTTAGAAAATCATCTGGACTTAACTGTAAACCTGACGTGGACTGGTCAAGTGAGCCACCATGTGACTTTCCTTTGATTTGACCAACACCTGCAGTCTGAGCAGTGGTTAATGTGTCCCCTTGTCCTAAGAGGGTTTCCATTGATGTTTCCTGCACATCCTTCTCTGTTATTAATGAACATATTTTTGCTTCAAGTAGTTCATTATCCTCAGCATTTTTAACAATTTCACCTTCCTGTCTGTGGTGCAGCTCAGTAACAATGTCCATAGCATACTGTCTTCCTTTATTTCGATGGCAGCCTTCATCTTCCAGCTGAGACTGGAGATCCAAACAACCTTTTACTTCTGATTGCAGACTTTGTAAACTAGACGCCCCTGCTGCAATGACGAATCGATCCTCCTGATTAATCGCTTGTCCAACAATGGGCTTTATTTGACATTCACACACCTTATTTTGTGCATCTGCTTTTTCTGTGCTACGAATCTGTAGTTCGTTGGCATCATAATATTCCTCATTTGAGCAGTGCAAAAATGTAAAACAACTGTTTTCTTTTGTAGTTTGTGCATCACGCCTGTCACCAGGAAGCACATCTTCTTTCTTGGTAAGATAATCATCAGCATGTTTCACTATCGGTTCTCCTCCGACTTGGTTGAGAGTCTTATATGCCTGATCCGAGCCTTCTCTTTGTAAGGCACTGAGCTGTAGTTTCTTGGCATTGAATGTGGAATAATCATTTGCATGGTCTAAAGCTGCAGAGCGACTCACTTTAGTATGATGCACATTCTGTTCAACAGGATTAGAATCTTCCTGCTTAATAACAGAATCATCCCTGTTCAGAATCAAGTTAGACTGACATGTGTCACTGACTTTCAGGTTTCCAAAAGTTATTTCATAGTTTCCTGTGTTGGCCTCCTGTTGATGCAATGTGTGTACAACAACCCCTGAACACACATTTGATGTTGAAAATATGTCTTGCTTAACATCGTATTTCCGTTCAGTAATTTTCCTGGGGTTGTTTTCATCTGTGGTTAGCGCTGCTGAGACGGAACACCGTTTCGCAACTGAATCTACATGCGATTCACTCGCCAAACAGCAGCCTTCTAAATTCCCTTCCTGCTCCAACAGTTCACCATTCTTGTCTTTTTCTTTTGTAGGACAGACATCACAAGGTTCTTCTTCCATCAACTCTGTAGAAATTGATTGGTCAATAAGTTGTCCATGTACTGGGGGACATAAACGTACATTTAAACTGGTCAAGTCTGAGATGTGAAGAAGTGATTTTTCTCTGACTTCATCACTTACAAGATTGTGAGATTTATGAGTTACTTCCAGCGTTGTTCCTACTAATTCGGTCTGGACTACACCATAATCCGTGTCATTTTTATCTTTGTCTGCATGAAAATATTCACTTTTGGAAATAACATTTTCTACATCAGCCGCCAGAGAGTTTGTTTTAATGGAGTCTTGAATCTGAAAAGAATCAGATCTAGTGGCTGAATACAAAGAGGTGTCAGGCTTTGCAGGCAGATGTGGCTTGCAGCCTTTATTGAATTCTTCCTTCCTGTAAGTTTGTATTAACGGCGACATTTGTGCTGCTTTGGGGGTTTCATAAGTCCCGCTCCCTTCCTCAACATCTTCTCGAGGTTCTACCGAGTTCTTGATATTTCTTCGACTAGACCCGAGTTTTCTTCTGTTTGCTGTGAGTTCTGTTGAATGTGTATTTTGAGTTTTAACTTGTGACTTTCCATGATCAGCAGACACATGCAATGTGTCAGTACTTTCTCCTGGGATGACGAGTGCTGCAGTAGTACTGCCCAATTGGTGGAAGTTGTCCGCCACAGGGGTCTTACTTTGGCTTGCTAGCCGTCGACGTGAAGCAATTCTTTTTTTCTTAGCACTATGAGCTGACATGACTTCTTCTCTCCTGAAGCGCGAGACATTTAATCAATGACTCTCCAAAATAAAATGTACATTCGCCTCTTTGTATCATGCAACTGAATTCAAGAGACGTTCGTGTCTGCCACAGTCAAATCTCAAATTACAAATAGGACACAATGTTAATACACTGTTCTCAAACAAAAAAACAATTTATTCTAATTCCCTTTTAAAACTACGACAATATGAAATAACTCGGAATCAAGAAATAAAGCAATTAAAAAACAAATATTTGCCTTTTATAGAAATGTTAGAGCATGTGCTTACCACTGCAATCTGGGACCTCTGTCTCACAAGAACGTCTTCGCAAAATCAACCTGAACGCCTGCTACATTTCGCAATTGCTCCTTCTGCAACTATGACTGGCAACTTCCTGTGTGGGTTGCGCTTGCAGCTTTTGTCAACAGCAATAACTAGAGGTGATCGAATTTCCTTTTAAATCATACTAAGGTCTGATTATAATGCATGGTGAGGTTTTAAATAAGATATATTGCAAGTTTGCATAATTCTTCAAGACAAAAAAAAACTGGACAAAAAGGCATCTGTCACCATGGAGAAACATTTAATGATTCAAGTTTTTTTTTTTTTACTGCATCAGCACAAAATTTAAGGCCAGTGAAGCAAGCATATTTGAATATAATGAATGGCAAGTGATTTATGTAAAATACCGAGTACAGATGAAGTTACACATTTCAAGAGTAGCCTACAAATGAAAGCTCCAGTATTTACAACATTTTCACCGGAATAATGTACTAACATAACTAACTGGCAGTAAGTTAAGAGTCAACCACTGATTAAAAAACAAAAAAAGAAAAAAAAAACATTAATTACATTAACTTTAATTCAACAGTTAAAAACAGGTTGGTAATGTAAAACTAAATTTAGTATTTGATTCCATATATCAAGGGAAAGACAGAGTTTGTTTTGAAATAAATTTAAATCAAAGACTGCTCCTGTAAAATGGGAAAGTATTGCCATGATAACTTCTCATGTAACATAGCCAATATTGTCTTAAGATGGCAACCAGTGAAAAAAGAAAAGAAAAAAGACTATAAAAATTTGTATCCCCCCCCCCCCCCCCCCCCCAACTACAGCAGGATCCTGCAGATGAATCATTATTTTGTGTCTTCATTTCCTGTCAGAAGGAGAACGACTGAAAAAAGGGGAATACAAATATTTTATTAATAAATACAGTATAATATTAACCAATAATATGTCAACTTACCTCCTTGACCTTGAGAAGGATCTTGACCTTTTATGATTCTTTTCTCTGGAGAGAGACCGATATCGGCGTCTGTCTCTTGAACCAGACCTGGTTTGCAAAATCAAGAGAACAATTTCCATTAATTATCGAAGACACTGTTAATAACCTAAGACAGTGCACGAAAAAAAAAGTTGTTAAAAGCATACCTGCTGCGACTGCGGCTCATGCTCCTCTTCTTCGGAGATCTATGGTGTAGACGTTGTTTTTGTTTATAAAAAAAAAACATCAAGAAAAGACAGTTTAACTTATTAACGTACCATTTGGTATCCTTAAAGAGACATCGTTACTCATGGAAATGTGCACTTAATTCCTTGCCTGTTAATACAGGGGATCATATGCAGTCATGAACTGCAACAAAACCAACTCACTTAAAGGAAACTTTGTCCAAAAGAGAACCAATCATGGAGTCAAATTTCAAAATGTCAAACAAAATCAGGGCTCGACATTAAGGGTTGCCTGGAGCAAACACCGCATTAAACATGTTGAATTTAAATAATTAGGATAAGCTGGCAAAAGATCATTAATGAGCATTTTTTCCTCTGATAAAACTCTTTCGACCATCACTGAGGAACACAGCTTAAATTACTCTTGTACTGTACTCCATTTCACTTTTACTTCAAAGAAACCTGGATATAAAATACGTTGTAAATAAAAGGTATTGCGATTCAATCCCTGCAACTTATTAAACTGAATATTTATGCTAGAATGCTGCAAACTGGGGCACTTGAGGTGATGTTTCATGGAAAGCAGTGATAATAGTATGACGTCAAAAAGTACATTTTTTCCAATCAATATCATTCAAGATGGCTTAATGTCGAGCCATGAAAATGCATTCAGCAGCTCAATTACGAACACCAGTTTTTACAAAAATGAATAAAAAATTGAATGATGACAAAGTTCCTTCACCACAACTTTTAATCTCTAGGTCTCTGAAGCTCTGCACTGAAATTTCTCAATTACCTAATTGCTGAGGGACAACTGTCAAACAGCTTTGAAAACTAAGTTAATCATAAATACTACAAAGAGCAGGATAAAAGCAACTTACTATTTTAGGGGATTTGGACAAGATAGAAATGGCGCAAGGAAGCCAGACTGATGGTGAGGGAGGTCGAATTGTAGAGAGCATTTGCCACATGATGCAAATGTTGGCGATATGAAGTTGCCTGGTGGCTGGTTGGAAGGGATGGTTGTAGATTTTCCCTGCCTTTTTGGGGGGGGGAAGATGGGTAGGGATGTAAGCCAAGGGCTGTTCCCGTTGACACGGTAGTTGTGTGGAGAATAACAAGAGTAAATACGCTGATTGGTTGATTATGTGAAGCGGACCGCTGCCGATTGGGTTAAGGTTGGAGGAAGAAGAGGAGGAGGATGCTGGGAACTGCATGCTCAGGAACCAATAGGTTGGTGAAACCTGACGAGTGGTGGTGCGCCTGGGTCATGTGACAACACCAGCCTGGTCAGCAGCCACATGATGCTGAAAGAGGACTAGTTGACTGATTCAGATGGTGAGAAGCGTGGTGGTGACTCTGCAACGGGGTTCAGTTTTATTAATAGATGTCAACTGAACTCAGAAAGAAAACAAAGTTTATAGCTGCATAAAGTAATTCTAGAAAGTATTTAAAATGCCGGATGGATGATCAGGTGCCAACTCTGCCTCTAAAGATGTCACTGCAAAGCAACATCAGTCTTGTGGAGCTCGGTCATTTTTCACAGATGTAAGATAAAAAACAGTTTAAAAATAGTCAAATGATCATGCCAGACTGACGATTTAGCTGTGAAAACTGGCACAGATAAACGAAATAAACCTGAAATCATTCAAATGCGTTCAAAATATATCCCACGACTCAACAGAGCAATATTAAGAAGCGTCATTATCAAATCAAATCCTAAAGCATCCAGATATACAAATTAGATACCGATCAAATAAATGTGAATGCATGTTCATGTTAAAAGAATTTTGCTAACATGATGTGCAGGAAAGCAAATACAGTTCAAACATCTTAGGCCATAGTGACAACCAATCAGAAACCTCGCCTCCTACTTGGCTTAAAGGTTTTAACAGGCCTTAAACGTGAAAATAGAGACATACGAGAGGTTGCTAGACTTAAACAGATTAGGTAATAAGGTAATGTTTACCGTGTTGGGAGATGAAATATTCTACGTAACTTCTGCATTCAAAAACACTGTAAATAAATGAGAGGAAAATCCATCTTCAGGAAGAAAGTATATACCTGCGTCTGACTGGAGGACTGCGTCGCCGGAAGTCGTCACCACGAGGACGTCTATTCCAGGCTGGAGGAGGACCACGACTCCTAGAGCGCTTTTGCCCAGTGGATAACTCGACACGCACTCGGCAGCCACAGATGGATCTAAGCAAAATGTTAACCATTAGACGGGACTGTTAAAAGAAGATCACACCCCCTCAATAATGTGCCGAGTATTACCTGCCATCCAATTCTCTCACAGCATCAGAAGCGTCTCTGTGATCTTCAAACTCAACAAAAGCAAAGCCCGGGGGGTTCCTGGCAACCCAAACACTTCTTAAAGAACCGTAGTATCCAAACGTTCTTTCTAACTCTGTCTTGTTTCCATTGCTTCCCAGATTTCCAACATAAACCTTGCAGTCAAGGGGGCAATCCCGATGAACAGCAGGCTCTAAAAGAACAAGACAAAAACAAGACATGACAACGGTTGTGTATGCATAATTGGTCATGCATCACGGTCTCAGCTGATAACTGACAATTCTAGATTTCTGATCAATTTGAAGATTATTGAGAGATACAAAAAAAAATAGATGGCAGAATTTGACGTTAAACGAGCTCTTTTAAATGTAAAACTATGGAATTTCTATTTTATGTTTTATTAGAGGCGTATTCTTTTTTGGGGGGTGGGGGGGGGCGCGCTTTTATCTTACCTCCCATTTCAACAGGTGCAGATATCTCGTAGTTAAGTCTTACGATCAGATAGATGAACCTGAAAGGAAAGGACACTCAACAATTATTACGGCGTGTTGACATTTGTTGCAAACTACTTAAAACACGAGGAAATTGACATGATTTAAAGCTACCCGATTCAGGGTCGATATATGAAACTCACTCCACATCTGGGGACGTCTCTGTTGTTTTTGTTTTACTATGGAGCGTTGCGGATGTTTAACTACAGACGTCCTGTTCATAAGTGCAATGCGTGACGTAAGCGGTAACATCAATAACATTAGCGTGTTTGCTAAGTGGCTAGTAAAGACACATTCTAATGTCGGTTGTGTGCATTGCCAACCCGCCTTTAGCTAACAACGTGGTGACAAGGATAAGATTCGTTAGCTTCTGCCTACGAGCGGGCCGAGTAACGTTAGATATTCGGTTATTTCTAACACAAATTGCCTGATTTATACAACCACTACACAAAAATGATTTTTACGTCCAACATGGCTAACAAATAGTTACGTTGGAAATATTCAAAAGAAGCTACACAACCAATTGCTTTGTGTTAGCTTTTAGAGTATGGTTGCTAGTCAATTTTTGCGTAAGGATTTATCACTACGAATAAGTAAAAAAAAGAAAATTAACTCAAAGTCCATCAGAATACAAGATATACAGCTCACCCGTTGACAAAATGCAGTTTTTCTGTTTGTTCTTTCAAATGAATCAACAGATTTCACACCGCCCGATTTGAAGGAAGCTTGGCTGGTATAACCGGTAGTTACAGAAGAAGCCCGCATCCTTCTTCTTTGTACCAAAGATGAACGTTTGATGTGTATACCGCCACCTACTGCACCGGCATGGAATGCACTGAGCCCAATACAGTATTTATTGTCCATGGTTGTTAAAATAGAAATATGTACTGTAAGCAGATTTCCTTTCACAATAGGACATTTATAATTACGAAATTTATAATTACGACATATATAGCCAGTTTTAAGTTCATTAAAATGTAAAATGCATTGCAATGCGTATCAACTGTGTATGCAACCACTATCAGAATGTTTTCTATTCAAACACCGCAGAGGATAAATAAGCAGTGAGACATTTTATTTTTCAACCTAATAAAACTTTAATAAACAGCAGAACTCACTGTACCTGTCAGAGTAATCTAACCTCTAACACACTAGCCCGCAATAATACCCACTATCACGAAGGCTATACTGCATAGCAAAGTTTCTGTTGAAACTCTTATTCATTATTGATTCAATTGAATGGTAATTATGGCAGTATTAAAATTATATATTGTGGTATTGGTGAAAAGCATTGTATTAAACTGATTCATATTTTGTCCACCCTATTTGTACCAATGAAAGTAACAGAATAACCTTTGTCTAGATCTATTTCGATTTTATACATATACTGTATATCTAATTTATTTTTATGTTATTTATTTATTTATTGGGGGGGGGGGGGGGGGGATTGCTGTATAAAAATGTAGTATTTCCACTACTTATTCAGTGCATAGAAAAATATTATATTTCATTATGTTTTACAGCTTGGAATTCTGATGCTATTCTTTTTATATTTATTTATAGAAGAGGATTATGCCACTGTATGCAACACAGCTCCCCAGAACACAAACAAAGAGCATTAAGTTGTTGAGCTTTACTTTTGTCACAGTGTGCCTGCTGACATCTGAGTGAGTGTTTCTCAAAATAGTCCTCAACATTTGTCTTTTATATCACTAAAGGAAGATTTAAGGTCACCTTGACTTACCAGTATACCCTGCTGCCATAGTGTTTTTGTGCTACCACTCAGAGCAGTGTTTTTCAGGACAGTACAGCACATTCTGTTCTCTTTCACTTCCTGATGACCGTGCACCGTGGATCCCTGATTGAACACACACGCTTGCGCTGGGTTACGCCAAGACACTCATTCGGATGGAAAACTCTCACAACTGTTTGTCAGATTTAAGTACCGGTACTTTTGTACAGAATTTGGGAAATGTAGAAATTATCAAGTGGCCATTTTTGTTTTAATTTTAATAAAGAATATAATACTTTTTTTTAGTCAGCTTACCTTTCTTACTAAGCAATAAGTGGCTAAAGCTATGAAATATATGTATTACTTACCATCTAGGATCCTACTTTCTATTCCCTAATTACAATTTTGTATTTTTTAACACCAGATTGTTATTTTCATTTATGTTTCAGGAAGGAAAGAAAATATCATTTGACCACATCTATTCACACATGTCAGTTCAGATGGGTCCTGGTGTTATTTGATTCCAAGACCAGAGCTGACCTGTCTGTACATTTTTGTTCCCTTTACTCGTTGAATACGAATGCGATTATCTAAGTCAGTGGAACCCACTTTCTGCCTTTAACTGATTGCCCAGACGATTACTCATCTAGTTGATTACATCCCTGTTGATTTGCGGAATCAGGTTTACTTGTCTTGTGTCATCTTTATAATGAAGGGGATCATCATGTTCTCTTCAGTTGCCGCCTGGAAGTCTGCCCACAGTGTACAGTGAGTGTCCTCACCACCATTAACTGCAGGATTCACCTAGGAAATAAAGTTTTAAAAAAGACTAGAGTTGTAATACTTCCACACAAATGATCCTTCATGAATCATATCATTGATCACACTGAGAACTGATTCTGTTTTTTTAAAGCTTTTCCTCTTTTAAATGCAAAATTATGATGAACATTATTATAGGCAACAACCATAAAACATGCTGTGTTGCAAACATCCTGCATGTTACACAATTGAAAAGAAAAACCATAGCTACATTAAGAATTTCACTGGAATTTCAGCTGATTTTTCCACACCAGTGTGAATCAACAGTGTATGCAACCAGTATAAAAAGGGTTAATATTCAAACACAAGCAGATAAATAAGCAATGTGAAATTCAACCACTTGATGTCCAAAGTCTGTTTTTAAATCCCAAAAAACAAAAAGTTCAGTTATAGCACCATGATCCAAATCATATCATAATATTGAAACACAACTTCTGCTATATGTTAGCATTCATCAAATGACCACATATGTCAGAACTAGCGCTTGATCTGCCTTTCTCTATCGAAACCCCCTTCGTCTTTCTGAATTCTTTACTCAAAGTATTATCAATGAAGGCATGTCCTGACAATGTATTAATGTACACAATAGATAAACAATCTGATTCATTTGATTCGAGGCATTTTGAGAACCGATTACTGAAGACCAAGTTTATACTTCAAGTAGTCAGCTCACCGATTAGGAAAGACTCCCCTTACTGTCCTTTACACTGAGTATCTTTACTTGGGATTTTAGCTTAAAAAGTTAGTCTATAAAAAACTTATTCATTACTTGTTGTGTGGGTTGTATAGGAAGCAAAATTGGGCAACAATATATTAGGTAACTAATTAGTATTATGAATATATATTTATTTGCCCTAAAACACATTTTCCTATTTATCAGGTTCAGGTTCAGATGGTACTTGTGTTCTTGTGTGATATATATATAAAAAAAAATAGGGCTAATAGCCCATAATCATTTTTTTGTTTTGTCGCTTCTTTTGCAAATTTTAGACACAAGCCACATTTTTAGATAAGTAGTTGTGGCTTTTGATATTTTCAAACATATATTCATTGTATTTTGTTTGGTTTACATGGAAACATTTTTATTTCATGAAAAAAATAACTACGTTTAAGAAGTTGTTCCTTTTAGTATTAAGATTTTTTTTTCAAATTATATTTAGTTTCCTGTGGAAAGGTGATTTTAAGCCGCACAGAAGGACTAAAGGTGACCATATACTGATTAACATGTACATCTTTTGTAGGATTGTATATGACCTGCTGTAATGGATTTACTGCTTGCTATATTTGGAGAAAGATTAGATTTATTGTTTTTTTTCACCTCACTGTAATAAACACTTATTTATACCATGTAAAAGTCACAATAAATGGAAATTAACAGGCAGATAGACCAATCATAAAATGCACATTTTTGTAAATTCATGCTTTCAATGACAGAACAATTGTATCTATTAAATATATATAAAAACAACAACAACGGCTTCACATTAACGTTAAGAGTGCGTCTGTGTGCTCCTCGCCTGCTGTCCGGAGCTGCAGGTGACGCAGCCCTGCCGGGGGGAGGCGTGTTGTCAGCGGAGCGGCAGAACAGCCTGCTGCGGTACAGGCTGTTCCCAGAGCAGCTCGGCAGGGAACGGGTTACAGATCAGACTGTCTATCTGGAACACGGTGTTCTCGTGAGCAGCGGCACAGCCACAGGACAGCCGGAACATTGTGTTACTTTGTGGCTGCTTTCCAAGACCTGCCCCCCCCCCCCCCCTTCATTGTACACTAAACGCCCACAGCAACTCCTCACTGCCTTCCTCTCAACGCTCGCTCACAACTCTGCTTTTGGAAGTCCACGCTTTACCGGGGGGCAAAAAAGCCCCCAAAAAGGGAGTCACAAAGTATAAGAGCGTGGGCGGAACACCCAGTAATCTGGATTGGAAGAGCGATTAAGGAGACATTAACAATCTCATCGGGTCGGAAGACACTGGCTCAAGCGTCCCGCAGACAATGTGAGTACCTTATGTCCTCGTTAGTCCCGGGTCTGACAGACTCAATTTAATTATATATTATATACATATATATATATATTACTGACACAATAGACGCTTTCCATTAATCACAACGATCAACGATCTTCTTTTTGTCTTGAGGTCTGAAAATCTCCCATGGAGTCAGAGAGAAAACAGAAAACATTAAATGCTTGAATAAACAGGACGCCAAGCCAAGGCGAGGTAGTCTCATTATGAGGTGTCCCAGGGTGGATGTTGATCGCGTCACAAAGGGCATGTGAGGTTACAGCCCTGTAGTTCTGCTTTCTAACCCTGTCGCTGTCAGTCTGCATCATTACCTCCTGCTTATTCTTATTCATTCCATGGCAATGTCGAGAATGTCGTTGGTCTTTTTAATCCGGCCCGCCGAAATTGTCCAAATGATATTATTATTAATTAATTATCTTTCATTAGAATTAAACCTCATTCATTTTGCCTTTTCCCTGTAATGCTACCTGTAAAAGGCCAAATCCTTTCATGTCATGGCTTTTCATGTCATGTCATTTATGTTAGTTCACACAAACACCCCATCCATCGGCTCCTGGCCCGGCTCCGCTGTCACAGTTTAGAATCCATTGTGGCCCGCGAGTCAATAAGTTTGTCCACCCCAGCTTTAATTACATCTTGTAGAAGAGGAGGTCCCACAGACGGAGACATGTAATTAAGACGAAAACAATCACATGAAAACACGGCATTGTAATCCTGGCAATCCATCCAATCCAGTTGAATTATTCACTTATTTCAAACTAGGTACACCGTAGGTCTGTCCTACTTTAGGATTTCCACATGTCCTTAAAGCAACTTTCAAGCTTTGTTTTTAAATCCCTCTTGTGTGCTTGTCAGGCAAGAGTACTTGTCAGACAATGTTGTGCTTCAGGGTGTCATTTTGTGAGCTTGTCAAACATTCATAGAGAACAGATGTGAGACAGAATGTACAGATACACTGTGTGCATCGGTGAAGGTCTTTGCCTCGTTGTTCTCTCTTCCTGCATTCCTCTGTGGGCTGTTAAGCCCTATGAACGGCCAACATGTCAGCACTGTCCATGTTTGCGTTTGAGTTCCCCGTTCTACGTTTAAAATTTGCCGGTTAAGTCATAATATTGATGTAATGATCATCTCTTAATGATAATGCTATTTAATTGAAAACACAATCGCTCTTAATTTAAATTCACATGTCTTGCTAATTTAATCTTGAAGGGTTTAAATCTCATTTTCACGAAGATCCTGACGCTGCATTGAATGTGTATTGGTCTCAAAATAGAGAAGAAGAGAAAAAAAAATCAGTATTTGTCAGCTGGAAACCGCGAATAGAAGGAACATTGTGTTCAAACGCATGCGCAAACACGTGCTTACAAACACACACACACACACACACAATCATGTGCTCCAACGCTTGGAACATGGACAAGGTGTTGCCATAGGAAACGCAGACATTTTGACCTACGCCTGCGTCGAAGAGACGCTTTGTCTTTCAGTTTGGAAAATTGAAAGAGCAAAAATATAAATCTTGTAGATATCAGTGTGACAGATTTTTTTTAATGGTTTTACCTTGTAGGTCAGGGCACACAATGGAGGTGGTGCCACTGCCTGAGCACTCACTGTTCCAAAAGAGTTTGATATGTTTCTTGATAAGTATCCAATTTAGGGAACTTATTGCCAAGTTGGTTTCATCTCAGACCAAGCTTTGCTGCTTGGTTTTCATACAGGCTCTTTAAGAACCTAATCGCCATGGCAGGATATCCAAATATTTGATCATGGCCATCAACGGCATCTGGGAAGTCCTGAAAGTGAAAAGTGGTGGAAAATTCTGGGAAACTGATGCGCGGGAGGAAAAGTTTTGTAACATTAAAGGATCACTAGAATATTACTAAGTGGCCACAAGAATGTCTGCTGAGCTGATAAATGCGAGTTAGACTTAATTTATGCAGACAAATTAAGGATCATTTATTTAAAAATAATGACTTAATTGTACATAACACTTTATATATATGTATGTATGAATATACAGTACTATGTGTGTGCATTATGCATGAGTAAAATATAAACATAATAAATAATATGCAAACAAATATAAATATAAGAAGATTTAACGCCATGTTATTGAAGTCATCGTCATACTTTCTTTATCACGTTTCTAGTTATGCATTTCACATGTGGGCGATGAGATGAGGCCCTGAAGAGTGCGGCGATATCTGTGCTAACATGACTCAGGGCAGTAAAACAAGCTGTTGCTTTAAGACATGTTCCATAAAATACTATTACAAGTTACATAATGCGGAGGAGGAAAAAAAGAAAGCGATTAACGTTTGGATCGTGTAGATGGTGTGCATGCAGAGTATTGATCAGAAGTCATGATTTTCCAGTTCAGCTATAGAAATTAGATTCTTGGTCCATTCTTCTAGCTACAAGTTTGTGCCAAACTGAGCACGAGACACGAGGACAGGTTATTGAGGATGCTCAGTTTGCTAATACGTAAGCATGTGTATTCATCATTTCCACAGAGTTACTGTGTGATGCCCACTCGCAGAAATGACAACTGATCAGGATCTGCCGATAAATGCCCAATCATCTACAGCCCTGTTTCCGGCAAATGGCATTGATGTAACATCAAATAAAGACAAAGGAGTTATCAAGGTATTTCATCACAATGGTTTGAAATCTTAAAGTATAGCGGTAAGCAGTTCGACATGGTTGGGATTCAATTGTTCCACCATTTGTCACCCAGTTCCGTCGGGAGCTCACGGGTTCTTTCTCCTGAGTGTTGTCTGTTTGTTGAACTGGAAGCTTGTTGTTCCTGTCTGCAGATTGTGACGCATCAAGGGTTGGATGGAGATCGGCCAATGATTGGGGACAAAGTGACCATCCACTACACTGGAAGGCTGCTGAATGGGAAGAAGTTCGACTGCAGTCGGGATCGCAAAGAACCTTTTTGTTTCAATGTCGGTAAGGGTAAGTAAGTCAGTGACTCCATGCAGGACAACCAAACCTGATTCTTTTAAATAACTCAATAGTAGAATATTTTGGAAATGTGCATTATTTCTATTTATAATCTCACTTCTGATTGGAGTCAGGCTAGATTTATCTCTAAATGTCTCCTGACTATAGATCCATTCAGCATGCGACAGAGTAGCTGTTCCAGAAAAATGAAAAAGTGCTTTTCCCAAAATGTCGAGCTGTTCTTTTAAATTCTCAAATTTCCATTACTTTGTAAATTGTAAATCATATTTGAGCCAATTTTACAAAATCGCTCTCTTTTCTCACAGGACAAGTCCTCAAGGCCTGGGATAGTGGCGTGTTGTCCATGCAGAGGGGTGAGGTGTGCACGTTGCTCTGTAAACCTGAGTACGCTTATGGAACTGCGGGTAATCCCAACAAAATACCTCCCAGCTCTTCAGTAGTGTTTGAGGTAGGTGAAGTATTTTGTGCCATGCATTATTTCTGCGCACGTTGGCGGATGATCATCTTGGGGAGCATATATGGAATTATCTTGTGATTAAAATGAACTGCCTATTCTATTTTAATTCACATCAGCCAGAGTAGATCTGCCACCACTCTGCAGCATCAGATACCGAGGGTTAACTGTGCATTGCGTACAGCTACACCGACATAGAGCCACAATGCAGTAGAAAGTCTTCCACACTAACAGCAATGATAATAACTGTACCTTGAATGGCTTACAGCAGAGTCCCTACCTCTGCCAAGGCAGAATGAATGGCTTGCATTCCCATCCTCTCCCTCTCACAAAGTTTTGTGGAAATCCATCCAGTTTACATTATAAGGGGAATAACCCCACCCACCCCCCTAGAATTTGCCCCCTTATATAAAACTGCATGAATGCCACTTCCCATCTTTTTCAGTCTCATGAAAACCTGCCTTTTCATTTTTGTATTATCCTGCTCAGAATAAACAAAGAAAGCTTGAACAGCAGACACGTGAACACGTCCAATGAGACGTAAAGAATAAAATGATCTTTCAAAACTATTGTTTCTCAAGGTGGCTGATGACAACAGTTTGGATGAAATATAGAAACGCTGACAACCAATCAAAATCCATTTGTGCAGTTCTTAGAACGCTGCTTTATATATTCTCAGTCCATTGAGATCTGTCCCCTTTAATGGTTGCCAGGATGCTGTTCTGCTACTGTTGACATTTGTCTTTAAACCAACTCTTGGAGCGTTGCATCACCAAACTTGTTTCACATGGCCTTTGTTTTGTTCACATTTGCACCATACCACTCAGCAGGTCATACTTATTGTTTTCCTTGTTAAGCTGCTGACTTGTCTCAAGAATGCAGCTCATCCTTGGCACCAGTATAGAATGTTATTGTTCATCAGTGGGAATACTTTAGACATTATCCTTGTCATTGCAGTTCTTGTTCTTGCTGTATTATAATACTGCACCATAACAATGCTAAGGAGTAATTTAGCTAACACAAATACACTGGTGTATTTACACTTGTAATTGTTGCGCCAGTGATTTTTTCCAATAGTCCTCAATTCTCCGTTTCTGGTTTGTGATTATAAAAATACATGAATTAAAAACATAAAGGTAAGCAAAGTTGTAATTGTGTTTCCTCCTTTTTGTTTCACCTTTTCTCTCTGTTCATCGCAATGTTTAAATTAACATTTGTAATAAAACAGATGGAGCTTCTCAAGTTTGAAGGAGAGACACTGACAGACGATGGAGGCATCCTAAGAAGGATTAAGGTCAGAGGGGACGGTTACACTAACCCCAACGATGGAGCGAGTGTTGATGGTAAACCTCTTTTTCCTCACGGATGTTTAATGACGGCAGACATTGCGCCAGCTTTCTAAATAAACAGTAAAGTAAACTGTTACGTCAGAGGATAGATTGCGTCACAATTTGTGTCCTCAGTGCACCTGGAAGGAAGCTGTGGTGGTAGATTGTTCGACTGCAGGGACTTGAGCTTTATTGTTGGTGAAGCTGAGGATAAAGGAGTTCCTCTCGGAGTGGACCGAGCCATGGACAAGATGCAGAAAGGAGAATGCTGTTTTCTTTACTTAAAACCAAAGTAAGTTACTGAAATATTAAAAGTGAGATCCTTATTCCCTCTTTGGCGGTGTGTCTTTATGCTGATCGCTACCGTGGTTGATAAATATCATGTCCCAGAAACCGTTTATTTTGAGGGTATCTGTCAAATGATGATTTTATTCAGGTTGCTATTTTAACCTGCATCTTGTGTTCTTCCTGTTTTTGTCTGTTTTGTAAAACAATATCACAATCATTCAGGATTTCAGCAAACCAGTTTTCATGGCCTAAATTTAGAAGGTATTTCACATTGGCCTTGTTACACAAATTACTATGACACATTTAGAGGAAGATAGAGTTAGGTGTATGACTAAAAATAGCAAAGTTTCTTATTGATATTTAAAAACAAGCATAAAACTATTATACACATGGAATTATGTAAAGAAATAAAGTGTATATATAAAAAGCATAAATCGACCAACACAGTGTCTTTATGCATAGAAAATGTTTCTGTAAATATTAAATAAGTAATATAACATATTACTTTGTATATAAGGGGGGATGGTTATATGAAGTATATGCAGGTATACATGCCACCATACAGTTTGACAGCAATAAGCATGATAAACCATAGTATGTTACTGATATTATGTGATTTCACTGTTAGTAAGTGGAAAAATAATTATTGTGTCAAGTCTAGTAATGCTTCTATTCATGGTATATTTTTTTATATACTGTGCATGTGTGAGGCCAGAAGTGAGGTTTTCAACAGCTCTCCAGTTGTTTTGAGTGCCAGATAGAACCTGTCAGTCCTGAGTGGATATGCCTCTGATATCAGTCAGAACTTAACCCAACTGC
The DNA here is from genome assembly GCF_040956055.1 of Brachionichthys hirsutus. Classification (NCBI taxonomy): domain Eukaryota; kingdom Metazoa; phylum Chordata; class Actinopteri; order Lophiiformes; family Brachionichthyidae; genus Brachionichthys; species Brachionichthys hirsutus. The sequence goes on along the minus strand of NC_090904.1, from coordinate 7,081,815 downwards.
TGCTATAAAAGTGGACAAATTATAGAATAATATGTTGTATTGTCAAACCACATAATATCATTGTCCGAATCGCGACCAGACCAACCCTCCTGAGTCACCATCATTCCCTTGGGCAAAAGCAACACAATGTACCGTTGTTCAGTCTCTGGATTTCAGAGAACAATAACAAATTATACCGAGAGTTAATAAAAGCAAGTCGTCAAATAACACAGGAGAAAATAAAGCCATGCAAACAAATACAAGACATGCTACACAAAAGTACACAAATGGAATCTACATAAACTAAAAAACTCTGATGGTCTGATGGTCATATCGCTCACTGTCGTGTCTTAATTTGGTAATGTATACATTTGAGAGTTGATGATTAGTTATGGATTGTGTAATAATATTCATAATAATTATACACTAAATTTACACGTTTCTAGTCAACCAAGGAAAATTTACATAAACAATAAGGGTGGCGGTAGCTCAGTCCACAATGACTTGCCTTGGGAACTGGCAGCAGTATGGCGTGTAAACACTGACGAAGTGCCCTTGAGCAAGTATATTATTAAAGTATAATAAGTCTTAACTATATATGTAAACAAACACACAATAAAAGGCAATTCAGTTTAAATGTGGTCCTTCCACAATCATTGTTTGACCATTGTTCCTCTGCTCTTCTGTTCTTTTTTTCACAGGTACGGCTTTGGAATTGAAGGTAAACCGGAGTACGGAATTGGACCAGACAAAGACATAATCTACGAGGTTACTCTTAAAGACTTTCAAAGGGTAAGCCCTGCGCTCTACTTTTCAGTAACAGATTCCAGCCCTGAGTGGACACTTTTGTGTCGAACCATGGCTTAAACTGTTTCTGTATCATGTATTTTCCACAAGGCTAAAGAATCCTGGGAAATGGACTTGATTGAAAAGCTGAATTTGGCTACTGAAATTAAACATAAAGGGAATCAATATTTTAAGGTATGGCCCCAGTGCTGATCAATTTATTTTTACTAATAATTATTTTTATATTGGCATCTTCATAACACTGGTGCTTCTTTCATGTATTAGGCAGGGCGGCATTACCAGGCAGTCATCCAGTACCAGCGCATTGTTTCCTGGCTAGAAATGGAGTGTGGTACTGGGATGGAGCAACAAAAAATGATCCAAGACTTCATTTTGACATCGCATCTCAATTTAGCATTGTGTTTCATGAGGTTGCAAGAATTCACACAAGTAGTGGAGAATTGTAATAAGGTGAGGTGCAATGATAGTCCATGCTTACATGTTTAGTTCATTACTTTGTCTCCCTGCTTCTGGATTTTTGCTTAACATACAACCAATGTGTGCTTCATTGTATCAATAAGGTGATTGAGCTGGATGAGAGAAATGAGAAGGCTTTGTATCGTCGTGGGGAAGCACGTCTCCTCCGTAATGAGTTCAGCCTGGCCATGGCAGACTTTCAGCAAGTGCTGCACGTTAACTCTTCAAATCGAGCAGCTCGTGCTCAGATTTCCGTCTGTCAGAGCAAGATTAAGGAACATCATGAGCAGGACAAGAAGATTTATGCCAACATGTTTCAGAAATTTGCTGAACGAGATGCCAAGGTCTGTAAAATCACCATATCTTTGACTATATTTTTATATATATATGTTTTCCAAATTTAATACTGAAAGTTATTTTGAAAAGCAAGTCTTAGAACTGTATAATTCGTAACAACACTCTCAAAGCACACACACTATATGACTAATATGAATTATTGTTTTTAATGCACTCTGCTGACCCCTAGTGTTCACACATGGACTGGTTTTCTCAGACCTGAATACAGACCGTTCTGTCTTAAAAACTTTCAGTTTGTTCATTTGATAGTTTTTATTTAATTACTACTGCAAAGATAGAAATAATTTTGCAAGCATTGGTGTTTTTTTCTAATATCAGAAAAAACAAAAAAAATCACAATACTTCATACATTTTTGTGACTTGTCTGTAGATACGTCTCCATGATGTTATTCATTTTCTCATTCAAATCACTTGCCTTTTTAGCATTGCTTCGATTCAAACTTGTTGTGCTTCAAATTTGTGCTTCTTTTCTCCTAACAGACTGGGAAGACAAAGAAGAGGTGGGATGATGGCAAGTGGAGTGGCGTAAACGGTGAAGTGGCCATTAAAAGACGAAGGAGTCAGGACTTTAAATCGTAATGGTGACCTTTGGAAGGGACCAAAAAAAAAAAGAATAACAAGCCTCTCTTTGCTTTCCAAGCCCTAGAAGAGGAGAGAACATTTTAATCCAATGATCCAGCGTTACCTTTCATGCATGTAAAACAGCATAAGCAGGAATATTTGGAAGTGTACTTAACACTGTAGTGAGTTGAGCTGGGCAAACACTTTCCCACATCTTTTGCTTTAGAAAAACATTATTTATTTTCTAAAGAGGTTACCGTTACTGTATAGCATTGAGATGTGCTACAACAGTATGTTCCTAATTCTAAAATATTAATCTAACTTGTTTTGGTATTATGGCATTTCTTGACCAGCTACATGCATCTATTATGAGATGAAATGTCATCGTTACCACAGCTTTTAACGGTGTAAATCTCATGTGTTTCTTCAATTTGCTTATGTTCATTCATGAATGTTTTATATTATAAGAACATCTGCGCTTCCTGTACAAGATTTCAATGTGATCTTGCCCACATTCACCTATGATGGGCTCTGGTTTATTTATATCTCCTTAACACTTATTGGACATAATTAATTTCTATGTATATTTAGGGAACCTTAAGTTGAGTATATCATCTTCATTTTACACTTTGCAGCTCCTTTGAATTTAACGCAATTTTGCTAATAGTCTGTAAAAAAGTCAATTATCCATCCACATATTCTTGATGACTTTTCAGCTCAGAAACGTGATTCAAAACTCCTCATTTATACTGACAATTATTGAGAGCTGTTCCATAAAGTGGAAGTGAGCTGCACATACAGCTTCTAATGCTGCACAGATCATGAGCAATTTCTTTCAGAGAACCACATTGTTTTAATTTTGTCATTTGATCTGTTGTAAAAATATTACAATACAACACTCCAGATTTATCTTGTCTCTTCCTCCCAGTTTTCAGGCCAAAGTCTCATTAATAATGCAACATGAAAGACAAGAAAACACACAGCTGGGTGTCACTTTGATTTATTCAGGCAGTACAAACAACAGCTGATGAGTGAAGACTTGTCTAAATTATTGCACATACAGGACACACAACTGTCAATTGTATTTCACAAAGAGAGCATTTTGATGCGGTGTGAAAGTAGAGCTCATAGTTCCTCACGACAGTTTCAGCGCTTCAGCTCAAGCAGTGTAATGAAATACCGCCCTCTGTCGGTTCATTAGTGAAAGAGCAGTAAACCTTAATTATATTCTATTGAAATAACAAGACAGCAAACAGTGTAAATATGTCACTACCCTTTGAAAAACTTGAGAATAAATGATAGATTTTCATAATTTTGATCAAATGTTAAACTTTTTTTTAATCAACAAAATATCAATTTAATTATTATAGAAAGCTTTATTTTGTTCATATGTTATAACAAAATATTTATCCTAACACATAACTAAAGAATGCGCATTCCATCATCAGATAAGAGGAAGGGAAGGAAGTTAGAGGACGCTTCATTTGAAATCTTTTATACTAACTATTAGCCTACTCAATAAATCAATCAATAAGAGTAAATCCAGATAAACTAGACTACGGCTGTTGGCCTAGATGACATACCTGTAGCAGCTACATTAAAACAAGGAGATAAATTATAAATTATTCCTGAATACTTAACTTATTTAATAAATACACTTCAGGTAACTGTTCACAATGCTACTGTTAATACCCGGTGACATTAAATGAGACAATTTAAACATTAATGCACATAATGTCTGACAGATTCTTTCTGAGAACAATTATTTAAATTTTTTTTTTTTTTTTTTTATCCTAAAATATGAACATGGATCAGAGGTTGTGTGATTTTTGTAACTCTAAAAACATCTGTTCTATGCGAAAATTAGAGGGTTGGATTATTTTGTTCTTTTTCTTTCACATTTGGAGCTAACATCATATTGAGCTTTATTGCAGGATTATTATTTGTCACCAGCAAATTTAGAATTTAGAAATCGATTTAATCTCATTTTGTATCAAAAATGACTGGATGAAGACCAATCCTTGTGCCTTATCTGGAATGTAGTCCAAATATTATTACCGGTTAAAACTCCAAAAACCTACAAAATGAAAAATCCCAAAACTAAATGTTTAAAAACACTTGCGTTTAATATCACTTTTGAATAAACATCAGTTCAGTTTCAGGATTGATATTTTAATGTAGTTAATAGGTAATATGTAAAAAAAATCCAACAGTCAGTACCACTACATATTGCACTAGAGTATGCGCATCTCATACAAAACACATGTACATGTTGCTCACCCAAGTTGCCAGATAGGAAAGCACTGCCGAACACACTCAACTCATGAAAATCAAACTGAAAATTTTAGGCACTGATCTTGCATGAATTGTAATTCTCGTTTCATAAGATATTCCTCTCCTCACGTTTTCAAAATAATATTTTAGCATACTTTAATAGTTTCCAAATTCAATTGCTATCAAGATGTCTGAGGTGTTGCCTTGAAGTCTGTGATTTTTATGTTTTTATTTATTTATTCTGACTAACATAATCTTTATGAATTACTGGATAGTTTCAGACATTTCCCCAATATTTTTTAGTTAAAGTGGTCAGATTGGCAGTTTTAAACAGTGATGTACATCACATCTAACAACAAAACCACTGATCACTCCTCCTTCAAAAAGTACTTGGAGGGGTATTAATGGCACACTTTTCCAATATTAATATAGGTATTAACAATATCTGAAGCTGCTCCTCTTTGTCTGCTGTCACTGGGACACCATGCTTTCAGCAGATGAGGTCAGAAGCTCAAGAGTTTGCTTTCCTGACTTGTTCGCGGCAAGGTCTTCAGCTGGAGTACATAAGATAGCAATCCTCTAACAGAAGAGAAACAATGGTTTTGTTAAAAAAAAAATACCACTCTAGATTTTTTTGGTCTTGTCGATCCATGTATGTGTATCAACAGCTTACCTGTCGTAGTGTACCAGGAGTGATGCTGACGTTGTAGATCATCCAGATGGGAACTATGAGCGTGGAGGACAGAGTGAAGAACCAACCAAGAGCATAACCCCACCATGGATACAGAGTTGTGTTATTGAACTTCAGAGGTGTGTATTTGATCAAGGAGAAAACAAATGTTCCCTGAAAATAGTCAAAGAGATATAAATAACAGTGTTTAGGAGAAAATTTAGAAATATATATGCATTTAAAAAAAATGAAATCACCTTCTTTTATTTACATTTTAGAATGTTGAACCAATAATGATAACAATGATGATGATAATCAATAATGGGTGAACATCCCATGCCACAGAAATCATTGGCACATTTATTGAGATTTGAACATGGAGCTTTATTCTGGGTAGCTACACATCATAGCCTATGTTCGTAAAAGATAAAGAGTGTTAGAAGTAGATTAAACTGTGTATTTAGTGTGTTTGCTCGACATAAAATTGCTTACAAGGCCAAAGACCACATCGCAAACTGTAACTGTAGTACTTTGTGGGGTTGGAGGTCACACAAAAACAGCACCATTCACAAATAGCATTTCTTCAGTGTACTGCTCCAAACATTGTATGGAAACTGATTCTGGATGCTATTTGAACATCAGCATTTCCGTTGTCCTTTACTGAATTTGGCAAGGTGAAACTTGATTAACTCAGGTAGTGCTCACTATCCAGGGTAATACTGCATATCAAATTTGCTTAAGTGTGATTACAACTCACTGTGCATATGACTGGGGTGATGTATTTCAAACAATACTTGATCAAGGGAAGAGGCTTGTATCCAACCATGTCCTCAATGTTTTTATAAAAGCGGTCTGCACCTTTAAGATGATGGAAATGGAGAAGTGAAGGAATCAACATGACAGCGAAAAAACAAACAAACATGAACATTAATCTTGTTAATTATCTCACCATAAACCCATCCGACACACACAGACTGCAGTATGGCAAAGAGAAGCAAAGTCGTGCCACTGCACGAGTAATAGTCGAACAACTGGAAGATGTACAGTCCACCCTGTGTATTAGACATGACCTCAGTTATCTGCAATCGTCAAGCTCTTCTAGTGTAAAAACCCAAAAAATAGACATTACATCTAAAATATACAATGTGAAATGTTAATATGATCTTACTTCTGTAACCATCACAAGGCCAATGCTGAAACAAAAAATGCTGATGACAAGAAGGAGAAGTTTACGTCGATGGCCAACACGGAAGAAGGATGGATTCATGTCAGATACCGATGTTACGAGAGCTTCCAGACCTACAAACTGAAACATCGACGTCCCAGTTACACAACAATTTTTGACATAGTTTTCAAAGGTTGCGAGGATTCTTTTAATCTGCAGCTGGTGTCAAAAACGAAGTATCCAAAAGTCATTATTTGTATTTTAAAACTGAGGGCAAAAATCCAATGACAATAGATAGAATCGAACAATCAGGGCGATGGTGGCGCAGTGGTTGAGAGGGTCGTCCTATGAGGCAAGACACTTCACCCGCATTGCCTGGGCCTGCGCATGCAGCAGACTACAGTTAGACTGTAACTGCTGTAAACCAAATTGCCCTCCGAGGGACAAATCAATAAAAAAAGAAAGATTAAATGTTGCAATGAATGATCCCTGATCCCTCCCTAATGACTGTGATGGTGATGATGTATTACGCTACATGAACATTAATCACCACCAATGAGCTTTGAATTCTATAGTCCATTTTCATTTTAGTCTCGTCAGAGGAGAATGTAAAAACAGGCTTTCACGATGAGCAAAAAAGAAGTCAACTGGACTTGTTCAAGTTTGGACCCATCCAATCTAATTGAAATCTACAATAATGTGAAATCGAACAGCAAGATATATTTAAAAAAGTGTGTACAATTTTATGCTTTGACTGGTGAGACAAGTGAGGACAGGTAGCAAATACACAGGAAAAAGAGAGAACAAATCAAAGGGGATGGATCGATCACATTCTAACATGCAACATTTAAACTGATACTCAAGCATTATTGCTTGACAGTTAATTTACACAATTACAGATTATTTAGCTATTGCTATCTGAATTTTGCCCTCCACCAGTTTTAAAATACAGATCAATTCAATTTTTCTTCAGGGGGACATGCCCCTGAACCTCACCTGAGCACACTCAGGTTTAGTGCCTCAGCATTTTTTTTTACGCTGAAAATATCACGGCCGCAGTGACATTAACAGTAGGTGTGGCTTTGCTTTCAGTTCTTAAGAAGAGTCATCTGACCTGACTGTCTAATCCCAGCAAGATCAACATAACAAAGAAGAATATTGCCCAGAGATGAGGAAAGGGCATCATGGCAACTGCTCGAGGGTAGGCAATGAATGCTAAGCCTGGACCTGCAGTGAGAAAGAGATAGTCGTCAGATATTGTTCAACTGCTGAGTCAAAACCTTACTTTCATTAATTAATTGACGTAGTGTCTCGTTTGTAAGATGCTCCAGCTTCTCACCTGACTCTGCCACTTTGGATATGTCTGTGTTCTGTTCATATGCCATGAATCCAAGTACAGAGAAGATGGCAAAGCCAGCTACAAAACTAGTCGCACTATTCAGAAGACACAAGTAGACACAGTCTCTAAACATGGACAAAAACACAGATTTCATTAGTTTGTATGGAATTCCGATCATTTTTCTTTTCAGAGTTGAGAGTAAAATCCTAAACTGATGAGGATAGTTAAAAGATTCCCGTTATTCCTCAATTATCGCAGATATAATTGAAGAAAACTATACTTCAAAGAGACGGAGTCGCATTTACACACGAGGATGTCAGGTGTACTTTGAACGTAAATTACATACCAAATTTAATGAAATTGTCATTAGTTTTTTCATGAATGAGTTTCCCTTTCTGCTGCTTTTTTGCATGCCTGCTGAAGATGCTGACTTGGCAAGATTGTTAGAAAGTGTTCTTTCTTTCTGCGTGTGTTTTGAGTGGACAGTAAAATATATCACATTTAAACTTACTTGTAACAATCATTGTTGTACTTATTATAACTGCCAAGTGCAGCTAGGCAACCGATGCAAAGAGCATAGGAATAAAAGATTTGTGTACCAGCATCCATCCATACCTGCAAAACATGCATGCATCATGAATGAAAACTTTTTTTGTGTTCTGGTCAACATCATCAATACATCATAACTATTCACAAGTGATTTGAACTACTATTGATTTCACTAACATCAGCAAGGCGATCAGCTGTAAATACAGCTACATTGATACTTCCTTTATAGCGGGGGTCTGGTTTAGGACCAAAGGATTTCATCTCTGCTATTGGCTACGTTGTCCTGTTGGCCCCATCGTGCCCGGATCTGCAGCGTGCACTGGGGTGGTTTGAAGCCAAGTGTGAATCGAGTGGGTTGAGGATCAACACCTCCAAATCCGAGGCCATGATTCAGGATCGGAAAAAATGTGGTCTGCTCTGTTCTTGGGGCTTTGTAGTCTCAATATTTGGGGGTGATGATGAAATCACCCCCAACTTGACCTGGCGTCCTGGCTCCCCCCTTGCCGTAGCATCTTTGTACTTTGGATGAGGCACATTGTGCTTCATCAATCTCTAATCGAGATAGCAACTTCTTTTTGCGGATATTTGAGCTAGTAGTTGTTTCTTGCTCAGTGTGGATGTGGGGTTTTCGAAGGAGCCATTCTTCCCACATTCTCTGCATGCACCCCCGATCGCTAGCGTTGCTAGCGCAGTAGCACTACATCAACGCCCTGTTCTCTGACCTGCTCCACCTTTGTCTTGTTCCAGTAGCCAACTTGTCATCGGGTGTCCTGGTTCCCCACACCTGACACAAACCTTGTTAACCCGGGCGACGTTAGAGTCGGTATGACTATTATTTTTCATCGTTTCGCTCATTCTGAGGTACAGGCGTGTAGCGGGAAGGGTCTTACCTAAGGGCCCACTTGGATGCGGCTACTGCCCTGACCAGAATTTTAAAATATAATAAATATTATATATAAATACTATGGATTTATTTTACAAAATGCTCAAACCTGTGGGTCAAAGAGGCGGGAGGGATCTGGGTAGAGGTAAAACTTGATCCCGTCGATTGCACCAGGCAAAGTGATTCCACGAACAAGCAGTACCAGCAGCATCGCATATGGGAATGTGGCCGTAAAATAAACTACCTGGGAAAAAGCAAATGATCAGATGAATGCTGATGAAGCCATAGATACATATCTCTGCATTTCACAATATACAGGTGCTTTAACTGTTTTCATTGCATTCCCTTTAATTCCACAAACATGCCACGTGAACCAAAGGTCACATTTAAATACAGTATTGTAAGCAGAGTGAGGTACAAATGCAACTTTATACAGCGACGGCAAAGGAAGTTTATGATCTCAGATGTTTTTTGTAGGACTGTCGTGCTGCTTAATGAGTTCTTAATATTTCAAAAGTGATAATTCAGTTGGTAAAACAATATTTAAATAAATTGACCACAAATTAGTAGTGGTGTCTCACTACAAATATATAAACTTAATAACGTTGATCAAATGATTCTGCTGTCTTGGATCATCAAATGATCTTGATGATAGTCCAACTGTGGCTCTACTTTAAGTACTGGTTATTTATTAACCTCCCCATTGCCATTTTTCGAGGTACGAATTATATCCAGTTCATTGTCTGAAAAATGATGTGTTACCTTCCCAGTAGACTTCACTCCTTTCCAGACACAAAAGTAACAGATGATCCAAGACAGCAGAAGACACAGAGCCAACTCCCCTCGCAAGCTGCCCAATTCCTGGACGTTTCCTGTGACATTCAAAATTCTTCTCCTGCAAGTCACGATTTTAGTTAAGATGTCATTTGAGTTTGTTGTCATATTTCAGAATTTCTTAATCATACTCACTCCCAGAACTCTCTCACAGGGGATGTTCCATTTTCAACTTGTGTCCAGTTCAAATAATTAGCCCTTCCATTAAACTCCACGCAAGTCTCTGTTTCAAAGGAAGACGTGACATTTAAGCAAGGCTTTGGAGGACACGTGAGGTCATCATCCTGGAGGTCATCTTGCAAAAAGGTTTTAACCTTACAGTGCAACATTTTCACATCTCACTTGTGGAGTATTCCTCTTTCTTTTTATGCCGGCACATAATTTGTGCTAGCGTTCTCTGTAACTTTTACACTCACAACATAATATACTGTATTTTTATAAGGACTGCAATATTAATGGATTAACAAGGTTTCTTTGAGATTGTACATTTTAGTGAAGTCTTCTGTCCATTTGAGTCAAACCTTTTACGAGTAATTATAACAATATTTCTTTACCTTCTTAGGGGGAGTAAATACATATTAGAGACAGCGTTACTAGTCAATGTCTTAAAGAGGATCTCGCATCGAATTCAGTAAGTTTGTTCTATAACAGGAAATAAAACCCAAGTCTGGTAAAGTAAATTTGGTGCCTCAAGACCTCAACTGTTTAAAGCAGCTGCACCATGGCCTCCAGATTACAAACTAGCAACTGATAATTGATAGAGTAACACCACACACACACACACAATAAATGCAATGAGCCAATATTGCAATACATAATTCTAACAGTTGTTAATTGTGGTGGCAAAATTTAACTTTATGTGTATGAATTACATTGAGATTCTTTGACACAGTTTATTGCTTCATGTTATTTCGCACACAATGTTCTCTGAGTTATTGTTTGCCAGACATACTTCCCTAAATTCTTCTTGTATCACATAGTTAGCAGATCACAAAGCTACCTGTGTTCCAGCTATTTCTGCAACTCGCCCATGGAAGTTCAGCGTTGAACGAAAAGAACAAATACAGGAAAGCCCAAGCCAATATGACAATGTAATACGTGCTGGAGTATAAAACAACCACCTGATTGCCATAACCCAAACCTGAAAGAAAAAAAGAAAAAAGATATGATCACCAAATGATTGCCGTAATCACAATAGTTAACTAAAACGCACTCATACAACACATAACTCTGCAAACAGCATTTTCATTGAAACTGGAGCAATCAGAAAAATAATAACACTGATAAATTCTCATGACACTAATATGACCACAAAAATATGCTGTTAAATATTGATTGAGCTTAAATAAAATTATTTATATAGAAATCAAATATCAACATCTGATTATAATGTTTGAAAGAACAGCCATGAAATTAAAAAAGATTACACATTCAAGTGATTACTGGTAAATATTAAAAATATTTATTTGATTGACAGCTTCTTTACTTAGCACTTCAAAACATGTCAAAATATGCTGCTTCTTTCATTGTTATCAGAAGAAAAAAAAATCCAGCAAACATGAATTAGAAAAAAAATATATCCTAATGTATGTGTCTGTGGTTGTGAATACCTACTCCTGTACTTTCGGCTTGTCCCATGAGGGGTCGCCACAGCAAATCAACTTTTTCCACTTCGACCTCTAGTCCTGTTCCCTGATAGTTCCATCCTCAGCATCCTTCTACCAATATAGTCGCCGTCTCTCTTCTGGACATGTCCAAACCATCAAAGTCTGGTCTCTCTGACCTTATCTCCAAAACGTCTGACCTTCACTCTCCCTCTTATCTAATTTCTAATCCTATTCAACCTGGTCACTCACAAGGAGAACCTCAGCGTCTTCATCTCCTCCACTTCTAGCTCCGCCTCCTGTCTCTTCCTCAGAGCCACTGTCTCTAAGCCGTACATCATGGCTGGCCTCACCACTGTCTACTGACTCTAACCCTTCATCCTCGCTGACATTCTCCAATCACAGAGCACACCCGATCCTTTCCCCCACCCTTCATTCCTCTCTTTTCTAGAGCATACCATCTCTAAATTCTCCTCTACCTGCTCCCTGCAGATACACACCATTTTGTTAATTATTGTATTACACATTCACATCAATAATTAAATGTCATGTGTTGTACTTACAAATATCTTCACTGTAACATAGCTTATTTAATACACATTCATTCGACTCCATGTGTATGATAATACCAGCGATTTACCTTCAAAAAGGGGACAAATGTTCCTCCAACAGGTTATACTGCCCTGTTTTGTGTACTGGCCGAGAGATGTCTCCAGGAGAAACAGAGGGATGCCACAGGCAAACAGGAATAGCACATAAGGAATCAAAAACACGCCTTGGAGAAATGAAGAAGTTGAAGATGTTATAGCAGTAGTAGTAGTACTAGTAGATAGCACATAAATTGTATTTTGCAAGTTAAACATTTTTATGAGAATGACAAAACAATGCTACTCCTCCATTTAATATTATGTAGATTCTCACTCATCCAGGTATTTTAAATAAAATTGTATTGGATAAAACTGGACATATTTTTAGTTTAGAAGACATTTCACCCCCCAAAATGGCTCATCGCTGTCACAAATGGGGGTTTCGCCTACCTGATTGTCACGTTTCATTATTTTACAATTAACCTCTCAATCCCACGCTTCTCTCAAACCAGATGGCATCTCTGTCCAGAACGGGCACATTGTTCTTTTCAAAGTAGTGCCCCTTAACCTTTAGATACAGGACGACAGCTGAGTTGTGACTTGAATAACTGGCTATTAACAGATTAATCTCAGTTCCATTATTTCTTATGGGAAATATAGCTTCGGTTCTCGAACAGTATTAAGGAACAAATTATGTTCAACAACTGAGGTTCTCCAGAATTACCTCTTCAAACCAAGGCCGTGTTTGGCAGTTATTTCGGAACCATCTCTTGCGCTACGCTTATAGTGAGCATGCCTGCGTGTAAATGCAGTCTATTCATTTTTGAACATTTTCATTTTGTGTTTAGCTATCTGCAGTACTTTTTGTTCTAAAGCAGATCAACAGAGATTTTTCATCTCGCCTTCACTTTTCTACTATTTAGTATCATGTCTTTTGTAAATGGGAGTTCATAAGAGTAAGAATCAAAGACAATAGTTCATCACATGCAGCAGGTGTTACTTAAGAGTGGTGCAATGTGCAGGATTATGAGCACAGCAACCACCAAACAAAGACAAGAATTTACTGGGATTAAGCAGTTACACATTGAGTGAGGAATTTGAGCCAGTGGAAGGGTGAACTTGAAATATTAATGGTCACAATTAGAAAGAAATAGCAAGTATCCTGAAAAAGGGAACTAATGAAAACAAAAGACAAAAGTAAGAATAGTCATTACTTCTCCAAATATGAAATCACAGGCGCCCATCTTTTTAGGTATTTGTCCTTATTTAGCCGTAATACTGCCGTTATCTCCTCCATATAGTTCACTGACTTCAGTCTTTGGACCCACTGTTCCACTGTAGGCGGCTGTTGTTTAAGCCAATTCACAGTCATCATTTTGTGAGCAACCAGCACCAAAACTCTGACCAGATATATTGTACTTTTTTCACTGACATCAGATATGTTACCACTAAGCATTATCAGGGAGATATCGATTGTTACGTTCCAGTTTAAAATCACATTAATTTCCTTCTTTACTTTTTCCCAAAAAGGCTTGATAATAGGACATTCCCAGACTATGTGGGAGAAATCACCCAGCTGCCCACAGTTTCGCCAACATAAGGCGCTTGTACCTTTATTATAAGTGGCTACAATGATTGGGGTTTTAAAAAATCTCATTCTTAATTCCAGCTAAACTCCTTCCAGTTTGGGATGCTGAGACACCTGTGCCAATCCCCCCATGAATCTTCCCAATCTGAATCTTCTATTAATGCGTTGAGTTCTAATTCCCATTTGTTTTTCAAATCCAATGTGTTATCTTCCTGTTCTGCTTGAATAATTTTGTACAGATTAGAAATTATTTTTATTAACACCTTTTTGTTCTCCACTACTTATATCCAATATTGTTCAAAATGTTCAATATACATTTCTGATTGTCAATAAATATCATATAATATCTCTGAGTATTTTTAATTTTATAATTAATTTTTAATTTAAGACAAGTTTTTGCCGCACTGTGGACTTTGCAATGCCATGAACATGAACTAACCTCCTCCATTTTTGTAGCATAGGTAAGGGAACCGCCACACATTTCCAAGGCCAATGATTTGTCCTGCAACAGCCAAGAGAAACTCAAATTTACTGGCCCACTCTCCTCTGGCCTGGGTGCTGGGTGCAGGATAAGCTTCGCCCAAATCCAACTTGAATTTGACTTCTGGACCAAAAGGTGTAGCCATTGCACTGAAATAAATAACGGGAAAGTTAGGAGAATCAATGAATATTTCCTCTAGAAGAAATGCACTTTCCCAAAGAGCACAAGAGAATATAAAAACATCAACAACTATATATGACAACCCAGAATACAATTTGAAATAATAAGAATGATCAAGATTATGACCAAAAGTGTGATTTAGGGGATTATATACAGGACATCAGCACACAGCTTGTTAAGCAGCAGATGAGTACATGGTCCAAATTATGTCATTTTTAGACCACAATTTAGGTTCAGGATACTACGGAAAAAGCACGCACTGATCGATCTGCGCCGATCTCCGTAATTTTGGGGGATCGGACGATTCCTACATATGAAACCGATCTTATCCACCACCGCAAAGGTCTGAAAGTCAGCTTATTGGTGGTTTCAGTGTTTTGTTAATTTATCCTGTAGATAGTTATTTCATGATCTAGCTAAAACCTTATGATTTCCAAATACTGCTGTGCACTTTATTTTTGGTGAGAGGCTCAAAACAGGCCAGTAAGTCTAACCTGTTGCAGGTTTTGTTTGTTTTCAATAAAATAAGTTTGGATAAGAAAATGTAATGAACTCTTCCTTGGACCCAGCTGCAGCTTTCCACCAAGTTTCAACAAAGAAAACTGACATACATACTTAAACTGATTCTTATGAACATTGAAATTCTGCACAATGCCAACAGTCTTTCTATGTTGGGGGGTTCAGCACCGCATGGCATGAGGATATTTCTTCCATCAATGTTGCTTTTGTGCTCCTGCATTGGATTTGATTTGGTGTGGGAGGAGGAAGCCGGAGGAAACCCACAGAGACGAGGGAGAACGTGCAAATACAACACAGAAAGCCCTCAGACTTCTAATGATGTCAAACAAGCCAGGATGTGGGTCAGGCTAAGATTTTCAGCCAATCGAGTTTAAAACTCTTTGAGCTTTTGACCCCTGGTAGGCAAATGATGGATAAATCCAAGAAAAGATGAAAGGTTTCTGAAGAAAACAGAACGCTTACTGCTGTGAGCAGATTCAATTCCTCTCAGTTTCATTTCGGACAAACGTGTTGATGACGGAACACAGAAGCAGACAGATGGCATTTTTTTTGGTTTTTTGCGGGTGGATAATTTAAGTTTGTATTTGTATTTCCTAAATACGAGGAGGACTCAAACAGATATTGAGTTTGTGTATATATATATATATATATATGCAGTGTTAGCCTCGGTTTTTGATGTCAAAAGAGTTTTAGACCCGGGCGTTTTTCTTTTCTGTGGGAGACGGTCCAAATGGCCCTTTGAGTATTAAAGTTTACGACCCCTGAGCTCAGCCATTCCTGAGAAGTCTTAGCCTATTTCTGAAGAATAAAGGTCTCCTTGCAATAATATTGTTTTTACGGCTGTAACGCACCCAGAGAGTGCAGACCTCCACCAAGCAGCTCATTACACCATCCACATCGTGATCATCCTTATACGCCAACCATGTAAAGTAAAAGCGAATCAGCGCTGATGTGTGTTTGTAACAGAACCCACTGTGCCATCATGCAGACAGGGCCCTTGGAGCCTGTCTCTGTTTACGCATATATAAACCTATGTAGTCATGGTTAAAGCTTTGTTTACACATTTACAAATTCACCATGCCCTTTCAAATCACTGGGGTATGACACGTGTACTCATCTCCAAACACGCATTAATTTCTGAATAAAATCACAGCGCTTTACATACATTTCAAATCTGAATATGTAAATGTGCTACAAAGAGTTTTGCTTCAACAGCTGCCCCGTGTATATCACAATATCCAAAGAAGCTTTTCAATCAGAATGAAGAGTAAATATTATCCATAACGGACACATCATTCCTTATAGAAAACACCGTTAAGGTTCACAGAAGCTGATTTATCTGTTTAATTTGCTCCTCCAAACTAAACTGGCCGCTTGTTGACGTCTTTCTAAAGCAAGCTTTTTTTATATATACAGTATATATAAGTGGAAACTTCTGACTACATATTGCATCGCTTTTCTTTGAATCATTTAACCTTTCTCTCCATCTGCTTATCTAAACGAGAGTAGGGGCGAGCGCCGGAGACGCGTCACCTCAGCCGAACCCAGTCGTTATCAAACGGAAGTTCGGTTGCAGGCTTTTTCATCCAGATTGAATTGATCGGATATTGAACGTATCACGGTTATGAATTAAAAGACAAATGGTTCACCAGCCATATACTGGTGCGAGATTTCCATTTTTATGGTGAGGCAAGGGAAACGTAAAAATTAAACACCGATATGTGCAAGCAGTCTGTGTTTTCTCAACACCATCGAGAGATATATTTGGAATACCATTTTAATGAAAGATTATTATGTCATATGCCAAAATATTATTACCAGAGGATGTTGTTTTAAACAATTCGAGCGGTTTATCAGTGATGATCGTTGAACAGTAAGGTAAAAAGCTGCTCTCCATGCAGCGCAGCAAATTATAACCTTTGCCCTACATACCTCTAGACACAATAAGAGCAAGAAGTGCAAACACAAAATAATAGCCATTACGGTCAAGGAGGCGTGTGTTTTCCGCAACTACACTAAAACACACAAAATAAACTGCGCCTGACTTTTAAAGAAATGATTAGCAAACAGTACCTGAGAAAGATTGCTGCACGTCAGCT
Source organism: Brachionichthys hirsutus (assembly GCF_040956055.1). Lineage (NCBI taxonomy): Eukaryota > Metazoa > Chordata > Actinopteri > Lophiiformes > Brachionichthyidae > Brachionichthys > Brachionichthys hirsutus. The sequence goes on along the minus strand of NC_090904.1, from coordinate 7,064,883 downwards.
GGCTGGGGTTAAGTGTGCCTTTGGTGTTAAAAAAATATTCTAGACGCCGCGGAACAAAAGTTGTCAAATCCGACCATTAGTAAGCCAATGAGGAGTAGAAATTAAAAAGAGCAGTGTTTTTATTTCCACGAAGGGAGGCGGAGATGGGGGCGGGTGCGAGCAGCACCGACCGAGTTCGAATAGGCCACACTAAAAGCGGAACTGACGTCCCAGTATAGAGACGCTTCCTGTCTGCGGATCACGTGGTCACCATCACTGCTCTCCTCTCCGCCCCGCCCAACCGACTGCAGCCAGCCCACAGGATAACCCCCCCCCCCCCCCCCCAGCAAGAGAAACGAATTAAAAAAATTCAGATAAATAAAAAAATTAAAAAATTAAGGTCAGAATAGCATGAATAAAATGCTGCCTATAAAATCATAGATGTTTTGAATGTGCAAAGGTGAAAGTCAGGGTTAAAATTCGGAAATATCTTGTTAAACCTTAATGTAAATTATAGCATCTTTTTCGTTTTTGATTAGTCGTACTCCATCCAAGAAATACACGTTTGTAATTCACCAAAAGCTGGTCATCAATGACCAGCTGGGAGATGATGATGACATGTATAGACAGCGGCGGATGCTGTATGCGCAGGCTAACATGCTAAAGAAGAAATTTAGTTTTTGCTCTGAAGCGGTCAAAGTCACCCTCTTCAGGGCCTTTTGTACGCCACTCTATACTGCCCCCTTGTGGATCAAGTACAAACAGGCCAGCATGCAGAAGTTGAGGGTGGCATACAATGACTGCATGCGGATACTTCTCAGGAAGCCAAGATGGTCCAGCGCCAGTGAGATGTTCTGTAGTGTCGGGGTTAACACCCTTAATGCTCAGCTGAGGCACCTGTCATACAGGTTTATATGTCGGCTGCATGACTCAGGGAATGACATCATCAGAACACTGACTCAGCCATGCCTAAGTGCTGTGAAGTTTAACTCAGGTATTTGGTGTCATTGGTACCTGATGTTATTATAGGATTACTGTGTTTACTGTGTAAACGTTGTAAATGTTGTAAATGTTATGTGTGCTTTTTAATTGGACCATTGTGTCTGCAATAAAGATTTGATTGATTGATTGAGTAGGGGCTGGGCGGGATACAAATTCCACGACACGAGACATATTGAGAGATTGAGTTCACGAGATCGAGACGAGATTTCAAATAAGTTTGAATAATATTACACGAAAAGTATTCAAGATATATTTTCTTTTATAGAGCAGACATGTTTACATAGATATGTGGAATGTAAGGAAACATTACAATGTGGTTATGAGTATTAACTAAATAAATATATGAATATTTAAACTGAATAGTTTTACAAAGAAATTTAATTCAATTCAACATTAACAATCTAAAAAAATTAAAGTGCAGCTGTTAACATAAACAGGACATTTTTGAATGCAATGATTTAACAAAATATAAAATGCTTTCTTTTTAAGGTTAAAAACAAATTACGCACACATTGGTGGATAGCTCCTGACAAATATTCCGTGTGCAATCTAATCACAGGGGATTTAAAATGTCGAAGCATGCTGGATTTCTCCCACATACTCCATTGCATTTCTCATTTGCACTCGACTGCCACACGTCTGTGCCATTACGCAAGCATGAAGAGAAGGGCACTTATAACGCGCTGTTGCCCCTTAGTGGTGGTGTTCTTTGACAAACTGATAGGATTTTACTGTTACAATTTAAATTAATGTGGAAAAAAAATGCATACTTCCCACAGTATTATCATTTGTACTATTACCTCGTATTTGGCTAGAAGTGTTTAGATGTGATATATATTTTATTCTGTGCAAAAATAATGCTTGTTTTTCTGTTGTCCAAAAAATACTTCCCATTGATTTTTTTTTTACTATTCATTCTGTATACAAGTGCGTATATGTGTCAGAGCAGATATGAAAATAGGGCCATCATTAAGTATGCAGATCATTCTGATATTGTCATCCTACTCAAGGAGGGTGAAACCAGACCTGACCCGGTTATTGATGACTTCGTACAGTGGTTTGAGGAATCATACCTTGTACCATACCATTGTACTTCATTGTTACACCCTGAAAAGGGGAAATAATAATGATGCTCAGACACAATGTTTCCTCTCTGGCAGTTTAATCTATAGAACGTCCCATTGTGCATGAGTGCGCTCACGGTAATCATTTATCATTAAGTAATAATTATAATGATCGTTTTGCTTCTTCCATTGGCTCATGTCATTGTCAGTAGGATACTGCCAAGGGAAGCTGGGTATTGGACTGAAAAGGGTATAAAAGATTACATGTTCTCTTTGTTGTTAGGGAACATTTTCAAAGTCTTTGCTCCATGTAAGTAAATATTTGATTTGATTCATCACACCATGTCTGTAATTCTTCAGAGAATTAGTAACTCTCATTGAACCAGGAAGAATTTCCAACTTTAAACGTCTTACTTTAAAGGCTGTTTGCGATAAGGACTCCTTGGGAGGTTTAAATGGCTACACTTAGATGAGGGAGAAATTGTCGTCAATCATTAAAAATATGTCCAATTGCTTCTCATTCAATCTACAAAAAACATATTTCTGGCTTTTGGAGATCAGTCGATCATTGTAGTTTTATTTTATTTTTATAATCCAGGCCCTTTAAAAGTATTTTAACAAGACAAAAAATATGCTGTATGTAGTTGTGTAGCCTCAGATAAAGATGACCTCTTCGACTGGTTATCTGTTTTATCTTGGCTAACAGACACAATATTCATAAATGTGTGTGTGTGTGTGTGTGACAGTATGTGTCTGTGTGTTAGTTAAAGACTGGTTTTCTTAGTATGGCCACGCCTCCTCACAGAAACCCGTTTCATACATTAACTTCTTTGGCAGCAGCTTGTGTTTCATTTCAGAATACCATTAGACGAGAAAGAATTTCAACAGCTCAAGGTAATTATGGATCAACTAATTTTATATTAGCTTTTCTTTGGTATTATTGAAACATATAGGATTTTATATTTATTTCTTATTTAATCTTTTGTTTTTTTCTTTATAGCATGTTTACATAGATATGTGGAATGTAAGGAAACATTACAATGTGGTTATGAGTATTAACTAAATAAATATATGAATATTTAAACTGAATAGTTTTACAAAGAAATTTAATTCAATTCAATTAAAAGACCACAGGTTTCTGTCATTTTAACTTGATTTATATGTTTTAAATGAGACATATTATACCCTTTTTGCACAAGTTAATGCAGTTCCCAGACACTTTTATGAAATATCTGTGACAGTCTTTGGTCAAAATAGCAAACAGATGCTGCAGGACAGCATCCGTCTCTTCTGTCTCATACAGCTCTCTCACAAACGCTCTAAATCCAGAAACAAAAGTACATTCACAGCAAGCACGAGCGCATGCACGCTACCTCGGCAAACCGTCAGGTGCTGTTTTTAGTACACATTAAAACATTTTTGCCAATTTTCACCGAAACATTACCACCAAAAATAAACTTTATCCACTCTGATCGTCTTCTTCGACTCATGCAGTAGACAGGGAAAGCATTGACTTGTAGACCACCGACAGGGAGGAGAGTGTCCGAACACACACACACACACACACACACACACACACACTGGATACCATCTTGCGAAACTAGATACCATCTTGCGCCAGCAGGTAGAACTGTATCACAGATCTCCGGACTGAGTACTGGCTTGGAGGGACTGAAATCTTGCCGTGGCACACAAAACGAGGAATAATTGAGGACCGGTTGCCTATTTGGATTAAGCTAAATTTTCATTTCAGCTAAATATTGGATCTATTATGTCTCCGGACGGGATTCTGTCTCCTTCAAGCTTGAGCTTGGGTCCTCTACCAGAGGCCTGGGAACTTGAGGGTTATGCGCAGGATCTTAAACAAGCCCCTGAGAGAGTGCAGCACATAATAGCAGGGTGTAAGATGCTGGCAGGCAAGACATACATGGAACGACATAACCAGGTTGTGTGCATAGTGTAGTAACATCTGTACCGAATACGGCTTGGAGACCCCCCCCGAGTCAAGATGGAGGACACCTCCATGGGTAGTCGAGAACAATCAAGCCAAGAACCTTTGGGACTTCCAGACCCAGACAGACAAACTGGTGATGGCCAACCAGCCTGACATAGTGGTGGTGGATAAACATCAGAAGCCAGCAGTAGTGATAGATGTAGCAATCCCAAGCGATAGCAACGTCAGGAAGAAAGAACATGAAAAGCTCAAGAAATACCAAGAGCTAAAGGAAGCGCTGGAGAAAATGTGGCGAGTGAAGGCAGCAGTGGTGCCAGTAGTGATCGGGGCACTAGGGGCAGTAACCCCCAAGCTGGGTGTATGACAACAGCAGATACCAGGAACAACGCCCGTCATCTCTGTCCAGAAGAGCGCAGTCCTAGAGACAGCTAAGATCCTGCGCAGAACCCTCAAGCTCACAGGCCTCTGGTGGAGGACCCGAGCTTGAAGGAGACACCATACCGCAGGGTGGGCTAGACAATTAAATATATATATATACTGTATATATTTACACAAAGACTTGCTTCTGTAAACCAATGACTATGGCAGGTAAAAACCCAAATGCACGGACAATAGAGTGGGAATCCAAAAACAGAGCTTTATTTCCAGGTACCAGGGAGTCAGTCCAGATCAGCAGACAAAGCAGGGCAGGGGCAGGCACAGAGACAGTTCCAGGGATCAGGCAAAGGTCATACACCGGGCAGTCAGGACAACCAGGCAGACAAATCTCAAGGAGCAGGCGAGTAGACAGATTCCGGGAATCAGGCAGGGTCAATGCACGGGAGATTGATCTGGAATGCTGGAAAGTAGGGATCATCGCTAACAATCTGGCAGGGGTGGGGTGTCTGCGTTGAGTATATGTAGGGACAGGGCTGATGGGAGATGTGTTGCAGGTGTTGACAGGAATTAACTGATTGCAGGAGTTGAATCTCAGAAGACGGGAAGTTAGTGTGGAAATGACATAGGCCCGCCTCAAGCTGTGACAGTCTCAGCTTTACTCTTGCGATAACTAATTACAAGAAAACCTTATACCTTCTCTGAGAGATAATCATAATAATTTTAAGCATAATTGCATGGTGATAGAGCGCTGAGCCTCAGTACATATCCACATAGCTGATATGGCTGTAGATGTTATTGTTAACTAATATTTTAATGTCTTATTTTGTAGCTGCTTGTAGGTTGTACAGTATGTCTTTGTACATGTTTAGATATAGTACCTAGTATTACATACAATATGTGGTATGCCATTCAGGAAATAACTAACACTGAGTGAAACATGATAATATTAAAGAGAGACTTGAGAGCATGATTATACTGCCTTATAATACTGAATGCAATCCGTTCATGAATCCCCATGTACAGTACTCAAACTGGCCTAACAGTTTGATGACAACAACTTTCTGACTAAAGTGTTCAAATCTTACTAAAGGTTGATATGGATCTAAAGCAAAATGCACAGGTGAAAAGGAATTTGATGAATCACGGGACTGCACCAGGAGATGATCATCCAAAACCTCTGGAGAGGGAACAGTGGGGCAATAAAATGGAGTTCATCCTGGCAGTCGCTGGACACATTATTGGCCTTGGAAATGTCTGGAGGTTTCCATACCTTTGCTACAAAAATGGAGGAGGTAAGTCCTTGTTGTGGTGACCAGGTGTCATCTACATCAACAGGTTGTTGCATCCTGCCATACTCTAGATTAAAATCAGTTTGGTTATTCGTTTACTTGTATGACAACATTTCATTTTATTTGCAGACATCCTCTAACTTCATTAGTATTTTTTTCAACATAAATATATATAATTCTTAGTTTAACAATCTTTTTTTTTAATTTTAAAGGGGTTTTCTTCATACCGTATGTTTTGTTTTTATTCACCTGTGGCATCCCACTCTTCTTCCTGGAGACATCTTTGGGACAGTACACCAGTCAGGGTGGAATAACATGCTGGAGAAAAATCTGCCCTCTTTTTGAAGTTAAGTATTCTAATATTCCTAGCCTTTTGTATCTTGTTTGCATATTGCTATTTTTGTTTGTAAAATAGAGAGAATATTTAATACTTGAGGCACATTCTGAAAATATTATGGTATCAACATTGGATGTTGATACCCAGCTGCATGTATGGACAAGCAAGAAAAGAGGGGAAGAGCCTGAATATTTGGAGTTGAATATTTCTCAGCATACACAACCTGTTTCCAAATAATATGCTGACAAATACATGTTTAAAAACAGAATGCTAGCATTTGAAATAAAAAAAATCTTCAAACAATCATTACAGTTTTTTTCAGTCGCTTTGGTGCTTTTCTCAGATCAGAATGAAAATTCTCATAAATTTTAGTAAACAACATTTAGCCATTTGTGCACATCATAGTAGCAATTTCTCCTTCCTCTGAACCAATTGCAAATGCTTTTGGACATCAATCAGTTGCTTTCATATAATTATTTATAACATTATCATTTGCTTATGTCATGTCAGTCAAAATGAACTATACTTAGGGATGTATGTAATGTAGACGAAAATATGTTTCCAGACAGATATGAATGTCTGGATATGCCAGAATGATCTACCCATGTTCAGTTACAATATGTTATATTGTAAACATTTGTCCTCAGCTTCACCAAAAGGGTGTTTCTTAGGTTTGTTCTAAATCAGTGCCTGTCGTTTATTTTTCTTTTGCAATTTGCACAATGCTGTACAACTGCAAATAGCATATACAGTAAAAATGTGAAACGCACGTACTCATGTACTCACTTGCTCCCCTAACTACAGCAAGGTGTAATTTTACTGTAGTGTTTAGTGCTGCCTTGAGCATTTTCAGGTAGCGTCACCGAAGTCTGACCTGGTTTTTTTTCATTGGTAAACACTGAGAGAATAAACTGTCAAAATGAAATCATGACAAAGCCATTTGACTCTCTTGTTCATAAACGATGGTGTCAAGACTTTGATGACGCTGGCAGTTTCATTCACATGAAGACTTGCTTTTGAGGAATGGAATCACCATTTTGAGCAAGTTTTGCTTTTGCAGGTTATTCACTAGGTTTTACAGTTTGCACTAATTGTTTTGAGAAATGCACTAACTGCTGTTCAAATGCTAATAGTGATGTAAGAAAAGCACCAAAGTCATTGCATGACTATCAGGTAAAATGTGATGTTGACAGACATCAAACGAGGAACCCAAGTCACTAAAATGATTGTTCAAACAACATTTGTTTCTGTTAACTGTCCCTTTTCAGTGGCGCATGAATGTCAAGTTTGAACAAAAACATCAATAAAACGTCACATGAACTAACACATCTTTACTCAGTCAAAGTGAAGGCCTGTTTCAGGTCACGAATGATGATCACGAGAAGCTTTTTGGGGGGAATTTATTCTTGTTTTACTGTTGCAGCAACACATTCGTCACATCATTTACAAACAGTTATATAGAGTTATATGTATGAGGAACTAAAAGGTGATATTTCAGGACAGCTGGCTCGGTGACGCAGTGGAAAGCACTGACACCTCACAGCAAGAAGGTTCTGGGTTCGAGCCTTTCTGTGCTGTGTTTGTATGTTCTCCCCCTTGTCTGAGTTGGTTTGCTCAGGTTCTCTGGCATCCTCGCACCTCCAAAAAGCTGAGATAATTGGTCACAGCAAACTGTCCGCAGGTGTAACTGTGATCATGCATGGTTGGTTGTTTGTCTTGTATTTCCATCTCTTTTCATCATCTCTGACTGGCACAACTCATCCATAGTCAACTAGGATAGTCTCCAGCAGATCCGCCACCCTCACCCTTAAGGTGATATTTCAGGACAGGTGGCTCGGTGACGCAGTGGAAAAAACTTTGAAAACTCCGGCCAAAGTGAAGATTTTTTAAAAACTCTGTTTATGTGTCTGGGTGTGTAAGCCAATAAATGGAATTTTATGTTCAAAAACGTCACTGCCACAATGAGAACTGCTGTGACATCATATGTGTGCGACCTGCGTTACATTCAGAAACAGCATGGAGGCCTTCAAAACTTATTGCTTATTGCTTAGTTGCCTGTTTTGAGAAATCGGATGAAAAACACAAGAATATACCTCTACTACGTAAATACATAGACAAAAATATATAATTATTTCTTATAAGGTATAAAATCCGTTTTGTTTCGGGGAGTATGGCAACGATTTTTTAGCAGCGATGAGCTCCTCCATTCAGACTTTACAGTCTGAACCACAGTGTCAGCAATGACGTGAGGAAAGTGAGGAAGAAGCCTGCTGTGAAGGGCTCCGCCTCTTGCCTGCAGCCAGCTGAGACAGACTCCAGCAACTTCCCTGACTCTCAGAGATCAGAATGAAATTTATCACAACTATTAGTTCAACTCCACAACATTTAGTCATTTGTGCACATCATAGTAGCAATTTCTCCTTCCTTTTAGCAAATTGCAAATGCTCTTGGACATGTATCAGTTGCTTTCATACAATTCTCTACTGTTTTATAACATCATCATTTGCTTATGTCTGATCCGAAACCAACACTGAGAAAAACTGTATGTAGTGAACCTTGAACAGTATGAACAGGAGGAGGAAAAAAAACAAAAATATACCATTATGATATAATAAACAATAATTTTAAAAAGCCAGATAATAGATAGACAGACAGACAGACAGACACTTATATAGAGTAAATTATATGATAGAGTGTAAATCTCTATATAATGTTATTAATAATATTCCAATATGAAATGTTTATTTTCAGGCATAGGTTATGGAAGTCAAGTGATTGTTTTGTACACTGGTGTGTATTACATCATCATACTGGCATGGGCATTTCTCTATTTGATTTCATCCTTCACGTCTGAGCTTCCATGGGCAAACTGTCACAACAGTTGGAACACAGGTACCAAGACTTTATTATGACACAATAATAAACAAAATGTGCAATGTGGTCAAAATGTAATCAATTCTCATGCTCTCTTTTTTCTATCATATAAGATGGCTGTGTTGATCACAATCAAACATTTGCTCTGCTCTTGCATGGAAATAGCACATCATCAGCTGTAGAATTTTGGGAGTAAGTTGTGTAAATTCAGGCATCAAATAAGAGCTGCCATTGTCTTTTTCATTTTCTGTAACTGTCTCTTTATAAACTTAATAAACAGGAGGAGAATCTTGGGCTTGTCTAGTGGGATTGAGGAACTTGGCAATATTCGTTGGGACCTGGCCCTTTGTCTGCTCTTTGCCTGGGTATTATGTTACTTCTGCATCTGGAATGGCGTGAAGTCAACTGGAAAGGTTCAGTCTAACCTTAATATTAGCTTACAATTCATGAAAATCAGTTTCTTACAATATTAATCACAAATCTCTGCCACGGTTCTGTCTTAGGTGGTCTACTTCACTGCTACATTTCCATATGTAATGCTGGTGGTGCTGCTTGTTCGTGGTGTTACATTACCGGGTGCCAAAGATGGAATCAGTTTCTACCTGTACCCTGATGCATCCCGTCTCTTAGATTCCCAGGTAAGATCTTTCACTAACTTTCAAACTTTGAGTGCCTAAATATAACCATGAACAACATGAGGCTACTGGCTCCTTACGCATAGAATTAGGCACAGCAGAGATAAATGCTAAAATTAGTACACTAACATTTTAACAATGTCAAAGTGAACCTGGAAATTATTTTTGGAGGTGTTTTTTTTGTAAAATGTATTGGATAAACAGAAACTTCAGAGGAAGTTAAGATAATTTAAGTGACTGCAACTCATCCTGTGTGTAATATAGCCACATTACTGGGATATCTACAATGTTAGTCATGTTTCAGCGACTAAGAGCAATATGTTATTTATATACAATGATTATTGTATTGCAAGGGGATGAGGATAACAAATGGAATGATTTGTGCATATGTGCATATCCTCTTTCAGTAAGTGAATTAATTTATATGAGCCTGACACCCTACTTATTCTAAACAGAAACCAATTTGTCCCTCAGGTATGGATGGATGCTGGCAGCCAAGTTTTATTTTCCTATGGTCTTTGCACAGGTGTTCTTACATCTCTGGGAAGTTACAACAAGTATAACAACAACTGCTACAGGTTTGTCTTTCTTTTTTCATTCCCACTGACTGTGCATTCCGCTTAGCTAAAACACATTGCTTTGACCTAGATCAGAGCGCAGGTTTCCTGATCTGTCAACATTTCCCCACAGAGATTGTGTTTGCTTGTGCCTGTTGAACAGTTTAACCAGCTTTGTTGCTGGTTTTGCCATCTTTTCTGTGTTGGGTTTTATGGCAAAAGAGCAAGGTGTGGATATATCATTGGTGGCTGAATCAGGTAAGGAAGATTTATAATATGTGAGAGAATCCTAAATTAATATGTTTGAGTGTTTACACTTGACCTACATTTACCTTTTCAGGTCCAGGGTTGGCATTCATTGCTTATCCTCGCGCTGTGTCTCTGATGCCGCTTCCACAGCTCTGGGCTATTTTCTTCTTTCTTATGATTATCTTTTTAGGATTAGATAGTGAGGTAGGACTACAAATCAAACCTGGTATGTTTGTAATGAATACATTTAGATTTATGAAACAAAATGAATACTAATATAGAATGATCTCTTCCATTTCCACAGTTTGTGTACCAAGAGGCACTGGTCACAACTATCTGTGACATGTATCCAGCCTTCTTTCAAAAAAGCTGCAACCGTAAACTCCTTCTTCTTGCAATTTCTGTTGTAAGTTTCTTGGTAGGCCTTCTGATGGTCACAGAGGTGAGTGGCAAAATGCAAGACATTTTAAGTTCTGATTTTGAAGCTTGTAGCTTCAAAAACATTCATAGGAATTTTACAGTTGTCGGTAGAGAATATACTGTACCTCTGCCAAGACTGTAAATAGGGCAATCTGTTGGAATATGTCCTCTGTAACAATGTTTTATGCTTTACAACAGAAAATAAAGTGTTCAACCAACAGTGTGAATGATAACAGCATTGCTTTGACCTTCTCACAAGATATTTATTTGTATTTGCAGGGAGGCCTCTATATTTTCCAGCTGTTTGACTACTACGCCTGCACAGGGATGACACTACTGCTTTTTGCTATTGCTCAGTCTGTCTGCATTGGATGGGTCTATGGTAAAAACAAAGAACAACAACAACAACAATAATAATAATAAGAAAAAACGCCAAATCTTTTACAATGTTGTCTGAGCCAAAGTTTGTATACCACTGGTTCTCACCTTGAGAGACCACAATACAGTTAAAACAATAGGAAAACAGAAAATAGAATTAACAATTTGCACAATTATGCTTAAATGTATTACGGTACTTTAATCTTTGTCTCTCTTTTCATGAATCAACAATATTCAAATGAAACTCAGAGGTCTTGATCTAATTTTATGAATAATAGGAAATGGGCAAATATTGCTAACTTATAAGGGATTATAAGCAAATAGAGTTGGGATCCTTTAAAGTTTCCACAAGTACCAGTAATGTGAGAATTAATTTGCAATTGTATTTGGAATGATGCACACTGGGGACAAGTAAACAGATGCGGTGAACATAATGTTGGCTGAGCTCCTACTTATTTCATTCAGGTGCAGATCATCACTATGATAATATACAGGACATGATTGGATATCGACCATGGCCGGTTATGAAATATTGTTGGCGGTACGTCACACCAGCTATATGCACTGTAAGTCTTAAACAAAGGTTTCTTGTGACTGTGTTTATGCTGTACATGCAGGAAGCCCCTGTGTTAAAGGTAGTCCATGTCCTAACCAGATGGAGACCGGTACCATTGATGGGGTGCTGAGTTGCAACTAAAAGTTGTTGAATACTCGCTGACTCTGCAGAGTATTAACTCATTACTGGCTCTTAAAACATATTACATTTACTTGGTCATTATTCTTTCCAAACTCATTCTTTGGAAAAAATACTCTTACTATATAAAAAAAAATATATAATGCAAAATACACAATATATAGCACATTTGATCTTTTTTCTTTCTCGTTTTCTCTCACTCTGCTTGCTCTTTTTTTTAGTGCACATTTCTTTTCTCCTTGGTCAAATATACTCCGCTCAAATTCAACAACGTCTATGAATACCCCTGGTGGGGTTATACCATTGGAGGATTCTTTACTCTCTCTTCAACACTAATTGCTCCTCTGTGGATGATATATGCTGTGTGCAACACTCCAGGAACACTGAGACAGGTACAGTCACTTGTTGTTACTCTGTTTCTCCACACGTCAATCTGCAGAATCCCCGAGTTAATGAAAATACACAATTCTATAATGACACTGGCAAAGACACCATTGTATTTTATCAATTCAGCCTGAACTTATGGTTCAGTATTAATCATTCAGCATGGATGAGATATGTTAGTAGACAAATTCTTCTTCTTCTCGAAGTAATGGTCTAAATCAGTAGGTTATTGTGTATCAAAGCAAAAACTGTTCAGTTTATACAGATCACATTTTCTAGTTTGTGTGATGAAATTTATAGAATATCCAAAAAATACAATACTACATTCAATTTGAAACTTTGATAGCACGGTAAGGTGGCACATGCTATTACGTAGTTTTTATGCCTTTAAATGGAGTGTGCACTTAAATTACTAAATAAATAAATAACAATAATAGTGACTGACAAATATATTTTTGTGCAAGTGTGATTATTTGGGGTTGTTTCCAGTTCAAACATTCATGCAGGTCAGATGTACTGTTGTAATAACATAAGATGTCCAGTTTTAAGAGCACCAAACCTTTTGGAGAGGGTCACTGGTTTGGTCTGGGTTATGGCTGGTTGCATCTTTTCTGGGAATCAGTCTGTGGACATGTCAGAACCAGTTGGCTTTGAAGCCTGCTTCTGCACAGCCTACGGTTTATTTCACAATCATAAATCTTTAGTGTGCCTCATATATCTAAATTGCACCCAAGCTGACAAGGTTGAAAAGCAAGGAAAGCCAGCAGGTGTGGTCACCAGGAATGTTACATTATTAACACTGCAGTTTTGGTTTTGTTTGAAGTTTTTCTTTTATGTTTGCAGAATCATATAGTCTACCGAATTATCAATATGTTCACACAGCTAGACTGTGAACTCTAATAGAACAATGTATAACATGTATTATTTGAAAAAATAACAAAAACAATAAAAGGGATATATGGCAAATTAGTTTTCATCTATGCCAGTGAGCATTTGTCCTTAAGAAATACATGTTAATCGAGATTATAAAGAGAGTAACTTCTGTATTGTCATCTTTTTATTGACAGTTTCTTGTATGAGAATATCACTGTAGTGGAAAAGGTTTATTATTTTACAACTGTCAAAGTTCTCTCTCTCTCTCTCTACAGAGACTGAAGGTTCTGTGTTCTCCAGCCAAGGACTTCTCTCCTGCATCATTGAAGATCGAGCCACTATATGAAGGTGCATTCGAGAATTTTACAGAGTTGTATACACTACGCACATTAGAAGATCCCGAAGACAGTACCAATAGTACAACGATTATTTAAACTTCAAGGAACAAATCCAACATAGAACATTAACCACAAGGAGAATTAATCCTAAACCGTTTTAATTATTAATGAGTTAACGTATTTTCTGGACTATTATGCGCACCTGATTATAAGCCGCGCCTATCTATAAGCAGCAGGAGTTTGTTGTTACATGAGATATTTACACAAATATTTTTTGGAAATGTTTAATGAAATGTATGCTTTATGTAACACAGCAAATACAGTAGCCTCCCAGACAATCATTGATCGCTATCTTTATCTTACTCTTGCACACTAAAACCAATAAAGTTGTCTTGTGTATTCCTGCTGGCAACGTTTTTCTGATAGGGGCCATAGATGTGATTGAAAAGAGGTATTGTAGAAAAATATTTTAAGAGTGCTTTTTAAACATTAGTAGATTTTATGGAGACTATAAACTGTTACATCTAGCATCTGAATTCTGGCGAGTATTGTATAATACTGTAATAGACATGCCACCATATCGGCACGTGATATTTTTGGAGCCTGAATGCATCGGATAATTTTATTCTCTATCACTTGATCCACATGCTGCACAGATTTCTGTGTTTGTATATTTCATTGCAGTAATTTCAAAGTAAAGCAGTCTTGTTTGAATATTGTGAATCAGCAATAAATCTCTTCCAGTCCAGTTGATTCTTCCTTTTATCTCTTCTTGATTTACCTCACCCGGATGACTCAGAACCTACACAGACATGCCTCATGTATAGAACAAAGGTGACAAGATGGTAAAGAATGGTGGTAAAAACAATCCAGCCCACTGAGCATGGACATTAGAAAAGACAAATTACTGGACTGTTCACACCTGAGTTAGGATGTTAGTTCAAAAATAATCCAGTCACTTGTAGAGTACTACTACTACTGGACGTTCGGCTTGTCCCTGGGCTTTTATATTGGTGAGAATATGGGCTTTTATATTGGTGAGAATAGCATTTCATTTTATTTCATTTCAAATTGTTTTATTGCATGTGCCTTGTTTCCCTTTAACACTCGGTCTACCAGAATTCTGCAACTACTAGAAAGACAATAGCAGTCATTTTGACTGCTCAGACATTATAAATTGGATTATTGTTATACTGATCTAAGAAACAATAGGTGGAATAGGTAAAAAAAAACATCAGGCCACTAAATGAAAATTACAATGTCTTATTTATTTAATTGACACAACATAACGTCTCTGCAATGACGCATGCCAACTCAAACTGCAACAATTATCTCTGTGAAAAACAAAACAAATGTATCCTGCTTTCAAAACAGGTTGGTGTCGTCATTTGACCTTTAACAATGATAATTATTAACTATTATAAACATTTAAAACAGGTTTGTAGCTCTTTCCATGACAACACAGACACAGGTTGGTTCTCTAGAACGGGCGTTTATTGTTCTTCTCTCTCTCTCTCCTTACGTCATACGCCATACGCCGTGAAAACTACATTAAATGTACACAACAAAGAAATATTAATACATTTCACGATACATAAACAATATTGAGTGCAAAACGCTAGCTGGCGCTAGCTAAACAATGCTACAGTTTGAACAAATACCCCGTTGGCCGCTTGTCCTGAAAAGAGTAAAAATACAGTTCTCTGGGTGTTCTGCGGTCGATACTTAGACCCCAGACGATGAATCCAAAAATACAAACAAAAGGATGTCTTCAATAACGTACCATCTCCATACCATACCAACGTCAAAATAGCCACAGCTCCAGCAGTCTCAGTGTTGCGCGTCACCTAACTCCGTCGTAGCAACACATGCGACAGCAAACATTAGTTCCGGTCGTACACAAGAAACAGACGTGCAAGAAAATAACAACAACCAACGTCTTAATGAACAACAATTAATTAATGCATTTCAATAGCAGTAACAAGGTTGGTGTCATTATTTATAATCTGTAAAAGCACTTTGCGAATCTTATTTCTAAGAAAGTGCTATATAAATAAAGTTTATTATTATTATTTGACCTTTAACAATGATAATTATTAACTATTATGAACATTCCAAAATGCTGTGAGAGCTGCCAGCCAGCTGAAGACACTCTGCTGTTGAGATGCCAATTTGCTTTGCTTATGGCTCACAATCACTCACAGTGAACACAGGTAACCTGCACCCCCCACGTGCAGCTCCCACACACCACCTTGTGACATTTGACACTATAATCTGTGAAAGTTCGTGTGAGGAGACCTGCTACAGTATCCTTTTTTCTTACAATTTCTTCGCACTTGGCACCGACTTCTCTTCTCCATCTTCTGCTGCTCCAGCCGGGTCTCTCGCACCACCATTTGTCTGGCTTTTGCTGTCATGTGTTCATTTGCGAGTCGCATTATGAAGTTCCTCCATGACATCATCTCATTGGTGCATTTCTTGAACAGGATCGAAACATTTATGGCAACCAGGTCAAGAATATTATAAAACGCCGCCAATGGCCGTCTTCTTGGTGCTTTCACTGAGTATTTCCTCACCATTTGATCAAGCACATCTACTTCAAGCTTGGTTCTGTTGTAGTATAACAGTCTCCGGTTTAGCTTTGCGGTCAATTGTGAAGTTGACGGCTGTGTGGACAGTGCTTAGTATGGAGTTATTTTTCTTGGTTTGCATTGACAGACTGTTAGAGTTTCACATTTCAGCACCTCTGTAGTGCAGAAATGTGGACCAAAAAGCTGTCTATCAGAAAATCATGCTGTTTTGTAAATTATTTGGAGGCCCCCTCCAATACAGAAATAAAGGCTAAGAAGCTCACAAGATCACATAAAACTAGCAGAGGCTTACATTTCAGAAATATAAGCTAATAATAATTTTTGCAAGGGGGCATCTCTAAAATGATTCCAGAATCACTCAGAGCTAATTGAAGCTTCTGCCAAACACCAACAGACATCACTCTCTGAACCTGCTCCTCCATCAGAGTCTTCCTCACCAAGGCTCTGAAGCAAGGATAAAGACTCCATAACTTTCTTTTTATTTCTACTTGTAATTTTTGTCTCTCTTGGGTTTAGAGTGAAGCTATAACTAAGTTTTAGATTCACAGAGCCTAAATAACAAACAGACAATAGAGCAGGAGAAAGAGCAGGACAATGGAGCAAAGAGTGACATTCTGACACGCCCTGTAAAAAGCATGCAGTCAATTTGGCTGCTATGGTCATTCGAGGTGGTAATAAAACAATGTTATAATAATATATATACACACATTTAGGAAATGTCAGGATCCCATTGGTACATCGTTTTTTTTTATGACGTTGCAAATTTTGAAAGCAGTCAACATGGCTTCCTTGGTAGGTCTCGTGTTAAGATGTATGGGTATACAAGCTTAGAATAAAGAATGATCATTAAGTTTAAAGGTTCCCAAATAAGACCACTCTCAACCAATCATATTAATTCAAACACATTAATACACATATTCAAATACCTTATATAGCAGGGACCACCTCTCAATGCACAACCCACAAAAAGTAAAAATCATAAATACAGTTGTTCATTTTATCAGAATGATAATACAAGTTCCTTGCTTAAATGTAATACATATGTAGCAGGTATTGGGCCGGATGACCACTGCTGGCAGTTTAAAATATTTATTTGGGAAAGGATTGGAGGGTGTGTGTGTCTGCAAATATAAAAAAGTGAGACGAAGACAAATGTTAGTGTGGCGTCTTGGCTTTCTGCTTGCAGACTGACTTTTACTTTTGTTGTTATACACAAAGATACAATTTTAAACTTTCAATAATTGCAATGATCTTCACCTCAAGGTCTGATAATCATTCTGTCACAAGTTCTTGGTTCAACAATCCAATACTATATTAAAAATTAATGTTCTGATTGTTTGACTTTAACATCTGATTACTGTTACATGTGAATGTCGACATGACATTGGCTGCATTTACATGGACACATTTAATTGGATTAAAAGCCTGATCGGAATAAAAATGCTTCAGTACACAACCGAATTGGAATAGTCTGCAATGTGGTCATCTTTAACTAATCAGCTACAGTGCATGTACGTCACTGGTGCAACACTTCCTGTTACACTTTCAACACTTAACCTCCACAAGAATAGGTTACGTACACGCATAGCTGTAAATCAGCAGGGTAATGCCAATTAACAGTGGTTTTAGGCACGCGGCAGTCTTCTCTAAACTTCTCACCAGCCTCGGGCTTGTGAGCGTGTGCAAGCAACTACATTAATCTCATTTAAAGCTCAGCCCTATTGAACTAGGTTATTCATTTACTATCTATCTATCTATCTATCTATCTATCAATCAATCAATCATCTGGTTGTGTGTGTCTATGTGTAATATCTTCAGAATGTGTATTCAATATTTTCTTTTTTTTTCAGTTGATCAAAAATAGCAGTAAGCAATAGTATTTATGGGGGGAAAACATCTAGCTGGTAAATCCCTAAAGAAATGATAGTAACTAATAGTCTCTGCGATACTAATGGAGTTGGATGATGTCTGCAAATAAAAATAAATAAATAAAATAAAATGTTGTCATAGAGGTAAACTACCGTAATGACCAAACCGATGATGATGATGAATGATGATGAATATATTTATTAGATAGAATGTTAGAGTACAAGTACAGTCACACAGTAGCATGTATTACAGTACAAATAACGTCAAACATCCTGTCTAAGAGGAGCATTTCAAAAAAGCCCTTGCGGGCTTGTTTCCGTTGAAAGTCCTTCGTACATAAATCATCCACAAATAACAATACAAATAAAAATAAAACCAATATTAAATTACGCAATTGATGCAACGTAACATTAGAAAAACAAAAATAAAATGTTATTACACCGCCAGTGCAAACTAACAATTAATCTAAAATAAATTACACCACTGATGCAAAATGACAATAAATAACTTACATAAATTACAATAAATTACTAAAGCAATTAATACGTGCTGATTTTAATCTAGAGTATGGCAGGATGCAACAAACTGTTGATGTATTTATTTCCTGACCTCATTCTGGATCAGATCCAGAAGACATTTTGAATGATGCATATCTGACCCAGTTCAGTTCAGTTCAGACAGCTTTATTTATCCCAAGAGGCAATTCTGTTTACGCAGTCTAGAAGACCATACAACCATCCACAAACATTATAAATAAACAAAAAAAACAGTCAGTATATTGACAAATGCTCAGTAATAATTATTATAATGCACATTTAGAATAGTTTAACAGCCTAATGGCAGAAGGAATGAAATACTTGGAGTAACGATTTGTTCTCCTACAGGGGGCGATAAAGTGGCGGCCTGAGGGCAGTAAAGCAAACTTGGAGCTCAGGATGTGGTCATGTTGGGAAATGATACCTTTGGCTTTATTGACCACCTGTTTTTCCCATAAGATCGCAGATCTCTCTGCCGAACTCCGATATTTTGGACCCCTTTATGACTGTGATTTTTGGTGAGTGAATTGAACGCATGTTTTACAAGATAGGATTTTTTTTTTAAAGTCTCCATTAAATGGGAAATGGGAAAATCCAGATTTTAAAAAAATATCCAGATGGGTATCCGGATCACTCTCAACATTTAATGGGATCTAAATTAGACCAAGACCCATCTTCAGATTTTTTTCAACAAGATCCATCCAGCAGTTTTTCCATAATCCCATTAACAAACAAACAGGCAGACAAACAAACAGGGAAACGTCATCAAAAGCACAACCTCATTTGAAAGGCAAAAACAATAAAGCTAATAAAGACGATACAAGATTGCTAGACATGCTTTACTTACAAAAGAAATGCAGCAGTGAACACTGAATTAAAATGAATGATATTTTATTGTGGATTCTATAGCTATCATATAAATATATAAAATAGAGGTAGAACAATATAAAATAGATTTAACCTTTGGTCTCTGCTGCCTGGATGTGACTGCTTTAATCACCTGTGAAGGATAGCTAAATTAAGATAGACAGGTGTCACCTCTACAGTGTGCCCTGACACCCAGACAAACTACTCAACTCCTCTGACTTGACGTACAAGGTGTGAATCCAATTTATGAGGATGAGGATTAGAAGGGGCAAAACCCCTCCGGTTTAACAGCTTGCAAGTGGCAATTTTTGGATTCTAAGCAGATGAACACAAGCTTCTTGGTCTGGAAATCCCACTTGTGGGAATTGGCATACTTTGCTGTGACAGATGGTTTCCTGTTCTTACACCTAAGGCATTATCTTCAAGGTGTTACCACATCACACATCAGATCACTTTCTCATTAAAAGGCAATTTTCAAGTTTGTAAAAAAATGTGATTGTATTTACTCCAAAAACATGAAACATTTCTTTTACAAATCTAGGCATCACCGTATCAGTAATAGGATTTTATTTTATTTTTTTGAAATAAATCTTTCTCCGAAATCTAATTGAGCTGCAGATTCATTAGCATCACTAGAAGCCTGAATGCAAAGTTATCCACATAAATGTTTATAATTTACTAAAAATGACGTGATTAATTTAAAATGAAGTACGATGTACTATTACTTTTATCTTAATACCCATAAAGTTACACAGAAAGTCTTAGATATAAAAAATGGTAAAGAAATATTATTGTGCTCATCCTGTCTAATGTTCTTGACATAAATTTTGCTAAACTTTAAACTTAATTTAACTTCTTTAAAACTGACCAATCTGCTTCTCACTTACTGCAAGTCAGTCTGTTTAAATTGTGGAGGAATGAAGGAATTCATAAGTTAAATACTGCGGGCAGCAATAATGCCTTTCAAGTTGTAAAATACTCATCATGTAAAAGAAGCTTTATATTGTATAATGTCATATGATAAAATGGGTTATGATTACACATTGCTTTTGTTGCTCACCAATGTATTGTTCACTCATTTACAAACACATTGAGAACCCAAGTTTATCGTCCAAATCAATAACTGTCTTTTTACATTTATGAACTGATAGTGACAGAGGCTGTCATGCAAGATGCTAACCTGCTCACCAGGAAACGCACCAATACAACAACCATCAGGAGTTTGGGAATTCACTGTTTTGCAACCGCCACCCCATAGTTAGTGACTTAAGAGCTACACACAATACAGTGTAACAGACCCTAATATACTGTCAATCTACACCCTTTTTCCTTGCCATGGTGATGGATAGACTAACCAATGAGGTGAGACAGGAAGCCCCTTGGAATATAATGTTTACAGATTACATTTTGATCTTCAGTGAGAACAGGGAGAATTTAGAGAAGTGGAGGTCTGCTCGAGAAAAAAGAGGAATGAAGGTGAGCAGGAGTAAAACAGATTACATGTGTGTAAATGAGAAGGTCCCAGGGGGAACAGTGAAGTTACAAGGAATAGACGTAAAGAAGGTCGAGGAGTTCAGGTATCTCGGGTCAACAGTGCAGAGTGATGGAGAACGTGGAAAGGAAGTGAAGAATCGTGTGCAGGCAGGCTGGAACGGGTGGAGGAAAGTATCAGGCGTGCTCTGTGATAGGAGAGTGTCAGAGAGGATGAAGGGAAAGGTCTACAAGACAGTGGTGAGGCCAGCCATGATGGACGGCTTAGAGACAGTGTCTCTGAGGAGAAGACAGGAGGCGGAGCTAAAAGTGGAGGAGATGAAGATGCTGACTTTCTCCTTGGGAGTGACCAGGTTGGATTAGAAATGAGACAATAAGAGGGACAGTGAAGGTCAGACGTTTTGGAGACGAGGTCAGAGAGACCAGACTTTGATGGTTTGGACATGTCCAGAGGAGAGACAGGGACTATATCAGTAGAAGGATGCTGAGGACGGACCTGCCAGGGATCAGGGCTACAGGTCGGCCCAGGAGAAGATACATGGACGTAGTGAGGGAGGACATGAGAGTGGCTGGTGTTGGGGAGGACGATGCAAAGGACAGGGTGAAGTGGAGAAGGTTGATTTGCTGTGGCGACCCCTCAGGGGACAAGCCGAAAGTACAGTAGTATTAGATTGTAATAACTTGAATAATAACAAAGAAATGCAGCTAAATAAAGGTCAAGTTGTCAACTGCAGTTAAAATCATTGAGAAGAGATGAGTCTTTAGCAGCAATATATTGGTAAAACCTGTCAATACGAGGGTTTGTGCAAATCATGCTCTGAATTGGTAAACTCTTCCAGAGATTAGGAGCTTGATCTGTTTTAAAGGTGGATCTTGACACATCCAAGAGCAGCTGGCGGTAGAGCTCAGTGCTCTAACTGGAGTATGAAGGTGCAAGACATCTGTTGAACAAGCCTATTTAAAACCTCAAAAACAAGCAATTAAATCAATATCCCTTTTCACCCAAAATAAGGAAGTACATTTAACGCCAAGCAAAGTGGCTTAATCACACTAATTCATGTATCCTCACAATCAGTAATCAATCAGCGTAATCACATTCCTCATCAAAGACAGCATCATCCTGTTAAACAATTAAATTGTGTGCACTGCCCTGGACTTTAAACTGTGACCAAATATTAACCTAATAATACTGGGGTTATCAATCAATCAATCAATCAATCAATCAATCAGAATTGTCTCATCTGCTTATCCAAAATCCGGGTCACAGGTTATGTTGGAGCCTGTTCCAGCTGGCTATAGATTAATAGAATAGAATAATATAGAATAGCATGCCCTTTATTATCATTACACTGTGTACAACGATAGACTGGAGAGCTTCTCCTTTAGTGTTGGTCTTAAAATGTATAAAATAATAGAAGAACATTCAAGATAACACAGCAGTTTAACAAGTTAATAAGCTAAGAGATCTCACACAGATGTGGAAACTATTGCAGATTGCGCATAATGTGGGCAGGGTAATATAATGTATGTGTTACATTGCACACTTTGGTTTGAGCACCGAATTTCATCTGGATCTAATTAACCCAGAATGAGGTCAGGAAAAAATATTGCTTTTTAACAGTGTAAACACTTTTACTCTTCATGGTTGATGTATAAAGGTACCAAGAACAATTTAGAACCTTTTTATGATGATCCAGATCACCATGTGGATGGTGTAAATCTAATTACGAAGGAAATGAGCTGCTTGGCGGAGGTCTGCGCTCTCTGAGAGCTTTTCTAGTTATTTACATGCAACACACCTTTACATTGTTACTAAGACTCCTGGCTTTGCGCAACTCCGGCCCGGCTTTAGCATGTGTGTTTACCTGCCATCTTAAATCCATTTAAATTCAACCAAATGGCTAGTGAGCTAATCCAATTATAAGTTTCAGTTCGGCGATTGCTTTAACGGTATTTGAGTCATGGACAAATTTTGTTCAATTAAAGGTACCTTACTCAATTTAATTTAAGTGTTAAGTGTAACAGCAATAAAAGCAGTTTTAAAGCATTTTTCAGATAAAAGTGCTGTATTTAAATGCTAAAAAAAGCACTTCCTGCTTTTATGTTTTTAATAAAAAACACAACATTGAACCAAAGCTTGATCTGTAAAATGAGTAGGCAAACTAAAACAGTTCTTAACTAGAAAACGACAATCGGAGATTGCAGACCATCGCCTCCAATAGACTATTGGATCTTGTGAGACAGTAAACAGGGCTTCCGGATCAGAGGGGCCAAACCTGCTCTAGCTTGCTGCTCCAGAATGTACTACAAGACACATTCTGGACTCTTTTTCCCATCATGCCATTCGTGTCCCTCCCTCTTAAAGTGACAGTTTACAGCACAGGCACAATTCCAGATGTAAAAATAATTCTAGAATCTGGATCCAGATCCGAATCAACGCCATTCTCGTTCTAGTTTTTGAGTTATGCGCTCGGACAGACAAACAAGCAAACAAACGCACCCAATTGTAATACCCTCGCCTCCCCTTCGGCGAGGGTAAAAACACTACAATGGTGGGTAAAACAACAAAATCTGTCTAGCCGTACCATGGATATTTGTTTCCTCTTCATCCTACCCATGTGTACTGCTGACGTGTGCCATTAAAATGTCTACATGTTACTCAACTCGTTGGTGTCAATAAAATGTTTCAGTATTTTTGTTGATGCAGCGTGAGGACAGACCAACGCGGGCGAAAACACATTCTCTTTGGTGGAGGTATCAAAAAGACAACCCCACTAATAAATAAATAAATAAGTAAATAAATAAATAAATACCATTCGCTTGGATGTTACTAATAACACAAGTAGCTTTTCCTCTCAGGGATTCAAAATAGTTAACGCTGGGTCATCTTACTTGATAGTATACATACACAGCAGTAACAGTTTAATGTTAATCTTCAGTTGTATAAAAATGGTTGTTATTAGGTTGTTATTGCAAGAGCAGTCTACCATTTATATTGTGAACTCTCCCAAGTTGATTATTTTGTTTCTACAGCACTTGACTTGACTTCTATTGACTTGCGCATGTCTTCTCGTGAATAACAAATTTCCTGTCCATGCTGTTTGGGCTTAAGGAGGATAGCAAGACGTTCACCTTACAGCAGACCTTTTTTGTTCCAAGCTGTGATAGTAAGCTTTTGCTGCATCTCAGTGGGGGCATTCCAGGAGAAAATCTGGGGTTAATCCAATTAGAATAATGTCTTCCCTCCACATTAGTAGTCTGACTGTTAAAATGTAAGCTTACTGGTCAGGGCCGGGCAACACAATATGCACTTAAACATTCAGCACAGAACATTTAACAAGCTCCCAGGACTTGTTCTTGCTGTCTCTTCCTTAAATCCTTTCTGAATTCAGAAAATCAACTTTTAGTTTTGCTGCTCCTGCTGCATGGAATCAATTACAAAATCACCTGAACATCGATGTAGTTAAAGCGACCGTACTTTAATTGATTTGAATGTGAGCACATTTGGCTGTGAATGTTTTTTGAATAACTGAGATAGCCTCAAACTGACCACAATGTTGATGATTGTAAATTGTCTCTTTGTTATAACTCTGTTATAACTCTAGCCTGTTTTTGCTGCTGCCTGTCTTGGCCAGCATGCTCTTATAAATACATTTTACATATTTATGGGACTTTTCCTTGAAAGTCTTATTTACTGTAGGTCAATACATGTATTGATGAACAGATATACTGTATATAAAACCAAGCACAGAAAATAGAATATAAATAGTTTTGATGATTCTAAGTTTTCCTTGATTAGAATATTTACTGTAGATAACATCCTAAAATCTGTTGATTCACCTTAATTACTATTATGTGATAAGGATTAAGAGAATTCCAAATGGCAACAAATTGCTTCAGTTGCTAGCAGTTCTTGTTAGTGTTAAGCCGCATTTGAATTCTGTAGTTGTGTAATCCAATTTTGGCTGTTTAAATTAAGGTCAGCAGCGGGTATAAAATCACGCTGTTCACAGTTTGACTCTTGCGCACATCGGCACTGCTGGATTCTTTAGACAAAAGACACTCAACAGAAGAACAGACTAAGGAAGATGGTTTGGGAAGGAGGAATTGAGCCCAATGGCACAGAGGGCAAGAACTTCTACATCCCCATGTCTAACAGGACTGGGGTTGTTCGGAGTCCCTTTGAATACCCACAGTACTACTTGGCAGATCCCATCATGTTCAAGTTTCTAGCTCTCTACATGTTCTTCCTCATCTGTACTGGAACTCCCATCAATGCTCTGACATTGCTGGTCACAGCTCAGAACAAGAAGCTGCGGCAACCTCTCAACTACATCCTGGTCAACCTGGCTGTGGCTGGACTGATCATGTGTGCTTTCGGATTCACCGTCACCATCACGTCTGCTGTTAATGGCTATTTCATTCTTGGAGCCACTGCCTGCGCTGTTGAGGGATTCATGGCCACACTTGGAGGTTTGAAAAACAGAACATTTTTCATTGCGTTGTTTATGATCGGAAGAACACATTGCACTATCATAATTTATCTTATCTTTCTCCGACAGGTGAGATTTCCCTCTGGTCACTGGTTGTTTTAGCCGTGGAAAGATACATTGTCGTCTGCAAACCCATGGGAAGCTTCAAGTTCACTGGGACTCATGCGGGAGCTGGAGTTGTTTTCACCTGGATCATGGCTCTCAGTTGTGCTGCCCCTCCACTGGCTGGTTGGTCAAGGTATTAAACAACTATGCATGCACTAATATATATATATATTCTATAGGCTGATATTATTTACAGAGACCAATCAATCTGCATGAGCAAGTAAAGTAAGAATAAAGCAAGGTCAAAGTAAAGTAATAGTGACGACTATGGTCATATAATGATTGGAGCAACAGGTGTCGAAAAGGACCATGGGGTCGATTCATTCAACATCTACGTTTAATTATCTTATAATTTGTTTGGCAAGATTACTATATTGAAACCCACATCATTCAAATGAACTTCATATGCGGAGATGAAATATCAGATTTGGCATTTCAACCTGACACAGGTACCTTCCTGAGGGCATGCAGTGCTCCTGTGGACCCGACTACTACACTCTGGCTCCAGGCTTCAACAATGAATCTTACGTCATGTACATGTTTACCGTTCACTTCTTCACTCCCGTCTTCCTCATTTTCTTCACTTATGGAAGCCTTGTGCTGACGGTTAAAGCTGTAAGTGAAGTTTTTAGACGTTAGATGTTGTTATATTTGTTTACCTGCAACATCAGCTTACATGAGATTATTTATTTGGCCAAACTCTTCAGGCTGCAGCTCAGCAGCAGGAATCAGAATCCACCCAGAAGGCTGAGAGAGAGGTAACGCGAATGTGCATCCTGATGGTGTTTGGCTTCCTGGTAGCTTGGGTACCATATGCCAGTTTTGCGGCTTGGATCTTCATGAACAAGGGAGCTGCCTTCACTGCCCTGACAGCAGCTATTCCTGCCTTCTTTGCAAAGAGCTCTGCCCTGTACAATCCTGTTATTTATGTGCTGATGAACAAACAGGTTGGTTTGCATGTTTCAAGCTTTGTATTATTTCCTGTTTAAATTCATGAATTGTGTATTCCTCTTTGAATGTGCCGTCTTCCCTCTCTTTCTCAGTTCCGTAACTGCATGCTGAGCACCATTGGAATGGGTGGCATGGTGGAGGATGAGAGCTCAGTTTCTGCCAGCAAGACAGAAGTGTCTTCTGTGTCATAATTTTAATGACATCATTGAAGCTGTGGATATTTTCCTTGTTGATTTTGTTTCGAGATTATAAAAAAGGTCCAGAGAGAGAGAGAAAAAAATAAATCTTGAACTTTTGCCAAATGGATGTTTGGTTTCGAGGAATAGACTCTGGACCAAAAACATGGAGGAATTCTGCTTCAGCTGTTAATATGTACATCTAAACAACTTTCATGTGCTGTGGAGAGGATGTGCAACATTTGCGTGTCTGCGTGAGTGTGTGTGAATGAATTGTGACTCACTGTACAGCATATTGTGATGCTTTTAACACCTCAACTCTCCCGTCAAACAAAACTTGCTAAATATATCAGTGCTCTGCTATGATGTTTGATCATATGCAAGCTACTTTAATGTGTAGCATTATTATTTATTTTCATGTATTTAATGGAAAAACAAAAAAAAATGGAGTAGATAATAAATGCATGCATGAAATCTGGTGTGTTCTGTCAGTTCTTCTACTTTTTTACTAAAATATACATTAAGAGATTTGAGATGCATAATATCTTATGGATGACAAGTTCATGTTAAGAGAAAAGTAATGTTGGGTTTTTTGGTGGTTTATTTTAGAGTTTTTTTTATAAGCCTTTCCAATCTGTTCAGCTTTACATTCAAGTTTTCTGAAGGACTTTAAAATCTCTTCATCATATGTTTTCCAGTGTCCTTAAATAATCCCATAAGAACTAAGGATATTCTACCAATTAGTTGTTATAGATTTGCAGTGAGTGATTTTAAATACTTTTCTTGCAATTATAGCTCAGAGTTGGTATCAGATTTTGGAGTTCAATAAATGCAAACATCCTTTGAACAAAGGACTTTAGATAGATAAACCGAACTTCTGTATATTCTGCATGCTAGTTGACTGAAGTTTTTTTTTTTAAAGATAACTTCAATTTTAATTGATATACATAAATACCATGAGCAAGTAAAATAAACTGAAAAAGTCTTGCAAATGTACATCATCACAATGTTATATAGAATAGAATAGACTTTATTGTCATTGCACAATGTACAATGAAATTTCACTGCGACAGAAAAAGCATCTCAATACACACACACACACTCACACATACACACACCACAACATCCTTATTAAAAAAACATTAAAAACAGTAAAGTTAATTAATTTCCCACATTGCACTGTGACCTGTTTTTTTTATTTTTATGCTGAATGACTGAATGAATGTTCAGTTTAGTTATGGCTCTATGAAAGAAACTGTTATTCAGTCTGTAGGTGCAGGCTCTGAGTGCCCTGTAGCGCCTCCCAGGGGGCAGCAAGGAGAACAGGTGATGACAGGGGTGGCTACTGGTTAGTGTCCTTAAGAATGTTGACAGTGGTGCGACGGCAGCGTGTCCTGAATATGTCTTCTAAAGAGGGCAGACTGAGTCTGCTGATTTTCTCTGCGGATGTGATGACTCGTTGTAGGTTCATGCGTTCTGCCTCTGTGCAGTTCACATACCAGGATGTTACGCAGTATATGGTCATCATCTCACGTCATCTAATTGTGGACTCTAACTGTCATAATACTTGTTTTTCCATACAATTATCAAAATATATATCCATGTATTTACTTGGTAATAAAGATGCCTCTACAGATCACATGTGTAGAGTCATTTGGATCAATAAAAATATGAAATAGAAATATTTAAACATATAGTTGAGACTCAAGATCAAAACACATTTGCAATGTTCTTTCTCATCCCACAGTTTGATGTGTGACTAGAGTTTAATCAACAACGTTTTTGATCACGTAACATGACAATAGTTACACAACTTATTTGGGCATCCATTTGCGTCAGCCCTGATCACAGACAGGTTCATGTGAGTACTGTATGCTAAGTGTAATGTCCTATAACACGTGACACACTTTTTACTGAAGCATTCAGAAGATAACAGAAGCAGATGACGCCCCCTGGAGCGTTTCTAAAAAAAAGTCCTTGAGGCGTTGCAGTGAACACTGCGAATAGATTCAGCTCAATGATCAAAGTCATGGCTGTTTCGTGCTCTCTTTGCGTGGAATACAAACGTAAACTACTTGATGTTGCATGCAAGAAATAAGCAGCAGTTCTCAGGATTAATTGCACATAAATATAGCCTTCTTCCTACTGATAGGCCATCTGTCTCGTGACACAAGTCTTTATTTCCTGCTGATAACCTAACCCTAATTGTAATGCTTTGTGTACACATACTATAATTTTCTCCTGAGAGCCTGCTCTGAACACCTGCATGTGCTTAGTGTCTCTGTCGAGGCCAGGCAGAGAAGAGTTGTCGACACTCTTTGTTCTAATTGATGGGGGAACGAATCACGGAGGCCTTAATAACAAACTTGTGGCTGCACTGAATATACCGGTACTTCCAGGCTAATGTTCATTATTGCAAAAGATATAAGCAACATTAGCTATCTAGCTGAGGCAATCAGAGAATAGACTTTGATCAGTTGCATTTGTGAAATAATGTGGAATTCACCAATCATTTTTAGAATCAAGTCAAGGTTTTGAGGACATAAATAGTATCAGCAATCACAAATTATTCTTAATTTTATTTATTAGGATTTGTTAAGATGTAGCAACAGCTTGGCCATAGTCGACCAGACAGGATTGCCCTACCGCAGTTTCTGAAACAGCTGCAGTCAAGGACACAGCTCTGGAGATGGTCTCTAGGACACGCTGTCCCCCACTGCTACAGGGACACCAGCATCCAGTGATGTCCAGACTGCAATTGCACCAGTAGGATTGTTGATGAAACAAGAACTTTGAGTTGTGTCAGAGAATCGAGGTGAAGATTTTGTTGACTATGAGAGCTTAGCTGCGGTAGCACCCATTTCCAGTTAGACAACTTGACCTACACATTTCCCAGCACTCCCTCCCAGTTTTGCCTCTGTCACGCTTTCCCTGGATAAACACATTAATGTCTTCAGCAGAGCCCCACCATGCACTGGCAATGTCTCCTTTTGGACATAGTCAGTTGGGAGAGGCTCCAGCAACCAGCAAGGTGGATAAAGTGGCTGTGGACGAGATGATTGAGGTCGTCTCGTCTACAAGAAATTGGATGGCTGGATCATCGGCATGAGATGACACTAATACACTGGACTCAAAGACTGACAAAGGCACACATAAACCCACCAGCCAGTTCCTCAGCCTGCACAGTAGTGACTCATTAGCCACACTTTAGAAATGTCTTGAGATTGGGCAGCCTTGTCTGATCCCTTAGCCCTCCCCCCAGCTTCATCACACAAGAAGCATCATTGTATAATAATTTCATGCATAAGAGAAAGCATTCTCTAACAGCAAAGGCCCGCAGTGTTGAAAATGAAAGAAAAGTATGGCTGATCAATATGATGGAATGGTTTCTCCCAGTCAATGAAAACGTTACCTGTGTGAATATTATACAGTTTGCAGATGGTACAAATGTCCATGCTTTATGCAAGATGAGCATTATTGACCTGCCTGGGAAATAATAAGACTAATCTGCATCAATTAAAGGTTCAATAAACCCTTTGATCTGGTGCGAAGATCTTACCTGGTGGATGTGTGGAGAAACAGACAGGAAGATCAGTGCAGCCCGGTTCGACTACATGTCTGCCTCTTATTGCTCTTGCTGGAGCTTTCTTTGAACAGCATCTTGTTTTAGCAGAGATGCTTTTATCTCTCAATTTAATATCAAAGTCCTTCTGTCATTTTATTGCGACACTTCTAAGCAATTTTGAATTTCTGTAAACAATTTTAAAGTTCTGGGTCAAATGTAAAGCGACCAATTTGGGTAATATTTCAAATAAATTAGACTGACTTTTTAAAAACTATTGTCCTGTAACAATTTAAAAATCGTAATAAAATTGTAAATAAACAAGTTAAAACTGTAAACTTTGAACACTTAGCAGCAGCAGCCTGAATATGACAAATGTAACTACTACTACTACCAACTATTCAAGCTTAAAGTTTTTGGCTAGAAAGATTAACTTCTCCACATTTTCTGTCGACACACAACTTTGGATTTCTCCACGTATCTTAGTCAGTTGGTAACTCTAACTCAAACCCATCCGGTGGAGGGTCGAGACACTCCAGGTTTTCCTTCCAGCCGGCTACTAAAGCAGGTGATTGTAATTATCAACACCTCTGATTTGAGAGAAGGAACTCATTAGTGAGATCAGCTGCTGGAGAGATGGTTGGAAAGAAAACCTGGAGTGCCCTCCACTGGACAGGTTTGACACATGTGCTTTAACAGGTAAGTCAAAGTGTTCCCAAACAGGAGACTGTAATACTAATGATGGATTGATTTTATATCGCGCTTTTCTAGATACTCAAAGACGCTTTACATTGTATGTGCATTATTCATTCACTCCATACTTGGTAAGGTGACAGGGGCGAGGCTGCCAATCTGAGCCATCAGTCCTCCTGGCCTCCACCGACATTCACTCGCTCACTACATTTACACTGGCAATGTGGGTGAAGTGTCTTGCCTAAGGACACAACAACAGTGTACACATGTGCCCGAGCTGGGAATCGACCCTCTCAACCACCTGCGCCACCGTCTCCCCAGTAGTGAGGTGGGAGGGGCTTCCAGCTCAGGCTTCTCGCTTGCATTTGCCAGGATATCATTAGTCACACCTGTGAGCTACCAGCGCTCTGTCAATAGTGTCCGACACTCAGTGGCATCCCTGCAGACACTCGCCCAGGACTTTAGTTCCGCACGGAGCGCTAAGATTGCGCAAGTAATAAATGTAATGAGAAAAAATGCATAAAGCCAAAACTGTTCAATACATTCCGTGAACCGTTACACCCCTAGAATTTATGCACAACAGTGTGCACCATGTCTCCAGAGAGTTGATGTTCATTATCACCGTAAATTCCTACGTTGATTTAAAGCATTTGTTTTTCAGTATTTCTTCAATTTGTCTTCTCTTCTCTGATCCCTTTTAACAGGGATGTAGAAGCCTGCCAGCTATGAAACACCATGTTAAAATAACTGTGCAGTATACACCTTTTCAAACCGTCTGGAGATTTATGCTGTGCAATTGTTACAGGTCCCGGCGCCAAATAACAAAACTATTGTTCTGTAAATATAAAGTCAAAATGCAGCAACAGTGATGACACAAAGCACTAAGTTCTTTCTCAAGATTGCATTTTAAAAACAAACAAATATCTGTATACACGTGTCCACAAAACGACAAAATATAGGAAAATAAAAATTAGCTGTGTACAAACAATCACAGTCTTAGTTGCTATCATTTAAAGTACAGTACACATGTCCTGTGTTTCAAATAACATTACAATCTGGACAGGCACAATAAGTACAGACAAATGATCACATTTACAATATATCACATAGTCATATAAAATAACTTAATATAGTATTATGTTCAACATAAAATGTGTGTAGGAGTCATACCACTACACGGCCAATTAATAAAAGTACCGGTAACAAGTCTGAAGTACTAGAAACCCATTTTACCCCACCGCACTCTGAGTCTGCCATCTGCAGCTGGACTGATTAAATTTTGAAACAAGGCAATAACACAAAGTGATCCTAGAGTTCTTGACCGTTTGGATGGCTGCTTGGTTGGTCAGTTGTTTTGCCAATAGCCCAGCAAACCCTGCCACCTTGGCATGCTTTTTGAAGACTTTCTGTAACATACAGCAGGCTTGAAAAACAATAAATATCAAGCTGACATTTTTTCTAACGTGTTTAAGCAGCAAAATGAGGTTATAATTAAGTCAAATGATCATTTATTAACATAGTCATTACTTCATTATTATCACTATGTTACAAATAACACAAATTTATACCACGTAGATAATGTAGACAATAGTATTTATTTTATTTTATGATTGGCTTGCAGTCCGGTCATAATCGTTTTTTTAGTCAGTCATTAAATATTCATAAAGATAATACAACCACATTGGATATATGCATTTCTGATACAGCACATAATTTCCATCAAACATAAAGCATAGGGAAAAATGTGTACTATAATGTATACTGTATGTTACAGGTGCATAACCATACAGTAACTGGACAATTAAAAGATGTAAAGGCAAAAATAAAAACGAAGATGATTAAACAATAAGATTCCAAACCCTAATATCATGCTCAAATAAATACATTACTAGTCATTTTAATGGTGATTTAAAGTGATTAAAGTGATTTAAAGTCAAAAATATCATAAAAATAATTAATTAAACACCTACAAAAAAACTCAGAGAGTGCTCAGCCAAGTTCCGATCTGGATGACATTCGGTGGTGAGATAGAGGTCCCCACCCTACATGACTGTCAAAATCCTAAAACTACCGTCAATAATCAAGGGAGATATTGAGGAACACATTTTGAAGCTCGAATGACTGCAATGTTAACAAACAACTTTAAACTAATCCATAATCCAGGATCTCTCCTAGATGATCACCAAAATCTAATCATCTGTTTCTGGTATTATTCCCAACATTTCCTGAACGTTGAATAAAGATCTGGCTGTAATTCCTTGAATTATGTTACTAACAGACAGTTAAACGTTGGCAAAAATATATCCTCCTTGACAGAGGTATTTCATAAAAAACAAAAACAATGAGTCCTGACAAATAAGGAATTAAGAAACAGTCAAACTCCCACATCCTTTATTGTGTGTGAAGAAGAATATAACTTCTGAGCTCATTAAACCATCAATATCTTCTGTTCAGCACCTGTAAATAATTTGTACTTTCACAATCATAAATAAGCTCTAAACTAAAGAAAATGTATGTATGTATGGATGGATGGATGGGTGATGCAACATAGTTTTAAGATACATCTTTAAAGTTAGTAGCTGCAGCTCTGTTCAAAGAGCACTTCTGTCCATCTTTATCTAATTTGTTTTAATGACGCGATGGCAAGTGATTTATTATTTACTAATCACTTATTAATCAAGTATTTATAGTTTAAAACTGGTAAAGGCAATATCACATCTGATCAACAAATATCTTTGGCCCTTGAGAAGCTGCTTTATTTTCCCTGTCATGAAAGACAGGCTTGCCGAGATATGCGTGGGGTAAGCTCAAGCTTGACTGGAACTCATTGAAGCTCACTTGCTTGTGGATCTGCGGACCAAATTCTCTCTTTGACTGGTTGAAACTGTTTTCTCTGGAGGGGTGAGGACTAAAACGCTCTTCTGGCTGATCAAAACTGCTTTCACTGTAGAGCCGCTGTCGCATTTCGCTGGCCCGTTTCACGGAAGCACTCCGGGTTGGATATCTCTGACCCGTCTTATACCAGGATGTCTCTTTGAAGACAAACCAGATATTTCCAACCCAGAGGATGACGTTTACAAATCCAAAAAGCTGGGGATAAAAGAAGGGACAGGAGTAAAACATTTGTTTCATTCAGAGATGGGTTTCGTTGCTTCATTGGGCAACTGACTACCTACCACAGACGTATTAAGACGTGACCAGAGAGGCTCCTGGGTAGCTGTACATTTATTCTCTTGTGCTCTGCAGGCGGTGATGAGCAAAAGAACCTGTGTCGGGTTTGTCGCTTTCTTGATATCAGAAAGAGTTTTGGCCCAACAGCAACTGCTGATCACCCACATGAAGGCGAAGATGACTGTAACAAGGAAATCCTGCTCAGGAGAAGACAGCAGAGAGGAAACATGAAGGACAGGAAGTCCTGCAAGAAAGGAAAATTCACAGGAGTTTTCGGAGTGTTCGTTAAAACTGACTGACCACAAGTGGGCCTCTGTTGTTCTTCAGGTACATGTTCTGGTAGAACACATAGACAATGGTTGCCAGGAGAGAGTACAGGAAAGCAAACACACCCACAGTCAGGAAGAAACGTGCAGCTGAAGAAAAGTCACCATCCAGGAAAAGAATCTCATGACTATTTGTATCACACAAGGGAGCCTTGAAATGCACGTCTCGTAATCTACAAGACAAATAGAGGATGAAAAAAAGATGAGGGCTTTCTTCCACTGAATTCAAACCAATCAGGCTTCTGTAAATCTGGTGATGCACACAGAAATGTATTTTGCACATATCCTTCTAGAAAAAAAAAAAAACTGTAGCACTTTCATCGTTATAAATGTGTAATCAGGGTTCGTTGTCTTCTGAGGCGGCAGAGGAAACAGCAACAGTGTCAAATCAAGGTTTGTATAAATGGAATGATGCAGGAGTACAGGAAGGGGCTGCGACCTCCTGTTGACAGCATGTTATTTGAGAAACTGAAAAAAGAGAACATTCGAAAAAAGCATCTAGCAGCAGTGAGCATTTAGTTTATAGAAGAATACAAATAGTTGAAAATGAGGAAAAAACGTGAGGTTTGGACCCTCAGTATAATTTCCCTATGGGATTATTTAAGTATTCTGATTCTGATTCAGAAGAGCCGCAGAGGATGAGAGCATGTAAAAGGGAAGTCTGCAACGTCATTCCATACTTTATCCATGCCTGGATAATTAAAGATTAATAACACAAAATTAAAACAATACAAACAAAAAGTCACAATACAGTATTCTTTTTTTTAATTTGTATGTTTAGATTTTAAAATGAAGTTAAATGATTAAATGTAAAACATGTAAATAAATATTATCCCTGCAAATGATCAAATATTAAAAACAAATGAAATTGTTTCACATTTAACATTTGACATCGGAGTTCAGAGGTAAATGGGAAATCGCTATATAGCATGGGTGTTTACAGTAGTACAGTATGTAACAGATGTTTGGGCAAAAGACCAATCAGCTGCTTTACCTGAAAGGATAGCCATAATCAATGCTGATGCTGAGGTTACTCTGTGTTCGGTCTGCACAGTCCACCTTAACCTGGAGATGACCATAGTATCCTCCACATGTTGCAAAAGCACAGATGGCAAAAATCTATTGATGAAAGCAATACATATTCAGAAATGGATCACAACACGGAATAATCTATACACATCAACAAGTAGCCGGACTGATTGTCAGAATTTATCATCGGCATGAAAACAAAACCTGAATAATTCAAACGTCGTAAAGACAGCGCTGCTCGCTGTGCAGTGAGATGCAGCCAGAAGATGCATCACACGCCTCTGAGTCCACCTATTCCTTATATCTTTGCACTCTATGTTAATTCAAATGAAGATATGGAAATGTACTCTGTGATAACTACTTTGAATAGATTTGGCAGTTTTAAATATAAGTCACAGCCCTCAGTGAAAGACATTTCACAAAGTCATTGTTTGGTCAGCAAATTACGTCACATAAAATATTTACTTCACACGATAGAGAACACAAATCATTCAAAAGCAAAATGGACAGATGAATGAGGAAATGACAGGACAAGATAAATGAAACTTACCGGAGCAAATATGACCATGCACATTTAAAATCAAAGCTGTAAATCCAACTGCACACAGTGTTGACAGCTTTGGTTGGGTTGAAACGCCGCTGATACACACAGAGGCGAAACAGTGACTCTTTCCAGCAATGGGGGAGGACCTGCAGGAGATGTTTTCTCCAGGGAGGAGTCTGGGATGTTTTTTTTTTATATATATATACTTCTTCATTTGTTCAGAAGCACTATAATAATTCCTAAATGCAGTAATGTCTGAATATAAAGTTTACTTTCATACATGTGGAAATATTTTCTGGAGTAATGAAAAACCCAAAGTGATTTTGACTTGACTAGATAAACTGAGGTATTCCTTTGTCATTTTATAAGGACTAATACATTTCTATAATATCTATAAAAACTAAAAAAAGCCCAATTGGTTATCTGACAAATAACTGTCAGAGATGGAATCTGGTTTTGTTTTGTTTTGTGTGACACTTTTCAGTCGATATGAATATTTGAACAAAAAAAAACTGTTGTATGTATGACTAAATTTTACCTTTTAAAACTGATTAGCTTTATGATTTTAAAGAGATATGATTTTGAAATCATAGTGGTGTACCACATATTTGTTTATGTAATTGATTTATTTATTCAATTTATAGCAATCTTCTACTTGCATTTGTTCATATTACATGTAAGACTAAATCAAAGTGATCAATATTCTGAGGTTGTCTGTAATCAAGGTACTTTCACTTGTATGTGTTTATTGTCTTGCATTAACTTGTTTTTCTATAAGCTATATTTTTTTTTTATGTCAATGTAAGATGACAGAACAAAAGATGAATTTACCATAGCTTCCTATTTTAAATGTTGCTGATTATGACATTCTATTTACTTGGTTTCTCACAACGCACCCTTCCATCATAAAAAGGATTCTGCTGACCTCCTTTGGTGGAAAGTCGGTATTACGCATGTATGTGCATAAATGCAAGTCAGATTCACAGTGTTTCATGTGTTAATAATTAAATTGAACTCACTGCTGTCTTCAAAACAACAGCTTCCCCAAATCTGTTGGCATTACATAACCTAAAATATACAAACACAATAGAGAATAGCTCAGCGTTTTCCTTGAAAAGTTCAGCTTTGTTTGTTTTACAATTAATATGGTTGTTGTAGCTTCTACATGTAGACATATCCGTTTGTTGACACAACTCTTTAAAAAAATTCTGAGAGCCAACAATAATAATGCTCATGGTAAGGGTTTGGAATGAAGATTAATAATGAAGATACATTTTTCCATTAGGGGATGTCATAGCAGACCATCTTCTCCCAGTACCCTCTGCATCCCCCTCTTTATCTTCCTTCCTATCACCAGTCACCTGCTTGTCCGTCCTCATGGCACCCATAAACCTACTCACTAATCTTGCTCTTCTCCTCTTTCTTGCCTGGCAGCTGTAAACTAAACTAAATCTGGTCTTTAATTGTTTTTGAAACAGAATATATCCTTCTGGCTGTGAAGCTGCTGTATCTTTCATATGATATACTGATACTGATAGACATAACGGAGCCCCTAGAAACTAAAGTTCTCATCCTGTTGTTTGGAAAATAACATTTTCTGTAATCATTAAATTAGTATTTTGATGATTTAAAAAAAAGTATATCAAAAGTATATCAAAAATAATAAAAATCTATTGTCACATATTATATTGTTTGCTGTTTTGGTCATTTCAATACAAAATAATTAAGGTTTACTGCTCTTTCATTGATGAACCGACAGAGGGCAGTATTTCATTACACTGCTTGAGCTGAAGCGCTGAAACTGTAGTGAGGAACTATGAACTCTACTTTCACACCGCATCAAAATGCTCTCTTTGTGAAATACAATTGACAGTTGTGTGTCCTGTATGTGCAATAATTTAGACAAGTCTTCACTCATCAGCTGTTGTGTGTACTGCCTGAATAAATCAAAGTGACGGGACACCCAGCTGTGTGTTTTCTTGTCTTTCATGTTGCATGAGTCTTTGGCCTGAAAACTGGGAGGAAGAGACAAGATAAATCTGGAGTGTTTTTTTATGAAGCCATTAATCCTGAGCAGAAACATATTCATTAGCCAATGTCCAGTGTGTTAATAAGTGCTTCTTATCCTTTTCGTTTCTCTTTTTCTGTTGAAAGGGCCAGCTTTGACCTGGAGCCTTTCTACAAGATATCGGTATATGTTTAAAATGTGGTTTTTCCAGTATATTCTAAAACTATGCAACAATTCATATAATTAAACAGGTTATACGCTTGATATACGTTATGTATGTCCATCCGTCCGTCTGCCCGTCCGTCCATTAGCAAGATAACTCAAAATATTCTGGACGGATCTTGATGAAATTTTAAAGAAATGTTGTGAATCTTACCAGGCACAGATGATTACATGTTGGTGATGATCCAGAAAAGATCCTGGATTATGGATCAGTTTGACTTTTTCAGTAACATTGCATTCAATGGAGCTTCAACATTTGTTCCTCAATATCTCGGTTGATTATTGAACAATGTTTATGGAATTTGACACAGTCATGTAGGGTGGGGATCTCAATCTCAACACAGAATCTGGATCGGATTTAGAATGGAATCAGTAAAAAAATGTGAAATTTTAACATTGAAAACTCCATTTATGGATTAAAAAATCAGTTAAAAATACACATAAACTCTGATTCACTTTCACTTACCAATTTAGAACCTTTTGGTGATGATCCAGATCACCATGTGGATGGTTTAAATCTAATTATGAGGGGAATTATCTATTCTTGAGCTAGAGAAACACATATCTTCTACCAAATGCAGTAGAGCGTTGACGTCTCCTTCCTGTCTTGTCTCACACTGGAGGTGTATCGCCGTATTAGTTTACCACTTTCAGTATAGATTTGTAGCGTTAACTGCATGTTGTGGAAACCGCAGTGTAAAGCTGTTTCAATTTTCTAGGGTGGTGCGTTGGACTAGTGATTGTTCAATGGCATTTTGGTCTCTCCCTTTGTGAGGTAGCTTCATAGTGAGCGATTGTGTGACACAATAGAGAACGGCAGAATACTACTGAGAACATCTGTCCTCCTCAGGGTTCCTCAGAATCAGATGTCAATATAAAAAAAAACAATGCATATCTTTAAATGCCAGTCATCATGGATATAAACATATTTTAAGAAAATGATAAGCGCCAACACTTGCTGGGTAAGAAGTCCTCTCTAAGTCAGCTACAGTAGCTGCATCACTGACACTGACCCTATTCTATCAATCTCACATTAAAACTGCGGCTGGCATTTAAATATTTCACAGAGCGCATCGGTTTACTCCAGAGAAGCTCTGAGAATTAATCAGTGTGTGTGTGTGTGTGCTTGCATGCATGTA
This sequence comes from Brachionichthys hirsutus, assembly GCF_040956055.1. Taxonomy (NCBI): domain Eukaryota; kingdom Metazoa; phylum Chordata; class Actinopteri; order Lophiiformes; family Brachionichthyidae; genus Brachionichthys; species Brachionichthys hirsutus. Next base: position 7,025,705 of record NC_090904.1, on the reverse strand, counting down.
TGCGCGTATGCATACATGCATTCTGTGTGTAACTTTATTTTTTACATTCTGGATAATCCTTTTTTTAAACCGTTTTTTAAAATTTGCTGGGCCTTACGATTGGTGATAAAATAAGAAAAAAAATATCCAAACAATAAAACTGCTTCTGTATAAATAATCATTCATTTCACAAATCACTCTTGTTCCTGTTGCAACAATATAAACCTAATGAAATACAAATGCTCTGCATACACATGAAGGAACATAAAACTGAGGCAGGGAGATCATGAATATATTACGAAGCCTTTCTGTGAAGTTTGAATGTATTGCATTGTCTGGTACGTCACTATAGTGTTTTACATATTCTGACTGTGACAGCTCTTTAAAGGCACCGACAGTGTGCAAATTAGTGCACTATTTTTTGCCATTGTACTATTGATATGTAACTGCTCATAGAAATTTGTTGGAGCGGAATGCTGCTTGTACAGGCAGCACAGGTGTGACGATGAAGTAAGACAATTCTCCGATAATAATTGTGGAAGGTCACAGAGAGTTTAAGGAGTATTTTAATTTTCTGCTGACTGGATGATATCTAGCATGCTACATCTCAGCAGTTTGAATGGACTTCTCCATTTCTTTTTCCATTTTAAACATTAATTTGAATCACAGGATGAGATTCCGGAAGGAGTCCTCGGGGGAGACCTGGGACAAACTGGAGAGTGAGCTGGCCTTGGGAATGAATCCGGGATTTTTATTTATTAACTCAGAGTATTCTTTGCTTGACAAATGTGTTTTTAGTGCTTTTAGAGTTGTTTGAATCTGTGTGAAATATATTTTATGGCTGCAGCATGTGTTGAAAACTAAAGACGAATTTCCCTCTCTGTGCGAATGTTCATCTTGATCTTGAGTAGGGTACTATATTCAGCCGGAGGGCCTTCAGAGACATACGAAGCCTGATGATATGGAACTGCAATAAATCAGCCTGGAAACAATAAATGCATTGACTTATTTTTATCATGCACCTGTTGGCGATAGGGTGCGTCTGTGTAGTGCCTATCTTTTTTATATATTATTATTATTTTATTAATTTGCAACATTACATAGGTGGGAGAAGACAGTCCTGAAGTACAGTCCATTCATTAACTTTGCTATATATGGGAGAGAGATTGAAGATAACTAAGATTCAGGCCAAGGTAATGACATAAATGTGTTATATAGAGCCAAAACATAGCAATTTAGAACATTTGGTCAACTTCAAATCATTGTTGCATGTATTTTGAACAGTGTTGTGTGTATTTTGAACACTGTTGTATGTATTTTGAACAGTAGGGTGAATCCAGGGAACCTGGAGGGAACATATACTTTCTGCTAAACAGAATGTCACCATGCAACGATGGAGATTTACCACAAAATTAAGGTATGAATATTATTATTTTTTAAATATACTTCGAGCTGTTAATTGACAATATTTGTTATTTTATTTTTCCACACTGGACTTTGTATTGCACCACACCAAAGAGCATCAACATTTAATGTGTACACACTCTGGTCGAAGTAGAGGAGTAGGGAGAGAACATCGGTCAATTATTAATGTTTAAAAGGTTCTAAGGCGTTCCGTTGTTGCTGAGGTTAGTGCGGGGCTGAAGTATTGCAAGGAATGGAACAGAAGGGGGGTGGGGGGGTCACTCTGCCTCGCCCATTAGGAAAGGGCTATGGGAAACACAAGCACACCTCATGCTAGGAGTCCACAAGCTGCATGAGCAAAAACCATAGAAGGACTATTTAATGGCAAGTCAGGGAAGCAGTAGTTCTACTGGGGGGGGGGGGGGGGGGGGGTAGAAATAAGGAGTCCATGAAAAGCAGTTACCTGCAGGGATTGTTCTGGTCATTAATGATATCTGTAGCAGCAGCTATAGGCAGCCCAGCTGTCAGCTTCAATTCCATCACATAATTAGAGCAGGCAGGCCTGTATGGTCATCCTCTGTGCTTGCTGGGTTGAGTAAGAAAAAATCAATACACAAGTGTAAAGGGAAAAATAATAAAAACTGGAGAAATAAAAACAAACATGCAGCAGTCTCTCTCTCTCTCTCTCTCTCTCGAAACTGGATCCAACTGTACACAAACTTGCATCAAAACTCACTGGCAGTATCTTGCAGTCAAGCAAACGGAAGACAAACAGTCTGAAAACCGCATTCTGGAATGAACAATCAGCATCAGCGATGAGCGTGCACAGATTTATATTATTGGATAGTTTTTATAGGCTGCAGTTACATTAGTTGAACGTAAATCCAACATTGATAATTTAAACATTGTCATAGAAGTGTCACCATATTTGCTACTATAATAAACTACATGCTGCGTAAATTATATTTAAACTTTTTCTTAAACTGATGAGAATATTTAAATCCAACATCTAAACTGCTTCTTGATTATCGGGTGTCAACAAACAGGCTGAGGAGCTGACCCCCCCCCCCCCCCCCCCTCCATCAATAGCACATGGTGCGGGAGCCATTCTCAAAACGGTACACCTGCCTAATCTGCATACCGAGCACAGCCCCCAAACGGCATCACGGACCCATTCATTACAACCGAGGAGCAGCCATTTTAGCAGCATCGCTGCAGCCCGTCAGGACGGTGTTTGTGAGTCCTTCAGTATGCGCGTCTCACTGTCGCGGGTCCCCCCCTCCCCCCCCCCATCGCTCGCTTTTTGACCCAAAATTACAATTGAAATCCGCTCTCCATCCCCTCATCAGCGCACACAACCCCCCCTGCCCCTCCTCTCTGCTTGCCCCCCCCCCCCTCCCGCCTCGCATCCGCAGCAGCGACTGGCCAATAACAGAGGAACATGCGTAAGCGTCGACGAGCGCTCGGCGCAGGCGGAGAACGCTCAGTTTGAAGGAGCAGCCTCCTCCAGCGCTGACATCCCTCAGCGAGCTGCACACAATCAGGGCCTAATCTCTGTCTGGATTTAATGTGGATAATCCACATGAGATCTATGCGCGGACAATAAAACGGCATCTCCATCCAGGGGATACAGCAACCTCCTTTAGGCTTATCCGCTGGGACGCGTCGCCTCTAACGCACGATGCTGGACCCGTCGTCCAGCGAGGAGGAATCAGATGGGCTGGTGGAGGAGGACAGCAAGGAGGCGGCGGCACCTCAGACCGGATCCCGGATCTCTCCGAGCAGAACCAGCGAGAATTCGGGTGGACTGGCGCCCAGCAGCGGCCGCAGCAGTGCGCGTCCGACCAGCCCGAGCCCGTCGGCCGTCAGCGAGGAGAAGGAGGATCTGGAGAAGCTGCAGAGGGACGAGGAGGAGCGCAAGAAGAAGCTGCAGCTGTATGTTTTTGTCATGCGGTGCGTCGCTTACCCATTCAATGCAAAGCAGCCGACAGACATGGCCCGGCGACAGCAGAAGGTAAGGGCACAATAAATACCCCCCCCCCCGTCACACCGCAGATGCTGTCATTGATGACCTACATAAGGTAGTAGAACACAGAGAGGTTTCAGCCACTAGGCCGCAGCATCATTATGGAACATAACGGATGGAGGAAGGACGCGCGTCGCTGCGTGCGTGCAGGTCATATTCCTCTGAAGACACGCTCACCAGTCAGATCAATCCCAGTAAGACCATTAATGGTCTCGGGATGCTGGGTGGCGACAAACAGGACTGTGTGACTGCTTTGTTGAGTTCTTTTTTTTTTTTTTTTACACTCGATCTATTGCCCCGTGCGCGGCTCTCCGTGCATGCGGGCTCCCTGGCAGATACCCAATTCCAACCCGTTTGCGACAACACTTATCCGGTAAACTCGGCCTCCCAAGGTGACTTTTAGGCTCAGACCTCTTGAGGAGGGCTGCTTAATATAGCTTCTTCTTTTCCCCTCCGTAGATGAGCTGCCTCTTCTGAAGGGATTATAAGTTTTTCTAGATCCACAGATAGCCTGCAATGTCTTCTTTGTTACAGATGTCCTACATTACAAGACCCCTATATGTCACTGTACGGGACAAGGCCTGCATGTGTCTACTGTAATGCCCCACTGATGTGAAAGACAGTTTGGGGTTATTTGTTAAGTAAAGTAAAATGATGTTTCTCTCCCGAGTGAATACATCCGTCGTCACATGGCTCCGGAGGAGCAGTTTTACAACATCCATCCAGTTGAACAGTCATTCAGCTCAGTGAATCTACATCATGTTATGCATCGCATTAATGAGGAAACAGGAAGGAAACTGCTCTTATTAGTGTTGATTTTGGGCAACCTGCAGACACTTTGTCTTCTGCTGGACGTAGTTTAAGCCATATGGTCGAAATATTCTGCTGACTCATATACAGACAAGTGCATGCGGGTGGGAAAAGCCATAGTGTTTCCTTCCATTTGTTTGTTTGCAGTCCTGTTCAGCGCAGGCTATGATAAGCTAAAGCATGCTATACTAATGCACTTTCATATCTCAAAGCTCAGGCATCCACAAGCCTCCCCTGTGGGAGAGTAAATATCTGAACAAAGAATCAAATGCTTGCTGCCAACCAGGAAATCAAAGCCTGCCGGCCTGCCCACGGTCTGCTGCTGGGCTTTGATTGGCACAATATTTGCATCCTTTGGCTGAAACAATCCCTTCGACTTGTGCAAATGTAATTACTATGTATTAATCGCACAAATATGATGAAGCAATTTCTATCATGAAAAGACTTAGAGGCCTCACCAAAACATGTGGAGCAGCTCCATGATAATCCATTCTTAGGAGTTCTGACACACACACAGTAGTGACGGACTATCACAGAGAAACAGGCCAGACTGCCGTGGAAGAAGCGCCACTGCTGCTCCTTTATACACATTGCTATAATCTAGTGAAGCATTATAAAGCGCTAACTGCCATTTCCTCCTTTACTCAGAGGCAAGGTAAATATTTTCTCATTCACTCTGAAATATGTCTTCACAAGCTGTACTTTTGATGCTGCTGTTATTCAACTGCATGCTGGTTGAGCGTGGGTGTATTTGACTGGTGGCACATATAATCGTGTGCCTCTTCTCCGTTGATGGCATTGTAAGTAATTGCTTGAGATTTCTGACAGAGATAAAACTGGTAAAATGTATGGAGTAATGCTCTGGATGTTTGGATGAATGTTTCTGGAATTGACGCACACATATTATGCACAGATTATGCACAGATTATCTTTATTAAGCATAAACATCAGTTATGAGAACATTCCTTTGGTGCTATTAATTAACTTCGCTGAATGAATTTCGTTCATTGACAGTCATGTTGACATATCAATCCACCAGTTCCTCAGCCTGTCAGTGTTTTGCCCATTCTGAAATGCGTCAGCAGCATGCAATAATCCTTTGATGGATTGCACCGGACTGTTTTATAGACATTCATTGCCCTGGGAGAATAAAGCCTGCTGACTTTGATGAACCTCTGACCTGACTGACTTCTCAGCATATATAGTGGACGTGTTGGCTGCATCAGCGTAGTCCACAGATGAATCCTAATGACTTTGGAACCTCTGATTTTCTTATTATTCCGTTTTTTGCATTTTTTATATTATTCTGACAACAATTGAATGGAGTCCCATAAAAATGTGGTATCCCGTAGGATGACTTGGAATCACCTTTTTCATCTTTGATTTTTCATTCAACGCCATCATCAGGTTAAATATTAAGTCAGCCGAATGGTTTTCCTCATACCGGTAAAACTATTTATATTCATGTTAGCGTTTCTGGTGTAAAAATGTGCGATCACCGTAAGGTAAAATGACAAATATGGAGACATCAGCATGTTTGTCTTTTCAGCCTTTTTGCATGCTTCCCTTAACATTAACCCAATGTTGTGCATGACGACATAATAATGCCGATGTGTTTGCAGAGGTATTAGTTAATAAAAGAAAATCCTCGATATAACTACAGACTGAAAATTATCTGATTCATTAAACACACAAAGAAGGTGTGTTTCATGTGATGCTTTTAACATAATCCGACCCAATCAACTCTCCGGCCAGCAGGCTCATTTAAGACTTATTTGCCTGTATTTTGATGCTGCGCATTATGTCGTTGATACTCTGAGTTGAGCTGTGAATGTGAAGCCGACTGAAATGTAAATCAGTGATCCTCGAAGGAACGAATTATACAGTGTATGTCAAGGTATTACTTGTATCATGTGGACATACATGATAAGTATTTAACATTAATGTTGAGAACTGTTGCGTTTGAGTACATGTAGGATTAAAAACACAGTTATAAAGCATGTCAAGGAAAAGAAAACTATGAAGAAGAAAACTGATTTTTTTGGACGAGACATTGAAACATGTATTTTATGTTTTATTTTATGTTTTAACAGTAATGTCTATACATTGTTTCAAATGGAGTGTGTACCACCTGTCGTTAAAATCAAAGATCATTTAGATTGCATGTGACTGACGAACACAGATGGAAGATAACTGTGAAGAGGCTGCCTGAGTCACTATGTTCATGACATGCGCTAACGAGAACATAATTAAATGGAGAGGGACAATATGACATTGAAATCATTTGCATTATTGTGTAACATCTTTAAATGGTGTTTTGCATGAAAGAAGACACTATTTGACAGTGAAAGAAGCTTTGCACTGTGCCGAGTTTGGATTTATCTATTTAACAGCAAATTATGTCAATTAGTGTTTGAAGGTCTTTGCTGAGAAACGTGTTTCCTTCCCTGTAAGCGGAAAGGTTTTTATTGGGTTTTATCAACACTAGTCTTACGGAATAAAGGGGTTCGTCAGCGGCATAGCTATTAAAAAGAATTCTAAATGGATGACGGCAGAAAAGCAGTAGAAATACACCCTCGCCTACAATTTGTGCAGCCGCATGCAACAAATCACGGCTTCACAAATTAAACAGCTCCCCTGTCTGTTACCAGAAGGGAAGCTCTTTTTCCTTTTGAATGATTTGAAATGTTTTTTTGTTTTTTTTATGGTTTCAAGTGTTCTGCAGGATGCAATCAGTCAGGTTGAAACTGACATATTTTTCTCTTATGTTAATATCACTCAGTCTTGTGACCTGGCATGCAAACACAAGACACTCGGAGAGCACAGACCTCCGACGAGCAGCTCATTCCCCACATAATTAGATTTACACCGTCCACATGGTGAATTGGATCATCATCAAAATGTTCTAAATTGTTCTTGATACCTTTATACACCATCCAGGTAAAGTAAAAGTGAATCGGAGTTGATGTGTATTTTTAACAGATTTTTGAATCCATAAATGGGGTTTTCAATGTTAAAATTAAATATTTTTTACTGACTCCATTCTGAATCAGATGGTGGTGAGATAGCGGGCCCTACCCTACATGACTGCATCAAATTCCATAAACATTGGTCAGTAATCAACCAAGATATTGAGGAACAAATCTTGAAGCTCCATTGACTGCAACGTTAACAACAATTTCAGTGATCCAGAATCCAGGATCTTTTTCTGGATTGTCACCAAAATGTAATCATCTGTTCCTGGTAGCATTCCCAACATTTCCTGAAAATTTGATCAAGATCAGTTTTGATTTATCCTGCTAACGGACGGACAGATTACACAACAGCCGTCTCGCCTCGGCAGAGGTAATAAAAAGAGCTGCAGATATGCAAATGATTTGGAACACGTGTGCAAGTGAATGTAGAATGTGTTATGATTCCTCCTGCCCCATGAAATGAATTATTCCTCTGAAGTGGAAGGGATATATGTCTGCTCTGAAAGCACATCTTTAAGTCATAATGTTTCTCTTAGAATAACAGTGTGTACTTTTTAATTGTATTCGAATGTCTCCATAATTGTGTTGGTCATCCAAAAATAGATTTTAATTTGGGAAGACAAATGTTTTACACAGACTGCTGATATTTGCTAATCCGTAATCCTCCTGATAAAACGTGTTTTCTGAAGGAAACAATCCAGGCAGAATAGACTTGTCTGGTTGAGGAAAATAGTTGTGTCCTTGTGGTGCATGCATGAATTGACATGGATTAATCTGAAAGTCCCCTGTTTTTTTTTTTTTGGCTAAAATTTAATCCCCGCTCCCAATGCAGGACATTAGTTGCTCTCATAAGAGTGGAAATTGAAAACCGGTTTGTTAACCCTTTCAACATTAGTAGCCCTGTTTGACGGAGAAAATACAAAAGATTCACATGTTTACTCCGGAAAATTAAAACCTATTCTTAAATAACAAGAATAAGCATTAAATTAATAGGATTATATGTATTTTATTGTGTAAACATTCTGGTATTGTGGATTTATTGTGTTCATTAATTGAATAATTAATTAATAAATGTAATAATCTGACACAATGAATTGTGTAACTTTTATAATAAATACCCCCGCCAAGGTCATGTAGACCTTTTTGATTAAATTAGTCTTAAATTGAAATCACAGTTATCAACCTTTATTGACTCAACACTTATCATGACAAAATCAATGCTTAATTAAATAAAAGTGACTAAAATCCGTGGATCCATCCAGATCCACTCCAAAATGCATTGAATTCTAAGCTAACCTCATTGATTGAGGAAATTAAATTAACTAGTTCCACCACATTAATGTCTTCTCAGTCTAATCGCACATGTTTTTCCTTCTTTGTAATCATCATAATCATTTTCTCATAATTACATGATTGCTTTCTCATCATATGATTCCTCAGTCATGATTCTAAGGTGTGGAAGTTATAATCACTGCACAAGAAAAGAACGTGGATTCACACCAGACTTTCAGAAGTCATTTGAGTGATGCACACGCACCAGCTCCTGACCTCCACGACCCGACACATGAGATACAGGACAGGAAAATGCATGAATGAATAGTCATAACTCTCCTATTAAATATCAATCTACAATTATTAAGATCAAATTTATCCCATTTAGGTCATGGGGAAAACGCTGCTGATTTGGAGGGGCTGCATGAGGAGTTTGACTCATGGCCTCAAGCAATGTCATCTGAGTCACCTAGCGCGGGCCCGCTCCAGACATTCTTTGCTCCATTTTGGCAGGCGATATTTGAGACTAATGGCACATAAACACCTTCTTCAATCATAAACTGTCAGCAATTTGCTTTGTCATGGATGTGAGTGCAAACAAATGTCTATAGCTTTTTTTTCCTTTTTTCCCCTCACTTTTAAGATCATTCATTATGGTGGAATGGTTGATCCAAGCGATGATTGGGGAGACAGAGGCCGGTAACGCTTTATTCAGTGCACTGAAGGGCGGGTTGGTGAGCGAAGTCTAACAGCTTCAGAGTGCGTTGACGCCGCAGTGGACACGGTGTAGCAGGAAGGCAGAACTGTGGCAGATATATTAATAAGTTAAAGCAAATTGGCAGAAATTGTCTGGTTTGTTACTCTAACATGAAAAGATTAGTTGCAGTGTGTCCAAAAGTAATCCCTGGAGCTTTGTTAATTCATCACAACATGATGTCCGTGCAATGTTAACACATCCAAAATGTTAATACTGCTATATTATCAGCAGAAAAATCATTTAACAACAATACATAGATGTTTGTTGTTGTTTTACTCTGGCAGCACTGCAGTAGGTGTTTTTTTTCATTGTAATCTATAACTGAGATCTACACGAGACTAATCCATGAATGAGAAAAATCTATTCAGTAGGCAAAAAAATATTTTACTATCAGAGACATTTGTCTTGTTTCTGAATGGCTACTGCCTTTGGGTTGCTGGAATGATAACAGATGAGGGGGAAAGAAGGGAATGGGGATGTTTTGCTGCCTATGAGCCACATCTCCAGATTATGACAACAGAGGTCCCTGTTTTATCCCTGTTTGCCTTGTGTCTGCAGAGTGTACACCGGGCTGTTTACTAACCCAGTGGTGTGGTATTTGCAGACAATGGTGTGTGTGTGTGTGAGTATGACTGCTCGGTGATAATAGATTGTGCGTTTGTCTTTGCATGATTGTCATTTTGTGGACTCAGCCACGACATGGCGCTGGAGTTTTGTGTTTGACGAGGCCTGATGCTGGTAGATTTTGTGCAGCTGTCGTGCAGCACTCGCGTCTGTACTTGTGTTGGCTGTTTACTCAGATGTTGGCCCACGCTGTCATCTGGAAGTTGACTTTGTCTGGTGAGAGTTTTCCATAATAGCTTGTTTGATGAAGACAAACACATTTATGCACAAGAGGAACATATAGTTTATATATTCACACCCACACATGGAAGAACTTTGTAATCATAGGCTTATATGTTTATATTTCAATAATTTAGGCTAACCAGTGAACAAAGAGACAAACAGAATTATATTTTCCCACATGAGTTTTGTTCCTGACAGGCATTGAAGCTCCTTTCACATTAGACCTATGACCTCCATGTTATTTGAAATTGTGACGATGGCCTCTAAACTAACATTCCCTTAGTAATGGCCCTCCTATTACCGTCAAATTTAAACAGCCATTATCACATTATTATTACTTTTTTAATTGGATGTTATATCTTTATTTTGTGTAGCTTATATTGCAGACAAATATATATTTAGAATAATAATTGTTACAGTCCAAATGTAAGATTTCTTCTGCAGTACACCTAGATGGAGGCAAAATGGACCAAGTATAATTGTCTTCACTTCAGTGAAGAATTACTAATTGCGGGGTACACCTCGGACGTGACGCCAGTGCATTGCTGGACAGAAAACCACTCACACACACACACAAACACACACACATACTCTGAATTGGAATTGATTACAATTTTGAATAATCAATTCAACCCAATCAAGAAACCCCACGTGGAGGTGGGAAGAACATACAAATGCCGCACAGACAGGATTTGAACCCGGTTTGACAGCGCTACCCATTATGCCACCATCTAAGCTCTGTTTATTGAATGAAACATGACCAGTTCAAGCAGTTATATAATTTATAAAACTATGAAATAAAGCTATAATTGACCAGAAAGTTTTTAGTTAAATATTCATGGGTTACTGAATTTCTCACAGTGCCTCAAATACTTTTTGATCAAACTGAACCTAGATCCATAGTCATTTTGAGATGTAATGAAGTTACTGTAAATAAGGCCGATGCAATGGGCATATCCACTCTATTGATAAGTGAACGGTGATTAATGTCACTGCCCACTTCATTGCAAGCCAATGAATCACAGTGTAACACTGCAATCTTGATAAGAGCCACAGAGAGAGAGAATCAATAAGAGCAATGCTGGAAAGTATGTCTTGGGACTCTGGCATACTGATGAAAATGGAAGCATTTCCCCTCATCCATCAACTTGTTTAGTTCAGTTCTCCAATCAGCAATGAAATAAAGAGTGCCGAACAGAAAGTCATAAATACTTGATGCAGCTCAGCCATTCTTTTTCTTTCACTCCTTCACCTTTCTTTATTGGTGTGAACTGAAGTGTCAGCTCTTCAACACACACACACACACACCCACACACAGACACACCCACACACACATTTAGGTACAGTTTATATGTGTTTATGCCTGTTTTGATCATCAAGTCTAAAATGTTAAAGTTACTTCTATAACCGTGGTTCTATGAGTAGCCTGGGTGAAGTACTTCACTATGAGATATCTCAGAAGCCGTTGTACCATTATGCCAGCCATGAAGTCAGGGCTGTATGCCTTACAGTCACAATCACAGGTCATTTAGAACAAGTGTTAGTCAGCGGGCTGGTCCGGCGATTCAAACATCCGGCTCAGGAACGCATGGGCAGGGCTTGGGGATAACATTGAATCTGCAGAGCCTTGCAAATGTGAGTGGCAATGACCAGCTGCATCACAAATATCCTATATAGAGACTTCCAGTGGGCCAAAAATTCAAAAGGCCTCCAGTGGAATGAACAAAACACAATGTAATTGTCATTGTTGCTCCTTCTTAGAGATGTCCACAGGTAAGCATAGATCAACCTGAATGAGTGTGTGCTGGGGTGTACAACGGCATACCAGAAACACAGCTTAAAGTTTCAAGCGGTTTTTACTGTATGTGTGTATGTATACACTAATATCTGTATTTTTGATATATTTCTGGATTCAGGCTGTAGTAGTGAGCTGTCCTGTTTGCCCTCCACAGATAATCAAGCAGCAACTTCAGCAGACCAAGGATCGTTTCCAAGCCTTCCTCAATGGAGACACACAAATCGTGGCTGATGAGGCATTTATCAATGCTGTGCAGAGCTACAATGAGGTATCAACGCACCACAACCGTAATAGCACCACCACAGTCAGAACCAATTCCTCATCCAAGCACAGTGACCTCATGCTCTCAGATGAATCACTGAATGTGCTATGCTATAGTTACAGACTGCATTCCTGTCGAAAATGTATAAATGCAGCTGAATCTTTATTATTGATTAACATCTATAACTTATCGCACAACCAGAAATGAAATGTTTTGGCTCAAAAGTAAAAAAAAAAAGCCCTCCTTTTATGCTTCCATGTCACACGTATTCAGATGACTGAGTCACAAAATGGTAGCAGAACCTTTTCACTGCACAGATTATGAGTCAGAGGAAGTTGCCAACACAGCCATCTTTTCCAGACCCACTATTAAATTAAAAAAGTCAGTATTACTGTGCATATGGTGCAAAAAGCAAGGTAGATAGTGGAACATGTTGAAGGCCAAATCCATTAGCAGAAAAGCAAACATAGCCATTGTGAAAATCTGACATCAAAACCATCAGGAAAGTCAATTACAGAATGACCTCTCTGCCATTTCACAGCTAATCAGAGGTGGGTTTGGTGACATTATTGCTAATGTGAAATATGCTATAATTAAACCTGGAAAACTGAGGTGGTATAAAGGAAATGCATGCAAAGTGTGGGTTTTCAGAATAAAAATATTCAGCCTTGTAGAAGAGCTCGATTTCATCATCATCATCAGTGACTTACCAAACACATTTTCAAAGAATTATTATTATTATTTTAACTGTATATGCATATGTATCCTGGCACTTTTCTAAAAGTAAAGGCACACATGTCAATAATAAAATTATCCTCACTAACAGGGTAATGTTTTTTCCGGCACTGGTTTGTCAGCTCGTCTGCTAGCAGCATTACTCAAGTTCTGAGTGGATTTTAATTAAATCTCTTAGAGTAGTGAGGCATTTCCCAGTTGAACAATCCCCTTGATACTGGTGCTGATCTTCATCATCATTTAGATCCAGGATTTTTTTTAATAGAATTTTTTATTCCTGGACATGGAAAGTTAAATTATTTTGCTTCTAATATTTGGGTAAAAACAACAACATGTCATTACCATAAGATCTACCATGCATAAAGGATGTATCGGGATCTAAGTGATATTCTGCACGTTTAAATTTGGGAGTCACAAAAATTTCACACCAGTGAGATTTCCTTTTCCTTCTTTCAGCCTTTCCTTTCACCCTGTCCTCAACATCTTCCTCTGTTTCTCCAACCAAATGCATGTCCACCCTCAATGTGTTCATGTATAATACTAATATATATATATATATATAATATAATAATGCTGCACACTTACATTTACAATCAAATTAAAGTTTGAAGTCATCAACCCAGCTCCAGCTGATTCAGGTGACTTCCTGAATTGCAATGCCATTCGTGATTTCTTTCTTCTCTTGAATAACCAATAATAACTAGGATGTTTTTCTTTCTAAAAATTTCTTTAACATGGCATGGCTTTCGCCAGCATTTCAATTTTTTCCACACAAACAAACTGGTATATTTAGATGTGGCAAAAAAGAACCTACTGAAATGTTTGAATTGACCTGGACAAAAGAGTCGATTAACCTAACCTTATTCATTGAGGTTAATATTAGAATCTGTTAAAGGATTTCATGTAAATTCGTATAAATGTCTTCTCTGAGATTTGCAGTGGTGTGTGTTTGACTTACACTTTGTCTGAATTCACACACAGAATCTGGCACCTTTCTGCAGGGTAGTGTGCAGGTGTAGGCAAGTTTATTTTTATCCCCAACCACAAATGAAGCGAGGAGGGGGGCTATAGGCTCCATCTGTCCACCCATCTCATCCATTATGTTTTATTTCTGGAGCTTCACTAAAAACTTTTAATATCTTTTCATGAAACTTTCCACACTTAAGAACCAGGTACTGAAAGTAAAAGTAGACACTGTGGTGTTGATGCCAAAACTATTCTGTGCAGCCCTAGTCTGCAATATCCTATAAGCCAAAATATCTAAAGCTTTAGCCTCTAAAGTTTGTTTGGTCAGTGATGCATGCATCAAAAGACAAGGATAATGTGCCAGTGATAGCAACGCCTTAGCACAGGTGGTCCATGACTTATAGCCACAATGGATGCCACACGTCAGAAAAAGCAATCAGCTCTTCTTTGAAGTTCTGATGACATAAGCCTCAAATGCGTCTGTCCCTGTCAGTGTATTGTTGGTAGTTAAACACAAACGTTAAATTTCCCGAAGCCTGTCGTAACTTTGAGTCGTCGTTAAGCGAGTACGTCATTAAGCGAGGTCCACCTGTATGTACCTGACCCTATGCTCAAAGTGATCAGTGGTCGGTTTTTGATTACAATGCGCAAAAAAAAATATTTCGAAACAATCCTCTATGTTGTTCATACCAGATTGTCAGAAACGTTGTGCCTCCAAATGAAATCATTTGAAATAATTAGTGCTTCATATGCATATTTGACTTTGCTGCAATCTATGTCATCAATCTCATAATACAGGTATTCCTAAAGAGTGACCGCGTGGCTAAAATGGTCCAGAGTGGCGGCTTCTCAGCCGCTGATTTCAGGGAAGTGTTCAAGAGGCACATTGAGAAGCGTGTGCGGAGCCTGCCGGAGATCGACGGTCTGAGCAAGGAGACGGTGCTCAGCTCCTGGATGGCCAAGTTTGACACCATCTACCGCGGTGACGAGGACCCACGCAAGGCACAGCAACGCATGACTGCCAGCGCAGCCTCCGAGCTGATCCTGAGTAAGGACCAGCTGTATGAGATGTTCCAGAATATCCTTGGGATCAAGAAGTTTGAGCACCAGCTGCTTTACCAAGCCTGTCAGGTAAGACGTAAAGCCTGGTGCGATACATCCAAGTGCCAAATATGAGATATGCATACACATGTAGATCTGTATGCTGCGTGTCTCTTTTTAATATTATTATAAGACTGGGGGTCAGAAAAGAAAAGAAAAAGCCTTTTGAAGCTACAACTGTAGACTTTATGTCTGACGGGAATTGTTGCGACTTTGACACGTCTCTAAAGACTCCTCTCTGATTATGCCCCTATTTGACAGCTATTAAAATAAACAAAAATTCATGAAATATAATGGCTTTGAAATAATGTATTATTATTAGTATAACATGGTAAATAGGCTATGATAATCCATCAATGTTAAATGATGAGTTTGATGATGAGTTTTTATTTTGGTTGTCAGATTAAGACAAAAAATACAACTTAAACAAAACGAAATATATATTACAACCAAAAAAGGAATAGGCAGAAGCAATGCTTATCAGGGAATTCAAACCAAGCTTTTAACATTTGATTAATGAGTAATCTAATAACCGGCTCCATTTTGTGTTGTGGAATGGACATGTTTTAAACAAATATGTCTCCTCAGGATATATCTGTTGACACAAGGCTGTATGTCTTTGCGGGGGGAGGTATGTTGAGATGGCAGGTTGATGATCGGGGACACTGGGGTGCTGTTGTTAGACATAACTCTCCATCTCATGCAGCATTTATGGCTTTACTGCTCTCCATGGGAATGCTAAAAGCACCACAAATATATTCTTTCTTCAGGACCTTGATTATATTCTCAAACACAACTGGCTCAAAACATCATCTTAGGCATAATGAATTCATTCATCTTCTGAACGGCTTTGTCCGTTACCGGGTGGCGGGTCGTGCTGGAGCCCATCGGCAGTCTATGGACTGCGGCGGGGTACACCCTGGACAAGCTGCCAGGTCATCACAGGGCCACATAGACAGATAATCATGGCATGTCTTTGGTGGTGGGAGGAAGCCGGAGAACCCGGAGAGAACCCACAGAGACAGAAAGGCTGCAAGTCAGATTTGAACCCATGACCTTCTTACTGTGAGGCAACAGCGCTTAACACTGCGTTGTCCGGCATGATGAATGTCATGTGTTTTTGATGCCAATGACTTTTGAAATGATGAGTTTCATTGCAGCAGGCATAATCCTTTGAACACTAGATAAAGTACAACCACACAGATGGAACGAGGTGCTTTTAAACATCAGAAGTTTTAATATTGGTCAATTGTCTGGGTTAACAACGATTCAAACGGGTAAATTAGGGGTGCAGTTTAATTGTTAGAAAATCATGATGACGATTCACACGTGGAAGCTGTCTCACTTTCTAAGTGAATACGATTCGTCTGCATTTTATTCCGTGAGCTGCATCGCAACCAATCGATGCTACTTTTGTCAAGAGAATCCAACATCATGGCGTTATTACACTTAAAGCTTTGCTTTCTCAATCAATCAATGACAACTCGGCTTCACACCACGTGAGTCAGTGCAGTAGAAAGCCATGGCAGTAGGAGAGTTTCAAATGAGACTGCAGGGAAATGCTTTAAACATTACAATATGAGGGGATGGAGCCCATCCCACCTGGGTGGGATGCAACAGACTGGACAGGTCGCCACTTCATCACAGGGCCAACACAGGATGACAAACAACCATTCTCACATCTGCTGAGTCACAAATTCTCCAGAACATACATGTGCATGTACTGTGGGAGGAAGCCAGTGCAACCACAGGGAGAGTATGCAAACAATAGAGATGACAGTCTGACACTTCTGTCGACCTCGTCCATCACTCAATTATATTGGCTTTATTATCATACACTACAGTGAAAAGCAAAAAATCTTCAGGAACTTTAGGCAATCATTTTAAGTACAGCAAAGCTTACAGAGTCTTATTCTCAGGCATTTCGATCAGTGGGAGAGTCTCTCACTAAAATCATTCCCTAATCTTGAGCGGCTGATTTATATAAGACTTAGATCCAATGTAAGCACACAGATTGAGACTTTTCTGCCTTTAGAGCTTTTAATCTTGGCCTCTGGAACCTTCAGACTGGCAGATCTCAAATCAGGTTTTTCTCTAGCAGGCTTTGAAAGGACACACACAAAGACACAGACACACGCACACACACACACACCACCAACACCACTGCCATTTCCTCTTTAATTTGTCTTGTCAGCAACTTTTCTTAAATGAGCCCTGAGCCCTTCCATTTTTACCCTGTAGCTGATGTAGTTGTGTAATGGAGCCTCCACGGGAATGGCAAACGATGAACCGTTCATGGCGTAGCGGGTTGCGCTGGTGCCTCACAGCAAGGTCACATGTTCTCCCCTCTCACTCTAAACACAAGAACACACAAATACAGTGTAATCACACCCAGCAAGTCTAGCCAACTGTGATCCTGTATCAGCTGTTCTGCTTTGCAACCTTCAACCTGCTGTCAGATTAGCTAACCTTGACCCATTGTCGCCTTTATTCAGTTCGTATGCAGTGTGAAAGCTCACCGGACCAAACACAGGACCAAATGTACGAGCCATGTGCATTTGAAACATACATACTGCTTCAGTAATGTGGAGCCTTTTAGCCTATCTTAATTTATGGAGTTTGAATGTCCATGTGATTCATGCCAGTGGGCCATTGACAACAATGACCTTTCAGTTTCAGGTCTCACGGAATTAGAGTGCGCCGGGCTCTCTAGGGGGTGGTATTATTTTAGACAGACCCTGACCTCAAGCTCTGCTTCCTCCCACAGACTGCATTTGCTTTTCACTGCAAAAAGCAGTCGCAGACCGAACTGTCCGCATCCCCCTCGTATTACAAGCTTCTGTCTCTCCGTTATGTGTTGATGCATTATTTAGCCATGTTTAGTCATTGTTATTTGCATGATTTTGTATCGCTACGTCATGAGTTTTCAGCCTTGAGAATTTGTCTGGTCGTATGTGCTTGGTTTGTGTTTGTTTGTCACACGGAAGATGCAGTAAAACTGCAGAGTCAGACACCAGGAGAATATAACGCTGGGCTTCTAGGAATGGCAGTGACAGTTCTTTTGGGACTACACGAGTCAGATATCCCTGGCACCAGACTCCAGTACTCGCCAGAACCTTTGGACATTTTGACAAGAAGCACAGGGTGGCCGGCAGCAGGGGGAAGGAATCATTTAAGAACAGTTCAGGCAGGAATACAGTCAGTATGTCAGTGATGGTTGTATAAATCCAGTTTTCTGCTGTTTGACAAAATAAAAAATAAAAACTCAGCTTGCTATCACTTGATGTTCGCTGCTGTCACTGTGTTACTGTATGGCAGAACAGAGTACTGCTGTGCTGCAGCTGGTGCCTAAGTCTGATTATGTGCTCTACTAAACAGAGACTAGGGTTATGTAGCCAGGTGGCTGCTGAGTGGCCAGTGCTCGTAACACATTAGACCTCCTCCATTTCAGATCCCATCTGGCTGACATACTTGCAGAATGTGCACACGGTGAACTAAAAAGTGAATCAATTACACAAATAGGTAATAAATGAAAGATCCATATCATATGCTTAGATGTAACCCATTTATAGGGAACTCATTGAAATACTTTGAATTCCCCCCCCCAAAAAAAATCAGCCTTAGTTGTTTTATTAGAGGGCATATCTAAACTTTATTTCAGTTGTGACATTTTTTCATTTTTTTAATGGCATGCAGAAAATCTAATTGTCATCAAGAATGGTTCTTCGACAGATCTCCTAATCTCTGTTACTGTAACCTCATCGAAAGGACAAATCATTACTTGATTCCAATCCAACCCGCGTAATGCCTCTTTTTAAGCCATTGTTCCCTCCTTAACAGCTGCACTATGACTTTGGCTCATTCTCTTTTAAAAAGCATTGCTAGGAGGGATAGAGACTCATAGTGGTAAACCCTGAAAGACAAGGCCCGTTAATGTAATGAGAGTGGGTGAAATACCGTCAGGCAAATAAAAGGTCAGCTCTGGCATGCGTCCCAGAAACAGGAGTCTGAAGGACTCTATCAAAAATAGATCTAGCTGCTCCATGTCATTGTGCAGAAAATGATGAATTGAAATGTAGACATATTATTCTTGTTAAAAACATTTTCTGGTTTATTTGTCTTCACAAGCATCAAAGCATAAATTATTTCTTTACATGTTTTGGGTTGATCTCCATCAATAGAAAAATAAATTCTTGATTAAACAATACATTTAACGTTTTACTAAATGTATATGCCTATATTGCATTGTATTTCCACTGAGTCTAAAAAAAAAATCACAAGACTCAAGGATGTTTCAATAAAACAATGTCCAACTGAGATGAGGCAGATTAAAGTTCTCACTGAAGACTTGTTCAACACGGAGCCCTATGAAAGGTTTGTGACTCCCCAGACACAACTGTGCTGTAGATATGTCTCAATTAGTCTTCGGTCCTTATCGAGGAGATGCTGGTGACTGGCGAGTCGCAGCATTGCATTTGACAAGAATGAGCAGTTTTAGCAGAGAATATAACTGAAGACGTGAAGCTGAGAGAGCAAAAGAGACATATCATCCCTTTCTTCTATTTCATTGTGACAGTCGATATATAAAACTCTCATTCATTTCTTAGCTTTTCATTACTCTGGGGCTAAAAAAAACCAGGCGGGGTCTTTGTCCTGGCGACATTTTCTTTCCATACAGACAATTTTCAAACATTGTCAAGAAATGCCATTACCACTGGTTTTGTATCTGTGTAAAGGCAAGCTGCAATAGGTCCTGACGGTCAAGGCAGTCCCTGTGGCAGTGATTGTATGTCATGTAGTTTACATATATATATTTTGACTGTCACTCTCTCCATTTTATAGCTCAGATAGGTAAATTATATGAATGTAAAGGAACAAGAACATGTTCAGGAACACTTCTCAGTGTTCCTGAACATATTCAACTGAATATATTCAAACATATTCAACTGAATAGACAGTTGTCTATTCAGTGTCTGGGTTCGTTATGGTGGTTATAATTCAATTCATCCATCCATACGTGGATGTCTCCAGGTATGGTGCGGCCTGGCTGTTAAGGGCTTTAAAAGTGAGGAAAATGATTTTAAATTCTATTTGGGCTTTATCAGTGAGCCAATGCAGAGATGCTAGCACAGGCGAAATGTGATCACTTAATCTGGTTCCTGTGAGATCGGGAGCTGCTGCACATGTCTGTCCTCGTGCCTCTGATATTTGCTGCTGAAATATACCCTAGAAAGAAACAACTTAAAATTAAATATAGGTTGTTAACCTTGGCTGATTTGGATTATTCAGATGGTAGTGGATGGAAAATGCACATTGACCTGGTCTTGTCTTATCTTAATAGTTGGACAACCTGGATGAGCAGGCTGCACAGATCAGACGAGAACTGGATGGTCGTATTCAGATGGCAGACCAGATCGCCAGGGTGAGTCAGACTCTGTCGGGGGCTCACACTGAATTTAATATGTTTTCATTTTATCATTTAACGTGTCAAAAGTATGGTGTCAATTTTGTAAACATCAAAGTGGGAGCTTCCATCCACTGTTGAAAAGATTATACTATTTCAAAGCATGTACAATATAATGTACATGCTTTGAAATAGTACAAATTTGACTGCGTTATTTTTAATTCCATCAGGCATCACTGAACCCTCGACTACACTAATCTTGCTGTCCTGCTTTTAGCATTGTGAAAACTCTTTTGTCAGAGTGTTTTCTTCAAACGTCTTTTATATGGTGTCAACAGGCTGGCAAGTTCCCCAAATTTGTGTCTAAAGAGATGGAGGCCATGTACATCGAGGAGCTGAAGTCTTCAGTGAATCAGCTGATGGCCAATCTTGAGAGCATGCCCGTGTCCAAGGGAGGGGAGTTCAAACTCCAGAAACTGAAACGCGGACACAACACCTCCATCATTGACATGGGCCAAGAAGATGAGAACACTCTGTCCAAGTCTGATGTGGTTCTGTCGTTCACGCTGGAGGTACAGCACATTGGGGATGATTGGGGATCTCAAGGTGTAATGACAGGTCTCTGAAATCAAGGCAGGGTTTTCATAATTTTGACAGATGGTCCAAACATTGTACCATTAGAATTTTGTCTTATTGAGACTCAAATAGAGAAACAGACCTGCTTGGGGAGTTGAACAGACTTGATGTGAAGAGCAGGCTGCGAGCGCACACACACACATCCTTTTTTTAAATGCAATAGTGTAACATGACTCATCTTGTCTTCAGCTTGTCTGAGATGAGCTATCACCACAGAACAGAGCAGCTACCCCTTGTTCCTCATGAGCCCCATGTTGTGTGACACAAATATATTTTGGCTTTCTTTCACATTTTCCTGGACTGTGAATGCTGAATTATTATTTACTTTGATTATTCTTGTGTGTTTTTTGTTGCTATCTTCTTTACAATACTTGCACCACACTTCCTGTCAACAACCCAGTCTTTGTTAAAAAAAAAAATATTATTACAGATGTTGTCTAGATAAAAAACAACAAATACGAATCTCTTGATTAAACATGTTGACGCCAGTCTGAAATCTTTATATGCAACCCTGCTGAGAGCCAGTGCCATTGCGTGAAGCCATCTAAAAAAAACACACACATAAGCAATAAGTAATATTGGAGCGCTGGCTACAAGTGTAAATAGCTATTTTCTCTCAGTTTCTAAAATAGCTGTGCTGTATAAAACTGAAAGGCTTTTCCTCGTCTCCATTTTTTTTCTTTGCTCGATGACCTTTTCGGATTATTCAGTCCGTGCCTACAACAAATCACTGCGGTGTCTGTGCGTTCCAGGTGGTGATCATGGAAGTGCAGGGGCTGAAGTCTCTAGCCCCTAACAGGATTGTCTACTGCACCATGGAGGTAGAGGGAGGGGAGAAACTCCAGACTGACCAAGCAGAGGCATCCAAGCCTACGTAAGGGGTCTGAGCATGGACTCGTACATATTCAGTTGTTTTCCAAATGTATTTACAGTATATGTCTGCAAACTCATGTCCACACAGCCTACTGTTATTTGACCTTAAAATGTCTTTTATAATTTGTAAGGATTAAAAACAAAACCTCTGGTGGTCCTCTGAAGGCAAACATATCTGAATTATGCATGCGTATAAAACACGGTAGTAGTAAGATGTGCAAAATAATGCAAAATAATTGTATTTATTTGTACATTATGCAAAGTTTTCAAAATAAAATGCCTCAGCTGTTTATTTCTGATTGCTGATCACTGCAGTTTCTTTTAGATAAGGCATTGACTGCTGAGCTTGCAATGGTACGATAGCTGCCCCAGAACATATCAGGGTTTCATTGCATTACAGATTCATTATAAACTCTGTCGAAGAGCTTAGGGTTAAACTCATGCACACTTTATTTGATTGATTCAGATTAACGTGAAAACTCCTGCATGGGTCATCTCAAATTTTGGTAAAAAAAAGTGGGTTATCTCGGGTATTATCATAAATCGTTCTGAAAAAACAACAGGCAGTGTAAAAACATGTTTCTAAAATAGTTCACTCATCATTAGAAAGAAAATGTTTCAACATAATTGTGGCATTTATTTCAAGTTGGGTATCACGGCTGTGTAATGGATAGCACTGCTGTCGTATTGCAAAAAGGTTCTAAGTTAAGGTCTTACCTGATGACCTGGGAATGTTCTGGGTGGGTTCTCATGTTTTCCGCATGTCTTTCTGGCTTGAATGGGTGTCTCTTAAGTTGCCTGTAGGCGTGAATGTGTGAATAGCTGTATATCATTCTCTGTCCTGGGCCTGGGTGAACGCAGGCTCATGTCCATTGTCAGCTAGGACAGCTTAAAGCCCTGCTGAAGATAAACGGTTACATAAAATGCAGAAATGGGTTTTTAGTTGTCAGAGTAAAATTCACTACAGAAAAAATGTAGTACAGTTACACTTGGAGAACCAAAATGTGGGTAGGTGCTTGGCCACACATTTCAAGTGTCTTCTGTTGAGCAAAACTTCAATTAACTTGGATGTTTGTTTTTTTCATTTTATATTTAGAAATGATTCCCAGAACAGCAGAATATGCTTCTGTAGGCAGAATGCACCTATCCGAACATGCACTTCATGGAATATGTGACTTTGTTTTTTTACTGTAATGAGTGCGTTCAGGAAACCTTTAACTCAAACTGCTTGATTCATCTATGACTCAGCTAAACCCTCTAGATTTCATACTCATCTGATCAAGGTGTGAAAATTTAGTGTGTAATGCTGCATTACATCAAGTATGAAAGTCCTTTCTTCCTTTGAAAGTCCCAGCTTATCTTAAAACACTTATCATGCCAGACCAGATGCAAAGAGATGTTGGAGCCTTCTGATGGCAAGTAGCCTTTTTTCATGCAATTAACGTCTATTGCATAGCACATATAGTGATAGGAGAAATTTACCCTGAAATATTCGCACAAATATGAGCTATTTTATGGCATTAATGTCTTCCTATGATCTCCTTAATCCAAGATCCATTATATGAAGATGGTGTGAAAGATATCGGGAAAAAGAATGGAAGGATTAGAGAAGAACAAAGAGGGTAGATGTGTGTGTGTGTGTGTGCGTGTGTGTGTGAGTGTGTGTGTGTGTGCACACCTTAACCAATCAAGCTCATTCAATGACAAATCACGGTGACTTCATTATAGTTCAAATTATAAACGTGTTATTTTATGTATAGTACTCCTGCCGCTTCTTTCATTAACTGACCTACTTAAGTAAAAACAGGACTGCACACATTCTGCAGCAAGAACTGTGAGGGCAGAGCAACGTCACACGGACCTTGAATTGATCCAAAAGGTCACCTTCATTCCGGCACAATGCTTCCCTCTGAAACCGTCACGGCCCATCACCCTCTTCTCCCTCTCAGTCTTGCAGTCTCTCTGCCGCTGTGCAAACACCATTCAAGTCGCGATTAATTATGAATGTTAGAAATGGTTACGAGAAAAACTGCTTTCAGAAGCTGGGTGACAACACAATTAATACTACGTTACTGTTTCCTCTTTTTAATTGAATTTGTACTTTTATTTAGCTTTACTTTTTTTCTCTCCAGGCATGTGGCAGCGGAGCTGGTGAGGTTTAGTGATCATTTGCTTGTCAAGTCTGTCATGAAACAGTATTCACAGGCCCACAAGTACATTAAAGGCAGCATTGACAGCTTTAAGCCTTCCTCCTGTTCATACCGGCTACACAATGATCCCTTTTCAAAGCAATTTCTCTGGGACGGATTTCGGGTTAAAGAAGCCAATTTAGTCAGAACACTCAGCACTCTGAGTCGGAATTATCATAAAGGTTTGAAGCTTCGTATAAGCTTTGACCAAGTTTTATATTTCACAGTTCACAGTTGCTCATTCAGGAGAATAGGAAACTGTCCACACTTTCGATAGTAAGAACTTGAGATGATGTTTGTTGGCGAGTTGCACCGTTGTTCTAAGCTGCCGTGAAATAGCAATGTGCTAACAAGGCACAGACCACACAACCTTTTCAAAATCAATATTCCCTTTAATGCAGGACAGTCAACCGCCTGTGCTGATGTTTCTGATGACATCAATGCATTTTCTTTTTTGCAACTTTGTCCTTTTATCCTTTCTCAAGTGATTTGAATCTTTTTATGCACTTTAAACAGTTTGACCTAGGTTGGCTCTCCAAATGAATAGTCTTGCTTTTGAGACACGCTTGTGAAGCCGTGGGTTCAACGTTACGGACCTCATGCATTAGGAATCAGGATCTGTCCATTTGTACAATTGTCCCATCTGAAATGAGAGAAAATAATGAATCCTGCATAGAAATAAGACCAAGTATCAGAACTTTATGTGCTTTCAGGATTTGTCTTGTTCTTGTTTTTAAAATAAAATACGTCTTGCCCAAAGATTACTTTGGCCATGCTGAATTCCTGAAGGTGTGCTTATAATAAAGTCTGAATAAATAAGATTAATAGACAGTCTGTTGCATCATCTGCTGCTTGACCCACAAAATAATTCTGGCTGATATGGCAGGTGTTTTGTTACGTAATGACTTTCTTTTAAAGTTTTAAAGAGCTCTGGTACATTAATAGCAGAGATACATTTAGGACAAGTGTCTGTGAGTCTATAAACAATCAGTTTCTTTTTCTCTTGTGCTGCATCTCCTGTCAGCTGCTTATGAAAAGCCTGTGTTGAAGAGAAGACTGTTTTATTATTTGATTTCAGTTTGAAGTTGTTGTGAGGAGGTGAGAAGCGATGCTGTCACGGAAACTAACCTCTGGAGTATCATTTGCTGTGTCTTTCAGCTGGGGGACCCAAGGGGACTTTACCACCACACACCCTCTGCCCGCTGTCAAGGTGAAGCTGTTTACAGAGAGCACAGGAGTGCTGGCTCTGGAGGACAAAGAGCTGGGCAGGGTAACGCGCGCTTTGTCTTCGTTGTTACGCTCGTTTAAAAGGTCTGATAGGCGGTATGATCTTGTCACAGCTCCTCCAAAAAAAAGGCCCTAAAGGTGTGCATCTTATATTTGACTTACTCCGTCATTGGCCAGCTGCTGGCACCACGTGTGTGTATAATAGTGCACAAGCAGTACATTATTAAATTCAAGAAAAAGGTTAGCCTGCCAAATAGCAAAAGAAGAGTTAGATTGGTCTCGGGGTCGGGTTCAAAGAGGGCTCATTACACAAGTAAATCATACATTATTCTCTAATGTTTGATCATTTCATTAACATTCTTTTGAACATGACACTATTTAAATATCCTCTTGCTATTTATGGCCCGTCGGCCTCATTGATCTGAGATCATATTGCGTATTCATGCTTCAACAGAACAAAACAAAAAGGTCTATTTGTAGATTTCATTGAAGCAATATTGTAGTTATTTTTGACTGTTATCAAAAGGCGTGGCTCCCATGGTTAGAAATCTACTGGGGATTGGTTCCCCGTGGGAGTTGCCATAGAAATCAAACACAAGGGGTTTAATGACAATAACTATAAAGGGGTGTAAATAAAATTAAAGAGCAGAAACTTTATAAAAATTCTAGATTTATTTTGTGTCTTCATTTGCTGTGTATAAAAACATGAATAGAAAATCATTCTAAACTTGGTAACTGATAACAGAAGGGAACATCTGAGGCTTGACTCTCATGGGAATGTCAGACGACTCAAACAAGAGGCAGATGTTGCCAAACTCTTACCAGTGAATTATGATATTACTATTCTTATGCCGTGATCAACACATTGTATGTGATTTTTGCCGATAGCAAATACTTGATTCGTTTTGCTGCTTTCTCAATTATGCTTGTGTTTGGCTAGAAAACCTGAACAAATTATGTTGCACTTTTCGTTGTGAGCTAGAAAGCAGACAAACCCTTTTCTCAACTCTGATATCACATCTTCAATCTTTGAATTTTATTGAAATTGTGAGCTTCTGCGCAGAGACTAGAACATTTATCAGTTCATCCGTCTCTTTCCTGAGGGGTAAGATCTGTGTGATAAGGCGGTTCAGGAGGGAGGTGTTGCTGGTTTGCCTTTCACATCCCTGTTGTGGCGATGACCTTGGCTTGTGACAAGGCCGTTTGATCTCGCACTGCAGCAGCATGGGCAGGAAGGCAACCTTCCTCAAGCCTCTTTAACTCAACAAAGAGATGAGTCCTCTTCTTCGAGGAGGCGGAGTATAGCTGTGTTCTGCTTCTCTACTGTGACTCATTTTTGAAAACGGAAAAGTGAAACCTGACACACATCATCACTAGCTGTTACAGTCACGCTGCATGGACTTGCTGAATGGTGCACAGGATGTGATCAACGATTCAGCTGCTGGATATAAACACATGGAGACTGACTTCATTCTGTCTTTTTTTTTTTATGCAGGTTGTCCTCCGTCCAACTCCTAACAGCCCAAAGCAGTCAGAACTCCACAAGATGACTGTTACTAAGGCATGTCCTGATCAGGATCTGAGGATCAAACTGGCCATACGTATGGACAAACCACAGAACATGAAACACTGCGGGTAAGAGATACGTTGCCTCACATAACTGTGCCTTCCATTTTCCATGTCTTTCTTTGAACTCCAGCCCCTCAGCTCCTGTGGCCTCACTGTCAATACAGTATCATGGAAAATTACTGTCAAGTGCACTACCTCCCCCTGGTGGACACTATTGTGTATTTACTGTCAAGTACACTACCTCCCTCTGGTGGACACTAGTGTATTTTTAAAAAAAATGCAACAAAAAAAATCAACTAAAACATTGATGTTGTAATTAATAATGTATATAAACACTACACTCCTATATCTGTTCCCAGTAGCAAGCTGTGTGCACCAATCTGTTTGTATGTTAATCTGTATGTTGTCTTCATGTGTTGGTGTTTTTATAGGTATCTGTGGGCTTTTGGCAAGAATGTTTGGAAACGTTGGAAGAAACGCTTCTTTGTCCTTGTGCAGGTCAGTCAAACCTCTGCAGCCCACTTTTTTTTTCTATGCCATTGCATCTAATAGCAATGATTCCATGATAACGCGACCCTCCAAGTAGGACTCGAACAATATAGACCCACTTTTGCTAATTGTAATCACAAATGTATCATCATCAGATAATTTTTGCTGAAACTGAAATGTTAAATATTAAAGGAAGTGTTTTATTTTAAATAGAAACAATTCCTGGCTCTGCCCCTTTGTACAGATTTGTACCAAAAACAGGGTCTATTCTGGCCCAAGAACCATCCTGAGATAAGACTCATGAAAGTCCTTCAGCAGCTTTGGCCTAATCGTGCTGACATCTCAAATAAGAAACAGACATGGATGGGGAAAAAAAAAATGTGTTCAGCCGATCAAATGAAACAACTTTTACTTTAACGGTTAACCGAAGTACGGACTTAACTGCTCTCTCTGTGGCTGTTTGAGTCATTGTTGATTGTCCTTGTTGTAGGTGAGTCAGTATACATTCGCCATGTGCAGCTACAGAGAGAAGAAATCCGAACCACAGGAGCTTCTCCAGCTGGACGGGTACACCGTGGACTACAGCGACCCCCAGCCAGGTGAAATGACTGGCCTTTATGCACCTTACACGGTTTAACTAAAGGTTTATTTAACATGCTGTAAATTACGGAGTGGTCTTTTGACACCCTGTTGTTTCAGGATTGGATGGCGGCAGGGCTTTTTTCAACGGCGTAAAGGAAGGTGACACCGTGATGTTTGCCAGCGATGATGAGCAGGACCGCATCCTTTGGGTCCAGGCCATGTATCGTGCCACTGGCCAGTCGCACAAGCCTGTCCCACCCACCCAGGTCCAGAAACTTAACTCCAAAGGGGGTGCCTCAGCCCAAATGGATGCTCCTATTTCTCAGTTCTGTAAGTGGCTCCAAACACAGGACAGTCACGTTTAGCAGAAGCAGTAAAAAGCTCCTTCCCATCAATGTCTCACGCCATGCGCTCCAACACTGCATTCACAAAACGTGCTGGTAGAACTAACACACATGCATTCAGACCCCTCCAGCATCAGATGGACTTCCACTCATTATCGCCACGCCATTAGTGTATAAAGGTGCAATTCCATGTTATTCCACCAGCTGTACTGGGCAGGCTGTTAGGATGGCATCGACCTGTTCAGAAGCCAATTCATAAAAGTCTTTATCATGAAGCTGCAAAACAGGATGAGCAAAAGCTAAATACAGTAGGTTACTCCACATATGATTTGAACATTCAAGCCCACTGGGGTTGAATTCAGATCGACCGTGCCAAGGTGCGCTGCACCCGTCCTAAACATCAGCCTCATTTTAATCGGATCGTAGCTCCAGAAAGCGGCTCTGGTTCTGAGACAGTTTCTCAGATGGTTCCCTGTCGCTAAATGACAGTTGAACCAGATTACATGCTCAAAGTTTTAACCAATCTGTCACGTGTACCTCTAAGCAGCCCACAGGTCAGGTAGACAATTAAAGGTAAGACTGTCTACAGTAGTGTGGCATCTGTACCAGCTTCTGTTGTACCTGTCTTTTGTGTCCCCCCTCATTATAGAAGGGAAATAGCTGTGTGAATCTATAGATATATTTTTTTTAATTTTATTTCTAGGAATCACTGTAAAATTCTAAAATTCTTCCTCACACAATCTTTTAAAACTTGCGTTCGTTTTTTACTTGCGTTGAGATTTTCTTATTTTGGAGAAATTAGCACAGCCTTCACGTTGACAGCACAAACATGGACTTCTCTGGCCTTCTTACTATTACAACCCTTTTTTTTTTTTTTTTTAAACAATCCACAATAATAGATCCTGCTATTCAAAAAAATATGACATTTTGTGTGCATATTTTATTCGTAAACATCGTTTAATTAATGATTTATTTTCCAACTCTAATGAACAAATTAGGTTTAGAAAAAAAAGGAAAAAGGCATAATGTATTAATAATCAAATAATAGTGATTAGAATAAGAAACTTCAACAGTTGTTCATATAACTTTTGTTTAAAACCATGAAGACACGACTTGGGTCAGTTACTCAGAATCCTAACACATAAATTCTATGTTGTTTCTCCATTGGTTTCTTTGTATGTAATTGTTCTTGTGGTTAGTCGACTCCTCTGATGCCAGCTGTTGCCATTCAATGCCTCCTCACAGTGGCACAGACCTCCAACCCCCCACCCCCCCGAAACAATGTGGCACACCATGTGTACATGTTTCACCCCCTGGTGATCTTGAATGGCACTGGGACCATGACATATACAGCCCTCCTGACTCTGCTGCAGTGGACTGAACACAAGTCCTGAAGGTTCTGGTTGTTTTTTCCACCCTGATCAACCAGTTTCTCGTTAGAGAATGGTTTCATCCTCATTTTGTGTCAGACTAAAAGTGTGGACAGACTTATTATGTAGGATTTGATACATAATGGACTATACAGAAAAGAAAAGAAACATGTTTGAAGGCTTAAATTCTTTTTTAAGGAGTATTCCTGTGATTTAATATTGCATTTAAATTAGTTATTGGACTTGAGGGAGAGCTTCAAAAAAGGATGTTTAAGATAAAAGATGAGTAGCTTCACTTTTAGTCTGGGTCCAAACCATAACACTGTTTATAAGAAGATACTCCAGAGCTTCCATGAATGCATTGTGACAACCACTGGTAGTTAATCCAGCCTATTTTGAATAGTGGCAGTTTGCAAAAACATATGCAAAGAAATATAGGGAAAAGAGAGCAAATAAATGCCTATACTGGCAGAGATTCCCCAAATACCCATTTATGTAATAGTATGCTTTGCAATTAGATTTTTTTTCAAGTGAAATCATTTATTTATTTATTTTGCAGAACATTACACCAAAAATAATTTAAGTAAATTGTCTCTAAAAATATCTACTTAAAAATTCAAGGATGATGCTTTTAACGAGATTGAAATAACTGAACTATGGTTGGTAATCGCATCATAAATGATCACCTGGGGTCAAATTACAATCTGTGCACATCATGCTAAAATCACCTAATCTCTTCCAGCCTTGACAAACTTCAGCCCAGCGCTGCAAACTTTAATACAGAAACACAAACAATGTCTCGTGGACGAATATTCTAAAATGAGTGGAGGACTCCTTTAAAGCATATTTAAATGATGCTGTAAAAAAACCCTGTCCAGGAACGTTATAGTCTTTTACCTGTAAAGGCAAATACAGGCATCTTTTACACGCAGAATCAACTTGCGGGGTTTGCTTCATTAGCTAAATGTTTCCCCCAAACCCCCATGAAAAGTAAGTTACACAGTGACAGTACTTAACAAGTACTTGTCCAGAGTCCAGAACAAATGAACTGCAGTGGAGTGATGAGGATCGTAACTTCTTTCTCTGTCTCCCTCTTTCTCTGTTTAATATGCCTCAGCATCTGTTGTCAAGTTCACATGTGCACACCACCGCCCACAAACTCTCATGTTGGTATAGGTTGTTGTTTTTTGAGTTGTGTTTCCTTCTTCATGCTTTGCCTGTACCCTTCTTCAGTAATGCAGCTGCGAGTTCAGGGTCTCTCGTGATTGCTCTCCTCCAGCCTTGTTGCTAGTCTTTATGTTATTCTGGTTTGTCCCTTCTTACCCTGCTGTCTTCTAGCTGGACTCAAGGGTAAGTGCCTCCCTGTAGCCGGCACAGCTCAGATAATCCCCGCTGATTATCTGACAAATGCAACGTTCTTTTTTCTCTCCCTCTTCTCCTTTTTCACGGCTCGCCTCATGTCTTAGATATTAGTTGATAACTTTTTTTTTCCCCGTTTTTGACGACCTCAACTTGAGAATAATAATAAGAAGCATCCATTCGTGCCAGTATAGGATGCATGTATTTTTTTACGCCAAGAAGTTATGTTTTATCTCAGTAATGGTTAAAGCCGCTATCATAGTTATTACTGCATAATTGCCTTCTCTCTTATCTTTTATTGGTGACTGAATCCCTCAGAGTAAAGCGATAAGATGATACGAGTGTAAATTTAAGATTTCACGTAAATGTATAAAAGGTCAGAAAACAAACTGATTACCTTTAAGCAGTTAGAGGAGACAGGAAATATCAGATATTTCTATAAGTGCATTCAAATCTAGAAGTGCAGATAACTTGAGGACCAGTTATTAAAAAAAAAAAAAAAATGTTTAATGCTTGAGTGACCTTTGCCAAGACCACTTCCCAACTGTTCATCACGCTTTCCTTCAGAGGGCTCAAATGCTGTTAGTTCTTTTCTTTTTTTAAATTCTCTCAATGAGAGTTGGCAAATATGTATGCGGAGTATTCTGAATGCCAAAGACAAGGAGTAGCTAATGCCGCCCCTTCTTACAATGAAATACTCCAGATCTCCCCTCCTCCTCCCCCTTCCTCCCACAGTAGATGGGCCTGTAGACTGAGACTACACCAGTGTTACACCTCCAGCAAGGAGCGATCTCATTTTGATTTCTTTTGACTGCCCTTTGTTTGCCTGAATAGGAGAACACCTTTGTCATGTGTCCATACTTTTTTGTACAAATACAACTCATTCACCCCCCCCCCCCCCATCTCCCAGAGAATGATGCAGTTCTGCCTCTTTTGACTTCATGCTATTTACCCATGTATTTGCACCAAATTGTATTGCTACCCTATTACAGATCTCTGGTAGTGGTATGCCTGTTAGTGCTCGGTAGAGATCATGAATACACTGCAACATAATCAAGTATTGTCAACTTGCAAATGCGTAGAGAGAAAAAGATGGAATGCCAACTCAAAAATATCAAACATGCACATTTTGAAAATGAAAATGAGTCTGCAGATGTGCATGACGTTTTAAAGCTCGATGAAGTCACACTGTTCTCCAGCATGTGATGTTTTTTTTTTTTTTTAACATGTATGCAAAAGTACTCGCCTCTTTACTTTGGGGATTTGGTAATCATATTTCTGGTTGAAGTCACTGTCATTAAGTTTTGATAAGGCTACTGTAGTATTTAAGTGTATTCTGGAGGGAAACTGCATTTGCTAAATTAATCCAACTGAAGGAGACATAGCCCATTCTTCTTTTCTTCCCATCTTCTCTCTGATCCAACTCCATCACTACCTCTATGACCTGGTCCTGAGTGAATCCTCCTCTTGCGGTCGTCACTTCTGAGTTTGATCACCGTCTTATACCCATATTCTTTCATCCAGTCACTGTCCTCTCATCCACAACATGGGTTCACTTATATTGCCATCTACTGATTTAACTTGGTGTTTCCAACCTTAGGGACTCTGTCCTACTCTTCTCTGATGTGAATTACTTTACTTGTCTTGTTCCCCTTTCCTGGAACAATCTGGAAAGTTCTCCTTTTTAGATTTGATTGAAAGTAATCTAATGTCCTGTAGTTTAATCCTCTGTAGTTTCCTCCATTTTTAAAAGCATTTTTTTTCCAGTGAATGACTAGCCTTCGTTTTATAGCCCTTACCTACTTCCTTCCACTGATCTGGAGGTTGATAGATGCCTGTCGTGCTTTGTTCGGTACCCTGGTCCTGTCCAGACTAGATCAGGCCTCCACCTCCCACCCGACTGCCAAATCACCATCTCTCATCTCTGTGTCTTGTGAACATGGCGCTGTCACGCACACCAAGGACATGACTGCATGTCTTATCTGTTTTCAATCATTTTTGTTCCCATCCTGTCATCTGTGACAGCTGTATAATTCAACCAACGCGAGGAATGATGGTCAGTTTAGTCGGGAGATGTTAGCTGTTGTGATTTAGAGAAGGCAAAAAATATTAGTCCACGAAGAGTTTCCTTTATAATTATTGAGTTTCTGGTAGACAAATAACTCAATGTTTTATAAATAATGGTGTCTCAGATTTAGTTGGTTTTTAGTGCCTGAACTTCTCAAAGACTATTGACAAATTTGTTGAAGCAAAACAGACATTAATAATCTGAGTATGACTTTCATACCTAGAGCAAAACCCTTAGTCTATAGCTTTATCCTTGAATTAGTGCTTTATACTGTATCTCTACAGAATGTTCAGATTTTTCCCAATATTTCTGTCTTTTTTTTTTTTTTTTACCAGCACACAGCCTAATGTTTGACAGGACCTGAATGACATTCAATAAATGCGAATGGCAGAATCTATTGACTACATAAAGAAGAGTGCATCTAATTCTATCTAGCAAGCACTCTTTCAAACATGGAATATTTTATTTCCCATGAAAGCCATCAGGGAATGGGGCACAGCGAGATGCTCGTATGCACATACAGTAGAAGATCAATAGAAGCACACCTATCAATGCAGAAAATCTCATTAAGCTGTTTGACACGATGCAAGTTGACACGATGCAAGTTGACAATGTAAGCTGTAAGTGTCTATAATTTGCCCTTAGAAGTAGAAAAACAAAATCCCTACTGTTTCTGTGTTGTGACGAAGACCTGCAGTTTGGTCGCCCCCCCCACACTGATGCCCTCCCTCTCCTCTGAACCATGTTCTCTCCCTTATGCCATTGGCTGGATAGATGCTGACAGAGCTCAGAAACATGGCATGGATGAATTTATCGCCGCTAACCCCTGTAGCTTCGACCACGCCTCGCTTTTTGAGCTGGTGCAGAGACTCACGTTGGACCACAGGCTCAATGACACCTTCTGCTGCTTGGTGGGTGACTCTGATATCTTTACGCCATTAAGCTGCTTTCGTTTGCTGATGTGCAGTAATGTGATCCGTGCTTGTGTTTGCATTTTGCAGGGATGGTTTAGCCCAGGCCAGGTGTTTGTCTTGGATGAATACTGTGCCAGGAATGGAGTGCGCGGTTGTCACAGACATCTGTGTTACCTACGCGATCTTCTGGAACGAGCAGAGAATGGAGCTATTATCGATCCCACTCTTCTTCACTACAGCTTTGCTTTTTGTGCCTCCCATGTCCATGGGAACAGGTGTGCCCTAACCCTTTATTTGTTTTGTGACATTTGTAAACTGGATTTGTGATCTTGTGAAGATTTCAACTCCTTTGAAACAAATATAAATTGTATTCTCTCAGGTAAACAAACAAAATAGAAAAGTCAGCCTCATCAGAAGCAGTCCATGCATTTTTTTGTCTTCCATTATTATAATTTTGCCATGTTTATATGTATTTAATTTTATGTTCTAATATGCTTAACCTTTACCAATTTTTGTGTCGTTAATCAATTGCATATTTCTACACATTTCCTTGTTTCTACCATTTTTCTTTGTTTTCTTTTTTCTCTGTCCTTTGCTGCCATAGTCTCTTATTGTCCATATTATTCATCCTCCCATGCGTTCGTTAAAGTCAGAGAGGGCAGCAATTACTGGGGGCCACTGGGCTATGAAACCCCAATGTCCCCAAAGAACTCCCAAAGCCCAGAACCTCGCACTGCCTCTAAACGATCACGCATATTCAAGTTTAGAAAGCGAAAGGATTCCAAAATGACAGAGTTTCAAGGGCAAAACAGGTGAGAGACGTTGTCCTTTATAACACAAAGAAAAACTCATGAAGCAAATTCAATGTTATTTGCAGTCAGTCCTATGCGACTGACTGTGAAACTTTGATTTATTTGCTGTTTTTGTCAGATGAGTGTTTGCATAATTTGAACCTCTGCAGGGTCAGCTGGGTAAAGTATGTGGGTTGTGATCCTCATAGGCCTGACGGGCTGAGCACAGTAAAAGTGGACGAGAAGGAGAGGTTTGAAGACATCAAGGAGCGATTGCGAGTGATTTTGGAAAATCATATTGTAAATTTCAGGTGACTTTACAACTCCCCAACATCACATTAGCTCAAGTCACAACATGTTAAGCCGACATCACTGTTGTTCCAATTGCCTGCCTGTGTCTTCCCTTGTAGATACTGTTTCCCCTTCGGCCGACCAGAGGGAGCACTGAAGGCCACTTTGTCCTTGCTGGAGAGGGTTAGGCTTTTTTAAGACCCCCCCCCCCCCACACACACACACACTGAAACAATTATGATGTAATGAAATCGGATTACATAATTCCCCTCTAATGTTGCCTGCAGGTTCTAATGAAAGACATTGTGACCCCAGTTCCACCAGAAGAAGTTAAAGGAGTGATCCGTAAATGTTTGGAGCAGGCAGCCCAGCTTAACTACCAGCGGATTAAAGAATATGCTAAAATCGAAGGTAATCAGAAACACACGACCCAGAAATACAGAATGACATCGGGTGAGAGTGTGTTAATCATGCATTTAAAAACTATTTTTTTTGTATGGTTTCAGATTGAAATTCTCTCCCAGTGGTTCTTTGTGGAATAAAATAACGGAAGCTACTTTCTAAAAAATCTTTTGACAAAAGATCACGTACACAGTATAACTCCAGACTTCCTTTTTTCCTTTTCCAGTGTAAGATTGTTGCTGTTATTTTACACACTTGGCATATGATATACAGATATATAGACATAAAGATATATAGCTATATATCTTTATATGTCCATATCCCAAATGATTTGCGGCATCCCAAATTATTTGTGACAGTTTGTCGGTCCCTTTCTGTCTCTCAGTGCAATAACTCTCTCCTGTGTTTCAGGCCTGCTTTAGCTCTGTGCTGTTCTGTAGGTCAAGTTGGCTTTTGTGTAGAGGTGTGTGAGTAAAAATGCATTCAAATCCAAAGCCCTGATATTTGTTGATGTGCTGATTTCTCGTTGTGCCTTGAGTATTCAAGTTGTGTGTAGTATCTGCTGGCATTTTAGAATCGGACTGTTAGTCCATCGTGACTGAATGTCCCCTCCGAGCTGCAGCGCCAGTCAATGCACTACCTCAGCGTAGCTGCTGCGTCTCCGAGTCCTCGAGCTGACTCCAACCGTCCCACTTTACTCCCCTGCCTTGAAATATCTCCTGTCACCTCTATCGTGTGTTCTTGCCGAAGACCACTTTCTTCTTTTTCCTGTCTGTTGCTGTCTGCTCTGCTTTTTTCCCCCCTCCTCTCCTACAGTTGTGGGCTTTGACCTCTTGACTTGTGATGTGATCAGTCAAAGGAATGCTGGAATTGAACGACCACAAAACCAGCATCGGCCTCCTTGCATGTGCTTTGAGACATAACAACATGACCTTTTCTTATT
The DNA here is from genome assembly GCF_040956055.1 of Brachionichthys hirsutus. Classification (NCBI taxonomy): domain Eukaryota; kingdom Metazoa; phylum Chordata; class Actinopteri; order Lophiiformes; family Brachionichthyidae; genus Brachionichthys; species Brachionichthys hirsutus. The sequence continues at coordinate 6,989,323 of NC_090904.1, read as the reverse complement.
GGCATGGATTACATATTACAAATGTCATCAAGACAAGACATTTTAGAATGTCTTATTCTCTCTTGCTCTGGCTTTGCATACTTAAAAAAATCCTCTGATGTTGTTTATGCCTTGAAAGAAAACCTTCAGGGTGCTAAAGATACTAAGGATTCAAGCCTTACTATCTTTGCTATACGATTTGAATTTCTGTCCTTGTGAGGAGCCAGGTTTAAAATGAACCAAATATTTGGTTTTGCTAGTGGGTCATCTGCCCTCAGAATGTTATTTTCACCAGGACAGCCCTCTTCCCATCAGACTCAGACCTCTAGCCTGCACACCTCTGATCCCAGCCTCTTGCATGCCACAATCCTTTTTTATAGGGAAAAAGAGAGAAATGTTTGAGCACCCTGTCTTCTGCTTGGCGTCTCAAGTGATGGATTTAACCATCCGTGAGTACCTTCATCATCCTCTCCCAGTCGCTCTCTCTCCTCCATTTTATCAGCCCTCTTTTTCTCCCATTTCCCATCCTCCTTCCTGCATCTCCTCTTTCTTCAGAGATGTTGCTGTCGTCATGCTTGTTTTTTTGTTTTTTTTAAATCCTTGCCTTTTGTCTGTGAACGTGTGTGGGGAGCATCCCGGTCAAGAGATCTGAGCAGTAACTCGCCGAATCAGTCGGGGGTCCCTTTTTAGAACCATCTGTTTGTGATGGACATGAATGAGCAGTCTGGTCTGTAAGCTTCTTTCTTTTGGTTGGATGCCCATTCCTTTGACTTGAATGCATTTTTACATTTTTACATTGCTTACATGGTTACCTCCGCCAGTCATTTGGTCCGATCATGTGTCAGTGGGGTGATGTGCTGAACAGGTAGGCTTTGCTTTTCACCATGACACTAGAGCGTGAAGGAGCATCTGTCGACAGCGCTATTGTATGGGGAGGACAGGAGAGGGCTAGGGTGTTTTAACGGCTCCTGTTTGTGTGTCAAATTAAACGGACTCGGGCCACTCTGTCCTGTCTATGATCCTGACAGCTGTTTGTGTGTCTTAACTGTTGACGCTAGTCAAAGCTTTGTCTGTTAACAAGCATCTTATCACTTTATTAATTTTCCACAGGTTAATAGTTTCAGTATTTGTGGTTTTATTGTGTGTTCGTGATGTTTGTCTGTTGCCCAGAACCCTCAGTCCCTGGAGCTGAGATCGTCCCAGCAGATTCTCTCAAAGGGTCACGTGATGAATAAGAACTCTGAGCCCACTCCCCAATGTAATGTGAAGATAACCTTAGAACCATGTTAATTTTAAACATCTCCTCTTTTCTCTCCCTGTTTCTCGCTGAAGTTGAGAAAGGTCAAAAGGATCAGAAGGATCCAGGTGAACCTTTGTTTAGCTTGTGGCTTAGCCACAGTGCACATAAACATGTACACACAGACCTGACACTCAAACTCCTTCACACACACATGCATTTCGTGAAGAGATGCAGAACATATGCATGCACGGAATTTACCTGTAGCACATCTTTCACACAATATATTATATGCACTCTTGTAATAAACATTCAAATTCTCAAATGTCTTGGCATGTTTTAAGCATCTCTTAGTAAAGTAAATACTCAGAGATTGTATTACTTTATGTAAATATAGTATAGTAACATAATACTAGCGTGTTTCAAGACTATGCTATACTATAGTGCAATGTCCAATTTTAAAGTTGCATGTGCCTGAAAGTAATTTAAAGCAACAATTTTGCATGAAAAATTGTAGAGTAATGCAATCTCTTACAAAACGAATAAGTCATGTTAAAATAAAAGTGAAAGAAGAGCAACATAAGAGTAGTTTGAAATGGAGCACACATTATCAAACATCTCAACTAAAGAGCATTCTTTTAATAATCCGAGTCTGTCTAATTTCTATTACACACATGTAAGCAATAAAGTAATAAAACACAACAAAATACACACAAATATGGTTCTGTAGTACAGCCGGACATTGTCATCCAACCAACCAATCATTAGCCCAAATCTTAAACTTAAAATATTCGGATGCTTTTCTTTTTGCTTTTCTTTTGTTGAAATAGCCTTTCAATTTTCACAGCAATCAGACACATTGGGAAATGGTACTCTGTCTTTGAAAATACAAACTCTTAATTTAAAGCAATCATAAATATATATCCTAGAGCACTTACGAGTTTAATGGATTAATCATTCTGATGAGGCTATAATGACCAGTTTTGCTTTTCTTCCAGATAAATCCATTATTAAAATCTTACATCTGTTAATACTCCTCTTCACAGAATTATGACTTGCAGTCACCATTATACACATCATCCACGAGTATTTATTGTCTTATTTTAAAACTATAATTTTTTTTAGATATTTCAGATTACCATTAACAGCAATCTAATATGTAAAGTAAGTCATTCATTTAATCTAATTTAACCAGGACCCAAAAATTCATAGATATTTCCATTTGGCTTGGGTTGAAATTTGTTATTTCAGAAGATGGTAGTACGTAGTGAAATAATAGCAGAAGTAACACAAGAAGCCGATGCAGAACGTCAATGTCAATACCACTTATGTTTTATGTAGTCTCGTATACATGTGCTTTTTTAATTTCAGATTTATGTAGTCTCGTTCTACGTTCAAATTATATGCATATCATTCCATATGGACGCACTGTTTGATTAATCTCATTTCACTACATGTAACGGTCTTATCTGATCATTCTGTCAGCGAAGGTATGAGCAAGTGATTTGGAGAATTTGCAAATTATACACCGCCGTTAAAAAAGAAAGAGAGCCAAGTAGACCTTAGTGAGCGATTCCTTAATTCAGGCACTGTAAAAATATTCATTCAGACAAAGATGTCATTGATCATTCTAGTTAAAACTTGATTAGAAATGTAAAATGTATAAATCTATTTTTTTAAAGGATTTATAGGATATGTAATTGTTCTTTAGAAACAACCTTCAATGCACACAATCATTTTGATTGCCTTCTGAGCTGCTTCCATTGTGTGGTATCATTCATAATGCAGTGTAAAAAGATTCAAGTCAATATAATTACAAAAAGCACAGTGAGATGAAGTGAAAAAAGCATGAAAAACTCTGGTCTGCCTGGAAACGTGGGTGTCGGTTCGCTTGTGATGGAACCCTGGTTCTGTTCGTATGCAGTGTGAAAGCTCACCGGACCAAACATAACCATGTGATGCTGCTCAGAAGCTTCGGTGCGCTATAAGAAGTCAGTGTGAAAGCAGAAACGAAACAAGTGTTAAATTCAAAATTGTTGTGACTTTCAGCTCCCCAAATCGAACCGAGTCTGTTTGGTCAAGTGTGAAAACGACTCAAGAAAGTCTGGATTTAGAGATAATTTAATGAAAACTGCCAAGAAGTAATGAACTATTTTTACAGTGTCTGCTCATTGAGCGTTTCTCCACCATGTCACGTGACAGCTCCTTATACAGATGGCTTATTCAGTACCACCTCACAATATGCATGTTTTTGATGCCATATTGCACTTCCATCACAATGCCACTATTCTTGTGCCTGTTTTTGTTTTTTTTATGTCTTGCAACCCAAAATGCATTTGGATGTGAACACGCTTTACTTTTTAAGGGGGTATGGTAGGTAAATATCACAGTGTAAGCACTGTGTTTACACTCTCCTGAAGCAGTCAGACCCCCCCCCCCCCCGGAGTCCGTACCTGTGCTTGACTAACCACTCATCCCTCACCCTCATCCTTTTGTCTCAGAGAACGTAGGCCGCTTAGTCACACCTGCCAAAAAGCTGGAGGAAACAATTCGCCTGGCGGAGTTAGTCATAGAGGTCCTCCAACAGAACCAGGAACACCACGCGGAGGTGAGTGAGAACCCTCTCCTCCTCAAAACACTTTCCCTCTATACTCTCACTCTTATCTCACTGCGGCCCACAACAGGGAGTTAGTCTTTTTATTAGTCCTCTATGAATAAAGCTGCTTTCATCTATGTGAAAAAACTAATTAATTAATCTATAACCTTTTCAAAGATTTATTTACATTTCTGAAGCTCGAATTGGTGTTTGAAAGAGCATGGTTGCTTGGAATTGGGGAGCTCTTTGAGCAGAGAGTGTAAATTAGGGGGAAATGAAAGTTCTTTCTTCTAGTCTTCTACTCAGTTCATAGCAGAGAGTGGCAGTGTTATACAAGATGCTAAAAATGCAATGTTTAATTCAAAGTAATCAAAGAATGGAGTGTAAAGTGGAAATGTAGGCCAGTACAATGGTACTCACAGTTTACGCATGCTTTTTGGTAAGAATACAAATTAGCAAGTGGTGGAAAAAACACTTAGGTCTTTGAACCAAACGCACCAATATATATATACACAGTAATACCTTGACATATGAGTATAATTCGTTCCTGGACCGAGCTCGTAACTCAAATCACTTGTATGTCAAATACATTTTTCCCATATAAATTAACTTGAGAGAATTGAATCTAAAAATTGAGTCTAAAAACACTCAAATCAATGCTTTTTTAAAATTATTGCTATGGAGACACACACACACACAATGATATACTACATGATATACAGTATTATTGTAATATAAAATGTGGTTTTATTATGAGATTAACTTCTTTAGGGCTTGGGTGGGGAACCGGAGGGTCACCGGTTCAAGTCCCAGCCCAGTTAAAATATGCAGTGTGGATTGGTGGCTGGAGAGGGGCCAGTCTATCTCCAGGGCACTGCCGAGGTGCCCTTGAGCAAGGCACCACCCCACCCAACCGCGCCCTCACCCTATGCCCCCTCCATGCATGTCACAGGGGCCCTACATACTCTATGTGTGTGGATTGTTAGAGGGGCCCAGTAGTAGTAGGGTGCAAATGACATTTTGTGTGTGTGTGTGTGTGCACTGACATGATATACATATGACAATAAAGAGTTCTTCTTCTTAGCGCTAATGACAGTGAGCAGTACGGAGGAGGAGGGAGAGAGAGAGAGGGAGGGGGCCATTTAGCGCCAGCATCTGGAAGTTGCTCGTGTCTCAAAGCTACATTTTGCTCACAGGTTTGCTCGTGTCTCGGGACACTCGTATGTCGAGGTATTACTGTATATGTATATATATTAAGAACAGAAACGTTATTAGTATTGACACACACGTGCTGTACAGAAAGTCATAAATATTTTATGCAGGTCTACTATTCTTCTACAATCCTATATTGAAATCTCCAATACACACACACACATATATATATACTGAAGGCATTGAAACTATGAATAAACACACATGGAATTATGTTAAACAAAAACAGGTAAATGACTCAAAACACGTTTTATATTTTACATTCTCCTTTTTGCTTTTATTTCTGCTTTACATGCTTGTCATTCTCTCAATGAGCTTCACATCACCTGAAATGGTTTTCCAACAGTCTTGAAGGAGTTCCCAGAGGAGATGAGCAGTTGTTGCTCCTTTTCCCTTCACTCTGCGTTCCTTATCTAAGCTCATTGAGAGAAAGGCAAGGGCAAAGCTTCAATCAAAACAACTTTGAGGAATCCAAAATATAAAACATATTTAGAGTCATTTCACAAATTTATTTCTGGCTACAAAATTCCATATCTCGTTGCGGCAGGAATTGCATCCGGCATAAAACTGTGCCAGAATTAAGCATGCAATCGACTAGACGGTTGATTTGGCGACCCCTGACTGGATAAGGAGGAGAAAGAAGAAGAAGACGAAGGACTCCCTTGTGTGATAGTTTTGATGTCTTCAGTTTGTATAAAGTAATAAAAATAAAAATAAACCATTGAACGAGAAGGTGCGTCAAAAGCATTTGAGTGTGTAAGTATATATTCAATATATATGTTTAGGTTTTTGAATGTCTAGAATTTATTATTACTTTGAGTTAAAAAATAAAATGCAAAAGTAATGCAAAAATCAAATTTGCTAGAGGTTATTATAATTAAAGAAAATATTTAATTCTGAAATGTAGAGGATTTAATTCTCCTATTACCTGACTAATGTTCCTTTCCACCACTCTTGTATCCTGTTTGCTATTATAAACACTAAACCTCAAGGAAAGCATGCTGGGAATGTGCAGTTGTGTAGATCTGAAGGTGATCCAGTTGTGATCGTAGAATATACAGATAAAGCAGATTTATTGTATCTCTCTGAATATGCTTGACAGGCGGCAGTCACAAGTTCTGGAGATCAATCGGTACAGTATTTTTATTTCTTTTTCCTCACAGTCCTCATCACGACCCCCTCCCCCCCCCCCCCTGTATGGCATGTGCGCCACTACGGCAACAGGCTCCCTTCTAGACAGAGCGAGCTCCTAGCTGCTGTGGCAGTGGGTGGGTTTGGAGGCTTAGACGTGGACGCAAACGTGTTTAAAGTGGAAAAGCACTGTAGCTTGCACAACATAGTGTTATCATAAAGCATGTTCATCAGGCCATAAAGAGATGTCCTTTCTCTTCAAGCATGCTGAGCCAGTAAATTCCCCAAAAGTCTGCTCCATGTGAACCTTTGAAGTTTTATTCACCATAAACATTTGTTTCCCCTCCATTCAACAGTTAATTTCACAGTCAGCACTTGTTCAAGCATTTCTTCTCCAGCTTCTCTTTCATCCCTCTCTGCTGTCTATTCACAGTATTAAATACGTTTAATAGAGATGCCTCAAAAAGACTTGTTCTTTACATCTTCCTATGTCCTCACTGTCATATGATTGGTGACTGTCCGAGCAGGGAAAAGAGGTATGTAGTTAAGTTGAATGAGAAACTCCCATAATGCTCTGTGCATGTCCAGTAGGTCCCTTGACGTGGTTGCATAGATACAGCACTGTAGTTTAGTCTGCTTGGACACTGGTTTTTTTCCTAGCGCTCAGAGCTCTCCTGTATGCGCCCCTCTGTCAAAAGGTCGCTCCACCTGCTGACCATTGTGTGACTCCACCCCCCTACCCACACCCGTTTAACCTTCCCTTTAAAGTCCTGCGTAAGAATCCCACTCCCCGAATGTGATGGATGGAGATGAGCTTTGTTTGTTGCCCGTTTCTCTAACTCTAAAAAAACTGTCAAGATTTATTTTTTATTTTATTTTATTTTAATATTGGTATGAGGCAGGTAAGTACGGTGTGGACCACCACTGTTGTGGTCAAGCCAAATGGGGAAAATGGCTGAACAGATTTAAACGAAGCATGCAATATAATTTGGATAGATTTGGCAACATGTTAGTCTGAATGATACACACTAAAAAAAACCACACCAAGACTGTGAGCAGAGCAACTACAGCCCTTCCGCTGTCAAAGAAGTCCTGACCGACCTGGAAAACTGTCGGCTGAATCTCGGAGACTTACTTAGCTAATTGGAACAGACACCACAGGAGATGCTGTGTGCTGCAGTCTTTGGTACGCCTATTCAAGGATGTGCATGAGTCACATTTGCATCGAGCGGGCTTGTCAGTGATGTAAATGGTGGATCCCCTCATCTATTAGCTCGACAGTAAAGCATGCGGGGAGCTCCAGATTTGCATGAAAAAGCACTTTTCCCTTCCAACCCCACATGCACTGGTTGATTCTGTTGTTACAAGCAAACTTGACTTCCTTTAAAACGAATCTGTGACAGCAGTGTATTCATGCTCCAGTGCTCTGACACATACACGCACACACACGTACTAAACACACATAACACACTAACAGAGGTTCTTATGTTTCCCTGAAACTTGTTTAAAAGGGCATAATCAGCAAGTCTGTCAACATGCACGACGAGAAAAAATCCGAATACACATCCTGAAACTATAAAAACAAACATATTTAATATTTAAAGGAATAGTTTGACATCTTGGGAAGCAAACACTTTTGGTTTCTTTCTGAGAAAAAGAAAATGATGATGCCACTTTTACATCTGAATATACCTCCACCAAGAATGTTGTAAAGACTCCTAGGATTCCTGAAAGGCTGCGAGCCGTTTGTTGCTGTGACTGTTTGAGTCTGATATCTAGTGGCAGTGAGTCAATATATAACCTTTCAACGGTCATTTTGTCAGATGTGTCCAGAATACTATAACACAGAATGACCAGTTCTAGTGATCCAGCATGTTTGAATTGGCCACACTGAGATAACAAATAATAATTTTACAACTGAGACAAATTGTAACTGAATCTGTGCCGACTCAGTTTATAGGTGTGTGTTTTAACATTCAAGGAGTCACATGATGAGGGTCATTGAGGGACAGCTGTTTTAGGTGCAGTGGACATAATGGTTAAAATGAGTTGCCTTGTGTGCTGTTTATTTAAAGTAGGTTCAATAAGTTAGGTTTAGTTTAGCCTGAAGCCCAGGATCAAGGGGAAACTGCTAGCCAGGCTAATGCAGCATACAAAGCCAAGCTTGCAGAGTGATAGTGAGGTCTAATACTCTGCAAATATCTCCCAAAATGTTGACCTATTCCTTCATTCATGGAGCGTACACAAAACCTGTGTCCTCTCCCTTCAATATCTGATGAGCTCCAGTTATGCGTGCCATGTCTGCCTTCTTTCCGTCCTTCCTCTAGTCTTATTTTTTTGTGACTCTCATCTCATTTCTCAACTTGGAGCCCTTGCTCACCTGTTTCGCTGTCCCTCATGCTGTCTCTCCAGGCATTTGCATGGTGGACAGATCTCATGGTGGAGCATGCTGAAAACTTCCTGGCCCTTTATGCCATCGACATGGATGCCGCTCTGGAGATCCAGTCCCCTGAGAGCTGGGACAGCTTTCCCCTCTTCCAGCTGCTCAATGACTTCCTCCGGACAGACTGTAAGCACGTGCCCTGCAGTTATGGTGCCGCCACTTTAGGTATTATAAATTCTACATAAACAAGATTAATTTTTCTTCCCTGCCACTGCCTCTCTTTTGCACAGATCACCTGTGCAATGGAAAGTTCCACAAACACCTTCAGGATCTGTATGCACCTCTGGTGGTTAGATATGTGGATTTGATGGAGTCTTCCATCTCACAGTCAATTCACAAGGGCTTTGAGCGCGAGTCCTGGGAGCCGGTAAAGTAAGGAGCCTCCGTCTTCTGAGCTAGGCTGCAGGATATTCAGATGACAGACTGACTGTGTGGAGGCTGAGGAATCTGGGAGAGCAGCTGTATTGTTCACCCAGGCTTCATATAGGTTCACTTTTAAAGAAAGAGCCAAGAGTGGGCTGAATAACCCATTTTTTATATATATATATTTTTTCTGTTCAGGAAATAAGTTATTTACGCTGAAAATAGTCTAAGACTAATGTATGTGTCTTACCAATTTCTCAGACACATTTGGGTCAGGGCAACGCGCAAAGTTTTTGTTTTGTTGTGTGAACTAACCTTCATAAAGTGTGCTTTGACATTTTGCCAGAAAAAAAGGCCTCCAGTTTGTTATGTTGCTGTTTAGCATTTGTTGTGGCTTTCACATTTTTTGAATATATATATATATGTAGAATTGATTAAGCTAGGTAAAAGGTTTTTCTTGGTCTTCGTTTTTTTAAATTATTATTATTAATTATTTTTGCCATACATGTGCATCCAGACGCTCTTCTCTCTCTAGGTCTTTGTATACTGTGCGTCTTTGACAATGACTGTCTTGTATACGGTGTGTGTTACTGTTCATTACCGTCTTCACCTGATTTCTAATTTTACTTTGATGATGAGTGTTACATGTCTTTCTGCAGCTCCCACACCACTGTTACGGATTTTTTTTTTTTTTTCTGTTTGTCTTGTCTTTTCTGCAGGAGTTTAACAAGTAATCTGCCCAATGTGAATCTACCAAATGTGAACCTCCAAATTCCCAAAGTACCAAATCTGCCAGTGCCAGTAGCAGGACTATCAGTTAACCTTCCACAAATGCCTAGCTTTTCTACCCCGTCGTGGATGGCTGCTATATATGACTCTGAGTGTGTATTCAACTGGTTTACTTTAGAAAACACGAAGCAAACCCAGACTGCCTTGGTATGAAGATGGTCTCAGCGAAAGAGGATTGAAAATTGGCATTCGATTATTTTTCCAAGAACAGAAAAACTTTTTCTGTGAAGCTTTACCTGGAGATAAAACGTTACACAAAATTAAATTAGAGAATAATCCATTGTGTGATTGCTCCATCATTATATCCATGTTCATGCCAAGAGCACTCAGAGAGGTGTGAGAGTAGTCGGGGTTCTGCTTTGAGATATAAATTAAAGGCTGGAATGCTGTCATTTTTCCTCAACGTGCATGTTGTTGAGCTGAGGTGTAGAGAAACAGGCCAAAAGAAAACAGTTATTAATATAATGTATTGCTCTGACACTATTCGGGCATTTCCTGTGCTGAAAACAGCAGCAGCCTGTCTACAGTTAAAAACGAAGAGCTTTGTTCTCTGAAAGACGTACAAGTATGTCCTCAAAGTCACTGTCCAGACATATTTAGTGCTTTTGTATTGTTCTGTAGATTTAGATCATTCATGGCCTTAAGTTCACCTCTAACCCCGACCAACCACTAGTAGTCTGATTGGGAGGGAAGGTAATGGCTTGGAGGTGACGGCACAGAGACCACGCAGATGGCTTCCGCTCTGCGACACTCCTGCTCCCTGCTGACTCTTTCCTGCAGTGCTTTCCCAATGAGCTCTCCTCAGGCTGTCCTAAAAGGTCTGCATGGCTTGTCTGGTAATCTTCCAGGGGCCCCACCAGCCTGGGGACATGGATGTTGAGAGAGGGCCTGCGATGAAGGGGAAAATCAATTGGATTTTTCTTTTTTGGAGTGTGTGTGGACTTCATTCATAGAAGCTATTTTTACAAGCCCTCCCTCACTCCATTCCCTCTTCTCCTTCGTCTTGACAGAGTGCGATTAGCTGCTGTAGCTGCAGTGACATTATCTGCATGTGGCCAAATTCACACCCTGATCAATAACCATACTCTTCAGGATGGTTATTGATTTGTTACAGCAATCCTGCCTGCCTGTTTCTTTTCACCCATACACTGACTGTCCGGGAAAACCTGAACAAACAGGAATGAGACAGATTTTTGGATGGACCAGTCAGTATATGGTCAGCTCAAGTTTTGCTTTGTTCAGGTGTGGAAGAACAGCATCTTCCTCTGCACCTGACACACCTCCTCCCCTATCACTTCTGCAGCTTGACCTTCTGACCTCCGTGTGTGCTTGTGTTTGTATCAGTAATGGCTCCGGCACATCAGAGGACCTGTTTTGGAAGCTGGATGCCCTCCAGACCTTCATCAGGGATCTGCACTGGCCCGAGGAAGAATTTGCCAAACACCTAGAGAGTCGCATCAAGCTCATGTCAAGCAACATGATTGAGAACTGCGTCAAACGGTGCGTTTGCATTAGTAAATTAAAGATTGACAGGAACAAAGATGCTCAGAGGCATGAAATGAGAATGAATGCCGTGTGAATATTTCTCTTGCACTGCAGCACTAGGATGGCCTTCGAGTCCAAGCTGACAAAGAGCAGCAAGTCCACAGATTTCCGTATCTCTCCAACTTTGTGCACCATGTTTAACGTGATGGTAGATGCAAAGGACCAGTCGGCAAAACTATGTGCGTTGGAGATGGGTCAAGAGGTAAGAACATCACAAGGATTAATACAAAAATCATATTATAACTACAATAAGAAATTAGTAAATAAAAAATATCTCTTATGTTGCAGAAACAGCTCCACTCCCACATAGATGAGCTGATTGAAGAAAGCGTGAAAGACATGATCCAGTTTCTGGTTGGAAAGGTGGGAATTTCAACCGGCAGTGACAGGAAATCTATCGGAATGTCAGCTGATAGGACGGGAAAATGAACACTAGTGTCAGCGAGCAGCACAGCAGGGACGGCTGTGCTGAAACAGCTACCGGATGGATTCGCTCAAACATTTAGTCCTCGCATGATGAGAAAATCTTGTGATTTATGAGCACCATGAGTTTTATATTCATGGTTTCTGTTCAAAAGCTCAATAGTTAAAATCTACTTCACGTTTGAGCCTGGCTCAGGATAAACGTTAGTATATTTCATTAAACAAACATTAGCAGATCAAAATATACATGCTTCTAATTTTCCCATGACCAAAGGACATCATATATAGTAACACCGATTAGCCTCAGCTGTCCTTGGTCTTTCTTACCAAACACATACTGCTGCTTGGTATAAATTATAGCTGCTTGACCTCAACATGCAGTGACGTTTAACGGTTGCTTCTATGCATTGTTTCAGTTTGTTGTCATTCTGGAGGGAGTGTTGGCCAAGATTTCCAGATATGATGAAGGAACTCTCTTCTCCTCATTCCTGTCTTTTACGGTGAGGTGAAGCTTTTTTTAATCTGCCTCTACTGCTTTATTGTCCTTAATGAATTATTCAGTAGCATTAAGGTTGGTTTTTGAACCGTAATGCCTTGACTTTAACTTGTCTGTAGAATATTTGACCATCTAAATCTGGCAGGAATTACCTCCCCTTGTATAAAACATAGAAAACCTTTTTGTATTGCTTTCAGTTTGACAAAGTAAATTACAAGTAAGAGTGAATTTAAAAACGCACCCACTCCATTTGACTTTTTTTCCCCCCAGGTGAAAGCCGCCTCTAAGTATGTGGATGTACCTGTAAGTGCAGAGACCCCCTAAATGAGCTCCTTCACCACTCACACAAACAAATTATTGTATTTTATTGCTTAGTTTAGGACCAGCAGTGTTTCTTTTCTGCCTTTTTGTGATAGTTCGATGACAGCACTTGCTTTATTCCTCTCCTGAGCTTTGACGATGTTCTGCCTCTGGTTTTCAGAAGCCTGGAATGGACGTGGCCGACGGCTACGTGACCTTTGTGCGCCACTCTCAGGATATCCTCCGTGATAAGGTCAATGAGGAGGTGTATATAGAAAGGTTATTTGATGTAAGTAAGATGCCGTCTCCTCCTCACTAGAAGGGAGGGGCCTTCCAGAATGTGGCAAAACAGCAGGGCAGAGAGGGATAAGTCCATTTTGATACCAGGGAATGTATTTCAACCTGGCAGAAGAGGCTTTCTTCATACCTCTTTCCTTCTTGATGTGTCGCTCTCTTTCTGTCTCTTTTCTCTCTGAACTTTAGTGTCTACCTTCTGCATTCTAGTGTGCCTCAGTGCTTTTGGGCCTTTGTGTGTTAAAAAAAAAAAAGAAAAAAAAGAAGGAAACTTTTACTTACAAAGAGTCCATAAAAGCATCTTCAAAACAGGATTATCTGAAGCAGTGCTCTCTGGATAGAACAAAACCATCATAGTGTTCATCAGCCAAAGCACCGACTTATAGTTCTTCACCACCGTTTTCTGTGATTTAAGATATTTTTCATGCAAACATGTCAGCTTCCTGAATAAATGACACTCAGCCTCCCTGGCCTTAATCCGCAGCAGACACTGTGAACGGGTAATGCTGAGTGAGCGATGTCCTGCTGGATGGGCCGAGGCGCCATCATGATGTCACAGTCAGAGGCTGACATGTCTTATGCTCTTGGTCTGTCAAAGCAGTGGTTCCCAACCTGAGTCCAAGACCCCACTAAGAGGGCACAAGTTAAATAATTTAGATGTGAGAAGAGCTCAAACTTTATTATTTGTTTATTCTCAGCTGCTCTTCTCAAGAAAACCTTTCATGCAGGTTGTTGCACCAACTTGAGTTTGGACTTAACCATAGTATTAAACTACTATGCTACTACTACACGTCTCTTAAATAATGACAAGACAAACAATGCTCTTTTAAGGCAAAACATTTTCTATGAGTCTTGCACAAATATTTCTCCAGTTGACAAGGAGTGACTCACATTTATAAAGGGAAGGTGTGATTTTTCTCACGGCTCTATCTTTGGAGCTGAAAACAATATATCAAAACGAGGTGCCAGCTTTGATTAACAAGTCAGCTTCTGTACCTGGATAATTTACTTCTAATTCTGTTGTGGAACACTTCATAAAGCCTGCCCGATTCATGGTTAAGAGGAGTCGGAGCCACATCAGGCAATCAAGGCTTTTGTCAGAATATAAATGAGTGTGTTTGATGTAAATGAGAAGTGAACGATTGATGCCATGCAAAGTTAACATTACACACAGCCAGTGCAACAGCCTGCAAGCTCGAAATGGAGCAGTCACTCCCACAGAATTCTACATTGCGTGTTGATGGGTTGTGAGAAAGTACGACCCAAGTAAAGAACATAAACAAAAAAAGGTCCCAAGCCCAAAAGAGGTTGGTAACCAGTGTGCTAGAGGATGCAGAGAGCACTGTCTTAAAAAACATAATCCTAAGCAGGATACATTGGCAGCAATGTGTCCTCCATGTGTGAGTTCAACGACACATAATGGTGTGATGTTTGTGCTTCATGTCATTCAGACTCCAGTTGTACAGATCCGTGTCTCTACAGGTGTGTGACAGACTCAGTTCTGTGCGGCAGTGGCGATGTCGGTTACGTTTCGATGTCTGAGAGACGCTTCAAGTTTTGTTTTTCCTTTTGTGATGGACAAATCAGATTTTGTTGTTGTTGTTGTTTCAGTCAGGAGTGACGCTGTTGTGTGGGTCTGTTTTTGTCCTGGCCTGGCGGACCACCCCGACTGCCCTCCCTCAGTGTAGTCGGGTTGAATGTGGAGTTTCCCCCTCGTGTCCTCTGTGTGTCTCCAGAGAGCACTGAAATCTTATTTAACACCGTCGTGTTAAAACCATCCAGCTTTTTAAGCTATAAACTCCAAGGATGTCTTTTAACTTTCATTTAAATGCACTACTATCCATTCATCCATCCATCCATCCATCCATCCATCCATTTGCATGCACGTGTAGAGCTTTCCAAGATGTTGCATAGACTACTTTTTCCTCTCTTTCTTTCACTAATTAATTTGAATATCTTTATCTCCTCTTTTCTAATTAACACCATTCCTGCTGCCTCCTCTTTCAAAAAGTGGCACTTATCTCTAGTGTTGCATCGCGTTGTTTTATCACATTATGTTGGTTGGCATGATTTTAGAGTCAAATAATCTTCCCGTGTACATCTTCTAGCATGACCCTCCTCCTCCTCAGAGTTCTGCCTCATTTGCACATACAGCAGTCTTCCTCAGCACGTACTCTACCACCCACCCACCTGCAAAGCCTGCATGCACTGTACGCTCAACTCCACTGTGAAGTGGACAGGCATCTGCATATCCGGCTTCAAGTTCAAACCTTTCAACTGTTCAGTTCATCTCGATCTAAAAAACAACTTCAGCTAAAAATATAAAACTCCCAAGTAAACCACCAAAAACAAATAAATTAAAATCCTACTATTTCTACTTAAGGCCTAAGAAACCTGTTCTGCATTCCTGCCTACTCACATATTTGAAGTTGACTTATTTTCTTTAAATAAGAGGCGTAACAGCTGTTTCTATAGGTGCTGTTCTCTTGTAACTTTAAACTGGTAAACTGCCACCCAAAGCAACATGTAGAAAAGATACAAGAACATAGCACTACTGCTCCCTGCCTGCTAACCATTAACTCACACTCATGCTATTTTTCTTTTGCCAAATCAACTGGTGTCAAAACTATAATTTAAATTCCCCATAGTCTTTTTCTATTTGTGTAAGGTATTTAAATGCAGCTCAGGATTTCTACTTGAATAAATTATAAGTAAAGGATAATTAATTGCCGTAAATAATTAATAGGTCATGCTGCTTTTACAAAATATAGACTTGGATTGCACTTTCAGGATTTCAAATGAAAATCGCAGCTGGAGATAAATCTGTCACATCTTTACAGCTTCTATTTATTTTCTTAATTCCTTCAAGTGGCTGTAGCGTCTTTGGTAATGTTTCCTGAAAGAGCTTTATTCAGTGCTCATTGCTACTGAAACATTTTCAACGTTTACTGAATCAAACTGAATTTCCCAAACAATATTTACATTAATTTAATTAGTCAAAATTTGAGGGGATTTGATTTAATGGCGAAGTTGAAATTTACTGTATCAAACGTCAATGATTAAATGCCTTGTGGAGTAAATAACGCAAGGATTTAGACAGGTACATCTGTTTATTAATATATAGACCCTGAAAGCCTCTTTTCACAATAAGTTTCGTACTATGATTGATCTCAAATGACATTTTTGGGGGTGCACTTACATTTCGTCATTGTTGAGCACTAACACTGAACAACTAAACTACAAGCAGGATACAAATGAAAGTGGAGGAATATTAGCATGACTTTGTCCAATAAAGATACATTTTGCAAAGCAGTATATTCAAAAATTGACCAGTTAACATGTATTATTTCTTATGCAAAAAAAAGGTGTGAATATTACAATCATTAACATTCAATTAATACTAAGCAGCAATTCAACATTTTATCTGGGTGTATTTCTTTGAAGTAACATGGACTTTCTTCCTTGGAATATGTTTATATTATTTGTTAGCTTTGGACAATTTAAATAATGATAATTTGTCATCCTTGGACAGAACCAGTCTCGTTTCCTCCTCCTTTCACACTAAACTGAGCAAAGCTAAGTTCGGATAAGCAAAGATACCTGGCTGTTAGTATCTTAAGCAGCCGACAGGCTTTTTGGCCTCTACATGTAAACTGCTGTAAGAAAGTAACAAAGCATACATCCCTGAAATGAAAAGATGCTCCAATAATACACAACTGTAAATAGTTTGTTTTATCCTTAGAGGTCTCTGTGATGGTGCAGCTTCTTTTCTCCTGTTTTAAGTCTACTTATATGGACATATGAAGATGTTCCAAAATCAAAATTCATCATTAAAATACTCAAATATTCTTTTTCTCTCCCCCAAACCCAGAAGTTTAGATTTTTAGCTCATTTGGTTGTTTAATATATCCAGAATAATTACGATTTCGGGGCTATAAAGCAGGAGGAGCGCAGAATTACAAGTTAGCTACATTTGATTTACATGAACAGTCGAGGCAGGATCACAACAGTGGCTTGTTATTCTTTATTTGAAAGGATGTGTTCATTTTGAACTTCATTATTGTGTTGTACCTGGCTGCATTGATTCTTGATTCTGGCTCTTGAAATGCAAAAATGTCCATTACTACTCGCTGAGCAGCGATTATCCTGCTCAGACTCATGTATTGAAGCAGCTCGGAGATTTTATTGAAGTGATGCTTGAATACACACATGGGGGGGTGCTTGAACGTTAATGTATGTGTTTAGCTGTAGCTGCTTGTATGTCTTAAAGGTTAGGTTCATGCCACAATGCCTTGAGGATGTGTGCGAGTGTGTGTTTTGCTGGAGAGCGTTGTGTTTATGTGTTTCAGCAATGGTACACTGCCACCATGAACCTGCTGGGGACCTGGCTCACTGAACGCATGGATCAGCAGCTTCACGTCTACCAGCTCAAGATCCTCATCAGGATTACGAAGGTGAGGGCAGAGGCACCCATCAGGTTGATGAAACACCCACATTTTGTTGCGCTCCACAGACTGTGCTGATGCATCTCTGTCCTTCTGCAGAAGAAGTACCGGGACTTTCGCCTGCAGGGCGTCCTTGACTCCACCCTCAACAGTAAGATGTACGACACGGTGCGCAACAGGCTGACTCTGGAGGAGGCCACCGCTTCAGTGAGGGAAGGGGGAATGCAGGGCATCTCGATGAAGGACAGCGATGAGGAAGATGAGGAGGATGACTAGAGCTCATACACCGACACTCCTTCCCCTAAACCCCTTCACCCCCTTTCACACTTTTGACTTTAGCCTGGTTACTGATGCATGTACCGACTCAGATAGCCACTCTCAGACCTCTTTGTGAGCTCGAAATGCCGATGACGGAACTATTAACTATTAAAATAGTACTTATGCTGAGGAAAATGTTAAAAAATAACCATGATTGGCAGTTTAGCTGCGTCAGATAGCACCTATCTTTGAGTCATTCATTTCTAAATTCATTCCTGTGTGTTACTAAGCAATATGGAGAACCATTTGTTTGACAATGTTGAGTGAGATTAATAGGTGTGTCCTCGTCCAATGCAAACCTATATGGCGCTTCTTTGTCGTATTCTACATTCATTAATGGTACGTTGTCGTAATGATGAGTGTGTGGACCCTTTTCTTTGTCTCGTCTGTTCTTAAGTGAAATCCCACTGCTTAAAACTGAAAATAAAACTCTGTATTTGTTTACAGCTGTTACAGATACATTGTCGTCTGCGCACTGTTATTATCATTGACAGTAAGTCTAGACCTGCACTTTTATCGTATGTCAATGCTGTGTAATTTTATCTCAATTTACTAATTAAATATGATTCAACAGGAATCTGGAACTTCAACAAGTGGGTATTTGAGAGATGCAATATTCTCACAGCTCCATTTTGATAACTTGGGAGATTCTATTTTTCTTTCAACATTAAAAAGGCCTTGAAACAGGTTCTATTTTAATTGAGTTTCACTTTTACAGAGAAAAGAGCAAATGTTTTTTTTTTTTTTTGTGAAAAGGTTGGTCTGTCTTTGTTCTGTATTTGTGTAGAATGAGATGTCTGGCATTTGTTTGGGTCTCACTGTTGTTTGTATATATTATATAAATATATATAAATATAAAATGCTGTACATTGCATTCTGAGCCATCGCTGCATGCCTGTGGGTTCCCACCCTCCCCAAACACTTTCTGTTTTCTGTGTGAATTAGCTGGTGGATTCATTCTTGCTTTTGCCTTATGAACGCCAACAGCTGTCATATGCAGGAGCCGTGGCCTCTAAATAAAAATGACTGTACATGTGCATCCATGTGTCTGTTTACTTGCTGCACCTCCACCTCAGACACAACAGTACTCGATCATGTTTTCTCAAGAACAGAACTAGGGTACATCCTCTCGTCCTTTAAAAAAGAAAAGAAAAATGAGACCTGTATATTTGTTCAGACTGAACAATACTTACCGTACCAATCATGACGCTACACGTCATCTCTTGGCTCCACGTGCATGTGTATGTGTTCGCTTCCTCAGACAAACAAGCCGAGCGGTGCTTTTTCCCGCATTTTATACAAAGGCAAAATGGTAATTGAAAATGGTGTGTTTATTAGTTATTATTAGTGTTGGGGCTAATTCACTTTGCCGGATTTAACGTGGTTAACCTAATATCTGCATTGTATTACACACCAACCACACAATGACGGGTAACTAGGTCAACGATTTATCGGTGTTTATAGCTAAAGACATATTTAATAAGTTCCATGAACATTTTCCTTGGTAAACTATTACCAGATAATCAGAAATAGTTGCAGCCTGAAATGTATTCACAGAAATGAAATTATGGTACTGCATGTTTGATCCGGCATAATGCCAACAAAGACTGAAACAATACAAATGTATTCTTACCGTGCATGACAAGAGCAGAGTCTCCATAGATTTCAGTGATGTTGATAGTCAGTTGAACTTTGTGCCGTACTCCGTTGTAACGTTGCAGTGATGCTCAATTCCAATCTTTTTTTTTTGCCAAAAATGCTTCGAAACAGAGTGAAAAAAAATCCTTCACTGAACTATTTAAAGCCCCTCCGTTTGCTTTTCAGAGAAATATCCATATCCAGAAAATATCTGAACAAGAAACCAGCGGGAAGTTCTGCCTGCTTTGCAAATGAACACAATGCGTTTCCATCCATTTGGTCACATACTGTCTGATTGTGGTAGCTGTCTTACATGGTGGGGCGGGATGGGGCGTGACACGGAAAGGTCAAGTCTGGGGAACGGGCGGGCCAGTCCATAGCATCAATGCCTTCTTCCTGCAGGAACTGCTGACACACTCCAGCCGCATGCGGCCTAGCATTGTCTTGCATTAGGAGGAACCCCTGGGAACGACGCTGACAGACACAGCGAAGCTTCTTGCCACAGCTCGCATTGACGCGGCATCCTGGATGAGCTGCACTACCGGAGCCACTTGTGCGGGTTGCAGGCTCCGTCTCATGTTACCACTAGAGTGAAAGCACCGCCAGCATTCAAATGTGGCCCAAGCTTCAGCCAGGAGGCATAGAAACTGAGGAGTGGTCTGTGGCCACCGCCTGCAGAACCACTCCTTTAATGGGGGTGTCTTGCTAATTGCCTATAACTTCCACCTGTTGTCTTCCAGTTGCACAACAGCATGTGAAAGTCATTGTCAATCAGTGTTGCTTCCTCAGTGGACAGTTTGATTTACATTGTGTTGTTTAATTGTTCTATTATATTTACGGGTTAATAAAAAAAAAAATCATTTCTTATGCAAAACCTGAAATTTACATAAAATGTCAATAATCAAGTCTGATAATGAATGCCATCTATTTACCGAGCATTTAGAACAGCTCTTCGATGACATCAAACTATCAATAATATGCATCATGTATAACAACCGTCATTGAATAATAACAATGAGTAAAGCTAATAGAATGCAGGGCCATTCAGTGTAACTGAGTATTTTCAGGGTGGTACAGGATTTGAACGCTTCCACTGTTAGGAGAAAGAGAGCCAGCAGGGGGCGACACCAATACATCAGTTTGAGTGAATGTCTATCAGCAGTTTGTTGTAACCCAAAGATGCTGTGCCCCCAAAGCCAGGCTTTATTTAAGAATGTATAGCAATACAGTTACGCTATTAAATAGCACTATAACAATATAATGATTTATGACAGCATCATAGAAATATACGGCAATGACACTATCATATACACATGATATGATGGACAAACCCATTTTATTATTTATTTAAG
Source organism: Brachionichthys hirsutus (assembly GCF_040956055.1). Taxonomy (NCBI): domain Eukaryota; kingdom Metazoa; phylum Chordata; class Actinopteri; order Lophiiformes; family Brachionichthyidae; genus Brachionichthys; species Brachionichthys hirsutus. The sequence continues at coordinate 6,968,762 of NC_090904.1, read as the reverse complement.
TTACAAAGTAGACTCAACTTCCAACCCGGCGGACTAACATACTGGACCTGAATAACTGTCAGGAAAATCTGGTTCAAGCTGGCTTGGGTGTCAGAGGGCAGCTGGGACTCTGCTGTTGAATTTTGATACCGATTTCATTAAACTTCAGTTTCCTACAGGTCTACTTCACAAATCAACTCTTCATATGAAAATATAAACATCTGTGAAGACAAACATTACATTAAATTCAAGGTTTCTTGAAGTTTTTAACCACAACTCTCATTTTCAGTGAGTGTGTAAAATATAAGATAGAAAGGTTGTTGGCATTCATTCTAAAGAGAAAGAAGGTACTGAACCAGGATTCTGGCCATGTGTTCATCATAATCAACCAAGAGAGGGGACATTCAGATTTGAAACTGCCATATAATGAATGAATAAAATTGTCTGAGAATAGAATATCAGCCCAAATGAGACGCGGCTTACGGTCAGCATTCTAAATTTTGTTTTCTAATGGGAGGAAAGCTTCATGTGCGTCCATTATAGCGATTAATCCTGAGAACAGAGGCATGCTGAACTGTTAAAATGCTAAAATTCATACTGGTGTCTGTACTGCAAGATCAAACAAATTTAATTTTAAATTCCGGCTGATTAAATACATCTCAGGACAAAACCACTCACATGTTGAGGACTTGAACCACGTCTTTGGTTACAAATAAAACATCAATGTCCCAGAAATAGAAACTCCAGTACCTACAGAAAGTATTCACCTCTCCTGTATGTCTTCATATTTTAATTATTTACAACTTTGAATCACAGTGGATGTAATTAGGGGGTTTTATGCACTGATCAAAACAACCACTTGATATTGTTAAAAAGTCTAGTTCCATTTAAAGTAACTACAAGTTCCACATTGAATTTGAATGAAACTGCAAATAATGGTGTGACTGGTACATGCTGGATGGGGATGTAAGGCACTGGGAATCCTAAGTGTGATGAGAAGATGGGTCACTGGTGAGACCAGAGGCCGAAAGACAGGAGACCCTGTACAGGGGTTCCACCAGCTGTATGGAAAAACAAAAAGCTCTCCAGAAAGCATGTGGGAGAATTAAAGCTGTTCGTAAAAATAATTAAAGCAAAGATATGCACCATCAGCAGCACAATGCTGGCCGAAGATGATCATCTGCAGGAGGCGGGTGAGGGTAGATAGTAAAGTTTAAGAAGTGAAGGCTAAAGAAAATACCCTATTTTTTTAAATGAAAGATTTATCTTTAAGTGATACAATGTAAAACAGCAGGTACACATTTAGTCTGAAAATATTTAAATGTTCTGTTTCCCAAACCTAAATCCATTTCTAAATGACTAACAGGACTCAAAATGATGTTCGCTCAAAGTTATGACACGTAAATATGATACGATCGAAAACAGAACCAGACGCAAAGTCGAGGATGGCCTGCTGTGATCGGCGCCACCATACAAACAGCCATTCTTTTTTTCTAGATTTTGGCACACACAGAATAAAGTGTCGGTGCTGTTGGTCAGTGATTGATATCCAGCCTCAGGCCTCATATCATTTTGACATTTTTATAAACTAAAAACGTGCCCATATTTGTGAATTTAACGTTATAAATGTTGCAAAATCTGAAACGTTTGAATAATTGTGCTCTCAAGTCTAGGTTTTCAGTTATAATAATCTATTGTAATATACGTAATTAATTCCTAGCCATTTGCTCCTTTCATTGATCAGCGGCAAAAATACTTCATAATTACATCCACTCTGATTTATTGTGATGCAACATGGGGTGAATATTTTTTGTAGACATTGTACTGCATCAATACAGACACCCATTACATTTGTGAACAATTCTGCTACGACAGATTTGAAAAGCTGGCAAGGAAAAAAGAAAAAAGCTTTCCAGATTCTTTATGACACATTACAGAACTAAAAAAAATAATATATATATATATATAGATCCCTGTATAAAGCCATAAACATTCACATTAGATGTTTTGACAAGCATGAACAAAATAAAGAAAAAGCCATAAGTACAAAATACAAGACAGCAGTGAGATATTTGGACAATTCATGAAAGTTATGCAGGTAATAGTCTCTGAAGAGGTGATAAAGCAGCTTTCCATGTCAAGTGGAGCCACCTAGTCTGATGAGATGGCACAAGAATGCATTCTAGGCTATGCTGTGATGCACGGTTTGATTTTCAGACCTTATTAGAAGTGGATCTGTGTAACTCATCCAGGAACGTTTTCACTCATTGTATTTAGGCAGTAACACTGATAGTATAGTGCAAACTGGAAAGAGCTGCTTTTCCCTCACTTTAACTTAAACAGGTGCAAACGCTCAGCAGGATAACATTTAAGACAGGGGGGGGGGGGGGCAGAAAAACAACAACAAAAACATAAATATCAAAAAACTTCATCAGTATAAAAAGTTAAGGTTATTCATTTAATCAATAGTCTGGCAAAAAAGGCCTCAAAAGTTTTTTTTCTTTTTTTACTTTTTCACAAATTAAGTGCCTGTCGGAATGTCCTCAGACGAGTGACTCCATGCTCTCTGCAGGGTCCGACTCATCTGCAATCACCACCACCCCATTAGTGTCCATGTGCAGGGGGCCCAATCCACACTCTCCGTCACCGACCAGGCTGAGTGCGGCTTTGTAAAGGTACTGGTACTGCTCCTGTGCACACGGACACAAACACACAGGGACACGGGGGGGGGTAACTTTACAGATCACATCCTTTAATGTGCTAAACTGTAAAAGGTTATGGTATTACTTTAAAAGCCCATTATTTTAGACACAAACATTAAAACCGTTGACCATCTTAATGGGGGGCGCATTGTGACGATTCCAAAGGAAGGAACAGAATTAACAGCCAACTCTGCAGCTCCCTGTGGCTTTTTTGCTTCGCTGTTAAGTGTGAAATCCAGTCTAAACAAATCTTCAATTCGAATCTCATTAAACCTCTACACCAAGAAGCCTGGAAATTAATGGCAGCAACACAGAGTAACGGCGTGACCAGAATATAGTGAAGCATTTAGCCCGTGAACCCTATTTATTTATTCAGTCAATGCAGACTGATGATTAATGACTGAACCCGCTGTTCATTAAGGAGCAGCAGAACGCGGTGGAAACACTCACATTTATCCATGCAGCAGATACAAAACATTCTTTTAGCTCCATTTTGGTCTCCACCGGCCACTGAGGGAATGAGCTGAGTGTTCAGATGCTAAATGCTGCACAGTACGTGGTGCACAGCATAAATGTGCTGAGAGACACCAAACTGAACCCATGAGCAGGACAAGATCATTACCCCTTGATCAATGAAATAATGACCATTTTTTTAAACTATTTGATTTCTGGACATCGTTTTGCCATCATTGTCAGACCCCCCCTGCCTGAGAGAACTGGTTGATTTGACATAAAGGTGGACTTACTATATCAGTGAAGACTCCCGGCCTCATTAGATTGATCATCTTAGCCACCTGGTAGATATCGACCACGCCCTCATTCTCCAGCTGCTGGGACACAGTGGTGAGGGCACAGAGCATGCCCGCTGACACGGCACCATACCTGGGAGGAGACGATGGATATCAGTGCTGAAGGAAGGGTCCACATGTTAAGGGGTTCTTAAAATGTTCAGTGGATGATCTCCATCACCGACAAGGACTATTTCTACTTTAGTGATTGGCTCACATCACCATTTTTGCTTGTTGCTGATTGGGGAGTTATTGATATGTGCATTTGACCGAATAAATGCTCCTCTGGCACCACCATAGTATTTTGTTACCGTCGGGTGTACAGTTTCCATGGATACTACCCCAACAACACTTGGGGTGAAGAGACTTCGGAGTGGGACTTTATTTCATCATGAAAGCTGTCTGTAGATTTTTACTGCTGCCATTCCCCAAGGGCATTCAAACCATCTCCAAACCATGGAAAGATGGGATCCTTTCCCATCTAAGTGTAAAATATTCATTTCAACAGGAATAAATCAAAAGTAATCAAATAACCCAAGATTACGTATTTTACAAAAAACTATGGATGGATGGACAAAAAACTATAACACAGATCTGACTAAGAACCCAAGGACTTGTCAGTCACAAAGCTTGCACATGCCAAAGCATGCCCTGCTTTATTTTCCATTTAATTGTAAATGGGAAACATAATTTAGAAAATGAACATCATGCTGTAATAAAGGAGATTTTAGACGAGTGATTGAGGCCATTAATTCATTTGAAAACTGTTTACTGCGGTAATAAATAGTGAGAATTAAGTTCATTAACACATAAGCTTGAACGCATAAATGCGTATCGACACCAGAAGCGTCACCCTTTGCTGGCTGGAATGCAGCTCGAACACTTCAGCTTCACCTTTAAGGCTGGGAAGCTCTGGCCTCTCATTACGCTGTCTATGGAATTGATGGGGGGCAACATGGGGGTAAGACAAACATACTCATCATGCACAATGGTGGGCCCATCTCGAGTCATGGCCTCCTCCTTGATCACACTGATGAGCTCAAAGGTGCTGCTGAGCGGAGCATCAGGGTTGGGCCATTTAGGGCACTGGAAATGTCTCACCTCCAAAACGTAGTCGTCCTGCCGCACACAGGAGAGGTTGGTCACCCCAGGCAACGAGAATCACACAAGACAACGCCTCTACGGGATACTCCACATCAAAACAATTCAACACCAAGAATGGCCAAGAACCACTGACTAGCGATGCTTCATGTGACAATGACGACACATCGAGTATGGCTAGAAGCCATGAAGGAGGGCTGCGGGCACCTGCGTGGCCTCCAGGATGAAGTCGTGGATGATGATCTGCTCCTCGTTGGAGAGGCACAGTCGGTCCTTACTGATGAGCGTGACAGTGAAAGCGATGCAGTTCATGGCCTCTTCCCGACTTGGCCAGTAAACAAATTCATCCTCAGCCTGCAGGGCGACAACGGCAGGTCAAACAATACATATATGGAGCCAGTATGTTTAGTCCCGCCTCACTATATATTTATTTGTCTGTCATTGTGGTTTATGGAAATAATATCTGCCCTAAACAGAAACAAACTTATTTTCACTTACCAGGCCTTGGTTGTCAGGCAACATGACAATAATTTGCGCATTATGGTCCCAGATCATTCTCCAGAAGTCTGTGGTGGTGTGGGGTAAAGGATGCTGGGTAATGATGAACTCATTACTCCTGAAGTAGCCCTGAGGGGAGGTGAGAAGGTGAGCGGTTTGCCTCCCTTAAGCTCAGACCCTGCATTTCTATGAAAGCTGACAGACCACTTATCAGTTCACGATGAAACTGTCATCGTGAACTGAGAGACCTGTCAGTTAAGTTTTTTAAATTACAGACTGTACCATTATGTAGGAAGCGTTAATGTAATCTGTTCCTTTCATCCCAGGCAGAGTGGTAAGTCCGACCCTTGCTCGCTCCGCTGTGAAGAGATTTAACACATTAAATCACAAACCCAGGCCGTCGTATCACACTGGCTGATAATGCACACATTCATTACCAGTCCCCGCTGTTGCTATAGCAACACAGACCATGGTGCGGCACATGCACAGAAAGATCCATTTATAGGATTATAGACAACGATTCTAATTTTAAATTGAATATGAATTTTTTTTTTTTTTTTCAAATGTACTCGCAGAAAAATCTGGAAAAATGTAAAACTCCACAAATACTGTAAACATTAATTTAATCTGTTTAAAAAAAGGGGCCCTCCCTCCTGACAGCCCTGAATTCAGAATGCAACTATTTCACATGCTCAACGTGACCTTTGTTCTCCAAAACCACAGCTCTACTAGAAGTCTCTTGGTAAAACAGATAAGATGCTCACAAGGAACCACTGAGGAATTGCGGTTCTTCTCCTTGTTGCTGTCTTTGTGGGCACTGAAGCACTCCATGAAGCGAGCGTTGCACTGAGTGAGAAGCTGGTGAGGGAAAAGGAAAAGATCAGTAGATCAGAAAACCACATTTTGGTCCCCCAAATAGTATAACAGTATAAAATGTTAATGTCCAATTCTTTCATATTGTAACGAGCATGTGACACTCAGGAAGAAGTGGCAGTATGTGCAAGCAATTAATTAATTTGTCTTAAAGTTGAAGGAACAAGAGCTCCAGGAAACACTCCTCTAGCTGTGTATGAGGCAGTAGGGATGAGAGACACACATTTATTGCCGCTAACATTAGGGGGAGTGGGGGGGGGGAGATCTATCCCTGTCTGGAGCTGGAAAGTTACTAACAAGCCTCTGATCCAAGGACCGTCTAAATGACATCCAGAGGCACAACCAGCGGATGCTGACAGCTCATCTAACTGGACCGGATCAGCCCCCAGGCGTGTTCACTCACCCTGAACTGCTTCTCCAGCTGTGTGCGGCCTGCTGAGTTGGGCGTGAGGATGCTGTTGACGTAGCTGTGCAGCTTCCAGGCGGGGACTTCTGTCTCTCTACTCAGGATGTCCTCCATCAGGGCATCATGTATGAAAACATATTGCTCCTGAGGGCAGAGGTTATTCAGCATGTTAGAGTATATACAAGTTTAGGATAAAGTAATTCATCATCCTGTGGATAAGGACATAACACAATGTAGAAAAGAACCTTAAAACTAATTTATCTTTTATGTGCATGAAAATATAGCTAAAGCATCAAAGTTAACGAGTCATGGTGAAGACTATGTTAGAGTTCGTCATGCTTTGTACTAGACTGTAACTATGCATGCAGTAACAAGTACACGATACATATGCTGAAGCTGGAGCTAACATATACACAAAAAGGATCTTCATATATAATATCACATAATTTGTTAGTTGAAAAGTTTTTTGAAATATACCGGTACAACAAAAATAAATCTGTCAAATAAATGTTGTGGAGTTAAATTAAGTGCATCTGCCCTGCGTCAAGTAACTGTATCTGGGTACTTTAAAGCACTGACCGTGATGCACTGCTATTAGGAGTAGCAGCAAAATGAAACAATTCATCGTGAGATTGCGTTTTTATTGGAACACATTTGCATAAAACTAGATTTACACATTATTATGTCATATTTTGTCTGAAAGCATCACATGATTCATCGTTTTATTCTTTTCTTTCGTTCTGAACACTCTGGAATTCCATAAGAAACGGAAAGTGAGAGAGCAGAGAGCCGGCAGGGGAGAAAGAAATCGAGACAAACGGCAAAAAAGATTTGTGGAAAGACACCAGAGCTTCGCGCTGAACAAACTTTTACAAGATGTCATTGATATAAGCCCTCCATTCATAGGTTACCTTTTAATGTAAGATAAGGAATCGAGTTTCCTAACACGGGTTGAATTAAGGCCTCTTACCTCCGTCTGAACTAGGTAGTTCCGTTGTGTGCGAATATGTTTTAGAAAATCCAGGATGCTGACTGTGCTTTTGTCCTTGATCTGCTGCAGCATGCTGTCAATGACGATGTACGTTCCTGTGCGCCCGACCCCCGCACTGAGGAACAGAGCACAAAGGAATACGAGTATAATTGCTGCTTTGTAAATCAGCAAATATGATACTCGAGCACCTGTATGTAGGAGCCTGCTTGAAAGGAGCGTACCTGCAGTGCACCAGGACGGGGCCCATGCCTGCAGTACGAGCTGCAGAGGAGCGGTTGATGAAGGTGAGGACGGGGAGGGTGTATTCTGGTACTCCCATGTCAGGCCACTCTGTGTAGTGATACTGGATGACAATGCGCTCATTGAGCTTCCCTTTGGGGTTACTCTTCTGACCCTAGAACATGAAAGCAGACACGTGACCCCGACGACAATGAAATACAGACACTTCATTCATTGTAGATGCGAGATCATAACCAGGAGCTGTAAGCAGGATGTAACGCAAGCCTTAATTAAAGGGCTTGAACCATTCAAAGGTAGATGTTACCTCACATCTGAGAGACTCACACTGATGGAATACCAAAAAAAAGAAGAAATAACACAGTGTACTCTAATTAAAATATGTTTTACCGTGAACTCTGAGCACACATACAGTATCATCCAATGCATGCACATTAGAATAATTGGTCGAATAATTGATTAGGGATGGAAAGAAATTTAATTACCAAACATTTCACTCTAACCAAATCATAGGCTTCAGTCACTGTTCAAGCAAAATGATGGCGCCAGCTTCGACGTGAGCATTTGCTGCTTTCATTTGCACTTTATGCAAATTCAGTACATCAGGAATTTTAAACTCGGTTGCAGTTTGAATTAAAGGAAGATTTATTTCCCCACCCAAAACTCATAACCGATTGGTTCACAGCTGGTTAAGTTCAAACCTCATTCAAACACAAACAAGAATCATTGTTTAGAATAAAGTTATAAAGTCATAAAGCATAATTTTGATCCACAGCTACCTTCTTAACTTTAGTGTTCCGTATGAGGAAATGCCGCAGTGTGTAGCATGCATGCACTTTGGTGCTTTTCAGCATCACCACTATGTTTCCGTACTGCTCACTGTTCTCCGTTGGCCAGTACTGGTCGCATTTCCTCTGAAAAGACACAACGGACACAATGAATGCGCAGCGTGTGAAATGCAGCCGTTTTCTATGTTGATCCAAGGAATGAAGAGAGCCTACTCTGCCTTTTTCCACCAGGTTGGTGATCATAATGATGATTCCTGTGTTCTGCTCCCACACCATCCTCCAAAAGTCCTCGAATGTTGACTTGAGGGGACCTTGAGCTGCTATATAAGCTCTGGGATGGTTGTAGCCCTGAAACAGGAATATAGGTTGAATGTAGTTACTGGGAAGCTGCCATCAATACAGTATAAATTACCCACAAACCCCACTACAGGGGATGTGCCTAGTTTACTGATAAGAGATACTAAGTCAGGAAGTACAGCTGGAGTAAGTCAGCTGAATGAGACTGTAAATATTAATACCTGGATAAAAATATTTTTTAAGAATTATACAATTTTCAATTGCTGTCTTTTTTACGTTACAATTTTGCCTAAATAAATATTTTAAACAGCAATATCACCAAGACATTTGGCCCAATGAATATTTGTTGCTTTATTCAAGACCATGCCGTACAAGAGCATAAAACCAAAGCAGGACCTGCACAAAGTGAATAAACAAATGAACACACACATTAAGCGGTTTGAGTAACTCACATCCACATAGTTGGCATTGATGTAATCCGAATGTTTGGCATCTTTCCCTGCCAGAGCTCGTAATTTCACTCGGCTGTGGTCATCTAGGGAGAGCAGTGACAGATATTTATGAAAAACTGAAAGGATGAAAACTTGTTACTGGATTCCGCTGACACAGACACCACAATCAGATTTCACAGAGGACTCACACGCTACAATGTTGATGTATCTGTTTTTGTGCTTGTTATCAGGGTGATTGGAGTGTTCTGCTGTGATTTTCAAGTCTGCTGTGCAGCGTTGGACCTCCTGCAAAGAGGAACAGAAATGCGTAGATTTTATTCAACAGGGAGTGAGGATAAATTCATGTCTCAAATCTCTTACAGATTACAGTTTTCTATGATACCGTTTATAAAATTTTCCTTTTTCCAAACTTCCTGAATAAATAGCAAAGAGCTCAGAGCTTAGGACGGACAGCAAACCAGATCCTCTGTCACGGATTCAGTCTGTCAGTCAAGGACATTTCTGCAGAGCCGATGCAAATAACTAGGTCCAAAAAGACTTTGGTGAGGGTTACTTGCGGATTGAAAGCTGACCAGAGCAGAACCACTTAATGCTATGTTAGTAAATTAATATGTACCGGTATTTTATTCTAGTTAAATAAAGAAAAAAAAAAATTACATCATTTGCTGATTGTCAAATAAAGCCATCTCGTACTTTTTACTTCAGATGATTGCAATTCTAAATAGTGTATTAAATGTAGCAATCACATACGGTAAAGAATACATTGTATGACAGCACGTATATATTACTACAGTTGCCTTACCACAGATAAATGCTGCTTTCCCCCCCACAGTGTACACACAAACTTCAAAAACAAATATTTATTCCACTTTGTTTTCGAAGAATAACTAAATTCTACGTAAAAAAAATAATACTTTTTGGCATTGAAAGGTTACCTCAAACTCCTCAGAGAAACCCTGCAGGTTGCTCTTGTAAAGTTCCATGACATGTTTAACAAAGTGCTTCACGGGGATAGCATCCATGTCATCTGCAGGAGAGAACATTCCGCCATTAGTCCACAAGTGTGTGTGTGGTCTGTACTGGATTATTAGTTTGTTTTGACAACAATTATTTTCAAGTATGACTATAGAAAGCATATATGTGGAAATAAGTGGAATTGTAAGTTGTCTTTTTCACACAAAAAGAACGATTTCTTCACATTAATTTAAAATGTGTAATTATGAGACATGTTCTTTTAGGGCACGACAATCCCCCTGCAAAATCTCATTGGATTTTGTTGCCAGTTTTTGAAGAGAAGAATGAATTCCCTTCAAATTTTCTTCAAACAATATTTTAATGGAAACCACATAATTTACAATTGGCCTAAAATAAAAAAAAATATATATATATTTGTATAGCTAATTAGGAAAAATAAGATGCAGATAAAGATTATTGTGGACAGAGAGAAGAATGACATATTGATGACTATATATTTTCTATTGGGGGATAAAAGGGGGAAAGATAAAATACCAGAAAAGGCTTATTTATGCTACTTTAACAGAAAACCCTCCATCATAGATGTCAAGATTTGGGATTTTATGATTTCTATTAAAGAGCATCAGCTCCTAATGACACCCTGGGGAACATGAATGGGGGCTGGTCACCATGACACCAGGACTATAGCACAGGGGCCCCAGCTGTCACTGCTGCAGACAAGGGCCAATGTCCTAACTTATGAGCCATTGCACCTGGGGTCTGTCAAGCTTTCACTTGCCACAGCGGTTACCAAAGTGACCTCTTGCCTGTTAGTGGATTCATTTATGAAAGGTTTCCCCTGCCCGTATAAGAGAGAGACTTCCATGTCAAAGCAGCTCATCAGAATGCTTCTGGAGTAAGTCTGGCTTTAGACACCTCAAAATAAGCAGCAATTCTTCTAGGCATAATATAAAGCGCAATAGTGGTATGTTTCACATTTCTCTCAGCACTAGGAGCAATATCAATAATTTAAATCTTAATTTATTTTTGCACTTTAAAATGATACATTTTCTTCCATGATATAATTCTCTGCCATTTTTTCCAGCTTAAATCAAATAGATGTTCAGTCAGTAAGTCAAGAAAGAAAAAGAAAAGTAGTAGAACTTGATATACTTTGAGTCAATAACAGCTACAGCTTTAATTATACTACCACAGCCTTGAAATGTCCTTGAGCTTTAAAAGGCAGAGAAAGTTAAGTTTAATATTGATCAGCTGCCACTAGTCTGCTGCCTCGGATATTAAAGGGTAGAAAAATTCTGCCGCACAACTCCAGAGTCTCCCGGAGTCATTTCACATGGAAGTCAACAGAAGCTGCAAGAGTAAAGGACACTCGATCGAAGACATCACGTCCACATTATGAACAGAGCAGACTGATGGTTTGAGAGGGGAGTGAAAGAAGCCATCTATCTTGAATTCAATGCAGTCCTAGCCTCAACTGCCATTCACACCTCGAGTAAAGGGAAACTGATAATGCTAATGAGGCAAAAAATCACATTGAGTATCTACGACTTAATAAAAGAAAATCTAAGCAGTATAAGAAAGAGGAAGCTCAGAAAATAAGGAGATATTTTCCTCATAAAAGTATATCTTAAGATGAGATTTCCAAGAAGACTGGGTCAGACAGTTTCATCCCCTCCGGCAGGTCATTCCAAAGCTTATAAACCCTGAGAGGAAACACTCTGCCCCCCTTTAGTCTTCAACTTGGACTGAAGAACGGACAGGAGACAACTGCCTGAGGATCTCAAACCCACACTGAGGTTCAGCATGGATTAATTAGGAGTCAGGTCAGGACAAGCCTTGAAGATGAGAAGCAAATTCGTAAAATCCAAAAAAGATAAATCAGGTGTTCCAATAATCAAAGTGAGGGAAGATGAAAAAAAGGGATGATTAACATTTTCTGCATCTCTAAAATTTAAAACAGGCTTACTTTAAAGAAGGGAAAAATGGGACATATAATTATTAATGGAGACAACAATCCCCAAATAGGATGAGAACCTGGTAGCTTTATGCATCAGACATGCCAACCCAGTGCCTTAATCCATCTAGCATCAGCATTCATAAGAGAGACTGTCTCTGTGCTGCGATGCTGACAAAACCAGAACCTGTGACTGTGATGTTGTTGTTTCCCATCTCTGTTAGAAGCTGCTTTGTTTAAAAAAAAAAAAAAAAAAGAAATCTAAGAGATAAATGGTAATTTAGACATTGAGATAATTTTCCTGGATGTAGGATCCAAAGCTGTTGTTTTTTAAACGATGGTTGACCTCTGTGTTTAATAAATGTAAGATAATGTCTGAGTTCTAACAGGAGTTAGCCTAACAATCACGGCCTGGGTGATCAACATCTAAGCAGGCTGGAGGTTAATATCATGTCTTATTAACTCTTAATCTGGTACAGTACAAGTACAGTTGTACATCCAGTATTACAATATTTAAATGCGAAGAAGAGAACTCAGATTACCTGGTATGGGTATGACTGGAATACTCTCATTGGCCACCACCCGTGGAGAGCTGCTCTCCTCCACATAGAAGTGAGCGGTCTGGAAAAATCTCCTGCAAGGACACAGAGAAAAGTGCGCTGAGATGCCGCAGTAAAGGCTGCTGGGTAGTTGTTATCCCATTGTGCCTAGATCTGCTCAGTCAATATGAGCAACTTAAAGCTTCCAAGAACCTGCTGATGACAACCCCAGAGCAGATAAACAGCTGACATTACATGGAGTGAGACAACTGGAGACACTTTCTGAGTCTCAACACATGCATTCTAATTAAAACTAATCCAAACGCAGAACTTCGGTCCAAGCCAGCACAAACCACTTTCATTAGAACCCACTCTGCTCCCCTTGATGCATTTGTCTGATGGAACCGTTTGCTCAATGACATTGATATGCAAACATGTGCTGACCTCAGACATTTAATAACTTGAAGGTATTTCCAGAGTAAAAAAGCCAAACTTATGGTACCCTGTTTGAAAAGCTGAAAATCTTATCGAATGAATGCAAACTGTTTGCAGGATTAACTGTATTGCTCAGACAAAAAAAATGTAGTTAAATTAATTTTTTTAATCATTTTTTAAGGTTTCATATTTCTTGTGAGCCCTAAATCTAAATATACTGAATGGAAATAAACTATGGAATAATTCTGGATCCAAATGATGATCTGGATTAAAAACCAACATCTACTAGACTGCTCTATCTGTCATTCCCTCTCTATTGTAATAAAACATCCTCCCAAAACTATTATTGGCAAACCATTCCCACTCCAGCAAAAGATGATTTGTATAATTGTCCTCTGCTAAAATATTCTACACTCAAGGTTCTCTTATAATATGTTCTAGAATTAAAATGAGCACAGACTCTTTTTACAGGAAAACATTTGCAAGCCCAGTACATTTTCTTTGTAAAACATATACTTAAATATACTAATACATGGATATTAGTAGTTTCACCCCAGTCCCAGCATTTACCAAGTTTAATCCTACCTGTTCTTGATGCAGAAAAATGAACAGATGCTCGTCATTTTCAGAGAAATGGAATACAAACAAAAAGCCTTCCACGTATTTAAAAGATACATACAAAGAAAGAGAGAGAGAGAGCGAGAGAGAGAGAGAGAGAGAGGTCTTTCTGATCTAATGGTTCCCTGCGGGTGCAGATGTGCTCATCAGCATATTTGCCGCCTCCTCCCTGATTCTCTCCAATGCTCTCATTAGCGTAGGTTACTTTTTGGGAATAGAAGATGGGTTGAAATACATTATATGTGTTTATATAATTTGTTTTGGGATGGACCTCCTATTTAACACTGGCATCGCAGGTACTGAGTCACAAAATAAGCTGAGATCTTGTTTTCATTTTTTTGGGGAGTTTTAAACAAACACTGCCAGAATCAGGAGCTTCCAGATGTTACTGAATCGCCTGTAATTAATTCCACTGCAGAATGACTCATAGCAAAACAGCAGAAAAATCTACCATGAAAGATGATTCAATTTCAAAAGACGGTAAATCAATCACACATTTTTAAATAAAGACTTCTAAATTAAAATGTCTTGTGAAATTAAGATGATAATGAAGAATATGAGCAGAAAGCTGCACTGCCACACACATAGAGCAGGAATGAAGAGAGTGGGAAGAGCTTGTTTTTCATCACAGAGCCCCCCCCCCCCGCCCCCCCCCAAGGCCAGCAGCCATTGTCTGATTGCTCTCAGTCGTCACATGAACGATGCTAAATGAGATCAAATTCTTACCTGCACTAGTTAATAATATTGTGCCCTTACATCACCTAATGTCACATAAAGTGCATGTTATTACTGCCCCATAAACATTTGCTAAAGTGATATTCATCAATTGATTCATCCTCTAATACACTTTTATCCGTTACCGGGCAAATAGAAAGAAAATTGACATATTTTCAAGTAAAACAAAATATCTACAAATAGGAAATATGAGGTCCAATTGGAAGCAAAAAAAAACCCAGGGCTCCCACTGAGGAAATGTTCCACAGTACTATTTGTAAGTCATTAACCACCCTGCACGTGTCAGTGGCCTGGCCTGTGTAATTACTCGGGCTCCAATAGCGTGGATGGAAATAAACACAACAGACGAAGGCACAGCTGGGACCCTCCTGGTGCCGCACGGGGCTTTCATCTCCCCTGACCCTCGTTCCTAGGGTGAAGGGCCTAATGTATGGCACCCAGGTGAGTGTTACTGACAAGCTTTTGAGAGTGATACAAACACACGAGTACACGTGTATACAATGGATTCATCCAAAGGTGATCGGTCTGAATGTGGAGCAGACGGAAAGCGAGAAAAATACATAAATGGAGTCAAGGAGAATGAGGGGTGGCTCGTTTTCAATCCCCTGAAATAGGCATCAGTGGGACCCGTATGAAGATGAGGCATTAGCGATGGAATGTCCTTCATGTATGCTGAACTCACCTCCAGTAGACCATCACAATCAGCAGCATGATGAGGCAGAGCAGAGTGAGCGCGGACACCACTGCCAAGGGGACGATCCACAACATCTTCCCCATCCCCGGCTGAGGCGTTCGGGTCACGTTGGACAAAACTGTTCTGTCTGGATTGTTACGAGGATATTAGTACACGTGCAAAAACATAACTTCACCAACGTTAACGCCCATGCTTAGAATGCCTAGAACATCATAACGTGCTTTTAAAATGCTCTGACATCAGATATCTGGTTTCGAATGGATGGAATACACGTGATGTTTTAGGGTCCGCATCTCTGGGAAAGGACAATGAGAGGAGGGGTGAATTAACTTTTAGTGTCTGTGTTTCTGTGATGTTACCATCGGGAGGGGCTAAATACAATACAATACAATATATATATATATATGTATACATATATACATGTAGCTGGATCATGCAGGAAATTTGACATATTTCAGAAGGCTTTCTATTGAAGCATAGCTAAGGAATGTCTCGAGGCGGAACCAGTCACACTTCTGCCCTCAGGCCTTTGCTCTGCAGTGACAAAAAAGCCCGGAGCAGTATCTTGACTGAGATGGCAACCAGGGCAGATACGATTTTAAATCAACTTATTTGTTATGCAAAACTGAGCTCCATAACCAACAGAATTCCACTTGGGAGAAAAGCTTATTCCTGTACAAGAGCTGACAACGAGAGAAAACCTTTGTCAGCATTCAAATAGGATGCTTTAATGTGGGAAGTACGTTTAAATGGAGATAAAAAAAATGAAATAAAGAAGAAGCAGCATGATATCAATGGTGAATCTGCTCACCGGTGTGGACAGAAAAAGGCCAGAGACGGCTACCGTCACTGCTGATCTTTGGAGACACCGTGGAGCTCTGGGGAATCTGCATCTCAACGCTGTCATTGTGAGGCGCCGCAGTGAACGCTGGGTTTACGTCCGAGAGATTCATCTTCACATTAACAAGCTGCTCATCACCGCTGTTCACAGGCACCGTGGTTCCTTCAGCTGTCGTCCTTCCTTCTCCTTTCTCCTTGGCTGTGGGTGCTGGAGTCGGGGTTAAAGGCTCTTCGGCCACAGAGGCGTTTGCTTGCCTTTCCTCGCTATCGGGTGGCGCCTTGCTTTTTCCTTTCTTCTCCTCCTCGCCCTCTTCCTGTTCTCCTTCTCTCTCCCCCTCCGATTCTTCCTCCTCACCCTCACGTGTAGCCTGTTCTTTCTCTGATGGGGTGTCTGTGTCAGAGCCCTGGGGTGCTGTCTGCTCAGTGCTGGCCTTTGGAGGGGGGACTGATGCACGAGTGGGGTTCTGCGAAGTTTGGGGCGCCTGTGTAGGCCAAACAGATATTGGCAATGATGAGATGACCCCACCACCAACGCCCAAGCCAGCCAGCAGGGTACTTGTCACCACCGATGCCACTGTGGCCTCACTGCCACTCGAGGAGGGGCCCATCCCTGTCGTCATGGAGACGATAGAGAAGTGAATGCCAGAGGACGTCCATGTAGAGGAGCCAGAGCTGATGGGAGCCATATCTGCCGAGGACGCCGGAGAAATTGTGGGCTGGGGGGACAGGAGAAAGCGGTTATCTAACAGACCCAGTAACGTAGAAACAGAAATCTGCACAGCATTCACTGACCATCCCCGTCTTGACAATACGAGACCCTTCAAATATTCTTGTAGTATTTGCTGAAAAAGAATGAACAAGAATTTATTTCCATTTCCATCTGATCTCGACAGCCAGTGAACCCGCTTGAACTGGGTACCTCTGAACAGCAGCGTCTGACTGAAATCGCTTCGTAGGTCACGCTGACATATGGCCTGAACTCGGAACAGGTACAGGACATCAGGGGACACATGAGTGATGACTGCTTTCTGCAAGACACAAATTCACATACCGGTATGTACAAACATACGGTATATGTGAAGGTGAACAGACTTTCAAACGGAGGATGCAGTTCAATGGTTTTTGACCTACAAATTCAATCCAGTTTAAAAGCTCAAGCCACTTTGCTCTGTCTGTTAATTTTTGTCTTTTTCTTTTGCAGTTTGCAGAAGGCTTTACTTCTATTCAAATGGCACTTGGAATAGATAGGAGAGGCCTCTTGTATTGGAGAGCTGGTAATTCTCAAGCATTAATTCAGATAAAAAAAAAAAGTGTCCAGAGGCAGAAAAGGAAAATTGAAAAGGAAATGAAATGGGCAAAATAACACGACTGGCTGCAGGGAGAGTAGTGGAGAGAATACTAAAGTGACTGATGGCGTGATAATAGACTACGTCGTAGAGTGACACGGACACATTCACTTTCTGGAAGCCATTTATGATTGCAATTTCCAATGTCCTTAAAAGAACATAAAAATATAGTACAACAACTGTAAAGAAATAATAAATAAGAAACCACGCATATCTAGTATGCAGATATAATAACCATCTAAGACGGCAGGTGACCTCACACAGCTTCACAAACGAGTCTCACCAGTTAATTTGATGGATCCACCTGCTTGCTATGGTGCAGAGTTCAGAAACACGTTCAGAGAAACTATTTCACTTCACAGATCTGTGAAGGGTCGTCAGAGTGCTCTACCTTCTTCTTGTGTCTCAAGTCAAGACCACAGAAAATAGCAGATGAAGACTAGACTGTAGAGATATGACAGTTCTGTCAGGGGGCTGCAGGGAGCAGTACGGCTGATGGGGGAGGTAAATGTCAGTAAATGCAGCTGGGGGGGTACTGGGGGGCAGCAGGTAGTCAGCCTAGGGAGGCGGTTTCTGTGTTCAACATCACACGGACGGGTTTGCTTTCTGGAAGAGCTGGAGGTGAACAATTGAAGCTAAATGAGCAACAACAAAGTAAGGGAGAGGAAAAGGGAACTCATTTCTTATTGTTTTTTATATGTAATTCCATTTTGGTCATTTTTTTTGTCATTACTGTTACATGTAGCACGACTTCACAGAGAAACATTCCTAGTCAGTGAACCCTCATTGACAATGGCAATAAAAACCTTCTGATTCCGATTGTGAGACAGTTCTTAACTGTAAGAAGCCTGATTGCACGTCCTTTAGTGACTAGCGACTAAGTTAAAAATCACTAAATTAAATCCCATAGATATAGATGGCTCAATGAACCAGTAAGAGACCAACTATGCCCCCACCAGCTACCCCTGTATGACTATTAACCCCTCTTCTCTGAACTGATTGGCGAATGCTTTTCCTCTGAACGGATTTAGAAGCAGTCATGCAGACTGTCAAGACTATTGGCGGTCAGCGGGCTTTAAAGAGAAGCACAGCTGGGCGTTGGAGTACAACAAATGGGAATGTATAGCGTGACAAAGAACAGCCCTGGAGGTGTAGCCTCCTGCAGGGGTGTGCGTGTGTGTGTGTGGGGGGGGGGGGGGGTACATTTCTGCAGAGGCAGTGAAAACTGAAAGCTTAAGGCACACACAAGCAGAAATGTATGATCACTAGTGTCAAAAACTTCACTGAGATCTGAGGGGATAGGCTTGCACAGTTGCCCGTGTTGGATACAGAAAAAGAGACAGTTTGTTTTCAAAGAGTTGCCTCTGCTGCCTGAAGACAGGCTGGCTTTCCAAATATCATTTTCATACCCAGCTTGTGTATGCAGGTCATTTAGCGACGCAGACAACTGCTGAAGATATGCCTCTTCTAAATGCCAATAGATGACTGTTTTTTGTGGGTCATGCTTCAAAAGACAAGGAAGAATAGACTGTAGTAGAGTATTTCTCTCTTTAGATGGCATTCAGAAGATGTTTTACTGTCCATCACAGCTGATCAGAGCTGGAGGAGATAAAGGCCCGTGCTTCTGTTGAACCATTTTACACGAGAACGCAATTTCTGAATGACAACAGATAACATACAAGTAAAAAAAAAAAAGAAAATGTAAAAAAGCCACAGGTGGATCCGTCACCACATTGTGTACACGTATCGGCTGACTTGTCAGTGTGCGTTGGGTCTATTAGACAGGTGACTGGCAGGGGAGTGGCTGAGCCCTCATATCAGCCAACAGCCGACCTGTCTCCTCTGCTTGAGTCACAACCATGATGAAGACGAAAAACAAATTAAGATGAACGTGGCAAACAGCTTTAATCTGGTACAAGAAGAGTTTAGCTGCATTTGATGCTGATGCTTACCGTACTCTGGTCCCCAGTCTTGGTGAAGGTCTTTTCATCAGCAACATCACGTTTCACCCAGCTGTAGGAGACCATATAACTGGTGATGGGTGGATGGTAGACAGTCAGAGGACGCTCCCAGCTCACCATCAGAGCAGTCTGGTTCAGTGGCTGGATCTTCATGCGCACTGGGGCACTACTGCATGCTGAAAGAGCAGATTTAGGAACGGAATGGAGACAGAAATCACTATCGAAAGGCGCCTTTTGAGTGATTATTGAGAAGGCTGAGCTCGGGCAGAATGCATGATCGCATTTTTGTGAACTTGTGTCGATGTCTGTGAAGGAGGTAGCTTGTTTCAAAGAGCCTGCTCGTCTGTGGGCCGACTCAAACTAATGTGTTTGTCTTTTCCATGTCACAACACGATAGGTACGGATGGATGTAGTGCTAGTCATGCGAGTGCAAATAATACCACAGCTTCTTGGCCATGCATACTGTACTCAGCACGTTCCTTTCTGAGAGCCATTTATCAGGATCCATGAGGAGGATGAAAGAAAACCTGCATGCCAGCCTCAGGGTGGCAGTGTAGGCCGCATCATAGATGTTTGCATGATGCGCCGTCAAGAGGACAATCGGTAAATACTGTTCAACCCTTTTGGGTAGTAACAATCAGGAACCGCTGCCAACTGATTAGCTCCATACGGGGTTTTCAGACAAATTGAAATTGTCACCACAGTATTCTCAATTTACACGTGAATACTGTGGTGCAAATTAAGCATGATGAGATTGTGAAAGGGAGACAGGGTGGAAGGATATCAGTCAGACGGACTCGGGGGGAACAATGGCAGGAATATCCTGGGGTGTTGATGAGGTGTGAAATGTATTATAATCCATCAGATATCCGTTGTCAACCTCATTCTCTTAACAACAGTCATTTAACTACAGCGGAAGACACAATTGTGTTTTTCCTGCCAGCATCATTACTGACATGTATGCCACCACCAATTACGGTGCACCGATTCTACCACAATCAATGACAGATGTAGTTCAACAAGAAACACATCTCGACACACATTCGGTTTATTCTTGTGCTCTGCTTGGTCACTTATCTGCATGGCGTGATGGCATACAAGCAGCACAATGCATTAGTGTCCTTTTAAGTCCATTCCAAATGTGGAATTTGCCTTTTCATTTCTGGTTCAATAGAAAACAAAAAATATTAAATGAGTCTAAATATTAATCAACTAGTGGATAATACTTAATGGTTCATCCCTGTTAGCTTAAAAATCCCAATAAAGTGTCTAGAAAACACAACTTCACACATACAATGCAGAGCAGCTTCAATGCAACCCAGAGAATGAATGTTTCTCCAGAACACCTGTACCAGAAGCAGCCGGATGATGGACTGACGGGCACCAGACGGCAGTGCCATTTCTTCTCTCCCCTCAAGGCGACACAGAGGCTTTCAAGGTGCTGTGTGATGCTCGAATGAGAGGATAAACGATTTGATTGACTATAAAAACACTAATAAGACTAATTTTAACATCAATTATTTGTAGTAAAGTCAAGTTGTCGTCTCATCTGAGGTCTAAAGACCAACACACTAACTACAGCACTTAGTTCTTAGCTCTGATTATTTGGCCCAGAGAAAATGAAGGTAATTGATTGTAGTTCAGAGACATGTTGCAGATGAAAGGGGGGGGGGGGGGGGGGGGATGGTTATATCAAGGAAAACTATCCGACTTCCTTCATTTCTATTTGTTGTAAATTGTCTTATACATTTTATTGTTATACTGGCGGCTGGAATAAAAAAAAAAACAATCAACCAATAAATTAATAATAAAGTGTGTAATTAAAAATGTAATTAAAAAACAATAAGTTGTCCAGCTGACAATATCACCATTCATCATTAATCAAATGCAATGCATGATGGAGGCCAACATGCAGATATTCAGGATTAAATATGACAGAATATTCAGTCAGGGTGTGACCCAGCATGGCTCCCACAGCACTTACAAGCAAAGCCACGGTTTTATGTGCACAGATAAAAAAAAACTAATTACCCCCTCACCAACCTTGACCGATGTCACTGTTGAAAATAAGACTGACACTCCCAGTAACTCCCATTAAATATGGATTCTTACCTTTTAACACAGCAAAATAGAAATGTGAGAAGGACAAAAGGAAAAAAAAATGAGCAATGAAAATAAATGGAAGCTGGTGCACAATCATCCTGCCAACTGCCATGCCACAAAAGCAATTTCACAACTTAATTTCTATGGGTTTATTTTAGCTGTGCCACATTGTAATGATGAGTTCTGATCGGCCTTGCCAGAGTATTCCAACTTCATCACAAGTATTCCCAATCAATTCTTCCAGCCACTTTAACATGCAGCAGCCTTTAGTTTCCACAGTTCCTCTACTGTTCTGTTAAAGCAAGTGGTGCACCACCATAAAGGAGAAAACTAACTTCATAATAATGGTAGACTAAGAAAACCCTGCATGAAGCCTGGGCTTTGTATTAATATGTTCTTTGACAAGTGCATCAATTTCAACAATGATAAAAATGTACACGCAAATTATCTTCTAAAATCTTAAATTCAAGACCAGCTATTCAAATTTTGCCATCTGTGGTTTACACCCTCCTCAAACAGAAAAAAATAATAATAATATTTACGACTCCCCTGATTTATATAGGAATGGAAATAGGCAAATTTCCTGAATTTGGCTTACAGATACAGATACAGAGACCTCATCAATAATTTTACTTCATTCCAAATGTTTGTCCAGGAACAACATAGAGCTGAAAAGGCTTTGTGTGAAATATGAAATGACACGGCTGATAGTAGTTTAATATACATACTATGACATTTGCAGATTCACCGGGTAAACAGGATGTGTTAATAATTACAGGAAAAAACTCTGTACAGTTAAGATGTAGGTTGTGAGTCAGGACTGCTGAGGGTCTTGAATTTACTAACTAAATTCTGATTAAATAACATGTTATATTTGACATAAATTCTATGTGAGTATGGAATCAATACAGGACTAGCAGGCTGGTTACCTCAGCATGGGAACCAGCGTGAAATCCAACTCGGTAATATTGGTTTTAACTAGCCTAAAGTAGTATGAATTATGCAAATATATATATAAAAACACACAACAGACAGATAGGAAATGTATGGATGGAAAATTCATAACGATTTCCCTCTGACATTTCATTTCTGGAAGGGAATAATAATGAGTAATGAACCCGTGGGTTTAACAGTATTATAGTACATGCACCAATATTCCTTTCAATTACATTAAACACGAATCCACACCATGCATTAAATTAATCCCACAAAGTTAGGTTTATAATAATAAAGAGAAAATAAAATCATGGATACACTCTTTATCCAGACCCAGTCAGAAATTGTCTCGCTTCATTCTTGGCACGTGCACAAATTTTGAAACTTTAAGGGAATCCATTAAGTTCAGCCATAATTTCTAGAAATAAGCAATAAATCCTGAAATATTTGTATTTATTTTTTTAAATGGAAACAAAATGACGCATCCCATTTTCATCCAAATCCCCATTAAATGATGGGCTTTTCTTCACTACATCCAACATTTTGACAAGTTTCATTAAAATCTGCCAGATGTAATTAACTTCTGCTAACAGAAACACAGAAACAAATAAAAGGAGAATGTGATAAAGTGCAAGAAAGAGGCCCTACCTCTTGAAGCATCTGTGCTGTGAGGGATTCCCACAATCTCATTTACATCTTTCTGCCATGCCTCTTTTACAGCCGATTTAAAGACCTTCCTGTTGTCCAGGTCTCTCAGGGGTCGGAAGTTGTTCCTTAGGTACTCAACAGACTTGACGTGATCCTGCTGCTCCGTGGTAAAGATGGAGTAAAAGGCCTCCAGCTACGTCGAAAGAAAGAGAATCGCTACTGAAGCATATTTTGCATCATTCGCGTGTGTGTTTGCTTGCATGTGTGTGTGTGCGTGCGTGCCATGCTGGACTGCAGTGTAACCACTTGCTAGCAGCTGACTGTTCTGAAATGGAGCGCAACATTTGTAAGAAACATTCTGGCTACCTACCGGGCTGGAACTTCTCAATGGGACACATTTGTGGCCATTGATTGCCATGAATGATCTCCTGCCGTGGGCTGTAATGACTACACATTATAGATATGGTGGAATCAATGTGTCCTATATGTGTTTGGAGAAATGAATTAGAGTCATAAAAGACCAGTGGTGAGCATCAAAAACATTGCAGCCATGTTTAATACTCTCTAAATACATATTTCAATGAAAGAGTTGTACTCTAATATGTGCGCTTTGGTGTTATACATGGATGGATGGACAGATGTGTTATACAGTATATCAATAGAGAGATAGAGAGAGCTAGAGATACAGTAGATAGATATGCATAAACTATATTCACAATAGGGAGTTAAGCTGTCATATACAGAAGAATTGTGGAGGACTGACATCAAAATGGAGAGGAAGATGAGGGGGAAAATTGCTTGCACCTCAGCGCTGTGGGTGAGCAAGTCATCCAGTGAATGTGTGTAAATGGGATGTGGCTGCGTGCAGAATATAGATGTCTGAGCATGTGCGTGGACTTCACACACCTGTGCGTGGGACAGATACACAGGCCTGGAGAGGACGATCCATTCCACTACCTTGCTGCAGGGCGGCGTGGTCAGAGAGCCGGTGTATCTGTAGTAACCGTTCACTGATGATGGCAGCAGATCCCTCAGAATGAATGACCTGAGGTTGGTCTCCTTGTCTGGGTGATGCAAGAAATTCATTCTTGTCATTATCTTATCTCATTATCTCATTGTCATTATCTTTTCTATTTTTTTTTTCCATGGTTCAATGCTCTGCTAATAGGCTACGGTCCATCCGGACCAGAACCTCCTGCCATAAGAACAGCTTCTTCCCCTCGGCTGTAAGACTCATGAACACTTAATAATTCTGTCCCGGACTCCTGAACATTTCATAACTGATAACCTGCACTGCTCTCTTTGCACTGCGTGATTACGCTAGTTTACTGCTGCTAATATACATCTGTGTATCCACTCCTGATGCTGCTGTTTTGTGATGTGTCTGTACTTACATGTTTTTTTGTATCCTAGTCATTACTGTTACATGTAGCACGACTTCACCGAAAAACATTCCCGATCTGTAAACCCTCATTGACAATGGCAATAAAAACCTTCTGATTCTGATTCTCCTCTGACAGTTGATCTGTGACTTGGTGGTAACTTCCTCTCCTTCCAGTAATAACAGAGAGGTGAGCCACATTTTTCAGCGCATCATGATGTGAAAACTAGCAAATGAAATTGTTCAAAACACGTGACCTCTATGTATGCGTAAAAAAAAGAAACAAAAAAAAAAAGCGGTTCAGGATCATACGAGTGAGAAGACTACTGAGGCCTCTGTGCCTCTTCTGTACGCAGTCAAAGTCAGTATTCACATCCTTTCTTCTCGCCGTCTTCAGACACTGTACGTGCCCTATCGCTCATGGGCTGCTGAGATGCTGTTGGATGGATGATTGAGATAACAGGCTTGCAGAAAACCAACCACCCTAATGCGGAAGGAGGCGAGAAACAGTTAATGGCCAGCAGGATGTCCAATAAAAGAAGTGTCCAAAAAAACCACGAACAGTTCCCTTTCAGCTTGAAGATGAAAGATATTGTGACCTTAGCATGAACATCTGTGGTGGTACACAGAGCAAAGTTGAGCTAGTATGGAGAAAATAAAGGCGCTTCGCTCAAGGGCATCTCAGCAGTCTGAGGGTAAACTGGCCCCCCTGCAGCGACCAGCACACATTCCTCATTTCATCTGGGCTGGGTCTTGAACCGGTGGACTTCTCTGCTTCCCAACCCAAGGCCCAACCCACTGAACCACATGGCTAATATCGATCTGGCTAACATCACATGGCTAATGTTGCTCTGGCTAATTGCAGAGATTCCTACAACAGTTATTGCTGACATAAAGTCTAATACAGTAAAGTGGTTTTTGCTGCTACGTCTTAAATGACCATATTTCACAGCAACTGAAGCAATAAAAAAATATCTCAAATCACCTTTTATTCTACCCATTATATCAAAGGTTTTTAGAAAACTGGCTGAATCTTCTTTTTTTCCTACAGAAGTTTAATTTGGGGCTTCTACTCAATAAAGCTAAATTTATTATAGACAACATCACAAGCGCCCCTACATACACAAAAGTTCTAAGAATGACAAATCAGAATATTTCTGGCCAACACGTTATTATTGGCTTAGAACATTTTAGAATAATATACAAGACATTACCAATTCATTATACACATCTACATATGAGGCTGGGCCACAGACCACAATCTGCACAAGACCAAAGGCGCAGATGTAATTAATAGTTCTTTCTCTGTGAGTGAAACTCCTTGGAGGTCTGTGGAGCTATCCTAACAAGGAAGAGGCGGAATCTGGCAAATTTATCTTCCTTTTGAGGTTAAACTCTGCTCAAATCTTGTATTTAGACTGTAATTTGTTTTTTGTTTTCAAAGAAAATATAATACCCAGTGCTTTATTGGATTATGCAGCCACTGATTGCAATGTCGTGAATATTTTACCTCCAGAATCAAATAAAAATGACAAGCAGCAACGCTAGAGTAATTTTGTGAAAATACATATTTGAATATCTTTTATATATATATATATATATATATATATATATATATAATAATTACTTACCATGATGCACTACTCCTTTCAACCCTTGAATGATGGGATCTACAGCAGGATTGTTTTTTTGGCCCAGCTGCAGGAAATGTCCAGAGACAAAGTATTACAAAGAGGATTACAAGACTAGAATAACAATCTAAAAAATAAAAATTAAAGGCAATCAATAAATCAAATGCGGGGGTAGACTAAGAGCCACATGCCTTCAGCACAATAGATTCTAGCAGCATTTTATTCCATCTGATATAACTGGGGAATTAGTTAGATTTTGTAGGTCGAGGTGATACGGTCTCGCTTCTATTTTTGAAGCCGTTATTTCTGGTGGCATGACAATGGCTAATTAGTTTTTGTCTCAAAAAGATTATCAACAATAAACACCTATTTAATCCAAAATATCTTAATTAGTAATGACTACTTCTTTGGGAAAAAATATAATTATATAAGCATAATCATAGTTTATGTGTACCACATTTATTTATAACACTTTACACAAAACCAACTGGGAATGCTTTGACTTGTCATAGATTCATCACCCAAGTGACACCATAATAGACAAGTTATATTTGTATTTGCTTTGTAACCTGATATAATTGGTGTGTTTTTCCACTTCCCTTGAAAGGTCATTTACCTTGTAGCCTTTCTATGTGGCAATTTCCATATTTCCTGTTAGGCCTCCGGTTAATCTGTTGCAATGACTGGGAAACATTGTTTAGCCAACATTCTACAAGAATGCCAATGTCCTACTTAAGAGACAAGACTGGACAAAACAGTGTAGGGATGCGGGGCCCCAACTTCCCTTGCTCAACATTAATTCAGGTCAGTCAGAGGAGAATAATTGTGTGGGACTGAATGCTGAATGTGGGTAATATGCACACCTTAGAGGGCATTAATATGTCTTTGGGGAGCACAGAAAGAATTCTCCTCATTGATTAGAAATGGTAAATCTAAGCCAACGTGTGTGTGTTTGCTTCAAATACCATTTCGAAATAAACTGCTATTCAGTTGAGTGTGTTTGGTGGTGCTAATTGCAGTAAGCAATAGAGCTGTCGGGACCCAGCGGAGGCATTTAGGTCCGTGTACCAACGTGCTTTTATCATTGTCTAAGAGCAAACCTACATAACAAACACCTGTGTCCCCATTCCAGTCGGCCTCTTCCTGAGAACTGACCCTTCCCTACATCCTATTAAGCTGAGTGTTTGCCCGTATTGATCACCCACCATTAATCGCCAAGACTGCGCTAATAGAAATTAAGTGTGTAACATTCAGAGGGGCCCTAAAGATGCTAGTGCTGCTGGTGTATACTTTCTCGCAATTCATAAATCTCTGAGGAAAATCAGGACCATTCGTGTCCATTAGGCACTTACGCACGCAGACCTTCAGGGAACAATTTGTAGCATTTCAGGAAGGAATGTGCAACCAAACAGGAAAGTAATCACTGGCTAGGTGACGAGAAACCCTAACACAACACAGATGCTCATTAAAATAATACATATCTATAATTCAATGACCTCAAAACAGCCATTCACATCTTCATTCTTGTCATTATTGGACCAAAAATAATTCCAACTCTCTCCTTCAAGTGATAATTGCCAGACTTTTTTGCAATTTCTTTATTCTTTTTTAGCTCGACTCTTTAATTCCCATAATTTTCTTAAATGAATCAATATTTTCTACATTTTAAGTTTATTTGTATCCATTCTTGCTATATTTCCACAATATCCTTGACGAGCTCTAAATACTGGAAGAAAGTGCTATGCACTATATTACAGTCACTTTACAAGCTTGTAAAAAAAGAAGCTATTTTCCATCCAGAAAACACCAACAACCCAGTACAGAGGCACGACAAAGAGCTTTTGATCTAGAAAAGTGTAGCTCTGCTGAACATAATAAACTAGACATGAAGAATGCATTATTTAACAGGACCATTAATAACCATTAAACAGCCTACTACCAATGGCAACGTCTACAGCCTAATATTAGCAAGCCAACATTATCACAATGGCAATGCTCACATCAAGATATTATAATGCAAGTATGTCTGTATTCTAAGAAAAAAAAAAACTGTATTCATTCTAACATTTGGGAATCAGCACTCAACACAAAGTGCAGTCAAGGTTGATGTCAGTGTGATTAGATTGACTTATATTTGGTCAGAAACTAAAACATTGGAAAAATAGAACTGTTCAATCTGTTTTGCCCTCCATGAAATGTCAGGGGACCATCAAAATCATTATATTTCATCCAGACAGAGATCTGCCTGTCTGAACCAATTTTGCTTCCATTTATTCAATCTAATCGCTATTAAGATGAAAAAATACTTTAGAAATGTCCAAACAACACAAAGCATGGGTGACTTTTGATTACATTCTTCTTGACCTTCAAGTCAGGCTAATAATTTACCTCAAAGAAGACGGCCACGGCAGAAATGATGCGTCTCTCCTTGATGGCAGCGCTGAGGCTGTCAAAGTCATCTGAATTGTAAAGGTAGATCTGCATCTGGGATGGGAAACAGAGCATAAACCGCTTAAGGAGTGGACAAGGAGAACAGTTCTGTCATCAATCACTTGGACACGCTGCTGGAAGCTGATGAAAAGCTGTTTTGAGGGGCATAAAAAAAGGATGAATGTATCACTCTCATAAATCTCCCATAATCTGTGTCATTTCTTTTTTGTGTTCTGCCATTCCTGGAGGATGCTAAAGAAATACAACGTCCCATTCCTCAGGGCGATGGCCCTCAAAAAGACAGAAAGAAAGGGAGTACTGT
Source organism: Brachionichthys hirsutus (assembly GCF_040956055.1). NCBI lineage: Eukaryota > Metazoa > Chordata > Actinopteri > Lophiiformes > Brachionichthyidae > Brachionichthys > Brachionichthys hirsutus. The sequence goes on along the minus strand of NC_090904.1, from coordinate 6,940,102 downwards.
GCCCTTTGGTTGTGGTGAGATCTGACATCACAGTACGCTTTTAATCATTGTTCCAATAACCTTCAATCGCCCATATCTTTCCTTCTGATACCACAATACAGTTTAGGATGAGTGACATAATGAAAACCATTATTTATAGAATACATACGTGTCATAGCTCTGGTTTACCATATTTTTTTTAATTCATTTCATTATAAGGCTATTAAGGCAGCACTGATAAAAATCATCAAATGATTCTAAAAGTAGAAATGGGAGCTGTCCATCATCTCACTGTTTGAAGCCTGTTTAAAATGAACAAAACTAATTCATGTCACTGAACCAAGTTAATTGGCAATAGGTTTAAAAAAAAAGTTCCTGGATGCTGATTTAATTAAAAGGCTATGCTTGCCTTTATACTTTTTCTGAAAGAGCATACCTGCTATGATTCGCTGTGCTGACAAGATTATCAGTTTAAATAAAGTATAAGTATACTAATGGTAATAAGGTGAAACATTTTGTTATGGTAGAAGGATGCTGATGATGGAACTGCCAGGGAACAAGGCTAGAGGTCGACCCAGGAGAAGATACATGGACGTAGTGAGGGAGGACATGAGAGTGACTGGTGTTGGGGAGGAACGTGCAAAGGACAGGGTGAAGTGGAGAACGTTGATTTGCTGTGGCGCCCCCTCACGGGACAAGCCAAGAGTACAGTAGTAGTATTATTTTATTGTGGCGTTCAGGTCTAATTCAGGTAGAAAAAAAGTACATCTCAGTGATCGGTTTCCTTCAGAATATCTTTAACTGTAGCCTTTAATTACATTTTTGCTGTCTGGAAACTTAAAAGAGGAATAGCTGACCATTCATCACACTTCAATAGTTATTAACTAATTCAACCAATTAGATTGCCCCTCCTAGGCTTCATTTACTCACTGGCATTAGCCAATGACCTGCTATTGCTAACGGCACACTGCAAAATGTGATTCAAATATCAAACACTTCCATCGAAGTCAATAACAACAACTGTTGCCAAAAGCAATTTGAATCACTTGATTGGATGATTCATTTCTTTGTTTGTGAGCTGTGACAGAAAAACCCTGAGAGTACATGTTATTCCTCAGATATTATGAGATGCTGATTTTAGGAAAAATAATCTGCATTGGGACATACAGATTTTTACACACATTTGTTTTTGTTTTTTTATCAGTACACAATTTACCACACTGTCTGAGAGAGACAAAAACAACCTAACAATGACCAGCTTGAATTGAAAGACTGCAAAACATTACATCAACTTTATCATTCCCCTGGAGAGCCAACACTCCGTCCTGTCCATATCTCCCCAAGCCCTTGTTTAGTTGAAATTCATTCAATCAAAATCCCTAAATGTTTTGATGCCCTTTTCTGGCAAGAGTGTAAAAAACAATGTTAAAAGCTGCTTTGCTTTCGCAAGTTCCATTATGCACTAAACACGTGAAAAACAAAGTCATGTTTGACATGATTTCCCGAGACAGCAAGAGATTTAGGAACGAAGAAAAACTTCAGTAATTAAGCTGCAACAACACTGCTAGAGCATTCTTTTTTTTTTTTTTATTGCTATCAGGTAAATGTGTTGTTTTCAAAACAGTATGATCCTCTTACTCCACTCACACTTTCCAACCACTCATTTAGCCACCTGCGAGCGAGAAAGCGCTCATTCCAAAGATGACTCGTGTTGCAAAATGTACGAAAGTGTTGCTGAATAAATGTATGAAACTTGGGGTTGCCTGTAACGGATTACTAAAATAATAAATAATTCTATACGATGTGAAGGGACAGACAAGACAAGACAAGAAAATGAGACCAGTGAGCAGATGCATTTACTATCATATCCATTTAAAGTACAGCAATACAGCTGAATGTTTGTTGGAATCAGCCCATTTTCATGAGCTAATATTAATAGATGAATAAATCAAGTGCCTGTTAACAAACATTATTGCTGGTCCCAATGTAGTTGCCAAAATCACAGGCACAACTGAATCTCAATGAGAAGCAGGTGTCTTTTTTCTCCAATCACATGAATGTGAGGGGAATGAGCTGCTTGGTGGAGGTCTATGCTCTCTGAGTGCGTTTCTAGTTTTTTGTACTTTTAGTTTCTGTGCAGATTCATATGGCTTTAGGTCTAATATTAATTTATTAGCATCAATGTATTTTCTCGTTATATTTCCTTCGTATAAATAGTATATAACTATATTAAACTGTATATCTTTTTAATACAGCCAATATAATAAAATTGAATAAATGTGCATTTATGTTTTTTTTGTTGCAGATATGCTTCAGGCATTTGTCGAGCGCCTGCTCTGAAGTGAAGTGTGCTGTACATCCACCCTAACACATTTATCTCTAATAATTGCTGTGAACACGAAAACTCCCGACAAGATGTGATTTGTAATCCCTGTATAATTAATGTAAGCTTGGTGACACCCTGGTATATTATTAGAAATGATCTCCCGATGGTACCCGACGGTAGTCAAGAAATGCTCTGTTTCTTTGTTCATTGTGTTGTTTGAGTGAACAGGTGGTCCATATATCGATTTTCCCACTTCGCACTTCCATGAAAAAGGCCATGGTCAGATTACTGTCAAACTCCAGCGCCACAGGCCAAGCAGCTGATCGCTGCTTCTTTTAAGGTCAGTGTTACAAAGGCAGAGTAGCTCCATAACTCAAGCCACTGAATTTGTCTTTCTCCACCTTGTACCAAGTGTGTGAACTTTATTTGTTTATGGATTCAGGCTTCCGGCCAGGAAGAACAAAGGCTCTTGGGGGCTTTCTCCCCACTGGAACAGTGAATGTGTTTTTGCGGTATGTTTCCAGAGACATGGGGCAGAAAGTGACTCATTTTGAGAGGAGAGCTAATTAGACAGGAGATTGGAAAACAGTCTCTGTTTAGCAGAAACAAATAAACCCTGGAGCTCATTCTCTAAGGTCATGATGCTTCAACGCTCAAAGAACAAAACGGATGCACCTACAAACAAAAAAAACCAACCTTTGCAATGAAAGATCGGTGAGTTCAAGAAATGCAAGCATTTCAAAAAGGTAGAGTTCTGCTGCACACGTGGTGTCAGATGTGCTATAATCTCGGATGCATCAAATTCTGTTGCGGCAGAAAAATGAAAATGTCATATTCCATAGAGCAAAGCAGTTAAATGGCCAAAGGGTAGATTGTGCTTCACTGCATTTTCCTTCAACTATTCATCATTCAATGTCATTCTTTACCTAATGCTTCCTGGATGTTCAATAATACATAATGGCGATAATAAGCGGCAGACTTACTGCTAAGGAGACCAATAAAACAAATAAATAATCGGAACTGACGTCTCCCATTGCAATTCCTTTTTGTGGTGCACCATTCTTACCACACATAGAGTATATACTTGAAATGGTTTAATAGTTAGGTAGTTTCTAAATTAGCTTCAAATGGCATGCTAACCAATGCCATTCATTCAAAAACATGAACATGATGTTTGGGTTCTAGCAAAATGTGAGTTCTACGGCATGATTTAGTCATTCCTTTCAGATTCTCCTTTTAGAGTTCTTTTTTTTACTAATTTGTAAATGATTTTTTATGAACTCTCAATAGAGCGTGCATTTGGTACTGCTACCTGGTTGATTTAATGTTTTACTTGTTTATTTATAATTATAAATATACTGAAGCCCTGCTTTGAACCATTTTATAATTTGATTTATCGCTGATACACATGCTAATTATGTTTTTAGAAAGATAATTATCCTTTTAAATTTCAGGCACATTATCTCTGGAATCCATGTTCATCGACAGAATGGATTAAGGAATTGGTCTATAGACAAGGATTCAAATACAAATCCAGATTTCACATTTATAAATGTATCTGGAGGGTGTTATTTTCTTGTTATTGCTCTAATTGGTCACAAAAGTGAATTCCACATGCACAGCAGCTTTCTAATGGCTGCATATAATCTGATGAACCTTTAACACGGTGCTGAAGAGAAAATGTGACAGTAATAAATCGTATTATTCTGCCACACAGAATCAAAAGCCAAGCATGCAGAGAGAGCAAAAACACTAACACAGGCTGCGTTTCAGTCAATTTAGACCAATTATTCACCATTTGACAATAGAAAGGGTGACATTTTAATAAACAAAACAACATTTAAGGGTTTGGTATATTTGCAAATTCATTTTAGATAATGACTAGGAATGGTATTAGGTATTTTAGCTCTTACACATTTCAAAGCCAGTGGCATTAAAATACTAGGAATTGTGCTTTAATCCAGGAGCCAGAATAAATAACACAAAAAGCTTTTAGACTTAATACCCTTCATATCAGCGCTGTGCTTTTGCTTCTTTTAATACTTTTAGTCTTCTCCGGTTCTTTTGTGTGCTCTTTGTCTTTGGTCATTAAAGGTTTTAAGACATTTTGTTACAACTGCGTGCAAAAAATAATTTTGAGAGCATGGAAAGCACGGAGATCTGCTTCACTTTAATTGAACCTCTACCAAAAAATAATGTTTTCACTCCTAATTCCTTCATAATGCTGTGTGTGATTTTAAGCATTTTAATTCTCTAAAAAGTCAGAACAGATGGAGATGTACTCTCCATTTGTCCTCGTTTTATTTCTCTATCAAGCATTGTAGAAGAATGAAATGATGAGTTGTGTGTTGATAATGCTCTATTTCAGATGCTTTTCTTCAAGCCACTTATTTTTTCGGCTGAATTTAAGCAGGTCAATTTCAGTATCACTGAAAACAGCTTTGGACCACAGTGAAAATATTGAGCCTTCAGTGATGCATTTTGAGACTGGGCTTCAGAAACATAGCGATGCCTCCATATTGAACAAACTCGGCGCACTTTCTTAGCTTGAGGCCCCTGTTGAATGTTTCAATAACTGAATCCATGCCACAAAGAATTAACCGTCTGTTACGAGCACGTCAGCGTGTGTCTTTCACGCCCCGCACTGCGCTGTTAAGAGTTTTTGTTCTCAAAGCAAGATAACTTTTTCAGGCTCATTCAATTACTGACCCTTAAGGCCCCTTTTACTGTACATTTATCAGAGTGTATAGCAGCGATGGAATGCTTTACCTCTACAGGGAACCTTCTGCCATCTATGCTGTGCTCCGAGCCTGCTGATCCATTATTCTGGCCCCAGTGAAACTCCAACTTCTCAGCCTTGAAACGCCCTGGAAGTCCAGCACCGCTTACAAAGTAGTCATCCTTCAGAAGAACGGCAACTGGAGACAGAAAGTGGCAGAAAAACAACAACACACACAATCAAACAGGCAGAATGAAATATAACGCATGAAGGTATAGCAAAAAGGAGATTAGTCCGAGTATTTATTCTACAAAAGGTTAAACGGTGCAAAAGATCCCATTTTACCATTTGAAATCTTTCATCAGGTCATAACTGAATCCCATCATATAAATTCTTATCTTATTTATGTAATGAAAACTCATTTATTTAATTCAATAAATTAAGTCTAAACCTTTTAATTGGAGGTATAAAATGATCTTTTATTATGAAATAAAACAATTAAATCTTCTGTGAAATTATCAGCATGAATTAAACTATTATTAAAATAAAATTGTTATTATTAAGACTATAAAAAAAAACATTGTGACAATACAAACCTGAACAATTTGTTTAACTTTCTACAACATACATATTTAATTATTGATATAAATAGATGTTGGATAAGGTGCCTTTAACTTGAAATTGATTAAATAAAATGAACTAGCCTCTCACCCATAGCCAACTGGGATGGGCTCCAGTATAACCCGCGACCCATAACTTCAGATAAGTGGCTGAAGATGAAGATTATTTAAGAAGATAAATGAAAACGAACTTCTTTGGCAAGAAATGGTCGATTTTATTGTGACTAATGCACATTCATGTATAATATTTCCTTAAGAGTTATTCACAAGTTCATCTCAGGGATATGAGGAGGAACCAGTGGTGCAATGGAGCATAGATCTAAATTTCTAAATTAATAATTGCCAAAATGTTTGGTGCACAGCAGCTGTGAAATTATGCATATTGTGTTTTACTCTCAAGCCCTATCATCAACTAAAATGATATCTCTGTCTTGCAATACCTTCCAATAATTTCAGCAGTGTACCTGGGAAACTGGGCATGCTTTATTTCATAAAAATACATCATGAGATTGTGATGTTTTATTGTAACATTAGAAATAGATGTTTCCTTCTTTTTCACATTCAGATCTGCTTGCAGGTCTACTCTCTCTTTGCCTGTGAAGCAAGGGTGTTTTTCAGACTTGTTAGACGACCGGTATTTCTTGATGATGGAAAACCAATAGGATATAGTTGCTGGAGACAACGATGGTAACATGTCATTCGCTTTAGGAATTAGAATTTTAAAATAAAACAAATAAAATAAATAAGGGAAGGCTAGCCATATACCAATCCAGTAGAACTAACTGAAGTCAGATCCCAGCTGTCCGTGGTGAGAGGTGAACACTTAGAAAACAAACTCTTCATACTCATATTCCAACCGATGGACAATTTAGACTGATCAGTTCATCTAAACCATGAATTTTGGTGCTATAACAGAGAACCAACACAAACAAGAGGACACAAAGTCCACACAGAAATGCCCCAGGTCTATATTCCGTCCCAGAATTGCCTTGCTGTGCCGTGACAACGTCAACCACCAGCTGCCCCTTCATCGAGCCAAAATACATTAAAAGCAGCAATAATAGACCAATCAAAATAAAAGTGTCCAGCCATGGTAAACGCCACAGTATGCACATCCATCCAGATCTGGGTCATTATCCAAATTTGAGACATTAAAATATGTACACTCAAAGTGAGCAATATGTATTACACTGCTGCCAATAAGTGATTAACACACCACAGGTTCAGATTCTTGGATTTAAACTATCTGTGACATGCAAGAAGTTAAATATAGAGACATAGATTAAGTGGCATCATTTTGAAACTGAAATCTTATTTTAACTAACTTAAACTTGCAGCTAATAATCACATCATTCTCACTGTTAGTTGTAGAATTTCACAGTTGTGGAATAAGGTGTGGCATCATTTTCTCCTTTTTAATTATTTAGTACCTCCTTTTGCTATATATCTCTAATAAACAATTGCTAAAGAGTTTAGTTTACTAGTAAGATTCATTCTGGTTCCCGCATGTGTTCCATATGTTTTTTTTTAATCACATATTCTCTGAGAGAAAAAGATGTAGCAGCAGCATAAAAACATTTGAGATTGTGAGAAATATTACTCCAGTCACCGATGACTGTTAGTTAAGGGTCTTAAAGTGTTACATCTTTATAATACCCACATACCACTGAAACAGTCACAAACTCCTACTGAAAATACAACAATTGGTGGTTTTGAAGATTAGCCTCAAACATTCCACCTGTTTGGAAAGGTACTTGGCAGTGGCCGGCTGCCCTCCTTCACGCTAATGTAGAACCTTTTTACCACATCCACATGAGTCAGTTTGGAACCAGCTGTGTGGGTTGAAATCTCCTCTGAGAGGGAAATTTAGACAGCCTCTGGTTAGGAACAAACATTTTAACCTCCAAAATAAGAGGATGAGCATGTGGTCAAGAAATACACAGACTCCCAGTTAGCAAGTATGACGTGCTGAACAAGCTGAGCAGAAAGATTAACTCACGGTAAGCAAAACATCGCAGTGTGATGATTACATCGTGATGATTATCAGACATAAAGTGTCGGAACAGAGAAGTGAACTTCATGTCAAAATCTTTTTTTTTTTTTCATTTACAATGAGGCCAGAAAAAAATAATCTATCAACATCTTAAAATGTTGACAACTCTTGTCGGTAACAACACAGGTATCTGCATTCTTGAAACATTTTCTCTATTCTTCTCCATAATGGAAGTACATTTCAAAGACTAAAATGCATAGGAGTGAATGAAAGCTACCTTCTAATGCCTAGAGATACGAGTATAATTCAGATTAAAGATTGATTTATAACAAAAAGTAGCCGGTACTTTATTCTGTAAGTGTACCTTACCGACCATATTGTTCACTTATGTGGACACCACAGCCATATTATTGTAACACAGCCTATAGAAGATATTTTCAGAAGCTTCTTCAGAATTTGTGAAGCGTGTCACTGCAGTTGCATTTTTAAAATTCACTTTTTGGTGGGTTTTACACTTTCAGCTGAAGACGTTCCACTTCCATTTTATTGAAGAAAAGCAGAGAAAAAAATAAAAAACCCACAGCAAATAATCTCAAAACTTCAGAGTGTCACATCAAAATAATTTAATAAGCAGCAAAGATAAACAAGGAACATTTCTGGGGCGAGCCGTTTCTTTAAGGATTTATTGTCATTGTACAAAGGAATTCTTACTTTGCTGCCCACGAGAAATGCCAGTAATAGATAAAAATAATAGTAAAGGAAAAATACAAAATAAAATACAATAGAATATCAAGTAGATGAACTGTAGCTACAACTAAAGCTTTAGGCTACAGATCTGCAGGAAAATGGTTTAGATGAAGGAAATGTTGAAGATTTAAAACATAAGATCCTGCATTGGATAGTATACTCCCACTTACATGATATGTTTGAGAAACTAATTTGCAATCGCATTCATATTTACAGGGATGGTAAAGGCAATAAAGTTGGTTTCTACTTGAACACAGCCATCTAGTCTGAAACACAAGCAAAGCCAGGGAAAGAGGCCGACCCTGGGAGTTTCATTAGAAATGCGGCCCTGGATGTTTTTGAACCCTTCAACAGTGGAGCAGGAATTAGAATCTAAGCCAAAAAGACCTTGAATCACAGCCAGTGGAAGAAGAGGAGTCCGTGTGAAAGCAAATCCTTGATCAATGCAAATGTCTCCAGAGCCTTTGGATTCCTCGCGAATTTGGTTGAGAGCCGTTTGAATTTTTACTGAGAGATTGTTTTGTAGAAGAACTCTGTTTGAACGGTAGCCAATCGGCTCAATCTCAAAGTGGACCAAGGCTCATGGGAACATTGTGAAATCAATCTGAATGACCTCTTAAGATCTGCTCATGTGGTACTTAATTAAAACACTGACAAATAACCAGAACGAAAGACGTTAAAATTATCGAAGACAGCATTGAGCTGTTCCACTTCAGCAACTAGCCCGAGCAGAAGTAACGATTGTGAAAGAAAATGCAAAAAAACCAACACAAAATCATTCACTGGGTTCAAATAAAACAATGTGCAGTGATGAAGATATGGGGATTTGTCATAGCAACCTCAATGTAACCTCACTGTAATGTAATGTTTTTAGCAGTAACATGCATCTATTTTAAACATTAAACATTAAAATTAAAATAATTTTTTGAGATACCCTTGTGTCGTCGCCTCTTTGCAATTCCTTTTTTAGACGTACTGTGACAGGCGCCTCCCATTCCCCCCATTGCAACTCATTGGAACTCTGGGAGCACCCTCCAGAGGTTATTTTATTAATTTGTTTTCATAGGGTGGATCTGAGTTACTATTGAACATGGAGTCAAAAGCAGTTTCAAATATGAGAGACAATTAAACAGAAAATAAGTCTGAACACAAATAGAAATTAGTGGAATTGTCTTCTAAATCTGGATCGTAACGAATCAGAGAATTGTTTTCCCGCCTTGGAGAACGAAACAGTGACTTGAAAAGCAAACACAGAAAACCGTATGCTATTTTTATCGCTTTCTTTTTATAGCTATGTCGCTCTGTATGTCTGTGTGTGTATGCGTGTCTCGGGGGGGGGGGGGCACTCGGATAGTGCCGGGCAGCTATTAATTAGTAGCTATCCCAAATTCGGAAATGATGGTGTTCCAGCAGCCGAGTAGGAACAGATACCACGTTGACTAACAAGTGGATCAAATAAAATGAATGGCTCAGTAAAATACATTTGTAAATGATTAAATATCACAAAGCTGTATTCCCAGCTTGATATAGATACACTAGAAAATAAACACTGCCTGTAAAACAGAGAAGATATTTAACAAAATGAACTACAACTTAATGAAATGGAACAGCTTTATGCACACACACACACAAGTATGTGCAATTACATTAAGACTCTGAAATTGTAGGGAGCATTTTTGAAGTGACATGCAGCTGTGAGTTCTGTCAGACAGAGGAGCAGAACTGCAGAGTTGGGCAGGAAAGGTTTCCTGTGTCTGTGAATGTGGCAGCACAGTGGGTCAGTGTTTAAGAGAAGGAGCTCTGCTTTCTGTCCAGTAAGCAATGGAGAAGGCGTTCACAATTATCAGTCAAGAAATGACTGTGGACTGAAACATAATTTCCTTACAGAAACATTTCAACAATGTTGGATTTAATGCCTGCGTATGTAGGTTTGGAAAACACCTGTGTTTCCTTTGGTAAGCCTTGAGTTGTGAATTTTGGTTTGGAATATCCAGCCTTCTGTCACCTTAAAACCATCTTCCAGTAAAAACTCAAACACATTGTATATGTGTATGTTTTGGTAAAGATAGAATAAATAAGCTTGAGACAAACACAAGTATCATTCAGAATTCTTTAAAAAAATTATTTGTATCAGACATAACTACTTGTTATGCAAATATGTGTGTAAAGTAGGGTAAAAAGTAGTTGCCGCAATTTGCTCCACAAATTAAAAGAAAAAAACTTACGACAGAGAAAATAAGAGACAAGCAGAGGAAGAGGCAGACAAACCAGCAACCATATCCTCCAAACCATTGTTTTATTTTGGGGGGGGGGGGGGGGGGGTTGTAAACACTTCTGAAGTATGTCATGTATGTTTCAATATTATAAGGTGACTTTCAAAGTTATTAAACTGACCTATTCTAAAAGTATTTAGAATAGGTCAGTTTAATATTTTGCATAATGCATAATTATATTTGGGATGGCTGCTTTCAATCTTCTTGATTTTCGCAGTGTGTAGCAATTTATTAATTCCCTGTGTGCTGCTGTTTGTGCACATAATTACAGCCAATCACTGTAAATAAGGTGTTTGCAATATTGCGTGGTTCTACCACTGGCCTTGGTTGGCATAACAATTCAATAACAATAAAATTGTAAAAGATGAAAATATCTCTCTGTTAGAAACAATTAACAGAAATGCTTCCAAGAGCAGATCAATTAAGGCCATGCATTTCACTCCAATGGTCTACTGATCAGCTGGGGGGGGGGGGGGGGGGCGGAGTGGCATTTGTTTGATGTAATTGTTCATCATCAAAATGTTCATCTAAAAAAGGCAAGCTGGCTGATAGAAAAAGGATGTGTGAGGTAAGGGACAAAACAATGGAGGCAATAATGAAAGGAAAATACTCAAAACAAGAGGCTGGGCGAACAAGAATCAGATGAGCTGATGCATATTTGCCTCAATAAAAACTTAATGGGAGCTCAGAGAGCACATTCCCAGTCCTATCAGAAAGTTTTAATGTGGTGCCTTTGTTAGGAAGGAAGCAGCACAGAGAGGCTCGGAGGTGGTGTGTGTGTGTGTGTGTGTGTGTGTGTGTGTGTGTGTGTGTCCTGCTGTTTGTTACCAGATCATTTAAAAAGCGAACAATATATATCAATGTGTATCAATCACAATATTTTTGAAAATGATCAGTTTGATACATGTTCCCTTCACATCAGAAGCTGGGCAATGTGGCTTGCCCACCTCTGGTTGCAGAGTGCTAGTTGCAGCATGCTCGAGAGAAGTGTGTCAAGGTTCAGGATCATGTGAAATAATAGACGACAAATTGTAATAACATTATAATATTAACAACAGCGTTTATGAGTCATGCCAATGTGCAGCCACGGAGACCACAAAGTTAACTCACATTTAAAATGCCATTTCTTGAAGATGAATAAAAGCAATAGTTAGTCTAATAATTTAACCAACCCCACATCCACATAGGTAAATATATCCGATTTGGTGATAAATACCCGTCTTTCCGGTGTTTTTCATGGTAGTCTGGTTGGAGGAGACGCCGCTGAACCTCTCCAGTACCAGCTCCTGGTACTCCTCTGAAACCAGAGCTTGCTCATCTGAAATGTCCACAGGTGATTGGTTCTTCGTAGCACATTCCGGGTATGAGGCTGCCCAGCCCTGAGGTCCGTGGCTTCCTACAGAAACAGAAGAAACAGGAGCTTACAAAAATGCACAGGTCAGTGTTGGGAAAACAGATTTCAATTGGTTACATAAAGGATACACATTGTCTCGCTTGATGCTGGAAATAGTTGTCAAAAATATGCAGGCAATGAGAAATACAGTGACAATACCAATACTACAGTAGTATTCAGGTTTTTAATGGGTTCTATAAAAATCGAGAAGAGGAAAATTATTCTTTCATACTCATGCTGCTGCGACACCCTTTAAATGCCTTCAAAATATGACAACATGATGGCAATTTCGCGACAGACAATGTTAATTTTTCATATGCAATTAAAATATTCAAGTGAGGAGTACTTCTACCGAGCTACTTATCAAAACTGAACCTGGAAATGGTACAGAGTTAATGTGTTGATGCTGCATATTATATATAAAAAGACTGAAAACATGCAATTCAATATAAAATATTCAATTTTAACAATTCATGCAGTGCCACTTGCAAACTTCCTGTAGAATACCTATCCTCTATCTGCTTTTTGAATCCTCTATCCCCAACAGTGGTGCTTCTACAAAGGAACAATCCGCCATCGACAGGGGTCTCCTTGATCCTTTCTCGGTACAATGGGCCAATGCAACAACAAAGGCTCAAGAATCATGGGAACAAGTAAAGATGCATGGTTTTTAACTTTTCTAGGTTACCGCAATATTTATGATTCCACTCCCCATAGACGCAGGAAACTTTCCTACTATAGCGCATGAAAAATGGATGAGACTCCTCTTTACTATAACACCTTGATCAAGGCTCGCTTTATGTTGTTGCCGTGAATAAACACTTCGAAGCCAAAGACATTGAGCTCCAGTCCCTCAAATGGTTTTGCAGGATACATTTAAACTATCTGCTGTTGTCCTATGTGAATCATAGAACAGCTATGAACAAACATCATGGGGTACATAGACTCAAACACTGATCACAGCTTGTCTCCAATGAGAACGAATGGAGGAAGCGGACATTGCACGCTGTTAAATGCTTGGAAATGTCTTGCCTCGTTTGTCAAGGGACTTTAACAAAATCTATCGTTTCCTGGAAAATGTTTGCAACAAAATGGATCAGCGGTCTGGATTCTAAATAAATTGTCAGAGTTTAGGTGCATTGTTAATTTCCGACTTAATTACAAAGCATGATTCAATTTTCTAATTCATGTCTTTAAGACTTTTAAATATATGTCCAAACTCCAATAGGGTCAATTGTGAGTACTTTTACGATGAGGTGCAATAATAGGTGTTTATGTGAATGGAGTGAATACCGCTATATCCAAATGGAAATCTGTAATGTAGACAAACTGTCATCTTCCATTCCATTTGATTTGTTGTCAACAACATGAGAACTGTCTGAGGCGCAATTAAAGTTCATTAGTTCCATGAATCAAGGCTTTGATTAAAAGCGTTCAACTCTGTGAAGCAACATTTCTTTCATCGACAGTGAGACATTAACTCATAGTGAAAGTTAAAGGAGGTCTGCGGGATACACACTTTGCTCTGATTCCGATTCAAAAGGAACGACTTGATACCAACTCATACTCCTTGTGATCCATAAACATATATACTGTCTCATTGTCAGAGACTCTTCACATCCGGGTAACAATATATATTCATCATGTTGCCGTCGGGCTGCCGCTACAGGCCACACAGGGCAAGAACAAACAGACTCAGGGGCAGTTCTTTCCCCCAGAGCCATCAGCGCAACAATCACCATGTGCTCTAAACATGGTCAATAATCACAATGTGCAATTTAAAAAGTGATGTGTCGACATGTGCAATAAATTAAGTGCAATTCCCCCGCCACCCCAACCAAATGTGCCATACTCACTGCAAAATGAATGGACATTCAATTTGTAAATACTCTTCATTACTTTCAGAATTTGTGTTGTTGTTGTTGTTTTTTTTACTACCATTTCTATTTAATATTGTATCCAAGCACCAAACGGAGCAGCGCTCCTAATCTGGTTGTGTATTTACTACACAATGACAATAAAGGCTTTCTATTCTATTTCTATCCAACAAACGTTACCATGGAATAAGATTTTTTAAATCAGAATAGCCCGCACTGAGCTGTAGCCTGCACTAACAAACCTGAAAGCTTGGGAGCCTGCCTTCCATCAGTCTCCTTGTACCCCCATACAGATGAATTCATTTTCAGTGTGTCTCTGGATGTTTCAAGAACAAACGCCGGTGCGCAGGCTTTGTTTTATTATGCGAGGTTAGCTGTATATTTACACAGAATATGAGGAAATCACTGATAAAGCAGCAACGATGGATTACAACTCAGTTTCATTCCATTCCTGCTAAAAGAAAATATATTTTCTCTTCGGCAAAGCCGTCTCAAATAATTTGCCCCTGGTTGCTTTGAACGGTTACTGCTCCTCTGAACAAAAAAAAAAACAACGTCTGCCTTGTGGGCCAACCGATAAACAACACTGACAACTAATGCTGGTCCTCCAGTCGTCAATTTCATTCCTCATTTTCGTTTCTTCTTTTTCCCTTTGAGTGATTTGAGGCAAACAATAAAAACCTTTCTCAGATGTTATTGAGATACATCTCAAACAAGACTGACACACTTCACAAATACAACAGTCCATTGTTATGATGGGTGCACAAAACAAACAAGCTTAACAATAAAACATTTAAGTTAAAAACAAAACATTTTTAACTTTTAGAGTGCCATTCACATCTAAAGATGTTTTTTGAAACGCATTCACGGCCAACTCTGATATTGAAATCTGCCTCTCTTCAACGGCCAAATAACTCCAGAATGAAAAATGGTAGGAACACACTTTTTTTTCTGATGAAAGAAGAGACTTTAATCTTTCATTAATCTTTTTGTGTGTGTGCATATTCATAGTAAAGAATATTCTGTGAGGCTTGGAATATCGGGAAAACTGCGCCACTCAGCATATAGCTGAGCTGAAAATGGCTGGCACTCAATGAGTTAAATTGAAACAGACATCGCGTCCAATTTATTGCTAGAGATAATCAGGCATTTCAAGAAGGAAAAGGGAGGAGCAGCACTAAAATCAGATCAGTGAGGGTTGAACAACAGTCGATTAATCCATCAGAATGAACTGCGATCTTAGTGGTGGAGCCTTTCCCACTGCAGCAACGCCCCCCCTATCAGTAAAGGTTTTCCAATGTTAATCGATTCATCTGAAACACTACAGCTGATCTTCACTTAACGGCGGAGTTACGTTCCGAAGACCCCCGTCGCTAAACGACGTCATCATTAAACCAAACCCCAGTTCAGTGATTTTTATCGTAGTGCTTTAAACACTCACGATGGAAAGTTAGCTGATGTTGATTTTTGCCGGACAGTATTATTATTTATCAGAGTTTATGTGTTACAACTGTTGAGGTGTGGGGCTCAGGTCCTGGACATCAAGAACTGGACATTTTCTATAAGATGAGACACTGGAGCCTATTCAAGCTGACTGTGGGTGAGAAAGAAGGTACATCCCAGACAAGTCGCCAGTTCATTGCAGGGCTGCACACACTCGTATATACGGACAACACATAATTCATTCAGGAACTAGTTGGGATGGCTGGTGTGTGAATTATTGTCTTTCCCGAACCTTCACAGAGCTAAAATGTTTTCCCATGGGCCTCTGATTTACAGGGGGAATATATATTTAAACCAAATGTAGGTAACATTGGAGCTGAAGTAATGAGCAAACAACAGGGACGGTGTGAGAGATGACATATCACCAAAGCAAACAGCTCATTTCCTGGGCAAAATCCTTCCAAATCGCATCACCTCATAAGCTGTGCAAGCGCTTCTGCAGAATATTTGTTCATGACTGCTACCCCTACTAAAATATCACGAACAGTATAATTCAATAAATGCATATACATGAATCCTGGAAAAAGACTTCAATAAAGTAAAGGTGCCACTGGGAGATATCCAAGGGATAAATCTTGAAATCATGGGGTATGAGGTGGAAGGTCCCTGTTACTTTCAGCTGATTAAAAATGAAAATATACTTTTAGTTGACGAAGCTACAGACCTAATGTTTTCTGGTTCTGCAGGTTATTAATAAACTCAAAAACAGAACGATTCACAAACAGCAAAGGACACCAAAGGGTTCATCAGTATACTGACATACTCTCTCTCTCGAGTCCTGTATTTTGGATCCATTTTTAATTTTTTAATACAAATGTTGTTACTTGTTTTCAATCCTAAAGTGTGTCTCTGGTAAAAATCAGTCTATAATTTTTTGGAGTCAAAACATGATGCTCAGGGGTCTCGCAAAGTTAAATAGTCTTCCCTGTCAGTTCCCAAACTTCCAATTTTCATCAAAATCCATCATGCAGTTTTTGTGTTGTTCTACTAAGAGAGACAAACCAAACCCAACACTTAAGTCCTCATTGGACTTAAACTACAGCCATCTAAAGTTGCATGTCTCTCCTGTGTGCAAACACAAAACAAGAGCCATCTGAAGGTGATGCATACCCACGGTCGGAAGTCATTTACTGACTGAGATTAACTAAATGTGGCTCATTTCTATTTTGCTGTGTCCTTGAAGGATTCACATGTATCATGCATCTGGCAGCAGAAAAACCGCATCCAACCTAAATCATATCAGTGTAAAACTAAAAGATTGTGATTTAACCAGTTTCACTCAAAAAAAAGGGGAAAAAAGGCAGGAAAGATTTAATGACAAAACAGAATATTGAAAAATTCACTAATGTCTCTATTTTGTTATTTATACAGGATGTAATAGTAGCAATCTTTAGAATGGTTATTCCCATTTACTCTGACCCATGGTGGCTCCAGCATGACTCAACTCTTTGCTGTCTACTTGTCTTAAGTAAAACAGACACATGTTTCTCTCGGTTTGGCACTTTCAGTTCCAGCCATCATCCCATTAACCTTGGAATAAACAGTCATGGCCGTGTCACCATGGCAATACTGACAGAATGGCAATTGCCTTGTCATTTCCGTTTTGTCTCTTAGAGAGGAAAGTATCCATAGTGTTATGCAGCCTGGCAGACCTCCCAGAAATGGGAAACTAGCAGCAAAAAAAAAAAAAAGCTGTGCTGATCAGTCCATATGTGTGAGTGGCACTGACAACAGAACATGGCCGGGATAAATAACGCTCAGCGTCAGGAACCCTGAGATGGGTCGCAGCAGTCGGTGAATGCAGGCGCATCGGAAAACATTTAAAGCAGCACTCCTGGCATCAGTTTCAATGTTGAGAACACTAGATGGTGTAAAACATGGCCGGCAAGTATCGAAGGTCCATGCTGCACATTTGTTAATTATGATTGTCTCTTTACATGAATAACCAGAAACGGAGGAAGGGAGTCTTTGAATTTGTCATGAAGATTGAAAGCCTCTTGACTCACTGCGTGTTTGACAGATACGGAAGGCGGTACAGTGAAAAGCCGTGGCCAGTAGAAGCATGCTGACTGGCTTACCAATGTATTGAATGAGCATCAAATGGGGAAACCCGGGGGGGACCAAATGTCTGCTGGGAACCAAACAGTTATGCACTTGGGTACGCAACTGCTTTGAGTTTAACGTGAACCTCAGCAAGCCAATATGCTCACAATGGCAATGTATGCAATCTAATGGTTAGGTTCACCATCGTCACCAATTTAGTGAGCTCAAGGTCACAACACTCCTTCCAATAGTTGTTCCTATGCAAACAGTGCAGTAGTTCAGCTTGAAGCAAATTGGGCAAATGGAATGATCACAGGCTCTCGGATCGCAATTCAGTTTGTTTTTCCTTTGTTCTTAGGTAATAAACATGACACCTTGCAACAGCATAGACTAGTCTAATGCGGATTTAGCTAATTGCATTATATAAAGCAGTTACTGCACACACAGAAACCATCAGTTCACAGCAGCTCTATCTGCCGTGAACCAGTTCCAATTCTTATTACACAAACCAATAGACTTAGTCTCCTCCCCCTGCATCACTTTGTTCCACTGTCTGCGTGTCCTTCAGATCTATTTACACTCTTCCTGGCAGCGCCATGACCTAATGATTGGGATGTGTTGAAGGGACGGGACCAAGCGCACAGCTGAATCGACTTGCAAGAAGAAAAGAGCAGATTCTCCATGATCAATGCCAACTGGGAGTGTTAAACCGTACAGATCAAACCCTCCCCAGCTGAAGCTGGTATAAAATGCAACAAGCGATGGGTGCGATTTAGAAATTCAGCCCCTATGCATTTTGGGATTATCCTGGGTTGACTGCTATATAAAGTGGAGCTGAGGGTGTAGTCTAGCTGCATGTCACTCCAATCAAAGTATGGAAAATCATCCTGGCAAAACTGGGACAGAACATTTTAGTAACTGACTTCCCAAATCTGAATGAGGTCAGCCTTCCCAACTACAAAATGCAATATGGAAGTCAAATGTGTGACCTACAGCACACATTTGAACAGAACAGGGCCTTGCTGTAATCACTCTACAGATCAACCACAAAAATGTGTATTTTTTTATTACATAGAAGCTCCAACATCCTCATTAGCCTTGCTGCTCTTCAGGCATAAATAATGATGTCAATAAAAATTAGTCACATGCAACAATTAGCCTTCTGTCTCTCTACGTGTGAGATTCGTATTCATCCGGAACTGGACCGTCAAAAGGGAATTGCACATTCAAAGACCGCTCCTATATTTGTTGACTGGCTATCTTCCTGAGACTAATTGAATTCATCAGTGAACCATGAGAGTAAGAAACATATTGCGCTCCAGTGGGGTGGGGAGAGGCTTCAAAGACAAATGAAGGAATATCTATAAAAAAAAAAAAAAGAACTGAATCATTTTTGAAATGAGAAAGTAATCACAGAGCCTGCTTCAGTTCTTTTTTTTTCTTTTACACTGTCCAGCCTCCACTTCTCAGAGGAGGTCTCAAGGTTCAGATCCAAAACTAGAAAATGTACTAAATGTACTAATCTAATGGCACAGATGCCCCCTCATTGATCTCTGTTCAGCAAATGTTGGGGAGCTGTGGAAAGACTCTTCACTGCCACTCTTCACTGGGGGTCATTGTGGTGGCCATAGAGAGGGATGCATGAGCATGTCCTTGGTTGCACCTCACCTGATTGTAAAGAGAAATGAAATTGAATTTTATCATGAGAGAACAACGATGCATTTGGTCCTTAGAATGGAGGCAGAAAACTCAGCCTCAGCAAGAGGAACAGCCATATGTCTTGATATATTATAGACAATACGGACTCTAGTGCAAATGAAGAACCTTCAAAAAAGTGTATTTACCGGTAGTTAGACATTACTGGTTATCCCAAACTTTGATGGTAAGATTTTCATTATTTCCGCATATACCGGTATATACTATCCATCCATTTTCTTTATTTGTACCGGTATATGTACATGTATAAAATCACTGCATAGTTAAAGGAAAACAAAATCATGTGTGCAATGAAGAAGAGCTGCATTATGAGCAGGGCTGAGCTGCGCTGGGACAAAATCAATAAAGCCAAGGCTTTACAGTCGATGCAGTAGAGTCCGCCTGCACATCGACGAGTGGCTCAACATTGTATGAGAAATCAAATCAAAGAAAATCAGAATGAGTTATGCCACATGTTTGGTGAACAGAAGTTTGATAACTCATTTTCTTCAAAGTAACTCGTCATAGAAAGAGCCTTTCATCTTACAACATTTAATAACTAGCCCCTTAATTAAGCTTCCCATCATTCTATACAGTTACTAGAGCATAAGGTCCTTGCAGCTTCAGCAGATACCGACTGTGGCAGGTGATTAAAAGTAGAGCCATTTTAAGGAGATGGTTGGCAGGAGTTTGAGATAAGATAACTGCTTCCACCCCAAGTGTAATGCCAAAGCCAAAGTGACAGAAGAAGCAGACAAGATCCGATGAATTATCACATCCAGTGGGTCATCAGTAAGCCTTTGCTATCGCCACTATCACATTGAAACTCTGCAGAAACTGCATTAAAGCTGCACTCCCTTTTGTTGACGCTGTGGGTCATTTCCCCGACCTATGTTCCGAAAGCTCAAAATGTCTTTATGCAACACACGTGAAAGATTACTGTACTTTGTCTTTGTATATGAACTCTACAAGAAAAATAGCAACGCTGAAGGTGTAAGACTGGCATTTCTTTCCTTTTGACTTGTTTTGATGGATTTATACCACCAGCAAGTGCACGCTCATGGGAACAGAGGTCAAAAGACTTGGCCGGTTAACTGCACACACTTATGTCACGTCCGATTTCCAGTTACATAAGCTTCATTGCAGCATTATCTTTACCCAGAGAGGTTTCATTCGGCAATTAACAGGATGACTTCATGCCCCTAACTCTGGGATCACTCCCGTGTCTACAGAACAAAGCAAACATTCAAAAGTACAATGTCGTTTGATGATTTAAACACTGAACATCCTATAATATTATCGGGCTCCTTCAAATGTCATAGTATATTGTGTCTTTACCAGTTGACAATTTGCACCTTTAAAACAAGCTACCACCTTTAAAATTGCTCTGACAAGTAGTAGCTTTATACTTAACATTTACGAAGGATTACGCTTTTTTTTTACCATTTCTGTGTCACATTGAAAAGTGAAATCATGCTCACTGTTTCTGTCAGCATAGCAACCACTGATTTCTGGTGGTCTCGCTGAGTTCTGAGAAATAGATATCTGATAAGAATGGCGCCATTGCTGTCTAAGAGCCTGAGAGCAATCTTTAATCAGGGGTCATTGTGTTCCACACAGCAGCACCGGGCACATAAAAGAAGGTAGAGGAAGTGGTAACTTATAAAAGCATCAGGGTCTAATTGGCCACCAGAATGAGCTCCAGCCAAAATATTGCTTCCCCCGAATGATATCTGCTTCCATCTCGTGGAATTTCATAGAAACTTTGGTTTCCTGTTCTTGGGTGTTGGCCGTTGGTGAAATACAACATCCGCTAGTCTGTAAGAATAGTCTCCAAGACGTTTTGTAAAGTTAAAGAGAGACAGAAATACATTCTGTCCGATGAGGAAGAGCTTCCCCCTATAGCTTCCTTTTCGGTATAAAAATTCTAGAGGCTTCATTTCTGGAAGGCGACTCTAGATGGTCAGAAGTGAACGCGTTTGGTAGAAATGTTACATTTATTCTGTTAAACTACTGAAAGCTCAAATATATACTTAATTTACACGTCCACACCATAATGGGCCACAATAAGTCAATCAGGGCTGGTCAAATTTAGTCTTGAGCTCTTCACTTCTATTCTTCAACACAACAGCTGTTGCAAAACTCATTTATGCAGCATTCAAGAAAGGTGCAGCTTGTGGGCCGTTACGTTCGACGTCCCGCCGCCCCCCCCCCCCCCCCCCCCGTTTGTTCTGCTTCACAGCTGCTGTTCTGCCACAGGCAAGCGAGGTTATTGTAGAAGCAGCAGCAGGTGGACGGCCAGCAATGTCCGATCAAACAGCTGGAGACTGTGGGAACTTTCTATGCTTAGGCACACAAAATAATTTGGTTAGACTTCAGATAGAATTTACAAAGCAAAGGTAAACAGGTGGAATCCAAGTCCACCGCGCGTGTCTCAACAATCGGTGTGTGACAGTCCACAGTCCCGTTAAAGCATTTTGTTCGTGCCACTGTTGAATTATATGTTTGTAAAAAAAATATCTGCTTTATGGAATATATCTATCAAAAAAAAAAAAAGCAAGCACAGAAACAAAATTTCAGAAAAGATTTGTAATTTTTAAATGTTGAAGAGGCAATACCTGGATATACTAAAGGGAGTGAACGTTAGAGTCTGCACCTCCTAAAAGTAAAATAAACCCTTGACATGATAACTGTGACATCTTGGATTAACTTGAATTTACGCCTTCAGCCATAAAATGTCTGACTGACTAAAGTCAAAGGTTGCTTGTCAGTATTCCATTTTACTTTATTTTATGTTTTTGCTTGGAGCATTTCTTCACGTTTCGTCTGTTCACATAGAGACAAATGTCAAAAAAAGAGACACCACATTATACCACTAGTACTTGTCTTGAATATGGACGTAGCTATGCTATACTAGGTTGTATTCCACACCAGGAAAACAAAAAAAAAAAGAATTCCTAAAAATCAGTTATTGCGTTTGATTTGATGTGCCCCCATCTGGCCACCTTGCAAAAACAAATCTGTGTTTGCGAGCTCCTTATCGCTCAATTACAGAACGAGCTCAAGCACCATGTAAAAGGAAAGGAAGAGTTCCTTCGCTTTGCAAAGAACGTTAGCAAAGCACTGCATGATGCTTCAGTTAGACCTCACGCTGGAGTTTGCTGCCGCTGCGCTGAGCATCACTTCCTTTCCTCGCAGAATGTCGGTGTGCTATTTTAAACTACACACTTGAGCGGCGCGGGTTCGCCCTCGCATTGTTCTTTGAGAACCAGGGCAAGGTGTTGATTTGAGAATGGTAGGTCAGTCTGAGTGTGTCTTAAGGCAACGGCAGTGTTTTAAGTAGACAAACCTGCTCTTTAATTCCAGCAGTTTCGATGTGAAATGACTACATAGGTCTCCAAAACAATATACAAAGCTTCAAATAATGGTGCATTCAAGAGAGTTGTGTAAAGCTGATCGGTAATTGATTAGGGCCAAAGATACACATGAATATTGCATGACTTCTGTAAAATTTGCATTGATTAATTTGTTTTAATTCTGTACAGTGGGATTGCACTGTAAGGCAGTGGTAGCAATTAAACAACACGAATATGCATTAGTTGTGTGCAATGCAACTCAAAAGCATCTCAATGCTTTAGCTGTAGATATATATATATATATATATAAAGAAGGGAAACTATAATAATCTAATACAAGTAAATATTAGAATGTTTAAATTCAGGTCAGAATTTTTTTTTAAAATCACAATATTTTCCCCAACATTTATCATTTATTTACTCCTTTCATGCAAACAATTATCAATTAATTATCACTTATCTCAGTCAAGCAATAACAGTTATATTATATAATAACCTTGTTGACAGCAAAGGTGAGTCATGCCCATTCCCTGATTTGCACCTTTTCTGGAACCTTTTCAATTATTTTAAATTTGTGTGGACAACTTTACCTGGACAGACAAATAGTTTCTCCAACAGAGCTCTTTATTTACTTGTAACTAGCTGAACGTGCTGTAGTCGGTGTAAAAGCGGTTTTCGTCTGGAACAGCAAGCATTATTTTTTTCGTGTGAATAATGAAGTTTGAAGAGAGAAGGTTTTGCATACCTAAAAGTAAAGCAAGTAAATACAATCTGTTTCCTTTCCTCAAAACTCCAGTTGAGTATACGTTGACTTCTCCGCACGTTTTGAAGTTGCTTTCCCACACAGTATAAACAGGAGTAAAGGTTGGCCTGCCTGTGCATCATTACACACTGACAGTAATCCAGTACCGCATCACTGAAAGGAAACCTCCTTTTTTGTCACCAGGAGCGAGAGGTGAGCACTCTGTGGAGTGTGCACAGAGAGATGCAAGTGAAGTGAAACACTGATTAGTGATGCTACATTACTCTGTTTGTCTGGCTGCAGGGCGCAGACGCTAAGCTCAGCTCTCAGAGATGTCCTACAGCTGCTCTTTCGACGGGCATTTGAATATCAGGATTAGCCATTATTCTCAAATCACAGTCAATATAATATAGAAAAGAATAATTAGTGCTGGTTCCAACAGTGAATATAACAATCAGAGGAGGATCACAATAAAACAACTGAAGTAAAAAAAAAAAAAAAGTATAAACGGGCACATGGACAACGACTGTTTATGTGTTAGTAATGAAAACTAAATTGAACCAATCACGGCCCTGCATCAACAAAATGTACACCAGCAAGAGCCAAACAGCGGAACAGGAATCCAGCTCCTGTTTGCCCTGCCATCATTTCTATTTATTCTAATTGCCACACTTATTTTCAATGAGCACATCATCTCTCTCACAAGTCCTCACCTCTTGGTGAACTTTGTGCAACATCTTCAAACGTCACTCATGCAGATTCCTCCATTAGTTTTAATCATCTCCTTCTCAGGCTCTCAGAATGTGAACAGAGCTTGGGCACCCCGAGCGCCATTCTTTTAAACAGTCTCCGATCTCAGCAGTGAGGACACAGAACTTTTGACTTTCATTTTTAATTTTAGTCCAGTAGGAAATAGGTAGAAACGGGGTATCTCTATTATGTTGCTCACATCTCGTTAATTGCAATTACATCGTTTGTTATACTAGCAAGAGAAACACTTATTGCGGCAGCTTTTCCATTGTACAGGCACAAAAGGTCAAAAATTGTATTCTTACATGCAAAATACCGTCATATATTCTCTGACTTGAAAATAACCATATGTTCTTGGAAGCCACTTTGCAGCGCTGTAATGAAAAGCAAGTCCACCTTCCTATCGTTGTCCACCCCCCCCCCCCGCTCAGAGGTCTCTCTCGCTACCTCCATCATTAACTAATAAACCCAGGACTATTTGATTGAATGCTGCAGCACAATTTAATGATGGAGACTGGACTGGAAAAATTCTCACTGATTCTCTTCCCAGAATTCTCAAAGGACATACAAGTTTATGAGATTTCATATTTTCTTGTGGAACTGCAAATTTGCTGGATTTAGCTCTTGCTTTCGCTGTCAATTTGTTCCCCCCAACCCATCATTGCAAATGTGTTTACGTTGAGTCGCATTATAATTGGTTGAACCGTAAACCTACCAAAATGCTGTTTAAGTAACCTTAAGCTAACACGAGTCAGCCTATCAATACCGTGATTGCTAAATGAGTTTAGACAGATGGTTAGTTCACGTTACAGTTTTATTAGGCTTAAATGCAATAGAATTAACCAACTTTAACACATTAACATTTCATCAAAAACACCATATATCACAATAAGTAATTGCATTTCTTTATTCTAAATTTACCTTTAGAGAAATAGAATGTCTCTTGTGAGAATAAAGAAAAAATAAAACTCTTCCACAATAACAAGAACCAGGGAAGCTGCCAATCACAAGAAATACCACAAATGTAACAGGCTACACACAAATCCAGAATAACACAATAGGCCATTCATACCTAGTGGCCTCCCCAGAAAAACATGCACATTTCTCAATCACAACATTCTTCACAATGCCAATTGAGATCTCATTTCATATACTTTTTTGAAATAGTTAAATAGTTACAAGGCCATGGTGTATAATAGGGGAATGCGGTTTTTCACTAATTATAAAAATGGGATACAAAGTGTAGCTAGTAACTGGCAGAGCAACACACAAAATGATACATTGATAAAATAGATGCTTTTGTATTGATTTACAGACAAACATGTACCCTTGTTGCCGTCTGCAACCCAACAAACCATAAAGAATGCAGTGGTGAGTGAGGAACTGCGTTTGAAATTAATAGTCAAGATTAATGGAACACTGAATCAAGGCTACTTAAAGTGGATGAGACACCATGCGTGCATGTCACTGTAATATAGCACAACACAAAAAGCAATATATTACACCGAAACAGCAAGTTCCCAGTTTCTCTTGGCACTGAAATGAAAACGGGATTTATTTATTTTTTTAAATAAAAGGCAATCTTCATTTTGATTTTTCCGTCTTTGCAACACTGTGTGTGCATCATCGAATCACATACCGAAGTACCTCTATAAGGAGGCAATTTCAACATATGTGAATCGTCTAAGCTGAAAATCCAATTGGAAGCAAGCTTTTGAGAAGACAATTATCTTTTGAGTATTTCAAAACAACTGCAAGCTTAACAATGCACGTGGCAATACCTGGAATACAGTCTGAACTGAGGTGGTAAAAAAAATTTATACGATTTATTTTTCATTTAAAGTTTGTTTGTTTTTTTATACAAAGTATGTCAGTCATTTTAAAGTGGCAATAAAAGCACAGGAACAAATCAAGGGTGCTGCACGGTTGGATGCACAGCATGATTAGACTGAAGGGCCACGTTTTGTACCAATACAAACCCGACTCGCCAGAAGCACGGAACTTGGTGAAACTTGCAAGGTTCAGAATCAAAGACACTGACTCGTTTTCATGGGCAGGCATTTCACAGACTCGATCGTCTCGATGCAGCGGATCAATACGCTAAGTAATGGCAAGCAGAAAGCAATTCTCTGATCTTTTGAGATCAAGGAAGAAGTTCTTCAAAGGGTTCAGATTACATAGGGAGGCGACAAAGAGCAGTTGGAAATGCCCGGCCAAGCAATTCTAACCCCTTGACCCACTTATTGCAGGGACACAATACCAGGAGGAAGACTCGACCGGGATTTCAGGGTAGAGCAATAAAACCCAGGACAGGAATAAAGCAGGAAGCAGGCTGCTAACTTCCTTGTGAGAGACATTGAGGCGGCGTCAGAACGATCGCCCAGCACGGAGTCACCACAAAGCAGGTAGAGCTTGAGTGTTCCACCCATACAGGGAGACATCAAATGCCAGATTGTAACTGTTATCTTTAAATAGCTTCTAGATTTTTTAACAACAATCTGAAAGCCACAGAACGCCACAATAATCCTCCTGAAATTGCCGATAATAGAAAATATTAACTCCTCTCAAAAAGTGTAAAGCATGAGTGTGTTAAATGTCATTGTATATCCACTATGCAATGACATTAAAGGGCTTATATTGCTTTCTAGTCCATTACAGATAGCCTGCTCAATACACTCAGTGTCTTCTTTTATATTATAATCAAGAATACAGAATATCTGTTGCTGATCTGAATGTCCTCACACGTACAGAAATTTGCAAAACTAAATCAAAAACAAAATTTCACACTCTGACATACAATGGTGTCCTAATACACACACTTCGGTTAGGATGCTCAAACGTAGTATTCCGTGTACGAGTATACGCCGACACATGACTTTCAACAGTGTAGTGTTGTCTCAAGTCCCAAACTGCTACAGCGCACTAAGCGAAAATGACAGCCATAAGATGTAAAAATATCTGTGGGCTTATACTTTGATGTAGTTCTCCTCTGAAATACTCACTTATGTGGCCGAGATCTTCACATGCAGGCTTGTTTCTTCATCAGCCCCTCCTTTCCCGACTACGTAGCAAAGATGGCAGCCATTGGGTGGAGAGGTCTCTGGCATTTCAGACCACATTCATGGCTCATTTCAATTATGCCATCCAGGTACTTAGAATATAGGTGCTACATTTTGACATACGTATTATTACTGTGAATACACTTCTACTGTGCCCTCAAACTGGCCAGGATGGAGTATGGATCTATGGAAGTATGCGATAAGAAATTGTGTGTTCAAGTAAACAGATGACCTGCTGGATAAAAAAAACGAAAAAACAAGCAAAGTGACGAGAAACTTGCCGAAGTTAAAACGATCCTAATATTTATTTTTTTAAAGGACCACTTGTGAGACGAAATGGTAACAAAGTAATATCTGAATTTCTTGATTAGTTTTAGAGCAATAATCAGAAGCATTCATACATTACATGATTAGAAAAAAAAGTTAAACCCGAACCAAACTCAGAGTGAGAACCATGACCGTCTTCTAATAAGCTCCCGAGGTAACCTTTTCATATTCAAGGATAAGTTGGGAGCTTGATGGCGATAATAATGACGGAGCCGAATGGCTGCATGCAGCTCGTGGTTACATGCTGGTGGCTGTGTGAGAAAGGTCGTGGAGTGGCCACGCTTAATAGGTGCCTTCCTGTTTGTTCCTGAACCCTCTGGAGAGATCACAGCTGTGCACGCTGCAGTCATGTCAGTCCAGCCATTAGTGGAAAGACATGGTGGCTGGTCTGATTAAAACGGACAGCAATAGGTCATCTCGAAATAACCTTCTTTATTGGAGGTGTGCACCACCTTCAGCCGAACACACATATGTAACTTTAACAGCCGTGTACTGAACAGACATGCATTTATTTACTCTGGAGGATGATGATAAATGTCTGGTGTCTGGAGAAAGCCTCGCTCTGCACAGCTAAACATTTCTGTCTGCGGCTTATTCATGCGGTTTTCACAGTCATCCTCTGCTTGTATTTTAACAGCTTGAGAGTGGGAGATTGTGTGCATATGTGGCTACGTGCGCCAGTCAGTAGACACCGACAGGGAAGTTTGGACACATTTGAAGTTGAGGAGGAGTAAATGATAAAGTTTCTTCAGCTTTTGCATGCACCGAAAAACCACTAAATTAGGCCACAAATCGCTGGGAAGCACATGCCCACATCCCCAGACGTGTGTTGAGCTAACAGCCAGCAGCCATTCTAAATGCAAACCGTAATCAAGTGTGCATCTCCACTACTTCTTCGATATCCCCAATTAGCATTGCACATGCAAACTGCAAACTGGGAAACCAAGGGATTGAAGGGAGGATGGACAAGCCATAGAATAGGCGAGGTATAAAAAAGCACTGTGTGACTGACATTCTGAAATCAATTGAAAAATCTAAATTATTTAATGGAATTTGGCAAAACAACTCACATAATTGACCCCCTCCTCACATCAATCAAAGGTCAGCGATGAAAGATTCACCTACTCTGCTTCCGTGAGGTCGAGAAATTGAACGCAAACAAATAAAAAGAAAACCTATGAGCACATTTGCATTATGCATTTAAGTTTTGACTGTCTCACGGTAGAAGGCAGAGATCAGCTTCCACCCCAATAATTTCAAGATGCAGCTACATTATTCATCACCCCTTGCAGGTATGAGCTCCAGCGTTAATGAGTAATGACGCCCCACAAGACAAAGAATGATGGGGCTGAGTGATCTTCCTTCTACCTGAAAAAAAATATGGAGCTGGGTTTAAATAACTTCACTTAAAAGCCTTATATGCATTACATGCAGAGCTCAAGACTTACACTGTCCGGTGATAAGTGCGAGTGATAATCCAAATAATGGAGCAAATATTCTTACTTATAGATTGTTATTGCTTTAAAAAAAAAACATTACTGATCCCATTTTAGCCATCCCACGGGCACCTTTAGCTAAAAAAAAGATGAGTAAAAAAAACGCCAAGCTTAAACCACTCTGAGCTATTGCCATCTCTACGCTGAGTGCACTCCCTCAGCAGCCATTACTCTTCTATGTTGCTGCTATTCTGCAAGCCAAGCAGGGACAACAATAGCTACATATTTTCCCAGCAAGTGTTCTTGTAATTTAGAATCCAGACAGGAATCAATAGTTAACAGTGTAATTCAATAAAGTGGAGATAGCAGCACAGGATAAATGATATTACGAGCAGGGCAACTTCGGCCATTTGGAAGTGATGTAGTACTGAATGGCATCAACTGCATCCAAACAACTCTGCAGTACACTTTCATGCCTTAAGCAATGTTTAAACATGTGCGATTGTCAATCAACCGCTGATTTATAATTCACGCAAAAAAAACACTGCCGTACTATTACTGCCTTTGCCCCCTACAGTTAAATCCTCACCTTCGGGGCATATGTTCTCATTAAGTAAAAATTTTGCTGAGCTGCTCTGCCAGCTCATCAGCATAACCACATTAGAGAGGAAACCGGTGGGCTGACAATCTCACATTTCCGAGGCAATGCAAGGGGAGAATGTCCACATCCATTATGTTAACCCTGACCACAAACTACACCTAATATGCTTCCACAGGGCAAACTAGCACCACGCGCCACCTGGAATTAAATTAATTAGGTTGCACAACAAACCTGCTGGTCCAATCCATCAGTCTGCCCTAAACAGGGAAACAAAACAGTGTGGTAGTATTTATCATAGCTGCTGATTAAAGGGCCTTATAGTATCATGCATCCTGTAGGCGCAGGCCCCATCATCCTGGTCTCTGAGCACGCCGATGCGAGAAGACAAACAAATCAACTCGAGCAAAAAACCCGACATGATTTAGCGAAGGGTTTGAGGATAGATCATTTATTTCCATCTTGAGTATATTTACCTCGTCTGGAGAAAGGAAGCCGTGTACTAATTTGGCGCTCAAGTCTACCAAATTGTTTGCTGCCAATGCGATGCATCATGGAAAAGTAAGATACTTCCCCCAAGGCATGTCCGTCAAGGGCCAAACCGACAGAGAAAAATGGACTAATCCTGACACACGAAGGCTGATCCGAACGGCGAGTCATAACCAACATGAATAATGAGCTTTGCTTCGGCCCTGAAAAATGCAATTTTTAATAATTAGTGCTCTTTCTCCAGAAGATGAGTGCAGGTATAACCACAGGGTGATACAACATCATCAGCCACACTGGAGGATTATGGATGATGTTGTATTAAGCGTCCATCATTACGGAGACCGGCTTTGACTACCAATGTCGGGGGTTGCAAGACAGATGGATCGCCCTCCCTTCTCCGAGGTGGGGGGAATTAATCAAGAGGTGGTACAGGAATGTTGTAGAATGAGTACTGCAAAGTTTCAATGATGTGGCAGGTGACACATGGCAAACACCAATGGCCGAGACAGATGCGAGTAGGAGCTGGGGAACAGTAGCAATGTGCTTATTAAGGGTTAAATGTGATATAATTGCTCATTTTATGGACAGCCCATGTATTTGTCAGGGTGCAGGTTTCCATAGAAGAATTGTCAAACCCTCTGTGTTTTGTATTTCCCTTCGAGTTGCTCTACCTGATCGATTTAAAATTTCCTGTACGTAGAGCTTTTATCCAATGTGCATGTCATACACCCGTCGACACTCTGATGCCGTAGTGTCTTTCAGAGGACACTGAAAGCAATTTTGTCAGTCAACTTTGCATTTAGCAATATTCACAATGCAACAAAATCTTTTTGCAACATGAGCTTTGGAGAGAGTGATCAAAATCGGATTTTAATATTTGCTTTACAGTGTTAAATATGCATCACGCATTGACTTTAATTTCCAAATTTGACTCTGTTGAGACACTGGAGAATAATCTTTATTTATTTATAATTAATCAGATAAATACTTAGTGCTTTTGTAAAAACTGCCGTCCTGACTAGACAAACATAGGTAGACGTACTGTATGCTAGGACAGGTATTTGTATCTTCGTTTTTGTGCAGAATTTCCCTGGATCCGTGGACACTTTCATGCATACCTGCTGCAGTGCTGTACAGGCAGGGAGTGCTGAATTCAAGTGCACTGGGAGAAATCCTCCTCTGGATTCATTACCGCCTGGAGTCAGTGCTACTCCTGCCGGGCACCATGACAACATTGCTCTTTTCCCACAAGCTTTCAGAATGAGCTGTCAAGCAACAAAAGAAACAGCAGTGCCCTCTCGCAAGCACCCAGACAACTTGAGTATGAATGAATCACAGTTCAACTCAAACCAACTACCGTAAATTACTATTTGAATTCAACTCATCAACTCTGCTCTGAATCCCTGGGTATTTGTTTGATCAACTGTGTACGAAATACATTTGTATTGTATTTAATTGGGTACACCAAGTGTACAACAGCAGAATAATGCATGATTGACACCTTTATACTAACAGTAGGCAACATAATAATTTGAAAACACTTTTTTTAACCGATACATTTAGATCTGTAGTAGAGAGACCATAAAATAAGCGTCGACAGAAAATGTGTGCAGCAAAACAAGCGAGAGTTAATTCAAAACATAACATAACAGCCTGAGTAATCAAGAACAGTGAGCTAACCTAATCTTGTTTTGTATCCTCTAAAGTACTAATTAAGTTGGATCGACATAGCAATTGATTGAAAAAGACACTTCATTCACTTCATTATATGAGACATGAGTGGAAAGTTTTCTAATGATGACAGGCAACCTCTGTGATGTTGCTCTGCAAAACAAAATACACTGTGTGCACAATTATTAGCCAAGTGAATATTTTGACCAAATCCTTTTTAGGATTCAACTCCAAGCTGTATAAATCTGAATGCTTAGGGGATTTAAACATATCAGGGGGACGTGTATGTGAACAGCACCTTATAAAAAGGTGCACATGATTAATAGGCATGATTAAAAAGTCTTTCAGAGGGATCATGCAACACTCTTGAAATTGCTATGGTATTGGGGGCATGATCACAAAACCATCAACGAACCATTTGTTGCAAGAAACGTGTTGGGGGAAAAAAAAGATGCAAATTAACAACCAAAGAATGGAGAAGAATCAACAAGTAGCTACCAGGAACCCATTAACTTCCACTGCTGTCATATTCCAGAACTGCAATCTAGCTCGAGTGCCCAGAAGTAGAGTCAGAGGCATGGTCAAGGTAAGGGCTCCGCAATGGGGCATAGGCTGCTTTAATAAATAAATATTATTCTGTAGAAATAAACAAAACACAACTACTTAGTGGCAGTTACAGAAGCATAGTCTAGAAATTAAAATGATCTCCTTTTAAGAAGAATATTTGAGCCGAGCACTCAAAAATAAAACGACATCAGCAAGTGACTGATGCAATTAACTCAGGTCCAATGGAACTGTGCAATGTGCAGCTATCAACTACGAACAATGAACAATTCTTTTGCATATCTGCTTTTTCAGGACGGATGGCGTGATCTTTCTGGACTTGGAGTGTCTCCAGCTGTGGAGAACACCCTCTCAGACGGGGCGGAGGACACCTGCACACACAGAAATCTTTCAGCCAGGCCTGACATCACAGGCCGAGTCTCGCTCCTGCCCCACCACCATAGGGTGGCATTATCTTTGCAGGGGATGGGGGGCAGGCTTCTGTACAGCTGGATCTCCTGATCCACTCTCTGGGCCAATGAAAGAAGAGGCTGCCATTGTTGGAATGACTGCAGCAGTCTTCCCTGCCCTCGGTGAACGGCGAGGCTATTGGAAGATTGGCGTGAGCGCTGCCAGCGTTCCGAGCCAGTCTGGCTCTGTCTCTCTAAAAATGTAATGCAGTGAGAAGGGATTCATGTCAGGTTACCAGTTAGTAACAGCAGGTCTTCCCAATCAGGCGAACAGCGCTAACATGCTAGGCAGTGCTAGTTAGTTACCTGCAGTACAGGCTGGGCTAAAGTTGCTGCTGGGTTGAGATTCTCTCCAGAGCTGATCGTGAATGTGACATCGCATGCTGTGTGAACAAATGCTTTTGCCTTGCTGGCAGGCTGGTGAGTACAGTCGCTATGCAGGTTGCGTAGTGATGTCATTCGCGCCCACTGGAATTGATAAGGGAATCATATGGGGGGGGGGGGAGGCAGACGATTCCAAGGAAATGAAACACTGGAACCGGTTCTCAATTCCCATCCCTAGAAATTACACAGATCAGCATTAAGCGTCATAAAAGTTCATTCAGGGACTTGACAAAATAGAACAGTGTGATCATTACATTGAGGGTCGATGAGTATCTTTGGGACAATAATCTGTCTTCCCTACATCTAAAGACATTATTCTTCACTTCGTTTCTGTCTGTTGTTTTATATTCAACGCATTGTTAAAAGGGATTCAGCATAATGCTTCTGCAAAAGCCACTTAAGGTGCTCCAACTGCTGTGTGGTAATTAAACTAGAACAATAAATCAACGAGAGCCCAATCAAAAGTTAACTAAAACCTATTTTGGCCAAAAACACAAATTACCAGGAAAGGCGGAGGAACAAACAGAGAAGATGTGAAAACCTGCAGAGATATAAAAAGGGTGAAATGATGCATAGCCCTGCTCCTGTGGGAGTTTTATAGGGAGTGTGATATCATCCTTCTTATGAAAAATGCCTCCACACAAGTGCATAGACACACATATATGCACACACGCACGCGCATACACACACACACACACACACACGCAAACAGCCCGTGCCTTAAATAACTTTTAATCAAATTTCAGGGTATAGGTTTCAAGGCGACTTGCATCCAGGTTCATAACCGAAGCACACAGGGCCTTGACGCGTCAGCAAATGGCAGCTCTGGAACGGAGCTCTAAACTAACCGGCTGCGTAAAACCAGGGGAGGATTAGCATTCTTTAATTTTCATGAAAACATATTGTGATGTTGACAGAAATGAAAAATCTCAAACCAATATATTGCATAATGTAATGTTTGACATCCTGTATAAACTCGGCCATGAATGTGGGACAATTCCAAACTGTTTTTTTGACATTATCCAAAATTGAACAAAGTCATTACTGCTCCAGTTCTTGAGTCTCATATTTGTTTCTGCATCCCTTAAACAGCTCAGAAAACTGCAGGATACACAGTGAAGCATGTGTAAAGAAATGAGGGATAAGCTCACCAAAATATATTATTTCTCTCTCTCTTTTCTAGCGCAGACTATACTTTACCTTTTAATTTCAGGCTAAACCTACTATGTGTACTTTTTTTCCACTCACTTGCACAGAGCAAATGTCCTTAACAACCATTTAGCTGCTGTGGCACGCTTGTCCGTCCCCATTCACAAGCCTTAGCCACTAATTGCCTTTCCAATGCGATGGCCATTTCTCTGTTCCCTCAATGCTTCCCTTTATCTCCAAGCAATCACACAGCTGTCCTCGCCAGCACGAATAGTTGGCTTCACAGGCCTAAAATGAATGTCCAAAATCAACCCATCAGCTGCTGTCTGACCTGCTTTGCCTACTCTTCCTATATAAAACTAAAATATCTATTATCTATATGAAGAGATATGGTCTTCTCCCAATAACCACCCTGTCTCTTAAGAAGCATGTCTTTCCACACACACACACAAAAGTAAAATAATCTAAAAGTAGCAATGCAAAAGGAGTAGAATCGTACCGAGAGCTGTGATTCATACCCAGAGCAGGGGAGCTAAGTTAGACACTGGACTGGTGAAGTCTCTAAAATGGAAAATATTCATTTTTGAATTTGATTACTGAAATATTTGAATGAGATGCCCTTGATTAAAGCACATACCTCCCCACTTTTTTTTCCAAACAGAGCTGCTCAGTGGCCAGCCAATGATTGCATTTTGTCTATAGCTTAATGTGAAGCAGTTCTGCAAGATTGTGTGCTCATAGAAAATACTATCAGTCAAATAGCATCTCCTGCTCACGTAGACCTGGCTAAATATTTAACTATCAAATCATCTACAAAGGAATTTATGAAGCAATGACTTTTTTATGAGAACCAATATTTAATTTTCTGTCTAAGTCGATGAAGACAAAACCAGTATACAGCCTCAATACTTGCATGTCGGATGCATATCAAATGCCACTGTATACATTTAAAAAATGACCATTTCAGTTATACAAAGAGAATCTGCTTCAAACTCTCTTTATACCAGCAAAACAAATTATATACGCCATGAAAAAACAAACAGGGATGTCAAGTTTTTCCAGATATTTTGCTGGCTGGCCTGAAACTATATTCAAGCATAAAATAAACCTATTATAGTGCAAATAATTCAGTGATAATAGAGTAAAAAGCAATGTCAGTGAAAAAGCAATGAGGCAGAAATGCTGTGGAGGAGGGCAAAGATGTGATGTTTTTACAATCTAAGATGTGCGCGACACATCTGCCACAATCATGAGATTTGAAAAGCAGCTTAGTCATTCGCAGCTCCCTGCGAGAAGAAAATCAACCAAACAGAGCTTCAAATTAAGGAGATAGCCTGAGGTCTGATCTCTTTACCGTCAAAGTAAAGGATGAGGTCATATGTAAAGTGTTGTGTCACTGAAGCTCATTGCATGCCTCTTTTGCTGCCAGAACATCAGCAGCCTATCTAAAAATTTCAAATTGAGATAGCATTATGCGATCATCGGTTTATTAATATATATATAAAAGAGTATGGAGTAGAGAAGCACAGTCATTGTGGCCATATTGTGTGATCTCTGGTGTAAAAAGGATTGCTATTTCCTCTCCTCTGGCTCGGGAACAACCCACCTGAATAGGACCAATAGGGCTCGGCAGCCGCCCTCCTCTCCCTCATCGCGCCTGTGCTCCCACGGTGCTGGTCTCCAGCGTGCTGGGGGTGGCCACCCGATGAAACTGTTAGGAGCACAGGGGGAAAAAAAAGGTCAGGAAATCTGAGTTGATTTTATTGAAATACTACAAAAGCACTCGGAAGACGCAAACCTCCACCAAGCAGCTCATTCCCCTCACAATTGGCTTTACACCATCCACACACATGTCTGTGTAAGTTCTCAGTCATCCAGGTCACGGTAAATTATGAACAGCAAAAAAAGAAGAGTCAACTGGATTTGTTCCAAGTTTGATGGAAGACTTCCAATGTGAAGCGATGACATCACCTTACCAAAAATGCCCTATTTTACAGATCCCTGTTGACAGAAATCCGAGGTTTCTGTACTAATCTGCAGATAGGAATGAGGAAAAACACAAGAAAGAAGAAGCTTAAAGCATGGAGCATCTGATTTGCTAATGTGTTGACAAGATTTAAACAGTAATCCTAAACCAATAAATCGATGACAACAACAGCAGGATGGGCACTGGTGACCATCTGCACCACAAATGCCTTGCTTCCAGCCTGGGTGCAATCATTTTACACAGTGCGTTGATTGGTGGCAATTATCACAGCCAGAAATCTGCATCAGACACAAGAGCACCTTTCTCCTCCAGCTACGGTGATGCTTCTTGCTCTCCTACAGCTAAAAATCAATCAAAAATCCTCACAGCGGCAGCTGCCTTGAAACAAAAACAAAAATAAAAATAGGCTGCATGGTCAATATGTTTGGAAAAATGCCAGCTTCCCTGCAAAGTTCATATTTGAAGGCTTGTTTTGAGTATGATGCAATCTGTCGTTAAAGACTAAAAACAACCAGATGAGTGCACAAATCTCTCACTTACACTTCTTGGGGCAAATTGCCTGAAAGAAACAAAATATTGTCCCCCAAAAAAATTACTCCGAAAGCTGGAGGCAAGAATTGTCCCCAAGCACATACACTACGGCGCAAGTCCAAGATGTGCGGAAATCGAACTCAGTGGGGAAAATCAAGTCTCATAACAGATGCAGCCTGTGTGCCTGCACCGGAGGAAACGTTGAACCGAAGCCTTGTCAATCAGATGCATGAGGAAAAACAAGTTAGTGCTGTGTAGCTTGAAGCAGTCAAGCCAACACTGTCACATTCAAAACCAGTATTGTAGGTTGGATAATAGTTGTTTCCTGATGGCTGGAGGGATTCAAACAATTGGCTACACAGATTGGTTCTGTGCAACAAGAGCACAATGTTCCACACATTGAAGTGGAGACACAAATCACTGGTCCAGTCTGCAATGTGGTGGACTTTCTGGTACAACCGGCTGCATATTGTACTCAACGCTGTGTTCACTGCTTTATAGCTGTTCACAGTTAATTTGCGTGCGAGCTTGCGTGCATCTTGGGGACAAATTATGTCATTTCTAAAAATCCGCTTTAATTACCAGAACCGTCTGTATCCATTTTCTTGTAGATGAGACGGTCGTCTTGTCTACAGTCGCCTTGCGGGTTTTACGGGTGTCGCTGGAGCCTATTCCAGCGTGCTTACGGGCAGGAGGGCAGGTTACACCTCCGAAGGTGTCGCCAGCACATAGCGGGGCCACACAGAGAAAGACAAGCACTACTCACGCACACACTCACACCTACGGGCATTTTGGAGGAATCAAAATTGGAGGTGGGAGGAAACTGGAGAAAACCCACGCAAGAGGATACGAACTCTATAGAGATGGGATTCGAACCCGTTACCTTCTTACTGTGAGGCGACGGCACCACCCACTACAAAAACAATAATTCCACTGAATCATTGAAGACACAACAATCTAGGGTTAACCAAATGTTGCTAAAAATAAAATGAAAGATAGACTAATTCAACTAATCATACCAGTACTTGGTTTATGGACTTCTGCAGTATAAAAGTTTAATGTTGCGCCATAATAACTTGACAACGACTACGTGTCATATTTGATGGTCCCCCGAGGTTAAAGCAACGCCAGCGCATCTCCCTGGGCTAGCAAGAAGCCAAACTGCAGTTTCAGAGAGACTCGCATTGGCTTGATCAACATCTGAAAAGACGGAATCCAAACACACACATGCATGAACACACACATTTTCCGCCACTTAAGAAGCGAGCTCAGCTCTTACTAATAGTTGCATCATTACAGGGGGATTAATTAAAATGAGCATTACATCGAGCCAAGTCTTTGTGCCCATTGAGACAGGAGCTGTTGTATGAGCCCTTTGTACTGTATTTAAAATTACATTCATAGGTTGCTTGAAAGTCACAAAGGCTGCAAATGAAAAAATCATTATTAGATAATACTAGGTTGGCTTTGCATGCATCGGTACAACGTGGGGATTCACAATCACCACAGAGCATCACGACGGATGCGGGAGAGTCTCTGTGACAGGCTATTTGGAGACATGTTGTGAGAGGAGGTCTTCACTGTTTTTCATCAGAGCACATAGGAGACAGCACCATGTCAACAGTTTACACTCATCCATGTCAGCCGTCCCCTGTGGGCACGGGATTAAAGCCAAAGCGTCTCCAATAGAGCAGAGCAGACAACACAAGTCTGCGAT
This sequence comes from Brachionichthys hirsutus, assembly GCF_040956055.1. NCBI lineage: Eukaryota > Metazoa > Chordata > Actinopteri > Lophiiformes > Brachionichthyidae > Brachionichthys > Brachionichthys hirsutus. Next base: position 6,901,725 of record NC_090904.1, on the reverse strand, counting down.
GGGCCTGGGGGGGGGGGAGGCTTGCACTCAAACGTTCATACATTTTAAATTAACCAGAAGTTTAAAAATTCAAATGAGATACAAGATGAGATGATTATACATGGAGATTCTGACCTCAAACGTATTATAATATTAAAAGCTTTGTGGAATTTTGACTAATTTTTCTTCACATCAGAGAATTTTCTTTTTTTTTTTAGGGAATGTGGAGAAAATGAAAGGCCTCAATAGCACCTAGAGGAAAAACACCTTATACAAAGTTGTCCCATTCAAAATCATTCCACCTCTTTTTCATTGCCCTGGGGGGCAGTTAAATCATCTGCACTGCCATTACGCCCTGTTATATGTTCCATAATATCACACTCAACAACAAGCCTGGAACCCCTGAGAGCCGTTAAAAAAAAACAGCAGCCTAACAACAACCACAGAAGCGTTTAACTTGCATTGGTCACCGGGGACTGGAGTTAAATATCGAGCTCATCAGTCGCGAGCATCAGGCATGAGAAGGACCGCAGCTCATCTGCGTCAACAGGAGGATTTATTGGGTGGGAATTAAGCTTTTAAACGTCTTGAATGTAATCTCTGTAAATAAAGAGTGGCACTGTGATGGTGTACGAAAGAGGTGTAATTCAACAGTCTGCAAGCAATACACATCTGATTTACCGATGGTCTGTTTTTGTGTACAATTTTCAATCATCTGGGGATGGCAGCTTTATTTATTTTTTTGCTACTTAAGCTATATTCCAGATAAACTAAGCAAGCCATGCGACCAAAGTACAAATCAAATGAATGAATAATAATAATAAAAATAAAGAAAAGATTTTCAGGTCGCTGTTTTAATTGCATGCATTAGCAATAAAACAAACACAGACTACCATCAAAATGCTTATCCCGGTGTTAGTATGGAAATATACAGTCAGGCATGATCCTGATCAAAAATAACAACTCTCATAGGAAAACTGCTCTAAACTGAAATATGCAGCTATTGGCTTTCATCAGAAATGGAAAAGTAGAAATAAAAACACTGGGCTTGAAATGGATCGAAAGGTCCTTTTCATAGTATGCTTGTTATTCCAAATACAACAATGCTACATATTTAGAGGACAATCAGATAAGCAGTATTGATGTTCCTCTGCTGGAGAGCTCGCCTACGACTCCAGGCTCGCCATAGACGCCATGACGGCAGTAACTTAAAGCCATTCTCACACTGCAGGATTGTTACAAATCGTAGTCGATTATGAAATCAGGCTTCATCTCTCTCTCACACACACACACACACACAAAGGAACATCTCCCGAGATTATCTCCTCTTAAATGTCAAACATTCTGCCACTACAAGATTGAAGAATAATGGGACACCACAGGGTTTCATTAAGTTTCTGTTGCCCGAGGGAGCAATGGATGCACCTCCTCAAGAGACACTGAGAAATAGCCGTGCAAGTAAACAAAATGAGGGATGAAGTTGTTGTAATGGATGGGATGTACTTCGGCGTGACAATAAAACAAATTGTGAATGAAACAAAAGCTGGGGGATGCATGGTAAACAGAACACAGCTGGACATTTATCACTGAGGACACAAGGTGGGATTTTAATCATCCGTCAACAGTAGTATCCCAGCTAAGGTTAGCCTAAAAGGCTAAGATGTCACAATCAACTGCCACAGTAAGACTCTCTCATTAAGCACTGACAAAATCATCCAACCCCCCCCCCCCCCCTCTCAGTCTGTCATTTTAAGGATTAAGGTGAACATTTCTTGAACGAGAAGCTAATTTCACTTGACCCATCCCAATTTCCTCAGCCCGTCTTTCAATTTGACGCAGAGAATGCACATCATCGCAGCAATTAGACAGACCACAGTCTAACAAATAAATTGATTAAAACACCATACTAAACAGAAGCGAGCTGTGTTTTTCACAGTATGAAAGGGCAGCCTCTTCATGCATATCGCTGTCTATATACAAAGGAACGAGCATACTGAGGGAGGCAGCTGTGCTCTGAACAGTCTCATCTGCAATGCATAAATTCAACTGCGATACTTGAGGAAATGCTTTATTTATCCATTTATGTCTTCAAACTAAATACCTGACTCAGCCTTCAACGAGTGGACATCTGCACAGCGAGACCACAGATATGTAAAAAAAAAAAAAAACGTACTTCTCATGGTCAATACTGATAAAATAACATACATCCATCCGTCCATTTTCTTGTCGACTCGTCCACAGCGGGACTCATCATCTCATCTACAGCCGCTCTTCCACTTCGCAGGACACGGGTGTTGCTGGAGCCTCTCAGCTGGCTACGGGCGAGGTACACCCCAAATGCATGGCCAATGCATCACAGGGTCAACGAGATAAATGTATTTGGGGTTTTTTTCATTTAAAAAGAACCGTACCTCCGAGCCTGTAGAGTTTATACACACCAGAGAATAAGAAAGCAGTGAACAAAAATGAATCAGTGAATATTCCATAAAACGATATATTGTTTAAAGAGACACATTTCTCTAACACCCTAAATAGAACAATTTCAGCGAACTGCAATCCTGCCGTCTTCCTCATAAACTGTGCATCACTGCTTTGTTCTTCTGCGGGTTTCTTTCCAATACATTCCTGAGTCCTAACAACATGGTTATCACTACAAGTCACAATGGTAAAACTAGGTCAGGGGTTCCTTTGTAAAGCAGAGCAGCAGTAAAGGAGGTAAGCTGAGCTTTGAGTTGAAGTGTGCCCATGTTTTTCTTTTTTTTTTATTCCTTGGGATGTGGGCGATGGGGCTAGATTTCCCCTCAAGTCACACAGAGCACCTCAGGAAAACGATGCAGCACAGATGAAGCTGGGGCTAAAACATCTTAATAAATAAATAATAACACAACTCAAATCCCAATGCAGCTTTTAGGCCTACACAGCCAAAATCAAACAAGCTGTTTCAGCAAACAAGGCTTCACCTTAGGGCCACAGAAATGTAGCCATATTAAAGTAAAAGTAAGCCCACTGGTGAAACATAACATTTTTCCTTGTCCGTCTTAATGAAAATGAAAAACGAGACCCGTCTGATGGTGGCATACGATTTGTAAGAAAGTAAATCTAACAGAAGGATCCACTAAAGATGGTTAGTGCATGTAAAATCTTGAAGCCAGAATGTATAGTTTGCATTTGATTACAAACAGAAAAGATGGACAGATGGATGACAAAATCCAAACCATCATTTTAGAGTTCTAAATAAATAGGGAGGGATAAAAAGTCCAATGAGCATGTCTGCATTTGTCAAGAACGTTCTGGGTTTTGATTGTCCACTAGGTTTACTGAACAGAAGTGTTACTGAACATTCAACGCTACAGAGTCGAGACATTTTCATCAATGTTGTCTGTGGTACTTAAATCCTCAAATCATATTTCAGAGCAGTAGTAATAGTAAAAATGTGGGTGACAGAAACTCAAACTAAACTATTCAATTAAGTTAAAAAGTATTTCAAAATTCAAATTCAAATTTACACACAAACTTGTAGGCATTGTGTGAAAGATGGCCATGGGGAACTTCAACATTTCCTCAAAACTTATCTGGTGAAAAGCGGATATGGCCATCTCATTATAATCAAAGTCAAGCTCTCAACCCACTCCCAGTTCAGACAAACTATATTCCCTGCAGATTTTCTCCTTTTGAAAAGGTTTTGAGAAGGTTCACATTATCTGTGCTATTACAGAACTCGGGACTTGATTTGGCCTGAGCAGTGCAATGCTTTGAGTCTCATGCTGTTCTTAAACCTTTAGCTACAAGGAAAAGCGAGAAACGCAGACCATTAAATGATCGGTTTGACGGAGCATGTGGTCAAAAAGGTCTAGATTAAAGTCTCCAGTGTATTCAGTCTTCCTGCAATAGAAAATAAAACTAACAAATTATGGAAAGAAATGTCGCTCTCACCCCTCATGGGGTGGTACAGCTTCCTGAAGCTGAGGTCCTTTACCAGAGGCCTGGGAGTTTGAGGGTTCTGTGCAGTATCTTAGCTGTTAGCTGCATCTTCTTGTCCAAGACTTGAAATGGTGTTTCTATAGAATCCGCTGGAGCCTCTTTCCTAGATTCAGGGTCACCACCCTGAGTGTAAATACCAACGCAGGAGCCCAGTCAGCTTTGAACTTCCACACCTGCTCCAGCTGCTGTTTCAACTCGTGTTGCTTCCAAGTCTTTTCTTGTTCCTTCTTTCTGATGTAGGCGTCAGCTGGTATCACCACTACCTTCTTCTGCTCTCCGTCCACCATTACTATGTCCAGCTGGTTAGCCAGGAGCTGTCTGTCAGTCTGGAAACGGAAGCCCCACAGCACCTTGGCCCTGTTGTACCAAACTACCTTTGGTGGTATGTCCCCCTTCAGTTCTGATCATACAAATACAAAACTATATAAACTAAAAGGAGTGTTTAAGAGACACTGTTCTTTTGTCTGACTCTTGGACTCTTTTGTGAATTAAAATGATATCCTGTGGAGAAGGTTCTGTGTAACTTGGCAGAATAACAGAAGATGAGTGTGAGCGCTGTCGAAACCGATCGAGTGCATTGGTAGCTCTGATGAAAACCATTAACATGACTAAATAAATTCAGGGAGAGTGACCTCTTGACTAGAGCAGCTATAGTTTTTTGCCTCCACAGACTACAATAAACACACAACCAATGTGTCTCAGCACACAGTGGCAGGACTGGACACAACAGCCCCGACAGTGATAAGAAAATGTACTGTGTATAGTGAACTTCTCAATTTTCAATATGTGGAAATTGGATCGCTTAAGTGCCAAGAGCTTATGAGGGCATTCCTCAGGACGTAGTGTGCAGCCACGCATGAATTGTCTTGTTATTGATTCTGAAATAAATTATTGTGCCTCTGGTGGGCCCATTACCCTACTCACACATAAATGAATGTGAAATAAACTCATGAATGGTGATGGCAGATTATTGGCATTACTGTGGTGGGGGGGGGGGAATCTAATTTAACAGTTAGAGAGTGATACTGACACCACCGGTCCAGTAATTTCAGATTACAGATTACAAATACAGATTGCATGAACGACAGTAAAATGGCTTCAGGAAAGCATTTGTGCAAATATCAGGAGTAAACTACTACTTTAAGAAAGCAAGGAAATGCATGTAAAAAATGAGAATATTTTGTGTGATTAAAAAAAGATCTGCATAGCCGTGATGAAAAATACATAGCCTCCAGTTTACTGGCCAAATGACTATGATATTTATAAATTATGCTGCACTAGACTTTAGCATGCATCACTTCTAAACATGCTTGCCTGGGGCCATACATGCAGGCAGACCCCCCTCTCATCCTCTGTAAATGCTTCTGATGTAGGACTGTACCGGTAATCAATACTTGAGGGCTGAATTTAGAAAGGAGAACTAAAAGCATGAGGAGAAATGCACTTGATGCTTCTCCCAACAGCATCTTTACCAGCCTTCCTGTAAACAGTCCATCACTGATCAGCGAGTTAATGCATGAACATTTCTGAGTAGAAAAGAAAATCAGTTGTTTCATGTGACCGTTTCAGTTGGGTTGGATATTAACAGTGTATTACCGCATGTTGGCTCGGTGCTTCTCATGGGTTAATATTTATAATTACTGACTTTTATTTACCTTTAAAAATAACATATACATTTCACCTTAATTTTATTATGCATGGAGACCATGCATAATGGTGAGCCTTCTTAGTAGCCATGATAAATTCACTACCTTCAATGGTTTTACACATGCAGGTGACATGCTAATTAAGTGCAGTTGTGAGTTGAAGAAAATGAAATAATCCCAGCAAGATACCGTCCTTTCCTGCAGTTCCTCTCATCCACATTGTTTCCAAAGAAACCAAATGATTGAAACACATTAACTTCTCTAAAATGAATTCTAACATTTTATAAAGACATATAAAAAAAAAACCATTATAAATGCCAATGTCTTGAGCTCCCTCCTAATCTAATGTAGTACTTAATATATTGGTTTGTATAGAATGTAGACAAGTGGCACCCAAACCTTTTTGTAGGAACCCAGCTTTTAACAAAGACAACTGACAGCAATAATCACAATAGTCCTTACTCAAATTGCAGCTTGATTAATTTTTTCACTTAATTTGGTGAATATCTTACCTGAAGCAATCTGGTCTTAAGTTGCGTCTTGTCCCTGGTCTAAGCCTCTTTTTCATTAGCCATGAATCAATGTTTGTGTGGCCTGCAGATTCTGTCCTCTCCTTTTTTTTGGGGGGGGGGGGGGGGTAAGAATGATGTTGGATCCCTAGATTTCAGTTCCTGCGAGTTCTGAAAAAGGCCCCGCCTGCCAGGCCCGGTACATCACTTTCAGACACTTTCAACAGCACCAAAACAAATTCCCCTCTCTGTGACTCCTTCAGTGTGTTCAAAATGGACCAGCCTCAGGCGTCACAACATCACCTTGGTGTGTGTGTGTGTGTGTGTGTGTGTGCGGTCACACTGTATGCTTTCATTCCACAATGTTAAGAATAAGAAGCATGAAGTATGACACAAAAGCTATCATAAGAACACAGAAAATCACTATTTGACAAAACAACCAGGAACAACAAAAGGCACACTTTTTTTTAGTGGCATCTGGTTTTGTGAATTGAAATTTTAATTGAAACGCATTGCTTACGGGCTGAGAGAGTATTTGAGATCTTCTCAGAAAATGTGACTACAATCAGACAGACGGACTTTCCTAGAGCGTCCTGCTCACTGTTCTTGGGAAATGACAATAGCCAGAGTGGAACACTGGATCTGGGAACATATTCTTCACATTGTTCCTTGTGGAACAAACTGTAACACCGGATTAGCTGTTTAGTTGAAAGCCCCGCCCCCACTATGATTTTATGCGCACATATGTAATCATGTTATATTTTGTTTTTTTAATACATGTTGAGAAGGCCAAGTTTTTTTTTACTATAAATGACTCACATAACTTTAATTAATTAACATAATGTGGTAGGCTAAACCTCCCAAAACGCCATGGGCCTCAGTGCCTGATCGGTGCCCAATAAATACATGTCTTATTTTCTTGCAATATATTCCTTTACATTGCATATAGTGTCGAGTACTGATGAAAAAGATTACCGTAGATCAAATCATCCATATCTGATTCAAGGTGATGCCTTTACATATATTGCCTACCAACAGCACAAAAAAGCAGCTATAAAAAAAAAAAAAATTAAATCCCTCAATTATCAATTGGCTTCTGTGAGACAACCTTTCATTCTCTGGTGCTGTACATGTTTTTTTATGTTATATTTACTGACCTTCTTACTCCACTTAACCATACAAAAATAACCTTTATCGCTCAATTGATGGACATTTATATTATCCCCAAGCTTGAATACAGAACGACCTGATCTTTAAATGCACACAAAACCATTTTTCTTCAAGATGTGACTCAATAATGACTTCCATTAGTCGCATGCTCCACTAAGCATTTTTCACAGCATTTCATTCTGAACATTACGGCAAACGGTCGGGAGAACAGCCAGGCTGCTGAGTGGCTTCGAGCTCGCAGCGGCTAAATGAGTGGACGGATGCTACTTGGAATCGCTGAGTGGTTACTGGTTATCTGGGGTAAACACTTCTGTTGTGAGGTTCAGATTTGCTTGGACAAAAATACACGGATGCTGCGTGCCGCCCCTTCAGTACGACGGATAAACAGGAATGTAAACAGCTTAGGATGAACGGGGGAAAAAATACATACGGAGGCATACACTTAAGTTTAAGTTTTACAAACACAACAAATTCAACCGATGACCTCGCTAGAGCGAAAAAAAAAATGTTTTTGTCATCTTAAAAGAAAGAGATTTCTCTTTTTTTGACTAAGTGCGAAACATTGCGTTTCTAAAATGTCACAAGGAAAAGGCCGTGGTATTCAAACTCCTTGATAGTTAGGGTTCCACTTCCACAAGTGTTTGAATGTTTGTGTTGAATAACAGAAACATTTGCATTTCCCCAAAGGGGAACATGACAACAGGATCGATAGGGTAGTCTCTAAAGTACCCTTCTGCCTCCAAAAGCCGTAATTCAGCACAGAGCGGAATCAAAGTGCAGATGCGGAAGAAGGAAGAAGGGACAAATATGGGGGAGGAAGAAGGGCAAGTGACAGAGAGAGAGAGAGAACTCTGAGTACGTCACATAACTTGTCAGCTCATTTAGCAATCAAAATATTTCCCTTTGGGAAAATGAACATACCATAATGCTAAGGTGAAATTGTCCTCCAAGCTGAGGAAGATCAAGTGCAGCTATAAATGATAGCTGAACGTTTACTTTGCACAACTGATTACTTTTGACAGTCACGTGACTGAATGCTACTAGTAGCACTATAGCGCACACTTTAAACATTACATATGTATATTATAATTAATACAACATGATTTGTATTGAAGAATAAATGAGATCCTCGTGAGTTCTTTGACAATTTCGTCTCCATGAGATGCAAAATCCCCGACTCAGTACACGTCTTTCAACCATCGGCGATTACAACGATAATATGCATAATCCTCCTTAGAAATAATAGATCGGTCTGACAACACGAAATAAAAACATCTTACTTGTAACAAAGTACGTCAAAATTAATCCGTTACAGAAATTCAAATCAACATGTTTGAAAGGAGCCCACTAAAAAAAGAACCCCGCAACCTTCAAGTTACATAACACACACCCCCCAGGGAATTTTGATGCTTTTTTTTTTGTCTGTGAAAAAACAGCCAGTGCCAAAGATCTGAGGACTGTCAGGATTGCATGACATCATTTTTTTCAGCTTGCTTCTTCTCGTGTTCGTTTGCTGTTCCATTCAAACAAATGCATCGTCTGTGTATACAGAGACTGCCTGCCATAGACGTTCATTTATAAAAAAGACTAGAGTGACAAGAGTTTTAAAATCAAAGTGACCTAAATGCATAGTAACGGTAGCATGGCATCACTTGCATATACGCCAGCGTAAGCATTTTCTACAGACTGCTAAAAAAGAAGAACATATGCACATTTTTTTTTTTTATCGTTTCATCACATCCAAGAGAAATCTTACTCAACAAGCGTATTAGTTGCTATATGCAGACCACCTTGTGCTTGATGCAAACACACACACACACTCACACAGCCTAATGCTGTATCTTCGCTAATTGTTGCCATAATTCATCCTGGTGGATAGCCTACACTTACATTTGCCTCTCCTCGCCTCTGGAAGAAAAAAAAGACAATCTTGACTGTAGCTACCACAAGAAACAATGAGCACAAAGCAAATGCATGCTCTGTTGACCCACAACAGCACGATGCAGGAGAAAGGAGCCTGAAGGCCCCCATTGTCCTCCGTCTCCACGGGGCAGTGTTGACTGTCAGTTCAGCTGTAAGTAAAGCTGACACACTATCACGTCCCTGCAAGATGGTTTAAGGGGAAAGAGGACGCGGCGACTCAAGGACACAGGACATTTATTGATATGGCCAAGTCCTTGAGTGCAGCAGTATATGTCCTTCACTGACAGGGTCGTATTGCCTGGACATTAATCACTATTGTCATGAAGCAAAGTAAATTAAGTGCAGCAGTTTCCCCAGCAGCACTTTCCACCCTTTTCTTTTTTTTTTTTTTTTTTTTTAAACAGCCAGTGTGTGTTTGGGCTGCTGGGACAGATGAAATGCTTTGGAGTCATTCTAAGTGATTTAATGCTGCTGCTACCAGTTAAGAGCGTACACACACACACATACACACACACCTACACACCAAGTAATGAACTGATGGCCTAGATTATCATAAATTAAACAAATAGTAGTTTAATCGCAATCAATGTCAAATTAGGAGAATGATTTTGTGAATTAAAGTGTTAGATGTTAGATTTCAACATTAACGGCGGCTCATCCTGCTCAGGATGACTTCACTCGTAATGTCAGGTAGTTCATTCTCTCCTCCTGAGTGGAAGGACCAAAGATGTTTTGATGATGCTTCATTGACTGGGTCTTAACATGGATCTGGCAAATCATTGCTTCGTGTTTTTTTTTTTTTACCTCCGCCGTGGAGGTTACGTTTTCGCCGCCGTTGGTTTGTTTGTCTGTCGGCAAGATAACTTGAAAAGTCATGGACGAATCTTGATGTCATTTTCAGGACGTGTTGGGAATCTTACCAGGAACCGTTGATTATGGATCACTTTGACAGGGAGCATCAAAATGTGTCCCTCAATATCTCTGTTGATTATTGACGGATGTTGATATTCTCGGGTCCAAATCCTTGCTCGGCTCGTAACTCCCATTTACGGTTTCAAAACTCAGTTAAAAACTCACATCAACTCGATTCACTTTAACTTTTCATGGTTGGTGTATAAAGATACCAAAAACAATCTAGAACCTTTTGGTGATGATCCAGATCACCATGTGGACGGTGTAAATCCAATTAGTGAGTTTATAGTATTTTATCGTCTTCTGAATATGATGTGCAGGACAAGACCTACTACAGTTGCTGACACAACAATATACATTGTTCACAATACCATACCGACAAAATAAATATGACACATGTAGTTCAGTAACAAAAAGCCAGGATAGAGAAGCCTGACATTATAAATTACCATAAATAAGTGGCAAATGTTTTTGATATACTTGTTAACAATAACTAAGCACTTCAGCAAACATGGTGGCTGAAGAGCATTTTAAAATATGACAAAAGGGCGGGGGGGGGGGGGGGGCAGCTGGGAACCGATGCCGATCCAGAGAGCAGGAACGATCAACCTTGTTACCGGTTACAGACGAGGACTGCTGATGTTTTTTAAAAGACACAAAATAATATAGCTATATATTTCTGGCCAATTTGATACAGCCGATGAGAACGAAGAAGCGTGGCATAGGTGCCAGATAATATCACATTTATAGCTCCTCTAGAATGCATTTCTCTTCCTGATTGGGGTCAGTCTCTTCCAGTACACAACAGCAGCTGTAATAATATATAAGGCTGTGCTAATAGCGCTATAAATCAGTGTTTTAACAAGGAGGTCCTCGTTCTGTTCAGATTGCGTTCCTGCATGATGAGGCACATGTGCAAGCATACGGAGAACATGATGCATTATCCTGCCACCAGTTCCACTGACAATAGCAGAAAAGAAGAGCACTAACCGTATCCAGCAAGTATACAGATGCATCCGAGGAATAATATGAACAAGAAAATCCCATTAACGCCCCCCCCAGGATATACAAGAGTTTATGTAAAAATATATTTTGAGTTCTTGGAAAAGGAGCAGCGCAGCCTCTTCTGGTAAACAACAGTGATCTGAGGTAGATGCAAATTCACACGGATAAAAATACATAGACTTTACGTGAATACGCCATATACCGTGGTACCGACGGAGCTGCTGCCGCCCACACTAGTGGCCCACACCTGACTTATGAGGGGAAGTGCAGGAGCCACTTCACTTCCTCTGCTTTAATTTGAGGTAGAAAGTGCATCCCCAAGTAAGGTTTTTTCCATAAGTTTGAAAATATTTACTTACACCCTCCTTGCCTACACCAGGATAATTACCGGTACAAGCAATTTCTCAGACTATGTTACCCACTGGTCAAGACATTTGGTAACAAAATATTAATGAATATAGTAATTTACAAGAAACGATTCCAGACCTTGCTTCTTTAGGGATGCATTTCCTTATTTATTTAAAAATGTGTGTATTTCATTAATTGTCCTTTTTATAGAAACATAAAATGCATGTTGAAATAATGAAAAGGGAGCTCATTTCAAAAGACTTTTAAGATGGTCGCACAATTAGAGGAAAACATATCAGCATGCTTTTTTCCAAGGCACAATAGTAACACAGCATACCATGTGCACCGCTAAATATTGTTTCTACTGTGATGTATTGAAAACACACTTGACAAGGTTAGAAGTCAACTACTTGTAAGATTCTGTGTTCAATTCAAGAATATTTTATTTTAAAATTAAGCATATTTAAGTAAACAAGAAACTTTTTTAGAGCAATATTGGAATTTTTAAGTACAAGCATAACAAAACTAACAATAATAATGAATAGTAACATGATCCTCCATTTTCAGTGCAATAATTGTGCTATATATATATATATGGTAATGTGCATAATCAATATAACAGAGTACAACAGAAAATGCCCATCGCCATTGCTTAATAATAATACTTTATTAATCTGTCCCCTGGAGGGAAATTTGGTTTACAGCAGTTTGAGCTGCCGCTGGTCACGGCGTGTGCACGCGCCCGGGCTATGTGGGTTAAGTGTCTTGCCTAAGGACACAACGACAGTGTAAACATGCGCCTGAGCCTGGGATCGAACCACCAACTTTCTCGATCATAGGACGACTCTCTGAACCACTGCGCCACCATCGCCCCTTAGCGACTAATTAACTTGTGTCCAAAACCCAACGACAGCCAGCCCCATCCCAACTAAAACAAAGTTAAACAAAACTGCATTTAAGAAAATATTTTTTATCATCTACTATAAATAGACAGGACAAGATGGTCATTAAATTCAGAAGCAATCTGCAGAGGATCAGCATAACTACCAAAAAGTATAAACATTAAATTATCTGCACCACTGAAAAGTGATTACAGCGGCAATGTTTCCTCATCGGACCATTTAATGGGTGGCACGGGAAACCCGTAGAGACAACGAAAGTCTGTGCTCAGAGCCCATCCACAACGGAGACGGAGCATATGTACTGCTGCTATTTTTAAAAGGCAGGAGAAAGTTAGTTTTGAGATGTTTCGGCAGTACTGCGCGAGCTGAACCAATTATCGTGCGAAGGTAGACGAGGTGCTTTGATGATAATGATGCAGTAGCAAACATCAGTGACATCCGGACAGCTGGCGTCCTCTGTGCACAGCAGTGAATCAGGACCTCATTAATAACATGATTAACAGGTTTGCTCACCAACTATCTACTTGCAACGGACAATCAAAACACACACAAAAAATGCAAAAAGACAACTAATTGTTTTCCTTAAATTCCTAAAATCCTTGCTCATCAAGGACCCGTTTTCACTGCTACCACAAATTCCGCAGCTGCGTAACGAGTCGTTACGCCTTTATCCTTCTTTGGAAAGAAGTACAGCAACTTCCTCATTATTTCTGAAATGCAATTTTGGAGGAGTTCTATTATTTATGACAAGATATGACTGAAGGAATCACCACAGAGCTGCTATTCAACCCGCACAACTTTCAAATAGAAAAGGGAATATTTGTCTGAACTGGGCTACATTTCATCCGGAGAAAGAACATCTGCCCGCCTGTATCGCCTTGCTCTGCTGCGTTTGGTGCTTCTCTGGCCTTTAGGCAGTGAGTGTTTAGCCCAAAGCCAATAGCGGCGGCATGCACGTCTCAGGGTTGCAGGTCGCATATTAGTTGTGTTCTGACATGGGTGGGGCTTCCGGTTCTTAGGCCGCCAGGGAGAACTCACGCAGCCATTACTTCTAATGGTGCGATGAAAGAACTGCACGAGTAATTTGGCGGTCAGTTATCATCAAGAAATTGAAGCTTATCACAGACGAATAGTTTATTGGTTGACGTAAAATTATTATAGTCTCACATTTCTAAGCTCCGCCCACGACAGAACAGAAGCCACTTTGTCAGAATAAAAGCACCTTCTCAGTTCATACCTTTTTCGCAATTCTGTATGAACTTAATGTAAAGGATCTAAGGCTGAAATACTACAGTACAGTACCACTACACTTGTCATCATGTATTTTTTTTCATCAAAACTGTAAAACCTGATTATACCACCAATCTGGTCAATGTCAAAAGGATGTCTGGAGATGGATGCAAGACGCAGAAAAAAATGAACGTTGATTTGTGTTTACAGCCAAAGTGATGGTTTTAAAACAATTTGAACATATACGAGAAAACATTTAGCCTCGTTTAAACATCAACTACGTACAGAAATTAAATATGCATGTCCATGTTCAAAACGGTACTGAGAGAGCCACAAGATGGCAAGAGACAGAAGTTTCTGATTTTATAAATGCGAAGCAGAGTGCAGACAAGTGCTGTACTGGGCAGTGGTCTTCGAGGTCATCGAGTAGGATGTTTTTTCTCTCCGTTTTATTTGTGTGTGTGTGTGTGTGTGTGTTCATAGAATTTCATCGTGTCTTGCTTGAATCGTGGCTACACAATGTCCTGCCATACTGCTCTGTTTTGTCCACTTCATTCAATGTCCAAAAGCGTTCAGGAAAGGAAACAAATGTACAAAAAAATGAATTCAGAATAGAAACAGAATTTGACATCAGCATCGCTTTATGGATTAATGTTGTTTGTAAATAAACATTTATGGTCATATTTATTTATCCAGGTTTTCTTTTACTTCTATTGTAAGTGGGAATAAAAAGCATTTCCTTAGGTATCTGGATTATTCTGAGTTCCAGATCAACTGTGCCGGCCACACATCATCCTTGCAGACATGCTTTGGGCTACCATACATTTTTTACCTGTCATTCCTTTACTCTTTAAAAAAATACTGGTCAATAAATGTACACGCTGACATTTTTACCAACAACTCTTCAACTCAAATTAACATCTACTGCTCATAGTGCCAGCGTTAAATCTCAACCCAGTCTTAACCCTCAATCTAGTAATTCAAGCCTTTTTTTTTTTTTTTTATTCTAACTATAATATACATCTGTGGGAAAAGATATCAAAACTGGCGATAATAACTGACAGGATGTATCATGTAATTGTATGTTAAGCAGATTTATATATGCAAATAGTCACAAGGTGGCAGTGACTGACTGGTGTCTAGTAGTGTTACAATCCGGATTGTACAGAACATGAAATCTATGAGTCACAAATTCCATTTTAACACCGATAACACCAGTAGCCAATACTCCAGAATTTGTAGCCACAATGACCATCATACATGCGGGGGGGGGGGGGGCAACCATCCACAAAGCAACAGCGCGTCCTGTAGCCTCTATCACAGTGTCTATCCACGCGAATTACAATTTCCAGACACCTCCAACGTTAATTCATCGAAACGAAACCAAAAACTCGAATATGCACAGTTTGGGGACCCCATCATCACCATCGCCACCTCAACAAAACCGGCGTTATCCCGGTAAATCCACAGGAAACAGAGTCCTTGAACGCCACACATGTCGGTGCCGACATTAATGCTTTAAAGGCAAAGGTGCATTTAATGTATCGATCTATTACAGCTAATGTGTCAAACGTCACGGTCATTAATTAGTTGTAGGACAATAACCAGGACAAAATCTCGGGCTTCACACTAAGGAAGCGGGTTGGGGATGGAGAGAGTTGGGGGGGGGGGGTCTCTAATCAATAACATGCACACAATTCAGCACGGAGGATAAACGAGTCAACTTTAACGCCACCGCTGGACGGCGGAGTGGCCTCGGCCCCGAAGCCGTCAGCGGAACGCTGAGCCTCTGAAGAACGTCGGAATTCGACGACCCCCCCCCAAAAAAAAAAAAAAAACTCGTGTGTTTTCTTTTTTACGGTTCGCTGCGGAACACGGGGATGTTCCGTGAGCAAACACGAGCTGTATAAACGCGCTAACCCGCGTTGAAGTACTTACCGGGATGACATTCTTTGTGTTCAGGCAAGGTTAAAAAGATTACGGCTAAAATCCACCAGTAACTCGGTTCCCGTGTCCTCCGCATGTTGTATGCCCTTCATCCAGAGCAAGAAGCAGGCAACGACTGACAAAGTTTTTTTTTTAGTCTTTTCTCTTCTTTAAAAAAAAAAATATTCACCAAAACACACACACACACACACACGCGCGCGCACACTCACACGCACACAACCCCAGCTGAAATTGAAGTTGGCACAAGCAGCCACGAAAAGGCAGGATCATCCGAGCCCCCCCCCCCCCCGGTTAGCGGTTCGGGCGACTGGCTTCAGTCCGAGCAGAGGCGTCGTTGAGCTGAAAATCTCCCGGACTCCGCCGTTCCTGTAGCGGGCTTCCAGATAGCCACATCCCCCCCCCCTCCCTCCCCACAAGTGTGGAAGGATCAATCGGCGATCAATCTCTGCCTTTAACTACAATAAAAAAATAAATAAAAAAAAGTAATCGGATATTATTGATAACACGTGGACATTGTCAAGTGACGATCCGCGTTGTCAGCGATACGAAGAGGCAGGAAAAAGTAGCGCTGGAAATGTCCCATTCTTCCATCCAGGAAGTAGAAGTAGTCTGGGCGGTCCGGCTGCTGGTCCCATCCGACCCGGACAGGCGGGCTCGTGAGCGGGGATACGGCAGCGCGGGGGGGGGCGGAGGGGAGGGCGGTGCTTGGGAATGGAGCGCACCCAGACACAGGCTGCTGTCTCTCAGCGGTACTGCGTCGTCATGACTCGGGGGTGGCGCATGTTAGCTCGTCAGCCTGGAAGCTGGGCCAGGCGGCTTGTTTTAAATGACGGCGTTATCCATCCGAGGCTGTTCCACGGCCGGCCACGCCGAGATTTGAAGCATTGTTCAGAACCATTAAACAATCCGCCAGTCACCTCCACCCAGTCACCCACCACCCCACTGTGTTCCGTGCCTTCCTCCCAAGCCTCTTTATTAAAATGACCCCCCCGTGGCCGCACGGTGATGTCCCTTTGCCTCCTGCTGGCAGAACTGTGAATGGAATAGTTTAGCAGCAATCATCACCTGGAATATCATCATGTATGAGTGTGTGTACTGATAGGAGCATGATGCCTCCACCGGTCACCCTCCCTCAGGTGCGCGCGTATCAGTGGTGTTCTTGCAGAACTATCCAGCTGGACATTTAATTTGAGGAAATCTGATTAAATTTCTCATTTAATTACCCAGTTCTCTGCAGGGCCATTGGAGATAGTCACAAGGGCCCTCTGCCTTTAATGTGGGCCATCTGCTACCTCTCAAAAATGCCTACCTTTTCAGTCCCCCCCCCCCCCACACACACACACACACACACACACACACAGCCTCGTGGGCATCCTTTGCACGATCCTCCAGGCTGCACTACTCGCTAGTCCCAGCAAAAATATTACTGTACTTGACAATACTCCAGACATAATTGTACCCTTATTGATCAAGTACAATTAACCTGATCAGAAGTTTATGAATGCCTTCCAGATTTGTTGTTTTGCATTCTTATAATAGGTGGGGGGTACGGCCGTTTAAACTAGTCATGCAGACTCCAAAAATGCTGCCTGCAATTTGACCCATCATCTTTACCCTTACGCGTAGCAAACAAATAAAATATCTGAACCGAATCAAGTGAACAGCCACTCATGTCCATTGTATTGTATGAATATATGAATTTGTAAATTAAATCCTTACTATTAAATAATACAAGAATACTATTTCATTTTAATAGATAAATCTTAACTTTAAATTTTAGCATTAGCTTAAATTTCAATTTTAAATGTATGTTTTCAACTCCATCTCATGAATGACTTAAGGTGGCTCAGCCGCACAAATAATTGAGGAGTCGATTAACAGAAAATCTGAGAAGTAATGAACAAAAAGGAATCCACCTGATTTAATCAAAACACTACAAATCCCCCTCAAATCGAATGCTATAATGTATTTTTGTTGCACAATATTTTAGTTTATTTTCACTTTCAAATAGCAATGAAGCAAATCAGAGGGCAGCATTAACCAACAATTTCATATTAACCAAGCAAAATGCACATAAGGAGTTATAGATATGAGTGTTGTAGATTTAATCTCAACCTGCGTGTAGTACTTGCTTTGTTAATATGAAATTTAAGAGGCATAGCACATACCTCCACCCAGATCCAACAGTCGTGACAGTCCTTCCTTGCACTACTTCGTTGATGCGATATTTGTAATGTGTCCTTTCACATCCAACGTCCTAGTCTTTCCACCCGTCGGGAGTTCAGACTCTTAAAGTCTTCCATGTGACTTCAAATGTGCTTCAGAATAAAAAAGAAAGAATAGAACTAAAATACAGAGATATGCATGATTCATTTGAGTCATGACACCAGCATTGTCCCACAGGCATCACCTTCCTCTTTGGCCTTAAGTGGTCTATAGAACCCCATTTGTACTCTTTTTTTCCAAACACATTTCGCATGTTGACAGTTGGTACATAATGTACGACTTGTGTGCATCAATTATGTAATGTAATTCAGGCTATGATCGTATATAATTTATTTGATTCTCAATCTCTTACATTATTTAATCAAAAGCTATTTTTACCATTATTGCTTTGCCCCAAATAGTTTTTATCTTTTGTTGGTCAGTCCTCCTTTTTACCACAGGAGGACTTGTTCCTGCACTGTCACAAGTGTCAGCCGGGGCAGGAAGGTTATACTCCAAAAACTGTGGAGAGATGTTCAGAAACTGAGCCGGCAGCAAACACACACTAGTCTTTGTTTCTCTTTTGTCATAGAAAATATTCTTCAAAATGGAAATGTCAGGAAAGTGGGATGCGCTTGAGCTACATGTCTTCCCCTCTGGTGAATTTCTACCTTGATTCATGGAGAGCAATCACCTTATATTTATATTAAGATAATATATAAAATAAACGAACCTTTTTATTTGTTTTTGAAGTCAGTGTTAGAAGAGAATAGTGCAGAATATAAACTGTTTTTTTTGTTTGCATTAACAGAGGTTCTGTGTCAATTATTGAGGTCTGATGCAAATATTAAAGGACTATTGCAGAGTTTTCAAACTTTTAACCAATTTACTGAAATAATTGCCATTTGAGCGTTGTTGCACTCTTGTTATTCAATGTCTTTATGGGTTGAAAGATGAGTTGATGAAGATGAGTTAAGAAACTACAAAGAGCATTGTATCTCATGATATTTTTTGTCAGAGATGTGTTATTGTTGAATTGTAGCGCAGGGATTGATGATAGAAGCCTGCCTGCGGCAAGCATTCTTTATTCTGTAGTGAGTCGTTAAGTCAACTAGACCGCCGTTATCGTGGTGATAGATGGGTATGAAGATGATCAATAAGCAAACACGCAATGTAATTTCAAAAATGAATTTTAGGGCAATTAGCAAAGAGTTGGATACTGAATGTGGTCACGGCTCGTCTCAAGGATTTAGTGTTTGAAATGAACTTTTTCAATGGTGCATCAAAATAAAGTTGCCTCCTGAACACGTCCATTGGCAGTAAGAGTACACAGTATAATATTCTGTGCATGGAATAAAACATTCATTTTGCCATTTCTTTTCAAACAGTTGTTTCTTATGTGTAATTGACTTTATTCACCAATGTGAATACTGTACTAAATTCTCATCTCAAGTGTTTGCCATGATGTAATGTGTTGCTGCATTTCACCAAAGTTTGGAAGATGTTCAATTTTCTCTATTTCAGAGATAATGAGAAACATGAAAAGTTTGAATTTCACTGATCAGTGCTGGAGATGTGATCATAAGAAGAAGAAAAAAAAAAGACAGGCAAATAAAAAAAGTTGAAGCTGAATTATTTGAGTCTGTGGCAGGAACAATTTGAAGTTAGTGGATGATGTGTGCAAAATCCATGTTACCTTGATCAATGCAGTTGTTAAAACTAGTGTAGGACCAACAACTATAATAGATGAACTTGGTGCAATAAGGAATACAATTTTGGCAAAGGATCTATTTAATAGCAATTTATTGATTTAATGTACTTAAATCACCTTATTCACTTTATATTTGTGCATAGAGGCATAGAGACAATTCTGCCACTATCTGCCATTTCTTTTTGTTTTTTCAACATTGTTGTTCTGCTCACAGCAACTGCTGCCTTTTTCCAACAAGAAAGGAAAATCACCCCAGAATATTAGGTAATTTTGTTTTTCTACTACAAGTACCAGTAAAAAAATCTTGCTACCAGCAAAGGTTTTGGATCCATTTTCCTTTCACACCCAACAATTTGTTCTGATTTGAAAGCCACAGAAGTTTATTGAAAGTTATCACTGTGTATCACACTGAGTCCAAACTCTTGACAAGACGGGTTTAAATGGTGCAGGATCAATACACTCTGAATACATAGGTTCATAAATAAAAATACAAACTTTAATGCAATTACCGTACATGTATTTATTTATTTATTAAATGACTGTGACAGGAATCTGTGCAGACTGATGCATTCATCTACTACTATCAACTCAGTTTTCTGTGTCATCATCAAGCCTGGTTTGCAGCTGCTGTGGGATCTTCACTGTCTCTAAAATAAATTACAAGTAGCTTTAGTCCTAATTTTGAGGATACTTTTTTTTTGTCCTTGAACCGTTTGAAAAGAGAAATGACAATCGTCAAATTCCCCTCATGTCCAAAGTCATTAAAATTAAGATACCGCTCCCTTTCATCAATAATTCAGATGTTGCTTAATGTATCTCCCTCCTGACAGTCTCTGGCATCATGTTAGGCACAGAGCGAATGCTAAAGCTGGCAGATGCAGCACGCACAGTGTTCTACAAAATAATCTGTCAAAGTAATACATCTTGATTAAAAGAAAGCCACCTTGTCAACTTCACAGCAAAGGACTCTATGCTTTTATGCTCCATGTCATACACCACAGCCACAGAATGATCCTGAACATGAGGCCTCGCATTAGTTTTCACCTCATGGACAAATGAAACAACTTTAAGAATGGACATCATCATCTTCGTTTAAAGTTGTAATAATTTACCTCAGTTCCATTCAGAGAGATATGATGGTGATTTGTGATAAGGTGCTGCTTTGACTCTTCAGGGAGAAGGAGATCAAAGGTCATCTGTGCTGAGCAGTGGCAAGACATGTATCCTCCTTTGGAGTCCAGACACTGGCTGGTGGTGGTGGCTGATGACTGATGGGCCACCACCAGTACAGTAGTAATGACATTTTCTTGTCCCCCTGGACACAAACTCCTTTTTAAATGAGCACAGTACTAAAAGAAAATCATGTAAATATTGAAAATAGTTGAGACTTACTCTAAAATAACAGGTGTGTATGTACATTTTTTTATATTTCTGGAACATCTCCCTTCTATAACTCTGAATATTTCTATTCATTCAGATGACAAAATAATGGTATGCCAGAACATTGAAAGGGGAAGTTGATTGTACAAGTGTCAAGGTCTGCTTAATGGATTTTAAAACTAAAACATAGCCATGCTGATGCATATGTACAGTTCCATGAATCATTCTCTGGTTTAGGATGGGTTGAAAAAACAAAACCTGTGGATGTGAAGAGAGAAAGAAGTGAGCTTTTCAGACCTTTGCAGCTGCTCTGGATCTCTGCTCGAGGCCAGCAGCTTGAGATGATGTTTGCTGCCAGGTTTTGACACGGAAGAAGAATTTGTAGAATAATAGGACAGAATTCTAAGCTGGGCGGCTCGGTGGCGCAGTGGTAAGCACTGTTGCCTCACAGCGAGATGGTCGCAGGTTCGTCTCCGGCTTGTAGCCATTCTGTGAGGAGTTTGCATGTTCTCCCCGTGTCTGCGTGGGTTCTCACCGGGTTCTCCGGCCTCCTCCCACCTCCAAAAACATGCAGCCTAGGCTGATTGGTGACACTGAATTGCCCGTAGGTGTGAGTGTGAGTGTGTGTGTGGCTGGTTGTCTGTCTCTGTGTTGCCCTGCGATGAACTGGCGGCTTGTCCGGGGTGTCCCCTGCCTCTCGCCCATTGACTGCTGGGATTGGCTCCAGCTTGGCCCGCGACCCGATAACGGAATAAGCGGTTAGAAAATGAAATGAAATGAAATGAAATTCTAAGCTAAAATGTCATTAGTGGAAGAAGATTATATAATATATTATGTACTATATATTAACAGCCCTGCATTCAAAAAATTCCGTTAAAGTACAATAGGGTGAAAAAGTAAAGTATCATGAAATGAAAGTATTCGCTAGCCAGAATGGCCCATTTCAGAAACACATAGACTATGCAGTATTGAAATTCACTCAACAGTGCCCTCATGAGTACGTCACCTTTTGGTATAACTATCCAAAGTATGGTAACTAGTAACTAAAGATGTCATATGTGGTAAGTACCGGAGCCAAAAGCAAAACTAAGCATGCAAACACTGTACAGAATATGAAGTCAGCTACACAGATGAATGTACAATAACATTATTATCTGTAAATTATTATCATTATGCCAGTGTATGCATATTAATGACTGGGGGGAAACACGCTACATGACTGTCTTTTTTCTCTCCAGTGTGACAAAAATTGCTTGCCAGATTATGAATGCAGCATATGAGCGGGTGCCAAATAGTGCTGCTGGGCAGGTGCCTGGAGTTCAGTTTCAACAATGTAATTATGAAAAGTGGAGTTATGCAGATGAACAAAGGATTGCTACTGGGAAATGTGTCGTGCTACTTTATTCTTGTCATGCACAGTTAGAAAATTAAGTACAACAAATCACATTTGCATGAAACCACAACTCTGTATTTGATATGGATCAACCTTAAGTTAATATACTGAGAATATTTAAAGTGTCTTGTTATATATATATTTTTTAAATCCATTGAAGTTAAATTAAAAATCGTACAGTCTACTTATTTCCGTCCACGTATTTGTATTACCTTCTATACCCAGATCAATCTTGCTGAGCATAGTGACACGTTTGTAAAGGAGATCAAGCCACACACTGTTTAGAAGAAATGTAAAAATGTGAAATTCTTTCCTGGTGGCATAAATATTGCTTTTAGTTACCTTATTTCAGTGCTCTGTGTCTTCAGCCAAAGAATGTTTTGATAGCAATGGTCTATACACGGCATACAGACTTATCTATCCTATGAATAAGAAACATAAATAAATAAATAATGGAAACAGATGACAGCTGAATCCCTTGGATATATATGTTATCTGTTTGGTCTTTGAATAAGAATTTATTTATTTTGATGTGACATTTATGCCTGGACCTGGATCATTCTTGTTTTTCTTTTATTATTCCTCCAAACACACGATTACCTATAAAGCAATCTTTATGTGATTTCAGTGTAAAATACCACCTGGATTCAAAGCCTCCTGCAGGTGTTTTACTGTATGGAGGTGAAGGATAAAAAATGATAGAACCATTCACTCAACTGTGAGATTAGTGACATATTGTGGTTTTGCTGTATATCGGAGATATCATGTAGGAAATGGAGAAAAACAAAATCGATGTCAGTGTCTCTGCACACTCACAAGTCTATTTCATGCCTTTAAATATGTACTATTGTTTTTCTGCAGTGCTCTGCTTGTGATAATGAAATCGAATTAAAATCCATATGTGTGACCTTTACATAATGCATAATTTATCTTTGAGGTGTTATATGATGGTAACATGCCTCTATGGAAAAATGGTGCCCAGCATTTATTATTACTGTAGAGTGCCCATTTAATTTTAAATAGCATTTTAGAATGAGCTGGAATCATTCACCAATACTGCGTATGGATGAACTATGCAGGCACCTTACGGTAATTTGTTTGTTTTGCAATGAGAGCTTTGCAGACTGCCTCAAATTCAGTCTCCATGCCTGAATCATAGCTGGATCGATGCACGCTAAGGATCATTTTCTGAGCCACTTGTCTGTGTAATGGCTCGCATCCAGTACATGCTTTGTTTCAGGTCCCAGAGAAAAAGAGGGATCTAAATCCAAGAGTAGGCAAACAGAAGCATTCCCTACCCAGATGCCAGAATTCACCCTTGAATCAGATGAAATAACATTATCAAATGCATTGAGTAGACTGAAAATAAACCAGGCTTTATCATGAGCAGGAGAGTGATGCATGTGGGAGAACAGACCGCACAAAACATGCAGAAGAATTTTAAATGAAAGCACGTATAAAGTGCTGCAGTTTTCAAAACCACTACTTAAAGTGTGTTTCTGTTAATTATGTTGCCCAGACGTCTCACATTTGTAAACTTATCTCTCTGGAGAAATCATCAGCAGAAGTAGGCAATAGTTTTGTGTGGAGCATTTTATCAAGTTTACATATATTTATAAAAAACAATTGATCAGAAATCATACATTAGATCTCTTTGCCGCACTGCTGCAACAACAGATGCATAATCTGCAGATATATGATGCAGGCCTGCATACAGAGCACAGATTCAATATGAATGTGTGATGGCAGACCTGACAGGTGAAAAAACAATATGCTCCTGACACTCCCTAAGCCTTTGTTTTATCGACCGGCCTCCCGCGACAGTCATTGTGGAGGGTAATAAAAACCACATCAGATGCATCTCCCTGTTTGCTGCAGGACATTGCTCAGGATGGCATGTAGACCTTTATGAGAGGCAATGACCCACAGCTCCTAAAGCCCCTCAACCATCAGCATAGTTATTCTATAGTGACAAGAATTCTTTTGGTTGTACCCCTTTTTGGACTGTAAAAAAAAAAACTTATTTAGGTTGTCCAATACATCTTTTACAATAATTAGCTATGGTGTAAATAGCCTCACGCTAACTCATTACGGGAAATATTCCAGCACAGAAAGTTCATGAAGTTTGTTCCCCAGTCTTCACGGAGCACTACAATATCTCAGCTGAATCTATGAACTTCTAATCTCATGATACATTCTCTCATTATCCCAAGGCTTTAGGTTCTCTGAGACAACAATATTAATTAACCAGTCATCACAAAAAGTAAGCATTGTTATCTCAGAATAATCAAATAATAATAATAAACCTGAAAATACCTCAAGTATGATACAGATATGTTAAATTCTTAACTCAGGATAAAGGTACAAACAATCATGCAGGTTCAATTCTGCTCAAAGCTTATATTCTGGACCCTGGAAAACAATTAGTCCTCTTTTGCTAGTTTTAGCTGCACTGCAAATTTAATTCGTTAACTTATGGCATAATTAGGAAGGAAACCAAATACCGCAAATTTCCAAGTAAAGTAGCTCATTAAACTTCTGCTCTCAGAAGTCATTTTATTGCAATTATTTCTAATGGCATTGATGTCATTGTCTGGGATTGTTAATTGTTCTGATCAGCCCCCCCCCAACTCCATGGGGGGGGGGGGGTTCAACTTGCCGCTGGTCAGGGTACTCTTTCCCTGTAAATTCTGAGCATCAAGTACTTTGTGTCAAATCTTAAACAATATTATCTGCCATCATAAACATGTATGTTTACTTCATCCACCTATCTCTGCTGATTGAAATATTTTTATGCAAAAAAACAAACACTTCTAAAGAGACAGTGAGAATTTATGCGCCACACTGACAGATGATTTGGTTGTGAAGAATGACATTAAAAAAAAGAAGTGCTAAAAGTAATTAAATACTAAATAAATAACCAGCATTCATGAATGTGTTATGCTATCAATCACTCTAAATTATAAATATAAATCAGTTGTAGATATTTCAATGGAGGGATTATAGTTACCAACACAACCATTAAGATACACTGAAGAAAGATACAAAAATATAATCTGATCTACTTCTGATAAATGCTTTGTTCAAATAGTCTTGCCTCACAGTGTAAAGTTATTCAGACCCAGGAATTCATGTTGCTTATTTCAGAAAGTGCCTGTCGATCTCCCGCTCCATCCTTCCCTCCCTTCGTGAACAAGACCCCGAGTTACTTGAACACCCCCTCACTTGGGGTAGGATCTCCTCCCTCCCAGACGTGGAGGGTGCTCTCCACCCTTTTCCGGCTAAGGACAATGGCCTCGGCCAAATTCTATCCAGAATTCCCATCATGCTAGTTTGACAGCTGTGCGCGTCTAATAATAATTACGATAACATCAGGCACATTGCTAGATGTGAGTGAGATATGATGGTTAGCGATGTCAGCCAAGTGCTGCGCTTCACTGTCACATTGAAGCGAGGTTCAGCAGGGATGATTAGCTGAAAGTCACTCATCATCTGCTCGGAACTGAATGTGCACGTAAATTCAACGCCGTGCTGAAACAGTCGTGAGAAGATCCCATTTGGCAACAGTACAACCTTTGGTTCAACTCGTCTCAATCACATCTGTCAGACATGCTCCCGCTTATTGGTTGAGCCGATCTGCCTGACAGCTTTCATTTATCGGGTCATTTATCAGATATTTATTATACATTTCTTTTAATAAACATTAAAACATTACCCAGTGCCAACAGGGTAAAAACATCACTGGGAGCCCTGTGGCGCAGAGATATGCAATGAAAAGCAATGACCCTGATAGTGACAGATTACGGCATCTAAGTCCTGGTCTATTTTCAAACATCCTCTCATTAGATTTGAATGTGAGCTTCTATTAAAGTCATCCAGCACTGTGAAATTAATTTAGCAAGACTATGGGTGGTGACTTCACTTCAACAATTTGCAGTGAATTCAAAGCTGGAGCCTGATGCAGACGTACTGTGTAGAAATGCAGTAATGGAAGCAATACTGAAAGAGCCTTTACTGCCCAGAGAATGGAAATAATGTTTATAATGGTGCTTTAAAAATGACAAATCATGTAAAGAAGTTTCTGGCCCAATGCTACAATACATTGTCAACATTTTAATAGATTTGTCTATTTTTCCATTTTCCATATAAGATGAATATTCTGAGAAGACCTTTTGTTCATTTGTATTTTTATTCATACTTTCAGACACGACACATTGATAACTAACAATGCCAGCCCTGTCATTGATTTTCCATTTACCTGACTTACCGTTGTTCCTTTTGGGATCACTCGTTCTTTCGTCCAAATAAGTAGAGATTTTGAGCATCTACACTTTGAGTATTTATTATTGCCATGACAACTTTTGACTTTGAACACAAATACTGTATCTATTGCGTACAGTTTACAAACCGGCTTGCTACTTAAGTAGATTCTTTTCTGTTTGCATCAATGCATGCTTTTTTTTTCTGATAATGAGGATTTCAACCTCAATGGAAGGGACAGTAACACACATTTCTATCTGTCCTTCAGGAAGGACAGAAAAAAAAGAAGTCAGACTATAAGACACAACAAATGAGACAAGAGACTCGACCACGGGAGGCATCATGGCAGTATGTTTAACCATTTTGTTTTTCTCCGCTTGAGTTCTTTGTAAGAGTCATTCATATAAACTATCTGATTCTTTAATTTAAGAATTGTATTAATGTCACAATATGACATGAGGTCCAGATTATACAAAGCAGCCGATAGAAATGTCCTACATATATGTAGGGCATTGCAATACATTTTTTCCTAGCAGTTATTCTATACCTGTGAGCCCATAATGCCTGTTACGTTTTCTCTGGAGTGCTGCAGTTCCCCTCTGTGTGTGCTTGAGTGTCTGAAAGCTGTTCCACTGTTGATTTCTCCCACAGTGAGAACTATTAAATAGAATCCCACACGATTGATGGTCCCTTCTTTTTGGTGCACGATTCATTTCCCTGTGGTTTGATGGTAACAGCAATGCTCCATCTCGGCATAATTTCCCTGCCTATGTGAAGTTTTGCAAGTCTAATTTTTTTCTGTCCTTGAATTGGATTACAAAAGAAGCCACTGATACACAATGTTTTTGCATCAGGCTCATTTAATATTTTGCTGTCTCGAGTTGTTTGTCTTGCTCTTACGCCACATATTGTGCATCAGTGACATGGAGGAAGAAGAACCAGAACAAAAAAAATAACAGAATCGTTTCAGTAAATCACACATTTCGAAATCAGCAAGAAAAACACATTAACAACGTGTTTATCCTTCCCTTGTTCCCAAACCCAAAGTTACGCAATGAGAACTCTGGAAGGTTAGTTTAAATGACAGACTTGATTATCTAATCTCTGTTTTCAATAATCACACTGTGTGAAGGCGACAGTAATACAGCAGTGGCCTTGCATTTAGACCCTGCAGCTAGCCCAATTAGCGCCACGCAACATCCACGGCTTAATTAGCTCTGTTGGTGTCATCTGCAATTCTGAATGTTTTTTGCACTTATCTTTTTGATGCTTTACTGAAGGACACATTTTCTCTGTAATTTAGTCGGTTACCCAGCCAATCTCTACTATATCTTGGGAGTGTTTTCTCAGTTTAGCGAGCAGTTAGCTGTGAGCTGACAGCCTAAATTGAAGCCTATACTGTGACTGTATAGAACGAGCTGTGTGGCATATGTGTGGTTCATTTTGATAGCGGCGCAGTGGGCAGCGTTGTTGCCTCAGAGCAAAGAAGGTTCAGGGTTCATGATCTCCCAGTGTCTGCCTGCGTTCTCTCCCGGTTCTCCGACTTCTTCCCGCCCCCATAAACATGCTGCCTAGGTTAATTGGTAACACGGAAATTGCCCTGTAAGTGTGAATGTGAGCGTGCATGGATGTTTGTCTTTCGTGTGGCCATGTGATGAGCTGGCGTCTCATCCAGGGTGTAACCCACCTCTTGCCCGTAGCCAGCTGAAATAGGCTCCAGCAGACCTGTGACCTACAAAGTGGATAATCAAATGGCTGGATGGATGGATTTAATAAATTGTATTTTAGGCTGTCAAGTTAAAAACTGCAATCTGGTAACTGAGTGACTTTGCAAGAAAACAATGTTTAAATGATCACGCAGCATTTAAAGTTTTGGGAAGAGAAACTAATGAAAACAAATGCTTTACCCAAACTGCCCGTTGTAAATTCACTTGTCGCAGACTCAGCTCTCAGATGCTTTCCCTAGTTGTACCCGTGCACAGTTTTCCCGCACAATGTTAGATGACTGGGTACAGTCTGATCATATTAGCGTTTACTGACTCCAAGTTCCACTTACGACATGATGAACTGTGTGCTACCTTTATTACGCAAGCACATAACGATGCCTTTGTCATGAGTGTGTTGAACTGTACAGACACCTTTAGATTCATGTTTTAAATAGCATCAATGAAAATTTCACAGAGCTCAAAAGCATTTCAACTTGTAATGTCTCCAATGTTCGTTAAGGATGTAGGCGATCTGGTTACATCCTCATGTTAGAGCACACACACACACACGCACACGCACACGCACACGCACACGCACACGCACACGCACACGCACACGCACACACGCTGTATCTAAAAAGATTCAACAAAAGCTGATGCACTCATTGTGGGCTGATGGCTTGACTTTGGCTCATGGCATTGGTATCAGGGAAGATAAAGCAGTGTTGCAATATCAGCTAGACTGAGTGAGTCATAGCAGGAACCTGTTTTGTGATACATAAGCTTTGCAGTTGCACTTTTCATCTGTTCCCCACATCCTGATAAATGTCTCCTCTCTATGAGTGCATATTGTAGGGCATGTTTGACTCCCACCAGCTTCTGTCCTGATCCAGATCCACCTTTTTCCTGCTGTATTCCAGCATTGGTCGGTTCATCCACTGACTATACTGTGTATTAGCACCAGACTGCAGACTTGCTCTTTTGTGATTTTTTGAAGCCTGTTTGCTCCTCTGTTTCTGACGCCCACAGATCCGCTCATCTCCATTCTGCTCCTGTCCTGGAAATCTGTCTGTGCTCCGTGAGTTGGTTATCAGTCAGACATCTACCGGTACCTTCCTGTCCTGCTCTCTGCCCAGTCAGCTTGTATTCATCATCGTTTCTATTTATTCATTCGTCTATTAAACATTAAATTATTCTGCGTTCCGCATTCCAGGTGGCAGCAAATAATTGGGGCCCAATATTATTATAGCCAATATAAATAATGGCCCGTGTCTTTTCTCATTTGACATGAAAGTTGGCTAGTGGGCTATCCAAAAAACAGGGGCTTCACTGGTAGACAAACACTGACTGAAGTAAATGTAAAGCATGCTACAAGTTCCTTCTATTTAGTTTTGTTTAGAGAATGATAATAAATATAAATGAGTAACATATTTGTGTTGGTTTTGTTTATGTGTGCATGCAGGTAAATCCTCTATAATCTGTCCTGCTCTGATAAATCGAGTCCGTCTGCTCCTTTTTGTTCTCTTTTTTTTGTCTGCTCCTTTTTTTAGCGGTGAATTTATTTCACCATTTATTTGTTGTATGCTTATAATGTATTGTACAGTCCTCTGCATTTGATTATGCACACTGGAAACCTTCCCAGGCTCATTAGATGGTTGAAATAATTCTAGATTCATGTTTTGGTATTAATGTGATTTTCAATTGCTTTATCTCAGATCAAAGCTAAGGAATTGGCCTGAAGGTAAACCGTCTCCTTGAAGAAACTCATCCTATTGAGGTTCGGAATAAACGCATAGTCTCTGTGGAAAATGAAACATGATTATTCCATATTAATGAGTCTGTCATTCAAGCTAACAAAAAACTGCACCTAGGAACTAATACTCTTATCTGAATACGGATTAATGTGAAATCTAAATTCTTTTTTAGTCAGATTATATGCACCATGACAACCTCAAACTGTTCAGTGCAGTTAATGATTTCCCAAAGGTACCACTGGAATATTTCTTGGTTGGTGGCCATCAAAGAAGTTACCGGTCCTGCTCATGGCCAAATAGTCTGACATATTATAGCTTCCGAGAAGGAGAAACTCTACTATTTACTATTTATTTATATCATTTCTCTTTTTGTAAGAATTAGACAAATGAAAAAAACTGCATTTACTTGATGCAAGTGCTCTCTCTCTCTCTCTCTCTCGTCACACATATTGCTTTTATATTGAATAAAAGCACAGAAGTCTTTTTTGGTTCCATTTCATCAAGTCAGTCCCCTTTAATATTACTGTTATGAACAGGTGTTAATGTTACGGCATCTTGAAGTGTTTTCAAAACATTTTGGAGTACTTGTACCTACAAACACACAAACCCATTTTTGGGTCAGATTCCCGGTACTGTTATATATAAGCATTGCTGCATTCCTACTTTTCCACAGTTCACGCAACAGCACTGCAATGAAGACCCTTGTCCACACGGCTTGTGTTTATTTTCTGTGAATAAACCAATGACCCCATGCCAGCCCAGCGTATTCTTTTTAGATAGCATTATGGTGCTTTGCAAGTAAAAGAGGCATACATCTATAACACGGCAGCATTGGCATCTAGAATGACATTTAATAAATGGATTGAGCAGCGCTGCGCAGGCAACAATAGCATGGTAGCAACAGATATACCGTCTATGTTACAACGTACAGTGGTACCTCAGCTTACGAATTTAATCCGTTCCGGGACTAGCTTCGTAACGTGAAAACTTCGTAAGTAGAGCCGCGTTTTGAATGTAAATGCACTAATCCGTTCCAAGCCCCGCAAAAGTATTGTAACGGTTCATGTTTTAGGAGTGTTCATTATTCCTACGCTGCAGAGAGTCCGCAAAGGCATCCAGGGAGGAGGGGCGGTGTGTGTGTGTGGGTGCCGCGAGGAGGAGGAGGAGAACGGGAGAGCTGCGTAGCTCTCCCGTTCTCCTCCTCGCTGCACCCACACACACAGAGAGTTACCCGTCGTGTGCTTATTCCAGCGTCCGACGGACGCTACATTATGATATTTTTTTTAAATATTAATCTACCTGTTAGCTGTTACTTTTTGTCCTCTTTGTTTACTGGTCCTTTGCGGTGTTTTCTGCCTCGCGTTTCTTGAAAAACTGATCCAATGACGTCTGCTTTTGCCGGCTTTTGACAATCCGTCGGAAATGTGCGAGGCAGACGTCATCATAATGAGCAATAGCCCGACTTGTCAACACTTTTTCCGGGTGACACGAGGGGGACACGAATAGCGTGCTGGGATACACGCATACGCAACGGGTTGCCAGGCAGATTTTAGGCGATAGCCAATGGCAGAGCAGCTACGAGCAGCTATTTTTGACTTCGTAGCCTGAAACGCCTTCGTAACGTGAGGCAATATTTTCCCATTCAGAAACTTCGTAACCTGAAAATTTCGGATGTAGGGACATTCGTAAGCTGAGGTACCACTGTAGTTCAGCTCATCTCCTGCGCTGACAGTGAGGAGCTGAGCAGTGAGTGCCAGCTACAGCTGTTTGTGGATTTATACGCCCTCAGAGTTGCTGGCATCTGAAGCTGAAGCATTCTGATTGATGTGCACACTGATAAATGGTGCACAGCAGAATGAGCTTTGTTCAGGATCTTATGGTAATTAGTGTGACATGAAACAAAACAAATTCATGGGTCAGTTGTTACGCCTAAATATCAGGATTATACAGTAAATATTCTGTACTAAAGCAGCAATAGTGTAACCTGAGCTCCACTGGAACGGTGAACAAGGATATTTTAATTTTATGCAACTAAAATCCAAGATAGGTCGACCACCTTGTTCTGTGGTATTCCACACCCAATGAGATGGAATAAATTGGCAACACCAGAGTTTCTATGGAGCAGCAAATGGGGGCAGGTTTTTCCAAATGCATGTGGGCTATGGAGGTTTATCATATTATATTATTATTCCTTAAATTTTATACACCGTGTAAACCCTTGTGGCCAAGTCATAGTTGTTGTATTAACCAAAAGATAACTATATGCTACGTAAATACAAAAATACATTTATTTATGGTGGAGAGTACATCTTACATTTTCATCGATTCATTAAGACAGGTTCACAAGAACTAATTGTAGCCCTCGGCAGTGACTATACCAAAAAAAAAAAAAAAAAGAAGAAGTCACATCTCAGCCATCTCTAATAGATTCTAAACTATCAGTCAGTGCTATTTGAAACACAAACAACATAAATGGCTTTATTTGGTACACTGCTGTGGCCATCAATGTGCAGTTCATATCTGTGCCAGGGCTTAAATGGCAAGTACAAACACGTTGAGTTTACTGGATGTGTTTCAAATATGATCACATCTGTGCAATATAAGGTAAAATAAAATAAAAAACTCAACAGCCTTATATTTAGACTCCTTAACCACCTCATTTAGCAACTAACAGCACCCACAGCGTCATCAGTTCGGTTAGCATAATGTTCACGTTTATCGCTGCAGCCTTGAGTAAAAGACACATCTTTCTCTGCAATTTAGTTAATTACATGTCTACAGCTGGAGGACTGGCTAGGGGCTCTGCTGTCTGCGTCTCAGTCTGCAAAACTGTCTTGGTCACTGCCACAGATCCATGATGTCCACTACTCAGTTGCACAGGGGGGGTAATTACTAGAACAAAGTCATCATAATTTAATGACTCAGGCAGAAGTTTGTTGTGAAACACACAGAGAGAGAGCGAGAAAGCGCGCGCGAGAGAGAGAGCGAGAGTAAAGAACATTAAAGACAATGCAACTTCCTCTGCTTTGGTAGAAAGGATATCAGGGTTCGGGTTAGCAGCGTATTTCTTTTACAAACAATGAGATGCAAGCTGCACAACAAGAGGTAGACTTTTGATAGGGAATAATGAAAAACAGAAACTGATGATGAAGAGTAAGACTTTGTTTTTTGTTCTTAGGTTCACTGACGGTGTGCCAGAAGAGGCTTATGTCTTGTTTTTTCTTGTTCACTCTTATTGAGCTGTTTTTGGTCACAGCAGGGAAAACGAAATAAATCCAAGGAATTCAACCTGTTCAGCATCAAGTGGCAGACAGACTCTGTCTGCCTTAGCAGCTGTTTCCCCCAGAAGCAGGTAGAAGCCAAAATCAGAACTGTGTGACAAATGTTGATATTTCACAGTGAACTTGGTTATAACTCCACTGTCCGAGGTTCCATCTGCCCCGACCACCTAGTGGAAAGAGCAAGTGGTATAAACAGAATTTGAGTTGCTATTTTCAAGATGTTTACCACAATGAACACAAATGTGTTCAGAAAAGCAATAAGACCTCAACAAAGCTTTGTTGTAAATACATTTATTTTCCGTGCCATGGCAGCTTAGCAATGGCTGATGCTTCCCATCAAACAGGAAGTAGGTGTTGACAGGCCAGCGAAACATAGATGCTCTCCAAACTTGACATACTCATTAAAGGCTGTACTACTCACAGTCTCACGTACAGATACAGGATCAATTATGGCAAACTGGTGGTGCCATATAATATAATGAACCCATGATTTGAATGCGTTGAGAAGTTTGCTATTTGGAATTTTCCCAACAACTTTCTACAGGTGCTCGGGTCGGGGGTTAGGCTTAGATATTTTAAGGACTTTTAAGTGATGTTTCTCAATCAAATTGAAATTTCATCAGTAATATCACTGGCATGCTCATTACATTTACCATGAAACAGAAAGTTGTTCCAACTCCATCAATAATCCAACTTCATTTGTTCAATAAGACTCCCTCTTTAGGAACATTCACAAGCTTATAACAATTATTATGATAAAGCCACCTTCTTGCAAAAGAACAAACAAGCAGGCTATTTAAATTAAATATTCATCTTATATCCAGCTGAGTCTGACTCGAGCAGAAACCCCCCCGAGTGAGGAAATCCCCAAGTGGCACCTTGTGCAAAGGCCCATACAACGCTGCAGGCAGTTTTAATTTTAAATGTGATAATGTGGACCTGTCAAACCCGGTAATGGTGTCGACCCAAGAGCACGACAGCAGGGGAAAGTCCAAGAACCGCAGTTTATTTAGTACAATAGATCAGAAACCAGATAATCAGTCCAACAGGCAACAGAAGCAATAAACGGCAGGCGAAGAGACAGAATCCAAGAGTCAGGCAGGGTGACCAATCCAGAACGCTGCAGCACAGGAAACATCAGCGAACTGAGGACTGAGTAGATGTACTGTGAGGCTGATGAGGAGACGAGCAGCAGGTGACCTGAGCAGCACAGGTGACGTGGATGTGCTGATTACAGGTGTGGCAGGCGGAGCTGAGTGACCTGAGCAGGAGGGAGGAGCTACATAGAGCAGGAAGCTCCAGCCGGGTTCAGAACACTTCCACATTATTATGACATTTCACTTTGCTGCTCTAGCTAATAGTTTCCCCATATTTTATATTGCTCATTTATAAAAAATAAATAAATAAAATAAGATGACAATCCAGCTGACCATAGCAGCTGTTAGAATAGAAAAATAATAATCTTTTTTCTTGAATTTAGAAATTGGAAAATGTCTTTTAGGCATGCTGCCATTACCATTACCGATAGATAAATATTTAGTATGAGAATAATTATCCCACAGCACTGATATTGATTACAAAATGTATGAAGAAAATCACTTAAAAGTCAACATATCTGATATTTTTGGTCACCAAAAGCAGTTAAACATGATAATATGAATGTTCTAAATGTCTAAATTATATATTCAATAAAAACCATGTATATATCATTAACCTCCCAGAACAGAACATTTAAAATATGAATAGTCAGTGAGACTTTACAGACCTTACACAAAACATTGTTCTCATTGTCTTTAAAAGGTTATATAAAAATTGCACAAACTTCATTAATTTACATTTATACTATACTGTCCACTTACAATGGAACCATGGATTGAGGCATGCTATGAGGCATTTTCACTAAATAGACATTCTTTTTTGTGCTCAACCTCCAGGGTTTTATGCTCGGAACTATATGCTGTAATAGTATTCAATGCCTGTTTTAAAGGATTTTATGTATTATATATTTTGCATATATGAAGCCTGTCCCCGCATCAGGTGGGGCGTGGGATATGCACGGGGCAATTCCCCAGTTCAATGCAGAGAATGCAGAGAGAACCCACAGAGACATGGAGAGGACGTGCAAATCGCACACAGAACGGTCCCAATCCAAACCCAGGACTGCCTTGCTGTGAGGCAACAGCGGTACCCACTGTGTCGTAGTGCTGCCTGTTTAATATTCAATAAATGAGAAATTGCCCCCCCTGTGCAAAATGTGGCTCCTTCATGGGCCTTCATGATTTAGATCCCCAGATGTGGGCCGGCCACATTTCTACAATGTTTTCTGTGTGTATTTTTGACTTATTCTCTTCAGTGACAGAGGATAGATACCACTTTATATTAATACTGGGTGTAAATTTCACTCAATCAATATCTTTCTAGCTTTAAATTGTAATGTTTAAATAAAGGTTTTGATCAGCATTCACAAATATATCGCCTCTAGAGTTGAAGGAACAACATACAGACAGTAAAGGTGTTCTTTGTTTGCCATTCAAGCCATCCTGTCTACAGTTACACACATTTGTTCAGTGTTGATGGACAGAGCCTTGATTGTGTTCCTAAACTTCTGTAACTCCACCAGACAGCATCTGAACAGAAAAAAATAAGATCATTTTAAGCCCAGTCAAGGCCGATAAATCATTTGTTGATTTCACTCGATGTTATTTTAAATGACTTGATACAAGTGTAAAGATTGTAATGGCCGTTTTTCATAAAAATGGTAAAGATGAAAAACACATGGGTAACATTTTTGGATTAGATAATGCTCTGCTAGTGTCATTTGAAGGTCAAATGATTATGCGGTGTAAATTGATTTTGCACATGTTGTGCTCATGTGGTTTCATCACTTCTTACTGGCATGCTCATCAGGTGAAAATAACATAGGCCTGCTCTATGTTGTGCATTTTTGGGAACATGCAAGGGTAAATGTGGGAAATCCAGGAGCTGAAAATAATTCAAAATGTTTTTTTTAAATAAGTTATATTTTGTATTATTTTTTGCAAATGACACAATGATCTAAAATCACAGCAGCATGAAGGAGTAGAGCAATTTTCCTTGGTAAATGTTTAGGTCATTGGATTTGACGGAGGCAGAAGGAAGTTAATCTATAATAGTTTGTGATCTGAAAGCCTGTCTAACAGTAACAGGTGTGTGTGCGTGTGTGAGAGAGTTTGATGTGTTGAGAGAAAACAGCTTGTGTTCTTTTCCTAAAGCAGCAGATGGAGAGTGGTTTTCTCTGAGTGTGCCGGGTCATGTGCAAGCATGATTATGCAGACAGCAGTCAAGGGGAGAATCACTGGCACCTGTCTTGAGCCCATTTTATATAAATATGTCACAATTTATCGGCTGGTTTGAACATCAAAATCTGCTCACAACTACAGTGAGAAAAGAAGCAAGCAAGTGCAGCTGGACAGATTTAGATCATTACTTTAAGTTATGGCATAATGCTGTAGTGGTAACTGCAGTATAATGAGCCATGAATGCAAATGAGATCGTTGGTAATTGTAGCTGCATGGCAGAAATCACACATGAATAAAGTAAGTACTTTTCTATTACTATTAATAACTATGTTGGTGCCTTTAAAAACATTTATTTTGGTTTCCGCAAGTTGACACCCTGTAACCATACATGTTTTAATTACAATAAATTATTCTGAGTTATAACACTTGCTGCTGCACCAACAAGCAAAAGCGTTGAGGTTAGATGAATTTAATAAGGTCAGGTAGTCATGGCAAAAGGCATTTCAGGATAAAGTGTATGGCTGTGTGTTTGGGAGTCAGTGAAACAGGTCCGCTATTAGCCTTGTCTAATCAGAAGAAAAATAGTGGCCACTGTTTGTCTCAATTAAATAGCCAAATAGGCAATTTACTGTATATGAGCAACAACGCAACCCATATGAGAAATAAATGAGAAATAATCTAATGCTGCAAATGATGTTCTGCGTGAATGAGAGGGCACTGCAGGCCTCCCATTGCTATCTGATTAGTATGCATAAAATAAGATATTGGCCTGCCAGCATCCTCTTCATCACCTCAGCATTAATTGTTACTTTAATGACTTTGACCTTCACTGGTGAGATATTGAAATATATTATGTCTACTTGCCATGCATCTGGGCTGCAGTAGGAAGTTATTATTATTTGCAAACTTTTTATATACAGAATATACTGCGTGTGTGTACACACACACTTGCAGTATATAAACTGTGTGCAGTGTATACATACACTGTCTGACTAAAGGGACAAATTATTTTAAAATCTGAATCTTCATTTAAAATTACACCAAAATAAAAGTGTACTTTTTATAAATTACAAGGTTATACTCACTTTTTCATTATGGTCTCAGTTTGTCCTTTTCTTAATGTGGAATTATAAATAACTATGAATTGTTACAAAATAAAGAAAAAAGGAACAGATGGCGCAGGGGGGAGGTAAATGCTCAATCCACAAAGTCACCTCTCAACCTTGAGAGAAGTTGAAGAGCTACGTGCTGCTCAAGCATCGAATAGTGATGATGCTGGATGGTTTTTGTGATTTTTTTCCTCTATTGTTTCCTTCACCAGGACATTTAATATCACCTACATTGTGTGTACACTCCATGTTTATTGGGTACATAATGAGCCAAATTCCACACCATTATGAAAGCTACATGCTGCATATCCTCTTTTGCTGTGAAATGTTTATCGATAGGCATTGTGTATGTCTGTGCATAGAAACCTGAGGAGCGTATCAGTAGCATCAGGAGGTTTGTTGCACAGATGTGTGTTTTGAATAAAGTATACATTTGGCATCGCAATTCGTTGTGAGATACAGGATGGGGTTTATCAAACTTGCATAGCTTGTTGGTGAATAAGCCCACCTGGATCAGCAGGAATTTCTATTCCAAATCACCAAATTGTCCCATGAATCGTTTTGCCTGATATTCTGTGTGACCGTCCAGTAAGAGAATGGAAACTGCCATCACTGGTTCCCCCCCCTTTTTTTCCCCCACTGCATTATCGATCTTCTTAGCAGGATGTGAGATTGGGCTTTCTATCATGGTGTATTCACGCATGTGCAGCAGCATGATGATGATGGCCACAGTGCATCTCCACTGTGAGCAGATAGCAAACATCAGCTATCGCAACACATTCAGGCACCGATGCCAATAGAAGTCTTCTCAAGACGATTAGCACAGGAACGCTTCCTAGATAATGACATTTCAGAACATATTCCAGTGACAATCCTCACGCACAGCGCTCATTAGCATTCCAGCCATGCCGTCCAGGTCAGAGGTAACAGGCATGCAGGGAAGCAAGCAGAATATCTGACAGGATGCCGAAACCAGCACAACTGTCCATGTTCCAGAACGTCACAAAATGCCCCTTCCATTACTCCCAGAGTTATGGCACAATCTATCCCTTAGATGTATGCTGGTCTCTGCCGCTGATTCACCCACTGTGTTCTGCTGCCACAAACAGACTGCGATGAGTGATGAGCAATTCATCTGGCATGTCCTTTTATTCTTTCCTACTCAAAGTGTTGAAGTGCAATATGCGATGGGGTGGGTGTGAACAAGAGACATAAGTAAGATGGTGCCATACAGGCAATGAGCAGCAGGAAATAGAGCAGTACAGTGTAGCTCCTAAGAGTACTTTCTAATGCTCCAAATGCTTTCTGGGAAATATTGCACAAATACAACATGAGCGCGAAACTGGTTGCAGAGTCCATTTCACTCGAAGCAAATGCAGGACTACCTTTGATGTAAGAACACAACCAGAGAAGGGACAGGACAAAAAAAAAAAAAAAGGCATGGAATAGCACATTACAGCCGGCCTCTGTCTCTTCTACATCGCTGTTACATCGCGCCATAAAATTGCTTCTTTAACATATTTCTCATTGCCCACAGTAACAGATGCTGACAGGTAATGACGGATGGCTTTTCCACAGAGCTCAGTGTAAACATGAAAAATAAATAAATAATCGCTGACACTACACCATGTCAGCGATTAGATTCTACTGTTTTTTATCACCATAACTGTGAGCGGAACCATTAGCCTTTATTTTCAGCTGCGGCAAAAGGGAAATGTGCACTGGTTGCACGCCAACTTGGCATGTAACCCAGAACATGTGCCAGGAAATTTGGACAGAGATGATCAGAGCCGCAGATCCTGTGTGGTTTTACTCTCCACTGTAATACAATAAATTAAATAATGAAAATAAATACAAGTGTAGGCTGTGTGTGTGTGTGTGTGTTTAGGGGCGAGGGGGGGGCTGTTGTTGGTGGATGATTGATCGAGGGCTGATTCACAAAATGCTAATCTCATATCTCACTGCATGCATAACTAGAAGTGCACTCAGTATCCAAACATCTGCCAAGGCCACTGGTCCAGTTTTGTATGAAATGCAAATACACAAGCCCACTGACTTTATGTGTGGCTGGGTTTCAAAAACTATTAGACCTAGAAAAGCACTCAGAGAGAGCAGACCTCCGCCAAGCAGCTCATTCCCCTGCTAATTGTCATCAAAAGGTTCTAAATTGTTCTTGGTATCTTTATTTATTACATAAATATCAGTCAATAATCAACCGAGATATCGAGGAACAGATTTTGAAGCTCCATTGATTGCAACGTTAACGAGAATTTCAAAGTAACATTCCCAACATTTCCTGACAATTTCATCCAGATCAGACCAGAACATTTTGAGTTATCTTGCTAACAGACAGACGGACGGACAGACAAATGCCGGTGATTACATAAGCCCCACCTCGCCTCGGTGGCGGTAATAATATTCTGTCCGTATCTTTGCCATCAGTGGCTGTTTTGCTCCATCTGAGGAGGGAGGCCTTACCTGAAGCCCGTCTGACTCACAGAACGCAAGAAATAATTTATACAGCATATACTCAATGGGATTTGCATCTCAACATTGCAAATCATCAACCACAAGGTGATGTGTGCATACATTATATACAGACACGCCTGGTGATTAAGACTAAGATTTTGTGCCAGCAAAGGTCTTGAACAGATTGTCTGTGCAAACAATTTTATATGATCAAAGGGACACAAACAGAGGTCTTTGTGTCTGCGTTACATAACGAACAAAGACATCTTTGAAACTAAATCACATCGGGCCTTTTCTTTTTGCCTAAACCTCATCGAACATTCATGTTACCTAAACCTACTTGTTGTTTTGGCTATGTGTCTGGCTAGGGTACAGGGGCGAGAGAGAGAGAGAGACAGACAGACAGACAGACAGACAGAGAGGTTGTTCAGGGAGCAGAGCGAGACAGGTGTTTTCTGTCGCATTGATTACACTGAGACTGAGAGTCTGCCATCTGCAGAGGATAAACTGACGGAGATTAATATCTCGGAAAAGCTGGAGTTTACATTTATTGATTTATGATAAAATTGAGACTGTTGCTAAAACCAATCGTCAGTGCACTGAAGAACCCACATACACAGCAGCTGAGTTTCCTGTTGGCGTTTTCATTACACAGATGCAGCAGAGGATGTCCTTTCTGCACCACGCTCAGCCAGCCTCAGGAACTGCTGATCCAGTTCTACAATGCAGTAATCCAGCCCGTTCTCTGTACATCCATCACTGTCTGGTTTGTATCGACCACCAAAACGGACATGGACAGAATACAACATACTGTCAGGAGTGGAGAAAAAAAAATGAAATAATGATCGGGGCCAACAGAGTAAGGAAAAGGACAGGAAACGTTGCTGATGATCTATCACATCCTGGTCTGACCCTCGTAGGCGGTACGGAGTACTGCACACCAAAACAAGCAGGTACAAAAACAGGTTCCTCCCCATCACTCTGCTGAAACTGAAATCAGTCAGTGTCAAAAGGTCTGCAGCACAAAATCCTTCACTTACTTCCATTCAAGATTTGTACTGTTACAGTTTAAATGCGCCCCTTTCTAATACGTCATCATCCATTGTGACGTTCACGTTCACTGTGCATATACATGAATGACCTTAGTCCTGGAACAATCAATACAAGCAAGTTTCCGCTGCTGATTCACCCACTGAAGAAAGTGAATGAAACAGAATGCAATGAATGTGTAATGCAATGAGCAAGTTTGCTAATGTTTTTACCCTTTTTCTTTTTTCCGAATATACAGAAGCATAATACATGATGGAGGAAACAGGAGACATACGAGGGAAGGTGCAGCAGCAGTAGTAGCTGCACCTTCCCTCTTAAAAGAGCCCTATAATTCTCCAAATGCTCTTGTTTATATATATATATATAGTCATATTTGCAATTTTGAGAGTCACTGTTGACTGGTCTATGCCGTCATTTAGGCATGTATGTATTGTTAATTTAACTGATTAATAAGAGGACAAAATATGATACTACGAAATAGGGTTATTTTTAAAATTGAAAAACAATAAATACTCACATTTCAGGAAAAATCTCAGATGTTTGCTAAAATATATTTATATACCAAAAAGACATACCAGGAAAATATTGTGTTTATCCTAGGAACAATCAAATAAAATATCATTTCAGCACCAGCAGACCCCAGAAGGTTACTTTATGTATCCTTTTACATTCGCTGTATACAAGACAATGAACTAAACCATTTTCTATACTTAGTACAGTGATGACAAAAATAACCAGTTCCATTGGGAATGAATACCATTTTGTAAAATGTTTTTTCCAATGATCTTCCAAGGGGCAGGGAGTCAAAAGTGGTGTAAAGACATAAGACAGGTCCTTGTTGATACTGCGCACTTTCTTTTTGGTTTCTACTATCGGTATAACCACCATGGCGTTTTATCTGAAAATAATCTTCTAAAGCGAGTTGTATTGTGCTGGCATTGAAATTCAATGTCACCATTCAGTTCTGCCGATTTCTTTGCGCACCTTCATCTGTTTTGTCACCTTAACCTACCCGCTGCCACCAGAGCCGAGACGCAGTCCGGCTCAGATCCAGAATAAACAACTGCAATTTGTCAGGTCAATGCCAGAGTCTCATAATCAAAAGCTTCTGTGTTATTGGGAACTTATAATGAGTTCTTGATTGTGCTGCAAACAGAACCACAACGTGAGAATCTCTCTGACGTGACTTTATAAGGGTGAACGGCTTAATTAAATGAAAAATGGATGATCACTGGTTTCAAGATTGTTCATATATACTTGGGCCTACTGTTCATGAAAAAATAATTGGCATCAGCAGGGAGACGGACGGGCGGACAGACAGATGGATGGACAAATAGGATGTTGTGTGACTATGACTGACTGACAACCTGAGAAATACAAAATCTTAGATTGTGTGCATCAGTAGGGCGAGCGACAGACACAACAACCTACCTGAGCTACAGAAGTAGCAGCTTCACAATGCACAGCCGCAATAATCCTCACAAACCCCTGCTGACACCTCGATGGATAATTGAGCACTATTTTCCCTGCGGTTCCTGTCGGCAAACAAATTCAGCAACACAGGAATAAAGCTTTACGTATGAGATACCGTACAAAGGGTTACCGTTACACAAACTTTAGCACCAAACTAGCCCACAG
Source organism: Brachionichthys hirsutus (assembly GCF_040956055.1). Taxonomy (NCBI): domain Eukaryota; kingdom Metazoa; phylum Chordata; class Actinopteri; order Lophiiformes; family Brachionichthyidae; genus Brachionichthys; species Brachionichthys hirsutus. The sequence goes on along the minus strand of NC_090904.1, from coordinate 6,858,939 downwards.
CGTTTCCTGAATCAGCTCCAGCTGCTCATCGTCTCGCATATAAACTCATTAAATGGACGGACAGAATGTTGACACACGGTGAACATCGTCTTTCTCTTGAAAGATAAACATGATGTCCTTTTGTGTTTCTGACCCATCCGTTTCTCTGTTTCGTTTTCTGCCCCTGGAGATTGTGAGGTTTTTTTTAAATTCATATTATGAGACTGTTAGTGGTCGTCAACATCATTCACAAATGTAAATAGAAAAGACCTTATGCAAAATTGTGTGCACTCTTTACTTACACACGTGCACACGCACTTACACACACACACACACAGGTCCACAGCCGTCAGTGAGCAATACGGATGTTGAGCAACTTTACATCAGTATTTCTGGATAGAAGCCGAACTTCTGGACTCGGTTGTCTAGACTCTAGAGGAACTCCCCTTTACAGCTTTCCTCACTGAATCTTCTTGATTTTCTCTCACAGCTGTTTGAGGAGATCACAAAGCTCCTTTAAAGTGTGGCACATTTCCAGTCCACCTTCTCATTCCCAGCTTTGAATGTCACTGATTTCATCTCCCCTGAAGCCGGAGACTCGGTGCGTTTCCACTGATTAGCTTGCTCATATGTCTCAGGTGAGGAGCGGAGGACCAAAGTCTCACATGGTGGCAACAAATTGTCAAACTGGCGTCTCAAAACCCATCTGGCAAGATTGATGCTAGAGATGTGTGGAATCTGCAACACAAGGTGATCCGGCGCGCCGACGCCGTGGCCATTCTGTCACTGGTAACGGCATGGACATGTTTCTATGGCGATAACCAGCCCTGTGGCAATGAACCGCGGCAGCACGTTGTCTTGTGTGTTCATCTTTCAATACTTGCTCGTTGATGTAAAATGCATCACTCCACATGCACCCCCCCCATACACTATAGATCTGCTGTAATCATTCTTGTGTCGACCTGCATGGCAAGAGCTCTAATGGAACATCAATTTATAAACACTCCATTGTATCTTTATTAAATTAGATCAACCAAATGCAAGCTTATAAAGATGCAATGGCGTGCTTGTTGTACAGATGATGATCTTATCGTCTTCAAGTATGTTTTTCCTTACTGATAATTTTCAACTTTATTCAATAATTCATGCACTTCTGGAGAGACTTCATCCACCTTGTTGATTCTTTGTCGTGTTATATGCTCATAAATACCTTGCATCATGTTATGTAACACAGGTACATGTTCAACGGAATCATTCCATCGCATGCTGCATGCATCAAGACACTCGACAAAGACGGCTCGGCAAAATTCAAAAGACATTTCCATTAACTGAAGCCTAAACAATATCTTTGATTTAAGAATTGATTAAGAATCTACAAGAGAGTCCCGGTAGATTTAAATGTACAATGAAATGAAAAAAACTATAAATTGAATTAGGAAGGGTTAAGTGCAGCAAATGAAACAGAAAGCACACTTTATTTCTGCTATCTTTTTATACTTTTGTGTAGGTCTAAAACTGATTTGCAGAAGAACATCTTTTTTTGATTTTTGTGCCATTCTTTGAAATGACTAAGAAAAGGATGCATGGTTTGCTTGCATGACGTTCAAAATGGTGCATTAAATGGAGGTTAAAGGTTACTGGCAGCCACTGGTGCAAGCAGTTTCTTTGAAGTAATTAATGGCAACCTCTAAATGAGCAAATACAATTGACTTCCTATTCCTTTACATGTCAGTGTAGACACCACAGAAATCAAAATCTAATGAAAATTTCAATCAAATCCATTCTGGCATAAAGTTACTCTCTTGCTGCTCTCTGCGTCTGAAGGACACAATTATAATTTAGTGCACTGGGAGATTTCTGTCCTTTGTTCTAACCACCTCTTTAATGGCTTTTTCATGCATGTGGCTGCAAATTGTTCTAGGAGCGATCAGACTGGGGTCGTGAACAAAACCTGCTTTAATGAAGTATTCTACTCAAAATCTCTGCTGGGGTTCAAAAATGACTTTGTATCACAGCAAATATGTCTTCACGTAATTGAAGTGGCTGTAACAGAAGAGGATCTCACCAATCTGAGAGTTGTTAAGTGAATAAAATTAAATTACAGCAAGCTGTGAACTAAAAATTACTGATAAATTCTGCTACAAGGGTACGGCAAAAAAATATTGGCAAGTTATCCTGCATGGTCCATCTGCCGACTCGTGTGCAGTTTATGTACATACTTGGTATTTGCTCTCTGCCTTCATGCATCCCCCTCGTGCAACCGGCTCAACAAAGCACAGCTTGCTGGGTGACAGAAGTAACCCCTTATCAAATGCTATTTACAAATGTGTTATGTTGGAAGCAGCAGTAGCAGCAGAAAGGAGTTAACCCAGTTTCACAGCAGAGCTGGAGAGTGAACATGGCCTCGCCTCCGTCCACGGGAGAAATATGTCCAGTAATTCTATGTGTGATTACGATTCAGATGCCTCGTGTGGAAAAAACAAGAACCACAGAACAAACAATCACTGATACAAATTGTTCGGAACGGCATATTTCAGTCTAAAAATATTGCTTTTATTCCCGGGCGGACAAATGTGACTGAGCTGTCAGCTAGACTACGACAATGAGCAAATGATGATCAATTATTTTATTTTGCTGTTGCTATCGTTTTCAAATTCATTGTTTTACATCTGATGCATTGGTGTTGGCACTTCAACACAGCAGTGCTTTGGGAATAATGTAATGTCGATGTTTGGGGGGATTAATGTGACAATTACATCTACCGAATTTATCTTCATGAGCCTCAGTTTTGACTCTGATGATGATGGGGGGGGGGGGGGGGGGGATGGATACCTTAGGTAATGACACTTTAGATGTTGATGGTGATCTGGATCATCATCACACAAAATGACACGATGACAGAGACAGATCCGGATCCACATAATATAACGGATCCGGTGATCCTGAATGTCGCATGACCAACCAGGGGTCAGTTTTAAGGGGTCATTTGGTTTTAGGTGCTTTACATGACATGGGAGGAGGTTTACATTCTCTCCTGTTTTTCTTGTTACTTATATGTTTCTACACACAGATGCAAGCCTTGTGCTGCTTGCAAAAGTGATGTGCAATAACATATCTCACTAAATTATACATGGAATGCAGTGCGCCTTACTTGGACATCCAATTGGGTTAAATCCTTATATTGCACCTAGAGGTGAAAGAAAAGTCAAAATTATCAGTATCAGCGGAGTCTGTCACTCCATCCACATCACTGCAATTGCTTTCACAAGATATTTCAGTCTGCAGTGCCTCTGAATTTAGTACAACGTTAATACATGTGATATGTTGTTCATATAGCTGGCTTCAGAAAAAACTGTATTTTTTTTTACTGAGCCTTAACTTTTAAACCAGATCTGTTTTATTTTGCAGTGTATCATTTTCACCGAGTCCAAGGACGAATGAAGTCTCAGTGAAAGAAACATCCACGGTGCTTTTTCTTTGCAGTTCAATTCCACAGATGTCATCAAAAAGCAGCACAAAAACACGCACAGCATTTGTCCGATGCTAATGTGATAGAAAGAAAATGAGCTCAGCAATGTATTGGAGCCAACAAAGTGGGATTGATTCCAGATCGCATCTCAGCTACATGAGAAACATGAATGTAAACTTATTGATTATGAGCGCTCAGAAATCCTCAGTGCCTCTGGCGAGATTAAAGCTGCCAGAGTCAGAATCAGCAGTGTCCTTCTCCTCTGCCCTGGCCTTCTCTGACGAGATCGAGCTTATCCAGGGATCTGACTCTGTCAGCTCTTCCCACCGTTGCCTTCACAACATCAACAACCGGTAAGAATAACTTACTGGAAGTCACACCTCCCTCGAGGTGTTTAATTAATCCATAAATTGCTTTTCCAGGACTATTCCCCTGGCTTTAAATTCACAAAGCATAAGCCTAGAAAATAAAATAAAGATATAGCTGTGGTCATGTGTTATACTGCGTGACAACAAGAAGTGAATTCTTATTTATGATTTACAGCTCTAAACTCTATTGGCTTATTGGCAGAATTTATCTTCAGAATGTCGTCGTTTGATGTTTATTCATTAAGTTCAAATTCAGCGCTACAACATGCTATCTATGCAAATATCTAATCACAAGGTGACACTCAGAGCGACAGGAAAACTCAGAGGCAGCCCTCCTTTTCAAGTCCCAATAATAATCTGCACACACTTACATCACTGATTATGTCTGTAGAAGAGGAAGTCCACAGGGGATTCAATCCTGCAATTGCACAGGGGCAGACAAAACATGAAACAAACAAGATTAATAATAGCCGACGGTGCTCATCCCTGGGGCTGAGGCGCTAACAACTCTTGACAAAACAGGGTTTAAAGCCACAGATGGATTGTCTGTAGAAATGAAACGAATTGCATTGGGGGGGTGTAATGAAGAGAGAGAGAGAGAGGACAGCGCACAGGCTTTTCCCTGAGTCCCTTTGAACGAGCCTATGGCAATTAAATCAGCCCGTGACAGCTCCCGTCGACTGAGTCCACCTGGAGACGGTGACCACAGAAATGAATGCACACTAATCAGCCTTTGTTTTATCAGAAGAAAAGGATGTTTTTCATAATCACAAACAACCCTCAAGTGGTTCAATAGAAATACAACCAGGGCTTGGGAGCGTTTCCTAACACGAGTGTCAATGTTTCTGTTTTAAGTGATGGGAAATGTGAGCTGCATCTTTAATGACAATTAAACATTTGTAACATATTCAGCATCAAAGTTTTCAAGCACGTTCATGTTAAGACTCTTGCTTCGGGTTATGGATATGATTACAGATATTATATCATCATTCCAGCAACTGATACTTCTGATCATTTGTGGTTGGTTTATTTCAGTATAACCTGTTGAGATTCTGGAATGTAAACATCATGCAGCATGACATGCAATGCTGATGAGACAAAAAAAAATAATGCAAGTGGACGCAGTTCACAGACACTTATATGAAATATCTGTGACATTCTTTGGTCAAAATAATAAAGAGTTGCTGCAGGACAGTGTCCCTCTTTTCTGTCTCAAACAGCTCTGTCAGAAAAGCCTCTGAAAATGAAAAGAAGTCCCCACCCTACATGACTGTCAAATTCCATAAACATTGTTTAAAAATAAACCGAGATATTGAGGGAAACATTTTGAAGCTCCATTGACTGCAATGTTACAAATAATTTCAGAATCCAGGATCTCTTGTGGATCATCACCAAAATGTAATCAACTGTTCCTGGTAACATTCCCAACATTTCCTGAAAATGTCATCACGATCCGTCCAGAACTGTTTGAGTTATCTTGCTAACAGATGGACAAACAAACCAACTCCAGTGAAAACTTAACTTGCTTGGCGGAGGTAACAAACATGGATATAACATAATAACACTATAATAACATAACGTAGCATGATCCTGCAGATCCCTGTTCTTTATGCAGCAGCAATGACTTTAATGTGCTGCTCAAGCTTCATCAAATGTCTCAGTGTCTATTACTATGGCATTTAGGTTCAGTGAAGTTCACAGTTGCAGGTGATGGCAAATGTTAATTGGACAAGATATGAACTTTGTGTTGTGGGAAACTACTGAGTATACGTCTTTTCAGAACCTCAGCCCCCACACCTTTACAATCAATATCGTTAAAGGGCACATTAGACCCTGAAGCATTTGATCATAGCATCAGACAGAAATCACATTTAAAATAAATGTGGTTTCTTTTTTTTTTTTTTGCATCTGCTGCTTAAAGGAATTTTATCATTGTTAAGCATGTTTAAAGAAAGTATTTCAAGGAGATGAGTCACTGACTCAGATGACTTGATTTGCTCTGGCTGGCCGTTCCAGAGTCTCAGGAATGTTCCATGTCTAGTTTTCAGCTAGGCTCCTGGAACAGATAAAAGACCTGGCCCTCGCCGACCTTCGGGTAAGTGTGTAGGTGTGTATGGCGCTAAAAGGTCACACCTGGGAGAGGGGCCATAAAGGGCTTTGAAAGTAATCAGTACATTTTTAAAATGTATTTATTTTTTAAAGTTTTTGGAAATTCAAACAGGAAGCAGGTGAAACGTCCCTTATTTCCGGTTACATTTCTGGCAACATTCTGTCCAATGGATCTTTGCGCTCGCATTAAAAGGACAAAACAGATTTGTCTGGGGGTATTTCATCATGAATGCAAAACTGACACAGTTCTGATTACAAATTATGAGACAAATATATACCAAAAAAGTAAGGAATACAACGTGACACGCACAAATAACCAGTGTTTTCCATAAATAATGAACCACAGCTTTTTTTGTACAGGAACCCACAGATAATTCTCGTCTTAGTTGTGGAGTGTTTTTGCATATGTCAGCTCAAGGCAGCTTTCAGTGTAAGAGCTTTTAAAAATCCACTCGACACTAGTGCTATCAGGGCCACCCATTCAGAACTTGTATAATGCAATTGTACTTGTTGAATAAAATAGTGATAGGTAGCTGATGTAACTGCTAATGCTGCGCTCATGTCTGTGAAAAACAGGGATCAGAGATAAAGTCCAGAAGCTGTCAGGATACTGCACCCCCCCCAGCAGCCCCCAGGCGGCTGACATCGCTGGAATGATATATACAGGCCAGCTACTACCCGACACATTTAATCATGTGAGAAGGTCCACATTTAGACAGGCACAGTCTATGGGAAATGTGCTCAGTAAAAGGGAAGGTCCTCACAGTTAAAGAAAGAGAATTGGGGGGTTTGTACTCAAACACATTCAGTTTGAGTACAAACAAACCAATGTAACCCTAAAATATACAAGTAATTGTCTGTCCACGGCTGTCTTGAAAGTCATTTTGACAGTAATTTGGAGACTGGAATGAAGATAACTTTTTAAATGAACGATGACTGACTACTTGATTATTTTGTCTTTTCGTGCCTCTTAATTAAGCTATGATGATAATTAGTTTTATCTATGTGAATATGAAATGTGCTTTCTCTGAAATATTGTACATCCTGTCCAGAAAAGTCATCCTTTAGTAAAGTGGGAATGCAAACGTATGGGTTCCTGGATGTCTGGCGTTACGTGCAGCCGGGACAGCTCAGACTGAGGTATGGTGCAGAGCAGAACATCGCAGTACATGGTTTATTATAACTCTGTTACATCTACCGATTGAAATCCAGGTTTCTAACTTTTTTTTTACTAAACATGTGAAAATGAATGCCGTTGACAAGTCGTAAACGGGGTCTCCTCTATGTTCAGACACTTTTGTTCAAACACCCTGTTGTTCAGACAGTACCGGTATATAGTTGGGTAAGGGTTTGCCAATGGCCATGCCAGCCGAATTGTCTGAACTTAAGGGTTTCTGAACAATGTCATTATCCCGTCATAAACTCCTGCAAAGAAAATATTTTTTTTAAATAAAGGCGTTAAATATAAATGCTGTTTTACATGTCGGGCACCACTGAACTGCCAATTACACATTTCAAGGACTTGCATCACTGCATTCTGTGGAATAAAATATATTATTCAGGTTTTGGCTACGTTCCTTGAAAATGCAATTCTTCTCTACTTGAAATTAATTAAAACTTTCATTCTGTTGGACAATGCAAAAGTTACATTGCAGCTTCAATTGATAAAATCCCAAGCTTGGGGACAGAAAGTCGGTGATGATAGGAGAGGAGCCCCAGAGGTTTGCTACCATCTCAGCCTACTAGATCGTGTTACAGCAGAACCCATAATCTATTATCTATTTGTTCATTGGACAGAGCGCAGGGGAAGAATTCTTCATCCAAATGTCTGCTCGCTACACAACTGAATATTTCCCCAGAGGCTAACCTATGGCAAATAGGCTCTGATATTGATTCATCTAGTTCTAACAACAGTGCAGAGTCACCAGTTGGACAATAATATATCAGTTAATGTGACTAACATGGCTGCAGTGTGTGCCTCCTCCTTCTTTTTTTTTTAGCTGATTGGTATTGGCTGTTTCCAATCATGGTATGACACCAAGTCTGTCCGTTTGTTTGGATATCTGTCATTTGTCGACTGTAAAAACCATTAATCTGGTATATACCTGGTTTAAATTAGCCGTATTGCTCACGGCTTTGCCATTAGAGCAACCGACTTTCCTGCTGAAATCAAATGCAGTCCTATGGAGTACTGCTACTCGGATGCCCTTTCCAGTTATTTACTGGACAGCAATGCAGCTTGCATTGTTAACCTGAAGCACACTGACTGCTGAACATGGAATATGATGATGCTGTCACATGTCGGGGCACATTTAGCACTGCTCTCGTTTTTGCACGTTTTAAAAGTGTTCGGCTAAAGTGTTCTCTGGAAGACCCCACATCGTAGATGAAAGATAAACACGCAACGCTGAGTGCAGAAAAATGACAACATGCCACACGGCCTATATGCGACTCACAACAGTTTGACTTTACAACTGCACCGGTCCAACGTTTCTTTATCCATTTTCCATTTGATTTTGTTATCAATTTTTTCCACAGAAAATCGAACAGCAATTTATTTCTTTTCTCACTGTTCTATTGTCAAGAGTAAGGGAAGATATAACCATAGACCAGCTTTGAAGCACCTTCCTTTTTGAACACTTTAGGACTCACAATTTCAAGGAGCGATCAAACCTAGATACTGCTTTAATAATGAAAGTAATCAGCGGGCAGACAGTAAAGCCTGCTCGGGTAACCAATTTCATGTGGGTGACAACCTTTATGCAAACCATGAAATTTATTAATATGCCTTCATTTTCAATTTTTACTTTTGTGTGTGTGTGTGTGTGCGTCTGTGTGGGATGTCATCTCCTAACTTCAGCAAGTTAACAATATATTAGCACACGAGATGAATTCAATGAATGTGATTGACACGACTTTTCAAAGCGAATGTTTGCACTCAATGCTGCGTTATCAATGTTGAGAGCCCGGCCTGCAGCTGTTGTACTACAGCACTGACAGAATTCCGTGATTGAGTCCTCCATTGCTCAAGTGACTGCATAATGTTTCAACTCATTAACATGCAAACATATGGAAAGTGTTTTCGAGTGCTTTTTAACAGAGACACAGCTCATTAGCAAATTCAACACATATGAGATTAGCAGATGAACAGGTTACAGCCAAGGGGATCTGTCTCCTTTCCTAACAACGCATGCTGATACATCACTTCAGGCCTCGTAGTAAATTATTCTGTATATTTGTGCTTTACATTTGAAGGGCATAATACCAATTACAACCAGAGAAGCTGATAATTTAGATTTAAAAGCCCTTTCTCCTTGCATTGTTGTTCAGTTGCAGGAATTATCACACTAAATTGATGAAGCATAACTCGCGTTTGCCACATTTCTTCTTTTCTTTTGTTCTTTTGTTCTTTGCTTGTCTTTCAACTGTGCAGTAATGAAACAACAGAGAGGTATGATTTATGATTCCCCTTTCATTCTAGTCACAGTTGAAGAGAAGGGTTTTCAGTTTCATTTGTTTATCTGTTTCCAGTAAAGGCCAGAAATAGATTTCAATGACATCTGAATACTGAAGTTTTTAATACATTCAAAACTTTATTATTATTTTAGTTTTAGTTTTTTCTTTTTGGTGGACTGTGAGGATCTAGCCTGTCATAATAAAATGTCAAAACTCTATGAGAATTTTTAAAACTGTGGCTGCTTACAGGGCTGCATGGTGGAAGAGTGTGTAGTGATGAGAAGGTACCGTGTTCAAATCCTGTATGTGCAGCATTTGTGTTTCCTCCCATCTCCAAAAACATGGAATTTAGAGAGTGTGAGTTGTTGTCTGTCCTTGCACTGTGCTGGCGACACATTCAGGGTGTTCTCCGCCTCTCACCCGCAGTAAGCCGGGATAGGCTCCACCTGGCGGCGAGCAAAGAGACGATTATGATCATCTCATCTTCAAGAAGGTGTATGAATGAATAGATAAGGTTCTTCAGCCAACAATTATACAGCATCGTTTCTTTATGTTGATTGACTCCAACCTTCCTTCAGTCCTTAACCTCATCCTGCTAGAGCTGAACTCTTTTTTTTTTTTTTATTATTTCATTTATTTGATGAACCCACGTTGATTGATCTGAAGAGAATATGAACAAATAGGAATTGACTGTTATCAAATATTTGATGAATTGTCCAATTCAAAACAGAGTTGGACCATCAAGAAAAGAGTCAACATGAACTCACCTCTTGCGGCACACAACTGTAGATGGTGTGTCTTTATTTGATCATTTCCAAAAGTGAGCCACAGATATTCTTAGTCTTACTTCAGAATTTTGGGTAGTACTTAAACATTCAGATGTGTTTTTGAGAATTGGGCCCAGTTTTATTCATGTACGTGCGTAAGTGAGTTGCATGTCTTCAGCAGGCAACGGAGTGACCTTTCCGCACTACACAGAAAAAAAACCTTGAAGTAAAGTAACTATGATAGTCTGGGGTTTAGGAGAAATCCTCAGCCCCAGAAGAGATGTTGGCAAAGGCAAGACTTGCTTTGGGAAAAGGAGCATCAGAATGCCGAAGGGCTGATGAGTCACTTTGAGGCTGACATGAGAATTCTGCTATGGCTGCAGGGGCTGGAGAATTGTCAACCATGCATTCTTAAACCTGAAAAGCTACTGGAAGGCGACTCCCACTCAATTCATCAATAAGATTAAATGGCAATGAATTAATCGTTTTTATTTTAGTTCATATTTATTCAGGACACACATTTTTAAATTCATGTAGTTTGAGTTTAGCACCTTGCACAGTGCAGAGATGGAACATTTCGAGAGATTGTCATAATTTTTCATGGGAAACACAAAGGTATGTTTCTCAGGTATGAAGATTAGGGACAATGACAATACGCAAAGGATAATAGTCTCTAGTCTCACAGATAATGAAGGACAGATTCTGCCTTAAGTCCAAAATGCTATATGGCAGAAAAGAAGAGTTTCCATATGGCCTTATCGGTCTCTGTATTAGAAATTACTTTTTTTTTATCTTAAGTAGAGTGTCGAAGCCGATGAACTAAATGCAGTGCATAAGGTCTCTTCTAAGCAGAGCAAAGATTACCTTACTCTATTATACAGTAATTTGAAAGTGAGGTAAAGGTTAATGATGAATGGAGGTCCACTGTCTGTGGCCAAAGGTTCCATGCAGGCAGACTGTGGGATTATGTACCAATGTTTAACTCGACACTGAGGAAAGCGTTTCAATGATATGTAAATCAGGCATATATTATCTTCTTATTTTCGGTCATGTATTTTTCTCCCTTCTCAATATTCAATACAAGCAGAAAATCCAAACCTTTGTAGAAGCAATAGGTGACCTAGCTCAAACTTGCATCATGTTAATATGCATTATATGAGCTACTCCAGCTGCACTTGCTCATGTACACAGTCTGAGTAACATCACAATAAAAACATAAATTTGCCCATTGAGCTACACATAACAATATGTATAAGAACCCTGCATGACACAAAAAGAATGCCCCGACAGGACCCTGCTTTACATATGTAAAACATGTATCAACCCCCGAACTGGTGGAATGACTGGATGATATTACGGTAGTTCCCACTGTGAGCTCTGTTGTCATGTGCAAAGAAGAGCCTCACTGGCCCTGCAAGACACAAAGGTTGTTCAGCAATCACGGGAGCAACAGGGATGCCAAGCAGGTTTGCCAGACGTCAATGTTGACAGCAGCTGCCACAAAGATGCCAACAAGCGTTGTCCCCTGCACAGTGCAAAAGAGATCACAACTCACATGTCTGCATGCAAGCTGGCAAAACATGCTGCAGAGTGCATAGGCTGAATTATCTCTGTGATCCACAGAGACAGTCTGTCTGCTAAGACACTTTGGTTTATCAGAAACTCATGGCCTGCACAGCCCAACTATCTACAGATGAGCCACCAGGGCAAAGTGGGGCCAATCTTTGGGGATTCAATATTTCTCAGCACACGGAGCTTGCCCTGGCCTGGCACTTGGCTTCTGATTCTTTCCCCGCCTCCATCCCTCCTTATTTCAGCCACTATCATGCACATCTATGTCTTCTAATTCATGATTTTCTCACTTAGATTGCATTGGCCTGGAACTCAAACATTAACACACATTAGCTCCGTGGCGAGAGAGACCACACACAATGAGGAAAAAATAATGAAGACTCAGCACAGTGATGGATGAATTTTTATGTCCAGATCCACATTTTTTTCTCCCCTCTGATTATGATGATGATGAATATATTTATTAGATAGAATGTTAGAGTACAAGTACAGTCAAACATTAGGGGGGGGGGATTGATCAGGAGAGAGTCGTGATGACTATCTCCATTTCTGCCCCCCCCTCTCTTTTGTGTGAGTGAATTTATGAGTCACTATTTTTTTCAAAGAACATTTAATTTTCACCCATCAATAGAGTAACCATTGGAAACTATTCAAATGTTGAGGATCTTTTTTTTCCTATCTCTGTTTTAGTCTTGATATGTATTCTGTGTGATGTACAGTGAACACAAAAGCGACTTCCACCCATTCATTTCCCCTAACTCGTGTGTTAAATAGTGCAATCAAATGCAGCACTGACCCCTACTGTTAACCCTCTAGTGGTTATAATATATATTTTTTCAGGGTAAGCGGATGCTGCTGCATCCACCATGCAAAGCCTCATTTCACAACAGAATCACACGATGTGGGTGTTATGACAGCCTGGACTCAAAATAGTGAAGCTCAAGCAGGACAGGAGAGAAACATTTTGAACAAAAGGAAACACTAAAAAACCAGCAGAGGTCAGACCCCACTTCCCCACAAAACACAGCGTATGAATAGGACAGATAAATAGCACACAAAAAAGCATCTCACATGCTGTAACATGACAATGGTGAGAGGTTGACTTCAGCAAACCTTGAATTTTCATATTAAGTCCATTTTATGGCACAGATATAATGATACATATATTTAATACAATGTTTGAGAAAGTATAATGGACTTGCACTTTTTCAAAGAGCAATGAACCTGTAAGAATATTCAGATATTTGTATTTTAAAAGCTGCAAAATATCAACGCACTCTAAATAAATTAAACATAAATAAAATAAAAGCCACACAACCAACAACATATACAACAAATAAAATGGGCTCAAGGGCTGTTTTAATTTGAAATGTAATTAAATAATTGGCACAGCAGTATGAAGTGTTATTCATTCCTTAATATGCAGTACACTGCCAACACAACATGCGTGCCATGGATTACTCTTTACTTACACAGCTTTATACCACTTAGGGATAATGCTAGACAATATTAGCTTGGGGCAAAGAAAGCACATTAGGTGAATAAATGTCCCCCTAGTGGATCGGACATTATTATGTGCAGGCATGTGTTCAAGATATTACTTGCTCGAAGAAATGCATCAAGCTCAGTAGTAAATTAAATTGAAGTAACTGTCAGGGGTTATAGAGTAGCATGTGTTAAATGATTTTTTTTTTTATGTGACAATATGAAAATACATTAATGAAAATAAAAGAATGCGGCACGGTTTAATTAACAATATCAATATCTGGTGATGCTGAGGTCATAAATACAAAAACCTGATGTTATAGTGATATGAGGATAAACAATATGATGCTGGGCATTTCAGTAGGTGCTTCCAAACAGTGAATACAAAGTGACAGCTTAGCTTGGCGTGCTCTACAACCTTATCCTGCCAACTAATTACATGTAAAATCGAATTCCTTTGTTTATCAATGTGTCGACGCGTCTTTCATCTGTTCCCTGCAAGTTTACACGGAACCCAATAGAGTACCACAAAACGCTGTGGAAGTTTGGAGCATGGCCCAGACAGCAACGCCTAACATTTTGTTGATGATGGGATAAATCAAGGAAATCTTTTCAAGTAACTTTTATCAAGTATCTTTAAAGTAATTGTATAGATTATTTATCGCTAAAAAGTATTTTTGTTACATTATAGAACACCTCCCTCTGTCCCTGCAGACTGAAGTCTACTTTGATCATACTATCAGAGGCTTGTGTTTGTAGCTTGGCTTGGCCTTGGTGGACGGATGCAGATTGTTGTGCAATTCTATTGAATTTGTTATTTCGATTTTACTACTCACCGGCTCTTACGTATTCTCTCTCAGTCTCTCCTTGTAAGTGAATCGAAAATGTTGGCCTTTGAAATGAAAAAACCCGTGTATTTAATCTATTATATAAAACATAGCCATGGGCTCAGAGATTTTCAAGTGACATTCTGAATCTTATTATGGCAACTCCGTAAAATGGACAAGGAGATGGAGCACAATGTTTAGGGCCGTTTTTGTGCAGGTGACCACACAGCAGGATATGGTTTGTCCAAAGACTTCTATGATTAAATTCTCAAAGCAATGCCACTGATTTCAGGTTACCTAATTAAATTGATGTGATTAGAATAAGTGAGCTATATGAAGTCACAATAATGAATGTGAATAGGGACATTAGATGCAGACACCCAAACTTCTTGGTACTTCTGCATTTGACCCATTTAGATAAACTATCAATGCTTGTAATATTTTCTACTTTTGAACAGAGAAGTGGCATAAATTGTTTTAGGGGAGACCATGGTTGTTATTTTTAATGTTTTATTTTGGAGAATGGAGGCATGTCTGGGCGGTCGGGTGTTGCAGTGGGTAGCGGCTGTCGCCTCACAGCAAGAAGGTTCTGGGCTCGATTCCTTTCTGTGGGGAGTTTGCATGTTCTCCCTGTGTCTGTGGGGGTTCTCTGGCTTCCTCCCTCCACCAAACACATGCAGCTAGTATGATTGTCATCGTGATCACGATTGTGATTGTCTTGTCTGCAGGAAAATGGATGGATGTCGTAACTGAAATTCATTAGACTGCAGCTGCTGCACCTTACGGTAAGGATTTTGTTTAAAACATGCATCATGTTGTTTTCATCTAGATATTTTCGACCTTCATCTCATCACCGTGAATGCTTTAAGTGTTTAATTTAATGGTTTTGGATTTTCAAATAAAAGAAATCATGGTCTTATATTTAACTTTATTGCTTTTTTCATTTTCATAACCCTGAAAAGTGCTGCATTGCGCTCAGGGTGTCATCCAATAAGATGCCATTCATACTATTACAGGGGGAAAACCCTGTGCACAATAGGCACACGATTAATAACTTTCCTGTGCTACATGTTTATGAACAAATCAATTGTGTTATTTATTTTTTCAGAATACTTTGACAAAGCAAAGAAAACAAAACAACACATAGACCATTTTTTGTGCTGAGTTGCAACCTGCAGAAAACTACAATCACAACGTTGTCATGCTGCCATGCCCCCCTCCAGAAACACTCAGAAACACACAAGCTGACATTCATGAAGGGATCAGCTCCATGAAACTAGTTTCACTGAGAAACATGCTGATAAAATCCAGGGAAATATGAAACCATATAGAGAGAACCAAAACAAAAGTGACAGAATGAAACTGTGTTCAATTCTACAGTGTTGGCTGGCTGGTATTAGGGTAATGGTTAGACAGTAATGTGCAGCTGTTGTTTTGTTTTACAAAGGAGGGTCAAGTGATCATTCACTGCTGTCCAGCTGGAATTGAATATAAATTGTTCTTTCGTCACACACTTGCCAGCATCTTGACTGTCCAACAGTGCACTGCGGGCAGTCAATGAGCACAACGCTTTAAAGTATGATGACCTGTTTGCTTGAATCATTGACAAAAGATCAATAACATCAGATGATTAACTGCTTTTTTAAAAGCACCTTTTGCATTCCATTAGTGCAGTAATAAATCTTAAGGCTCCGATTTTGTCTTGTCAATAAAATTAACCAGATTTGACTTTTGCTGGGTTTTACTTTTTTTTCTATTGTCATGTGCAAATTAAAATATTATATTATTACATATTATTATGTTTTACAGTCAACCAGACAAGTTAGCATGAACAAATAATTGTACTTTTGTTGATCATAAATTATAGTAAACCAGTAGATTTTAAATATTTCACTATATAGATTAGTAAACCCATTGATTTAAACAATATAAACAAACATGTACCCTCAAAGGAAAGGTTTGGTATTTTAATATATTAAATTATATTAATACATAATAATAATACTAATGGAAAATAACAAGACCTGTGAATCTCACATTTTCAGTCTCACAGCTTTGTTGTCATTGCATTAATGAAACCTAATTAGAAGGCGCGATCAGCTTTGCCAGTGTCAAGGTTTGGTGGTGCCAAATCTTGTTATGTAGAAGGATTTTTTTTTTAGAACTGTTTGCTGTTGCCATAAAAATGCTCCAGCTCTAGCCACAGCTTTGGACAGTCAGGAAAAAGTCGCTGGGTTGCATGAATTTGGTTGGTTTATTTAGTGAGCAGAAGGTAAAGGAATAGAGAACCCACCAATCATTCATCACATAGTTTTCATTACACAAAAACAACTCATAAAGGTTTTGCAGGGATGTAAAATCACTGAAATAGCAGTGCCATACCAAAGCAGATACATCCATCCATCTTCTTGCAGATGAGAAGCTCGTCTCATCTGCAGCCGCCTTTCTGCTTTGTGGGTCACAGTAGGAGCAGATATATCCTCAGTTTGTTACCTTTGATTCTCCTCAATGTAGACCAATTGAAATAGATAGAACATGTACATACGTTTTAATGGTAATTTGCTCTGCAATCTAAATTGCAAATGTAATTACATAAATTGTACTCTGACCTTTACTATCAAATGTTTGTTAATTGGAACAACAGCACTTACCAACAAAGGTTTATTGTTTACCTCTGGTTATGCATTTGGTTATGTATAAGCAGAGAGACAGAGAGAAGATTAAAGTTAACATGGTCCTATTTGCTACCTTGAGAAACCTTAACTTCAACAGGTGTTGGAAAGGTATTAGTAAAAAACAAACAAACTGATTTTCACATCAAGGCCAAGAGGAATTAGAATCAAAATACTTTGTACTTGTGTTGTACTCTTTGAATTGGGATGCTGGGTATAGTTTGTAAGTACCGGTAAGTAATCTTTATTTATAAAGCACTTTACACAGACAGGAGTCACAAAGTGCTTCACAGGAACCATGAAAGGAACCAAAAAATACAAATACAGTAAAATTCAGCAAAGATTAAAAATGACAGTAAAATACATAAAATCAAAGTACTGTATACTTGTCCTCAAAGGCCTGTGGTTTTGGTTTGGTGACTTAATTCAGCGCTGTTAATTTATCTTAATTTATTTTTTGGAGTTAAGCTTGTGTAACCTGCTGCTGTGCTCTCCTGGTTATCTTCAAACGATAAGAAATCCAACATATTTTCATCATGAGCCTTGTCATCTGATCCAATAAATTCAAAGATCCCTGACTAAGTGTATGTAGTTTGCAGACATACTCATCAACCTCTACTGCTCCAAACTCTTTTCTCAGGCCACACTGTTGTTGAAAATGAAATACACAGTGGGACAATTGTAACAGAGCCCTCTCAGATACCCAAACCAGCAGCATAAATTGTTCAACATAAAATCAACTTGTCTGTCTCAAACCATGCTTGTGATTTATCACCTATTGTTAAGGTGTCCTATTCTTCCAGAGCAGGCAAGTGATTTGGAAACAGCATATTTTGACAAATTATCAGCAGTCTCCCTCATGAAAGAGATTTTACCGACTATGGCTTGTGCCTCAGGCAAATTGTATTCAATCACTTTTCATCAGATGGTTTCAGATCACTTTCCAGTGCAAGTTCTCTCTTCAAGGGTATTTGATTGGATCACAGTCAGTTGAAATCCAATTTGTGTGGAACATGATTTTTTATTTCTTTATTTTGGAAAATGATCAAACCAAGGCTGTAATTTTTTTTTAATGTATTTATTGAGGTGTTGAATTGATGGATGATAAACATTAGCAAGTTTTTTGGGGCAAGCTTAATTTAATTGATGGTTCGAAAAAAATAATAATTAAGTGAGTTAAATCTTATTTGTTACACCTATGAGCTACACTGAGCAAGTGATATGGGCTGTTTTCATTCCCAGCATAAACAAAACAGGGCATTGAAGCAAGCCGTATCTCTTACGGGACTTGAACAGAGACACACCTACGGGAGACGTCTTACATTCCGTTGGACAGGATAATACTACGTAACCTTCTGTAGGACATGCTTACAATCAAGTTCTCAGCACACTGCTAAATAAGACAGGAAGTAGTGAAGTCCAAGTGTCAGCAATAATCTTAAACATGATTATGCAAAACAATACTGAACAATTTCCTCTAAACTTTGCAGTAGGGTGAAGCACAGCCCTGGAAAATGTGTATGTGTGTTTGTGTGTGTGGGTGTGTGTATATATGCATCTCTATGCATATGCATTTGTGTATACATGTGTATACCTTTGGCTCCCTTTGCTGTAAGTGGAGTATACTACCAAGCATGATTGCAACCTTTTCACATTGAACATATAGTCTTTGTGAACTTCAAGCAGTTTTAGGCAAAGTTTTTTATATATGGTTGTCGCATATTTAAGAGAACTTCTTCTGGTTACAATTCAATGTCCACATCAGAATTGTAGATACAACACCTTCAAATGCTAATTGAGGTTTTTAGTAAAATGTCATCTATTCTAATTGTTAAAGAGGAGAGTGTCATCAAGTTATAAGAAATATTTTTTAAGTAATGTTAAGCATTATGAAGAGAAACACAGACTGGACCACTACAAACAGGTTTACAGTAGAGGTCAGTTGGTATATGATGAATTCTGAAATGAAATGTGTCCCACTATTTAACTGCAAGGGTTACTCTCCGAAAGCATGTCAGCCTCTTTCCACCCAAATAAATATTCTGATATTCCGAAAGCATTGCCTGCATTACAAAAAAAAGAAACATCTTACCACATGCCACTTAACAGAATATCAAAACTAATATTGTCGAAACTAATTGATGTGTTTTGACTGATTCAAATGAATAGATTATTTTCAAAATAATGACTGAATAATTAGTCATGATTAAGTATGCAAACAAGCACCGATTTATGAACTGATTTCTCCACGCCGCCTTCGTCAGCACTCGCTGCATGCTTGGCTTTGTTTTAATGAAAATGTCTGTCCCAATCAGTGTCAAGGCATTACTTGAAATAAATAAATAAAAACTCATTTATGGAGCTTTTAGTGTGCAGCGCTGTGGTGATGTGATTTCTATCTTAAAGGAATCCACCAGAGTGGGTATGTTGATACAGCGGTTATTAGAGGTTATTACAAGCGTCATCTCCATCGTCATCATGCGTCTTTTCTTGTCACTACCATCCTTACCACTCGCTTTCTTTGGACCCATCATGCTCGTGTCTCAAAGCAAAAATATTGCTCGCAGGTTTCCTCGTGTCTCGGAACACTTGTATGTCAAAGCAAAGAGGTATTACTGTACTTTTACTCCTTTCGACTGATCACTGTTGCTCTGTTGTGTGATATGATCAGCGAAGGATGAGACATGATCACCAACCCAGCTCACTGGGGAAGAATTTACATCTTTGTTACCACACATATATGTGCCCACGCACACACACACACACACACACACAATGAACAGTGATATATACTTGGCACAGGTATGAGCAAAAATCACTGCAGTCAAATGTGTGATTGGACCGATTTCTATTGGTGTCTTTTGTTCTACAGCCATAAATAACTGAAGCCACCTTCTGTTTGAAGTCAGCTCCATGTGAAATACATTAATAAGCTGTAAGCTATACTTTTGGATCTGGCCTCCCTCAGTAGCTAATTAAAAAGAGATATTTTTGATCTCATAACAGCGCTGCTGCCTGGGTAAACAAAACAAATGACAATGACACAGATTTTTCTTTTTTCTTTTCATGAAAAGATGCAACTTGAATTCATACTTATATTTAACTGTTTTGTTTAGTAGCTTCTTTAGGTGTGATGTTTATTAGAACATTAGATCTGACATCCTATGAGCTTCGTAGTGATTGTGATAGTGAAGAAAAAGTTTTCTATTGTTCCTGACAAGTCCAGAGATGAGAAAGAAAGCATTTGCTGTCAACATTTTGAAAGTGAAAAGGAAAGCTGCAGCACTGTATGTTTTTTATTCAGACCAAAGCAACTGCCAATCACTGAATTCAATGTCCTGTTTTTCTTGATTGAAAAATACAAAACCAATGATGAAAGTAGTGCTTTAGAAGTAGAGGGCTATCGGGACAACTGTAATAAGAAGGATGCCAAAATGAATTTTAAAATAATGATTTAAGTCTGTCAAAATGTCATTGTCTTATTATACATTTTGACGGTATTTATGAATAACAAAAGCGCTGTTGCCTTACAGAAAGAAGGTCACAGGTTCGAATCCGACTTGCGGCCTCTCTGTGAGGAGTCTTCATGTTCTCCCCGTGTCTGCATGATGATGATGATGAATATATTTATTAGATAGAATGTTAGAGTACAAGTACAGTCAAACAGTAGTATGTATTACAGTACAAGTTCAGTCAAACATCCTGTCTAAGAGGAGCATTTCAAAAAAGCCCTTGCGGCCTTGTTTCCGTTGAAAGGCCTTACTCCATAGACGCATGGGTTCTCTCTGGGTTCTCCGGCTTTCTCCCACAACCAAAAACATGCAACTTAGCTAAATTGCCCATAGGTCTGAGTGTGTGTGTGACCCTGCGATGAACTGGTGGCTTGTCCAGTGTGTACTCCGCCTCTCCCCCGTTGATAGGCTCCAGCAACTACCGTGACCCGCAAAGCGGAAAAGCGGAAGAAGATGATTGAGTGAATGTATTTCCCAGTCTTACTGCTTTACAAATAATAATTTATAAAATAGAAGGTCTATGCTGAAAAATCTCTGGGAAGTAAAATGAGACCCAAGACTCACAGGTAACTGTGGCAACTCGAATGACCTCAGTGAATATATCAAAGGAAAATTCATTAACATTTATTTTTCAGTGTGCCTTTGAAAAGCAGTGGTGAGTCTGAAGTCTAAAGCTGCTCATCTGTCTTGTTTTCCCCTGTTATTTCCTTTTCAAAAAGCTTCATGTCAGTCAGTCTCTCTGCAATATGTCTTAGAGATATTAAAATTATATCGAGCTGTCATGGATAGCTGGATTGCTCTTCACTTAGGAGGTGTTTGGAGTGTTGGTAGCAAACTTTATAATGGCTTCATGGGAGGTATAAAGGGATTTATTCTTGTCTAGAAAATTTGCCTATAATGCATTGTTGAAGAAAGTGAAAAAGTAATCCAGAATCTGATTCTGAGTTGGATCTGCCTTAAACTTTAAGAAACTTTTTCTGTACCCAAGGTTTAACCCTGTACAACATTTTATCAAAAATCCATTTGCTAATTTTATTGAAATACTATTTTTTTTTATTAATCATCATCTGCTTACACGCACAATGAAATTGCATTTTCACCCTAGAACAAAGGGCCCCTTGAAACAACCACACACTAATACGTGTATCAAAGGGCCCTAGCACACGGAGAGGGAGTAGGGTGAAGGCGCCGCCGTGATCTTCTCCGCTTCCCAGCCCAGGGCCCAACCCACTGAGCCACTGTCCGCCCGTCCCAACTGTCGAGAAAAGAGAAAAATCACAGAATTTTGATTGAAACAGGGGTGAAGAGTAAATAAACAGAAAGTGCATCTACACACGTGCGCTACGTAACTAATAAATTATGTTGTGTTATTATATAATACACTATATTATGAATCAGGCTAAAGTAAATGCCCAACCTTTTCCAGCTGCAACATCAAATGAAAAGTGATTTTGATACATTGCATCAATAGCTGTAGCAAAATTGTTATTCTTCGTTATTGTTTATTATCATTGTAAATTCAAGACTTACATTTTTTCTGACAAACTGATCCCTTACCCTTATTAATCATAAAAGTGCAAACAATTTGTGTCAGATAGCCAAAAACAATCTCCAATCAACATTTCTGTTTTGTTTAACTTATAATTATTTTTTAGAACCAATCTGAGGAGCTATTTCATTTTAAAAGATCTATAATCAAGCAATGAAAACATGGAAACAGAGAAACCTCTTGCTACAATGAGACAGTGATGATAATTATTCTGGGTTTTTAAAACCCTTGTGGTCCTCATTTTTGTGCTCATTTTCACCTCACCTTTTCAGAGAGAGCTGCAATTATCGCTTCATATAAAAAGACATGCACCAGTAATCCAGTTCCACCACCTCCGTGGCCTTTTATATATCAGGGCTTATTTATTTGTTCTGACAGCTGTCTAAATCGCCTAAGTCAACTTGCAGTGCCGATAGAAAAGAACAATAGCCACACACAAAAAAGTGTTTCATAATTAGCATTTGCATTATTAGCATACCTTTTCGAATCATAATTAAAAATGCTTGCTATTAAAGTAGGCATACAATTTAACTGTGACAGAATTACTTACTGAATATTGTTGCTTCGGTGCCCAATCTGTCAGAAACTGTTAAAAGTAAGTTGCAACCACTTTTTCTTTGACATCAACAAACAAACCACTGTTATTTCACACAGAGACTTTCAAGGACATAGAATAGAAAGCCTTTATTGTCATTGCATAGTGGTTACACAACGAGATTAGGAATTGCATCTTCACAGATCACAAAACATCATTTATTACTTACTGGTACCACATTATTTTTTGTTACATTTGTTATACATATTTAAAGTTATTGATTATTATTCACCTCTAAGCCTGATTGGTTCCCCTGTATTACCTTTATGTTCTTGATTGTTTTTGTGGGATGGAAGTATCTCCTTTCTGCTCCAAATTTCTGACATAGATTAGGGTTGCAGCTCTTACTGTTTCCGTAGAATACCGTACTATAAACTTTAATGGTAAACATAAGTGCATTTGATTATAATGAATTTGACCAACGGTGAAGAGAGAAGGTCAGATGCACTTCTCCGTTACTCCACAAATGCCTGCCAGATAGCAATGGGCTTTTCACACATACGTGGTAGAGAAAATGGAGGCAATGTCAATATCAATCAATATCTGCATTCAACAAATAACAACAAATAATGTCAGTTTTACTGTAATGGTTTCTGTGGCATTATAATACCACAAAAGGCTTGTAAAGCAGATACAGCAATGCCAAGTCATTGCAATAACATGACTCCCACTGCAGCCTATTATACAATGATAGTGATATGGAACAGATTGATAGATGAATGATGCATCAACTCTGAACGTTCCGCAGTGGAGTCTAACATTTCTTCAACCATTTTAGTCTCTATGGATTACAGCATCATGTGCAACATGTAATTAGTTCTGAGTAAAATTTAATCTTGTTGAATCTTGTGCTCATATGGATTTGAAATAACATTTGTAATGCCTTCTGGTTGTTTGAGTTTGCAGTGTAATGAAGCATATGCCAAAACCTTTTCAACATTTAATCAGCAAAGGCAGCAGCCATCACAGACATCAGCAGTTGTTGTTTTTTGTTGATTGAATTCCATTTCACGTAATGTTATTTTGACCAGCAGAAATTCAGTTATAGCTACAACCCATTTTTCACTAATGTCTGATATAAAAATTGTATTACTTTCGGGTGGAAATGATGATGATCTACCATATACTATGTCTCATTTACTCCCACTGTACTCAATGTGCACAAATTCAGTTTAGAGTTATCTACCAGTGGACTGAAAATGCACAGCTCATCAATGCAATTTCAGATATTTGAAATTCAATACTACCACTGACATATTGGCTTCTACCTAGAATGTAGCAAATGTTGATCTAAAAAAACGATGCAAGTCAGGGGCCTTCAGAATATTTTCTGCATAAGACGTATGAAAAGCCTAAAGAAAATCAATAATTCTTTACAGTTCCAGATCAGTCTGCCACTGCCAGAACAACCACTTATGGGAGAGCCAACCCCCAGGGTGGTTTACTCACTGCCTCAGGCTCCAAGATTCCAAGGCCAGGCCAGACTGTAAAAAGAAGCAGCATGGTGTCAGAAAGTGTACTTCCCATCTCAAATATGGTAAATGTATGAATACCATAATAGCACATCCCTCTGAATGATTTGGGCTATTATGTTATAAATTACTGATTACAAGATCAAATGTTTTTTTCTTTTGTTGCTGTGCCCTTCAGGGATCCAAAGGAGAGAAACAAGAAGATGCTGCAAAGAGTCAGAGCAGTGCAAGCCTGAGTAAGAATTTATTATATGAAAAACCTTCCCACATTCATCTTGGCGGTAAATTTGAATAAAATACGTAATTTTTGCATTGAAAACCCCATTTAAGGATTAAAAAATGGAATAGTTAGGTCAAAATATGAAGCGCAAAACGAAGAATCAATGGACTTGTTCAAATTTGATTCAAGACTTCAACAAAACTTTTGATTAAATAATACCTTGACCTGGATCACTGAGAACCTACACAGACATGTTAGATGAAAATAGAAATGCTTTGATGAGGTCAAAGTGCACTCCTCCAGAGACCAGACAACAACCTTTGAACCAAAGAACACGGCAGATAATGGCAGGTGAGGTTCACATCTGCTGGGCACAGACAGGGAAGTAAAACACCAGAAAGATGTGCATTCTCAGACATTGCGAACAATGGGGTGATGGGACTCAGGAGAATAACCTGTACGATGGAAGACATTGATGTCTACTTAACATTACAGTCTTATATCACCGAAAAGATCCTTTATAATTTACCTTAAGCACCTGTTCTTTCTCTTACTTTGTAAATGAGACTATTTCAAAATGCCAAAATAATTTATTGATTCATCCTCATTCTATGCTGCATATACCATTGCTTTTCTTCCCCATTTAAAATTTTACATAAGCCCCGTCAAAGGCCATTTGCAGGATTTTTGCCGGAGTGCCCCCGACTCATCAACATTGGTGTGCGTGCTTTGAAAGCTCATTTATGGATATTTCTGTACAGCAATAAGCTCCTTTTCTGCAGCCCTGCCCACAGACAGAAAGTAGTCAGTTCATTAATGGTAATGTGGCACATTAAATAAAAGTCACAGGGACATCTCCCGGGCCCAGGGTTTGCCACACAGTGGGCAATTAGAGAAAGTGATTATACTGTCAAGAGGTTCAAATCTGCTCACTCATTCAAATAGAGGTTCCTCTGTCTTTGAGCTCAGGGGTTTAGGGATTCACTGTTTCTGGCTTGCACACAGTAGTAGATGAAACTGAAAAATGGTACGTTCAGGAACAGAATGTCAGGTATTTAACACTACTCTTAAAAAGTATATTTCTACTCAAAACAAAAACTATAAAAGAGTTCTTGGAAAATAGGCTTTTAATCCAGTATTTAGGTCAGCTTTTTAAGAATGTTTGTACATAGCCGTCAAGCTTGAATGACAATTTGCAGTAAACTGTTTGTCTGTTAATTATGTTGTTTATATTGCTACATTCTCATTAAGGTATTAGCATAGCAGAGCTATTAACAAAAGCAACAAAAATGTCAGCGCAGGATAAATGAAGGATCATGTTTGGCAAGCAGTGGAATTCATTATAATTTTGTATTATTATATTGTGATTAATTTCTTATGTGCATATAATCAAAGGAACTTGAGTGACATTAGGCACATGATGAAAGAAATATTAAAAATATTTATTACTCATTGAAATTAAATTTACATCATTCTCTCCTCAGTCTTTGTGGTTAATTCCACCGTGTGCATTCTGAATGACTTTGTCATGCTGTAGATAATTTGTCCACACAGAACCCCAAATTCTTCATTTCATCAATATTCATGTGAGACGACGGATGTGTCAAGAGATAACTGACTACTTTGGTAAACACTGTCTTGTTTTTCATTTGTTCTATAATCTTCTCTTTTAGGTGACCGTAGCAACAGTCCCAGTCAAATAGATTCAGGGGCTTCTCTCACAAATGCTGAGTCACTCGCCTGCTTGACCCGGCCAGACCTGTCTTGGGACCTGCAGGAGAATGACGAATATCCGGACCTCAGCTCGCTCTGGAAGATGGTGCATTCGCTTTCTTGTCCCAGACATAGCCACTCAAAAGATGGCAAATCCTGAGTGACCAACATTGGATGGAGATGGGAAATGATCCGGTTCAGAGTCAAGGTATGAGGCGACACGAAGCCCCGCTAGAGGATGATTTCATTGGCAGTGAGAGTAATGAGGTATGTCTTAGAAATAAGCTCACTGCATTTTAAATGCACATTCCTTCTGAAATGTATTTCTCAGTGTGTTGCTCTGTCATTTCTGGAAACAATCAAGAATAAATTTATTGAAAAGCTACACTACATTTGAAAAATATGAATCACATCTTTCATGGATGTATTCTGAATCTGATATATTATCAAATGCTATTAATATGAAAAAATTCAGTGCTCAGATCTTTATCTTTAATGCTTACATTTTCTCAAGTGTCTCAGTATCCATACAATATGTTTTCTATTTTGAGGTCTAGTATTTGTTAATATCAAAAACTGTATACTTATGGTTAACAGAACATTGTCATTCTTTATCATCTTATAATTTATTAATAGCTCTAAGATTTATGCTGAACTAGTATAAACTAAAGTATAAATATAATTATATGTTCAAATAAACTGATTATTTTTCCTTACGTAAAACTTTATAATGCATCAGAGTATTCAGACTTAAGAATCTCATTTTGTTAACAGCTGATTAGCTCAACTTTGATATTTTTTGGCTTTCATTTTTTTGGCATGTTCTATAAATAATGCTAACGGTGGCGCAGTGGTTGAGAGGGTCGTCCTATGATCGAGAGGTTGGCGGTTCGATTCCCGACTCAGGCACATGTGTGCGCTGTCGTTGTGCCCTTAGGCAATACACTTCACCCACATTGCCCCCGGGCGCCTGCGCACGTGGCGACCAGCAGCAGACTACAGCTAGAAAGTGTAGCTGCTGTAAACCAAATTGCCCTCCGAGGGACAAATCAATAAAAAGTATTTAGTATTTAAAAAAAGGAAAAATGTTCCATAATACACAAAAAGCTAAATAAAAGAATGTTTCAAGATCAACTATGATAGTGCTGTGCAAGATAAAATTATTTCCGCCAAATGTCAGGTTATATTAATAGAAATTTGTACCTAGAAAGATTTATGTGTGCACACAAATGTGAACGCTAAGACAACAAACCAGGCATTTGGTTAACATCTATCCATTTCAAATTTTAACATAGCAGTTTTTCTTTGAATTGGGTATTTTTATTTTTACTAGTCACTTATGCAGAAAACACACAACCCTTTAAATTTTCTTCCCAAGCACGTTCTACCGTCTGAAGTCCAAATTCCAAATTACCACACGAAATGTCGGACGACAGGAGTTTCATATAACGACGAAATTGTATAGCGATGGGTTCTTCGGCAGGTAACTCCATTGGTAAGTGAGGACCAGCTGTATTCTCAATCTGCGGATCACTGCTCTGTTTAACAGTAAACTGCTGCTGTGGGTGTTGGATCCTTGGTAGCAGCACTGATGATGACTTCTGGCAGCAAGTCTTTATTTTCACATAAATTCCATCTTTTCAGTCTCTTTCAAATGTTCGCATTCTCCCGGCAGCAGACTCTCACTGTGTGTAGCTGCCTCCCTCGGGTCCGGCACACTACTGCAGATAAGGGGGAGAGAGCAATCAGTGTGACACAAAACAGCTGTGATAATTAACTCTCTGTCCCTGACCCTGCTTCCGTGAACTCTTTCTCCTAACATTGAGCCCGAGCAGAATCCCACCACAGCGCTGCAATTTTCTCCAGAGATTTGTGAAAGTCATCTATAAAGAGAAATAGGCTTTTAACTAGTGTCACATAACACCTGATTTCCAGTCGGCACATAATATTTTAGTGACACTGGAAGAAGCTTGTGCTGTTTGTAGGTCATGCTTTGAAGTAGTGGAAAAACTTTGCAAATTCTGAAAGTTAGTAGGCTTCAGTGTCTTTCTTAAATTAAGCTCACAGTAAATTATATATAACTAGCAACTGCTGCAACAGTAAAACGAGGATCTCAGATACATCAGATAAATAATTTGAGCAAGCAGCAAACCGCATGCTACATAAGGAAAATGTTGAATTGTTCACTTTCCAAAAAAAAGGTTGTCCAAATCCACAACGTCCACAGGAGATGGGTAACAACAGATAGACCTACAGATAGACAGTATAAAAAGCAAGACAGGCAATGCAGATTACGGCATGTTTCTGTACTAACACTCAAGATTTAACTGCTGTAGGCTTTCGCTTTGTAACTATAGTGATGAATGAGAGTATGGCCATTAGCTCTCTGACTCAAGTTGGATTGATTTGATTTGAATGCAATTACTGCAGGTTGCTTGTTTCTCAACTTGGAGCTATACTGTATTGTCTTTCAGAGCGTTGCATCATTTTCATGCAATTCTTTTGAGCTGACATTTGTTCTTAAGCATTGAGAAATATTAAAGGGAAAACAAAGCTATGAACTTTCAGTGCCTGATACAGTAGACCAAGGTAACATGTATTATTTTTTCAAGGAAATGCAGTTATTTAAATTGAATAACACCTATAATAATGGATGTTGCAGCATTATCTCAAACTTTTTTATTCATAGCATCTGACTATATGCCCTCGACACACAGGCTGGAACACACACTCTATACATTCACACACTTCCACGTGGTCAGAGCTCCTCTCCCATACAAGGCTTTTCAATAATACATATTGTCCATTGTTTATTCACTTTCTCTTACGAATATGATAACCCAGAGTAAGAGAAGAGAAAAGCAATAACATATGAAGCAGATGAGCAAAGCGCCTCAAGGGGCTTATGATAACCTTTAACCCAAAACAAAGCTCAGAGATGAAAGAAAAACATGAGCAGCAGCAGGGAGATGAAGAGAGTTAGAAAGAATTGCAGTTTAGAGGGAAGCTTCAAGCCTTTTCATTCACGAGCGACAATGTCTATACCTGGAATTCAAGAATTGAAGGTTTTTTGGCAATCTGATTGATTGATAATTGATTAAGGCTAATGTAAACATTTTCAAGATACCGTGTGATGCCAAATTCATTGTAAAACTATTAAATGTAGTTATCAATGAATTATGGTACAGAACAGCAACATTAAGGGAGTACTTCGCCTAAAATCTTTGTTTTGAATGTGTAGCTTTTACCCTTTTAAGGCTTTAGTGGTGACAACGTTTGTACAGCTGCGTTTATCTTAGATTTGAATATATTCCAACTGTGTCCCAGATTTAGCGCAACAGAAAGCATATCAAAAAAGACCACAGAAATATCCTCTGTCCACACATACACAGCTTGCATCAAAACAAGTATTTTCTCCAGTCTGAATAAATGTCCAGCTAGCCTGTGTGTATCTCCAACAGTTACATTAGTGAGGGTTTCTTATGAAAATGGTCATTCGGTTTATCTACATTTTCAGTGGCTAACCTGAAGCCTTCATTTGTTCAGTTTGGGTCTTTTTTTGTCACAGTGAAAATGGGTCACAATTTGAATCCATTGTTGCTGCAGTGAATCTAGTTGCTTCCCTCAGTAAGGAGTAAGTTAAGAAGTTGTAAATCACATATTTTCAAGTCTGCAGGTATGCTGGATATTCAGAATATTTATTCAGTGACGAGGTAGAAGAAAGTACTGTATCAGTTACATAACAGGATTAATATGTATAATACAAATTTGGAACAACATCATCGACTGTTACTTTAAATCTGAAGGTGGGAAAGAGTTTCAGACACAAAGATGTTTGTCATTCACATTTTTAAACGTGAAGTTAATTTAAAGCTTAGCTGCCAACAGCTGGTTAATGCCAATGACTGTGTGCCGTATACTTTTTTCAATTGTTATATAATTACTGAGGAAAATAGTTTTATGACCTAGTGAAGAAATGCAAGCCTGAGACTACAAACCTTAAGTTTCTGTTATTTTAATCAAATGACTGTGTGGAATGAAACAGTGATTCTCAAAATCCTAAACTCAAGCAGAATTAACTATGGAGCTTAGCTTCGTGGGGCTCATGTTTTCAGTTTTGGCCTGCAAATGTACTTTGTAGTTTGAGTCTTAGCTACTTCATGACTCCCTGTAGGCAACTGTCTCCACCAAAAGAACATGCTTTGATATGTCCACTGAACATTATTTCCACCAAACATCAGACAGATGTTATTGAGAAAAGAGTTAAACGTCTGCAATAGCAGGCTCGGCCAAAAAAAATCAAGCTAAATCATCACCTTGAGTTGATGGAGCTCACAAAAGATTACAAAGAGATTGAATGTTTTCTGTTTTTATTTCCTCAACACTGATTAATGTAGCCTGGTTAAATAAACATTAGTCTAATTAAATTCCATTGGAAAGTGTTGCAGTGACTCTTATTGCATTCCAAAGTCTTCAGTAAGTTGGCATAGCTTATTTTTTAATTTACAGTCACAATAATATGAATTATTCAGTTGGGATGTCAACTGTGGTTTTGGAGGCCTTGGCAAAGTTGCAGCTTTTTAAAAGCTCTGATGGGTTCTCTGTTGAGCCGGTCTCTCTTTGCCAACAAGAATATGATGAGTGGTGATTAGGGTGGCTCTGGGGGAATGTGAAAAGGGTTTTAATGCCATGTTGATCTTTGTCCGGCTATGGTCTGTCACAAATTGAGGTTGGCTGCTTCTCCAGTAGATGATCAATGGTCAGTGTGATAGATTGCAAAGCCTGAAGCCTCATCTGTCATTTGGCTTTTACTTTCTGCATTTACGCAAGTTACTGCTGAGACATATCCCAGCATCCTTCACCAGTGCACGTCTTGATTGTCGGTTTGTGCCAACTCCAGCAGGCAGTGAAGGTTTTGACAGTAAGGTTGTCACAGAAATATGACGTGGAACTTGTTTTCCTCCTTGGAGCCATGGCTCACTGAATGTCATTGATTACGGTTTCTTGCATTGTCTCACAAATCAAGTCAAAGCTTTACATAGATCATCTGTTAAACAACATATCATATCAAGATTGAAAACAATGAAGTATGTGCAGCACTTTCCTGTCTCGTACAACTCGTTTTTTTTTTTAAGAATCACAATATTGTGTTGGTTGCACATAACATTTTGTTAAGTTTGTGGAATGAGTGGAATATGATGTACAGTGTGTGAGGCATGGTCATCATGATTGCATTCAAATAAGTAGTTGCTGTGTCATGGATTATTTCAAAGGAAGAAGATGACCTTGTTGATGAGGAGCTAAAAAGGCAACAGGAGGAAGATAAATGCGAAGCCTCTGGCATCAGTGATGAACCCTCTACCTGGACCCATACCCCTATGGTCTGTACTATTATGCTATTCTGTATCTTTCTTAGTTGATTCTTCGCTAACAAGCAGTATTCATGTGCACCTCATCTATTATTTACACTCATCATTTTTACCCGAGTTTATCCTCACTGTTTAATTTCCATTTCAAGACCCCAATTTATGCCCCTGTGACATGCTAATATCCCTCTTTCTACTGTGTGTTTTCTGCATTACAAAAGATTATGGAGATAGACACACATTAATTGGTCTCTTACAGCTTTAAAAAGTACTCTGGCATAATATCAGGCATTTCTCTTGTGACTAAAATATTATTTAGGTCATTTGAATGTATCCGCACATGTCTTTAGAATTCAAAGATTGTATACGCTCATCTACTGAAGGCCATTAGATCTATGAGCATTAGCGTCACACCCATGAAGGGAGTGCAATGCCCTGTCTAACCTGACTGTCCACTGTGGGATTCTCATTGATTGCAGCAATTACAGATGTATATGTTGTAGCCCCGTTACAACTTCCTGCACAAGAACATTTCCATTATTATGATGGTATTCAAGGAGAATTCAGTGAATATTGGTATTACCACAGGGGTCATCAATTCATTTTTGAGGACACAGCAATACGGCAACAACAAAAACATGTATCTGTAGAACTTCCTCAGGGACAGGATGAGATTTACATCTGACTTCAGCAAACCCTCAGAGGATGTTGACAGTATCAACTGCAGTGCTTTATAATTCAACATACATACTGCAACAGCACCCCCATCAGCATAATAAGAAAACATTGTCCAACAATAAGAGAGGACGCATAAGAGTGTTACTAGTATAGTTTTGGTGGCATTCTAACTGTTACATTAGACCTTTTCTCCATATACTCATTTTTCAGGTTGAGGTTTCATTTTTGGTGTCTGGTCCCTCGGTCCGGGGCTCCAGTGGCCAACATCTGGTCAATCTGAAGTGGAAAAGTAAAAAACAGTACAGAAAATTGTCACAAACTCCCCACAGAAACAACATACTAATTAATACAAGTTATTTTCTCTTGTTATTGCTGAATACTCTGGTGGTAAATTAAACCTGTAAAATCCATCCTGCTCAATGCTAGCACTCTAGCATGCAGTGTGTTTGGGTCTCTGTCTTATAAATAATAATTATAATATAAATTATAAATAATTAATGGTTTGCTGTCCTTTAAACCAGGGCTCCCCAAACACTGGGCCGTGAGACATTTGTTGCCGGGTCGCACAGAAAGAATAAATAATTTATATAATTTCCGTTGTATTGGTTATTAGATTCTGACAGGTGTTTTATTTTGAAAACACTGGAACAAAAAAATCAACACCTGCATCTGAGGGTTGACTGCCTGATGCGCTGGCGACGCTTCCGGGGTGTACCCCGCATCTCACCAGTATGTGACCCGCAAAGTGGAACAGCGGCTGTAGATGATCATGGTGCAATAAACCTTCTCATTTTTTATGAATAATCACTAATTAGAGTTGTGTAAGTGATTAAATACAACCACTGAATGTTTTTCAGATTTATTAAAGAAACTCACAATGATGATTGGCACCTTAAAAATGACATAATTACATGACTGATATAGCCTTCCGTTTACAGAGATGAGATTGTTATTCTGCTGTCAGAAATTCTGCCAATCAGTGTTTCTGCTAGTGTCTTTTTCCAAAAGCAATATTGTGAATGTTTTATGCAGAGCATGATTGGCAGCGATTAGTGCAGGTTTATTACAGAAATAATAATCTGATATTCCTCCTGTGTGAGTTTTTTTTTTTTTTTACTTTAAGTTATATGAAATTATTGGGATCATTTTCCCCGAGCAGCAACATAGTCAATGCTCTGTAGAAGTGTTTATATAGTGAAATAGCTCTTCACATAAATCAATGCGTGCCTTTTATTCCCCCAGAAACATTCATGCCTTTGTGTGAACAGAATCATGAGCCAAGTCTCTCTGTTCCAGGTTCAGTAAAAGCCAAAATAAACATTTATGTGTGCACGGCTGAGTTCAAGATATTAATGTGTTAGGAGAGGACATAATATTAGGAGGGCTATATGCAAAATAAAAAGCACTAAAATGCTCATTATAGTGGCTGATACATCAGCATTCACCTTGACACTGCCTTGAAAATATGCCAGTAGAAAGAAATTATTCAGCATTAGTGCTGTGCTGGTGAAAATCTTTGCCAAAGACGTGCGCAAAACAAAATTCCTTTCTGCATAGTTCATAGCCGACTAATATGTCTATAACAGATGGGCCAAAAGTGATCCATGATAATGTTGATCAGAGAGCGGTAGACCTCTTTCAGGTTTTCCGAATGCTGTCGGAAATCATGGGCATGCTGATTGAAGGGATAGAGAAACGAAATCACCGAAAGGTCTATTAGACAAGGAGACTGTCAGACAACAGTTGTGTCAGCTCCAAATACAGGCTGCTCTTTTGATTATTGTAGCGTTGGACTCTTTTCAGTACTTTTACCCACTTTACCAGTTTCCTACTGAAGAAGTGTTGTTGTGGTCCTTACTGCGCGAGCAGCCATACGCTTGATTTTAGCCAAAGGTTCCTCTTCCCTCCTCAATCAGTAGTTGGCTCAATCAGAATAGATTTTTCATTTACAGACTCCAGTAAATTACAGCTCAATGATGAGGATGTAGGATTAGCCATACCTGCTGTCTAACAAGCCTCTTAGCCAACAGCTACCCTTTTTCTGGGAAGCTGTACAGCCGGTATTGTTTCAAGCTGATAAATGCACCTGCCATGATGGACACCTGGGCAGTGTTGTTCCCACTTGCCGGACCACATTTTGCTGTTAAGGGATTATGTCTATTTGAAATCATGAATGCATTTCTTCCGTTAAGTCCTACAAGCTTTCCATTTGATTTGACGCATGGAAGTTTTAATTGCCATTTTGTGTTGTTGTGTTTAATTTTACAAGCAGGCCACTGAAATGATTCAGCTCCTTCCTCTCTAAAATAATTTTCTTCATCACCCCACACCACTCATCATCATCAGTACACATTACCTGCAGAATTCCACAGGGTCCAAGCTTAGCTCTACTGTCTTATTTTTAGATGACGATTACATAGAGAAAGGAATGGAGCACTGCCAACATAACTGCTTCTTCATCAATGTCGTGTAATGCAATAGCCTTTAAGTATGCGCCAGCATTAAAGAGCCTCCTGAGGCTATAATATGCTCTTTAACATTGACAAGATGGAGAGGGCAATTCACTCGTTTCTTATAGCCTGATATCACTGAATATTGAAAGTAACAGCACTCATATTTTGTTATGGTGGCCTGTTATATTCGCATCTCACAAATAATGTAGCTGTTAGTTTGAAAATGATCTGCTCCCAATCAGTTCCAATCCTTTGTTACCCCACAACCATCAGAGTATATAATGGTTTGTTCACACATATATTTTTCTGCCTTTTGCAATTCTTTACATTTGCTATGTGAGTTTGTCCGCAGTGATATTTCAAGCTTGACCTGTTGACAGCACATAAACCTGTTTACCCATAAAACACATTTCCAGATATTCTGTGTTCCAATTTTGAACCTGTTTCACAACTGCAATTAAATCCAAGTACCGGCACATTGCAAAAAAGTCCACTTGGCATATTAAAATGATCCATGTGAGCCGCATTCCTGCTGCATCAACAATAAACACATTTGAGCAATGACTATCAAGCAATCAAGCTCGTTTCAATGGTGGGCGGCGGTCGTTATTGGGCTATATTGAAGGAAATAGGTTGGTCTGAATTTAAAAAGTATTTTCAGTCAGGGTGTACGTAATTTTTTTTTGCTTTAACGCAGGCATGGGCAAACTAAGGCCCGGGGGCCATATACGGCCCACTGGGCTTTATAATCCGGCCTGCCAAAGTTGCCCAAATTATATCATTAAATAAAGTTTTATTAGAATTAAACCTCATTCATTTGACCTTTTACCTGTAAAAGGCCAAATCCTTTCATGTAATGGCTTTTACATGTCATTTATATTAGTTCACACAAACACATCATCCATCTGTTCCTGGCCCTGCCCCTCTGTCAAATTTTAGAACCCATTGTGGCCCGCGAGTCAAAACGTTAGCCCGCCCCTGCTCTAACACATTACATTGTGCTTCTTAACAAGCTCTGCATATGTGGTGACATTTATAACACGTCCTTTCCACTTTCTTTCCCTCATATCCAGCCTGCTAATCAGAAGGAGATGAAGCCCCTCCAACAATCAAACCCCGGGTAAGACAGCAACCTCACAAACCAATGTCACATTTGCAGAATTATAATAAAACATAGACTACAAGGCAAAGTGTTAACCATATTTTAAAAAGAGAGACAGTGATACCCCGTATTGCTGTGTTTTGTAGTGCAAGGGATGGCATTTATTCAAAAAGAGATGACCTTTATCTTGAATTGTTTTAAGAACAAAAGTTAACTCTTGTTATGTTCATGTATTTCCTGACAAGAAATGTCCTTATGTAGCCTTCATCGGTGCAATGATGCATGAAACTTACCTTCCCAATCAGATGGTAACAAGTGACTACAAAATTAAAAGTAAATGTCAGGTAGCTATGGAGACTGGGGCTCATCTTGCCTGCTGATAATTTCAGCTGAATTGAGAATGTGACAGGAAGTGGAGTTTCCACATTTGTCAGATTTCTATGAAACTTTGCACATGCTAGATAATTGATGTTAAACATGACATTTTTATTTAAGTTTGTCTGACTTTACTCTTATGCTAAAGGTTATGTTGTCTAAATATTGAATGAATCAAAGTTCTTTTCAAAAATACTTAATTATTTTTGGGGGGATGGCCACAGCATGGTTCCAATCTGACAGCGCCGAAAACCCCCAGCATTGACATGTATACTGCTGAGCTACACAGCAACAGTGAAGAAATCAATATGAATTTAGCTGCTACTTAGGTATTTAATTATTGAAGTAAAGCTTGGTCTGTCCTCATTTCTGGTTTGTTTTATTACAGCTGTGTTACCATTTTTACATCCCGACATGTTGGAACTCGGTCAGCTCTGCTCAATGGAGCGAACATTGCTACTCTGTCTTTACCACCGCTGCTTGCTATGGTGAATCAATATCATCTGCATACTCTCGACCTCACAGGTTGCTTGAGAATAGTGAGCACGCACCCATATTTGACTACCTGTTCTATAAGGGAGGTAAATTCAGTCTCATCCTTCCAGGCTGATTCTAGAACATTACATTATATTCATTTAGATGGCACATTTCTACAAGCTGCCGATCACATACCATAATTGATTAAATAGGTATATAGGTCAATGTGCTTTTATTGTATCATTTATTAAAATTATTTGTTATGTACCAGTAAGTTGATTTTTAGATTTAGGGTTTTTGCAGAGAAAGATGTTTCCACTTTTTTTTACAGACTTTATCACAAATTGCACTTTTGTCATTTTTCTTCATGACATGAAGCCATGTTTTCTGCTGGTTACGTGTCCTTGCTGAATGTCACCAATCATTGTTGTTTCGTTGTGTCTTCAAAAACAGTCACAAACTATACAAACACTCAGTAGCATACCTTAGCCAAGGCCAAACACTCAAGAACAGCTGTCCCTGACAGACAGACAATTGGTTCTGAGGGTTTTGTCCTATGCCGACTCGGTCGTAAGCCACCCCATGTTAAAATATTTGTACCGGTACGTGTTTTTACCTGCCCTCCCTCTATTTCCAACCTTCGTACCAAGTTTCATGACAGTTTGTCAAATCTCAATGAAAGACAAACAAATCAGACTAATCACTTACCCACGATGGGGGTAAAAATGCACTGATGAGGTTCTGGTGGAATGGGCAGTTCAAAATACCGAATTAAGTGCATTTGAATTCTGGTCATTAGCTGTTAGCTTTGAAGAATCACCTCAGAGCCATATCACCACACATATCCTCATGGATGTACACAACCGTTCAGCGTGTTGCAGGACAAGTCAAAGGCATTGCATCATGCTTTTACTCGCATTGTGCACACACCTCCTCGCTTACGCTTTTGATTTGTCGATGAAAGGCAAGGTACGCTTGTGTGAGCAACAGAAATATTTAAGTCTTATCATTCAGAACTGATTCAAAATTGTTACACTAATTGCAATTGATGTAAAGTGGAGACCTAAGGGGCATTTTTGAACATTTTAATTTGCCATATATTTAGATTTACTATAATGACCGCTAACATGTTTTTTGACATGAAAATATTCAGGGATTTTTTTCACTGAAATGGATCTTGACATTGACAGATGTCAGCTGCACCCCCCAACATGCCTCACACAGACGACGCCATCTGCAGCTGTACAACTGGAGTACGATTCTGAAAGACACTTTGATTTACATATTGAAGAACAGCTGCACAGGATTTGTCATTGTTTTCTCTCCTTTTCTTTTAGGCGTTGCATTCTAAGACACACTTGCACTGAATTGTATTATGGTATTTTTTAACATCCTGGCATCGCTGCAAGTCTTCCTTGCCGTTTCTTGACAGCTGAAATGCTCTTTATATTCTGCGTAACGCCGCTAGGACTTCTCTGGCATTTCTGAATCTGTTGGCTTCTGTTTTATTTATACGTTTGCCTTTGGCTGGATATTTTGAAATCACAAGTGTGTCAAAGAAAACATTTGATACTTTAGAAATACACATGAATGTGAATTTGACTGTAATCACAAGTATGTCAGAGAGATACTTTCAGTTTAGTCTAAGATATTTTGAAAGCTTCATTTCAATAAATGTTTCATTATCACTGTCAAAATGCCACATTTTAAATTAAATGAGAAAAATGTTCCCTTTATCACAGGTTCTCCGGCTCTTACTTATAATGACTTTAAAAATCTCAGAATTTAATCACTTTTGCCAGGTCAACCTTAACAATTTGAAGTTCATTTTG
The DNA here is from genome assembly GCF_040956055.1 of Brachionichthys hirsutus. Taxonomy (NCBI): domain Eukaryota; kingdom Metazoa; phylum Chordata; class Actinopteri; order Lophiiformes; family Brachionichthyidae; genus Brachionichthys; species Brachionichthys hirsutus. The sequence goes on along the minus strand of NC_090904.1, from coordinate 6,820,891 downwards.
CAGCTTTGTAGTAGAGGCCTTTGTCCTTGAAAATTGCTTCCAATACATTCCATTTTTTAATATATTCTGGCTCTCATGTCATCAAAGGGTCGGATGCCTTTGTTGTAAAGAAAAAAATCAGGGCCTCGGTCGAGATAATGTATTTGAGCGCTATAAAGAGAAGACATATGCTTAAAGATGAAGAATTTGTGATTCCAACATTAAGACATAGAAACTTCTGATAACAGTTACTAATCATTAACTGAAAACTTATACTTCCCATTTGCATGTACGTGTTAAGATATAAGTTAGTTGATATTCTTTATAACAGTTCCTATTGCTTGTAATTATATCTGTGGTGATTTTATATATTTTTATATGTCTGCATTATAAAAAAAAAAACTTCCTTAAATGCATCCTTAAATCCTTATGATCTTAGGAGATGTTGTGACAAGGCGAGAAATACACCAATAATCACAATAATTATCTTTTTTTTTTAAGTGAACAATCATTTTGCCCTTTATTTTCTGAAAGAGCACCCTTACTTTACTGGTGATATAATTTATGTGAAAGCTGTAGCTTGTCTGTGTCTCTGTGCAAGGAAGACAATTTAATTTAGAGTGAAAGTAACTGTTGCTGTCAGAGACACAGATAAGGGTAGGACCCCCCCCCCCCCCCCCCCCCCGCCCACTCAGGGCCAGAATGTAGACTCTTAGAAGTCACAATGTGAGTCTGAATCTAATAAATGACCCTTCAAGTGAAAATGTAAGGTGGAGAGGCTAAGTGTACAGGAGAAGTGGCTCAAGGACGAGGATGGTTTAGATGGGGTTTCTGAGATCACACAATGATGGGACTTCATTGTTAAAATGTCATACAGAAGTCATACGGTGTGCATGGTACAGGAGGCGCTTGAGTGTAGTGACATGTGTTGTCATGACTGTGTGCTTGTCTGTTCTTTACCCTAGGGCCTCGATGGACGTGCTCAGTCCTCCCATTAATCCTCCCAGCCAGCAGAGAAGGCCAGGCAATCCTGCCGATCCAGTCGAAGGTAGATTTACCTTAGTATTGCTCCTTTTTGTGCCCAGATGCTCTTTTAATTGTTTTAAAAGTCAGGCCAACTGCAAACAATGCCATGCTTTAACATTGAGCACACTAATTGCGCAAATGCAAATGACTAAAGGAAACATTCACTTCTGTCAAAGCTTGCAAAAATGTTAACCTTCCACTAAAGACGACACTAAGCAGCGGAAAAGCATGTATCTAATTAAAGTTAAAAATCTCTCTGTCCTCCACCTAACCCCATAGGTCAAAAGAGACACGTTCATTACAGGCCTGTTCCCCCTAGACACATCGACAGGTTAATTGATGAAACCTTTTCAGTTTACAACATCGTTTTTAAAGCTCTTACGCAGCGTGTCTGATAATTAGTTTTCATTATTGTCGCCAAAGTTCTGATAAGATAAAATGTCCCTCCTGGAGCATTCCATAACCTTTTTAGCATTTCACTGCCTGTCAATTTAACAGCTAAATTCACACGCTCGGAAGGTGTGGGGATTACAGGGAATCTCTTTACAGCTTCATAATGTGGTGCAGGGTCTGGGTGTTAGGAGCTGATTGATGGGAGAGAAAATGACAATGGCGGAAAACTTTTAAATCCACCTGAGTCTGAAGGTCACCTTGCCGTACATGCTTAGAGTAGACCTCTATTCGTTTAGCAAGGAACAGGCAATATGCATTTTATTATTATATTGCTATTTATATATAACATATTAATTACACATTATTGTTTTATTATTATTATTATTATACTGTAGACATCATTATTTTGTAAAAAATTGTATCTGCCCAAACCTGATAAAATTGAATCTTCACTTTCTTTGTATATTTTGAACAGTTACAGTAATGCTAAGTGATTTTTTCCCATTATTACAGGAGGATATGAGACGGTGAATGAAGAGGAGAATGATGAAGAGAGTTTGAATATGTTCTATGATCTTTCTCTGAACTGCTATTTCAATCCAAAGACGGGGAAATACTATGAGCAAGCTTGACTCAAAGCGTACGAATCCAAATTAATAAATCAGATGGCATTTACAGCATGAAATGGAAAGCTTTTTATTGTCAGTGTCAACACAGTACAAGTACAGTGCAACATTAAAACCAGATTCGATGAGTGAGCATCGGCTGCAGCAAATAAATGGTGCTGCCAACAACTCTTCTTCGAGAAGGTGCAGAAAGCATCAGGTACACAGGACAACACACGCAGGAGAAAGGAACGACACGATGCACTGGTAATGCGCAGGATTTTTTTCAATGAAAAGTAGGAACCAGGCAAGTCTTCAGAGAGGCGCAGAGAGAGGAAAAAACGTCTGCTCTCGTCAAAGACCGGAAGAAGAAGAATGATGAATGGCATCGGGGTTTTTTTAGGCTTATCTTATTGATCGGTAATGAATACCCCTTTCATGGAAACCCTTCCGTTCTGCTGCTTTTGAGAGATTACAACAGGACATCAGGAGTTTTGTGTTTCTGTAAGTAGAGCCATATTAGAGGGTAAAAGAGTGGGACTCAATAAATCTCGTTCAGCTTTTGCAGGAAACTGACTTGTTGTCAATTGAATTGTACATACGATGTAAAAAAAATATATTTTCAGAAGTCTTGGCATCCACTATGTATTCCATTTGAAAGAACATCCTGGATTTTGTTTCGTTCCGAAGATTTCCAGCATTTAAATTTGGACAAAGATAACACAGCAGTGTCTATTTGATTCTTATTTTTCTTCTTCATATATGCTGAAGTCAATGAAAATGCATATTTGTTTTGTTTGAATACATTTTCATTGAAATTGGTGCTGATTTCGTGTGTCGATTTTAATTAGGGCGGTGATGCAGTTTTCCTTCAGCCCAGAGATAAAAATAAGATGATTCAGTTTGATGCTTTAACATTGTTAATGTGGTAACATAGATTTTTATTTCAGTTCAGTAAAATTACCAACACAAATGCACATATAACTAAATAATAGATAAAGCAATTAGCTGATGGAAACACACAATTACTGTCCAAAAGGTGTAGGCTGCAGTGACAGCCAAGAATGCCCATCCCCATACATGTACTAATAGAAGCAACATAATTATGTATAGAATTAAATTAAACTAAATGTTACAATTAAAAAAAAATGAAAAATGTATACAGAAATGTGTTTGTTTAAAGAAAATCTGAAAGAATGACAATCTTTACGGCCGCCTTCTGCAAAATGAACTTGAATATGTGTCATATTTTTGATATGTTTCCCCAAACTTGCATACAGTTTCTAGAACTATGAAAGAACAATGCCAATTTTATAATATATTGCAATGGTTTAATCCAGTTTTGTTGTGTCCGTTGATGTCAAAGTACATTTATATCGTGTTTAAAAGCAGCCTTCGTAAAAACGACAGACAGATTTCACTGATACTTGCTGGGAGAGAGTGAGACTTCTGAGTTTGTAAGATGATTTGGCCTTACTTAGGCAGTCATTCCACTTTATAAATGAAAGCGGCTTTGCTTTGTGCAAAAATTCATGTCACGTGATCTGGAGCGTCACAATATTTTCCGAGGGGCCGTGAATGCGTCAAGCTGCAACAGGTGAAAGAACCAGGAAGTAAACAAACGTCAGAACGATCTCGGTTTTTAGACGGACGTAAAAGTCAAATGCACCCCTTGATTTCACAGAAAATGCTGTAATCTAGAGCGGGGATTAAAAATACTGCTATAATGAATGCAGATTGACCAGGTTCACGGAAAGATGTCGGCTCAGCAGGTAACATCGTGGCAGTTCCTCCGTGTAAGCTTTAGGCTGTAGACATAATATAATATTGGATTTAAATCATCAGAGCTTTTAGCACATAGTTCCAAAGTGTGCCGCTTTAAATAACTGATCACAGTGGTATGTGTTGATTGATTCTTCACTGTAGCATTTTCAAACTTATAAAAAGTTATGTTTTATATGTGTTTAAACAAAGACGTATAATATAATGATGTTTTCTTAGTCCCAGGCAAGGATTTGTCCAGTATATGACAAAATGTGGTGCTAAAATATTTACAAACACAAACTGCTGCTTTCAAACGCCACTCCTCCGAACACTCCCTGTGGTCTTACTAAAGGTGTGAGACGTTTTCAATCTGACTGATCCCTCACACCCCTCTCCGTTGAGTGTTTCGGGCCGTGCGTAGCAACAAGAGCCTGAGTTCCTCTCTCATCCCAGCCACACGTCACGGACTGAGCGGAGAAGTTTACGGGCTCTTAAACCGCCGCGCTGTTAAATCTTATTGGGTTCATTTGTCCTTTTAGGCCGAGCTCAGACTCCACCCCGGCGTTATTGCATCTGTGATCTTCGTCTCGGCGGCGGCAGTCGTTGCTGCTGTACTGATCATTCGGAAATACTGCTTCCCAGTCAAGTAATCTCACTTCACTAATACCCTGGCTTGTACAGCATTATTTAATATTTACAAAAGGAGACTTTAAGCGTAACCTGGCATGTTCACATCACTTTGTTTCAGTGAGGCGACATACAGATACTCTGAGCTGAGGCAAATGGAAGATCAGGGTTCAGCAGCGATGGAGGGAGATGGTGACAGGAGGCCCAGCACGGTGGGAGAGGAGTCAGACGAGGTCAGTGCATCACGAGCCCCCTGATGGTTGCTGCAACCTTCCTCATCGCATCACATGTCATTTTAACCCCCCCCCCCCCTTGTTACAGGATTTTCTGGAGTAACTCTCAGACTGCGATGCTGCTGGACTAGCCGAATAAAGTGTGGGTGAATTGCGTGTGCACTAAGGCCGCGGCAAATGATTGTGTCATCGGATTATTTATTTGATTATTGATTAATCATAAGGACTATACAGCGGAAGGAAACACAAAACCGCACCCCTTGACGTAAAACAAATGTTTTGTTTAAACTGCCCAAAACCCACAAATATTTACTTTAATACAATCTAAGATAGTTGAGAAGCTGAAACTGTGAAATGACGGGAATGTTGTTTTACGTATGAGCCAAATGATTAATAGACCATAAAAGCATCTGATTAATATTCTGTCATTTGAAAAATCAATCAATGAGATGTGGCTCAAGTGGGCTTTAAGCCTACGGATTGAATTCTGATCAGGGTGTTATTTCCTTATGCTTAATGTGACAACACGTCGGCTTATTTATGTTATGAGACGATGTTAATTGGCAAAGCACGAGAATTGAAGATGTTATCATACCTTTTTTAATTTCTTGTTTTAGCAAATGCGATAAGACTAGTGCTGCTGATCACAATTAGAGATGACATTTTATTTTTCAGTGTTGGGCACATAAAATGTCCAACGATCCCGATCCCTGAATATGACGATAGAAATGAAGAGAATGATGATGAAATGATGATAACGGCTGACATGATCAAATGTCCAGAATATTAAATCTGAACACTCTGCTCTTTTTGCACCTGTTACACATTGGATTAAAGAATGGCGAGGTTTGATAATCCACTCTTTGTGATGTCGGCTTTTCAATCTCTGGCGCCGGCTGTATGTTTGGCGTTCCCTTCGGCAAGATGCTGAGCTACAAATTGCTCCCATGGCTGTTCCATTGCTGTTGGATTGCTTGTGAATCGTTGAGAATACAGTAATATCACTTTTGAAGCATTGTTGTTACTGAATGGTAATGAATGCAGTTGCATTATCTTACCTGAAGCCATTTTAAGAGAGCTCGCTTTGTCAGTTAATAGCATCTAATAACCTGCAGAACATCACATGGAGATTTGATAGTAAAGATGATTCCGAGCGCTCTAATTATCTTGCAGATGAAAATAGCAGCATTAATAACACGTATATCCAAACATTGACCGGTTTCCTTTGGAATATACAGTATTTATCTTTTGATGCTGCACCAATTTAAATATTTCCTTTCAGCTACTTTCAGCAAGCAACAATGGCTGCCTTGCAATGGAGCATTTTTACGGAACATAAATGTTGCAAGATACTGGTTACAGCTTTTGCTGTGATATTGGGTTTTTTTTTTTGGTCTGGTATGATAAAGGAAATGAGTAAATATATGGTCACCTTTCCTCCTTTTCTCCGAGTTTAAGTGTTATTGCATATTTTTCTGAATCTAATGTTACTGTTTTCTGCACTGGTGTTGATTGAATGACGGCCGTTTCTGCTACATAAACATAACGATGTAGTTTGGACTGGTGGCTGCAGAGGTGCCAGTTCACCTCCTGACCACTGCCAAGGTGCCCTTGAGCCAGGCACCAAATCCCAGAAAACAGCTTGTGGGGTGGCTCGCATCACTCCATCATTTTCTCCCCATGGCATGTGCATACGTATGTGTAGGTGTGTTTGTGTGTGTGTGTTTGAATAAATTGTGTGTGTTGCGTGTAAAAAGAATTTCCCATTGTGGAATGAATAAAGAATTATTTTTCTTCTTAATCATGACTACTGTAATATCACTTTGTGGTGCGTTTTCTGCCTGCACAATTATTTTATGACATGCTCTTGTGTTAGAAATAGTTATTTTGTTCAGCTAATTTCTCTTAAAGAAAATCTAAAATGCACACGAATATTACAATAAGGGAATCAAACGTAATTCTTTTTATTCTGTAATGTCTAACGTTGCATAGCGTGTCTTCGGATTTGTCAATAGTACGCATGGGCCATCTGCTGGTTGTCTTTAGTACTACGGCTTGTTCAGAATTTGAAGACATGGCAGCTTTGTATAAACTTCATTCACTCATTTTCTAAACCACTTATCCTGTGTCGGGTCTCAGAGGGGGGGGCGCAATTTAGAGTCACCAATTCACATGTCATATTTTTGGTAATGGGATTATGCCAGAAGGACAACACACACACACACACACACATTTTTACTTACACAGATATTTTTACTTCAACAAACAAGGAAGTGGCACGGGGAAACGTGGCCAATGAAAAGCCTTGGGTAAAGATGTTTAGATCCAATCTAGCGTATCTTAATTTATTTTCACATCTGCTTCTTGCATAAAATCCTTAATATTGTGCATAACATTAACTAAATATGAAACTTGCTTTTCCTTATATTCACTCGGTGTTCCCTATTTTTGACCTTTTGTTGTCAAAATAATTGACAAAATTTGGACAAAATTGACATAATTTCTGATATGCAGAGCTTTAGCGGAATCATCCTTTTGTTCTGTAGAAATTAGTTAGCAGAAATTAAATTAATAAATCTTAATTGGAATGTGAAAAAGTGTCTCCTGAATAATTTGGACACTTGGAGAAGAGACCTATATCAACATTTATTTTAATAGTATTTTTAATTTTCAGTTCCTTTAGTTTTCATGTGGTCCAGTGATGCTGTGTGCTTGTGGCAGCATGCCATGGTATCCCGTGTTATTTTCCTCATGCGTGTAAATATGTGGTTCATTTGTCAAATATGGCCAGAGAGAAACTTAATGGGGCCCCCAACAATATTTTGGCTTTCAAACCATGATTATTCATTTATTGGGATCCACCCACAGTGAGGTTAATAGCAGAGAAAAAGTCGGTGCATCACTGACTGGGGGGACATTTTTATTTTGACCCCTGCAGGCATGTTGAGCTCAACGGCTGTTCCAGGATCAGCAGGGCAGGTGCTTCCAGGGATTAGCATTCCTTTCGCATTTTGAATGTCCATAGCAGGTCATTTTCAGAGCAGACACTATTGCCTATTCATGAAAAATATGTACTTTAATAAGTACTTTTCCTCTGACGAAAAAACCAGAGTTTATTCACCCGCTTATGTCGTCTTCCCACTCTCTCAATGCAAGCAAAAAGAACAAAGTATTGTTTTGTAATTTAATTTCTTGTCTGACGTTATTGCACTAAGATTTACATACAAATAGAAAGTGCGCCTCTTTTTCCTTTCCTCACTCAATTTGAAAATTAAGCTTGTGACACTTTTTCTGGTCTTTGTGCTCCTCCTTTCTCCAGGTTTCAAAGGCTTATCTGTTAGAATCGAACCACACCTTCACCACAAACAGTGTTTGCTGCTGGTGAACACTGGAAATGAAACTTGATCATGTCATTCAGGATGGGTGTTTGTACATATACAGTGTATTCTTCCATATCCTGTTATTTGGTTGGCACAGGGTGGAGGAGGAGGGTTGTCACAACGTCTGCATACCTTATCTATAAGACTTTCCTCCTAAGGCGTGGATGTATGAATTATCAGGCAGTGCAGTCACAGGTGAGATTAAACCAATGCTCTGCTGTGTCTACAGTATTACTCGGTGACAGGACATACTTGAAGTGTGTTTCAAAGGCCTTGCTTCCTCCCTTAAGGAAAGAAAAAGCTCTGGTTGGTGGCAGATATGAAATATCGAGGTGAGATTTTTTATTTTTTTGCTTTGTTTACAAACGGCCATATTTTCACAAAAGTTGGGATAATGTGTAAAATGTAAATTAAAAAAGTATTTATGTAATTGTGTTTTTGTTTTGTTCAAAAACGTTGGAAAATGGGCCATTTTGTTGCACTTTAACAACACTCTCAGTCTCAAACACCGGAGGAGAACAAAAACTCTAATTATGAAAGTGGAACATTTGCACTTTGATGCCGGATGTACTCCAGGCAGACGGCTGACATTAAAAACGCCAATAACATGCAGCATGCTAATGCAACCGTGCAGGTTGTCTGTGCACGGATGCACTGCCATCCCACCGATGAACATTGTAGTGGTGAATGGTGAGTATAATGTTCCGATCTCATTCAATACCGCTGCACTTCATTCTGCTGGATTTGCTAACTGAGCTAAGAATCATATCCAGTAAATAATTTCAGCTGATAAAAATCTTCTTTTTGAACTGACCACAGAGGTTTATGAAGCAGTTTTTCTTAAAGCTTTGGTCTTATCTTATTATAATAGCTAAGCCGATTGTTATTTATAGGACATTTTGACATCAATTTCACAGCAGCTGATGAATATTATCTGATAAGATCAGGAACTCTCTCTTTTTTTCCCTTTCAGATGAAAGTGTAGTTGTGGAAAATGTTTACAGCCTTAATATGAAAAACGGAAGTAAGTTCTGCTCAATTCTGTTTTCAATTTCAAACTTCATTTTAGCTTATTGTTTGTTTTTTAATGCATCCAACAAAAGAACCAGAAGAAATCCTGGCATACTTGAAGAAGATCAAACCAGGAATGATTGATTTGGTGGCCTCGTTTGATGATGTGACACCGATGTAAGTCGATGGAGCCTGGTGCCCATCTGTGCACCCATCAAAGCGTTGGCCTCAAAATGAAGTGCAGACAGGCCGATTGTCACCAGTGACAAACATAATTGGTCTGAAGTCAATAGCAATTCATTATAAGGTACATCAGATGTGTGGCAGTACGGTGGCGTATTGGGTAGTGCTGTCTCCTCACAGCAAGAAGGTACCGGGTTCGAATCCTATCTGTGTGGAGTTTGTATGTCCTCCCCCTGCCTGCGTGGATGTTCTCCGGGTTCTCCGGTTTCCTCTCACCTCCAAAAACATGGAATTTAGGTGAATCGATTACTCCAGATTGTCCGTAGAGTACGAGTGTGGACATGAGTGGTTGTCTGCCACTGTGTGGTGCCACGTTGCGCTGGTGACTCATCCGGGGTGCACCCTGCCTTTCACACATAGCATGCTGGGATAGGCTACACAAATCACCGTGACCCGGAAAAGTGGCTGTAGATCTACAAGAAGATGGATGGATGGACAGACGGTACATCAGAAGATGCCGCACCCAAAAACGTGGCTATGTTGCTCGAAGTTGTTACATATAACAGCATCTTGCATCTTTCTTTGCACACACCTTTTGAAACTTGTAAAGAGGGAGCTGATCACACGGGTCCGCAGTAATCCTGGGCGAAGGACTAACTATGTGTCCATGATTCCATGCTAAAATGATGACAACCCATATTCTCTTAATTTGTGGCAGAATGACAGATGAAATAAATATTTGTTGGCATGGGAAGCACTTTGATCCAATCCATGAAAAGCAGAGATGCCTCTTTCTGAAATCCAGAAGCTGTTGGACACGATAAGACAATTAAATCCTCCTCTGTTTCTCATCCAGAGATTTTCCTCATCTCTAATCAAAAGTCAAAGGATGGATTGTAAAGGCATTTGTGCTTCTGGGCTGTGTAAATAAAATTGACTACCTGACTTGTGCGCTTTAGTATTCTATCAGTTTGTCCCTCTGGGATTTTCTCAGAACACCGGAGGTGGAGGGGCATACATTATTAAATTATGCACATTTCACTTTCAAGCCCTCTTTTTTGAGCTCCGTACATTTTCAAACAGTAACATCATCCAGGTACAAAAGCAAAGGCTGGCGGTGTTGTGCCCCTAACGTGGATCCCATCAATCATTGATGATCCATACATCACACAGAACAAACCGTATCCGACTGAACTCAAATAAGCCCTAACGGTCTTCATCTTGTCCTTTTTCTAGGTCCCCTGGTTGTGTCTGCTGTTGATTACCCTTGCCGAAGGGGAGGCGAGGGTATTGCAATTGGGTCCGTTTGTCTGTTTGTTTGTTTGTCTGTCCGCGCGCATAACTCAAAAACTAGTAACCCAATCGACTTGAAAATTTTGACACAAGCAAGGTTCTGTCCGTGGCTCGGTCCTCCCCGAGAATGGCGTTGATCCGGACCTGGATCCAGATTCAAGAATTATGTTTACATCTGGAATTGTGCCTGTGCTGTAACATGGGAGTGTCACTTTAAGAGGGAGGGACACGAATGGCATGATGGGGAAAAAGAGTCCAGAAGGTGTCTTGTAGTACGTTCCGGAGCAGCAAGCTAGAGCAGGTTTGGCCCCTCTGATCCGGAAGCCCTGTTTACTGTCTCACAAGATCAAATAGTCATTTGGAGGCGAGGGTCTGCAATCTCTGATTGTCTTTCTAGTTCCATGCTGGTGAACCATTTTCCTCCAGAAGGCAGCCTGCAAAGTTTTGCTATTCAGCCATTGTTAGTCAACACAAAGCTGAACACTGCTATCTTAGGCTGAGGTCATGGCACAGAGGCCAGCGACTCTCTCAAAGACCGGCCGATCTGAAAGCTGTTGTACATTTATTTTACAAAGACTGTGAGTTCCTGCACCAGGCAGGGCTTAATCAAATTATCAAGCGCCTTGCCAACACTGTGGGCCTTGGAGAGTGTTTGTTCCGTCACGTCCTATTAATTCTTCACCACAAAATGCTCTCTGATGGAGATTTAGGCAACAAGCAGGACTCTTCCCTCATTAACCGAACAGAAGCGGAATTAGCATTAAAATGCCTCATTAATGATTACGCTTCTGTGCATTCTGATAAATCACTCATCTTGATTAAACCTTTGCTATTCATACATTGACTGGTGGCTTTTGAGCACAATTATCATTGCTGATATATATAAATATATATATACTGTGCCGAGACATTGTGTAGTTTATTACTAATACCAATACCACTAATACCAAACCTTCTCGGACCCTGTTCTCCTTGTCTTGTAGTGTGGGCGTGGCCAAGGGAGAGTCGAGCACCTGGAGACACACCTGTCACTCATTATCTACTCAGAAAGGTCTGCTGATTAGCCGCTGCCAGATTATGGTAGTGTTTCTGTTGCTAGCTGGTTTCACTAGTGACAATTCTTTAATTGATGAGAACCATAAATATTATGTCTCTTGTGAGCCTTTTAGTGACTCTTTCATTAAGAAAAACTGTTTCCATATGTTTTCTGATGGCCAATGTGGTCAAATAAGCAGCCAAGTGCAATCAATTAATAAATAAATAAACCAGAGAAATCCAGCTGATAGTTCTTAATCCGACTGTTGTAATTTACAGCAGTGTTATATTATTCAAATCGAAGGGGTCAAATAAGTACAGTACACATAATTTTTTTTTTTATATATATCAATATGCCTATTTGCATTTTCATATTATTTGTAAATCTTAAAAATTATACGTTTAAATAATTTCCACTGCTTTCTTACAGCACATTGTGTTCTCAGCAGATACCATGAAGATAAGACTTTTGTACGATGACAGAAAACACAACGCATAGACAAGGAAGTTTCATTTATTTTCCTGCAATCATATCTCTGTGAGTACAAATCTGTTTATTTTCTTACGTGTTGTTCAATAACCTGTGATGCATTGCATCCATACTTTTGTAGCTCCAAACAACTTTTACAAAAAAAGGATATACAATATATACTTATATTTATATTTATATATATATAATATACATGTTTCTTTATGCATTTCGATGTGTCTATAACAGGTAAAATGAGCTTTAAAAAACCACACGGCAAAGTGGAAACAAATCTCAAGTAAAGTTTAGCATAAGTTCAACAAATAACAATAGCAAGGTTATCAAAGTCATTAGCATTAGCTATCTTACAATTAACATGAAGCCCTTCACACAGTTTGCATATTTTCCACAATTTCAGGCATGTAAATCCAAAGTGATCACATTATTTTATTGTACTATTGACCTGAAAGTATTAATGGCAAATCAAGGGAGGTGTTTTGATGGGTAAAATTATTCTTGACTACGTCATTATGTCATCACATACATTAACAAATTAATAAGAGTATAGTATGATTCGTTACAAGATTAAAGTTTTGCTGCCGTTGAAATCTTCAACCTGTTATGAGAATTTTCACTCGCTTTAATTGCAATCCAAACTTTGTCTTTATTCACCAAATGCTATTCTCATAACAGAACGGGGCCATTTGGAGCTCCGCTTTTTCACTTTTGTTTTGCTCGCTGCATGTGGTTGAAATTCAGATTTGAGGATTTTTTTTTATTTAAAATTTATAAACTCAGACTGGGATAAACTTCTCAAGAGGTTTGAAGTAAGCAAGAGCAAGAAAACAGACAGAATGAATATTTCCGTTGTGGGTGAACATAGTACAGAAGCGTCACTCAGGTCGACTGTTCAAATCAATGCAAATGATAAGTCCACTGTGCTGTGTTGTACTTTGCCAACAACATTAATTCTGGTGTTACTCACTTCACATTATATAGCTCAAAATCACGGTATTACATCATTTTTCAATACAACAGAGTAATAATAATCGCGTGTTTATACCAAGTCATCATCATTCATGTAAACATATTTAACCAGGTCATGCAAACACTAGACCAAAACTTCTTCCACTAAAGGTGCACAGCACAGAGAAAGCAGAGCGCCCAGACTGAGATCCCTCTGACAGCAGAAGATCACTGATCACTGGCAGCTGGTGCTTGTTTAGACATTTGCCACAAACAGAGAGGAAGATGAGAGATTTTCTTCCCAGGCATTCAGGAATCTCAACATAATTCCAAATGGCACCTAACATGATGGTAGAAGGTGATTTTACGATAGGATTCACAGACATAGGAATCTCAGTTTGAGCATCTATAACATAACAACCATAAAACAAAAAAAAAGGATCCAAAGTGGTATTATTTATATTCATACATTTTTATGTTTTTCCCAACAAAAGCATGCAGATATTCCACGCTCAGAACCACTCTTCACAAACCCAGTCCAACTCAGAACATCAGAAGAGTCCATTATGACTCTTAATTATCTACCAGACTGAAACAAAAGTTTAAATACTTATAAAAGGACAGGAACACTTAATGTGAGAGAAAAAAGACAAAAGTGATGGAACAGGACAGACGGGCAGGTGAGGTGGGCATCAGCAGTGTCCACATGCCCTTTTGCAGACATTCCTTGAGCTTAAATCTATTCCACCAAATGGCTACAGTGACTGGACTTGGTCACCTTGAACAGTAAGGATGAACAGTAAAACATGCAGGAATAGCTTTCAGTACTGTTGCCCCCGAGAAAGTGATCCCATTTTCTTTGTGCCCTGTCTGGCCAGTTATTCGGAGTAAGTTGCCAGTACTGTTGAGTGTGAGAGTCAGATGGGTGGAGACAGACACAAAGGGTGGTTAGAGGTAGATGTGACGGGTAATGTGTGAACAGAAATAACAAAGAGGACAGCCTTTAGGCCCCTGGCTCATCTTTGATTAACACCCCAGGCTAGGATTGGATCCTTCCTGCCACATCACTTCTCGTAACACACGGCCAAATAACCACCGTCTATCACAAGGGACGACTACAAGTTAGGGAAACAAGCAGACAGTCCCATTCTTTAAATCAAAGTGACTAAGCGCAGCAGCCTGTGTGTGTGTGTGCTTTTTTTGTTTGTTTGTTGTTCTTTTTTGGAGGGGAGGGTGTGTGCTTTTTTTGTTGCACAAACGTGTATATGAAGTCAGGGCTTTTTTTTTTTTACAGGATTTACAGTCTGACTCAATGCCCTTTATCAGCTTGCCGTAGATGTTGGATGTTGCCTGATGAGTTCTCTGCATACCTGGCCAGACTGGGTGCCTGAAGAAAAAGGGAGGTTGTGCTCAGACACGGCTGGTTGGCCTGCAGCAATAGGTGCAGCTTCTCAGGCTGTCCCGGTCTGTGCTGCCGTCAGTGCTTCCACGGCGACCGTCCTCATAGTGGGACACTGAGGATTAGAGAAACAGGGAATACATTATTTGAGATTGAGATTTTGACGCTACAAACTGAAATTCAGATGAAGTGTAGAGCTCACGGACAGTTCTGGAGCTTAACCATAAAGGAAACGTGCTTCCTCCTTGACTGCATTATTCGGCTCTCCTTTTTGTGTGAGTCAGCCTTTTTCCCATGTGAAGATCATTAAGTCCAAGTACCGTTCCAGCATGAGTGATGGTCATTAGGAAGTCTGCTTGAGGCTGGCTATCAGCAGCTACTGTCCAGACTGTGCATCACTGAGTAATTCCATTCAACGCAAGTCATCAGAGTAAGTATTGTGCAGTATGGGTTCATGCAGTTATTCAAGGTACACAAACATATATTGTACATATAAAGAATTCTCAATATATTTATAAATAATCATACGTTTTGCATTTTTATAGTGGGTGGTAGATCATCTTGACCTGGTCATTTTATAAGTAGCTCGCATGCTGATGGGAGGAAGCCAGAGAGAACATATAAACTCCTCGCAGAAAGGCCTCAGGTTGGATTTGAACCTGTGACCTTCCTGCCGTGAGGCAGCAGAGCTACCCAATGCGCCACCATGCTGCCCTGTATGGTAAGGGTCTGTAAATCTAAATGAAACAATCATAGTATTTCCTGTATTTATTGCTTCATGCAGATCGATAGCCATTCCGGGCCAGTAGACATTCCGAAACATGGAAAAACAAACAAACTAAAAACCCTTATCATTACTTAAAATGTCAACCTTACCTTATTATCACGTAATCTGCTAATTTCTTTTTTTTCATTAAAACTCAAACAAAGTTTGAAACATGTTCTCAAAGATTTTTCTTAATTTATTAGTTCCGGTAATTATTTGGAACATGCTTTTCTATCTCAAAATACGCTACGTGGCCAAAACAGGGGTAAACATGTCTGCTTTTGCAGCAGCATTTTCATGTTCATTAAAAGTAAAAGCTCTCTGGATTAGATGCTGTTTCTAACAGCATGAAGAGCAACTTCTGGGGGCAAGCAGCCATCAGATCAAACAGCTGCCTGTTCATCTGCATGCGCTGGTTTGTTTACATATTCCACGCTGGAGGTTGATCACAATTTAGCATGCGTGCGTGCTTGACAGGAAGCAGCCAATGTAACATTTCTGAGCAAATACTCGTCGACTGGCGCGTTTTACAGCAGACAGCTGCAGATGGAACAATACCAGCTGTACCTACAGCATGTTCAGCGCTCCAAAGAACAATTCTGGTTCTCCAAGCCAAAACCCAATGAAATAAACAGACTGAGGCTTACTGGAGGACACTCCTGTAGTATGTGTTTATTTATTCTAAGTACCGTCTGTGTACTGTGTGAAATTATGATTTATTTTGTTTGTTTGTTTTGCGTTTGTTTGGTTTGGTGTGTCTTCTGGAAGGAAAGGAGATAAGGAGACCTGGTGGTCGAACCAGGAAGTGCAGAAGCGTATACGGGAAAAGAGGTTAGCTAAAAAGAAGTGGGACACTGAGAGGACAGACGAGATTAAACAAGAGTACAGGCAGAAGAGACGCACGGCAAAGGTAGAGGTGGCAAAGGCAAAATAGAGGGAATATGATGACCTGTATGACAGGTTAGATAGTAAAGAAGGGGAGAAGGATCTGTGCAGGCTGGCCAGACAGAGAGACAGAGATGGGAACGATGTTCACCATGTTAGAGTGATTAAGGATAGAGACGGCAAGGTGTTAACAGAGGCCAGTAGAGTGCTAGGAAGATGGAAGAATTATGTTGAGGAATTAATCAATGAGGAAAATGAGAGAGAACAGTGGCTGGTGTTGGGGAGGACGATGCAAAGGAAGGGGTGAAGTGGAGAAGGTTGGTTTGCTGTGTCGACACCTCACTGAACAAACCGAAAGAAAAATAAGAAGAACTTCAGAAGTCAGTATTGTGAGCTGACAGTCGTGGCTCTGAACTGAAGAACCCGGAGAAAACCCACGCGGCCCCTGGGAGAACATATAAACTCTGCCTAGATCAACGATAAGGAGTGGGAGCTCCTTCTTGCTATGAGACAACAGCACTACCCAATGTGCCACTGTGCTGTCCGAGACTGTTCATTTACTGTGAAATGATAACTTACAACTCTCCTCCTCCCCATTCCCCAAAGCATCCTCTTCCTCCTCCTCCTCCTCTTCCTCTGGGAGCAGATGTCCATGGCAGGGACTGGTGGGAGTAATCTGACTGGGTCCCTCGAGACTAGTACCCAGCTGCAACTTTCTCATGTGGCGCACCACTGCTGTGGCATTAAATGCTTGCTGGATGGATAAAGAGAGAGAGGATGGAAAAACATATTTGACAGCTGCAGGGGCGGAAAAACAACAAAGGCAAACAAAATGTGTTCTAACGCCTGTCAGTTGCGATGCTGCTCTTTCAGCCAAGACACTGACCTTCCATTTACTTTTGGCGAAGTTCTTCTTGATTTGAGCGCTGACAGATTCATGGATATTCTTGTCCAGAGCTGTGTCTCCACAGATCCTGCAAAGTCATGAAAATTAAGTCAATTTGAGGTTAGCTGAGGAAACTTCTTAGAAACATTTTTTTTATGTATCCTCTCTATTAATAGATCAACATAAATGTAGCCCCCTCATTAACTATCACGTTAATTGCTAGATTCAATCGCCATTCATATTTTTTTCAAGTAACATGGTTTAGATTGTCCGGTTCCAAGCCTCTGCTAAACCAGCATTGATTACCGTATTTTCCGGACTATAAGTCACATTTTTTTTAAATGGTATGGCTGGTCCTGCGACTTATATATATTAAATATGTACAGTAAACCCCCAGCTATCCGTGGTTCCAACTCAAGTATCCGTGAAACATTTTAAGCATTCCTTCTCGAACAATCTAGCAAGATCTGAATTTTGAGAGAAATCAGAATCACGTGATCAGTTTGTTTACTTCGATTTTAAGGCGGTGTAGATCAATTCAGGTGTTTTGTGGAACTTTTACAGATAGATAAATAGATATATTCTTGAGATGAGATCTGAAATGATCAACGTTTACTGGAAGAATTTGTATTACATAATTAAGAATATGTATTTTAAAGGTAAATAATTATCTATATTTTCACCTTCTGTGAGATTGAACAAAACAATGTATTTATGACACCAAGAGATTAAAGGTTTTGTCAAATAATTATTTTTATTGTACATCTTCATGTTTTCATTTTTGTTTTCATTTAGTCTGCATTATGTTAGAAGTAAAATTAGACTGAGCCCTAAGTGGCAGCCATAAATCTCGTGTTTTTGTGGACCAATAAATGCCAAAGATGATTGGGCCCTTTGACGAGCTATTTCTGTAGCTATCAGGCATATCGTCTTTCTTACCATGGATGCTGGAGGGCCTGCTCGCATGTGTATCTTTTCGAAGACTCTTTCTCCATCAGGTGACAGATGAAGTCTTTGGCTGCAAATAAAAATGCAAATTTGCTGAGAACTGTCCAAATTCACATGGAAGTCGGTATTTTTAATAACTGGTCGCACCTGAATCTGAGATGTCATCCCAATATGGAGAATCAAATTCGTACTCTGCTTTCAGAATCTGCTCAAATAACTTGGCATCATTTTCATCATAAAATGGAGGATATCCGCACAACCTGAGGATATTGGATTGCAGTCAATACAAGAAAACAATGACTTTACCTACTGTATATATTCAAACTTACAGGATATAAGAAATGACTCCTATGGACCAGCAGTCCACCGCTTTGCTGTACGGCTTTTGAGCAAGAACCTCAGGAGCTGTGAAAAACACACATTGGAAAGCATATGACGGCGGTGAAGGTGCAGTCAAGTAATCTTGACCTGTGGGCTCTGGTAGGTCCAGTTCAACAGGTCGAGAGCCCTTCTGAGACACTTGAAAATGATTCAGTCGTAGATGAAAGAGCCTCTCGCAACACAATGAATAAAGAGGGAGTATCAGCTGCAACACATGAAAGAGAGAGGAGTTGAGGAGAACCTTACTGAAAGGAGATACAAAGCCTTACCCACGTATCCAGGAGTACCACAGGCTGTGGACATGACACTGCCAGCTCCCTCGATCTTTGACAGTCCAAAATCACTGATCATAATTTTGGAGTCTTCGTCCATGCTATAGTACAGCAGATTTTCTGGCTGCAAAAATTTAAAAAAATTAAAAAAAGGATAAAAGAGGATGGTTCTGAAATGGGAAAACCCATCAACCACTATTGTTTTTCTGTCCTCCCAGAACAGTACCTTCAGGTCTCTGTGGACAATCCCCATATCGTGGAGATATTTGACCGCATCCAAGATCTGATGGATGAGTTGGCTGGCATCTCTCTCTGTGTAGAAACCTTTCTCCACAATCCTGTCAAACAGCTCACCTCCGGACACCCTGCCAGGTCACGGAAAAGTGAACAGCACTGATGTACCTTTACTAAAGACATAAATATCGCATGTTTTCATTATCTATATCTATCTATAAAATCTGTATGAGCTACAAAAATTAAGATTAATTAATTTTTTCAGTTACATCCCCTTAAAATGTTACTGGAGATCAGACTCTGCAAACTTTTGGTTACATGCCAGACGCAATAACTGAATATGTCTGAATTAGAGTGTCCAAAAAATTTCTGCAAATCATCATAAAACTGGAAACTCTGTCAAAGAAAGATGAAAAACTCACAGCTGCATGACAAGATATAGATGTGATGTACTTTCAAAGATGTCCTCCAGTGAAACAATGTTGGGATGCTTGATTCTGAAAGGGGCAAATGACAGAAGTCATTGGAGTGTGCTGCATTTTAAAATGCTTACTGTCAACTGGTCACCAGATGGCATTCTTGCTGCATAATTCAAATGTAGAGCGGTTCATTCTTTTTCATAGAGTCCTATGGGAAACCGGGCTCAAACCTGCCTTTCCCTACAGCAATAACTGGAGAAAGAAAACCTTACAATTTAAGATATGGAAACTGCCTCCTGCTTCAGCTACCCCGTTCTGCACTTCTCCACCTTCTATGTCTCTTTCTCTTTTCTCAGCACACTGCTGCGGGGAACTCCACACCATCCATCTCTGTGTGCTGTTGCCCTAGCAACAAGGACACTAAAAATAGGCCTCTCTTCTTTACTCCTGATGTTTCCGGTGCACAATCCTACTCTTTCTACTGACACCATGCATTTAGTCACCTATTTTAATTGACCACTTGCATGTTTTCTGAATTATTTCTTCTGGACACAAAGCTGCAGCTGCAACACTGCAAGGCAAAACAACCTCACCTGTGTAGGACTGCGATCTCATTTTCAATGTTGGTCTCTTTGCCTTCCAGTGCTTTTTTGGGGATGCACTTGATGGCCACCAGTCTCTGGGTCCTCTTCTCCTCTGCTAGAACCACCTCTGAGAAGGCGCCCCTAAAGCAGAGAAAACAGAGACACACACATGCAAATTTACTGACTTGAGGCACACAAAGAGAAATCTGAAGTGTTGTGAGGTAAAAGGGACAAGACAGAATGGCTTGAATGAGATTAAGCAACATCTTCATATTTCATGGAAATTAATTTTTAAATACATTTATTCTATCTTTTCTGTACAAAGCTATGCTTTTGTTTTTTCCACACTTAACCAGCTTCAGTTATCAGGCATTTTGTGGCCTTCCAAAATGTCTGTCTAAACGGACCACAACACCAGCGGTTTTAAAAGAGCTGTGTGTGTGTGACTGGAGATTACATGATTAATTCAAAATGATGATGCATTGTGCTCAAGAGGTGCGGTGCAGCAACAGCCACATACAGACATTCATGCTTTCAGTTGCCTTAAAAATAAATGATTTTTTATTGATTCCGTAACAGAAACGGTAAATATTGTGCGACTGCTTCTAAGCGAGACGAGACACCATTATGGGTTTTGCTGATGGTGAGCGGGAGAATGGTGTGCATTTAGACATTCTCCTCAGAGGAGCGTGGGAGGGAGCTGGAGCTCATTGTCAGGAGCCACAATGATCCTTTACATGCATGTGCACGGTCATGCCGTGCACACGGAAAGCTCAATGCTCTTGTTTTAGCAGTCATTCCCTCTTCTTTCCCATCTGCAAGAGCTTTTAATTTTAACTTCACTTTATCAACATGAACTCTTTAAGTCTTCGTGATCCATGGTTACTCTGAGACGGCTGTACGCAGTGACCAATGCTTAATGAACCGGTGTGGCAGAAATGTTTTTAGATGCACATGAGCAGAGATGATTTACTCCCACAGACTCCCACAGATATCCCTGGCTTAATTTGTAAAAAGGCAAAAATAAAAAAGGCGTGAAATCACATAAAGCTCCAATTCTCATTGGCCCATAATGGCAAATGGCTTTTTAATGTGTTTAAGATAGTGGTATTTACAGCTACCGTTTCCTAAAATGATCAAGAGTTGTAAACTACTATAATCAATGAGAAAAGATCTGAAATCAAAAGGCCAGTGAGCAAACACCAAGAGAAACGCACTCAGAGAGTGCAGACCTCCTCCAAGCAGCTCATTCCCCTCCTAATTGGATTTACATGGCATGGAGAGAACCCAACTTGTGCATGAGATTGAGAGATAGCAGGAATATTTGCATATTGTCGGGTTCTCTTATCACCCATCGCATGCGTTCGGCAACCAAGTTCCTCAGGAGGGCCTGGGCTTTATTCTCTGAGAGGCAATGACCGGGTGGGCGTCTCCTTAGTAACAGAAAGTTTGGGTTTTATCCAAGCAAACAAGAGGGATGTTTCCCTGGGACCTAACTTTTGGTAGTGTCCGTGCACCAAATGGCACTTAAGAGAATTCCAGCCTTTGCAGAGTCTTTGGATTCTAACATGGGCAATGGCATTGTGACTTGGAGGGGGTCTGACTGAGAGAAGCAGCCTGGCTGATGTTGAACCAGTGTGGTGTTCAAGAACCACAGTTTGCCCATAGCAAGCACCTTGGGAGTCATATTATGAGGACTAAGCTATCATAAGATAGGTGCAATGACATGATCGGGAAAGTGTGCAGCCTCCGCAGGTGTTTGCAGTCTGAGTGCTGTCTAATTAATAATGTATTTATTTATTTTTCCCAGATACAATCTCAGTCACACAGTTCCACAACCTACGGATCAGTTGCAGACAGCTATGAGACTGATGGATGCAGTTTATTGATCTCACCCTGATGCAAGTGCTGCCTGTGAGGCAAACATGCTTTCAAAAGCCCCCCCAAAAAGCGTTCTCTTTTTAGCTTAATCCATTATGTGTGTGTGTGTGTGTGTGAGAGAGAGAGACAGAAAGACAAGTGTAGGTATGTGTAAGCATCATAGACAACTTATTTTAAGTTCATATTTTCTAATAACTACTTCCCACACTTTAGTCATTATAGATATGGAAAATAACCGGTCGTGTCTGTGAATCTTTAGTCACTCTGCAGAGCTGGAGACCCAGGAAAAGGGATGGAAATAAACCCAGAGCTTTGCCTCATGACTCAGCTCTCTCTTCACCATGATGAAATGACACAACAGCAGTATTACTGCTAACACCACCCCTAAAAACCTGTCCGTCTCATGATCAATTTTCCCCTCTTTTATGGCAAGATATTTGAATTCCTTTATCTGAGGCAGTAACTCCCTCCCAACCGGATGAATGAATGAATGGCAGAGAGGCATGGCCTCAGGTTTGGAGATGCTAATTCTCTTTCCAGCCTCTCACAGTTGAAGCCCAGCTGAAAAGCAGTCGACAGCAGAGGAAGAACTGAGACGAAAAGAACCACTTCGTCAGTAATGAGCAGCGACACAATTCTGGACTCCCTAAATCTTTGCCTCCATCGTGCCTTGAGATCCTGTACTCAAATATCACAGACAGGATTGGAGACAAGAGGCAGCTGCTGAGACCTGTCTCACCTGTCCTGTCGAATAAAAGCAAAATTGTGCAAAAAATATTAACTGTACATGTTGTTGCAGATGACCATGCATCTTCTTTATGTCACTATACTCTGTGCATCTGAAATGACAATGGTAAAGGAGAAAGCTATTTATGACAATAACAAGATAAACATTTCATGGAGTGCAACCAAACCCTGACAGACATGCTGCCTTGAGCACAGATTGGCCTGAAGCAGATTCACACCCACAACTGAGAATTGACTGGATCTGAATATTATCTTTCAACATAAATCAATTAATGTCACACACTGAGTTCCTGGATAAAGCTCCTCTGTAATCTTCTCTCTGAGGATAAGGAGCTTTTCCATCAACACATTAATTCTGCCCTCTGCCAGGTCCAACTATAATGACAGGTGGGGGGGATATATACAGCAGCTTCTTTCTTCTATATTTCCCGAAATATGGGAACATGACATCCTGGTATTTCATTCTTTTAATCCTTGTTATATAACTTTAACATTACACATCAAACTACAGTAACTGTTTCAGTTCCTTTGGGTGCTGTGGAACCTGAACAGACGCTGTTAAAGGTTCAGCAGCAATCATGAATTCTCAAATCTATAATCGGTTCATCAAATAGTATATTTCTTACAGCATGTGTGGCTCTGAGACACAGACTGGTGGAGACATTTTTTGATGTCCTCCTACAGCACTGACAATAACCAGGCCGCCTCATTATCGTCCCACTGCTTCTTCACATTTTTGGATGTGAACCAGAGTTTGCACACTCATGAAAATGTGGTTCTGTACAATCTCTTCTCCCCAAGAAGATGTAAAAAAAAGACATACTCCGTATGGTGCAGTTGTGTCATCACAGGTGGTCGTGTGCTGTGTCATTTGTACTTAGTTTGGGGTGGGAGGAGAGGTGATGCCAAACCATCTGGACTCAATCCTGTCTCCCCGGAGAGGGGAAGTGGCAGCTCTCCATTTTACTGCATAATACAGCTACCGTATATTAAATCGAGATATAAGTATAATCTATTTTGGATTCCAGCAATAAAATAATTTCATCAGAGTCAATGTAGCTGCAATGAGAAAGGGATGGCCTGCTTGTAAATGCTTAAAAACCTAACTTTTGAAAGTAATTCTTGTAATAAAAAAAAAGCTGCACAAGGAATCGATCGTTCCTAATGATGTTAGCGGAGACTGCATGCGCTTGATTACTGAATAAATGAAGCTGAATTGAAGCTGATATGTGACCTAGTCCACGGTCTCACACAACATTAATCATCGCATGAGCAGAAGGAGGGGAGGCTGAGCCTGACACCTTCAGAGACAGATGGATTTTATTGCAAGATTGAAGAGTGTTTGTGTGTGTTTGTGTACAACACGATGAAACACTGAATTTAGATTTCGCTGTATGTCGCTGTATGAAACGCGGGCTATCCTACAAAGAAAACAATAGTTGCACTTACAAGAGCCTTAAGTCCATTCGGGGACAACTCTTGCTCAAAACATGAACCCAAATCAGAGCTGACATCAGGACGTGCCTGTCCCTCTCTCGTTCAATCTCTCCACCAACCAGACCGCAGCCTTCACTTGCCTCTCCAACTCCAACCAAGATAAGAAACTCTTGGTAAATTGTTTCTGTGCTGCTCAGAACAGAGACATTGTCTTGGATGCAACTTTAAAATTTAAGGCACATGGGGCTGTCCAGCATTTAACAGTGGCCAAGAGCAAGACAAGACAAACAGATCTCAATGGGCATGTTGGTGAAGGAAATACATATATACGGTACTATAATAAATGTAGTTGACAAAACTGACTAACAGACACGATCTGGCGTCTTGAGTGATCCGTATTTAAGAGTTCATCCAAATCACACAGTAAAATGCCTACTTTAGTATTTATGAATGAATAAATGTCATTGTTCATTTTGGCTTTGGGGCATTTCCTGTTGAGACTTCTACAGATATACCTCATCACAAAAAAAATCCAACAGACAAAAACAACAACATTATTTTATGCATCTGACACAAGGTTAAAGGGTCAAGGCACTCTGGGGTACGTTGCAATCGCCCACTTAGTCCCTTTAGCACACCATCAAGGCCACGACAGCACACAAGCGATCGGTCTGACTTACGTCCCGAGGACTTCTTTGAAATTATAATGTTCCTTGATGTCCGATGTCTTCTTTTTCCACCCATTGCCATCTTCCCCAAGAGGCATCCTGCAACGCTGTTTGAATTTCCTACAACTGCAGGTTTGGGGCAGAAAGGAAAGAATTTAAACAGAATCACAGTACATGCATACATTTTATTCCACTGCATCCAAAAACTGTGATTGGTTGATCCAATGGTGATATGCCTGTGTGAATGTAGTGAGCGAGTGAATGTCGGTGGTGGTCAGGAGGGCTTAAATTGGCAGCCTCGCATCTGTCAGAGAAAAAGTCCTATAGTCTGTGAACCCTCATTGACAATGGCAATAAAGTGACTCTGATTCTGATCTCTGTTGAATAATGAGACTTGTAGGAAAAGCTTTTGAAGACATCTCCATGATGACTTTATTCACCACGGGGGAATCTTGAGATTATTGACAGAATTTGTTTTTTAAACGCTGTAACTGTAGGTCTTATTATTATATATTATTTTTATAAATCTATGATCTGGTGTTTCATATAGCGACAACTCAAACAAGGCTGAGCAAACTGCCTTAAATTATAATGAGAAATGAATTGGAGAAAGAACATTCACAAGAAGTAAATAAAATGCATTCAATAATTTGCACTGACAAGATCATGTGACTCCTCTCCCAAAAATGAAAGGCCTTATATGTGCGGACTTCTTTGCTGGCCGACACTCGGGCAACAATAAATATAGCAGCAAATAACAGCTTGAAAGTATCACAGGAAAAGGGACCATCCACAGTCTCAGTAAACAAAGACACGGGTCAGTAGAGACTCATACCAGCTGGGGGACCTGCGCTATATTTAACATCTGAAGCATTAAACAATTAGATCGCATCTGACGAGGAATAAAGAATGCGCTCTGAAAGGGAACCTGTCCTATATTTAAGGCTCACCGCATTAATGGTGAGCCGGACGCTGACTGTCATCCCGAAACGAGTCCGGTTGTCGGTGTTGGTTATATGTGCGCTACAGATTAAAATAAAAGCGCTGTGAGTGTGCGAACCGTCGCCCGCTGCAGCGCTCAAGGGTATACGGCAGTCAAAGAAAGACACGCATCTTTGGGTTGGATCAGAATCTGCATCAGAGAGTTTTACTGCGATGGGACAAAATAAACGATTGATTGTGAATTTTGTTTCATATATGAATGAAAAATAAAACATACCTAAATGGCCTCTGTAGCTGTGAAGTGCTCTCCTTCCCGCTGGGAGCGATGTGGTTGCTGCTGTGCTTGCGCTGCGCTCACACTCCTCCTGACGTCAGGACGGAGACGTCTGTCTGTCTGAGGAGACGGAGTGCAGCGTGAAGTCACCCCCCTCCCTGTTCGAGCCCCGCTGCCGTCTGTGAGGAGATATGCTGAACAGCTTTTAGGAACATCTGCGTCTTGCTCTTTTCTGCGCGCAGCTCCCCGCAGCGCGCTTTGGAAACGCTCGTGCTGTGGCAGAAGTGCAGACAATTTTAGAAGCGCCTCAAACCAGGAATAACTTGTCAAGTGTTAATAATTGATCGTACAGCCCTACCATGGGTTCGTGTTGAAAATACATAACAGAATGAAATGAGAGGCGAAGAAGCCCGTCAAAAAATTCAAAATCATTTAATTCCATTTATTGTATAAGCTCGTCATTGTCCCAACCGTTTAATCCATTATTGGGTCGCGGGCCAAGCTGGAGCCAATCCCAGCAGTCAATGGGCGAGAGGCAGGGGACACCCCGGACAAGCCGCCAGTTCATCGCAGGGCAACACAGAGACATACAACCAGCCACACACACACTCACACCTACGGGCAATTTAGTGTCACCAATCAGCCTAGGCTGCATGTTTTTGGTGGCGGGAGCAAGCCGGAGGACCCGGAGAGAACTCACGCAGACACGGGGAGAACATGCAAACTCCTCACTCCTCACTCCTCACTCCTCACTGCGCCACCGAGCCGCCCAATATTGTATAAGCTGTCCCTGTTATTTTGGCTTCTGAACCTCATGATGTGATTACCTGTTATGGTCATGTTGTCTGATTCATTGTATATTATTCTGTGTCCCTGTTCCTCCCTCCCTCATATTCGTAGTCCGCCTCGTCGGAGGTTATGTAATCGCCAGCGTTTGTTTGTCCGTCTGTCCGTCCCTCTGTTACCAAGATAACTCAAAAGGTTCTGGAGGGATCTTGATGAAAGTTTCAGGAAATGTTGGGAATGTTACCAGGAACAGACGATCACATTTTGGTGACGATCCAGAAGAGATCCTGGATTATGGATCAGTTTGACATTTTATGTAACATTGCAGTCAATGGAGCTTCAAAAATCTCAGTTGCTTATTGACCGATGTTTATGGAATTTGACACAGTCACGTAGGGTGGGCGACCTTGCCATGGTTGGTGTATAAAGATATACCAACAATAATTTAGAACCTTTTGACGATGATCCAGATCACCGTGTGGATGGTGTAAATCTAATTGTGAGGGGAATGAGCTGCTTGGCGGAGGTCTGCGCTCTCTGAGTGCTTTTCTAGTTTAATTTAGGTTTGGGCGTAGCAGAGAAAAGACTGGCTGAACCAAAGGAGGCCCACCTGATCCACATTCCAACTCTCACCAGCTCTATACCCTGTCCCCCTGCCTGGCCTTGACCAGATGCTTTTCCTTCTGTACATGCAAATCTTATGTCAAGCGCCTGAGTTCCCGAGTTCCTGTCCTCCTGCTTCTTCCTCCAGCCTCTGTTTGGTGACGTCAGTCTGTTATCTGCTACAAAGGATTTTTGTTTGGCTGAGTTTTTCCCTTGGTTTGTTACACCAGCCTGTCTCCTGTGATTTGTTTGATACTTTGGATTTTTGATATTAGGACTATTTTGTGATATTAAAGGACTGAAGACTGACATCCATTTTGCCTCTTCATCTGGGGATCTGCCCTAACCATCAAATCAAAATACTTAACAAAATATATCCCAGCTCAAGTAATTTACAATGAATCTGAACCAAAAACTACATTTTGTTTCGCACCAAAAATGATGAAGATGCATTACTCTTCCTGAACTCCAGGGGGAAGCACTGCTTTATTTGTCGCTTTCCTCTTTTACAGGATTTCAAGCACAATACAACCTCAACATCCGGGTAGGAGTTTTCAAACAACACTTAGCTAGCTTGCCGATAAACATCTTTGCTCAGGGAATTACGGCAAACTTCGTGGCCATAAGGTGAGGTTTGATGTTGCAGTCATTTTGTTTCTTTATGCTTGCCTTTACATGTTTTCTTGAGGTCTGTATGTAATATTTCATCTGGGCAGTGCTAGTTTGTTAGCGAACAGACATGCTAATAGCCGCTCGCCTTGTTTGCTTTGTTTCATACATCCGAGCGGAATTCACGTTAGTCGGGGTTCTTCATTTTTGTTAGCGTTGATGTGAATTGCGCGTTTGTCGACTAAAATCACACTGTGGTGCAGCGATTCTGTGTTGAACCATGTGAAGTGTTTTTATTTATTGTATTGATTTGTTTTGTTCTGTAGCTAGACAACTAGCCTGTTGTAAAAACCGTTCGGCGATGTCACTGAGCTCAAAGAGGAGAAGAGCTACTTCACCCTCCAGCAGTATTAGCGGAGGGGGTGACCTCGATGATGTCTCATCCGCTACTCCTGGAAGTGGCAGAAAAAGAAGAAGAGTATCCAATGTTCCTCCCGTAGACACGGTAAATCCACTGACTTTATTTGTATCGGCATTGTTATGGTTCTTAAATGTTTTGTTTAATATGTTTCCACGCTGGCACACACATACAAGCTAATTATTACCTGCTCCCTCCAGATTGCTGTTTGTCACGAACTGTTCAACGCTGTGAGGGATTACAAGGATGAGCAAGGAAGGCAGTTCAGTGAAGTTTTCCTACGGGTACCAAAGAGAAGGTATTGCCACTGAAAGTCTAGAGTACCTTTTTATTTTGGCAGCGCTGTAGGATGGGTGGACGGACCCATCCAAAATACATCTTGACGTTAATGTGCAGACATAATATTATGAACTGCACTTGTCACGTTGAGATTTTACAGATTTTCTTTTCTTTCAGGAATCAGCCAGATTATTATGAAGTGGTGGGCCAGCCAATTGATCTGACTAAAATTCAGTATAAACTGAAGTCAGAGGATTATACTCAAGTGGAGCAACTTACTGCAGACTTCCAACTCATGTTCAACAATGCCAAATTATTCTACAAGGTGGGGGTGAAAAATATTAGATCCTTCTCTTATCAAATAGAAAATAGTTTTTCTTTTGCAACACTAAACTTTCACAGTTCATTATTCTTATTTGGCATTTCTCTGGTTCTTGTCATGTTCAATAATTCAGAGTGACAGTCAAGAGTATCGCGCTGCATGCAGGCTGTGGCAGCTACATTTGCAAACAAGGGCTGAGTTTGTCCAACCTGGGGAAGGAGATGAGGATGAGGACGATGGTGATGACATCATGGATAATCCAGGAATGGTAATAGAAGACGAGGCAAGTTTTTTCCTCTCGTCGTTTTGTGACTGTAAAATATGGACACGTAGGGTTGTCATTTTACTGAATAAAATATACTTTCTGTATTTATACATGTTGGCATTTATAAAAAGTAGATGAATTATGTTCACCTAGATTTGGCTGGTGTAATAAATGGCAAGGGCCATCACCCTACAGGTACAGATTGATAATTGTTTACATTTATTTAGTCCTGTTGATCTGGTAAGGATCTTCACCCCCAATTACAGCTGTTTTCTCCTTGTAACGAGTAAAAGCCTTTTTTTTTTTTTACTAGTGACTCAGAATACATCTCCCTGCTACAAAATCCAATGAAACGTTTATTTCCAGTGAATACTTCAGAAAAACGACGCATGGTATGATTAGCGCTATTTTGAGCGTGTAAGTCTCTGTAAACAAAGCCTTGCGATGTGGTATTATGCGATACTTTTATGAAAAGGACGAAACCCTCTATAAACAGGGCTTAGTGGGTGGACAGGCAGCTCCATCAAAATATCTGTCATTGTTGTCACTTTAATCAAAGGAATTATACAATGTTATCGATCACACCTTCAGTCAAATATGTGTTATCACTGTATTTCTTTCAGGCCTCAACTGGCAGACTGAAGGAGGTGTTGGAGCAACTTTTGGAAGCTGTGGTGTCCCATGCTGATCCATCGGGGCATCTAGTCAGTGAGCTGTTCCAGAAATTGCCTTCCAAAGTGGTGAGTCTTTGAATGTCTTTGTACATGGAGTCGGCGACTTACGACCACAATTGGTTCCAAGGGTTTTGTTGTAAATCGACCGGTGTTAAATTACCGAAAGTATATTATGTTGTGTCATTCATTCTGTAAATGAGGAGTAGAAAGAGACAATTTTCGTAAAGCTGAACGGTCGTACGCTGCATAGATCGTAAGTTGACAATGTCCTGTCCTTCAAATCTAAATTGTTGAACATGTTGATCTTTACTTGTCTGTCTGTCTTGTCTAGCATTACCCGGATTACTATGCCATTATAAAGGAACCAATAGATCTGAGAACTATCGCACAAAGGATACAGGTAGTCATTTTGCTTGCTGACTGATTCTTCATAAATTCACACATGCGCTAATAATTCTGTTTTCTTTAATTTATTTTTTTATTATAATCAATCCTAATTTGTATTTCTTGCATAGATTGGACACTACAAAAATGTCAGTGCTATGGCTAAGGACATAGACCTGATGGCCAAAAATGCTAAAACCTACAACGAACCAGGATCTCAGGTTTTTAAGGTAATGTTTATCAATCTGTCGATCTCGCTCGACATCTGTTTTTCTATTTATCTAAATCTCTATCGAAAAGGTTAACTCCACAAGTCTTGACTGTTGTTCTCTCTCTGTGTGTGTGTGTGTGTGTGTGTGTGTGTGTAGGATGCGAACACCATAAAGAAAGTTTTCATCCAGCGGAAAACAGAACTTGAACATGCTGAACCCATTAAATCAAGCACACGCATCAGGTATTAAACCACAGTTACTTCGATGTAATCTTTGTTTTGTATACACATCCACATGGCTTATGTCGTATATCTTTATTGTTACTATTCAGAAATCGCAGGTCTGGCCAGGTGGACCGGCTCTCTGGTGTCAGTGTAGCGCTACACTATGGCTCAGAGAGTGAGGATGACCCTATAATCTCGGGTAAATTGCCTTTAGGTTGCGGCAAATCTACCTTCTTCCTTTACCGAGAAAAATCACTGTTTGCAATGTCCATGTTTGTAGGCTCCGTGTGTTATGACGAAGGAGAGTCGGAGGCTGAGAGTCAGAGTTCTAGTATGGAAATGAGCAACCCGATCTTCCAGTTGTATGAAGCTGTGAGGGGCGCCAGGAACAACCAGGGCCAGATCTTTTCTGAGCAATTCCAGCATTTGCCCTCTCGCAGGGAATATCCAGACTATTATCAGCAGATTAAACAGCCCATTGCTCTGCAGCAGATCAGGTAACATGTGACAATATGTGTAAAGGTAGAATGGCAAATTATTATAGCATCAGTCATGGGCTTTATTGGTTAATTTCTTTAGTTATGCCTACTGATCTGTGGTATATTCGAATTTTATCAAAGTACAGCTGCAACAATAAATCGATTGTTCATCTTGAATAAACTTTTTGTTTGTCTTCAAGAGCAAAAATGAAGAATGGCGAGTATGAAAGTGTGGAGCAGATGGATGCTGATCTTTCTCTGATGTTTGAGAATGCAAAGCGTTACAACATGCCCAACTCAAGTATTTACAAACGAGCCTTTAGGCTTCAGCAGATAATGCAGGTAAGGACATTGATTTTTGTCTTTTTACATCAGGCTATGCTGCCAGCTTTTCTTTTGCAGTCTAGCATGAATTAATTTTGAATTCCAAAATCTTCGAAAACAATTATACATTTAAAAAATATATTTTCTGCTAGGTGAAAAGGAGGGAACTTCTGAGGAGAGATGATGAAGATGGCGACAGCATCCTCTCCACTGATGCAGGGAGCACAAAGAGGAAAAGGTTTGCTTGCTAACAGCATATAATCAACTGCATCACCATTGAAACGTTGTTTGGGGTCACGATGTTGCCGTCTTTAATTTTTTCTATTCTGCTTTTATTCTTTTTAAGCCACAAGAAAAATGTCAAAAAGAACCGAATGAAAGTCTTTTATGCTGCATTGACGGAGGCAAGGGAAATGGGCACCAATCGGCGTCTTTGTGAGCTCTTTATGGTTAAGCCATCCAAGAAAGACTACCCTGACTATTACAAAGTCATCCTTGAACCGATGGATCTAAAAATGATTGAGCATAACATTCGCATTGAACGCTATGCCACGGAGGAAGCGCTGATGAACGACATGAAACTCATGTTCCGTAATGCCAGACATTACAATGAGGAGGGCTCTCAGGTACACCGTGCAGAGAAAAGAGGCAACATTAACTATTGCTGAATGATCGCTTTTCTAAAGCTACATTTTCTGTGGGGGAGGGGCTTATTGTAGGTTTATAATGATGCTGATATTCTGGAGAAGATACTAAAAGACAAGCGAAAGGAGTTGGGACCTCCACCCGAAGAAAATGATGTGGGATCTCCAAAACTGAAACTTCGTGAGTTTGATCAGATCTGTCTTTTTCATCTTATCTCATTGGCTTAGAACACTTCATCTTAACTCATCCTGACCTGTTAGGCATAGACTATTTCTCTGTTTTGGTTTTTTTCCCAAAATGTGTATTTCTAAATGGAAGAAGTCCTTTTATTCAGTTACGTAATCTTTCCTCTTACACAAGCGCAAACATTGTCAGTTCCACTTTGCCACCAACCTGAAACAAAGGCAGTATTCTTCTCAGTTTTTCAGACTGTTTTTATATTGCTGTTGGTTGTACCTTTTCTTTGCTTAAATCTTTCTTAAATAATCACTAATTCTTTTTTTTAACCTAGGAAAGAGTGGTTTTTCTCCAAAGAAGTCCAAATATCTCACCCCTCTCCAGCAGAAGTTAAATGAGCTGTATGATGCTGTGCGAAACTTCACTGACCGTCGAGGTCGAAGGCTAAGCACAATTTTCCTCCGATTGCCATCTCGTGCCGAGTTGCCCGATTACTATGCAACTATCAAGAAACCCATTGATATGGAGCGCCTAAGAAGCCATATGGTGGCCGGTCGTTACCAAGACGTCGAAGCCCTGGTCGAAGACTTTGCTCTCATGTTCAACAATGCCTGCATATACAATGAGCCAGAATCCCTTATCTATCGGGATGCTCTAGTGCTGCACCGGGTTCTGCTGGAAACACGCAAGCTGCAGGAGAGAGGCGAGGATTCCGGGCTACCAGCTGTGGGCCATCTGGTACGAGAGCTGATCAGAACCCTTTTTGTGTCAGTGCTGGGCCATCAGGATGAAGAAGGCCGATGCTACAGTGATTCACTGGCTGAAATTCCTGCTAATGATCCAACCGCCCCTGAGAAAACACCACTAAACTTTGATGTGATCAGGATGAACGTGGAACGTGGCCGCTACAGGAGGTTGGATGTCTTCCAGGAACACATGTTTGAAGTGCTAGAGAAGGCAAGGAGGCTAAACAGGTACGCCGGTGCATTGTGGCATTCTGAGGATGTAAAATAAACTGTTTTAGAAAGCGTGAACCTTATCGCTTCTTTGCATTTGCAGGACTGACTCAGAGATATTTGAAGATGCAGTGGAACTGCAGCAATTTTTCATTAAGATCAGGGATGAGCTATGCAAGAATGGCGAAATACTGCTGTCCTCTTCACTCAACTACACGCTAAAACACCTTCACAGTGAGGTGGAGCAGGAGAAGAGGGAGAAAATCCCTAAAGAAATTGATGAGGACAAACAAAAGAGAGAGGAGGAGAAAAAAAACAAAGGTTTGTCTGAATGCAAGTGTGAGCGGATATTTAAAAATGTTGACGTTGAATTAATCAGACTACTATTTATGTCTTGCCTAAAGAAAAAGACAAGGCTGAGGACCTGGAAGGAGAGTCATGGCAGTCGGAGAATGAAACGGAGCGTGTGTACATCCAGGAATGCAGCTTTGAAAACGGCGTCTATAATGTGGGGGACTTTGTCTACGTGGAGCCTTCAGAGCCAAACCTGAAGCCACACATTGTCTGCATTGAGCGCCTGTGGGAAGATGAAAGAGGTAACAGACTGAAGATATTTTTGGCACATTAAAGAGAAAATGTATCTTTCATTGGCCACAATTCATTTTTAAAGAACAAAAAACTTTTGAAATAATGTGATCTTAAATTGCGTGATGAGACGAGGTTATTTTTTATCACTCTGCTTTTAATTATGTGGTTTTGTCCTGAATATTGGTTAATATTTACTTTCTGTTTGTGTGTGAAGGTGAGAAGTGGCTCTATGGCTGCTGGTTCTACAGACCCAGTGAAACCTTTCACCTGGCAACACGCAAGTTTCTAGAAAAAGAGGTCTTCAAGAGCGACTACTATAACAAAGTGTCTATTCGTAAAGTTCTGGGCAAATGTGTGGTCATGTTTGTAAAGGTGAGACAGGCGGAAATGTTTCTATTTAATTCAGCAATAATTCATTTCCTCACATAATGGTGGCTCGTTGCATGTTTCTGTAGGATTATTTTAAAATGCAATCTGAGGGCTACGGGGCAGACGATGTGTACGTCTGTGAGTCCCGCTATGCTGCCAGATGCAAGTCCTTCAAGAAGATCAAGATCTGGGCCGTACCCGTGAGTTCGGTGAAGCTTGTCCATCGGGCCGTTCCGCTGCCTGTTGTCCGTGTTTCTTCCATGTTTGCCAAGCCTGATCAAGAGAAACTTTCATTTGCTTATGCAGACGGAGGCAGTTACGTGGACAAGGTGAGGAAACAGATTTCTAGATTTTGTTGATGTAGTTTTTACTTTTTATTTCACAGAAAGTTTTTTTTTTTAAGTATTTTATTTTCCATGAGTATGTTATGAGTATATACTGCCTTTTTAATTTAACTTCTGTGACAACGGGGTAACTGTAGAAGCAAATAAAAAGACAATGACAATGGAGTCAAATGCTAACTGCAGATAAATAATGGGCTAATGCCAGACTTGACATACCATTTGCCGTAATCCCAAAATACTTGAATTGTTATTATTAATATTATGATTAATAGTTATGGCAGATGTCTGAGTATTTGAAAAGATTATGCTGGTGTAAGGGTCTCGATGACCAAATATATTTCACCAAGAAAAGTCTTGACTACAAGGATTATGCTAGAGGCATTGGGAATCCTGCAGCCGTTTAGCATGTGGTCCTAACTTTGAAAGTTTGTCCTGATTTGCCTGCGCGTGCATGTTTATTCGTTAAGGAGAAAGAGGATGTCCCTATGGAAATGAGCGGCGCTGAACCTGGCTGTCAATACTATGAACATTTACGCTACAACAACAACATGTGGTTCAAAGTGGGAGACTGTGTTTACATCCGGTCCCATGGTTTGTCAAAGCCCCGGGTTGCAAGGTGGGTGAAAGTATATATTTTTTTCCGACAGTAGAATATTTGAATTGACTGATTATGTATTTGTGCTGCGTAGTTAATACGGAGATGTTAACTATTGATAAAATGATTCCCTTGACGTTCCTGCAGGATTGAGAAACTGTGGATGCAGAACGGAACGGTTTTCTTCTTTGGACCCCTTTTCATTCATCCCGAGGAAACGCAGCACGAACCAACAAAGATGTTCTACAAGAAAGAAGTTTTTCTGAGCCATCTGGAGGAAACCTTACCTATGACCTGTGTCATAGGTACTGCTTTTAACGACTTCACAAAACATCTGTTCAGTTTTCATTAAGTTAAACATCAACCGATTTAGTAACAAAGAACTTTTATTCTGCTCTCTAGGAAAATGTGTGGTATCCTCATTTAAGGAATACCTGTCCTGCAGACAGACCGAGTTTGCAGAAGAGGATGTCCTGCTATGCGAAAGCCGCTACATTGAGATAGAAAAGCAGATGAAGAAATTCAAGGGTCTGAAACGCTTCTCATATTCTTCCAAAGTGGTGGAGGATGAGGTCTTCTATTTCAGGTTGGTGAGCCAAGCAGAACATTTATTCTAAAAAAAGAAAAAAATATGGCTTTAGGGCAAAGTCAGATTTTTTGGTTTGTGCTCTCTTGTACTTGCAACTTATGTAGGAAATTGATGGTGCCGCAGAAGGAAGCGTCGCCATTTTTGAACAAGAAGATAGAAGAGCTTGAGGTTAAACTGGCAGATATAGAGGATGCAGATGATGACATGGACGACATAGATGAAGAGGAGGAGGCACCGGAGATGCCTTCTACGCCTCAGATGCAAACCCCACATGCAAGTGATATGGACAACATGCCATACATAACCTCCCAGGTACCCATGTAGTTAAAAAAACGGCCTTAACCAACCTAATTGTTTTACTCAACCTAAGCTGTTTTTTCTCCCGCATGTAGTCCACTCCTAAAGTGAAGGGATTATCAAAGAAGGAAGGCGCCAAGAGGAAGATGAACATGAGCGGCTATATCTTGTTCAGCAGTGAAATGCGAGCCGTGATTAAGGCTCGACATCCAGACTTCTCCTTTGGGGAGCTGAGCCGACTTGTTGGCACAGAGTGGAGGAGCCTTGAAGCTCAGAAGAAAACCGAATACGAAGGTGAGAGGAGGCGATGGATGCATTTATAACATTCTCTAAAAATAACTGATGTAAAGACTGAAAATCATTTGTTTCAGAACGTGCAGCCAAAATAGTGGAGCAACAGGACCGTGACAGACCGGCGCAGAAGCAAGTGTCCCCTAGAGCAGGTACTCCCATAGGGTCACTGATGGAGGTGGTGCCTTTGCCTAGCACTATGGGAATGATGAGACAGACCATGTCACCTGTGTCAGGTAACCCCTCTGAGGCAGCACGAGATTGGCAACAGGACAGCAGGAAAATGAGGCTGGACTGTTAACGATTGTAATCTGCTAACATATTTATCTCTAAACAACAAACACTATAAAATAATTTTAAAGCAATGTTTTTCTTTTTTTGTAGTATTCTTTTATCTCTGTAGTTTTTATTGTCACTAGCTTCATGAAATTGCATGATCTTGACTGCACGATTGACTTTCAACCATGACTAACTTCATTTGCATTTCATTCATTTCTTTTTTTTGCCTGCAAACATTCACGGATCCATTTGTTTTGTCTGCCCCCTTTTAAACCACGAGCCTTTAACTTCTCCAGGTGGTGTTGAATTTCATGATCCACAGATTACTCTCAAAAGCTAAATTTAATCTGAAGCCCCTTGTATGTTGCATGAAGATTGAGGATGGAAGGTTGTGTGTTCGTGTGTGCTTAACATAATGTAAAACTCATTTAGAATTGTAATTCAGGAAATACTTTCTGAATGTGTAAGCATGAAAAGGGCACTGTGTGCCGTAGTAGTGCATGTCATTTTAGAGTCAAGTGCATGTCACTTATGCATGGATGTGTTGTCCTCTCCTCACTCTTTTCCCCAAGGCATGATGGGAGCTTATGGCCCACTTTATATGCCAATGCAGGGCCCCTATGAGGGCTTGTTAAGTGTGGCACCAATGCCACCATACCCTGCAGGGGGGGCCCATCTGGCTCCTCACCATCTCCAGCAAGGTATGCCTGGGTACCCTGGCATGCTTCCTCAGGGTAAGGCCCACTGTCCAAGCCACACCTGCTTCGTCACATCTAGTTCTGTCTCTCCTGCTGGAGGGGTTTACCTGACCCACAGGCTGCGCAGCCTGATGTACTCAGCCAACAGTCCAAACTATTCGGTCTCAACAACTTCTCTGGTTACTCGCCTGCCGTTCTTAAGATACACAACATCCATATTACACATTTACATATATAATGCTTGTGAAACCGATATGAGGAAAAATAACGTTTCCATAAGTACTAGAAATGCATTGTTGTAGATTCTAACATGAAACACGACTAATTTTAGTTTTACTGTCGTTACAAAATGCACAGAAACACATTTTGTTATTTGACAGGTGTAATTAGCACTGGGATAAATGGCATGGCAGGAACTCCTTCACCAGGAAACTTTATGCAACAGGTGAGTCCCATTTTAGAAAATGTTACTGAGTCCACATGCCTGTATTTGATCACACATATTGATCATGTTTTTCCTGTATAATTTATTAGCACTGACATTCTGCTTCAGTCATGTACCGTCTATCTTGCCTTATCATGTACAACATAGCTCACTCTGCATTAGTTCACTCTTTGTCCACTTGCTAAAAAGTATATTGTGTTATTTTAGCCTGGGATGTTCAGCCCAGGATCACATGCTCCCCCACCATATCCAGGACAGAGCCAACCCTCACATCTTCAGCCCACCACTCCCATGTTTGTGGCTCCGCCACCAAAGACCCAGAGGGTACTCCATTCAGAGGCCTATCTGAAGTACATTGAGGGTTTGAACGCAGAATCTAGCACCGTCAGCAAGTGGGACCAAATGCTAAAAGGTAGTATTCCCGAACTTGTGCAATCATTTGTAGCATGTGTGCAGAAGCATTCTTGTGGACAAAGTATTTATGGTACAGAAAATCCATAATAAGTCCCTCCCCCATGATCTGATTAATTCGATGAGTTTTTTTGCTTTCTCGAATTTGTCTTTATAAATAATAACGCTGTCTTTTAGTCTATTATTAAGTTGCTAAAGTCAACATAAAAACATATTTATTACTGACTAGGGGCACTGGCATTCTGACCTTCTCATTAGTGGACAATACTCTTGCCACCTAAGCCACATGTGTTTTTGCTGTGATATATGTTGACTCATTTCCTTTTGAAGCCTCCTGTCATTTTTCTATTCTTTGACCAAAAAGTAAGATATGCAGGATTTGTGATTAAGTATTTAATTTGAAAATATTGGTTTCTTCTCTGTTGCCATGACAGCTCAGAGGCGTGATGCTCCCCTGACCAAAGAGCAGGAAAGCCGGCTGCCAGTTCACTGGCTGAAAAGCAAGGGAGCCCACACCACCATGGCGGATGCACTGTGGCGCCTGCGTGACCTGATGCTGAGGGACTCTCTGAACATCTGTCAGGCACACGACCTGTGACGTGCCAGACAACAACCACGAGGCTCAACTCATTCACTGTTCTTATTCTTAATATGGAGGCTAGAAGGATTATAAATACAGCAGCAATATTTTATAGCGTACCATTATCAATTTTATATTTATTAGCTAATGTAATGGGCTTGGTAATTGTGTGTGCATTTTATTTTTTACAGGCCAGATTAATTGTACATCAAAAAAGTTTTTTTTGCTTATTGATGCTTCCAAAATAAAATGTACAAAAACTATCTTGTTTATACTTTATTTTTAGATTGCATCATTCCACTGATTATTTATTAATTTATTTTAGCGTCTTAAACAATATCTGTGTCAATAACTACCGGTATATATAAAGACATTCAAAAGAAAAAGAACAAGCGGAACATAAAATCGTATCCTGCATTATTTTGACATCGCTTCCGCTCCGGCAACGTCACTTCCTGGGGAGAGAATTCCACTGGGGCTATTCTCTTTAGTGTTTGCCCTGTATTCCTAATCTATTCAGCGCCTGTATTTTGATAAAGAATAACATATAACACTTAAAACTTCCCATTAGTAAAAGCTGACGACATTTGTTTAAGTTGTACTATGGACTAGCTAGTAACCAAACAGAGAACGACGAGGTGAGGTTATGTTTCTCGTGATTCACCGAGGTTGGTTAGCTAGCTGTTCCACCGGCTGTTCCGGGTTCGCTGTGAACTCATGAGACTTGTTCCTCCTCTTCTTTCCACCCTTGTTTTCGGTTCATTCTTAGCTTGTTTGCTATCATTAACGTGGTCTTCTGGGAGGGCTCTTATCGTTAACTGGCGGCCTAAATTAAAATACGACTTACATTAGCTAATGTCTTGCTAACAACAATGGGTTACTGTTTAAAAGAGATGCTAACGACTCGAGAAAATATTCCATTCCAGTCATATGAGATCAATTTTGCAGTGTTTGCATTGCAAATGGTTTCAGATGCGAGTTTATTCCGGTTAGCGTTATCTAGCGATTCAGCTACTGCTACAAACTATTCCATCAGCTTTGTTTAATTTCGTTAAGCAGCTTGTACAATAATGTAGACGTTTAATCCAGCCCACATTTAGTTATATATTTTATCAATTAGTGAAGGTTCCAAGGGCTCCACAGCACCGAGCCTGTGATAGACGCCTCCTAAACTTGTACCCTGATAAACAAGGCAATGCTAAAGTTGCTATTGTGTTGTCCTGTTGACAACCAGCACAGCTAAATGAATGTTGAGGTGAGCAAATCCTTTATGGCAAGCCAGCAGTTGAGTTTAGCTCGGAATGCAGCCGCATCGATGTTCATTCCATCTGGCTACATTGATTGTCCTATCTGTTGTTGTCTGTGTCTGAAATGTTTTCCATTCTGTGGCCGGACGTACATCATAACCCATAGTCTAAATGTTTAAGGGGAAACATCAGCTATTTTATCTTGAATGTCCATACTGCTTTTAAGAATGTTTATGCACATCCTTTTTTGTTCCGCATATTTAAAAACTGCTGTTTACGTTTCCTAGACCCTCATGTGTACAGATGACATAAATTGTTCGCTCATTATTATAGATAACCATTTAAATCAAAATATTCGTCACCGTCCATCTACCCAGACGGGACGCCACAAAGAAAGGGGGCGTGTCTGGAAACCAGAACCACCTTGACAAATTCAATAAAGGATTTAACTTCATGATTGAAGGTGAATTGAATACAAAATTGTCTCCAGATTGGAAAGTGATTTTTATTTATTTTGACCTAGCCTGTGAACAGAAGTGTCCAGGCTGTCTTCTCATCCATAAGGTTAAAGGTTTATTGTATCTGACAAAGAAAAACGTTATTTCATCCACATGTACGTTTTGGCACATTTAATTTACTCATCTTAGATCCTATTTCTTTGTCCCAGGCAGAACGGACATTTAAAGCTCATCGTTTAAACGTTCCTACCGCTTGGGCATTTTCCGTCGCTGCACCACCAAGTTCTTCCCGTGACATCAACCTGCAATTGACCAAGTTGTGCAACTACAACGAGGATGTCCCAGCTCCAGTACCGGTGTCCTGCTGCCCCTGCCTCTCTGCCGCTGGGGCAGCCGCAGCCTGGCTACAGCCTCCCTTGTCCCTCAGAGAGTGCCAGCCAGCCCATCAGGAGCTCTGCTCTCCCCGCGGCCTCAGCCACTCCCTACAGCACCACCACAGGTTTATTTTTTAATGTTTATTTTATCTGGATTGCCTTTAATTTAGACACAATTGCTTGTCTTATTTTTCTGGATCAGACCTTTGGGTGGCTCAGACAGATTTTTGTGTGTGCAGAATTTTTTGTTGTTTTGGCTGCTTGATGAAAACTAGAAATGTACATGGCAGGGAGTTCTGGCACTGAAAGCAATACTCATTTTGTCATACTCATCAATTGTGTAGCATTGTAGACTTTATAGAAAGGGCTCCAATGAGCAGTTATAATTAAACAAATGCGGCGAATTGTTTTATACAATAATGTTTGTTACAGTTTCTAACATGGCAAACCCTAAAGAGAAGACCCCCATGTGTTTGGTGAATGAGTTAGCCCGTTTCAACAAGACCCAACCTGAGTATAAGCTGCTTTGTGAGCAAGGACCTGCTCACTTCAAGGTACTGTGAGGAGACCCCCGCCCCCAGCCCCCCATATATTGCCTTCCCGTGTCACTTGTTGATGCTAGTAACAAAGCGGCTGCTGATTTAGTCTTTTTCTGACCTCTTCCAGATGTTCTCAGTGAGACTTACACTGGGAGATCAGCACTGGGAGGCAGAGGGGACCAGCATCAAGAAAGCTCAGCATTCCGCTGCTGCGTCCGCCCTTGCTGAAACAACACTTCCCAAACCCACCATGAGGACGCTCCGCAGCACAGGCAAGAAACAAGGTGGACTCTTCATACACTCTCATTCATGCCTGACCACTCTCTGAAAAAGAGTTTGCTTAAATACAGATTCATCTTGCGTTTTCTTTATCTTGGCTTCACAGCAGATAGTGCGACACATACCATGGAGTTAAATGTCTTATGCATGAAGCTTGGAAATAAGCCTATGTATAAACCCATCGACCCATACCCGAGTATGAGACCATCAAACTTCAACTACAACATCCGGGCTCCAGGACATTACCAGCGCTCAATGCATCAGTGAGGTTCCTTCAATGTGAAATGAAAGAAAGAGGACTCTGTTTAAATGTCGTTGTTATTTTTAAGATGAGGATCAACACTGCCAACGCCTTTTTTTCTTTTAGGTACTACTATCCATTTCCTCCAATGGGACCCTTGATATACCACATGGAGCTTTATATTGGAGACCACCAGTTCATTGGTAAGGGACGCTCGCGGCAGTTAGCCAAGCATGATGCTGCTGCCAAAGCGCTGAAAATGCTGCAAAAGGAGCCAAGTCTGCAACAGTTGACAATGGTAAGAATAGAGGTGCACAAACTGCATGCAATAGTTCTTGAAAGCATGTTTGCAGTTTTATATTCAGACTTGCTTTTCTTATTGAAATGTATTTCTGCTCTTTATAGAATGGAGAGCCCGAGGAGGAGAACCTCAACAAATCAGAAATTAGTCAAGTGTTTGAAATTGCACTTAAACGCAACATACCTGTCAACTTTGAGGTGATTTATTTTTTTTGTGGTGATTTTATAAACTTTAAAATGATCCGTTTTCCGTTGAGTAGACGAGATGTCTTACTTTCTCCACTTTCTTTTATCCAAATTAATTGCAGATTAAAATGGTATTCTGTGTCAAGACCTTTTCCTTTTGTTTTCCAGGTTGTAAAGGAGGAAGGCCCTCCCCACATGAAAATGTTTGTCGTGCGTGTAACAATCGGGGAGTTCGCTGGAGAAGGCAAAGGAAAGAGTAAAAAAATTGCCAAGAAGCTAGCGGCAGCAGCGGTGCTAGGAGAGCTGAAGAAGCTACCCCATATTCTCATTTTGGAAATGGCAGCGCCACGTATCAAAAAGAAAACCAAATCCATCATCAAGGTAAGTGTAAAGAGTGAATGGACAATATGAATGTGAAGAAGCCTGTTCGTCAATTCATGATTGATGTGTCACACCAACAGCTGCAAACCAGTCCGGAATATGGTCAAGGAATGAATCCCATCAGCCGCCTGGCTCAGATCCAGCAGGCCAAGAAGGAGAGGGAACCGGAGTACAGCATGGTGACGGAGAGAGGTTTGCCTCGGCGCAGGGAGTTCGTTATGCAGGTAACTTGTCAGCAGTCGAAGCTCGCAATTACCATGATGCCCGTATCTGTTTTCTCTGCATGTGAATGTTGCTCACGAATTCAGCTCTTAATAAATATTAGTGTTTCCTGTGCAGGT
Organism: Brachionichthys hirsutus; assembly: GCF_040956055.1. NCBI lineage: Eukaryota > Metazoa > Chordata > Actinopteri > Lophiiformes > Brachionichthyidae > Brachionichthys > Brachionichthys hirsutus. Next base: position 6,778,015 of record NC_090904.1, on the reverse strand, counting down.
GATGGTGTGTGGTCAGACTGCAGAGGGCATGGGGCCTAGTAAGAAGGTGGCCAAGAGGAATGCAGCAGAGAAAATGCTGGAGCTCTTGGGATATAAAGTGCCTCAGCCTCAGCCCCCGAAACCGGCACTCAAAACCGATGAAAAGGTCCAACTTAAGGAACTACTCCAAACACGGTAGACAAAGGAATACCTTCATGCTGCCATTTACATGTGCTGTTGTTGTGATATTTAGACCCCACTGAAAAAGCCCAGTGATGGACGTAAAGTGACCTTCTTTGAACCTGGTTCTGTGGGCGACGCAGCGTTAGGTAAGTATCAGACTCATATTTGGCCACGGTACGTATTGTAAAATTGTATTTGAGTTGTGCTTCTATACTCTTAACGAATATACTTTCCCCTTAAAGGTTGTAAGGAGAAGGACTTCCGCCTGCCTTACCTGAACCACCACCAGCAGCTGCCTGCAGGGATCTTACCTATGGTCCCTGAGGTGGCTCAAGCAGTCGGGGCCTGCCAAGGATCCCAGGCTAAGGACTACAGTCGCGCTATACCTAATCCAGGCAAGGTCACGATCACTGCCATGATCGCCAACGAGCTGCTGTATACAGGAACATCCTTGACTGCTGAGACTATCGCGAAGAACAAAAATAGCATGAATACACTTCCCCACGGACCCCTCACCAGACCTTCAGAACAGCTGAGCTTTCTTGCATCTGTTCAGGGCCTCCAGGTAACTGACAGGCATGTTCTGCCCAATAAGAGCATTGCTGTGCTTCTGATGTAGAGTAAAAATATTAGATGTGAATTATGTTTTCTTCATTGCTTACAGGTGGAATACAAAGATTTTCCCAAAAACAATAAGAATGAGTTTGTGTCACTGATTAACTGTTCCTCCCAGCCACCGATCCTCAGTCACGGGATTGGGAAAGATGTAGACTCTTGTCATGATATGGTGAGTTTGAATTTAACTGCAAAGTAAATCCACACGGCTGCACTGACACTGTGTGTCAGAATGTATCTGTCAGTGTGAGGAATCAGAGCATGTAAGATGTGCTTTAGTTGTGAGAGAAGCACTGAATGTAGTTATTTTTGTTTACAACAGCAATTGATACATGGTGGACGCCATGTTTCTGCCTACGCAATTATAACGTAACATCACACGACACGACACAAAAATGTAACAACAACTCTGCTTATCGAAACAAAATGCCACACTGTGCTGCTTGCGGGTGTAAAGTCCAGTCAAAAGGGAGGGACCAGCTGTATATTACAGACAGTCATAACAGCGACACAGCAAACACACACAGTTCATAGATGGGATGCTTCCTTTACAGCAACTGCTTTTTTTTTTATGATCCTGACAAAGAAATTGTTCATCTTTACAGGGTTGTCCTCAGTTGAGTAGCAGTAAATTACCCTTCTTCTTCTTCTTCTTCTTCACCTTGACAGGCTGCACTGAATATATTAAAGTTGCTCTCTGAGTTTGACCAGCAATCAAATGAAAGGGCAGGAACTGGACCAGTCTCTCGGTAAGCTGTGACAAACACTGTGGCGCGATGCCTTGTGTCAACACCGATTGTAATTGAATTTAATGACATAGATAGGTAGCTAAATACTAACTAATTTGGTGTATTCATTTCTAACATAAACTACATTTTTGCTTAAATGCACGATCAGGAAAGGAACAGAAGTAAGATTGCAACAGGTTCAAGTAATAAACTGGCTGCATTTTTTATTTATTTTTTGCTGAACAAGACTGTTAATACAATATTTTTATTTAGCACGTATGTTCAGAAAAATGGTTCAGTGTTGGCTGAATACTGACGGTGATCCTAAATTTGACTTATTTTCCACAGGTCTGTCAAGCAGGAAATGGAGGGTGACTTGCACCTCAAACAGGCCAACTCAAGCACATTGACGCAGACCCTGGATGGCACTATTTAGACGATCAGGTTGTCTGTAGAAGCACTAGAGAAAACTCACACTGTGTTCTTAGTTTTAGAAGGCAGTATGAAGCTTTTGCCGTCGTTGCCTCCAAAACATCACTGTTAATATCCATTGTTCTGAGATGTTCACAGTTAAACAAGATTGATAGGAACAAATAGTTTATTCCCTTGATGTTGTTTAATTGTCTGCACTATTTATTATTTGTTGCTTTGTAGTTAAAATTGCTGCATCCTAGGCGATGCCTGAAAACGGGATTTGGCTATGACCCATGTTCTGTTTCTGCCTAGAACTTTTTCCTTTCTGTGAGATGTTCTCTCATGTTGAAGTATCTTCTGTTTTATCCCCACTGAGCTAAATCATTTAACGAAAGCTTGTTAGTTTGGACCTCACTTTTGCCTCGGGTGCAGTTAACGAACCTCTGATTTTCATTGGGTAACGACCAGTGTTATCAATATTACCATGTACTGGGAAGACTGACTAAATGTTGCGTGTGATGTAAAGTGACGTGTCAGCTGTGTGTGACGGGGATGTTTCCTTGTTGCGTCAGTTTTGCTAATATTCTTTTTCTCCCTTTTTGTCAACCTTCCTTCCTTCTCCGCTACCGATGGTAATTAAACTCGTGCTTATGTGCACAAAACCAACACCTCTGTTGTCGTTAACTGCTGGTGATGAAATACATAGTAAATATTTCAAGACATGTGGAGCCCTGGAATAATTTAACTTCACTGATATTTATACATTTATGCCGGCAGCATATTTTAAACTATTTATCCCCCGAAGTTTGATTTTTTTGACCATTTATACTACCTTCGACATAAATCAGCCATAAGTGCTTCTGTCTCGATAGCATGTTGATTTTTCAGCAATTATATTTCTTGAATGGATTACAATTCTAAGGTGTATACACTGGGCTAAACCAAATATAACACAAAACATGAGATGATTGCACATTTTGCATCCCATAAAGGATCAGATGACTGGAATATTCGATGTAGAGCTGCAACCATCATTTCAAGGAGATATTTATTGAAAAGTGAGTTTTTACATGGTCATCTTAATATACTCTGAGTCGGTGATGTGTGCTGATATTTACACACCTAAACAAATGTCCCAAGTGTTCTCTTCATTATGACACTAACGTTATTCACACAGGCCTTGTGGTTGCAGAGAGATATACTCTTCGTTTTGAGTAGAGGCTTAAAATAGAAGCTGGGGCGAGTGTGGTTTTTAATTTATCTATTTTTTGTAAACACGAAGGACAATATTTTGGTACATTGTTAAATTGCAGATATTAAAAACATTTTTTCATTTTAAATATTTACGATGAGAACAATTTAAAGGGACTCGAGACTTGGCGTGAACGTTAACAAACAGTTTGGTGATCGCTTGGCTGAGTCATCGTCTAATTCACGTTCCTGGATGATCAGTCTCAAAATCCACGTAGGACTTCATACGCCACTTTTTATTGGATCCTATCTTTAGCTGGCCATTTGTACCCACTGCTGCTTAAATTGATTTTCTTATTACATCACGAACACCATTTTATACTCGTGAGATGTGGGAGCACACCAAAGGTTGGTCTATTTCAGGGGTGGGCAAACTTTTTGACTCCCGGGCCACAATGGGTTCTAAACTTTAACATATATAAATATAAATGGCATGTAAAAGTCATTACATGTAAGGATTTGGCCTATTCCAGGAAGCATTATAGGGAAGTAAATGGAATTTTGTTGTGTATTTGCAGTGTAAAAAGTGTAAAACAAAACAAAAAAGCTTAAAAGGCAAAATGAATGAGATTTAATTATAAAAAGATTTTATGATATAATTTGGACAAGTTCGGCGGGCCGGATTAAAAAGCTCAAGGGGCTGCATATGGCCCGCGGGCCATAGTTTGCCCATGCCTGGTCTATTTACTGTATGAGAATGGCATTCGTGGCCTGTTCAACACAGTACTGGGGCTCCAGAGGAGGCAGGAGCAGTTCCACCTCCTCCCTATTGGTGGCACCAAAGGACAAAAACAGACCATCACATGCAGTGTGAAGTGTTTAGCTGCCCAAACTCACGGCCCCTCTAACAGAATACACACTCAGATTATTCGACAGAAATTATGATCAGAATACCTCCTTAGTCAAACTTCAACAATCCCACTGCAGAGACCGAAGAGCCTTGTCCCCACTCTTGCATATTGATGGATGAAGTGGTGCATAGAGAAATGATATGTGAATGGGTTGTAACAGAACTGCCTGGGTTACATTTCCATCGCAGACCACTGATAGGAAAACACCGGATCTCTCAGATTTGATTGTATAGCAGTGAAGACAGCCACTAGATGGCAAAATTGTTTATCACTTGGTTTTGAAAAGAAATCTAGTGACCACCCAACTCATTTCTCCAGCCCTCCTTACTGCAGAAGACAGTTCTCTCTCCAGTGGCAGGCGGTGGGAAAGGAAACCCTTGATGCAGGGGTGTGTGGAGGCGTGCCAGGAGGATGGAGGCCTGCTCTGGCCAAACAACACACAGCTTTGTCTTCATCTAACGTCCACCTTCCTCCTGTTAGCATCCATCCTGTTCCTGCATGCTCAGAAAGGAGTATGAATACAAATTAAGGCTGAATAATTGCACCGGTCATTAAACCTGCGTCGTTAACCATTGTGTCGGGGCTTAATAACCAAAACTAATCTTCTCCTTGTTAGAGCAACCATCAAAACACTTAACTTGAATTACTTTTTGCATCAAAGATGAATGTACAGCAGCTACATTTCTGCATCTTGGTAAGAACAAAACATGTATATATTTTTTCCACAAATGAAGATCAGCAATCCTATAATCAAAATGTAAAGTGATTCGATTTATTTCATTTAATCATCCAAGGGAAATATGACTTTTCTTAAGAAATAGAAATATCTTGGGACATTGAGACATTTTTTTTTTAAACATGACAAGTACTGGCTCTGTTTGAAACACAACCAGTCACAAAGCCAAAGTTACAACATGCACTGAACAATAGAACATTTAAATACAGAAACAACAGCATAGAAATTCAACAGGTAAAAATGTTTTTTTGTTTTTGATTTTACAAAAACAGACAGCCTCGGGACCTACAAACAACATTTTATTAGAGCTGGCTAAGGTCATTCAGTATCTTTTTTTTATTTTTTTTATTCCCTGGAAACAGTGTAGTTTTCAAAGACTCATGGCTTAGGCAAGGTTGGGGCCAATTCCACTGAGAGCTTAAAATGTAGAAAAATATAGTTCATGTTTTAAGTGTGCTGTGGGTCTGTCACATGCTCAAATACTGGTTCCTTTAATAGTGTTATGTGTGATGTGAACTCCATCGAGGCATTCTGAATCGACCCCGACCCTGTTATACAGTGTTATATTAAGAGTGTGTGGAATTGGGTTACATCTTAAAGTAGTGATCCTCACTGGAATTTAGAAACTACCACATGTCTGGGAAAGGGTCCTAATATAACAGAGAAAATAAAAATGAACCACTTTACTAGCAGCAAGCACAACAACCAGTTTTATTTTTGTTCCCAAATAAAAGCATTTTCTGTACAGTGTGTGTGGGGGGGGGGCGTTGTTGTGGAAAGGTTTGAGGAAAGTGTGCTCTTCATCTAAATTGGTGTCAATAAATGATCAATAAAACAAGTTTTCTCTGTAAAGCATTATGATTATTTAATTTACATCAGAACTTCACCACGGGGATCCCAGGAAAATGAAAATCTCATTCACACTATTGGCTTTTTTTTTTTATGTGAGTGGCTCCCTGGAGATGGAAAGATAAGTCACCCTCCCCTCATCAAAAATAAAAGGAGTAAAAGTATTATTGTGGTATCCTGTCTAGATATAACACTTAACGACGACGTTTCTGTGCATTGCGTTATCTTAAAGTTTAGGAGCATCATTTCCAGTATGAAGATGAAGCGAGCATTTGTGTCATATTTGCTCAAAATAAATCTTAGTGATCAGCAGAAACACTTGCTGCCCATTTATGGATTATTGATTGTCATCTTCGTGAAGAGAAAATTGAGTGGAAAATGGTCCCTTGCTACCGTATATCCTAAACAATGGGGACAGAAGTTTGGAAACCTTTATAGACATTTAGATAAATGGGGTTGAAAGATGTGTAAGGAATTTTTGGAATACATTGGCCTTAATTTATCAAATAAAGATACACAAAGAAACGTTTCAGATGGGAAAATCGGCTGGTGGCCTTGACCAAATGTCTGTGTTCTCGAGAATGAAGTCATTTTTTTACTTGATTCTGTGCTGCTCTTATCTTACATAAAGTGACATGAGGGATGTTATTGGGAGAATGTATGTAAAATTATGGATACAATCAATGGAGCTGTGATGCCCAGACACTGTCTTATTTTAAAGTAAAATCATCCAATCAGTCATTGGGGAAAACCTCTGTGCAGCTGATTCCTAGTATTAATTCATCATTAAAATGATAAACCTTTCATATAATGGCACTGTTTGTTATTTTTGTGCAATGAAAGGATCATAACGTAAAACTTGAATGCAGAAAAAAGGACATTGTGACATTAAATCATATTTTCTTGTGTTATCATTCAATGTGTGCTAAAGAAAACGATCCCACCGTCTCTCTCTCTAAAGAAAGCTGCACTTCAAAGACGGGTGCTATCATAAACGTAATTTCTCGTACAAGGAAAATTATTTTGGAGTTACAGTCTGTGTCGTGGCTGCATGTTAAAGACTGCAGGTAGAACATGGAAACAATTAGAGCAGGATTTCCCCGGCACGCAGCAGAAACAGTCCATTCCTCTTCATTAAGCCATACTGCTCTAATGTCCTGGTTTAAAGCAGCCTCACACACGCGCACACACACCTACACACACACACACATACACACACGGCTGGCTCTGCCTCTCACAGTCATTGCTATTCCATCCAAGCCTCTGCTTGGCTCACTATGCAAGAGCAATATGAAATGTTTTAACTCTGATTAAATGAGGAAATGAAATCAGGGTTTATGATTAGAGCATTTATTTTTCCAGGTGACCCTGAATAACATTTGAATAACATTTTACCTCACAACACCCATACTTAATAATGGCCTGTTTTATTTAAATCTTTTTACTATTATATTGATGCAAGGCTTTTAAAGCTTTGAGATGTATTTCGGTTGGCAGTGAGGTTCTTTAGTTATCATTATTGGCATTTATCTTTAAAAAAAAAATTCAATTGGATCGGAACCATGAACAATGAGTTTTTAACTTTCTTACATGCTTCTCGGGAGATTCGGCACTTGTATTCTGCATTCTGTGTTAAGTGCATGTTCATTTTTGTGCTATGTTGTTTTAAAAAATGCATATGTAAGAAGGTTTTCTCTTTCATTTGTGGCTAAAATAAGCAAAGAATGTTTTTTGTGGGATACTACACAGCGTTCAGGCATCAAATCAAAACCATGCAGTAATATTGTTATTAATCTATAGACGCTTTTACAAAATACTCAGCAATATGCACAATGAGGTGAGGCTCTGCTAACTTTCCTGTCCCTTTCTGGGCACATCTGTGTCTGTGTATTTTACTAAATATATGTTACGTACAGACCAGAGTTGTCCATGGAGGAACGAGACACTCCAGGTTTCCTTTCCAACCATCTCTCCAGCAGCTGATCTCACTAATGAGCGCCTTCGCTCAAATTGAAGGAGGTGTTGATAATTAAAATCACCTGCTTTAGTAACCGGCTGGAAGAAAAACCTGCTGCGTCTCGGCCCTTCGTGGAACAGTTTGGACACCGCTGAAGACGTTCCAGCCCCAATTAGAAACTCTTGCTGAACTGCTGCTGCTCGCCTTTAATAACATAACTGCTGTGACCATGGAAACAAAGGCATCCAACTTGAAATCTGTCTCATATACCTGCAGGAAGTGTGTTTTTATGCATGAGGTTTATAAGGTTGTACATTTACCGCTGACCTATGGTAAAGGGTACCTGGCTGTGCAGATTTAGTGCGATCAGTATTAAGTATATACATGTTCCACAATTTGAGGGTGAGCTCCGAGAGAGGCTTCTTTCATTTTGATCAGAGAAAGGAAAATCTATGCTCAACACTCGTGTCTGTTAAAACCTCGTATATGCTTTCATAAGGTGTGAACATAAAAAAATAAATACAAATTCCTACATTCATTTATCTAGAAGTGATCCATAATTGTGTATGTTGAGGATCTGGGTGCATGCATGCTTCATAAATGTGTGTTTTCTGTATAGCAAGTTTATTATTTGTGGCTGTTCTACTAACCCATAACAAAAAATTATTTTTGTCCACGGCCATCCTTAGAAAATAATACAGAATTGTGAAGACAAGACTCGTTGGTTGAGATCATAATGTATCATACATTCTGAACCATGACAGAGACAGCAAAATACTGTTCAATGGCGTGTGCTCATGCTCATTGTGTATGATGGACTGATTACTCCAGTTTCGGGGCCAACACATTGATATAAGATTGGTCTTCACGCAGGGACATGAAACAGCAGACTAGTGAACCACAGTTTTCTGTAAGGAACTTTCTTTCCAACTGTATAAAAATAAATCAAGAAAAATAATCTCAAAATCATCCATCAACATTCATGCTCTATTGTGCAGATATGGTCACCCCTAAAAATGTAAATGACTAAGGCCAGTTTTGGGAATAGAGGGCACAAGTAAGTAGCTTAAAGGCTTCTAGATCCTGTATCTCCAAGACTAAGACAATAATACATAATGAACTGGGACTCTGCAATGGGATGCTGGAGAGTGTGGATTATTTTCCAAGAGAAAGTAGTGATAGCCCCCCCCCCCCCCCCTGCTGCTAAAACCATCTTTCAGTCGGTTTACACCAATTATAATTCTATAACAGACCAGTTGTCTTCTTGGGGAGTGTTCTGTTGCTTTGTGGGTGTGTAATACCGCTAATAGGAATGAGTTGACAGATGGCCAGTGACATTCTCCAAATTAAAATCGTTTCTCTCCTCACATTTTCAGCCTGAACGTAGCGCCTAATGGCATGGTCAGGTAATTTAAAATGTCCCTTCCTTTGCCTCTGCATGGCTTGTAGTGGATTTGTTAGTCACAGGTCTTCATTACGAGCACTTTGGTCCCAAACGCCTGCTCGCCTGCTTTGCTTGTACGTCAGAGAGCTCAAGTGTTTTGACGGCCTCTCTCAACTTTTGGTCTTCGTGCCATCTCTGGTCCTACATGATTCTCATGAGCTACCCCACGAATTCCTTCAAGGGGGAACAGACAGGTCTGGCCCAGCATTTTTTGAGCTGCTTCCAAATGGTTGGTGCCTTTCTGGTAGTTGATGGTGATGCTGCATTTTGGGCTTGAACCAGCCAAAAGACGGTCTGAGGGACTGGCATCAGAGATGTCCCGGATGTGCTCATCGTCATCTGTATCGGCGTCAATGTATTTGCTAATGGATGAGTCATGGAAGGTGAAGACGGTCGGAGCCAGCGCAGGGTTCTCTGGGGACTTTGGCGGGGTTCTGCTGCTGGCGGTGGTGTAGACAGAAACCTCAGGGCTTAACAGGGAGTGGTCTGAAATGATAGAGCTGTCTGAGAGTGGGGACAAGCTTGACTCCACCTCACTGCGACGGGCTCCTTTGGTGATAAGGATTTTTGAGGGGTTACCAGAAAAGAAGAATTTACGTGCACTCTCTGAGTATGACGGCTTTGTTACAGACACAGGATTCAACATGGGTTCGAGCTCCACAGTTGGTTGCTGGGCTGTTTTTTTACTATTGTGCAGGGACAAAGTTGTTACTGAACTATGGCAGAATCGATTACCTTCCTGAAGACCAAGGTCAATTGCAGGACCGCAAGGGAATCGTGAATTCTCTTGAAAGTCTGTAGCACAGCTGATGTAGCTGTCAATGCTGGACAAGCTTTTCATGTCTCCCACTCCTTCTCTAGTGCCGAGCTCTGCTGCTCGGTGATCTGGGATTGCCCCCAGTTCTATTTCATCCCTCTGTTTGCAAACTCTGAACGCCCTGTCTCTTGCATTGAGGTTTGGCTGAGACTGTGTCTTGGCCATCTGGTTGTATATCTCCTCTAACTTCTGAACATTTAGCCCCTGAGGACTTGTGGCCCTGGCATTATTAGAAGAGCCTAACTCCTGTGCATTGAAAGAAGGGTTTGAGCTAGTCTCTGATGGAGCCCTCTTTGGGGTCCATTTCCAGCGGCTTGGAGAGAGGTGGTTGTCATGAGGCTTCTCATTTTTTTCTACCACCACGTCCATCAGTTCTGCACTACGGGCAAATGCCTCTTTCAAGTTCATGGAGACGATGCTACCATTTCTCTTTGCCCTGTCTAAAGCTTCCCGTCGTTTAAGTGCTTTTTCCTGCCTCTTCTGCTCCTTGTAGAATTCAGAGAAGTTATTCACAATAATGGGAATAGGAAGGGCAATTACCAATACTCCAGCTATACAGCATAAACCCCCAACTATTTTTCCTAATAGAGTTTTTGGGTAGATATCTCCATACCCCACAGTAGTCATAGTAATTGTGGCCCACCAGAAAGAAGCTGGAATGCTTTTAAACTTTGTGTCCTCTTCGTCCTTCTCAGCAAAGAACACCAGACTGGAGAAGATCATGATACCCATGGCCAGGAAAAGGATCAGCAGGCCCAGCTCATTGTAACTCCGCCTCAGGGTGAAACCCAGAGACTGCAGGCCAGTGGAATGGCGAGCCAGTTTCAGAATACGCAGGATGCGCATTATGCGAAAAATCTGAACCACACGGCGGACATTCTGAAACTGTAACACACTCTTGTTAGATTCTGTCAGGAAGATGGTGACATAGTAGGGTAGGATGGCCAACAAGTCAATGACATTTAGAGGACCTTTAAAGAACTTCCACTTGTTGGGGGAGGAGAGGAAGCGAAGCAGGTACTCCATGGTAAACCAGGCGATACATACAGCTTCAACATGGGCCAGTTGTGGATTGTCTGAGGACTGGCCAAATTCATCTGTGTCCTGCAACTCCGGAAGGGTGTTCAGAGACAAGGCAATAGTGGATAATATGATGAAGAGGATGGAGATGATGGCCAGAACCTGAAAGACACAAAGGTACGAATGAGTAAGTGAGGAATGCAGGATCACTTCACCGATTTATAAGATCAAAATGTATTTTTCTGATTAGACAATGACCTCATATTCAATATTAAATAGATGTGCATCCAATACAATGCATTTGGAAAGCGTTTTAGTTACAGCATCAAGGGCTGACGGTAAGCGGCTTCCATCAACATTTCTAAATGTTTGACTAAATGTGTGATTGGTTGAGAGCTAATGGATTGAATTGAGTATACGATTGCTTATTTATTCATGACTCACTTATCAAGCTATCCACACTACGAGTTTCCTTGAGGGAAGGAAACAGAAACGAAAGCCTCACAGAATACAACAATGACAGCGGCCGTAACATTTAGCAGCATAACATTTTTATTTAAACGTCACCCATACTGGTTAAATACACAGATAGTCATGATAATCTACTGGTTCGTGTCACAGCTGCTTCTTCTCTTCTTCTACTAACAGACCAAAAAGCCAATGTAGAGCACAAAATAGAAGGTTTTGCCGTGTATTTCCAGAGGAAATGAAAGTGCAGCTGCAGAACTAACAATAGTCGTTAGTAAGCGATTGACAGCAGAGGCATCAGCAATGGCCTAACATTTCGAGGAGTCCACTCCCAGCAGTAAATGTGGTGGTTAAAGAGGCAACGTTATCTACAACCAATCAGAGCAGGACCACACTGTTGCCATAGCATCAAGGCAGACATGAATGATGACCTTATCTGTTTATTTTCTTCCCTCTGTGATCTTCTCTCCTGCCCTGGAGGGAATCTATTTGAATCAAACACTTGAGAGGTGCCAGAACCGGAGAATGAAGGTGGAGATGAAAAATGCGACACAAAAAGACAGGAACGGTGACGGCGCAGAGACGTCAGAAATGGAAAAGCCATGAGCTTATGACAGAAAACGGACTAACTAAAGTGATCTTTTTTTTTTTACAAGTAATCAGCATGTTGTATTTATTGACAGGTTGCATACCAACTTAGCAAAACCAACCACTTAACATTAAGCCATTAAGTACAAAGCATATAAGAAGCTTAATGAAGGATGGAGGCATGCTGCTAGCACATCTAAAATCCTGATGTTGTGACGACAGAAGAGCAGCGCAAAAGAAAGCAACGATAATTAGATTTAGAAAATTAGATTCAGAAGCTATAAAAAGGTCACTAATGAAGGTGTTGTGTATCATTATGGTTGTGGTCAAGTTCCACAGGGAAATCTACTAATTTCCCACTGGCCCCGTGTCCCTGTTGTCTCTACACATTGTGCCTCTCTCTCTCTCGCTCTCTCTCCAACCGACTTGCTTGTCTTTATCTCTTTCTGTCTTTGGTCGCTAAATGTCACGGGTGCTAATTTTACCAATTTATTGCACCGCAGCTCTGCGATAAACCTCTCGGTAAACATGAAGGCAATCATGAACAAACAGATGTCCAGGAAAAGGGTGGCTGAATGGAGCGCCAGACGAGATTGTGACAGCATCTGTTAAAGCTGTGTTTTATCATTTTAAGAATGAAAGCAGACGAACAGGCCATGCTAGGATTTAAAAGGGAGTTTATTTTTGTTGGTGCACGATGAGGGTTAGTCATGGTTGATGACCTGTACGGTGGGTGGGGGGCTGGGTCCGGCTGAGGCTCAGATTCACAGAGAGCAAGTCCCTTGGACTGCTGTTGACAGCTGGCATTGAGTTCCTGAACACAGGGAGATCACAGACTCGGGTAAAGTTATTGGAAAAGCAACACGAAATTACTTGGCACAAGGAGTGACACAAAAATAAGTTACTATAGTCACCATGTTGGACAGTTTAGAATCTCGAAGGGATTGTTTGGAGGGTTTTCATGTCTGCCTGTTGATGAGTTAATGCCAATCAGGTGTGGAGATGAGACAGAGAGAGAGAGAGAGAGAGAGAGAGAGAGAGAGAGAGAGGGGGGGGGGGGCTGACTAGGAGTCACCACTGAGCCATGACAAGCATCAGCATAATTACAAAACTATTTATAGACTCTAATTTGACCCAGAAGCATGTATAAAAAAGAAAAGGAAAAAGCATGTTAATAGTGGCAACACTATAAATTAGGTTATTTATGTCATGTAAAGTCAGTACAATGAATTCTTTATTACCACAAGCAAATGATGGGCAAAAACCTGAGAGCGACTGCACCTTTAGTGGCCTACTAAAGGGAAGAAAGGAGGAAGAGAAGGATACATTTATATCCAGAGAGGAAAAGATAATGTGTGCAAAAGAGAGAGAGAGAGAGGGGGGGCAGAATGACAGCAAAGCCCACTGTGACTCTAAACAGAGCCAGATCACACTGGTTTGTATCCCCCACGTCACGCAGTTCAGCAGACAGCCTAGTCTGCACAGACTGCAGGCTTCCAGGGCAAGGTGACACCAGCTCTCATTAGCCCCTTTGAAAAGCTAATTGGGACTGGACACACATCCATAGAGGACGTTCTCCTCTAAATCATCTCATTTATAGACTAGAAAAGCACTCTGCGAGCGCAGACCTCCGCCGAGCAGATCAGTCTCCCTACATTGTGATTTACGCCAAAAAATAATGTCCGAATATAAACAGAGGGGATATCCAGAATCCAGGATCTCTTGTAAAAAAAAAAAAGGGAATAAAACTTCAGACATGACAGTCACTGCACAGACACTATCTATCACTATAGATGGCGTAAAAACAGTTGCAGCTCTCCAGAGACGCTTGCACCAGGGGCTTAGAACGGCGGAAATGCCATTCATTTATAATTATTCCCTGGCATCTTGCTGTATCATTCTTTCTCCAGCTGCAGTTCAAGTAATATGCCTTAAGGTAACCGTGGTGATTCACTTTGTCCAACATTTGTCAGTCAGGTTTAGGCCCGGTCACTACCAGAACTAGAAAGGGGCGACGGTGGCGCAGGTGGTTGAGAGGGTCGTCCTATGATCGAGAGGTTGGCGGTTAGATTCCCGGCTCATGCACATGTGTACACTGTCGTTGTGTCCTTAGGCAAGACACTTCACCCACATTGCCTGGGCGCCTGCGCACGCGCCGACCAGCAGCAGACTACAGTTAGAAAGTGTAACTGCTGTAAACCAAATTGCCCTCCGAGGGACAAATCAATAAAAAGTATTTAGTATTTAGTATTTAAACTATGCACTGTGTTTGTTTGTCGTTTTATCAAAATGCTTGGCGTTTCAGCCAACCCCACAGCGAGATGCAGCTCAGATGAGATTAATGTTCTCGCATTGTATTTTCTGGCATCCCAGGTGACTTGTTCAGGAACTCCCAGATGTCTCCATGGAGGAACCGCTGCAGAGTAGCAGCAAAAGCTTGTGTTCCCACGAGGCGGCTTTTTTCGGTCCAGTCTGCTGAGACTCTGCCAGACACACCTAATAATGTTAAGAGACTTTGCTGAACTTGCACAAGAGCTGAAAGCTAAATAGGGCTATTCTTCATTTAAAACGAGTAACTGCAGCTCTTCCTTGTTCAATAATGCCCCTTTTACGCTGATGGTATTGGCTTGGCTCACCGCTTCTCTATACTCGCCTTGCCTCTTTTTTGTACAGCTGTAGTATCCACCCAGTCTAGCTGTCATATTGATGCCCCACAAATGAAGTCATTTCCAATGTGACACACAGGTGCCATGGCACCGAACAAAGAAATGTCCTCGCCTCTTTCATTGACCACGGCATGGTTTTCCATGCTGCAATAACAACTGCATACGGCGCCCGCAAGACTATTGGCTTGTTGACTTTTGTTCCGTCTCTCGCTGATGATGCATGGAATTGTTGATTCTCTCTGACCAATCAGTAGTTGCCATTTCTTCCACAATTGCTCCCACTTGAAACCTCGACAGAGGTGACACCAAGATTTCCCCCAGGTACCAGGTTGGCTGATGTAACACATGCAGCGGCTAAGAGATCTGGCACTGTCAGTGTAAAAGGGCCATTAAATCCCCCTGACTACTCCCAACACTCTTCCAACCCCAAATGTCACCATGACAACCCCCTTGAAGGTCGACCGGAGGTGAACCTGCTTGTGAGAAGCAAGTCTCACAGATGATCCTCCTGTATTCCTCCCACCTTCTCTCCTCCATTCTACCTCTGACTTGCACCTTACTTAAAGCTCACTCAGCTCTGAAGCTCCGTATCCACTACTCTGGTTTGCTTTGCCTCATCATCTGATTGGCCGTGAAGGAAGCAACGTGATACCTGACTTGAATTCAAATGATTTGTGTGCTATACCCTGTATGCGTATCGTCCTTTACTAAGTCCCTTGCATTGTTGACATTGTCTTTCATATATTTTATGCATTCTGACTCACTAAACTTTATGTGACAGCTCTTGTATGCCATATTTTATATTTCAATGGTATTAGCCTTACTAAATAAAAGATAAACAGTTAATAATTGATTTGATTACCACACGATGATCTTCCTCTTTATCCATACATTTATCCTTAGAGTGGTTGTTTGTGGGTGATACCGGTAAGCAGATAATAATATGAGTGTAAAATAACGTGGAATAATTAACACCCCTAAATCTCAATGTAAACGGGATCTGTCTCTCTGCTTGTGAAAGAGATGAGGTTCCCATGGAGACGGGAGGAGACTGTGTCTTACAGACACACACACACACACACACACACACAGATGCACGCACACACGCACAGTCACTTGCAGTTGTATTCTCTCCATCCTACATAACATTTACTTCTAACAATGAACAGCAAAGCCTCGTTTATCTCCTACCAAAAAGAAACGGTTCAATCTTGTTGCTCTGAAAAAAAGCTACGGTCTCGCGCTTCAGTTGAAGTCCACTCAAACGAGTTACCTGTGAAAACCAGAGGCTTAATGGGCTTGTTCTTGTTAAAAACTTCAAAATGCTTGATTTGCATAAATACTATATCCCAGATAGGAGTCCGCTGGCTTCAACAATTTGAGCATGAATTATAAAAACGCAGTCTGAAAGTGACTTATATTTAAAATTCAACTTTGGGACCTCTTTGATAATTATTTTGTTCCATATATTCCATATATAATTTTTATTATTATTATTGTTCCATATATTGTAAATATATCTGCTGATTTTTGGATTTTTATAAGACTAAATACAGCCACTCATCTCCAACATTCACTGATGTCTGCAAGCTTCAACATGATATTATCTCTAATATTCTTATTGTCAATCCAGACATTAAGCAAACCCATGCGATGCTTGTGCAAGCAGCAAACAGAGCTAATGTAGGAGATCTATGCCTGAACCATCCATCTCCTGAATCCCACCTCTCTCTCAATTATTCATGCATTTTAGATGAAGAAGAGAGTCCAGACTCAGCATCTATATTTAAAGTCTTGCTGATCCATGGTGACTATATAAATAGACACAGTGAATGGTCTGGTCTGGTACACCAAAGGGGGATGTTTTCTTTTGGAATTTGAAGAATTCTGCATTGAATAAATGTGGTCTAACACTAACAGAGAATAGGGTTTCTTGTGTCCTTTAAATGTTGAAAATAGTATTTGAATTTAAAAGTAGTCTACCCCACTGTGTGGCATCATATTTTATCATCTTGCACAGTCACACATTTATAAAAAAAGAATCTTAACAAAAACTGTAATAATGGAGTACTGAATACTAGAGTCACATGCAGACAGCAAGGAAAATGTAAATATGACAGATGCATTGATTTGTAACAGAAAGAGACGCATGCACACATGCACACACAATCAAAATAATGCTTGAATAGAATTCAACTATGCAACTAAAAATCACAGAAATGACAGTTGCCATGGTGATAGTAAAAGTGTTTTCAACACTTTTGTGATGCAATGTGAAAGAGAAAGAAAGGAGAGATGTAGAGACAAAAAAAAATGTCAAGCAAGCAAAGGCAAGACGAGAATTGCCCGGCCTGAATGCAGTGAATGTCGTACACGTCGCAGGTTGAATACAACGTAAGATTACTCTTAATCCTGAACTCGCATTGTTAACCCTCTTTAGAAATATGCTCAAGTCATTATCATGAAAATGAAATTCGACAGCTATATAAGATATATTGTGTTTGCATTTAAACCAGCCTCTGTTGTTTTGGATGAGAGCTACTTGAATAGACATCCTGGCTGTGGCCTGAATACCCTTTCATGTCCTAGAAAACACAATGTGCAAAGAAGATCAAAGACACATTCAAAATGTGTATTTCAATTACCGCAACATGTTTAGGAGGAGAAATAAATGTCCAAGGAGATAATGAACTGATAAGTAAGCCCTGCCCCTTTGGCGCTGATGATACCCCCATAAAGCCTCCCTTCCCACTTTCAAGTACAATCACAGCATTGACAGATTTGCTTTTGACCTGACAGTAATTGCAAAAAAAAAAAGTGATCCCCATGGCTGCTTTCAGAGAGACACAGAAAAAAGGTCAATCTTTCGTGTGAGGGACATAAGAAATACGTGACAGTTGTCCCCTATCAGGTGTAAAATGCACTCGACCTTCACAACCAGTCACAGGTTTAATGAAGGTTTCTCCTTCACCTTAGCGGATTCTATTTTTTTTTTGCCTCTGGCCCTCACATTTTCCTCAAAGTCATTCACTCCTCCTTCCACACAACCCTGCTCAGTGAAGTGAAACCCTCCAAAGAGGAGAGCTATGATGGGTACAACAAGTGGACCTGAGACCTTGTGGATCGGAAAAGAGTGTGGTGGGTGCATGTACAGTACAGCCATAGCGGTGGGTGGGGCCACTCTGCAGGGCCACAAGCAAGAGGCTTTCCTTCTCAGTTTTTATACTTATTCCTGCCATCAGCTAGAACCTTGCATAATTAGATGAGCAAATATTTTTCAGTGGAGATATTCAGAAAGACAACTGGAGTTGTAGTGACACACTCAAACTTTAGTTGATGCAACACCGTGCAGCCCTCTCTGCTAAGCATTCTGTGTGTCTCACCCAATGATGCCAGCTCATCGCTTCTCCTGTTCCTCTCTGCTGTAACACTGATGCAAGCACTTTCTCCTGCAGCTGCTGGCCATATTAGTTCACCTCAGTGTCCACCTGAAGGTCCGATGGATAAGAGGTAACTCTTCAGTCTCCAATACTTCTCCTGTGCTGGGTTTGGTTTAGATATAGACTCTTGATACCAGAGACCTTTCTGGACAGTAAATATGAATTTGAGCACATACACTATATCCACAGAAATACATCTGAGAGAAGGCTATTTTCAGTTCATTAGATGGTGAGAAATTTTTTTGTACCTTTAAATGAAAAACTAGCTTTTCTTTCTGCTTTTTATTAATCTGTCCTTCACGTTGGATTTCAATTTGTCTTCCTGATTTCATACACTGACTCACATTTAAAGTAGAGCAGCTCGCTGCTCCCCGCAGCACTGTGACAGGACTGTGATAGTGATAGATAGTCCGACAGGACTATTGCGTCTTTATTGTATATAAATGTCATAAAGGCATAATGGTCGGTCACTGTCGCCTCTGTAGCAGAGGTGGCGACAGCACTGAATCAATGTCCGTATAAAAGCAGGCTGGGGGTGTGGCATTTTGAAGAAGTACCAAGTGTGCACCCCACGACTGAGAGATTTTAAGAGCTCATTCAAAGAAGAGGAAAATGAACAGGGTCAGAGACAGTACAAGCGCCTAACCTTCCAAACAGAGGGTGAGTTCTTCACTATACGACAGGAAAGCCAATCAATTGTTTGCAATGGAATGTTATTATTTGTATGCAAGTTTTGTTTGCAAAATTCCTGTCTTCTATACAAAAACACACACTGGGTTTATTTAGTATAAAATCTGACAGTGGCATGGAGAAAGGTCTCTCTCTCTCTCACTATGATTTAAAAATATATTAATAAAAATTACTTATGAGACAAGAAAGACAAATATTGCTGCCAAAATTGTGAAATGAAAATTTCTCTCCAGTTCCCAATGGTAATAATAATAACAAGAAATCCATTGCATTTAAACAGCGTTCTGCGTCACCCCCTCGGGCGTGATTCACTAGGCATTGATGAGTCACTTCTGAAGTTTCAGTGTAGTTCACTAAACATAACATTGCAGCTCTATGTGACCCACATGCATGTTATGACTGCAGTGTCATCCGGGGTACTAGCTAATAAGTCTTAATGATAAAGTACTACTAATAAAACAATTTCTACTACACATGGAAGAAACATTTAAAACCTCGAGAAATGTACATGTATGATGTGTTTTTTTTTTAATTCTAATTAATCTTTTGGCTGCACAGAAGATTGAGGATAGGCATTTTATTTAGGTATTATATAAAACACATTTGCTCATGTCTTTTCATTTTTAAATAGTGAATAATTTCTGATTATTTTAATTATACATGTGTTTTGTCCTATGAACAGGAGGGCATCTCCATCTCAGAACAACTTAGTTGAGAATTAATTCAGAAGCTCTGGGTCTTCCAGGCTGAATTTTTTTTTTTTGCTCTCATAGCAGAATTCTTACCAGATGCTTTTGTTCTTTTGGCCTCAAGGAAGGTGGGTGAATGTCCCACCGCTGAGTCTGTTTAGTTTCATCTGAAGACAATACTTCCCATAACAGTGATGATCACATACCTTTATTCATGTTCAACTGTGTTGTATTTGGAGTTGTACAGCTTTGTTAAAAACAGACTAAATCAATCAACAACATGAGGCTATATTTATTTACACACCAGGTTCAGACACTTAAATCAACTGACACAGAGTTACTGTACTAAAGGGCATCTTGCCTCGGGCCCCCACAAAGCTAGAAACGGCCCTGTTACGGACAATTTGGAGTAACCAATTCACCTAAATTGCATGTTTTTGGAGGTGGGAGGAAGCCGGAGAACCCGGAGAAAACCCACACGAACACAGGGAGAGCATGTAAACTGCACAGAAACGGATCAAAAGAATTTGCTGTTGCTGAAATGTCAAGCCCCACAAACACAATTATATGACGTAAATAATTCCCACATGCATGAAACAGGAATTTAAGTAGTGCTACAACATCAAATGATGACCATGACTGTGGGATTCTGGAAAGAGAGAATATTATTATCTTTGCTGTTATCGTCTACTGGGAAATTTCCAGCTCAGTCATGACCCTACATCATTTTATGTTTCTCAGCTTCCAGAGTCATTTTTCATTCATTTGTCTTTTGACTCCTTCTCTCAAGGCCTATGTTCCATCTGTTTTTCTCCCCCCCTCAAAAGGTCTTAGCTGCTCAGGCTCTCCCCTCTTAACATCTTTCACTCAGTGCAGCAGTGCTCACTTAACAGTGCCACACTAAATGAGCAAGATGGCTGTCTCGCTCTGGAGTGCCATCGCACAATTCTCACCAGGTTTCATCATCCCATCCACAATACAATCTCAAAGTCAATTCTATGTGCTATTTTTGTTCAACAAATGTGTTTATTTTTCTACAAAATTATAAGCACAAACTCAGGGATTGTTTTCTATGATGAGCGCAGTATTGTGTTTTAGGACAATGACAATAATTTCAATGGGTATAAGGGGAATTTTATTCTGATAATATACCAGGCAAAACAAACAAACATGCAATCTGTGCTAAAACTATTCTGCAGCAGCAGCTTAATGCCATACCAGAGCAGTGTCCTCAGTGCAAGTCTGAAAAGCAACCCATGAAATATCCTCTGCAAAATGCATGACATGACTTGTAAAATACTCTCCAGCATGACTCAGCCACTAGAGAATGAGACCGCTGCATGTTAACAGTGAATGAAAATGCCAAGCAAAATGTTCAGACAATCGTAAGCTCTTTTCCCTGAACCTTTATCCACCGAGTCATACAAAGAGTAAAAATAAAATAATGTCGATTCTCCTCACTGTGGCTCGGTCTCTCTATCCTTGGACACGTGTGCCCCCATATTCAACTGCATATCGTACCTCTAACACATTAAGTGACAGAACCACCACCAATGTGGTTATGTAATCTCCTCAGGGTCGTTGCAACATTTTGCCATGAACATTCGCTCTCCTCAGAGGCACAACATAAATTTTGGAGACCCAAATGAAATTTCCTCTATTGCTGCCATCAGCCCGAGTGTGCTACTTTAGAACAGGTCTGTCTCCTGGCCCGGAAGCAAAAAATGTTTGTTCTGCATAATGCTGTCAACAGAAAAGACACTGGAACTGAAAATCCCTTTCCTTTACTAACCAGTAGTACTAACTAGTAGTATAACCAGAAGACTGTTGTCATCAGCAATGGGGATTATACAACTGTAGTGGATATCTTTCTTTATATCTGAATGTTTGGCAGTTCTTTCTCCAGAGTAATTGTGTGCCCATCAGTGCACACTGCTGACTTTTTTCAACCAGATTTATATGAATGCAAGAATATGAATATGAATGACTCTGGTAAATGAATAGCAGTATTATTTGGCATTACACAAAAATAACCTCTTATTAGCCTATAATATGAAAGGAGCCACACATGGTGATGGAGCCACAGATGATTACACAATTGTTTCAGGACATTAGGTTCTCTGCAATTTTGATTCTGCAAGAAATGTTCTGTCTGGCACCAAAGAGCAGAGACAATGGCGGGACATCTAGTAAACACACAAAACTGTATAGTAGTTTGTGGAGGCCTGCAGCTAAACGGATTGTCAATAATTGACATACATTAGAAAGTGATCAGATGGTCCATCCATCCATTTGCCGCTTTTCTGCTTTGAGGGTCACAAGTGTAGCTGGACCCTATCCCAGCTTGCTATGGGCGAGAGCCTGGGTACACCTCGGACACGTCGCCAGTGCATCGTGGAGCCACAGAGAAGACAGAAAATTTGGGCTAATCAATTCACAATTTTTTGGAGGTGGGAGGAAACCGGAAAACCCTGAGAAAACCCTTGCGGACACGGAGAGAACGGACAAACTCCGCACAGGTAGGATTCGAACCTGCATTAAGTTAATAAATCTTAAACACGGACCAGATAATGTTTGATTATTTTTGACATGATTTCAGTGTTAACCTTTGCACCTGCGGTGAAGTTAATGTCGCTCCATTTAAATCTGATTTAAATCCCTTCTAGCCCTGCTGTTGATGAAGAGACAATGTGACAGGCAGGGGGGAGCCCCCCGGTATGAAAGCAATTGTCGAGGCATTCAGTCTCCAGAGAACACATGATCCCAGCTTATATCTCTGCACCTCACAAAGCCAGACGCTGTGGACACACAGGCTGGGGATGTCTGATAACTTATTTCCCCCTAATCCCCTTTCAAGTAAAGATTTGTGACCTCAGTATTGCACTGTCACTCTGCAGCTTCCTGCCAGAGAGTTGCACGAGTTATTTGATACTCGCTGCATCTCTTCCTATATTGTGTTTCTAACATGCATGGTTTGAAGACTTACAGATTTATACCTGTATGTAAAGCTTTACTTTGCAACATCCTTTCAGATTAAAGTGCAGAACATCAATCAGTGTATTAAAACATTGCGTTACATGCTGATTGACGATGTTACTGATCAAGGAAATGAGACAGCACTGAAAATCTGGATCTTTTATGAACTCCCCAGTTCATAAAAACAGACTGTGGATGATTGAGCAGCTGAATTGGGACATAAAGTTGCAGCCTTGGTTTTATCATAGCCTCCTATGCATCCTGATCTATTTGACTGAGCTGTGACTCTCCATCTGTCAGATATAGTGATCGATTCTAATCTGGTTGCTCGATGCCTTGGATTTGGCTGCAGGCTGATTTTTGAGCAGCAATACAGCCAAACAGGATTTAAATGACATCTTAAGTGTGAAATAAGAGGGACATAATTTGATTTTTTTATGCCTGTCATGTGGTGCACAATATGCACTTACAGTGCAGGAAATTGTAATTCCCCAATTTCTGGATGTGTGTAGGACAAAAAATGACAGTGTTCATGATCTGGTTTCTTCTGTGATTGAAGCCAATCTCAGCTAAGCATTAAATAGACCTTAAAATGTCAATCAAAATGATCTCAAATTGATTATTTCCAGTTCAGCATGGTGTATCGGAGTCCCTCAATAATGGATCTTTGGAAAAAGAATAATGCTGCTGAAATTAAGTCAAATATTCCAAGCTATTACTGAAAATTGCTAATCTCATAGTACGAGCAGTACAGTATTAGTGAGGTGATTAACATTGTTAAACATGATAATGCTACAGTTTAAAGATGCAGTAGAGGCTTTGTAAATCAAAGTGCAAAAGAAAACATACCGGTAACCTATTTGCTCAGCAATATTCTCAACATTCTAATCTAATAGCTTTGGTATTATTTGACATTATCAATGACAGAAAGCGCTTAAATCTACTTAAGACGACATTACGGAAATGTTACTGCAGGTGAATAAGGGCTTTTCTTGCTGCTGTTTTGCCAGCGGACAGAGACAATCTTATTTTATGGTGACTCAAATCTGATTTTGAGCAAGAGATGGACAATAATTTGGCCTACAAATAACGCAGACGGAGAAAGGGAAGCTTCGAATTGGGTCCGGGAGTCTCCCGGAGAACAATTAATGTGACATTTCCCTGACATTTAGTCAGAGCTATAGTGGTGGAGCCTGAAGAATGGGAGGAAGGAAGAAGACTATGAGTCATTGATGCAAAGGACAGACAGGAAGCACAGTGAGGCAGAGAAAAGCCAGGCAGCAACGCTTTGGTTTCCCCTTGACAGCTTGTCAAACATTGCTTTGTGCCTGGGTGTCTGTGGTCTACGCTGTGCTGCTTAGCAAGTCAACACTTTGTTCCAGTTTGTTTAACAATGACTAAGACAATACATCTACCCGTATTGATGCATTTTGTGTCTTGATCTGCGGTTTCATGCTGCTATTTTTAGCCAATTAGGTATTGATAACTCTATGTCCTACTGTGTCAGGTGTACACAGTAGGACGTAGTGTGGTGCACCATCCTAGGTATAAAATATATATATATACATTATGGGTTGTTAATTAAGAGTACTTTTCGAACTATGAGATATGTTTTGTTACGTCTTTTGTTTTCTTTTATTTTGTTATTTTATCAGCATTTCTTTCCTTTGTATGTACAAATAGCTACATATTTTTATACATGTTTGAAAATAAAAATTCATTCATTCATTCATAATGAGGCCAAACAAAGAGACAATGACTACTCTTTTAAATGGTAGGTGCTTGTTGTCGCTTGGTCGCTATTAAGAGCTACAGAATAGTACAAAACAATATGCTTAAGTAATCTGCTGCATCATTATTCAAAGAGAAGAGCACCCATATCTGGGCCGAGCACTTTGAAACTGTTCTCCAGTTTTATTCTCATGAATTACAGATATTGCTGTGCGATAATGGACACATTATCGCTAGACTCAAAGTGGAGATCTGCTTTTTGTAGACTACAACACTTCCTTAGCTCTAACGCAATAAACATTGATTTTACATCTCTTTGATCCCCTCAGAAAAAGATATTTCACCGACACACTCACAGCACTCATCTCAGTCTGTTCATTGGGTGGGTACCGACAGTTCTCACTGCAAAGTATCACCCACTAAAGACTGCGAATATTTTCGGTTACTTTTCTTAAATGTTTCCCAAACACAGCGTTTTGCTCCCTTTTAAACAGATTGCATCTTTTGTGGTGCCTCCGGTCCAATCTGTGAATTTGTGATCAAAAGATGTTCATGTTTTAACACTGCTAAGGGCTCCCAGGCTGCTGTTGCTGCAGGAGCGGCTCCTAGTGCAGCTCAGAGAAGTCTAGTCAAGCAGGAAATATTGTGCATTTGGATAAAAAACCTCATAGCTTAATGATTAAAAATTTAAAAATTCAATAGTGAATTGCTATAAATGAAAAAATGCAGGGTTACACGCTAATTTAATAGTAAGAACTGCCACATGAATTTAAATTCTCATGATATATAAATATAAATTAACCTTTATGTCAGAATATTCTTCTACTGATCAAAAATGGTTCTCTTGAACATGGATAAACCAAATGATTCAAACAATCCTAAATAATTTCTTATTCATTTATGTAAACAGAGACATAATTCAATATCCCTTCCTCTTGGAGAACATCTCAAATTCAATGAGCTCAGGACAATGCAGGGCGGGGTTGTCACAAACACACACAACAAACAGAAAAGCCAAGCATCAAAACATATGGACAATACGTCAATATCATGTATCTTCATGTTGGAAGTGATATGCAAATTAGTTTTTGCATGCATGACCAGTTATTTAAGGTCAGACAAAGTATGTGTGTGTGTGTGTGTGTTCGTAACTGGCTGATTTGCATTTGTACATCTGTCCGTTTGAAGGTTGAGTGTGTTTCCGTGTTTTGCTTTGTTTTCAAAAGCAAGTAAATGCTATAGCAGCAGTCTTCAGTTACTCATTTGGCAATAAGAGCATTATAGTGGATAAGGATGTTTTAAAAATGGATAATAACGATGCATCCAGAGAGACATTTCCGCTTGTACCAAACACATTTCATTGCTGGCAGGCTTTTTCAGTTCTTGAACACAAATAATAGCAGATAATGACACACAGCCCGCACTATAAAGTCACATTCACTGTCAATTATGTGTGTGTGTGTGTGTGTGTGTGCATGCGCAGAGTAAAATGTATCTTAATCTATATTTGCTTTCTATCTTTTGCCACTTTAATTATTTTATCATTTAAAAAATATATATTTTCACAATTTATTCTTGCATTTATCAGGAATAAATACGATAATAAAAAATAAAATAAAATAAAATCAATAAAAAATAATATATAATATAAAATAAAATAAATGGTGCGCCTACTGGGAGCCTATAGAGTTTGTGAAGTTTGCATTTTCAGGGTTAGAACACACCCCACACGGAATGACCCCAGGTTCTGAATCAAACCCAGAACATTCTTCCTGTGATGCAACTTTATGTCTGTAGAATAATTCATGACAATCCACCAAAGCGCTGTTGAGATATTTTCAACCAATTGCTCTCCCATCTCCTACATGCAACATCCAAATGACAGTTACCTTTGCTGCAACAGAAGAGCCGGGCTTTTCGAGGAGGTCCCAAAGCTTCTTTCGTTTTTCAGTACAGCAGGTGTTGTCAAATTCATCCCCTTCTCTGTCTTTCGAATTGTCAGCCTCCCTTTTCAGCTCCTCGTTCATCTGCTCTTTTTTCTGGTGGTACCTCGCCTGGCAACACGACTCCAGATAGATCTCGTCAATGCCCCAGTAGTCGAGTTCTTGACTGAACGACAAAGCACACATCTCCTCCATCATGTGCAGCTTACCCGTGCGGTAGAAGTTGAGGATTGATGTAAACGCCCCTGGATGCCGATCGAAAAAATACTCATTCTCCTCAAGGTTGTAATCGTCGCAGACTTCCATCAGAGATTCGTGAGTGTTGCAATCTCGTAATTTTCCTAGGCGTGTGCGTGGAAGCCTATCTAACGTTCGCCACAGCACTTCGTGTGGGAGGCCGCCAACGTTCAGCCTGACTCTGCGGAAGCATGACTTGTTGCGAATGATGTCCACTGGTTCAGGTGGAAGTGATGATGTCGAGTGGCAGCCAGCTTTATTTAACTCTGCTGAGGATTTCTCCATGATGACTTTAGGTTTGGAGGGAGGAAGGGAACATCCAGACCTATGGGTTGGTCCAGTTGTCTTTCATTATTGTATCTAAAGGATGAAAATAGGAAATAATCAGCATTCTAGGATCAGAGCAGTAGTCCTCGTATAAGCTGAATAAAAACAAGACCATTTTAGAAGGTGTGTGTGGGTTTGTTTGTTTTTTAGGGGGGGGGGGGGGTACTTTACTAAATATTTGCCTTTTTCCTGAGTCCCTTCTTTTACTGGAATCCCTACAAATCCTCGTTGTCATTGGCTGAAATCCTCACAGCTCGTGAGGAGGTAGGAGATCACATCTAACAACCAAATTCTGGTTTATTTCAGTGTCGATTGGGACGTTTTTTAACTGCTTTTAGTTGGAACTAAATAATCCAGTAGTTGACAAACTAACAAATGACACCATGGACCCCATGGTAAGATTTGTTTCCCCCTCTGAGCTCCCAACTGACAAGAACTTTGTTTGAAAATGTTTTACAGGGACAGAGATGGGGTTCAGTGTCTTGCTCAAGGATACTTTGACATGGAAACTGCAGGGGATTGGGGATTGGACTCCTAACCTTTTGGTAGGTGGATGACCAGCTGGACCCAAAATATAAAGATAGAGATGAAAAAGAATTACTGAATGAAACTTGGTGTAAATAGTTCAAAAACAGAGCAGATAAGAATTGAAAAATTATATGACAATATTATCTGATTTGTGTTGTTTTTAAAAATATTTAGTAAATCAGAAATAAATACATTTAGACAAGGGTTTTTGAGAATCACCCAGTCATTATCAGGAATGAGTGGAGAGGGGGAAGGGTGCAATAAAATATTTGGTCTATGATCTATACAAGACCCTGAGATGAAGCTAGTATAGAGCAGACCTTTAACAGCTCATTTAAAACCCAGCATTAAACAGGGATTCTGCAGAATTGAACATCACAGGCTTGAAGGGCTTCTAGGCAGTAAAGTGAACAGTTAAATTTAGTTCCCTCTAAATTTGCACCGATCAGTTGCCATCATCAATACTGTCACATATTGGAGTCTTTTGCAATTCTTTTCCTGAATCGACATCAAACATGCCCTCAGTTGTGCTCTCTGAGATGACGCACGCCTAATTATAAGCAGCGGAATCAGACATTTCTATAAAGGGTTGGCAAGAAAAGCACTCTGTAATTATGACTAACAGCTATAGATTCTATTTTTCTATACTGATCTTGTACATACTGTGCATTAAATAGTTGCATTATTGCTGTACACCTATAACTACAACACTAAATATTTATTATCTAACGCATCATGTTCTTATAATGGAACTGTCTGCTTCATGCTTTAGGTCTTATAGATTTGCCTGATTTTGATTCTATACATTGTTGGAGGGGGTGCATGAGAATCGATGTTGTAGGAAACTTGTAAAAAAAAGTTTGAAAAGGGGGCTGCTATCTGCTGATGTGATTTGTTTATCTGCTTGCATGTGGTCTATTGGTTTGGTTTGGTTTGGGTCTCTCCTACCACGTGGCGCCCGTGCAGGGCTGTGGGTGGGGCCCCACCAGTGGGACCGCTGTCCACCCTAATGGTGCTGAAACCCCGGGAAGCGCTGCTCGCTCCCCTGAATGGGGCCAGCAACCTGCAGCCTTCTTATTCCCACACGGGTTCCGATGTTTGTTTGTTTGTTTGTTTGTTTGTTTGTTTGTTTGTTTTTGGACGGTACACTGCGACACGAACCGCTGCTCATTTTTTTTATTTCTGTCTGGACACCCTTCAAGTCCTCAGGCCTGCGGATGATCTTGTCATTGTTATCGCACAAAGTTTCTGACATTTCACAAACACAAATGAAGGCCGGACGCGTCACGTCAACAACAAGGCAACATATAACGCGAACGTGAACACGGAGCAGAGGAGCGAGGCTGGTTGCGTCATCCGATGGCATTTTAAAATAAATGTTTATTCAAGGCAGGCTCTGGTGAATAAATGAAACGCACCAGCCAGATCGGTGTGCTTTCCTCCCGTGCAGGCCTCCGCTCCACTGTCATGCGCAACTTCACTGAGAATCAGAACAATATTATTGTGATTTAAATAACCTGCAATGTTCTGAATCCAAATCCTCCATCGCGCCTGCCTGCGTATCGGTGCGGTTTGAATGCCGCGCAGACTGATACTCCATTAGAATCTGTACTTTACACACGATCCGATGTCTAGAATGAGAATAAAATACCGTATTGAGTTGTTGTCATCCTGAATCAGGAGCTGCACGTTCCGCCCTGTGATCGATGAATCCTGCTGGTGAGACTATACAGGCGCAGCTGCATTTAGAAAAGGAGGCGCCGTTTACTACTGTCGGGTTCTGACCCGATCCACGTCCCCCTCCTCCGCCTCCGACATGGCAGAGAGACGATCTATTTCCTCCCGGACGTCTTCCTGCTCCGCGTATCGTTACGCCCAGGGATCAACAAGTATACGCGGCCAGACTACCTCGCATGTGTTTCCCAGTCAGCTGTGAGAGGAGGCGCCGCATCTCTCTGGTGGCTCAGTGCGCGCACCGTCCACGTCCCATTAACTCTTTCATCGCCGCACGTCGACGCCAGAGCGCGCTGTTTTGTTGACATGGACGAACGCGCAGATCTCGGGTTTATACGATCCATCCAGAGGGCGCAGAGACAACGATACTAAAAGCAGGTGGCCTCACCGAACCTCTGTAGCGCGGAGCTTCTGGCAGTTTAACGACCTTTATTTAGCTCTGCATGCATGTAAAACGCTCCATTGCAGTTATTATGGATCCAGAAGAATTAGAAGAAATAAAAAAGCAAGTCAAAGTATGTCTTTTTACAGCATGTCCTTCCTCTGCTGGAAAACAAGGAATGTCTTACATTAACCTACATCATCAGACTTGTGAGGTTTTTCTTTTTATTTCAAGTAATCGTAAACATACATTTAATGCTATATAAAGACACGCACGGGTACACATAATAAATAGTGCTACAGTGCATATATAAAAATACATTCAATAAATAATATTTACATTTGAATAGGTTATAAAATCACACTTGAGGGTGCGTTGTCTTTTGCTCTGGATCGGACCAGCAGATCTCCGTCGGGGTGGAGTATCCCAAATCCGTAGCGATTGGGATTAAATGGTGGCAGTTTAGCCTCTGGGTCGCACAACTCCAGATCAAAATGCGTCAAGAACAAGAGCACAAATCTGCAGATGCAAGACAAAAAAACATCTTAGAAAATGTGGCAAATCCACTCACTGATTAGGACATACAGTGTGTATACCATAATAGATCAATGCAGGCTTCACACGTGCAGTAAAAGTAAAAAAGACAAGAAAAGAAATCACATTAACCAAAGTCAACCAATCTGGAAGTACCGTAACTGCAAAATCGCTAAAAACATGTGATTCTACATCTTCCATATCCACATTGTTAGTTTTTTCTAATCCATATTTTCTTTTTCCACAACAGACACTATACCCGACATTATAGAACGTGCAAAGGAGTACAGTTTACTCTTGGTCCAAAATCTCTTTCATATAGCTTGCTGATCAGAAATGATTAATCACTTCTCTACGAAATCATAACGTTCTTTACTTTCAAACACTCTTTCTTCATTTCAGCCATCACATGCAACACTTGCGTGTGTATTCAAAAACACACATGCTATGAAATACTTGTGATGTTCAAATAGGCAAATCACAATCAATCACATTTTGTTCTGCAAATTAAATGCACTTAACATTACTTTAAACACTAAAGGTGAGTTTTCTGTTTATGGTACATGAAACGTTTTTATACTGATGTATTGCTTACATATAAACACACTTATCTATAGACACTTCCTGCAAACATTTATCTAGAGTTGAAATCTGTAAAATGATGATGCATATTAAATCTCAGCAAATTCACAGTTGAGCACGAATGCAGACAAGGTATAGGAAAAAAGAAAGGGAAAAAAGAAAAAACATTCAGCAAAATAAAAAATGAGATTCTTGTATAATAATTTAAAAACAAGAGCAACTGAATGGGGCCAGGTTGCTGGCCCCATTCAGGGGAGCGAGCAGTGCTTCCCGGGGGTTTCAGCACCATTAGGGTGGACAGCGGTCCCACTGGTGGGGCCCCACCCACAGCCCTGCACGGGCACCACGTGGTAGGAGAGACCCAAACCAAACCAATCGACCACATGCAAGCAGATAAACAAATCACATCAGCAGATAGCGGGCCCCTTTTTACAAGTTTCCTACAACATCGATTCTCATGCACCCCCTCCAACAATGTATAGAATCAAAATCAGGCAAGTAAAACACAAGAGTGTCAACACAAGAGTTA
Source organism: Brachionichthys hirsutus (assembly GCF_040956055.1). Classification (NCBI taxonomy): domain Eukaryota; kingdom Metazoa; phylum Chordata; class Actinopteri; order Lophiiformes; family Brachionichthyidae; genus Brachionichthys; species Brachionichthys hirsutus. The sequence goes on along the minus strand of NC_090904.1, from coordinate 6,747,127 downwards.
AATAAAACACAGAGCTGATCATGAGAATAATTTCAAGTCTTGCCTTCCCAGCCGAAGAAACATTTTGAGCAGCACTAAAGCGTGAATGTTGTGTTTTTAGTGAGTTGCTTCCTTCTGCAGACAATAGATGGCTGATGAAAGAGTTTTGACAGGTGCATTTACAAAGTCCTTCAATGCTCAGACCTGCTTTTCTTCTCTGCTTGTTAAAGATTTTGGACTTTGTAACTGATACGTTATAACGATGGCAGGATTTCCATTTTATATTTCACTCCCGAGTACATTCAATTGCTAGCAATTATTACTGCTTTTTTTTTGCTGTTGATGATCAACAAAAAAAGCATGACTGCAGGTTAACGGGGGGGGGGGGGGGGGGGGGGCATAATATGTGGAGATGGATTTTGCTGATCTGGTGTGGTTATTGGGATGATAATGCAGGAAAAATGATTGGATCATCAAGTTTTTATTTTGAAAGTTGCATCATGGAAAGATATGAATCTTAAAAAGCTGCAGCGATAAACACTCACTGTTTAATGGCTCTAACAGCAAACGCCTTGCCAGTGCAAACGTTGCTCCCCGCACCCCAGGGCATGTTGTAGTGCTTCAGCCTTTGTCCATTCTTGTAGAATCGATCTTTCACCGTCATGTCATCATTTAGGAAGCGATCATATTTGAAAACCTGTTAAGGAAGATACATAATTATTTACAGCTGAAGGCAAAAATGATAAGCAATAAAGCTCAAATAGGTTTGACCATGTGTCTCATGCACATCTTCTGTTAAAAAATAATGTACAAGGATCCCCTCTGACAACTGAGGACAAGTTACGGTAAACATAAGGAACATCGGAATCTTATCTGCTCTCATTTGCCAGTTTCATTCAGTATATTATCTTTATATATATATGTTTATACTTGTGTATTGTGTGCCCAACAGTACCTGTGGCTCTTGGTGTATCACCGGGTCCATTTGCGGACTTAGGTAGGGGAACAGGCACACTTTGTCTCCTTGTCTGAGGTGATACTCTTGTCCACTGGCCATGATCAGGACCTTGTCCTGCCTCACCTCTCTACTGATCATTACTGCAGCGGTGAGCCTTAAGGTTTCACTCAGAATACTGTCTGCAGAACGAAAAGGACAGCAGAGTGGATGGGGTGTCAACGTGAGTTAAATCACCACAGCCCTCTGCTGTATGTCGGAGAGGTATCAGCACTTGTATGCACATGAATAAAGGCTTTTACTATTTCATCAAATCAAAGATAAAATGCTTATTTCTAGTCATAGTTTCAGCATGCTGTGCTTAAGTTGTTGTTTCCAATGGGTCAAATGAGGTTTCGTTTCCATCTCACTCGAGATGGAGGCTTAACCTCAAGGTGGAAGAGCACGAGTGAATCAGTGAAAAGGCTGAGAGCAGCTGTTACATACCAAACACAGGCGTGCAGGAGGCTTCCAGCGAGTTGATGAGGGGTTGCTCTAGCGAAGCGTCCCAGTGACTAAGGCCACTGATCTCTGATTTAAGAGCCTCCATGGCCTCGGGGTGAGTGAGCAAGAAGCCAAGGAGCCAAAAGGCAGCAGGTCCAGCATTACACTGAGAGGGAAAAGACTCAGCTCAACACAAACAGGAAAAACCACAATTTGGTCAGCGCATATTTTGTATGAGGATATGGAGGTAAAACAATGCAGAGATGACATGGCACCATTTTGCAGGTGTCTGAACATGACTGATACGTGTTGAAGGACTGAATCAGTCAACCCTCCATGGAGACTGCTGTCAGCCTGTCTGGGAGAGACACCTGAACCTGTCAGACAATAATTGCTAAGGGTTATGGTGTTCTTATCGCTGCACATGTCTGGTCAGCTATTTGCTGACAGGCAGGCCAATTCCTAAAAAGTGACTAAAGGTGCATCATAATGTCTTTTCTGCCCGGTTAGATTTCCAGATCAGACTATTTTTAAGCAATAATTTAGTATTTTAGGATGTATGCATTGAAAGTTGAGCATGATGATCCATTCCACTTCCATATATCTGTCTACTAAGGATGTAGTTGCTGTGCTGCAGCTTTAAGACACATGTTAAATAAAGGAGATATACGTCCTGTTAATTGGCAGGTTGGTTGACAAGTTTCTTACCCTTGGACAGAGCCACACTAGTTATTGCCCACATTTATGGTCATTAAGACACTGACCTTTGTCTCCAGCGACATATCAAGTATACAAAAGAGAGATGGGTTTCAATCTTCTCATACAACTCAAAACATCTCTGGCAAAAGCATATGCAGAATAATTTATATCGGAAACGATTCAAAGGAAGTTGCATGCTGGAGAAAAGCTAGGAAGGCCAGACTTTCAACACCAAGTGGATATTTTGCATTAGGCTGTTATCTCCCCCACCTGGCACCACAGAGCAATGTCATCATGAACTGAATCCTAAATCTGAACTGCTGCGGTCAAGAATCATATCTGTTTTCACATCCATGTCAGTATTTGGAAATACATTAATAACATTTATTTGACAGGAATATTAATTCATCCATGAGGTCAACAATTTTGTTTTGTGTGTTTATTCCCCTGCCTGAATCAAAATAGTCTAGCTGGTAGTAAAAACCGGAGTAACATAACAATTCCTACAAATATGTGCCACGAAAAAGTTACAAAGAAACACAAGGAAGTAACTTTGGCTCTCTCAACTGCAGTCGTGAGAAAATATTTATCCTCGAATGACACGAGGCTTCCCGGAAACTGTTTCACGTGATCACAAGTTGTGCAACTGCACTGAGCTACAGGTTGAGGCGTGTAGCTATGAGCGGACTGGCAGAGTGGAATCTACTGCCTCTTAGTTATTAATTGGTGACGGGGTGAAATACATTGGCAAGGAATTCAGCATGGGTGTGTGAAGCTTGTCTTTTTGTAACAATTTGTGTGTGTTTCTGTTTGTGTTTTTGTGGGGAGGCAGATAATAAACTCGCTCACCTGCGTGGTCCACAGCTGAAAGAGCAAAGCTCTTTTCTGCATTTCTGCATCGACTCCCTCGTCCTGCAGGAAACGATGGTAACTCAGCTGCCAGGAGCCCGACTCCGACCCTCTGCTCGTCAACTTTGGCGACAGGAGCTCCCAAAGTTGCTCTCGGGTTAATTTGGCTGTTTGTCTTTCCGCTGTTAGAAAGACACGTTTCTGTTCTGAACCTTGATTCAGAGAGGACAGTGGACGTAAAATGATGACTTTTTGATTCACGCTTGCACAACTCACCTTTCTTGAGTGAGCAGCGTGCCAGTTTGGTGAGGAGGCTGTCAAATTTGCGGAACTCTTCGTAGACTAATGAGGTATTGTCTCTCCTCTCAAACAATGTAAGATATCCAGCCCTGAGTAACGCAGTAATACAAGGGTATTATAAACGCAGATGACAACTGAGTTACACACTTTCCAGTATTTCACAAGTTTCGGCTGTTGCATGATACCTGAAGAGGAAGCTGTAGCAAAGGCTGAAGAGGCCATCCCGTCTCCACTCTGAAGGGCTGGAGTCTCTACAGTTAATCAATATGTCCTCAATGTGTCTGTTCGTGGAACTGCAGAGCTTGGAGAGACTGAGACCTTGAAAATGCCTGGGGGAATTAGAATTAAACAAATATTGGGATTTGCAACACTATTTAAATACAGATTTCATCCATCAATTCTGGCTAAAAGATGCATTCTTTACTGTTCCATCCATTTCCTCTCTGCTGAAGGCTTGATGTTTGGCAACTGCAGACTGAAGATCCTCTGGAGGAGCTGCCTTTTGTTGTGGGTGAAGTTGTCTGTGTCGGTCAGCACAGCGTCAAAAGAGTTTGGGTCCAACAGCAGGGTCACATATTGGCCAGCAACACACACCTGTGAAGACATGCCATTTGTTTATCTGAAACTCTGAGACTGTATTTAAAACACACTTTTGCTTTTGTGTTATTTAATCAGAGGTTAGGATCATTTTTTAAACTTATTTAGTGAAACACTTTTTTTTAAACCCTGATGGTGAACTGGCATTATTATTATTATTATCATTATTATGAGGGGCCAATCAGCTTTCTGCTACTACACAAACATAATGAGGAATTTCATATACATTTTGTAACAGATCAGTTGCAATGTCTTTAACATTGTGAAAAAATTTTTGTCTATATTTTACCAAACCATACAAATCCCTTTTTAACTTACTTACACATTTCTGTCAATCTCAAAGTAACTTAATTTCCTTAAAAACGGATGTTTTTGGAAATAAAACCTCTTTGTTGTCTTTATCAGATCTTACTGTGAAGATATCCCCGTGCGTTTCCTTCATCTGGCTTAAGAACTTTGCAGCATCTTTTCTAAATGCAAGCGCGTGCCCCAACCAAGGAACAAAACCTTTGTCCAAAGGCGGCTCCTTTTTTTGCCTGTTGAAATAAAATCATAAATATTACAGCAACGTGATGACTTTATGTCTTTAATGCATTTTTGAATTCAGCATAAAGAGTGGACTATCATGTGAAAAGATGTAAACGGTGATATAAGTACGTAATGGTCTTATTTTGACCTTCATTTTCTGATGCTGTTCAAAAGTTACCATAATTCATATCCAAATTTGATCAGTGGTCGGTCAACACCTGAATTTGAATGAACATGTGTTCCCATATAATTATTCTTCTTTGATGTATTTAATAATTGTCAAATGCATTTAAATCAAAAGTAAAACAGAAAATATTTTTAGCAGTACTTTAAACAGCTTTAGGCTTAATGCACATTTGTTAATAATTTGATATTTGTAAATTTCCTTTTTTACTATGTACTTTTCTTCCAGTTCAAGTCAATATACTTCATTCACTCCTGTTAGCTCAGGGTAAAAATTAGGGTCATGTGGACAGAGATACACATAGAATGAACACACCATTTATTTACACAGAAATAAAGGGTTCCAAAATACAAAAGTTATAATAGTAGATCGTTAAATACACAAGGAGGTATATCAATGAACAATGAACCACTGACAAACAAACAATCCATCAAATATCAATAATTTGTTTTTGTTTGTTTACCTTCTGCGAGTGAAGTAGAGAAAGACTAGAATGAGCAGTCCAAGTAGTACAAGTGTTTCCCCCAACATGTTTCTGTCTAGTCTGACACTTGTCCTGCGCTGAACTCCAGAACTGCTGGCACAGAGTGTTCTGCTGTAACTCCTTTAAGGGCGGCGTGGAAAGGTGTGGCCTGCGACAACACGAGTTACACAACAGCCTCCAGCCAGATAGGACACAAACAATGACATCCTGGGCAAGTATCAAAAACTGAAACAGAATAAAACCTTCGTAAATAATGCTCTATATTATAATACTACATCCAAGGACGGAATTCCATTCAGAAGTCTAACAAATGTGCGGCATAACAAACTATCTTTCACATTCGTATGGGGAAACCACATCAGTGACGTCACCAAAGCAAACAGGCGTGATGTCACGACATTCCTGCCTCATGCTTTGTTGTGTTCTCAGAGGTGGATGGGGAGGGGGGTGTTTCTATGACAACACTCAGTTTGTCTTTAACATTGTGAAACGTCTACTTTTGCATTCCTTACAATGATTTCAGTACAGTCACAGGTAATTATTGATGACAGCTTTCTACTCTGAAACCACTCATTAACTGACCTAATTCCAAAGAGCTGATCCAAGTTTTCTGAATGTTATTAAAGACATACATTTATATTTTTTAAAGCGCAAAAGACGTCTCAGCCGGATATGTATTAGGTGTCTTGTTGCTCGCATCGTGGATTACCAGCAGATGGCAGACTTGTCCTCATAGTAACCTCACATTTGAACAACGATGGCTAAAAGCTATTTGTGTGTTGACATTTATTTTAATTATTATTCCGTCTAAACTGAGACTCATCCTGAATATAAACATTAACGACAATGTTCGGCCGGTAGATGAGATAAACTAGCAATCAGTCAAAATACCTCGGAAACATTAAACGAGTGATTCGGGGTTTCGAAATGCACATAGCAGCTAGCTTATAGCTGGTCAGTGGTGAAGTCTGTGCGTTCTCAACTAACTGACCGGAGTAGCAACAACCGGCTGAACATTGGTTCCGACACAAAGAACAAACGTTCCCACTGCAAGGTACAGCTTTATCCTCGGCCGGGGAATTTACCTGGTGGATTAAACAAATATTCCTGTAACGTTTATCGCTACGTGTGATCATCTTCATTTAAATCAAGCTTTATCCAAAACTAAACCTGATCCTAAATTTAAACAATAATTTATAATAAAACGACTGAATCATTCTGGTTGGTCCGGATATTTATTTGGATCTGCTTCAAGTTTTCAAATGTATTTTTTTCATCAAGATCGAAACATTATTCACAGACAAGTTTAATTAAATGTATAATAAATTACATATCGTGGCTCGGCCCCTTTACATGGATTAACACCAAGTGGCCAAACCTTCCATCATGTTGAATGGGAATCTATTTTGTAGTTTTCGGATAATCCTGTTGAGTGCTGACATTACAAACACATAAATAATAGACATTGTTGAAAATATAGGCCAAATGTTCTTAGTAAATGTAATCAAAATAAACCTAGAAAAGTATTTTTATAGATGAACATTGGCTCTATTTTTATGATAAAAGTTGATACAACTATGATTTTTTTTTATTTTTACAAATTAACCAATCTATACATGATCAATCTATCAATTCGATTTCTAGCTGTGTAATGGGATGATTGGGTTGTATTATTGGGTTGTGCATGTTCTGCTGATTTTTGCTGGGATTGACTGAACTTTGTAACATTTGAATTTTTTATAAAAAACATTAAACCATCCCTCAGTGTGATATTAAAAAGGAAGGGTTCAATTATCCCAATCTTGTGCATCACTTTGCAATGTCTTTTGATTAAAAATGCACTGTAGTTACATGCACTTAAGGAATCACAAGAAGTTATCTGACTGTTTTTACTATAAACATATTGAATTGAGGAGCAGCGAGGGTTAAGGTGCAGGACAGGGACTCATTCGCCTCCTCTGACCTCCTCTGGGGTAATACTGCACCATTATTGTCAAAGTGTCACATCCAGGCAGTGGAGCGCAATTCAATTCATCAGTCATGCTGTAGAGGAAATACTATTGTGAATACAAATAAAAAGAAAATTGAGATGTTGCATTACTTTATAGTGATGCCAGTATTTAAGTTAAGGTAAAGGTGAAAACGGACTAAATATTTGAATTTGAAAATAAATATCTGGCTTGATGGATTGCTATCTAATTGCTGTGACGTCAGCAGTCTCATTCTTATTGCTGATGTCTGAGACACAGCCATCGATCCATGATCACAAACTAACCAGGTATGCGCTCTGTCCCCGGCTGTGCGCTCCTGCGTGGTTTCCAAATCAGTTCACCCAGACGCATCTTAAATCATCCATGAGAAGAAAAGTGAAGGGAGGGGATGGAGGAGGAGTCTCGCATTGACTTTCACATCCATTCAGCCTTTTCTGCAGGAACACTGAACTTGCAGAGAGAGAGAGAGAGAGAGAGAGAGAGAGAGAGAGAGAGAGAGAGAGAGAGAGAGAAGGAGAAAGGAGGCAAACTGGACAGTTGCAGGCGGAGGCTATTATCGCAGAGGCTGCCATAGTTGTATCTCACGTTTTCCGATTCATTGAGGATTAGCGATCCGGAGGAGCGATCAGGGACGGGGGGGTCATCATGCACTTCTAGGCCGACGCAGCGCAGCAGCCTGAAGCGCGTTCCATCTCCGAAGTTGAGATGATTCGCATCTGATTGTTGCTCAAGTATCCGGAGAGGACTGCAGACAGGGCGAGGACTGCGTCGCTCCAAAACAGAGACGCTGAGCGCAGCCCGGGGACCCCCCCCCCCCCCCCCAACATGTCATCTCAGGCCAAAGTCAAGAAGGACAAAGAGATTATTGGCGAGTATGAGACCCAAGTAAAAGGTGCGTAACGTCCAGGCCTGCTCGTGTTGTTGTTCTCTACGCGAGGACACTCTTGCGTAATTTGACCACAGCGCGCTTTACGCGGCTTTCACGCTGCAGTGCTGCGGGGTGGGGGTGGGGGGGGGCTGTGACAATCATCGCTTATCGCTGAGCATTTGCTATCAGGTTATCCCTGGAATCCGGTGGTGCAATAGTGGAGCTTTGACTTGGCTGAGCCGGTTCCTCAGCGCTGAAGATGACAGCCGCGCATTGTGACGCGCCGAGCCGGGCATAGTTGCAGCCTGATGGGATGCCGTGCGTGAGACCGTCGTGCTGCTGCACACCCAAAAAGGGAATGCCCGAATTCAACTTTCAAATGACAGACATGCAGGCCTGCATGCTCATAGCGGATGCATCCGATGGAGAGGATTTGTTCACACCCAAAGGAAAAAGTGTAGTGTGAGGGGGGGGGGGGGGGGTCGACAAGATCACACAGCAAATAGTTGAGAAAGTTCATAAGAAATGTTTGCTGTCTGTCTGTGTGAATGATGAACCATGGAAGGGTTTTATTGTCTTAATATGTGACTGGATAGAGAACCCAGAGAGAGCCCAGCACTCTGTGAAGGATGCACATAAAGCAGGTGGATTCTATTTTCTATTCTATTTTCACCCTGCAGACCTGATAATCAATAAAATCAATCAATCAATTAGTGAGCTGCCAATTTTCTCTTCGAGCTCAAGAGAAGCCAGCCAAGCTACTTGCTGCAACTGGCTGCTGCAGGAGGTTTTCTATGCTACATATAGCCTCAGGAATCATATTTTAATTTTATTTACCGTATTTTGATGGCTATTCATTGGTTAATTGACATCTAATTAGCATGAAATATTATTTGGCATTTTTGTGGATTTATCCATAACTGAAAAATGGATAAATCTTTCTTTGATACTACAAAATACAAATGAAACAATAAGTGTTGATATATTGTGTTATTTTAAATGACACTACAAATACGTTTCAATATGCTGCGTGCTAAACCCATTAAAGTGCACTGAAACTGTGATGCCAATGGATGCCATATCCGTGTAGATGGAATTATTAACTTACGTGTACATATATGCACATAATATGTGTGTCATAAAATGCAAAATAAAAGTCAAATGTTATTAAATGTTATTACGAAAGCTCATCACCGCGTGTCAGGAAGGGAGAGGATGGTCACACGTCTTACGAGACAGCGATGCGTTTGATTTCCTGCCTGCCGCCCTCGTCATCGGTCAGTTTATCTGTTTGACTCCTTCAATCCCTCTCTTGCTTTGTCCCTCCTTCAATCTCTCTCTGGTCTCTCCATCAGCTTTGTGGCTGGGCGAGAGCCATCAGACTCTGTCTCTCGTCTCAGTTTCAGGAAAAGCTTTTAAGCTGACATCTTAATCGTATTTGCAAACTGGGCTTAGATCAGTTCAGGGCTGTGGGGGCTTTACTCTCACACTGACACTGGCCTCTAATAATGCTGAGGCCCCCCCCCCCCCCCCGACAGCACAGCAGTTCAATCAGAAACAAACATAATGCGTTTAGAGGTAGCTTTCTACGCGCCACATGTCAGCAAGCAGCGAGGCCTCCATCACTTTTGAACAACTATTGTTGGTGTCTGGCTCTATGTGCCGGTACTCAAAGTGTTCCAGGCCCGTGTGAATGTTTAGCATTATTGTCACAAGTCATCCCCAATTGGTTAATGACTGAATCCTCTGACAGGATATGCTGAGTCATCACTTGAGCATCTTGAATCTTCCTTGGTTTGTGACTAATGCATGATTTGTCTACCTGATATGTAACTGAAGCTGGTTTCTGTGAGCAGGCTTTGGGTGAAACTATTATTTTATCGGCTTCATGAATGTCCAACCTTCTGACTCATCCCGAAAGCAAGAGGCTTGAAAATGAGGCGATGCCCTTTGTAATGCGTTATACTTGTATTTCTAGCTTTAAGCCATGCCTTTATGTCATTTGATATTTGTGAAGCCGAGCTGCTTTGGTCACGCACAGATTGTTCGTTCAGTACGTTGTAAACTGCTCCTTGTAAGATTTGCTGTCACGAAGAGCAATGGAAAATAACGGAACAAAAAAGCATTTATTTTCAGGACTATTTAGAAACTAACGTCTCAAAATTGGGCTTCAGTGACTGACGCTGTCTTGGAATATAAGCGTTTAATTACGACAGTGAAATGTTGTTTGCGCTGTCGCCATACTCGACAGACAGTGATAAAAAGAAAACTGCTTGGAATCTGGCTCCCTATGTCTCGGATTTTCTCGTCCCGGGGTTTCATAAATAGCGATGGCTTTACTTGTCATAGATATTTGTATGAAGAGCCGGAGAGGAAGAAATGAGAACTCGAGCAAGTAGACTTTAAAGGCATACCACAGCCATTACTGCATTTGGTAGACAAGCGTTCACAGAACACAGCCTTGATTTGCATCAGATTATGTCAACGTGTCGGTCTGGGTTAGGCCACATGCCACTAGTCACGCATGGCTAACTGCAGACAGCCTGGAGGTGGCTTCTGGCCATTACAATCGCTGTGTGAGGCCATTTTTGGAAGCTATTGCAGCGATGAAGACTTTTCACAATGAGATATTTCACGCTCTCTGTCGCAGCAGAATGAAAGCCTCATCTCAAAGCTCTGCAAAGCAACAGTGAACAATGCTGCCATACAAAAAGCTAAATTGCAATATCTATAAAAATGGGAATCAAACTAAACATTTGTTTAATTTCATTAAATTATTTTTTCTTTTCTTTTTTACCCAAATATCTCTGCAAAGGTGTCAATAGAACAATTTTCTTACAAGATGTAAGACATTTCAATGAAGTCCAAAAAGAGCATTAAACAACAATGGCTGATACTGCACCTCACCTTTGTGAGGCAGAAGTGTTTCCAGACATTCAGCCTTGCGGCCTCGGCAGCGTCGCTCTGCTGAAACGCCAGGGTGACTGAGAAGGTCGACGCCGCCTGGATTGAGCTCAGGCAGATCATTTCCTTCAGGTAGCAGTCGCACGTGTCTGAAGGATGCCGACGACCGGAATGTTGTTTTAGTGATTGTTGTTTTTTATTACAGCATTAGCTGTATCCAGTTAACCTGAAAATGTATGCAAACTGACATCCAGAACCTTTCACACCTGTCATGTTGAATAATTTCACTAGTTTCCCCCAAAAATATATTATTAGCAAGACAAGCAACTACTTTATGCTCTGCTTGTTAAAGAACAAATCAGGATGTTAACCACAGGAAAAATAACCTTATTTGCTGGGTACCATCCTATGAATAAAAAATCCACTTCTGGATACTTCAATCATTTTGGCTACACACAGTTTGCACACAGAGAAGCTGGTGTATCACATGGTTCTGAATTTAATTCAAGGACATACACAGTAAATGAGTACTATTGTGCCATGAATACAAACATGGAGCAGGGTCTGTGTTTTGCTTTTAAGACTTGCATCTTGGTGTATTATTCACTCAAACCAATTCTAGCCTGCTTGTAATCATGCATTACTCTGCAAAGGCCTGAATCATTCATTGAAGGCAGTGCAGCATAGCACACTCCCTAGTAACAGTTTAGGTTCTAAAAATAACACTCCCGGGAGCGCACAAGCAAATATTATGAGTCTTTTTAGTGTCTGACTGATTAAATATGCAGCTAAATCATATTAAATCCATTTAAATGGCCTCACTTTATTGTGGCCCCCCTCATTTACGCTGTCAATGAATAATTACAAACTGTTAGAAGTCACACGGGCTAACAAATGGTGCTTCGAGGTCTTTTCAGCCCAGCCGAGTGCATCGCATGGCCTGAGCTTGATTATGGCCTCGTTAATCACCGCTGGCTGTTTTACTGAGCGTTTGTGAGTGAGAAAGTCGCCCTTGTCCTCGGTGACTGTGCCGAGCAGACTGACTGCTCTGGCCGCAGCAGCAGAGAAGTTGCCTGCTCTCATTGAGATGCATTACGAAACGTGTAACCAGGCGACGAGGCAGCTATGGGGACCGTGAGGGGTGTAGATCCAAGCATTGAGGGGACAGCATGTTCACTCTGCCTGACTTGTTCTCCTTCTTTCATTCGTATTTTCACTCTCACATGCATTTAGCGTTGAACAAAAGGGCTTGTTTTCATTACCATTCATAAATATTCTTTCACCGCACAACCGTCACGCTGACGGACGAATGGCCCTCATGCTACTCTTCTCTCTGCAGACACCTTGTTTGTTCCCTGTATGTGCTGGGTGAGTGTGTGTGTGTGGGGGGGGTCTTTGATTAGCAGGACAGGCATGTAAAACCCTTGTTAATTGACATGATTAATATGAGCTTATGGCTTTATGGCTTTATTCGATTCTGTTATCCAATCTTCTCATGCAGCACAAGCGATCCGTCAAAACGAATCAAATATGTTTGTATGTACAAATGTATTTGTGAACAGTCGCAGGTCAGGTGTTTGCTTGCAACTTCACTTTTATGGATGCTTCAGATGTTTATGGACATGTCATCATTTTAAATGCCCTCATGGAGATATAAATATTCAGCTTCATATGCTGTTTGACATGATTTATTGTGTTAGACTGTTTGTTATACTTCTGTTTAGGTTTGTCTACACATTCAGCATCTACTGATTTATGGTATAGTGTGGCACTGACAGTGCAGAGTGGAAGTGAAGTGTTATTTGTGTTCGTTTTCACCGTTAAGTTAGACTCTAAAGGGGACGTTATTGCCCCGCTGGACATTTTTATCACCTGAAACTGCAGTGTTGTTTCGGTATGGCCGACTGCTGAGAGGCAGACTGGCGATTTATTCCTGGTCATTTTGAACAACCCAGATGAATAAAGTAGAATAAAGAATTCCGGTGGGCAGCACTGAACGCAACTCTTTCAAGACAATGCATGAATGCTTGTTGACTTTTAACATACAGCATGCATTGCCTGCTGCAAATGGGGAATGCTGCGTTTTCCCCCAATACGATATGGTATTTTCTGCAAATTTGCATTATAATTCTTTATTTCAATGTCGAGAATCGAATGAAAAATATCTGTTAATAACATCAATCTTCATCAACCATATTTCCAAGACTGAAATTCTAAACTTATTGCGTATTTCTTTTCTCTCATTCTGCCACTTGAACAAAAGCAGAGTGTTTCCAAACTGCATTGGCAGAAGACCGTCTTATAATCAAAAGAATGTCGGTAATTGGTTTCATCAAGACTGAACTTCTCTGAAGGCTTGCTCAGCACATTGCACTTTGAGAAGCAGACCTATTTTATAGTTTTCTATTCTACATACATCTAATATTCACATGTACTACCCCAGCATTTAGACACCCCCACATTACACACACACACACACGTACAGAGCAGACAGAAACACACTGATAACCAGTTTTTATTTTTATTATTTTTTACATTTTATTCGTGTTTACTCTTGACCTCACTTAAAGTGTCCACTGGTGAGGCTTATAGGTTCACTACATTATTCCAGAGAGGCACTATTAACACTAAGGTGCTCTCGCCTTTTTCTCTTTTTTTGTGTGTGTCGTGCAGAGATACGTAACCAGCTGGTGGAGCAGTTCCGATGTCTGGAGCAGCAGTCTGAGTCTCGACTCCAGCTGCTGCAGGACCTGCAGGAATTCTTCCGTCGGAAGGCCGAGCTCCAGCTTGAGTACTCCAGAGGCCTGGACAAACTGGCCGAGCGCTACGCTGCCAAGATCCGCACCTCCAGAGAGCACCAGCACTTAAAGTGAGTCTCCCCCACTGTCTGCATGCTAAGCAGCGTAACGTCTGCACAAAATTTTCCTGACTGATAAATTACAGTTAGATATTCATTCCGATGGCGTTAGTGCAGAAATGTGGAAAAAGAGGGTGAGGAAGACAGAGGTGGGCTAAGCAACAGAGAGGAAAGGAGGGATGAAAGCAGAAGAAATGACCTGAAACTAAGCCAAGACGAAGGAAGCTTGTGGCCTCAGGCTTCTGTGCTTCTCCCAACTAGGTCAGACCCCCCCCCCCCCCCCAACCACCACCTCCCCTGCTTTTATATGTGGATGTCATTTAATTCCCATTCACTGAAAACCGTCATGCTGGACTGCAATGTAAGTACTCATAAGTGTGTAGGAGTCTGAGGAAATTGGCTGGAACTGTTTTAAACGTTTGTGTCAGGGAGCTCTGTGGTCATGAAACAAACATACCCGGCAGCATGTTGAGTCTTGTGCGCACCGTGACTGCTGAAACTATTTCTCACTGCATGTGAAGCCTGGGTCTTCTTTGAATCAGTGATGAAAATAATTCTCAGAAATGTGCATGTAATACATAACTTTTTTTTAATATAAGGTATAAGACTTATTAAATGTTGATGAATAAATCAGTGAAGCCTACTCCTTTATATATATATATATATATATAGCTTTGGCAGTAAACTCCAGAAGTCGCTGCACACTCGTTCATGTGACCTTGCTGAGTCAGTCATGTGCAACAAACTCGCTGGTTTATTCAAGAGTGGTCTTTCCATCTCTCTTTCAGTCTCCAGCCAACTGGACATGAAGCGTAATCGTGGCGGAGAGCTCTCGTCACTGGGACATTGACAAATGGAGCGTTCTCTCAGAGGGAGACCTCTGCAATAGACACATTGCATGACTTCCCACTGCACCCTACTGTCCCAGATCCCCCCCGTCACATTGAATGGTCATCATCGAGTCTCTGTGAAAGCCGAGATTCACAGACTACAATGGAAGGACTGAGTTTATATCATTAGCAATCCCACACAGTCATCCAATGGATTGTTAGATTCCTTCTTACTCCCCCATTACCCGCTCAGACTTCCATTTCTGATGTCAGATTTAACAAAGGCCAATAGATATTTCAGAAGCTTATCTGACAGACTGGGTGAAGTGAAAATGTGCTCATAAAAGAACACGATTGCATTCTTCTTTTGAAAAGGCAATTTATATCCATAATGTTTCACCATCCTTAATGGACGCGTTGTTTTTATTGTCAGATCATGCCGGGTCTGCCGGGTGGTGCGATTTACTTAATGATTCAGAGACCTTGATGTGAATCAGTGTCAGGTAGAAAAGCTCCTGTTGTATTCCCTTTTTTTTTTTTTACATCCAGTATTTTGTATGCTGAATACTTAAGTCTCATCCTTATTCGAGAGCCGCAACAGCACAAGATTTACAGGCAAGTCTCTGACTGTCCGTGTGAGGGATCAAACGGCAGCTCTGCTTGAAAGGCGAGCCAATAGGGACAGCTTGTTCATGCATTAGTATCAAAGTGTTAAAGGATGAAAGGAGATGCTGATGCCCAGAACTCACACTGGATTACCTTTAGAACACAAGTGCAACTCTTGTACCTGCCAAGACAGAACTTTCCAGGCTGCTGCTCTGTTCTATCAACTAAGTTTGCCTAAGTTTTTGAACATTATTTAACCCTTTAAAGCCCGCACCATGAAGTAATCCTCATAACACTCAAATATTTGGAAAATATATTTTTTTTACTTCTGAAGTAGAAGTCTCAAAATCCCAAAATGCCATGTGTATCAAATGTGATACGTTTGGGGTTAATTACAAGCAGTTTGATAGCCATAGATTATAGTCAGTACTAAGCATTATCATGCATGAACAGTAGAGATCATAAAAATACTTAAATTACACATAACATTCAGACTTGGAACAGAGCTGAGTAATGAGTAACTACTCGATGTGTTTCAACCTTTGAGCTTGTGCAGCTCAACGGTTGTGTTAAGTCATTTTCAGCATTGTTTTGGATGATTAAAGGGCTCTATATCGGGGGGTGGGGTGGGGGGGGGTTGATCTCTGCTCTTTATTAAAAGTGCAGAAGTTGGCTTCAACTGTGGGTCAGAATGAGCTTCACTTCAAAAGGTAGATGAAAAAAAATGTCTTCCAGGATAAAGATGATAAACCCTTTGAGGCAGTTGACAGAAAACAAGACAAGGCTGCTTCTTTTTTTATTTATTTTTAAATGTGAGCTTCAAAACTGATGTTTGAGTCAAAAAAAAATGGCAGCTGCATTTTTAGCTCCAGTCTCAGATAGCAAAATGGATCAGTACCATCCACCGTCAACCCTGTCTTTCCTTATCTGATCCAGAAAGGACCAGAATCTCGTGTCCACCGTGAACTGCTGGTATTTGGTCTTGGAGCAGACCAGGCGGGAGAGCAGAGATCACGCCACTCTCAGTGACATCTACAACAACAACGTCATTGTCCGGCTGGCACACGTGGGCGAGGATGTCATCAGACTTTTCAAAAAGGTCAGCACTGCAATTGAATGAATGAGAGCATAGGAGCCTGACCATTACTAACGCACACAGACCTGATCAAAAGGCATGACTGATGCCCACAGCTGGAGGCATGGCCATTAGTCATCAGGCGAATGGATGTCATGCAGGAGCAGATCACGTGTCCAGATTCAAAAATCTCATTGTGTCATAAGGATAATTCCCAGTTAACTATTCCCACTAATGGAATGAGGTTTCAGCTCCCTTAGATTTGAAGACCGCTGCCTTTTAGGAGATCCAGTTATATACATGGCTGTAAATCTGTAGTATAATTAAAAGTGAAAAACCTTCCTAATTACCTCCGCCAAGGCGGAGATCATTTACGAATGAGCTGCTTGGCGGAGGTTTGTGCTCTCTGATTGCTTTTCGAGTTGAATCTCTCACCCTTCAGACTGACTAGGCTTTGTCCAAATGGTTCAAAATAGTAAAACGTCCTTCTCTGGTCATAATTCTATTACAGTTTAGAATACCGGTACAGAAAATTACTCAACTTATTCCATTTGATTTTATATTAACATCAGCTGCTTCTATTCTAAACTAATATTTATAATGACACTTTGAATGCCATCATCATCATCTGTCTTTTATTTTTCCAATAGTATAGTAGTAAGTAGTAGTAAAAGTAAGCACAATAGAATGAGCATCATCTGATTTGGTTATTGATTATTTATTTCATTCCCAATCAAACATCATCATCATTATCATCACAAATCTGGGTGACACGCTTGTTCCTGTTTAAACGTTCACATCTCTGAAGGCCTGTGCTTGATGGATGGCGCTTGTGAGAGTAGAAATATTCCAGAGCCGGTGATGAACAATCTGCCCTCGGGATCTTAGGTCCGTACCGTCTGACAGCGGCTGGACTCGGCTGTAATTTATGCCCTCAAAGGGACTCTGACCTGTCGTGATGGAAGACTTGATAAGAACGGGGTGGCTTGCGGCCAGCGCAAAGATAATAAGTACAGCAGAAACATTCCCTCTGCTCGAAATGGCAGAAATTGTCATAAAGTTCTGCGACACAATAATCCTGTTATGCCGTGGCATCCTGTTCAGCTGCATTGCAGTCTCACAGCTAATGAATTACACATTCAGCCGAGGGAATTAGCTCACCCTGGTTGCTTGTTAAGTCAAAGTTAAACCTACTGAAAGTTCTATAATTTGATTTGTGTCACGGAAAACGCAGAGGTTGCTGCTGTGACAAGTGATCCCTGAGAGGTGAATAAAAAAACAACTGGATTTACTGGGCCCAAGTTTCTTCACATATTCCCTCAACAGGATTTCCAGTCACTCTTCAGTGGTTGCATTCCTCCTCCTACAGTCATGAGACAAATTCAGGCTCTGGGCCTCATAACTGAGTTGAATCAGTGACGCAGCTCCTGGGGAAATCGCCACACTGTCCTACTTTTGTGTGTAATGCGCACCTAGAGCATTTTTTTTAGATCTAAACTGGTGCAGAGCAGTGACGGCGTTTCAGCACCTCACAAACAAAATCCAACTGGCACACGGGCTGCAAGTTTCCCACCCATGTTTTGATACCTGCCTTCTTTTGTCCTTTTAAATGAGTCATTGGTGTAATCCACTGCTTGTCTCTTTTACAGAGCAAAGACATTGGAGTGCAAATGCACGAGGAGTTGGTGAAAGTCACCAACGAGCTATACACAGTGAGTGTACCAATCAGACTTTTCTGTCTGTACCACCCTGTTTTTTGTTTTTTTTTGCCTCTTCCCTACGTTAGTCGCCTCTGTCCTATCAATCCTAATCTCATTTTGCATTACAAGACCTGAACCTGTAACCCGTGCAGCAGCTGGCCCGACATTACATATGGCAGATATGCCTTATCAGCAGTGCACGGTTGTGAAAGGAGACAATTTGCATTCTCCCTTGCACAAGTTTGAAGGGGAGAGTGTTCTTGCCCCTGGCTTGTGCTTCAAGCCGACTCAGCGGTCTGTGCTGCAGTGCTACACCGTTCTTACAGCAAACATGAGCTGCTGTAATATTTTATATTTATATATGCACACAGTTAGGACTCAGACTGTTGCTGTATGTGGTATTGTGCATGCAGATCACTGGGACACCCCATCTGGGGACAGACGTGGACACGTGACGTAGTGCTGATGCTTGTTCATTTAGCTGATGGCCATGCGGTAATATTATCTGCTGCTTGCAGCAGTAAACGCACCAGAGGGGCGGTCCTTCCGGGTGGTTGTTGCTCTGCTATTATTCAACAGTTGTTGTGATTTACAATGCAGCGATTAAACGTCAGCATAAAGTAAACGCGCTGATTGAGATCATTTAAGATCATTTATACTGAGCTATTTTGAAGTGGCTTAAAAGTGAACTGGCTAGGTCATGGTCAAAATTTGGGTCATGGGTTACGCTGCAGCCTATCCCAGCTGGCTAAAGACAAGAGGCTGGGTACACCCTGGATGAGTCGCCAGCTCATTAGAGGAAAATTACCAGAACATTACCTGGCAATCTATTTAGGTTCCATTTTTAAAGGAGCAGGAATGAGGTGGGAATCCTGCCACTGCTGCGTCGCTATGGCGTTGACTTGAGCTACTGTACGACCAGTTCTGTAACATTTATGTTTAATTTGTGCTGCAATATGTCCGTGAGCATGGAATGCAACTCACACTCCTTTTAAAAGGCTGGTTGGGAAAATGCAGCTTCTTCTTACACAATATAGCCTGCGAAAGAACTATTGTTACATGTAAAAGTAGACAGCACTCTACTCGTATAGATTTTTTCCCTGCCTCTTATTCATGCATTATTAAATGCCTGCAATTTCCACACATAAGAAATATGCAGTATTTCTAAGTACTTAAATTGTCCTGCTCAAATGAAAGTCATACACTTACAGGTACACTTGGAATTTGTGTCAAGGATCATGTGTGACTTAAATATACAACCAAGTATTGATTTATCTTTCTGATCCTGCTGCTCTTTTTTCCCTTCGATTTTCTGCTGCCATTTTGTTGAAACCGCGTAGTTTCATGTTTCGCAGAGAGCTGGGAAGGTTGCTCACTGTCACACTTTAGCCGCCTTCCTCCCCTACGGATCGATCTCACCGTCTTTTGCATGTTGCTTTCAGGCAGGGTTGCTAGGAGACCGGAACTTGAGAGTGAGGGATGGAGGAGCATATGTGCACTGTGGATTTCGAGTCACTTGTTAAACGTTTACATGTGATCTCTTCAGCATCATGTACACAAATCTGTTCAAAGCCCCTCCAAGTAAACCGACTGGTGGGAGTGCAGATTGTATTTGGTGGGTGTAGATTGTATTTAGAGTATTTTACCCTGGTTACAGTAAAATACACTGGACAGAGCTGTTCTGACAAGCATTGCTAGGGTCTTATTTACCCATTACAATGCTGTGGTGAAGAGAATTTACAAGTATGAGACAGACACACCCGGCACACCTCCAGCCCAGCAGCATGAGTAAACTGCACTCCCTCCTCTCTGTGGGGGTAATTACGTTTCAGAATTCCAGGGTTGCACGAGTTCCTGAGGAATGCACACTTGATAATGGAAGACATTTATTGTCTATTTTTTTAAGTCGCTTTATAAATGTACTGACCTGCACAAGTAAATGGGCCGTCTATTTGATAGCGTGGAGAATAAGGGCAAAGCACCAACGTGTGATACTCTCCTTTCAAGCACCTGATTGGTGGAGGAGGGTTTTGAAAATGATTCACCTCACCTGGTCTCCTGTCAAGACTGTTAAAGTGGTGGCAGTCAGCCAGTCTGCTTCCTGTATGCTTTTGTTTCATTTGGATTTGCTTTCAATTACATAACATAAGCATAGTTTTAGTCACAGCTCATATGTGCTTCCCCTCCTTTTGTCCAGCTTTGAGCCAGTTTATGGAAACAAAATTAAATTATCAGCCAAATTAATTATTTTGGTAAAATGAGGTCTATTTTTTTGCTGTAATTTGATCTGCCTTGGTTTATGTTTCGGCCTGTGACAATGGGACTTTGATAAATTGTGCTTAGGCATTTGGTGATTTGGCATCCGTTAACGTTTGTTGACTGCCAGATGCATTCCAAATTTGGGAAGTAATAGACAAAGAGTTTCGTGTTTTCATTTTCACTGGAGGGAGAGCAATCGAGTGGTCAAATTTGTTTCCATTACATCTACGTTAGAAGAAAAGATGAGGTGGTTTTTCTCACCGAGAAAAATTCCTATAGTCTGTGAACCCTCATTGACAATGGCAATGAACTACTTCTGATTCTGATTCTGATTCTGAAATGAACTGAAATGAATATGAAAAAAACCTGATTATCTCTGAAAAACAAGCATAAAAGAGAACCTAACTGTCTGGTCAAAAAATATACTGTGGAAAATGTACAAAAGGGCCACCAACCAGTATGCTAGTACATCGATACATAGAATAAAACATTGTGCATTGCATTTTGGCATTTTGGGATCTATCCTTGGAACTTGATTGTTTTGTAAAAGAAAAGCCCAGCCAACCTTCTAGCCCTGCCCCCATGGCGTGTTTTGTCAAGGCTTTGCTCATTGGCTTTGGCAATTTCTATTCTGGCTGTAAGAGTTTTGTTTCATATCCCACAAGCATTAAAGGAAAATGTATCAGCTATTAGGATTATATTGCACCATGGCATCCACATTTATCTCCTTATATTTGCATCACTTTTTTGTACTTACTAACTTGAACACATGATGGCCTTGCCAATGAGTAGCATTTCACAAAAGATGCATGTCTTTGCAGGTGATGAAGACGTACCACATGTACCATACTGAGAGCCTCAGTGCTGAGAACAAGTTAAGGGAAGCAGAGAAACAGGAGGAGAAGCACATTGGCAAGGCCAATGACCTTAGTTCCGGTCTTCTGCGGTACGGACATGATGAACGTTCACATCGAAGGAGCTCTGTCAAGAAGATGGAGAAAATGAAGGAGAAGGTCTGTCAGGTGTTATTTTTTATTTATTTATTTATTTCAGGCAATGACCTAAATAAGCAAACAAAACAACTCCACAACCCGTGCCACATTGCACTAGCCACATTTAAACAAATAAATAAATAATGTGCCAATTAACTGGTCTATGCAACGCGTAGACGCATTGGTCGTGTAAACCTGAATTACAAGTGTCGTATCCTCACTGAAGTGTAGCAAGTCAGTTTGTAATGTCTTCTTGAATCCGTCTGGTAAAGCTACCATTTGACCTAAAGACTCAGTAAAATGTAGTTAAAGCTACAACGAGGCCATCTCTGCATTGACAGGTCAGTTGCAGCTGTGTGATCGGCATTCTTTGAGAATGTGACCAATCTCCTCTTTATCCCTAGAGACAAGCCAAGTACTCTGAAAACAAACTGAAGTGCACAAAGGCCCGCAATGACTATCTTCTCAATCTGGCTGCTGCCAATGCCTTGGTATCCAAATACTACATCCATGACGTCTCGGACATGATAGATGTAAGTTATTCTCAGTGCCCCCTGTAAAATGTGCGAGGCCTTCATTTGTTCATGATTATTATGTTTTGCCTCTTGTCCCCCAGTGCTGTGATTTGGGTTACCATGCAAGCCTGGCGCGCACCTTGAGAACCTACCTGTCTGCAGAGTACAGTCTGGAGACTTCTCGTCACGAGGGTCTGGACTTGCTTGAGGGAGCGGTAGATACCATGGATGTCAGAGGAGACAAGCTGAGATGTATGGACATGCACAGCCAGATCTTCTGTCCTCCGACGTGCTTTGACTATCAACCCCACATGGGAGACGAGGTGAGTCACAAGAGGGCAGGGCTGTAAGTGTGTGTCTGTGTGTGTGTGTGTGTATGTGTCTAATTTGTCAGTGCACAGTGTTTGTTTCTGCTCTCCTGCTCCATGTAAAATCCTCTTGAAGTGTTCATTGTCTTAAACTCCAGGTGTGTCAGGTGAGTGCACAGCAGCCTGTCCAGACAGAGCTCCTGATGCGCCATCACCAGCTGCAGTCTCGCCTCGCCACGCTGAAGATTGAAAATGAAGAGGTGAGAGCGCAGACGAGTCTCGCGGGAGACGCAAGAGAATGTCGGCATTTCATCTCAAAATAAAAGAAGCCCACTATAAGGCTCTACACAGGATGCAGAGACTTGTAGGCCACGCTAACCCTCAGAGACATGGATACGCATAGAGCAGTGACGTGCGGTGGGGTTCATGTCTGGTGAGGCACAGTCAGATTTACAAATAAATGAACCTACAGCTTATTCATCATTTGATTGGCAACATTTAACGTGTTTTGTTTAAAAATTCGTACCAGCATTTTTTACATATTGTCACAAACCTGGCTCATCAGTTTATGACAAAAAGGGGAGACCACACATAATCTGCTTATTTACAAAAGATTTAATGAAATTATATGACGTGAAATTATTCAACTCTGCGTATCAGTGTGCGTGCAGCGCTGAATGTGTGTGGGTGCGTGTGTTGATCAGTTAACGTTTAACTGATGTTTATGTGAGGGTCATGTTGCTGCACTCGTTAACGTGCCTTATTACGCACACCTGTTTCTGCCTCTTGCTCCTGGACCTGCGGCGTGGGGATTGGCTGCGGTCACCCCGGGCGCACCTGAGGCAGATTGAGCCAAATCGCCACCAGCCCTCATAAGCCTTGCTCCGCCCGCTGTTTCCGGTCTGACTATTCTTCGGTTCTCGCCTCTACGTGCAGCACGTCTTTCTGCCGCTCCCCGTCCCCGTCCCCGTCCCTGGGTCTCGCCTCGTCCTTGCCGACCGCAGCTGATCCGTGCGCCCGGGTCATGCGTAGCGTTTCCTTTTTTTTGTGACCGGTTTTTATTAGAGCTGGCTTTTTGGTTTTTCTTTCTCGGCTGTGTTTTTTGTTATATGGATATTTTTGTTGGGCTCCAGCCACCCCGCAA
Source organism: Brachionichthys hirsutus (assembly GCF_040956055.1). Taxonomy (NCBI): domain Eukaryota; kingdom Metazoa; phylum Chordata; class Actinopteri; order Lophiiformes; family Brachionichthyidae; genus Brachionichthys; species Brachionichthys hirsutus. The sequence goes on along the minus strand of NC_090904.1, from coordinate 6,724,020 downwards.
TCCTGTGTGCGGCTCCAGGATATTGTGTTTCCTGATGGACATATCAGTAAAATATAAAGTCCACGATCGCGACATCTCCGTCCTCTGTTCCCTGGGGTCCCCTCGCACCCGTCCACAACAGTATAACTGTTAAACATATGTTTACGGCTGGGGCGTGCGCGCCGCGGTTCTGCTCGTGTTTGATGAGGCTTCTCGGTAAATTCTTCATGTCGCAATATCCCATCCGAGTCCAGACATCTTCAGAAGTTGAGAAAAGAAGGCAGGAAAAGTAGAAAACACGGGTTCCAGACAGCCAGCGCTTCCGTGTTTACAAGCCCGTCTCGAATGAGCGGATCAGCTGATGAGTGCGCTGAATCACTCACTGGTCTCCTATGGGCTGTAGGCTGTATTACATGTGGCCTCATTCTGCAGTATTTTAATGCCGCTGAGCACAAGAACACGTGACGCACTAATTGTATTATCAAAAATAAAAAAAACATAAAATATACAATATAATATCACTGATGTTATATTATATATTATATGATTTTTATATTATTTTTAATAATACAAATACATGATTTTTATATTATTTTTAATAATACAAATACATGATTTTTATATGATTTTATATGATGACAGGTGAGGCTGTGCCTCACCTGCCTCCCCTGACTGCACGTCACTGACATAGTGTCATTAATGAGTAGCTGCTAATATGTAGCTTCACACTGCATTCCTGGCTGTCATTCACAGTGTGTGTGGAAATGCCCTCCAGCAATACATGTGACGGCAAATTTACTCAAAACGCCTTGGATGTGACACTGAAAACTTTAGCTATGTATATTATTAGGTTAGAAAAATGACATTTTTGTTGTTGTTAGTATATTGTAATTGCTGCTGCTGCATATTCCACAGACAGTCTCAGGTGTATTTGTCCACTGTATCTGTCAGGTGAGGAAGACGCTTGATGCCACCATGCAGACCCTTCAGGACATGCTGACCGTGGAGGACTTTGATGTGTCTGAGTCCTTCCAGCACAGCCAATCAACGGAGTCAGTCAAATCAGCGTCCTCGGACTCCTACATGAGCAAAGCAAGCGTCAGTAAAAGGCGATCCAATCAGCAGGAGACGGAGGGCTTCTACTTCACTGTGAGTTCTCAGACAGATAAGAGCACAAAGGCTAAAAGCACTTTCTCAGTAGAAGTAATCCTGTCGCCCGTCTGTTTCACGTGCAGAAATACAAAGAGTACTTGAATGGAAGCAATCTCATTGTCAAGCTGCAGGCCAAGCATGACCTTTTGAAGCAGACTCTTGGAGAAGGTGAGGCTTGGTGTTGCACATGAGTGGAGTGGGAAGTGGTGGTATTTCACATTGCATTAGGACTTAGTGGGTTAACGGCCAATTATAGCTTCTTCAACAATCAAAAATCACACATGATCATTAGAAGGACCAGATAGATCCAGTTCGACAGTATCATGCATTCCCTCCATGGGTTTTGTATTTTATATACTGAATTTGTCTTTAACTTGACAAATTAACAAACTTTGGATCCGCATTTTTCTTCAAGACTACCACATGAAAGTCTGTTTATATACAGTATTTAGTGCATCCTAAAGTGTTAATAGGGTTGTTTATTTTCCCATGTCAATGTGTTGCTGCTTCAACAGCTTGCAGGCATCTACTTGTGGTTATAGAGAGGTCTTTTTGTCATAACATTCTCCAGGCTCTTGTGGATATAGCCCATAATTGACGATGTAACTCTTGTGTTTATATCAGAGTGTTTGGGGGAATTTGATTCATTGTTTTCATGAAAAGGAGCTTTGATTTTGGATGGCAAAGATGAAAATAGCCATTTCTTTTGTAACATATAACATAGAAATGTTTACTGTAGAACATATATTCTGGATATGAAAATTAAGAAATTGTTTTTTTTAATCTCTGTCCCATTCTTATTCATAATTGTCATAACTAACCTCAACCTAAACACTGAATACAGTAACTGTATTTCTGTTCATGGGGTTTATACTTCAGAAAACTTCTGAATCAGGGTTGGAGTAACTTATGTTTGACATAAAGTAGGATTGTGCATGACATGATCCTCGAGCACACATTTGTGATTGACTTATCAAAGCGAGGCCTTAATTTGTTCGTGTGCAATGAGTTCTGTGTGTGAATTTGTACTGCATATATCATGAAATCATCACTATATATATATACTGTATAATGAGATACATGTATGTGGGCTATCCCCTCTTGGGGCTCTTGCACCCGTTTCTAGGGCGACCACTGAATGACTGCTACCTGGTTTTGAGCCAAACACATGCATGGCACTTACCCATTGAGCCTGGTTGAATAGATGGCTGTCTTCTCATCACGGCCCTTTCTGCCTCCATCTGCCGGCCTTCTGCAGTTGGCCAGCTCTCAACCTTGCAGCTAATGTCTGTAATTGAATAACTACCACACTAAATGTGTCTCTTTCTCTGTTGTTCTCACTTTTAGGGGAGAGGGCTGAATATGGAACTACAAGGTAAGATGTCCAGTGAGGCATTAGTGTGTAATAAGCTTCCCCTGTCCCTGAACCTGGCATGGTGAGGTCACATTCTGGGAATAGTCTTCTTTCTAGTTACTAATTGAAAAAGGGTTTGACCCTGATTAGAGACGGTGGTACTGAGAGTTGCACTTTCTAATTTGTTAGTCTATTGAGATATTTTAATACTGTAAATTGATTGGAAGGGTTTGACTTTTACATGTTTATGTACTGAATTTGTGTCTCTTAAATTCTTAAAATGTTACACTTTTAGAAATTATGATATTAGAGGTTGAAGCATGGTAACAAATACATTTTGGGGGAAAATGTTGCCAAAAATGATTAAAATATTAATGTGAGCTATAGTAATACTACTTTCCTTATTACTCATATTGTTAATGTACCAACCATTCACCCCACCGTCTCCCCAGGCCCCCCACTCTTCCCCCTAAACCCCAGAGAATACGGAAGTCTAGACCTCGCTCCGTTTTTAACCGTAAGCTGTTTAACGGCAATATGGAGGCCTTCATTCAGGTATCAGCCCACCTGTGCTCTTTCTCTCTGTGAGCTCAGCTGTCTCGCTAGCAGTTCTTGGCGGTTCTCTTGCCTCGGCCCACTCTTTTACCCGGCGTTGGCTCATTTGTGCACTGATTCTCCTCTTGCTGATTGCCTTGTCTTGACAGTCTTGTATTCTCGGTGAGACAGAGTGAGGTGAAAACTAATCAAACCTTTCGTGGAGGTGGTTTGATTTCATAAGCACTGAATAGTTTAAGCCGCAACCCCCCCCCCCCCCCAGACATTCCTGCCATGCACCAGCAATGTTGGTCTATGCAGATGCATACTTTGGGCATTAGGGAGCTGTAACAGGCTTTTGTCACTATAATAATGGCCTAACAGCTGACATTTAACAGAACAAATCCGTTAACCCAGAAATACCCAACAACTTCATGGAGAATAGGGTTGGAATGTTTATTCCAACCCTAGAATTCAGCCTTTAGTTTTCAGCCAAACTGAATAAATACTTAACTAATAAAGGCCTCCTTTCTGAGCCTCATCCCTAGAACCATTCCTCCAATCCCCTCCATCCTCCAAGTCATGTCTTCATGCCTCACCTCCAACAGGGAACTGACGCTTGGGCTATTCTCTCAGAGCAGACTCCTTCTTTTTCCCTCCGTACAATCTGTCTCTCCCACTAACTTGTTTGGTTGTTGTTGCTCTTCCTCTGTTTCCTGCTCTCTGTCCAGGGGAAGACGGAATGTCCGTGCCAGAAGTCAGGTACTCCTTTTTCTAGCAGGGTGTTTAGTGCGCTAACCTCTTTTTCTTTTGCCTGTCTCCTTTTTGGCATCCCTGTGAAAATGCCATAGTAACACATGTTTGCTCAGACAGCAGAGTAACTTTGTTCTGCTTATTTTTGATATGTACATTTCACTTCAGTTAATGCAAATATTGAATCAATAACAAATACTCCCTAAACTCTGTCACGTTAATTCATTTGCCTCTATGCACGTCTGCTGATAACACCCACCTGGCATGACGACGGTTTTTAGTACTATGTAGTTCTGTGCTTCCAGTGATGCTCATTTGAATCTGTCTGTTAGGAATCAGGGCAGACTATACCTGTGGTGGTGGAGAGCTGCATCCGATACATCAATCTGTATGGTATGTTCCTGTTAACTCATGATAAAAAGCGTTTTCTGTGGCTCCACATTATTACCTCCACCAAGGAGGCTATTTATTTATTTATTTTGCCGTTTGTCTGTTAGCAGGACAGATATTGGTATTTGTTCCGTACCTTTTACACGCATGGTTCTTTGTGCACACAGGTCTGCAGCAGCAAGGTATTTTTCGAGTTCCAGGCTCCCAGGTCGAAGTCAACGACATTAAGAATGCATTTGAAAGAGGTCAGTCCTGGTGCACTTGGCCGTCTTCTCCTGATTGATTTTGAAGTGTGTTTTAGCACCTCAAAAGCCGCACTCTCCCCCCACAGCCCTCTAAAGTGAAAATAAAGAGCCCTTGTATAGCATACAACCAGATAATGGACATGCAAACCATTTTACATGCATAATACATGAGATCAGCATCTTATGGCAGTAATACATGATCAAATATATCTGCACTTTTAATGTTTTTATTATCGTCACTACTTGAGATATACTTTAACGATCGCCTTAGCAATGGTTACACAAATACTTATAGTACTGAATAATTAAAGAGTGGATTAAACGCACCATAATGTCTGTTTATAGGGGAGGATCCACTGGTGGATGATCAGGCCGATCATGACATCAACTCAGTTGCAGGCGTTCTTAAGCTTTACTTCAGGGGGCTGGAAAACCCACTTTTCCCCAAGGAGTTTTTTATCGACCTGATTTCAACAACTAGTAAGTCAACTCCTGGAAAGCACATGTCGAATGGGATGTTTTTATGAGTCTATAGTTTCCTTCCTCGCTTTGTGTATATATGTTTCTTTTTATCTCAGAGCTTGACTCGGACGCAGAAAGAGCTCATCACCTTCAGCGGATAGCTGTGTCCCTACAGCAGCCGGTGATCATTGTCATGAGATACCTGTTCGCATTTCTGAATCAGTAAGTGCCGTGGGAGCAAATGTCATTTGACTGTTATGAGGTGATACTAATTGCTTCTGTGGTTGCAGCCTTTCTCAGTACAGTGATGAGAACATGATGGACCCCTACAACCTGGCCATTTGTTTCGGTCCCACTCTGATGCCAATGCCAGATGACCAGGACCCGGTGTCCTGCCAGGCGCATGTGAATGAGGTCATTAAGACCATTATCGTCCACCATGAGGCCATCTTCCCGACCCAGCAGGAGCTGGAGGGACCCGTGTATGAAAAATGCATGGCTGGAGGAGAAGAGTACTGGTAAGCGCAAGGCGACGTGTGTAATATTTGTATTGCAGCATTTTTGGCAGATGTTTGGCCTACACATAAACACATAAACATTTTAACTTTGATATTCAAACAATATACGGTACCGGTACTTTCTACTACTAAATACTGGCACATCTCTTTACGTTAAAAAAGGTTTAAAAAAAAAAAAACTGAAATCAACAAACCAGTTTCCATTTTGATTGATTACAGTGACACTTAATTTAGTATTTGGATGCAACATTCTGTTATGAATCTCACATTTCATTTGGGTTTTGTTTTATGTAAGATTTTATTATTATTATGGGGGTTTTTTTGAAGATTTTTTAATTGAGGAAAGATTTAATTCAGCAACCGAGGAAACTAGAATCAAAGGCAGTCAGTCCTTGGTGTGGAAGATAAATGGCTGTCTGTTGTTTTGTGACTCCTTGCCATCATTTGCCTTCATGCAGTGAAAGCCCCCACAGCGAGCCGGGAGCTCTTGATGAGGTAGACGGTACTGGACCCAACACTAGCGATGAAGGTGGGCCACCAATCAAAGCCCATAGCTGTACTTTTTAGAGCTGAGGCAGTCACATTTCTCATTTTGTGACTTTTTATTCTTTGCGTTTGCAGAGTTAGAGCAGATTGAAGCCATAGCAAAGTTTGATTACACGGGACGTACTCCCAGAGAGCTTTCCTTCAACAAGGGAGCGTCTTTGCTGCTCTACCTGCGAGCTTCTGAGGACTGGTGGGAGGGTCGACACAATGGCGTGGACGGACTGATTCCACATCAGTACATTGTGGTGCAGGACATGTGAGTAAGATTTATAAAACAAGTTTCCTGTTTTTATCAAAGAGTTGTTTAAAACAGCATCACAGAAAGGGATCTCGCTAAGAAGCCATTATCTTGCTTCTGCTACATTAGGCCTTCTCCTTGTGTATCTACTTTATTCTATGAAATTACTTGTTTTTTTTTCATTCCACCCTCACAAACTGCATTGATTTTTCAAAATCTCGGCCATTATAAAGCTTTCCTCAAAGTCAGCGTAAATGATCACGGCTTCCCTGTGCATTGTTCTTGTTTTCTTGACAAATCCTGTTGTGATTAAAAACAAAAATCCTCAACAGGCAACAGGAAAATATTTTTTCAGCTGAACCTTTAATCTTGAACATATGATGAAGCTGAGGGCTTTTCTGTAATTGATCAGGATTCTTGTGTCCATTTCAAGAGTTTCAAGTTTTATAACTATAGATCTCTCAAACTAATAAAACAGTGTTGACATGGGTCTTTTCTCTTCTGTCTGTTTGTATTAGGGATGATGCTTTCTCGGATAGCGTCCAGAAGACTGACGCTTCTGCCAGCAGTGGGCCACACCACGATGAAAGAGCCTTATTGAGAAACAGTCACCTATCTGCTTCTGACCACACACCTGAGCGCCGCTTTGGAGCGGCCTTTGGCAGGTGGGAATGCTTAATCTTCATGGGCAATATGCTATATGTAGTTAGAGATTATGATCAATGCACACGCTACATATGGTACTTGACTTGTAACGATTAGTCGTAGCTTTATTCTGAGCAAAACCTTCAATGTGCGCATTCAAAGTCCCAAGCAAGTGCACTTAGTAGACTAATGCAGAGCAGTAAAAGTCTGAAACTGTGATCTCTATTAGGTTGAGGGTGCGGTCAGATGGAGCTGCCATTCCACGCCGCAGGAATGGCGCCGACAGTCACAGCCCCAGCCGAGCTGCAGAACAGCCCCCCAGGGTAATGCCCAGGCCCTGCAGCCCACGCAAAGTAGCCCTCGGCAAGGGCCCTTCAGACAGTCCAGAGAAAAGGCGTCTCAACACTTTTGGCGGTGCTGGCTCTGTCAACCACCCAGACAGAAAGACCTTTGTCAATAGCCACGTTCAACGGTCTTCACCCAGCGGCACTCGACATGCAAGTTTAGGAGATCACAAAGCCCTCGAGGCTGAAGCGCTCGCTGAGGTGAGTGTCTATACTTAGTTTACCGGTATATGTTCTCCCCGTGTCCGCTTGGGTTTTCTCCGGGTTCTCCAGTTTCCTCCCACCTCCAAAAACATGCAATTTATCTTCTTGCGATAAGATGGCGTCTCATCCGGGGGTGTACCCTGCGTCTCACTCGTAGTGAGCTGGGATAGGCTGCAGCAGAACCCGTGACCCGCAAGGCGGATAAACGGCTGAAGACGAGACGATTACAGTTGTTTTGTCATCAAGATGTTGAATGAATATTCTACTTATCAGCCGTTTGTAATAACCAAATCACAGAGTGGAGGAAAAATACCCAGTTTTAAATTGAAGTTTGAAATTTTAGTTTACCCTTGCCTGAATGTTTGAGCTTCTAAGTGTTAAAATATTCTCTTTGTTCGTGTTTGTCAGGATATAGAGAAAACCATGAACACAGCTCTCCATGAGTTGCGAGAGCTGGAGCGACAGAATGTAGCCAAACATGCCCCTGATGTTGTTTTGGACACGTTGGAGCCCCTCAAACACCCCGACGGAGCCCAGGATGTGCCCGGCAGTCCTCTGCACACGATGCTGATCAGGGATCCGGACGCAGCCATGCGACGTACAAGCAGCAGCTCCTCCTCTGAGACCATGACCACTTTCAAACCTGCGCTGTCGGCACGAAGGCCAAGTGCGCCGCTGAGGCCCCCACCTGCCAGACCCATCCGACCTGCTCCCGCACCTCTGGTTGGGCAGAGCCAGGGGCCGCACCGCTCTAGCAGCTCTAGCTCCTCTGGTTTCGGCAGCCCCAGCATCACACCCACAGACAGAGTCTTTTCCAAACCTCCATCCCCATCACCTTCCACCTCCTCGTCATCCTCAGACAAACAAGGTAACATGTAGCTCCAGTTAGGCACGACTCAAGTGGTTGAAGAACATTAGTGATACACAATGATTGTGAGTGCCCTCACGCTGTCACAAGGACTGTATGATTAATATAAACCACTAATCTTGTGAAGTGCAGGATGGCTACTGCTGGGTTCTGACAGAGTTGTTGATGTACAAATTCATATACTATATTTAAAAAAAATGACACAGAAATAGGAGAAAAAGGTTTGTAGAGTTCTGTGAATACCCATTCTGTGTAAAAGTGCACTGGAAGATACTTCTGTTTGCTGATATCTCACAATGGAACATCTCATAGCACATTGTTAGGTCACAGAAATGCTGTGAGCTCTGTGTATCTTGTTTTATGTTCCATTATGAGGCAGCACTTAAGGGAATATTTCACCACTAATTATGTAAACACCCCCAGTCTCTCTGGTTTATGTAGTCGTTACAAACTTGAACTCCGTGGAAACCGTTTTTTATCGACAGAGAAGTTTCCTTTGAGAACTGCCAAATTGGAAAAAGCGCCACTTAACTTGATACCACCAAACTGTACATGTTCCTGCTGCAGGCAATCTCCATGAATGCGGCGGAAAGGTCTCTATTAAATTCTCAAAGGAGTGCACATAATTAACTATCTGACATTGTACTGGCCTGCCCTGAAATGCCTCAACGATACAGTTTGTAGTGTGTCTGGCAAATATGTAAAAATCTTCAGTGCCTGCAATCCCACAATGCCATAAGAGACATTTGATGGATTAGGAAATTACAGTTGTTAAAGGAATGCTCTTGCAAAAGTCAAACATCCTATCTTATTGCTCGCTATAGGAAACCCATGTATGGAAAGCCAGGGTAGAGTTACATTCATTTAGAGTTCTTTTAGTGGCTACTAGGAAAGGTAATTATATCTCTGCTAGTAGAAACAAAGTCTGATTTTAGGACGATGGTGGTGGTGGCACCGCTGGACCAATAAGATGGGTTTGGCAAAGCTAACTGACAGAAGCACAGTCGCACAATCAGCAGCAGCCTGAAACTCCATGCATTTTCTCACCAATGGACCACGACAGCTTTGTTGCACGTCAAAACTGGCTGTTCCATAATGTACATACATACCGGTACTTCTCAATTCAGAAAATGAAATGCAACCACTACCGAGAAGATCCAAATCAACAATCTTCCTAGAATAGTCCCATAGTCATCAATAAAGTCAAATGTTCTATAATTCAAGTGACTAATGCACCGATGAACGTGGCAGGGAACAACCGCCGCTGGAGAAGGTTCTGCGCTTTCATTTTGACGGCATATTAGAAACTTGTAGCTGATTAGAATCGGTGAACCTGACATAATGGTTAGCTCACACGTGCTCGGCTCAGGCCGTGTGGGTGTTAAGATGAACTTGTTTACTGTTGGTGGTTTTTCTCGTCTATAATCATGATCCGTGCATCTTTAAAGCATAATAAAGGTACGGTGAACTGAATACATGCATTACATACTGCTAGAGGATGCCTGTATAAATAACATTGTATGATAGGAACAGGATATATTATCGTGTCCAGTCTGTAGATTTTTGTAACTCTTATCCTTGCACAAATGTTAACAAAACAATAAATTAGTGAAACCTCACAAATGTTTCATCTTGTTGTCTTATAATTGTCTGATAATAAGGGGGGTGAGGTAGAGGATCTCCACGAGCCAGGAACAGCTCGCGTTTCTTACATACTCCTGAATATTCTGTTACCCTTGGTGCCCAATGGATGGAGCCATTGTCACGCGAGAATGCAGAGACGAAGCGGCTGCAGAGTGTAAACCAACTAATCCAGTGTAAACTGGTTGAAAATGTCTCTACTTTTCAACCTTTAATTTGATTGAGTCTCAGTTGATGACATCTTGTATTGTGGGCGATACCTTTGCCTCAATCAATAATACGATTATCGTATGTTTCTATGTAAAACCAGGAGCTAAGCAGTAAGTAGCAGCTTTAGAGAAGAATTGAGAAGAACAACGCTCTTAAGTTAGTAGAAAATAAACATATTTATACAACAATATACTTCCTGTTCATCTCTTCCCATTGCCTCACTCACTAAACAGATTATAGCTTTAGTATGTTTGATATGTTTCAAGCATATGATGACAGCGAGTCTCAGTGTTATCTACCACCTATTATATTACATAAATCTGCTCAAATATTGCGCCAGTTGTATGTGAACTGAACGCATTTGTGTGATGTACTTTAGGTCATTTCGAAAGGGAGATTTTAAAAACTGGTTCTCTGTAGAGGACACGTTAGGTTGTTTCCTGATCTGGGTTAACTGACCCATAAATGTTTAGTAAAACTAAAGCCATGAAATGCAATTACAATCTGTAAACAAATTCTCTTGTTAACAATGTATCTGAAAGCAAAACATTTGATGTATTTCTAGCTGAAGCAGGCTGAAGTTGCCACTGAGATAGTGAAACGAGAGTGGCCAAGATGGGAGGCCGGGTGTGTGGCTGCAGTCAAAGCCACAAAGAGGACAGCAGGCATGGACTATGATTGCACAGTTTCCTGTTGCATCACTCATAAGCATTACTATTGGATGTTCATTCAATGTCAAACAAATCTTCAAATAAACCCTCAACTCAAATGAATGCAATAATTATAGTTTGTCATAAACACAATATTCATTTGTAGCTTTACTTGTCATTGTGTTCCTTTTAGAATGCATCTAAAATAAGTGGTTCTTTATTCAGGCAAATCAGCCTTTAAACTTGAAAGTACATTCCAGATCCACTTCTGTTTCTGAGCTGAAGCTCCTGCAAACATTTGCAGAATATGAAATCAATTGCAAGCATTAAAACACAAAGAAGATATAACATTAATTCTGCATAGCAAATTTCTGCTGAGTTATATCAAATATGTTTTTTTTTAATCATACATATTCATAAGCTGACTATGAAGAAAGGAACAGTCTTCCTTTACTTTCTAACAAAAAAGGCCACCTCTTGTATTTTACAAATCAGCTTCATTTCCTCGCACTGATCTCAGGACTCTGAGCTTCTTTTTGGTCTCACAAGCATGACTTTAAGTCTGAAGAAGAAATCAAAGCATTATGCTCTTTTTGTTTATAGGTCATGCCAAAATCATTATTTTGAAAGGGCTTTGTATAATCATTAAAAAAGAAGCAGCAGACAATGTTGAACTTTTTAACAGCAAAAAAAAACACTTGTACTCGGTCCAGTCGACAACTGGTGCAACGAATCTCATTCTTTAGCCAAGTGAATGCTGAAGCCTCCGCAGCATCGCCCGGCACTCAACAAGAAGGGACGCACAATGATGTCAAGCACAACGTTCCATAGACTCTGCAGCCAACGTGTGCCAGTGAAAATACACTGGATTAACGGTCCAACCATCCTGCAATGGAAAGAAACACACATTATCCCAGTCACACCGATAGCAAGTCCTGCAGACAGGTTTTGATCAATCTTCGGTCTAACAGAGAAGACTGAATAATATATAATAGAATAATGTATTAAGCTTCCCTTTCCTAGAGGATTTATAATTTGGTTTTAACATTTATAATAATTCAATTAGTTAATTTATGAAATATACATTTTGAGTCAAATCAAGATATGAGAGCTTCTTCGTTTTCCCCAGCCATTTCTTAATTCCTGCGTGTATCCTCTGCATAGACATTCATTTTAACGTGTCACTGTAGTAGGAGCTGAAATGTACACACATTTTAGTGTTTTGTTTTTTTTAACCAAGGTCTTGGACTTATTGTGGATTTTTAGTACTTTTAATGGCTGTTTTTAGTCTCAAAACAGATCATATTACAGACAATGCACTTCATGAAATTATGAGACCAGTGAGGCAACAATAACAGGACCCTGATCTGTCTGATCATGGTCCTGTGTTTACATCCTATGTCATGTCAAAATGGCTTCCATAAGTAGGAGACTTATTAGAGACAAACAAAAACAGCGGTTAAAATCATAATTTGGTGATTATTACCCCCAATTTAATTTAATTAGCAAGACAACTGAGGTCATCTCATCTACAAGAAAATGGATGGATGGACGGACGGACGGACGGACGGACGACGGATGCTGGTTGAGCCTTAGCAGAGGTATGGCTTCTTTTTTTCTGGTTGTCCTTTATTGAAAAACATAAGGCTTGCCAGCAGAAACTCTGTTCCAGATGATTCACTTGACGATGATACAAAATGCTGTGTTGATCCTGTTAAGTTCCAGAATTCCATTTGTACAATTATTTGATTTCTAAACTAAAATATCTACCAAAATAATACAAACAAACTCGCCCTCTTGTTATTGTGGAACTAATTTCACAGCAATAACAAGAACATTCTTTGACACATTGACCCCCTGATTTTGTGCAGGAAGGCATGATCTGAACCTACCAGATGTGAAGGCAGCTCAGGATGGCAAAGAGGATGCCCGAGATAATTGACAAAGGTACAGCCAGCAGCACTGTGACTATCCTGTAGATCCAGACCCTTGACACCTCAAACAGGGCATTACTCCAGATCCACACTCTGTCCCCACTACGCACTGACGCTGGCTCAGCAATCACATCCTCAAATGTCACCTGGAGACGGAAAGAAAGAATGACGCTGATGCAACGGAGGAAAAATGTCATGTTTCTGTAGGACTTGATTAAATCATATCCACTGGAGGGCAGTAAAATCAACCAGAAGGTTTCATGGTTTAATATAGAACCACTGATTCACAGGGTTTTATTTTCTAATTAAAGGGCATGCGTAACTTGCACAAATGATCCGATGTGCAGCAGAGACGCTGTGTAAGCATTACGTACCGTGAGGCAGTCGTTGACACCACGGGGGTCTCTGACATTGATCAGAGGTTTGGTGTCACTGATTTCCACCATGGTCGATGTGTGAATGTCTTCCTCTTCCTCCAGAGCAAAAGGAGCCTTCCACAACGTTTGCGATTCCTCTTCATTATCAAATTCATCAGAGTCAATCTCTACTTCCTCTAAGTCTTCGCCTTTCATCATGGTGTCCATGAAGAAAACACAATCTGCCAGGGCGGGGTGAGTGTGGGACCCTTTCCCGATACAGCCCAGACTGAGGACTACTGGCCGGACCCCTATGCCGGCTGCACCCTGAGGATATATTTGGAATGTTACAGTGCCCTGGGTGGTATTTGCAGATGGCCTTTCTAGTGAAGATCATTTTCCTGTGCTGTGTTGGGATAGGGTGGAACTGTTGGGGGATATAAATAGTTTTGGGCATGGAAATAAGTCTGTAGGCTCTGATCTACCCCAGTGGGGTGTAATTATACAGGTACTGAGCCAGAATGACACAGCAAGCATTATGACAAAGTGTATGTAATGTTCCCTCTCCCAGAATCAAAAATGATACTTCATGGTTCTAGGACTTCATGTCCTTTTTTAAATAGATAAAAACCTTCTTGAGTCAGAGGATGAGGACTTTCAAGACAACAGTGCCTCGCTCTGGTCTGTATGCTGTTATGCATTGCCCTGACCAAAAACAGTGCTTATATGCAATGTAAGATTCATTTAAAAGCATCAGATAATCTAATCTCCCTAATGGGATTGGGATTGTTTCACCGGATTTCTCCACAAATAGCTTAAAGCACACAGGCCATTTTAAATAATGCCTACTTTAAACCTTAATGGAATAATAAATGTCACGTAGCGCGCAAATCAAACAACCAGGAGTGGAAGTTAAACATGGCAAAGTTACACATCGTGTTTACTTAATGTACCAGTCATTGTATGACTGAACCTTTATAACTTCATGTCTTATTACATATTCAGTTTCCAGAGATATCACCCACATGTAATGTAAAATCATTGACAACAAAAATGTGTTTTTTTTTGTTCTGTTTTTTTAATATTCATGTCTCCAGTTCATCAGCAGCATCAGTTAAAAAAAAAAAAGCAACAGGACATACTGTATTTTGCTCAGATCCTTTTCTAGGAAGGGACCGCATGAGGATATTTATTGGATCCCTGAACTCGGGTGTAAAAAAATATTTCACAACACGCTTTTAAGAAAAACACTTTCAACCCTGTTGACTTTAGGATCCATTTGCACTGCGTGATGACGATAGTTTACTGCTGCTAGTACGCATCTGTGTAACCACTCCGGCTGCTGTTGATGTCTGTACCTGTATGGTCTTTGTATTTTGTCCTTAATGTTAGATGTAGCACGACTTCACCGAGCAACGTTCCTAGTCTGTGAACCCTCACTGACAATGGCAATAAAACCACTTCTGATTAACCAGCCATCCGCTTTGCTATTAATAAGTCATCTATAGATCCACAGCTATGGAACATATCAGATTCTTATTTACGCAGCCTTCATCACAGCATCCCTGTAACATATTTAATTAAATAGTGACCCATTAAAGTCGTTGGCAATATGATATTATAGAAACATACAAAAAGGACAAAAGCCTCACCTCATCCTACCGGTACTCATTTTAGTTTTAGCAATTTGCAAAACTAAAGTAAAAGTGAAATTCCTGTAATTAAGGGTGTATAATGTATTGTTTGACCTGCGCAAGAAACTATACCAGCAAATAAAATGGAAAGGATTCCTAATAAAAATTGCTACACCCATCAAACTACTTCTGTGTCCCAGACAAAGAAGTAGCTCCTCTATGATCAGCGCTGCACAGTTTCCATGGTAGGGACCATTTCTGACTGCTGGGTGAAGATAGCGAGAGAAAACAAAGTGTATTGATGGCAGAGAGTTTCCTGCATCTGAGCCGGAGACAGCGGTATGCTAATGGTACATACCTTGCCAGATGGGGTTTGTTTGTGTCCGTGGTTGCACAGGTAAGGTCAGCGGCCTGTGTGTGTGTAGGTGTGTGGGTGTGTGTGTGTGTGTAAAAGGTAAATTATTGATTTTTCTGCAGTAGTTGCTTTTCTGTTCTGAAATTCTCTCGACCTCACTGGTGGAAAATAATCTGAACATTAAAGCAAAGGGACATCATTTTTTGTGAAACACTCTTTTTAGTTTTTTCATTGCTTTCATTTCCTTGTAAGATCAATACAAATTGCATTGTTATCACAAATATGTGATTATTTTAAAAATGATTTTGTTTTAAAGGCCTTTAAATAGTAGTAATTCACACCTGACTTAAGTCAATCAGACTTAAGCATTTTCGCTAAATATTGATTGGTGTACTGAAATATAGAACATCATCTCATGTGACAAAATAAAACTCATTGAAGTTTGGGGGGAAAATTGTTCATTCCAATTAAGGAGCTGAATACGTAAACAGATTTGACTGTCGGCCTATATTTTAAGACAAAATACACGTGCACAAACAAAATATTTGCTATATAATATTAATGACAGTATATCATATACACCTAGTTTAGACACATAGATCTTATCCATGTCATAAAGTGGAGAAAATGAAGAGGTTGGCTTGCTGTGGCGACGCCTGACTGGAGAAGCCGAAAGAAAAAGAAAGTGGAGAAAATTTCTGTCTGACTAATTTGCTGATTATATTTTACGCCATCCACCTCCATCTCTGTTCTGAGCAGCAGATTAGTGAATGTCAGACAGTGTCTCTGCTGAGCACCAGTCGGTCCAGCTGTTTACAGTACTGATCACACTGTTTATTTATTAAATCAAGTTCAGCACATTCAAAAATTCACTGTTTTGTGGGAGAAACACATTCATCTCATTTATCTCAAACACTAGCATCACAAGATGAATCAGCTGTAACTGAATCAAGCCTAGTATGAATGCATACAAGATTGATTGAGATCTAATTAATTCAATAAAAGGACTCTACCATCCCGTGTTTCAGAGATTTCACATTTTCCCTGGAGAGGAACAATGATCCAAAAATATCATCCTAGGCTAAAGGTTATATACTACAGACATCCAACAAAATATAAATTATTGTAGCATCGTGGTTACCACTGTTGCCTACTCAAAACACATTTTACATTTTTACATTTTACATTTCTTCTTTTTGCTTTGATTACTGCTTTACGCGCTTGTCATTTTCTCAATGAGCTTCACGTCACCTGAAATGGTTTTCCAGCAGTCTTGTTGTCCCAGCGGAGCTGAGCAGCTGTTGCTCCTTTTTCCTTCAGTCTGCGGTCCATCTCATCCCAAACCATCTTGATTGGTTTTAGGTCAGGTGACGGTGGAGGCCAGGTCATGTGACGCAGCATCTTCCACAGCCTTGGAGGTGGGTTTGGGCTCATTTTCCTATCAATAATAAATGATGCTGTGGTAGTAGCCATGCTGGTTCAGTTAGCCTTCAAATTTGAATAAATCCTCAACAGCCAAGTGAAAAAAAGAAAATCCAAATTGAACAAAAATTATACAAATTAAAGCACATACAAATGTATACATATATTGTCAGAAGGTTTCCTTAAAACCTTGTTTTCCAAATATTTAACTTTTCTGGCAATTATTACATGGTTGAGGCTTTAAAGGGTTAAAACGCTTCTTTCAGTGGATTGTAATACAAAACATTTCTCATTCAGGCTGTGGGCCTTTAAACCTCTTTCCAAGAAGAACACACAGTTCTGCGGTAACACAGAAACAGAGGCCTTCTCTCGGGTCATTGTTTAGTTTGTCTATTCCGGGTCACAGTAAAAACATGGTGATGCAACATGACGTAGTCCACGTACCTGCTCCTGATACAAAGGGCCCATTTTAAAGGTGTAACGAAAGCGCGACTATTTTACATTGATCATTCACTAATGAAAGAATAATTATGATATATATTATGGAGCTTGTGGGGATGTGAGAGACACCAGACACAACGGGGTCACTGCCTCTCCAAAAACAGAGACGCTCATCATACGACACAAGAAACAGACACAAATCATAGATTTGTACATGCAGCCGCACAATAGAGCTTGCTTGTGTTTGCTATGCAAGGAAGATGAAGTGCAAGAGTGATGCACTGTTAATGAGCTTGTCTCCATTTCATAAAAGCCGCCGCTGAGCTTGAAGGTCCTTCATTTTCATTTGCAACTTGAGACGACTGCTCAGGTCTAAATATTCATGACACTGTGCGGCTTTGAAAAAGGCCGTCAGCTCGAGGAACCGAATTGTTCTCATCCTTTTTCATCCATCCATCCATTTTCCGAGTGTTGTTGGAGCCTATCCCAGCTGATTACGGCACACCCCGGACTTTAATATATCCTTACCCGGGATGGTATTATTAGCTTCTTTTCAACAAATGTAAATGTAGATACTGTAAATTAATTATCATGTTCTTGGATTTCATTTTGAAACTGTGTGTGTGTGTGTGCGTGTATGTGTGTGTGTAGTTATACTTGTATCTGCTTAATCCTTTGTGTTTATGTTTCCGAGCGTTGTATACAGTGTTAGTGAAAACTTAGCCCCCATGATTTTTCACCATGTTGCAGCTTTTCCATCCGGTGTCAATCCCTTAAATCTAATCTTTGCGGGACAGCTGCGTATTCCATCAAAACGCTCACCACAGACACATTTATAATCCGTCGTCGCCGTTGACCGACCATTATTATCCTAGTTTAACATGATGAATCCATATTTTTGCGCTCAGTATACGACAAGTCATATGTGAATGCAGGGAAATTAAAGTCTTTGTTGTTAATCTGCCAGGATAGAGAAATTAAGGGGATATTAGCGATAACCTCTTCAACTGTTATGAAACGGTATTTTCTCCTTATATAATCGTGTGTCAACTGGGCTCAGTTTTAGGCACATCGAGCACACAGACAACATGGAGGTCAGGACCCAGCGAGCCAAAGCTGGTCTCCACGACACGTCAAACACACGTGAAACGGGCACCAGCAGAAATAATTTTAAAGATCAGGGAGAATTTAAGTTTGACTTTTGAACATCTTTAATCTGATACACTTCTCCGAAGTGACTCAAAGCGTGCGTTCTAGGGATTGCTATGTGACGGAATATTAATGAGGGCGCTGTCTGTTGATCAAGAGCTTTCATGTGATCTCCTCACTAATACGCGCTGTCCCTGTAGGATTAAAGGTTATTAATAAACAGGAAGCCACAAATTATTTTCTGCTATAAGATGCAGCAATATTATTACTGATCAGCCATGAGTTTCCTGAACTCTCCTGCCCAGAGCTGGATAAACACGTAATACATGCTCACTTACAATGATCTACATAAAAGGATAAAAATAACCAGAGATTGACATTTATTGACAAATCAAATGACACATTTTTAACTAAATGCAATGGGTTTGTTACATAATAATAAATAAAGTTAACATAAATTATTGTAGCATAAATATAACAAATAAATATAGCGTGTATAAAGAACATTGCTGCCGTATTGAAGTCTAAGACAAGTCGTGTCAGTCATGGAGCTTCACACCCTCCAGCAGGGATGGGCAAACTGAGGCCCGCGGGCCATATACGGCCTCGTTGGGCTTTTTTTATCTGGCCCGCCAAATTATCTCATTAAATTAAATTTTATTATAATTAAACCTTGTTCATTTTACCCCTTCCCTGTAATGCTACCTGTAAAATGCCAAATCCATTCATGTCATGGCTTTTACATGTCATTTATATTAGTTCACACAAACACTCCATCCATCGGCTCCTGGCCCGGCCCCTCTATCAAATTTTAGAACCCATTGTGCCCCGCAAGTCTAAAAGTTTGCACACACGCTGCGTGTGGGGATCAAATACTAGCTGCAAATACTAGCTTTTCATTCCAGTATTATTTCAATTTATAGTCTTAACATGAATGGAAACAGCATAAACAAAAGCACTCATGCTCATTTCTTGAAGTTCTATCTTAGGGTTTACTGTGTAAATGCAGTTTGCAGGTGGCACTGCGAACAGTCAGTAACAAATGTATACATCTTTAATCTCAAAGCTCTAATAGTCTTCTGGCATCTGTCCTGGTATCCTGAAACCCGTCTGCCCAGTTTGATCCAAAGTACTTCTAGGACTGGATGTCGCGAAGCTTGCACGGGTTTCTATTGTGCAACTGGTCCTATGGAGGAACTGCAAAAAGTTCTCATGGCCTGAGCCCTCATGGCTGGAGATTCCCAACTCTACCGGCCGGGCTGAGTAGCAGCGCCTCAGCTTACAAAGTTCCTTCCTGATCTGCCGATTAAGGAGTCCATAAAAAAACGGATTAATTGCAAAGGAAGAATAAGCAAGCCAAGTAACTGTCTCCTCCAAGTCATCCGGTATATTGGCTGTTGTGTCTAGTGTCAGGTGGAGATAGAAGGCAAAGTAAGGCAGCCAGCAGATCAGAAACTGTCCAACAATAACCACCAGAGTGACAGCGGCTTTGCCTCCGCTGAAGGAACGCTCCCGCAGGATCCTGCGTGGCGCATTGCGGGTTGTGATGATGGTGGTCTGGCTGTTTATTGAGTGAGAGCGATGCTTCGGCTGGCTGTTTGTCCACGAGGGCAGAGGTCCGTGTTGGCGGGCAGCCACACGGGCAACCTTGTACACGTTGCAGTAAACAGCAAAAATCACAATGGCAGGCAGGAAGAAACAGGCGACACTGAACAGCACAGAGAAGACCTGCCTGCGATCGCTGTTGCTCCAGTTCAGCGAGCAGTGTGCAGTGCTGATGGAGCTGGGGCTGCCATAGGATGGCCAACCAAACACAGTGGGAAGTCCCAGCACGGCAGAGGCCACCCACACCATGACGATGACCGTCGAGGTCAGCCTCAGCGTCATCTTGACCTCGTAGCGCATCGGGTGCACAATGTAGTAGTAGCGCTCCACGCTGATGGCTGTGATGGTGAAGATGGTGGCAGCTATGAGAAACACGTTGAGGAAGACATACACCTGGCACTCCAGCATGGTGAACGCCACTCCAGCAAAGTACGGGGAGCTGGAGACAATCCCCAGCGGCATAAGCAAGATGGCACACAGCAGGTCCACCGCACACAGGTGGAACACAAAGGCAAATTTCCTGAGATGAGGGGCTTTCATGACGACAACCAGAACGGCAGTGTTGGCCAGAAGTGCCAAAACATTGAGCGTCACCATTAGAAATATTCCTGTCAAGTCCTTGAAGCGTGCCTGCGAGTTGGGAAGGGACCCCAGCGGCCTGCTGGGAGCCGAAGACGTCGGGGCCCAAATGGCGATGCTCTCATTGTACTCAGTGGTCGACAATGAGCTGTTACCCTCCATGATTCATCGTGATTGTCTCAAAGTACGGACTGCCAACTCTCCCATCGTTCAGTAATCACAATGAATGATCCTTCAGTCGTCCAATCAAATGCTCCTGTGATGGAGACAGTAAAGGCCATTAAAAGATTGACATGTCATTGGTGGTAAATACATATTTGTGTCCATCTGCTGAATGCAAGCAAGTCAAAACGCGTTGAGTACCATTTAAAAAAGAAAGTAGGTCTTAGACAATTTAGTACTATGCTTCTAGGATTTTGATTTCCAATAAAGCAAAAGATCTCCATCCTACAAAGTATGTACCTTCTACTTATAAATGCAGGCTGGGGTACACCTTGGTTGATGCTCGTCCATGGCCCTACAAAACATTCTGATTTTTTCACAATGACTAAATTCGAACAAGTAAACTGATTATTTTTGAATTTCTCCTCTAAAAGTGATTAATATCAAATAGATATAAGAAGAGTTGTTGGCATTGTTAATCAATGTCTAATCACATTTGTGTGAATATTTATGACAGGATGTTTTCTCTCTCTCTCTCTCTCTCTCTCTCTGAGCAAGAGACATGATCAGTAGGAATAATTCATGGTGAACACACACGTCAACCGTGGCCATCTTTTTGAATATAATCCGTTTGCTTGTTTTAACTAAGCTGCAGGGTTGGCTGCCCATCACAGAAGAACCCTCTTACCAGGACAGGTTTGACCCCTGTTCCATGCATCATTTCTGATTAAAAGCCACCAGAAACCACTGGCTGAATATACTCCATATTATGGTGGTAACTAAGCAACGGATAAGCTGAAAAACTTCATTTTCTTCCTTCTGCATTGTCTTGAGTTATTGTACCCGTACACCTATCTTCCATTCTGTGCTTGCCATCGCAGTCAGGTATCAAAGGCGTGATTACAGTGGCTGCTGTGCCCTAAATATAAGTGTTTGCTCACTTCCAGCGATGCACTGAAGCTCCCTTGCTGTAATCATCTCTGGTGGATAGATATTGGCAAGCCACATTCATCCCCAGAAAGGACGAGTGCATGTAGATTCTCATGCATATGATGTGAGGGTGTCCTCATTTTCTATCACGTTCCACTTGCAGCACAGCATCTTTAAAGTCCATATTTTACTTCTGAGGAGGAGGATCCTTTTCAGCTACTATTGCTTTAATAGTGCGATTAGTTCTATGGAACATTTTGCAATCATAATTAACCAAAAACATTCAGCGACTTCAACCGCTGCTGTAATTGCTTTTTCAGGACAAAGAAATTACCATGAGAAAATGATTTCTCTGTATCATCATGAGAATGGAGGAATTACGCAGGCAATTTAATTCCAAAGGTGTGGCACAGAGAATTTTATTTTGCAGAGGGAAGCCCCATAATCCTACCCTTTGATGACCATCATAATTATGTTAATAACCAATTGAATGCAATTATGTAGATACACTTTATCTGAGATATAAGCGATTTTACTGGCTGATGAAAATATGATAAACAATTAAAATAAAGATTTTCATTATTGCATAAAGCAGCAAATGGATGTAATTATGCTGATTGTTGATGGACAGGATTGGGGGGGTACCTCACATTTCACCTTAAACTACACCTGAAAAAGACATGAAAAACAATGATGTCGACTCTTTGGACTGGTTTGTTATTAACAATATTAAACCTACATGTTTAAAATCAGAAAACATCTTTAATATTTATTGGATGTTGCTGGTTTTCAATGTCACCAGCTCTCTGGAAGTGTGCGTCAAGGTCTTAAGCCTCTTCTGTTAGACACATTTCTTTTTTATCTGCACTTCTCAATATGTTTCTCGAATCATCTCGCTGTATATATGTGATTTTTTTTTCTTTTTGCACGAAATTATGATAGTAACATTAACCTGAGATTTTTTTCAACTCAAACAGCTTGAGTCCTTCCCATATAGCCACATGCACCTCAGTATACCGTAATACAAATAATTATTGGGCTTCTTCTCTCTCTTAGCATCAGTCTCGGACATTTTACTAGCAGACATATAAAATAATGAATTAGGAAAGCTTATGACTTATATATATTATAAATATATTGCCAGTGTTACTAGTATTTTATACTGGCTGTTCAAAGGCCAATGATTATCACCTGGCTATGTGACAATGAAAAGGGTCCACCATCTTTAAAAGACTACTATGTGACAATGAAAATTTAACAATAACTCTAACAATTACTTACCTAGACAAAACAAAGCAGCTCCTCCAAAGATCTGTGGGATAAAGTTGACCACATCCACATCAGGGGGAAAACTCTTATCTGAATTAGCTCAAGACTTCAGATTCAGGTGTCATTTCCAGCTGTCCCACCTCGCAGATACCCAAGGATCAATGTGAAAACTTCTACAGAGGCAGGTGATGTGCTGAGCCTCTCCTGAGACAGCACAGCTGACTTGTATGGAAGGCAGGGGAGGAGCCAGCAATCAGTGTCACAGCTTTCAAAATAAAATGACTACAACAACTTCCTACTGATATTCACCATGTCATGTATGTGGCAGTGAATGTCACACTCATCCATAACCCAGTCATCCATCCCAAATAAATATAAACCGCTTTATTTTATAGTTCTGCCTCTCTTGAGAGGTTATTACGCACAGATGAGCATGAAACAGAGCTCAGTGCTGACATCTCTTGGTAGCTGGGAAGACTAAACTCCAATTGCATAAGAGCACTGCTTATTTAAGCATTTTTATTGTGCAGATGCAAAAACAGGTTCAATCTAGGATAACAGGGAGATCAGTTTCAAACTTTTATTGGCCATTTACATGCTTAAAAACAACTAACCGATGTGATGAAATATACTGTCAAGAAGGAAGATTAATTATCACTTACAACATATTTGGCAACTGCACAAGAAGTATCCGAGAAATATTGTATAACTTGGTGTAATGCACAACGTGCTACAAATAACATCTCTAAGACTTACACATGTTTACATCCTACGTTCAGACACACAAATGTGCACTGACTGAAGTCACAATAAAATATTTAACAAAGACTGACTTCACAAACCAGTTATTTATACTCGCAACCTAAAGAACACGGTGTTATTTCACCAATATTTACTGCATGTGACCAGTTTAAACTTTCTGATAACAGAGACAGACATCAAGTTGTGATTTTAAAAAGTATGATTTCTAAAGAATGCTCAAAAAAATAGCCTTAAGCAGGAATAAACTAACTGTGGATCGAAAAAAGGCATTTTGTTATTTCTATGATAAACAATACTGGTGACCAACAAACAAAGACAGATTTAAAAAAGGCTACATTTGTGATTCACTTCTCAATGCTCTATTTTCAGGCAGGAGTGAAGCACCTTGGGAAAAGCCTTGAACAATGTTAGATTTGTGATCAGTTTTAGCCAAAGCCAGTCTTTTCTTTAATAGCTTGTCTTCGTTGTTCAACTTGGTGCGGATTGCAGTCTTAACTTGACTGCTATCAACTCCAAACTTGACTGCTACGTGATCTGCAGAAGAACGTGGAATGATTTACACGTTAGGTAACAAATTCATATCAAGGTCTTTGTCCTTAAAATCAAGGTGTAATAGCTCACCAATAATGCTTCTCAAGGTCTCAGGCGGGAGTTGGGGTTTGGGGCAATCATCTCCAGTAAAGGTGTTCCTTCGGCCCTGAAGAGAGTGTGTGGCCAATGTTTCTCTGTCAAACAGTATCATCAGCAGTGCTGACGTGTACTTCTTGTAGTCAGCGATTTCTGCAATTCGCTCATAAAGATTTTTTTGCACTCGAAGATTTTCAGAGAGGTACAAGAAGCTGTGATCATCCTGATGGCGAAAAGGAAAAAGACAAGTATCAATATGTATAAACACCAACCGACGGCTATTGGTGAATCTGAACTCGATCAAAATGTCAGCACAGAATACAAAGGAGATAAAACCAGTTCTGCGACACACTAAAAAAGATGCGC
This sequence comes from Brachionichthys hirsutus, assembly GCF_040956055.1. Taxonomy (NCBI): domain Eukaryota; kingdom Metazoa; phylum Chordata; class Actinopteri; order Lophiiformes; family Brachionichthyidae; genus Brachionichthys; species Brachionichthys hirsutus. Next base: position 6,699,696 of record NC_090904.1, on the reverse strand, counting down.
AGTTATCTTTCCAAACTTGTGCTGCGGTTCTTACCTCTGGAATATTATGAACTTGTTCTATCGCCGCTTCGGGCTCATTTAGGAAAGACATTTCTTCATGCTGAGAGTTTTCTGGTGCAGCTGGTCCCTCGCCCCCTTGGAGAACATGATCCAGAGTGACTCTCAGTTCATGCGCCGTGTGCCTCATCTGCATCATCAGTGTGTTCATCTCTGTGAAAAGCATTACATCACTTTAGCCAAGCTAGAATAGAGAGCATTTCTTAATAAAGTAATTAGACTATTCTATAAAGCAGGTTCGCCTCACAGGCGCAGGGCTCTAGAAACCACATTTGTAAATCTAAATTTTCATTTAATGGCTCAATATTTTTGATATCTTTTTATTTTGGTCTAAGTATTTTCAACAATTACAACAGAAACTAAAAGCAAACCAAAACTAAAAATATCTTTTTATTTTATTTTGTGTAAATGGTAGGCAAACAATGAAATTAACTATAATTGTTTCATTTAAGAAGAAAAATATAAAGATCCAATAGACACTAGCTGTTTTGGTCTAAAACAAAACTCACCCAACATGTATAACATTTGATTAATAGCAAGCTCACCATCTTTGGATCCTTTAATTCCCCAGAATGTAGGAATATTTTGCCGAAGGCCTGACCTACAACCCTTACGCTTGCTGTGATTCCATTGAGTACATGTATAGCGCTTTATTTTATTTACCTTAACTTGACTTAATATATTAGTACTCTTTTTCCACCCACCTTTCAGCTCTCTCAACTCGTTCTCTGCCAATATCCTACATCTGCGCTCATATTTGAGTTGTGCCTGGAGTTGTTCTATCTTCATGAGGAGGCTGATGGTGTCTGTTCTGATGCCTGGACTTGTAATGTTTTCTTCATCAAACTCAATACTTCCATGCTGTCAAATGAGGGGGAAAAGCATGTGCATGAACAGCAAACTGATAAACAATAGCTTTGTTATGGACAATTAAATGGAAAATATCTCACCTCATTGTTGGGAAACGCCGAGTAGCTGGATTCTTCGGCCAAAGTGTACTTTTCCTCCACGGATTCACAGCCGAACTCATGTGGATCGGTGCCAATTTTTACCATCTTGACTGGTGGCTCTGTCGGGATGGTCCCTGCTTCTCTCTTAGGCGGCATGAGGTAAACCGTGAGCCTGGTGAGAGTAACGCTATATGTCACACTTTTCTACACAACACGGAATGAAACTTTAACCAAACTTTGATTCCCCCCCCCCCTCTAAACGTTGAGAGTTCATTTAACTAATTTATTCCAGAGAAAAAACGAGAAGTTCACGTTGCCCTCCCCTCCCCCTGCTTCCACGACCCCTCCTACTCCTCCCCAGATTGCCTCCAACTGGGGCCGCTGAGTGATAGAAACTGCCTGTCAATCATTTACATTCGCAAAAAGAGCGTGACATTTGATGTTGGATAGTTCAGGGGAAGCTCACCTGGCCGTTTAGCTTAATTTAGCCCGTTTAATGACTGATGACCGAGACAGCGGAGTACATGGAAATACTGCGTAGTGGAGGAAGTAGTACTGTACTACTGCAGTAGTACAGTTCATGGATCCTGATACAATTACCGCTCATTTTTCACTCCAGCGCAAATCGTCTCCAGTTAAAAATGTTTGAAATACCAGCGCTAAATGTATCTTTTAATGTGTATGGTGTACGTCAGTATAGCATCAGTGAATAGCGAAATTTATAATTTCAGAATAATACGCGGAACAAAAGTGCGAAAACACATTCCCCGGGGGAAGTGTTTGCCTCTGGTACAGTTTCCTGCTGATAGAAAACACGCAAAGTAACCAATGGGCAGTCCGAATTTTCTCAAAGGCGGGACATTAAGGGAAATTCTGAAATTGTCCAATCAATGAACTTTGCCAAATCGGCTTCAGGTCCGTAGTTAGGTTGCGCTGCGCTGCGCCCATGTGGGTTCCGAGTTGTGGAGTTAGCAGCATCTACTACTGTTATCGTCGGCTCTGAAACGCGTTTCACGATGTCTTCGTCTTTCTTTATAAAGACAAAACAAAAACCCAGAAAGGGAAAAATTGCAGGAGCACCGAAACGAAAGGTAAGCATGATGGATTATGAGCACTCAAGCTAATTCACTGTAATGCTAGCTAATCATCACGTTCATACATTGATGCTAAACCCTGCTGTATACTGTGAATCGTGTCATAGCCTCTGTTTCTGTTGCTAAAGGGTGAAGGGGACTCAGTGCGAGCAAAGAAACCAGCATCGAAGCATAATGAAGAGATATCCAGCGACTCTGAAACGGAGAGGTTCGTTTGGGATACGCCTGATTCTTCTATGACGGCTTTAGAGTTGCACGTGTAAAGCATAAACGCTACTCAGCAGTTGTACATTGGTTTCAAATTGTATTTGTCTTTTCACAGTTATGTAGGGACCAAGAAAAAACAGTCAAATGACGACTATGAGTATGACGAAACACCACAGGAGAAGAAGCTCAGATTAGCAAAGCTTTACCTTGATCACTTAAGAGAAGGTAGGTTTCAATCACACATTGAGTTTTGAGCTATATTGTTATTGAGTGTACTATTTTATAATTATTGATCTGCTCTCATCAGAGGAGAATAAAGCAGAAGAAGAGTCATTTGAAACTGACCTGATTGCAGGACGTCTTCAAGAAGAAGTGGTAAGATGCCTTTACATATATTTTCTTCTCTTGCAATAAATTAAGCAGTTGAAGTGAAGATACAAACAATACTTGATCTGTCACAAAATGATTGCATATGTTTGTCATTGATTTCATTGTGTCCAGCCAGGTTTCAGGCATGAAGCCCATGTTCTATACTTTGCTGTATGTTCTGGTTTTGATTGTGATTTCTCTCTCAGCTTGAACAAAGAGGAAAGCTTCAGCGATTTATCGCCAAAGACGTAAGTGTGGGAATTTTATCCCTTCATTCCGTTGGTCAAATATTCTCTGAGACAAAACTGTTTATTACAATTCTGACTTGTGTTTCCATTGTTTGTTAGCTTGTGCCACCGGATGCTTCGGAGATCAGACTTTTTCGAGGACACAAACTTGCAATTACCTGTCTCGTCATCACTTCTGATGATAAGCACATCTTTTCTGCATCCAAAGACTGCTCCATCATTAAATGTTAGTGTACAGTACATGAAACTCGTTACTATCCTAACTCTTTACTGTTCCTGAGGACAACTACTGGATTTGTCAGTTCATTAATTTTCTTATATTTTCAGGGGATGTTGAGAGCGGGAAGAAACTGCACACAATACCTGGTGGAAGAAAAGGCACAGAGGATCAACATGTTGGACATACGGTCCATATCCTATGTATGGACATTTCATCAGATGGAAAATATTTGGTGGGTAGTTTCTCCTCGGCATACAGCATGCTTATTTTATTTATTTATTTTGCAATTAGTTCTCTTTGTCAAAATGTATCATTTTTGCTGTAACAAAAATACTTTTAATCATCTTTTTAGGCCACTGGAGACATGAACAAACTGATCATGATCTGGGAAGCGGAGACGTGTAAACATCTATACAAATTCACAGGACACAAAGGCCCAGTGTCTGTAAGCTCTCCCTCCATTCTCTCTCAGCTTTACGATTTCACTGCAGTAACTTAACAAATGTGCTGCGACTCTGAGGTCCGGTGAACATATCAAATGTCTTTTCCAGGGTCTTTCATTCAGGAAAGGAACTCATGATCTTTACAGTGCCTCACATGATCGCTCGGTGAAAGTGTGGAATGTGGACGAGAATGCATATGTCGAAACTCTGTGAGTAACTAACTGGGAAATAATGCACGACACAAAGCACATGTATTCACGTTTCATGCTGCACTTGAACTGCCGTTGTGACTCCTTGTAGTTTTGGACACCAGGATGCCATCACGGGATTAGACGGCCTCAGCCGGGAGTGCTGCGTGACGACGGGAGGAAGGGACCGCTCTGTGAGGGTGTGGAAAATTGCGGAGGAATCTCAGCTGGTGTTTCATGGCCATGAGTGAGTGTCTCGCTGTTTTACGCCGAGTTCAGATGTGTGGATTTCTCGTCTGAGCCCCATGAAAGCCGAGCTGAGATAGCAGGTAGTTTCTCTGGCAGTAATCGAATCCATGAAATGGTATATAAAGTGGCTGAACAAACAAAGGAAGATTCCACACAGGACGAGTAATGAGTTAATTATGTAGTAGTGGGGGGGGGGGGGGACTGCTGCAAGTAACTGCTACAGAATAATGACGATAGTCATTTGCTGGCAAGAAAATCTTTATTTGTATTATCAATAGGTTTCTTGAGTCTGAAAGTGAGGAACAAGATAATATTAATAAAGGAGGAGCATCATTCCTGATGTTCTTCTGTATGTCACTCTGTTCCTGTCTTTCTGTCTTCAGGGGTTCAATTGACTGTGTGCAGCTTATAAATGAAGAACATATGATAACAGGAGCTGATGATGGGTGAGACACACAGATTTTTATGGTCCTGTAGCCCCCCCACCCCCCCAAGTTGTTTCACGTTAGTTGTTTCACGTTAATAGATTCAGTCGTGTGTTTCTCTCTTTTTCTGCACGTTCACAATTTTCCCAACGACCCCAGCTCGGTGTGTCTTTGGGGTGTCAACAAGAAGAAGCCTCTCTGCACAGTTAAGCAGGCTCATGGTTGCCATGGAGACGTAGGACTGGAGCAGCCTCATTGGGTGGTTTCAGTCGCCGCACTTCAGAACTCGGATACTGTCGCCTCAGGTGCTTCTGGCTGTGAGAGTCCTTTTCAGCAGCTTGTTAGGAACACATGCATGGAAATGAAGCCTCTCCATAGCCGTCTCGAACAAATGTCTTTATTTTATCAAAGAAACTTGGGCCTGATTGTCCTGCACTTGTCGGTGTACTGGTAGGTGCAGGTAGTTGTATCTAAGATATAAAGTATCTGTGGTGATTAACGTTACAACGGTTGTCCTGCACAGGCTCACACAACTCGCAGGTGCAGCTGTGGAGGTGTGAACAGAATTACCGTGGGCTGCAGCCGTTATTCAGCTTACCTGTGGTACGCTCTCTTTTCCCGACTCCATTAAAACAGATGTTTGTAAAGCAGTTATACACATCAATTACAGCGTCAAAGTATTTTTATTCAATCTCTTCCTCTGTTGTCCCCTTCAGTCCGGGTTTGTCAACAGCCTCAAGTTTTCGAGCTCCGGTCAGTTCTTGGTGGTAGGAGTCGGACAGGAGCACAGGTAACTCACAACTAATGATTGTGTTTCCATGGAAACTGTCAGTGGGGCTCCGATGAACTACCTCATGTCAGCACAGATTCATGTCCAGGGAACGAACTGTCCGCTAGATGCCAGTGTTAATCCGTCACTCACACGTCTGCAGTGGAGCGGTGGGGCTTTCCCGGTTTTCGTCAACGTGATGAGGCAATCTTGATGAGATCAGTGCATAGAAAGTAGCTCCAGAATACTTGTTTCATACAGTGGAACTATGTAAACACTTTATTCTGTAATTGTACCTACACTTACATAAACTTAGACATAATAGTTCTGCCTTTGGAAGGCTTTGTGTTCTTGACAGTGTCCTTCTGTTTGAAGATTGTACACATCGTTGATGTACTCCGCTCCGCTCCGCGTTTTTTGTTTTTTTTTATGATGATGTTTGTCATTCTTCAGGTTGGGCCGATGGTGGAGAATAAAAGATGCCAAGAATGGCATTTATGTTATTCCCCTCAAGAAGAACCCTCCAAAGCCAGATGAACCAAAGATGACTGAATAGTAGACTGATTAATGTCTTTTATTTTGTAAATTAAATTCTGGGACAAAAAATGTGCCTGTCATGTTTTGTTTATCCTCCTTTTGAGTAAATCAGCATTTAAATGCTCACTCTGTGATTTAGCGGTCATGGCTTGTTTTGTTGTTGTTTTTTGCTTCAGAGAATCCTGTTGAAAGTTCATTCCTGTTTTCAGTGATTACTGTCAGCATGCAGTTTAACTAAAACGAGTCCATTCAGTTTTAAATAACTTAACTGAAGCAGGGATTTACAGAAACAGCCATGGTCATTTCCTCCCATTCAGAAAAGATGTAATGTTGGAGAACATTAGCAGAGGTATTGATTAATAAGCTCATTCAGTTTAATCTGAAATTCTGATTCAGAATTCAGAAATTCTATAATTTTTGTTTAATTATTGAACAATAAATTGTACAACAAGGATAACTTTTTTCCATTTTAAAATCACTTGTGAATGGGCTGCAGGCTTTGAATATAGATTTATAGATAAATTGTTACAAGTAAATAAGCTCCAATCAGTATAAGATATGAAGCAGTGAAGACCTCTTCAAGGTACCGGTACATGTGAAAACTGAGTCCATGTTCAGCAAGCAGAGTCCCAAGTCCTGGTATTAGACAGGAATTAACATTCATGCTGCAACGTTGAACTTTTTATTTTACTCCACTAACTAAAATCGGAAAGGAAGGGCTTGAGTTAATTAAGCCTGAATAGCAAACATGTTGAAGTGCCGTAAATTTAGAAGAAAAAATCTGGTATGCAAAAGGTTTTGCATTCTGGACTTATCTCTGAATAACTGCATTTAGTTTTTAATAGTATGAACTGTACACTCACACACAATACTGTGATATTTAAAAAAACATTTTATTTACATGAATTACAGAAATGCACACTTGTATCTACAGTACATTGACACACATCGGGTAACCGTTTCATCACATTAACTATAGTTAGTCACAGAAGGGTTAAATTTGTTTCACAGCATTTTATTATTTTTTTGCACAACGTGGATATACTCACAGCACTGCAAGGACAAATGAGAACAGCCATCTTTGTATAGCGCTGCTGCTTCACAAGCACCCGACTGACGAGACGTTTTAATACAAGGCACAGTTCATGAAATCACAACTATTGAAAACCAGCATATTAAATCTACACAAGAATGTTTTACAATTGATGCGTGCTTCTGACTGGAGGAACGTCATTCCACCTTCACCCAGTTGCCCTTTCCCCAGTCAGTCTACTACCCAGGAGCATCTCTGCAGAAGCTGAATGGCACATGGAGCTCTTTCATACGCGGCCTTGTTTAATGGATGATTCATGGCAGCCTGGTCGTTGCTTCGAGGGAAACCTATTTCACAGGGAGGATGTTGTAGAGTCCACCACCTCACGGCCGTTACACACTGATGGCACGTAGTTAGAGGCTGATCCTGGGTCGACAGAAACAGCAATGTTAACCAGGCGTCACGAGAAAAGTAAACTGAATTAAATGTAAAAAAAAAAAAAAAAAAGCTGCCTGGTGGGGTGTCTCAGCAAGTCTTTGTAGTGTAGGGTCAGTTTACTTTTTGAATTATCTGTATTTGATATCTACTCTGCTGATTAACATGCAGCATAAAAACAGTAACTTCTGAGTTACACTAAGGAATAAAAATATATTTACAGGTGCAGTACACGTGGCATGCTGCAACACCACAATGCATCATTAAAATGAATTTAAATGCACAGTATTTTATCTACATTGTTGTACTTTGGATTTTAGGGAATTCTCCGAATACTTCCTTGACAACTGGATGTCAATCATTGCTCTAGTCTAGACATTGATTATAGATAGCTAGAACAACTCTGCAGCAGTGAAAGGAGTGTTTAACCTTCACGCAGTAGACTAAAGGCTGTTATGGTGTAAATAAGTCTGCTTTGAATTAGACTGTAAAGATTATGAAATATAATCTATAATGCATTAAAAAATAATTAAAATGGCTTTCAGGAAACATTTAAAACATGATTTTACTTTGGTTGCTTTATAGCCTTATTTCATTGGATCATTCCAATGCTATAATAATGCGCAACAACACCTTACTTTGTTGGATGAAAATTTGGAAACCGTTTGGAGATTAATTTAGTAGCAATGATCTCTTCACTGTGTACAGGAGGAAACATGAGAACGGCGTCGTGGAGGCGTGTACCTTTCGAGTAGCTGGAGCTGGCGGCGGAGGCCGAGCAACACTCTGTGGCTCTGAAGCGGTTGGCTGTGACTCTCAGAGAGGTGACATTCTTCTGGGGCTGAAACAGGATGATGTGAACCTTGGGTGCAAAGAGACAGCCGAGAACAACAGATCCGCTGAGGCTGACGGAGATGCACATCGTCGTGGTCTGCACCTGTGAGGCGAGAGACAAAACGTCACTTTTCCTCGTGTGTCTTTTAATTGACTTTATGTCAAACATATACCAGACGCCCACATTTGATCCAGGCTCTACCCTGCCTCTCGCCCGCAGTCAGCTGGGATAGGCTCCAGCAACCGCTGTGACCCGCAATGCGGATAGGCGGCTGTAGACGAGACGATGGATGGATGGATCTACATCACATCCCGGCCACACAGTCATAATACATACAGCAATTAACCTGCGCTAAATCAGTACTTCAGTATTAATCTCCCCTGACTTAAAAATTGTCTTAATTAGAAATTAGATTGGTTTATTGTTTTCACGTGAATTAAATTTTAGAAACATATATTTGTAAGCGTCATACACCAATGAAACAACTTAAGTTCGTCAATGATCATTTTCATGTCTCATGAGTGTTATTAGATACATTTCTAATTATGCGTTTGCGGTTGAATTGGTCTATTCTGAACGTTGGCATTCTAACTGTGTGTCTGCGTGTACATGGATGTGGTGACATGTAGGAGAAGGTGAAATAATTGCAGCTTGTTGTCCTGGAAAGTCGGAGCCCTGTTAGTCATGTTCCAGCTACTAATGTGAGCTGACTGCTGGGGTCATCTTCCTGAGCGCCATCTCTTCCCACCCCACCGGTCGCCCCTGCAGTCCAGGAACTTCTATTTGCAGAACCCACAGCGTGACGTGAAATCCCCCCCAAAACATAATGCACAGCAACGACACTGCAGAAATATGAGAAGCGCTGAAACATTTAGGCTTTGGACTCAAACAATAAGAGTTAAAAACACAATACACACTAGAGATAGTACTCCAGTCCACTTCTGTTCTCTGCTATTTTTAGCACCTTCTTCCATTCACTAGTTCATTACACAAAAATTACGACGCACCAAGCAGGAGTTTGAATCCTACTGTGTTCTTTCTTGAAACTGACAGCAGAGAGAATGAGGTTACACTTTTTACTTCATTTAAGGGTGGTGGCGCCTCTTCATATCTTTTATTCTATGTTTATGCTTGCTTTTGTTTGCACAGGCATCTTTAAAGTAAGTACGCGGTATCATATGAATGCATGTATAATTAATCAGCATATATACACATAATTCAGGCATTACTTCTTGTAGTAATGGTGATTATTTTATTACGTTAGAAATGTATGATAGAAGCGGATTTGTAAGAATTTTGCTGGTTTCTGAATATAAAGCAATCTGTGAATGCCATCTGTGAAACCATACGGTCATCAACAATGCAAGTCTCTCATTGGAATATTTCTGTGTTATCCAAGCCTAATTAGAATGTGGCAACTGAAGCCATAGCCATTATTATTGGTGTCACACGAAACCTAAACAATCAAGGCCTCTCTTTTAGACCAAAGATCTCTTTCTCAATTGCTATATTAATCTGTATTAATGCAATGCCATTTTATGCAACGCTCATCTTGTGTCAGAGAATGATCCTTCAATAAAGCAGATTGACTCTCATTATGTTAATCTATATTTTCCTGTCTGCTCTGCCTTTGCTCTTGTCTTGAAAGTTCCTTCAACCCACATTTTCACATGAAAAGGAAAGCTCACTCGTTCGTGGGGCTTGGGAATGGTGCTCAAATGGAATCTGAAAGGGACATCTTCTCCTTTAGAATGATACACACTCTCATAGACAATCAATTGTAGCTACTTACCCTGTAGTCGCTGGCAGTGACATAGAAGATGGGCTGGAATGCAAGCCAGATGATGCAGGTGGTGTACATGGTGAACCCGATGAACTTGGCCTCATTGAAGTTTTCAGGGCACTTTCGCGTCTTGAAGGCGTAGACAGTGCAGAGGATGATGAGGATGCAGTTGTACGTGAGGGACATAAGCATGCTGGTGTCCCTGCTGTTGCACCTCAGGGTAACCACGCTTCTCCTCTCCGGGCTCACATCCTTCCGAACCCCTGGCACCTCCACCATCAGCCAGATAACAGCCACAAGCAGCTGGCAGGAGATGAGAGCGCCACAGATCACGACTTGGGAGGCGGGGCTGATGAAGCGTGGTCGCTGGGCTCCGTCCTTTACCCCGCTGAAGATGCGAGCGATACGGTTGGTCTTGGTCAGGAGAGCTGAGTAACAAACGGAGAATGAGGTGCCCAGGCCAAGCCGGCGAAGGGTGCAAACAGCAGTGGATGGTTTAGCGATGTAGATGAAGGTCATGAGATAGCACATCAGCACCCCCAACAAGAGGATGTAGGAGAGTTCACGTCCACTTGCTTTAACCACAGGAGTCTCGTTGTGCTTGAAGAACAAGCCAATGACTGATAGTGTGCACAGTATGCCAAGGCAAGAGATGGTGACCGGCCCAATGGCCCAGGCGTCCTCCCACCGGATGTATTCTTCAGGCAGTTCATAGCAGCCGGTCAAGTTAGACAGGGGCCACTGACCAAAGCCGCAGTCAGCACAGGTGAACTCATCCTGCAGGTACTGGTAGTACTGGCAGGGGATACAGATCCAGCAGCACATGTCTCCAGGCTGCACGCTCTTCACCTCATTCTTCTTACAGGGGTCACTGCATTGGGACGTGGGTGGCACCAGTCCTCGCCAGGGTACGAGGCTTGTGTTCAGGGTCAGGTTCTGATCCCAGTAGCCAACTTTCTTGTAGAGGAACTTTCCGTCCTCTTTGTGATAGTGAAAGATGTTGTACCGGCTGATACTGTCTCCGAAAGAGTCAAAACGCACCATGTTCGCTGTGTCTGCAGGTCTGAAAGGTGCTGGTAGGAAGCAAAGATTCAACAATTACAACTGTTAACGTGAATGAAAAACAATTCAATGAAATGTTTAAAAAATAGTCAGCATATCATCTTTTTTTTGAGGATAAATCTCATGAGATTAATTATCTCTTTTTCAAAGTGTCCACAATCGGCAATATACAAATACAAAATATAAGTGTATATAGTAATATAAAGTGTTACATTACTAAATCATTCTTGTAGTGGTTTCCTAAAATGTAGGCAAATCTTAATGTAAGTATTCATTTATCTAACCAATATCCAATAGTCCAATAATAATATGTTATAGTTTTGTTTTCCCACTGATCATTTCAAATCTTCTAGTCCATACTTAATCCAGTTTTGTGTGCATTAAATACAGACATTTTCAGGGAATGTAATCCCTCTCCCAGCTATTTGGAAATAATTTCACATGAAAACTGACAACAGACACACAGCACATAAAATATCCTTTACCTTCAAATTTGGTCTTCAAGATGAATTCCTTGTAGAACCTTTTTCCATTTCCTGGCTTCATGGCATCACAGATCTTGGACGTGTTGGAGCAGACAGCTTGCCTCATGTTATGCAGAGCGTACGCCATGGCGTAGACTGCATTGACCACAAACATGATCTTGGATTCTTGCTCAAAAGTTCCATCTCGTAAGCTGTGCTCACTGCAGCCAGGTTGCTGGAGGCTGCAGCCAAACCGGTGCTCCCAGAACTCCTTGAACCATGGGTTCCTCGTGTTGGTGTACGGGTTCAGCTTTGTGAAGTAGTCTCCAAACTCTCTAATTGGATAGGAGGCCAGCTCAATGGTGAAAGCGCTGTCTGCTGCAGACTCGCTGCCCCTCACCACACTCTCCTGTGCCCCCCATCCGTCGCTTGCCACCCAGGTAAAGGTGACATTCATACGAGTAGCCGTCACCAGAAGCTCACGGGCATCTTCGCTGCGGGTGAACAGGATGACCACCTTAGCGTTGGACTTCTGCTGCAGAGAGCGGATCACATTCTCATAGCCTTGGCGATTCATGGAGCGGCTGACCTTGGCTGAAGTGGCAATGCAGATTTGACGGGTACGCGCCTCCTGCTGGAAAGCATCAATGCCTGTCTCACCGTAGTCACCCTCTGAGGCTACAGTTGATACGTAGGTCCAGTTAAAGTAACGGAGGATCTCAGCTATGGCCTTGGCCTGGTAGAAATCAGGGGGCACTGTGCGTGCAAAGTAGTCGTAGCGGGTCTTGTCACTGAGTTTTGAACTGGTGGAGGCATAGCTGATCTGAGGGATCTGGAATAATCGCAGGAGGTTGGCCACCTGGTGAAAGAGAGGAAAATGTTACATTGGGTTTATCTTTAATTTTTTTGTATATTGTTTCTCAGAGTTCTCAAAAGTCCTTCAGGCAAATTTCTCCCACATGCTATAGATTAGTTTATATGTATGTGTAGGTTCTCAGTTCATCCAGGTTGATGTAAATCACTAAGAGCCAAAACAAAGAATCAATAGTAGTTTATACATTTCTGAGCTCACAAAAAGATTTTCCATCCATTTCAACATATCAATAATGATAAAATAACACTTGCTTGTTCAGCCGACTAAAAAAAAAAAAGACTTCATGGTACAACATTTTCCTAGCTGCACAATTCTGAGTTTGCAAAATGCCGCATGGCTACAATCCTTGTGCTTTTGAAGTATTTTTTTCTGCTAGTAGATATTAATCTGATCTTAAAGGTGAAGAGGAGCCATTAAACGGAAGAGCTGCCGACGTGTCTGATGTGCTTCAGCCTCTATCTCAGACCATTCCATCAGGAATCCACATCAGCAGCAGCTTGTGTCACGGCTAATACCAGATAACAACAGCAACAACGGTGCAGCGATAACAAAATCAAAATGTATTTCGTTTTCTCAAGCTAAAATCCAGGAAAATCGCTAAAGTCAGACGATTCTGTCTGACATCGACGCTCGCATTTATCAGGAAAATACATTGATTTGCGTAATAAAACAGCCCTTGGTGAGTTCAACATGGGTGGATGATAATGTTTGAGCAACTGTCAGAGTCATCAAACCACTGCAATTATTTGCCACCCATCAGGACAGAGCTGGTGAGATGTTGACATTTTGCTGAATTTCTCACGAGATGTTTGTGGTGATAAGTGAATGCTGATGAATTTCATTCATCACTACCTCCCCATTAGTATCACCATACGCCGGGAGCCTTCTGGAAAATAACAGCCCATGGATTTAATTGGAACAACGCATGAAGCTCTAGAAGTTCCAGGTCACTCAGTCCAACCCACGAGATCTTACAGAGCTATCAATCCCTCTGTGTTATAAACCTCCAGTGTTACATACTCTATGTGCACAATGTACTTATAGGAAGTTCAACTTCCAAAATATGTGTCAAACTTATATTTTGGCTCTTGAGGATACAATATATTACAGCTATTGACATAATAATTCAAATTTAAAACTAATATATAGAAATCATCTCATAGATCAAAACAAAACAAAAATCTATTTTTGAATGGTAAGATCGTAAACATGCTAAAATTAAACGTTCTCAACAAAGATTTCAAGTTTCAGTACAACCTCACTAAACAGTTTGCATAGCCAAAGAGGACTATTTTCTTCTTCCTTTATTTTCCTTCAACTCTTTTGCTGCACTCTATTTCCTCTAAACACACATGCATTTTCATTGGTACTGCCAGTCTTAAAATAAGATGAAGCACTGGGAGGCAATTCTGCATATGCGATGCAAAAACACTATTCCATGTGCATGAATTACACCCTGATCTCTAGATGGTCATATGCTCAACCTCCTTTAAATATACACCCCAAAGAGCCAGCAGAAAATACAAGCATACTTAAAGCTCTCGAGGGGATGAATGGAGTAAATATGATGTATTTAGACAAGCATGCAGCGCCTGGCAATATTCACATTCCCAGTGAAATATAGGGCAAAGGTCCCATCAAATCACCCAGTAAGATTCCCATTGTTCATGTATGGGGAAAGCTGATTGGACAAGTGCACATACGGATTTGTTTGTGGTGCCTGGAATAAATAAAGTGTTTTTTTATGGTGACGAATAACACATGAGCAGCCACACAGATTGAGTCAGTCACACTTTGATGGAAATAAGGTTGTTTCTTGCAGGCTTTTCAGGCAGGCAGTTGGTCTCCGCCTGTAGATCCTTGGAGAAGCTTGACAGCACACCTTTCAGCACGGCATTGGGGTGTGTGACAGAAACCGTCTGTTTGTACTCACGCAGTACTTCCCTCTTCCTCCCTCCATCAACAAGTCAGATAAGAGCACAGCTACGAGGCTGGCTTGTGTGCATCATAGTGTAAATTGGCCCTCGCATGAGGCTCCACAGACACCAAATGTAATTCCTGCCACGGTAGTAGATTGTATCTGTAATCCTAACAAACATTTATAACACATGAAGCTCTTATCTGTGTCACAACCAGATCCATTTAAAAAAACAAAAATCAAAACAGCAATAAGAGGTATCAAGTAGGTGGTCTTCACAGCCCACTGGTTTATAATCTAGGTCCCAAAATGAGCCACAGCCTGAGTCACAGTTAAAAAAATATACATGAAAGAGGCATATTCACACCACGGCCTGCACATCATGGGGCGGTCCAATGAGATGTGAAGGCACCCTCCTTCATATATATTCATATTAACTATAAAGGAATCATATTAAATCACTGCTCTTTTCAGATGCAGAAATCTTCTGAGTGTTGTGAGAACAAGTACATCCAAGAATACAGAAAGAATTACACAATTCAAATTATTATGCATACATACAATCAAAGAACCATTAGCATTACAGTGCATTATGGCGTTAAGGTGTTGCCTTGGTTTTATTATTCCGTTCTTTCATTCATGAAACAATGATGAATAATGTTTCCTTCTGTGTGTGGCTCCTTCTTCTCAGTGTTACTGTTTAGGTAGTCTCTTTTCAGAATAACAGACAGCACTGGAGAACATGCCCTATTATATAGAGGGTGCAGCCACCCCTTACTATTTCAAACATTAATGCTTTCCTGCAGATATGTAGACTTTAAAACTGCAGTCATAGAATTCAGTACCAGACTAAAGAAAAAACACGATGGCTGCATCCACAGAATTATATCCCCATCAAGGATTAGATTAAAGTACGTAGTGGAATTGTGTCTGCGTTTTCATTTTTGCTCTAAATCTTCAATCATATTCAATTTAATTAAAATATAAAAATACATTGAATATTTATAATGTGCAAAATAAATTATATTAAAATACTGTTTGGGTCATATAATTCACATTTCACACAAAATCAATTTTTTTTACAATAGAGGAGAAATGTATTAGTTTCTTTTCTATATGTGATTCTTCTGTATTTTTATTAATTTGCATGCTACGGTAATATCAGATTTTTCCTTCAAACAAAAGCCATCCCCTGGATCCTCAAACTGGACTGAAAACAAGCTTTTTCAGACCAGCAGTCAACCAGTTGTTGGCTATAATTATTTTATCATTACAGGTTGCAGGGGGTGGAACCATTCCTTGTTGTCAATGGGCAAGAGGCATGATACACCCCAGACAAGTTAGCACTTAATCCCTTCAAAAAAAAGCAAGTATTTTTGTCACATCATACAGAAAAACAACAATTTCACACTCACGTTCACACCTCTGGGAAATGTAGTCACTGATTCACCTCTACAGCAAGTTTTTTGGAATTGTTGGAGGAAGATTTGGCGCCAAGAGGGAACCTTCTAAAGTGGGATTTGAACCCAGAGGCTAACCACCACACCAACATGCTGCCAAGTGTAGCACTCTGCTAGAAATGAATATCGAAACTTTGCTACTGAAAATTGCAATATATATATATATTGTTTAAACTTTATACAATTCCTATTAAATTGTGAAAGTCACATCAACATGTCCTACTCAAGATATTCTAAAATAATAATAATAATAATAATTTGCAGTTTATATGATATGCTCAGGAAACTTGTACAACATTTGCCTTCCAGGAAATAATTATCCCTTATCCTGAAAAACATTGGGCTGTCAGAGACCGACCATAATATCTTGCAGAGATGAATATGAGCAAACAGATCACCTCAGACCAAGAAAGCACACAAATTAAGATGATTTTTCCCAATGTGCTAAAACTCAGAAATAATCTATGAAGAGAGGCAGCTGTAATATAATATTATGAACAAGACTATTTTACAGCAGGACTTTTCTTCATGGGAAGACAGAAACACAATAAAAGAAAAGAAAATATTGAGCATTTTCCAATATCTGTGCACGAGAGACTTAATAATGCACAGCAAACCAAAAACATCAAACATCAATATTTGGCTGGAAAGATATGAAACTGAACTGGATCTTTCCAGCTGCTTCAGTCGGGACACAACAGGATTTCTGCAATCAGCAGTTGTCCTGTCTTAAAGGAATCGGTCTATCTTTTTGAAATATAAAACAATGCAATGATTCTCAATTCTATGCAATTATTCTCAATAAGGATAATCTGAAGGGAGTATAGCCCCTGCAGTTGTTTCATATTAGATGTTTACTACAGAGGAGGAGAACTGGACTGCGAGGAAAGATATAATTTCTTTAGCAGCAGCTTGCCAATTAGGAGGACATTGATTATGCAATGTATTAGTTTTGTGTGTGGGAATGCCTCAGAATGGTTTCATTGTTCCTTTTTGCCTCACAAACTAGATTAATTTTGTACTTCTAAAATGCATGTAGGATGTTAGGTCTGAGTCATAATTCATGGCTGCATAAAGCTACAGCATCAAAGATGGCAACAACAAAAATCTAGATGATGAGAGCCTATTAAACACTGCAACACTGATAATGATTCTTTCAGGATTCCACCATCTTTCCAGCTCCTCATTGTCCTCTGTCATAGGTAGCATGGGTCTCTGCCAGCCTATAGAGACGCACGGATGAGAAAAGCAGCTCTTCACAAAGTTCCATTAAAGCAACGCCGCCACTTGTCCATCTCAATTTTATAACACTCTGCATCGCCACAAAGTGCTCATAAAGATGAAGAGGGGCTGTGTAAATCAGTGGCCTGATCTCCCCCCCATTCTCCTGGTTTGATTCATTACGGCTCTCAGGAAGTGAACAAAGAAGCTGTTGGACGGTGATGCTCGAGGTATGTATTCAAAAAGTATTTTTTTTGTCTTTGCTGTTGTGTGGCCACTGAAAACTAATTCACAGTGTTTGAGCGAAACGTCAAGATGTTGTTGTGTCTGTCTATCTATCTATCTATCTATCTATCTATCTATCTATCACCTAGGCAATGCAGATGAGGCAGAGACACTGTTCCAAGTGGGGTTGCTGTATTTCGCTGTCAAAAATAGCGGTCGATGTGCGCATGTGCAAAAGGATCCACACGACGGCCTGTTGTGAGATCAGGAAGTAAACTTCCCTCGTTTTAATCGCGTTGTCAGCGAGCTAATTTTAGAAGATGGCTGAAAGAAAAAAAAGACGAGGAGTACTTTTCACTTTGTAATCACAAAGCCATCAGCAAAACCACGCAGCACCAGAAGTTGCATTAATGGTAAGAAATACTCATCATTGGTTAGCAACAGCATAACAATGTTATTAAAAAGCATTCAGACTGATTGTGCTTTAAAAGTGTTATAACATAAAATGCACACATTTAGTTTTAAACATATTGTATGGCTCTCACAGAATTACATTTAAAAATATGTGATGTTCATGGCTCTCTCAGCCAAACAGGTTCCCGACCCCTGCAGTAGAGGGTGGGTTGATAGCAGGGCATGGCGGATTCATAAAGGTATAAATACACGTAAAATAAAAATCTATCAAATATGGTCTCGCTGCTTCGGGGATTTTCACCTACCTCGGGGGGGGGTACTGGAACGTAAACACTCGCGATAAATGAGGGACGACTGTATACACACAACCAAAGCAGCAGACTTGTGAGATGGGTGAATTTGCTGATGTACCTGAATAGAAACGTCGCTGTACGATCCTCCAATGACTCCGGAGATGGCCAATGGGACCTCGTTTTGGACCGGCCTTGAGCCATCTGGACAGATGAAGCCTGGATCATGCACCTTGGTCAGGGAGGCTCTGACAAAATCCAGAGACTGCTCCAGGGCATATGTGTCCTTCGAACAGGTGTCCAGGATGTGAGCCCCCAGTCGGACCCCAGGAAGGATGTGGCCACTGGAATTAATCTCATCTAGTGCTAGCAACATGGCTTCCAATCTCTGAATTCCTCTCTCCTCATTGATCTTTCCACAGTCCTCTATCCCATCACCTTTCTGATGCACTGGGAACAGGCCTCCAATCACCAAGTCCCCGTCCAAAACGATCTCGTCTTTGGTTGCGGTTGGTGACCTGGGGATGCTCGGCAGGACTCCTCGTACCAGCAGCTCCAGCACCAGCATGTGGAGAGGCCAATGATGGACGGGATTGACCAGTGCCCTTGGGCAAAGTATGAAGCTCAGCATGGTAGAATCAGGGAGCAGAGTTCGGCTCAGTGGAGCGAAGCGGAGCAGCGATTTATCGTGTCTGCGGGTAGATCACTTTGAAATCTTCTTCCAGTGGGAACAACATGGTTGATTATTCCTGAGTTCATGAAAGAAAAGATAAATTACCCAATTAATTACTCATAAAAGCTATATCATCTATCTATCTATCTATCTATCTATCTGTCTTTCTATTGATTGTTTAGTCTAATGTGATCAATAGGAAAATGATTTTCTTTTTGTTCCTTTTGAAAGATGAACGTAGAGAGGCGTCTGCTGAGCGACCGCATCAAACATTTGTGGGTATTTAAGTCGGTGAAGTGTAATTTCCAAGGTATCACATATAATGTGGTTCTCGTCAATGACTGAGGTTGCCATGGAAACATGATAGTTAAAAAATAAGGCTTTGACTGGAGGGAAGTGGGCAGTGAGATATGTATGGTAATATAGATTCCTATCATGCTGCAGGTTCCGTCACAGCAATTAAAGGCATCTTGCGTCGCACAGATTTAACAAAACAAATTCACTTGAAGCATTACTCCAATTGAATGTTTAATGACATTTTATCATAAAATAAATCACCCATATTAGTCACATTATTTGAAAGCCAGATGGACCAAAACATGTCACATGTTCAGATCAGCCATGCTGGAGAACCCACAGATCTGGGTTGTAGATTGTAATATTGGGTGAGGTGTTGCCTCTCAAGTTTTAAAAAAAGAAAGTTTATGTGACTTTTCATATTCTGCCTTACAGTGTTGTACTGACACTGTAACAGTGAATATCTGCAGACTGAAATGTATAATCAATCTATTATTAGTAGATCTCCTAACAGTCGTCTTATTTCATTTCTGTGTGTGTGTGTGTATGTCTGTGCGTGTGTGTGTGTGTGTGTGTGTGTGTGTGTCCTGTTTCCTGTGCTTACAGGCAGAAGATCTCCACACTGAGAAAAGCAGGGCGAGGATGCAAAACACCAGCCTTTTCAATTGCACCAACACACTGGGAAAGACATTTGGTGCAGGTCTGTGTGTGTCTGTGGGGGTGTGTGTGTGTGTGTGCATGTGTGCGTGTGTGCATGTGTGCGTGTGTGCGTGTGTGTGCGTGCGTGTGAATGAGCATGCTATTGCAGGTACATTTAAATGATTTTCTGTGACATTCTGGGAGGAACAAACAATGGAGAAATTGAAAGGTGTAAAAAGTGTGATGAATGCTGGATTTTCATCCAGATAATTATTAAATCAGACTGTGGGTGGAAACATCATTTTACGCTGATGAATTAACCACCCTCTACCCACAGGAACAAACACGTTGTATTGTAAAAGAAATGTGGGTGAAGGTGTTCATTCATACTTTGTCACATTTCCTCTATTAGTAGAGTCATGGTGAGAAAGTATGTAGAATTAAAAACAACCACAATCCAAATAATCCTCTGTGCTGTCTCATGGAACAGATCTGGACTTTCGGGATGGAACCACCAGGTCACAGTACGGTGGCCTCACAGCAAGAAGGTCGCAGGTTCAAATCCAACATTTATTTGGTGAGTAATATAATACTGCAATGCACTTGTATACAATAGTGATGCCAATGCTCACGCCGATAAAATCACAGAAAGCGTTCAGACTTTGCTATGTGCTTTTTGGTAGATAGCCCTTTATGGAATACTTGAACACACAACATGACATTTACTTAGTATCTGATCCAATAAGCTAGTTAATAACGATTTAAACACAGCTTTTATCCCATCGGTGAATGACCGAAAGTGAACTCCAATTAACTTTTAAAGAGAATTCATATATTCCCTGAAAAACCTCGAGTGTTTCACTCAGAAAATATAAGATAAATCAGTGGATCCCAGTTTTCTTTCATCATTTCCTTATGGGCCACCGGCTGTACCCAGGATTACAGCTAATGAAATGAAAGAAGAAAAAAATCTGCAGCTTCCACAACTCAACGAATGATCAGTGTCTCATTCGTTCATTGAAGACACACTTGATCTCCCCACCTGGACTTTGTCAGCTGAAGGAATTATGTTAGCTCTGCGATGGCCGACAGCCAGCAGATGAGTGTGAATTTGAACACAGCACAAGAGCATCGTTTCATCAAAACAGCGCAGGGAAATCTTGTTGTGTGCCTGTTTGGATTTGGAATCTCAATGATGCAGCGACAACATGAGGTTATGAGACTGAGAATGGCCACAAACGGCTGTGCATTAACCATGTCACCATGGTGACACCATCCAAATAACATCCAAATTTCCCCAAAAGGAAAAAAAATGTGAATAAGGCAGTAAATTACAAGTCATATGTGAACAATTTGCAATGGCGATAATAACCTTCTGTTTTGTTTTGATTGAGGACTCTTGAAAACGAGATGGTTTCATCTCAAGGGGTTTTATCCTTTCAAATAAATAAGTAAACCACCTAAAAACTTTCATGAAGGCACCAAACAGTACCCGATTTCATTACAAATTTAAATTAAATGGTATTTGTTATTGTAAAAAAAATAAATCCGGATTTTTTTAATCCACGGGTCATCAAAGTGCATGTTCTCAGAGCCTAATGTTTCCACTGAATCCACTGACATGCGTGTATTTCTGCAGCAAGAATGAATTCTCTTCAGTGTTTTGTACGCAGCAGATATACTTTAATCAATCTTGCAAACTGAACCCGGTTATATTCACGACGGGATGCTGCTAAATTGTTGAGAGAGAGCTGTCTGCAAAACAAACACTCTGATTGGTTTGAAAAGAAAAAGTGTGACAAAAAATTGCTGTCAAATTATTTTGCGAACAATCTTGGGCTTTCCTGATTCCTGATTTCGTGTCACGCAGTCCTTCAACGATGAAGCGGTCGTTCAAGTCCGGACAACAGAGGTGACTGTTGGGCTATGTGAGAAGCAAAAACACGTGACAAATTCTGCTCTTTTATTCGTTAATCCGAACAATGGATATAAATCCTGGTAAAACATACAGGGACAATACCTGACACAATTGCTCAAACATGGGGGGAATTGCTATCTTCATCAGCAATAAATGTAGATTATACAAAGGTAAAGAATGTTATGTACATTAGCTAGTATATTGATAAGGAAAGATAATGTTTAAGTTTAGAAGGGGTAGGGTTTTCGCTCACGTAAATTGTATAGTTAGTGTATTATGGTTATTATTTATTGTTTGAGTTAATGTTAATTATTATTACATGTGCTGCGTGTGTGTGAATATGTCTTTATATGTGTGTACAGTATATATATGTATTTATGTATATGTTTATGTATATGTGTGCACATGTATTTGGTGTTGTTTTATTATTTTATTCTTTGTTGTTTCCGTGGTCGAAATAAATAAATAAATAAATAAATAATAAAAATGTGTTCAATTGTAAATTATATGAAATATCCAAACGTGCGATTCAAAGAAAAAGCGACAGCGACCATGCTCCTATATTTAAATCCAAGTTTGATCATTTCTTACCTGGTTGGAGCGCAAGATGTATCCGCCTGATGTGTCTGCAGGTCTATTCCCACAAGCCCTGCACGCGTTAATACGCGGAGATTCTCACGAGGCGAGCGGGATCCAGATGTTGTTCACTTTGAGCATGTTGGTCAAGCAGCGCGTCAGGACTCCTCCCGCGTATGGATGGACGGACGGACGGACGGACGCGGCCACGGTCAGAGTGGGGCTGTCAGCTCGACTGAACTGAATTCAACTGTAATTACACTTTTTTTTTTTGCATTTTCTATTTATAGTCGCGTCGAATCTTCCAAACGAACTTCTAAAGAGGCGCTGTTGAGAAACCCTGCTGACGCGCCGTCGCATCACACGCACACCCACACGCACACGCACACGCACACACACACATGCGTCTCTCTGCGCAGCGCCACGGCGGTAATGAGCGCAGCGAGTCGACGCGCTCCTTCAAAAGGCATGTCTGCGCTTCATAACGCGTTTGTTTGCATGGCAGAGGAGAAGAAGGGAGTTTCAGAGAGTCAGAAATAGCCCCGAAACAAACACTAAATATGCTGCTGAGTGTGTGTGTGCAGGAGAGGAGAGTTAAAACAATGACAAAAGCGCATCTACAGCCAGCTTCTTTTCAGGGACTCCATTGGATTATCCCGTGGAACTGTCAGTGTAACTTTAAATGATAGCCTGCACGTATTCTGCTGTACGGAACTCAGCAGTGGCATTTAGAAAGAAGACAAAAAAAAGAGCATGTTTCTCCCTGGTGGTTGGCCAGCTCCTAATTCAGCTCCATCTCATTAAAAGTGAATCACACTCCACATGAGCAGCATCGCACTTGCGTGTTTTTCACTGAGGAAGTGACAATGACGTTGCAAACACACGCACACAATGCACACACACACACACACACACACTCACACACAATGCACAAGGTTGAATCAGAAAATCCCAAAATGCACTTGAAATAATATTTACATTACTCCGTTAAAGCAAGTGACCCTTTCTGTTATGATCCATCGTGAGTGTTTAAAAAATTGTGTATAGCTCACGTGTAATTAAGGGTATACAGTACTGCTGTTCTGCAGACCCCATTTCATGCAACAAGCTGCACCCTTTTTTGTCATCCAGAAGAATTTTGCATTATAATTTCCGTTGCATAATTACTGAGGAACTAGAGAAAAGGTCAGCTGCACCTATTTGGTTTGGACCAACTCTGTACTTTGCTGTATGAATAATTAAAATAATATGTGGGGAAATTCAGGAAGCAGCGTCTATTTCATTCGACATGGATTCACACATTATTGTCACCTTTACATGTTTAAGCGGCTCCATTCAGCCTAACAAACACCACACGTCAAACCATTTTCACCATGTTTCATTTCCAGTTTAGCAGTGGTCGTCTTGCACTGAAGGTTTGGAAGGAGACAAACTTTTTTCTCTGTGTGTGTACAGTGGCAATTAAAATGACAGTCGGGGTCCTGGGCATTGCATAATTACTTCCTCCAACACAAAGGGACCAATTCTCTCCTGAAATAGAATGGTAGTTTACATTACAATAGTTAAAGGCATGTGGGCGGAATGCAGGCTCCAGCAGGAACATGGCAATTACTGCCAAGTGAAACGATAGAGGATAGAAACAAAGCCGTTTTAACAAGTGGTCAGAACACAGATCAATATGCTGCAGGTCTGGCAGAAACACACATGTTTTAGTGTTAATAAATGATTTTTTTTAATTAAAATGTAAAATTATGGTTTTCTAATTAATGCTTGATGATAGTCAAATTAGTCTTGTTTCAATAATCAAAAATAATACAATAACTGCACCTACATACACAGTGAAGTGTACAAAGAAGGGACAGCAGACCACAATCCTTAAAAGCTCTACTTCTGATTCTGTCAGTTTTGCTTTAATTTAAGTGTAGAGGTAAGTGTTGACATTCTGCTGCTATACCAATAAATAAAACTTGCTTTCTTTCTTTTCTTTCTTTTTTTGTTTTGTTTTGTGATGCTCAAAGTTAAAAGCTTGAGAGCAGTAACTCTGTGAAATTCACCAACCTCACATATTAAAGTTATGCAAGAGTTTCATCAGGTCATTTGAAACTTCTGTGTTCCGTGGAAAAAATACTTACATCAGCAATGATGTGGCATTTCAGGGGAAACGAGAAACATGCCGCTGAAATCGATTGGAAATTGAGTCAGAAAGCTTCTCTGGAATGAATGACAGTCAGAGTCGAACCTCATCTGTGTCCCGTTTCAACTGATAAAATTCAAAACCATGCACAAGACATTTTAGAGCTGGCTTAGTGACAATGTAGTTTTTGTGCCCCAAACCTAACCAGACCTAAAGAGATTGTCACAATCTAAAACTGAAAAAGCAAAGTTAAAAGACAAAGGAACAAGGTTTACCGTTCTTAAAAATGAACCAGATGAAGGATTTGCACAATATTTCTGTCATGTCCAGAAAATGTTCTCGGTCATGTTTAGCTTTTGTCTTGTGTCTGTGTTTTTCCCACTTCCTGTTTTATTTTGGCACTCACCCCTCCTGTGTCCTTTCTGACCTTGACTTCCTGCCTTTGTGTGATTGTCAATCCTGCCCCGATTGGTTCCACCTGTGTTCCCCTACCTCGTGTATAAATTGTTTGTGTCTCCCTTTGCCCTGCACCAGTTTGTCTTGTAGTTTTGAAACACAGAGCCGGTGCCAATCCACGGCACGCGAGTGGGACTCGCTTCTGTGACACTTTGTTTATTCTTTTTTTTTTATACTTTGAAGTTCTTGATTTGTTACTTTGTTCTTTATCACGGTCATAAGCTCTGTGGGAGTCATTTCTGTTGGTACTTTGCATTAAAACCTTATTGAATTGGACATTGCTCCTGGAGCCGTGCATTTGGGCTCAAGTCCTTGTTCGGCTCGTGACAATTTCCTAACAAGCAAACACACCTCGACTCTCGAGGCTTTACTCTTATTCTTCGAGCTCATCCGTCTTGTATTACTTCACCCTCTAAGACCCAACATTAGAGTGATCAGCATTTAGATTAGAATCTGTTAACACCGACTATAGATCCTCTCATTTGTTGGGTAAAAGCTCAGCATTCTGCAAATTAAGTCTCTGAGGCAACTCCAGTTCACAGTAAATTAATAAATGAGGGATTTTATTTTGAAAGAGAATATAGTTCCCTGTACCTTTTTTTTTTTCTCTCTCTCATTTTTATGTTCCTGTAATGTAATAAAATAAAATAAATGACGAATGTGAAGAAAATGTGCAGTAATCCATCTGAAGAGCTCCATGAATACAATAGAATCTCCCTCAGAGACCACACTGACTGATAATGTGTTAACAACGCAACAGAGGTTAATCAGTTTTTATTTGAATCAACTTGGTGTGTAAAACTCCAAATTAGCCAGTGCTCGCGGTTTCTTTCAGCGATCCACATACCGCTGTAAACAAACTTCAGCTAGTCCCTGATTGAAGAGACACCCAGGAGCTCCAGAAGAGGATGAACAGATGTGCTATTGTGAGACTGGATGAATGTCTAGACGTCGCATTAATTATTCATGTACTGTGATTATATATTTAGCATGATTGTAAAGCGAGGTCCACATGTTTTTCAATCAAGGCTGCATTGAAATGCCCTTTTTCAACATTCTCTTTCACTCGTTTGGTGACACAGTCTTCCTTCAATGTGCGAGTGCAATTGTCAACATTGTTTCACGACACACCGACTCTACAACATTATTTCATGCCTGAATTAGATAGGAATTCTAGTATAACATTTAATTCATGCTTCAAATGTAGTTTTGAAGTCAGTAAATGGCCATTGCCACTGGTAGATAAAAGCCTTCAGACAGCAGAGTGGCTGGGCGTCTTGTTCTCAACAGCCGGGTCACTGGTGAGTTTAAATGTGTTTTAATGATGGGGTTTGGTTTGTAAGCAGCGTGTGCTTTGTTTCGGCCTTGGCTTCGATTTGTCGCTCTTATTCCTGGTGGTTTCGGTAACTTCGGCCTCTGCAGCATATTTATTCTGGAGCTGCTGTGTTTTGACTTCCACTTTTTTTGGGTGTGCGTAGATTAAAGATTTCTCCTGGAGAAATGAGGAACAGATTTTGGGATGCTGTGTGTGCCAAGTATATTATACTGATATCATCTGCCGAAGGAACGAATGGGCTCAAAGCATGGAGAAATGGTTTGTCTTTTTTATTTTTATCGGGGGCTTTTCTCTAACAAAATATAGAATTACAATATCCCTTTTTTATTGGAAGATATTGTGTGGGATGTTTCCCGGATTTACAGTCTTTTATTCCCACATCATTTAAAATATGTCTCACTTAACTCCTCTCCTCTGACAGCGACCCAAGACTTTAGATTTATGGTCAGTCTCCATAAAGTTTCTCTTCTCTGCTTGCTGTCCACCAGTCTGCTCCCAATAATATTGGATTATTAGTTCTTAAACTTAGGCTGAATTTTAGATTTATTAATATACTGAATAAATGTATATTCTGACCCGTTAATGGTGCAATATGATTATTACCATTCATGCTGAGGAAGACAGAATATCCTCCCTTCATTTTCCTTAGCTGCTTATCCATTGTCATGGGAAGGCTGGAGTTATCCCAGCTTATACTGGCATAGCCCGATAGCCTGGACAGGTCACTGAGTCTGGATTCTAATGTGGGGCCTTTTACTCTGAGGCAGCATTTCTGCTCCACCTTGCACCCACTGCTGTATATCAGTGTTACATTTTAACACAATAAGCAAATAAATGTAGTGTTGAATCTGCACATTTCCTTTGGTTTATTCGTGATTAATGAACCAAAACATTTACGTAAAGTTTAATTCTGAATATGTGGAAGCTGTGAAGATATAATCCTATTTTTTATTTATCTTTTTAATTACATAACTGAGCTTGAGACATGCTATTTCTCACATATTTTTCTGGTTCCTAATGAACTGTGGGATGAGCATCAACTCCTTTTGTACTGCAATGTGATGTCTTCTCTCAACAGGAGCACTCGAATCACACAAAACTGAAAACCCAAGGTCGTCGGCTCTTTAATTAGGCAGGTTCATATAAGAAACCCCAGCTACTTGACTCCTGAGTGTTTTTTTTCTTTTCTTTGATAATAGGATCAATTTCATACCTGAAGGTACCAGACTGCTGACCTTTTGTTTTTGTGAGGCTGCTTGGTTTTCCAAATAACACTCTTTTCAAATCAATATCTGCTTACACAGCCTGTCATTTACTGCAGACCTGATATTACCACATACATAAAAACACACACACAATTTCATTAGCTTGGAGGATATACATAAGAAACATTTAATCTTAGTGATGGTATCTAGTGGTATCTCAGTTCTAGAGGCAATTTTCACCATAAATACGCTCCGCTTTCTTTGTTCTTTGAACTTTATCTCATACTGGCCTCGTACTCTGACTTGCCCTGAGTGTTTGATTACAACAAGACAAACAGAAAACAGATGGACTCTAAAATTCTCATTGATTTGCTTCACGTTGATTCAGTTCTCATCGTTTATTCTGAAATGTCCAGCACAATCCCTTGACAGGAAATTATTAAATGCTGTGTCCAGACATAGACGTGAAAGACTTGGACTTGCTTTGTTCTGACTTGATTGAGAAATTTGACCAGAGACTTGCTCTGACGGGAATTTGAAGCTTGATGTTGACTTGTCAAAAGAGACCTTTAAAGAATTTCCAGTGGCAAAGCGAGCAACTCCACAGAAAGAGCCATGTGAAACTATGACAGAGTGAGGAGCCATGTGTGAGGCAGCTGGGGTTGATTCGGTCACTGAGATGGGGCAGTGTGGAGCAGTAAGGGGCTGCGGATGGAGGGGGGGGGGGGGGGGGGGGGATTGGTGGAATTCCCAGTGTCCTGCCTGGCTGAGTTGATTGCAGTGTGACAGGAGCAAGGCTGCCTGTCATATTATCATTCACAGTCATGGATCCAATTGACATTGCCACTTTGCACCCAGGGCACACGAAAGCCACCGGATTTGTCAACACCCCTCAGTGTCACTTTGTTTTGTAGCAAAGCGAGGCGATCCAGACGGACTGCTGATGAGTGCTTCTCTCGGGTGTCGTTATGAAGTTTGAGCCTGTGGACTGAATATGGAAAGCCATGTGGCTGTGTGGAGCCTGGACCACTGTAAATTTGCTCTGACTGCATTCTGTGCCTTCAGCCATGGATAGAAATGTGTCTGCCGAGCTGCATCTGACACTGTGGATCGCAAATACATAACAATGCCTGCTTGTGTTTCAACTGAATTGAGACTCTAATTTGCTTGTAAAATTGTGATTGATGCCCATTCACTTCACTTCATTCAGTATTTGCTCCTGAATATCGTCGTTTCATGGCTTGTATGGAGACATCACTGTTGAGTGGAATTGTGTTGAAGTTCATGTTTACAATTGAAAGCTAGTTTTCCGTACGGTGTCCATTGAACTGTGGACAGCCCTTGTCAGAAAGACAGACAAATGGTTTATTTGTCTGTCTTTCTGTTTGTTAGCATCATAACGCAAAAAGGTTACAGACGGATCTTACTGTAGTGAAATTTTCAGGAAATGTTGGGAATGTTACCAGGAACAGATGATTAAATTCTGGAGCACTGGATCACTTTTTCATTAACATCGCAGTCAATGGGGCTTCAAAATGTCATTAAA
Source organism: Brachionichthys hirsutus (assembly GCF_040956055.1). Lineage (NCBI taxonomy): Eukaryota > Metazoa > Chordata > Actinopteri > Lophiiformes > Brachionichthyidae > Brachionichthys > Brachionichthys hirsutus. The sequence continues at coordinate 6,671,146 of NC_090904.1, read as the reverse complement.
AAGTATGTCTGACTGTGTTGAAATCACTTTTTCTATTTTAGATCTGAAGGTGTAAAATCACCTCTGCTCATCTATGAGTCACTCCAACGCTACATGTTGCTCTGTATTTGTGCACACAATTCAAATAATCTGTCAATGATGAGTGAAAGTAAGGTGTGAGAACCTCACCGCTCCACCTCAGAATGAGCATGAATCTCTTTTACATCAGACCTCTTCAGACTGCCGTGCCTCCGCACTTCACACTGCTGATAAGTGCTGCTACGTAGCTCAGTCCTAGAAGTGGAAGCCTCAAATGAAGAAGCATTTCTCTCCTTTGGGTTCATTAACCTTTCGGATATCATGTTTTTAATTCAGCTCATGCAAAGCAAGTGTCTGTTACATTCACCCTGTCGGCACATTCCAAATGTCAGCCATTATTAACAAACTCATCGAAGCTGTAATATCAGTATCGGTTTCCAAATAGGTAGAATTATGTAATTCTAAAATATGATCTAATAAAGCAAATGTGGATTATTATCTGATTTGATATTTTACATCAGCAACGTTGTTTTCTTACTGAGAAAGGACAATATGAATTCTAAACCAAACACACAAGTACTTTCTAGTCAGCCATCAGAAGAACAGGATAACCAAAGACAACTGGAATGTAACAACCCCCCAAAAAGAGGCATAAAATTTTAATGGAAAAAGACCCTAATAATAATTTAGATCTGAAACACCATCCAATCAATATTCATTACCAATGAATAAAAGCAGTGGGTCAAGGAACAAGTTTCACTTTGCCTGTAACCTTACATGTACACAAAGTATGCAAGGAAAAAACTGTTTCTGTGATGTTCCTTTTCTCACACAGCAGGAACAGTTGATCAAATGTCCCCATGTTACTGTGAATATTTAAACAGAATATTTTAATGCACAAAGACTAAACGGTCTGGCATTTGATCTTGTTATGAATAGCAAGAGATTATATAGGGTAGTATAATTTGATTTAAGGATTATGTCACATATTTGCGAGAACAATTGTACCACAATGCAAAAAACTTCAATCCCAATAAAGCAAAATAAGGTATAGAAAGTTTTATGCATTTTCCCGCCAACTTCTAAGTCGCATAATTCTTTCTTTTACGTGTCTGTTTTACCTGACCTTTGAGAGATTTACAAGACAAGTAAAAAGTCTCCCAGCACATAGTTCTTCTATTACAGCACACTATTCCATTAAGATAACTCAGTGCCAGTTCTTAGGTCTCAAAGATGTGTAAATTCCCAAGTCCAAGTGAATACAAATTTAAAACGTGTCATTGTATAGAGGAAATGAAATGTTTGCTGTATTTACCGATATCTACGTAAAAAAAAAACTAAATGTAGAATTCACTCTGTTTTTAGTCTGATTGTCATTGCAGGGTCATTCTGGCCATGTTTGCTAAAGTGTGCTTGAGTTTAGCTTGCAGCCCGCATGCTTCACTGAATATGAACACAGCAGATTTCTCTGGAATAATGATTACAACAGAGGAAGAAACATCAAAGCACAAGCCTTCAATCAGACTTTTAAGAACTGAACCATGACTTATTTTGTCACTGAATGTAGCAGGAATAAGACTGAATTTTGCAGCAAGTTATTGCAAAAGTAATATTTGCTTGATGATAGATAATGACAGCAGTATTTCAATAGCTGTAGGGCAAAACCACACTTTCTATCTTACCTCTAAGGACAGATTTTCTGAACATAGAGGAAAAACAGAAATAGAAAATGGGAACTAAACCCTTGCTAATATGAAGGATGGAAGTCACAAAATTAAATGATAAAAGCAAAGGTAATGAAACTTATTACAGCATTTGATTAAAACGAAACCATAATTTCATTTTCATTTCCTACATCTTATATTCATCGGTCATTACTCACAGCACAGAACGATCATTTAAAAGATGAAGCCTCAAGTGTGGAAATAACAAAAATGATATAAAAATGGAGGGAATGAAAATGGGGGGGGGGGGGGTTGTTGTTCCAACTCGGAGCTATAGCAGTGGAGGCAGTGACAGCAAATAGTAAATGTATAAAGGCAAAGTGATAGAACAGAGTAAAGCTGTGTCATTTAAACAATGTATTATGTACACAGATTAAAAAAGCTGCTTGTAATTGTTGGCTTACTTATACCAGATGAAAGAAAATAAAACATGATTTCAAATTGTGTAAACATGTGATCTGGGCTAATCTAGCTCTCAGAGCAGAAGATGAGATCAACCACTATGGAACAAGAGCAGTAATATCAGTCAATGTATTTGGTTAATTGTATATGAAAAACATCACAATGGCACATGCAGCTGCATATGTTATGTTACACAAGAACATGCCATCTACAATCACACACAGGAGGTGAAATACGCTGTTCATGGTTTGTTCAATCAAAATAGACAATAAAGTAAAGTAATAATAGTGTGTTCACGCCAGAACTAAATTCTTCTCTGGCAGTTTTCAAGAGTCACGTTGCTTCAAATAGGGGACAGAATAACAGAACAAAAAAAAAATCCTCTGCAGCCCTTTGCTGGTCTACTTTTATATTTCAAAGCCCGTCGGGGAAAGAAGCGATTCAGCTGGGCTAAAGGCATAATGAGCGACAGCAGTAGGAACAATCCAGGTGCCACTCATGCAGCAACGCTCCTTCACACAGACCCATTCAGCCCTGACAAATGAACACAGGCTGTTTGAAAATCACTGAGCTGAATAAAGCAGTTAAGTCCTAAGCCTCTTTTTTCTTTTTTCTTTCACGTGTTCTTTAGTTGGTTCACTGAGGTCCCGCGCCTCTGCACCTTGGTAAGCGGCCCTGTTGTTAAACTCATACTTGAATGGTTCAAAATTGCTTTGTGGATTGCTTTTCATAAAGTCCCTCAAGAGAACGCTGGACCAAATGTATTCATTTACATGTCCCTCTCTAAACAAAGGACTTGACCAAATTGGTGGACTGTTGTAATTGACAACAGAGAGAGAGAGTTTTCTTTCAGACAGCAGAACAGCTGATATAAATTAAATATGCATATAAAATATATAAAGTGATGTGTGTCACACGTTAGCCTTTAGCTTCAGTTTTTAAATATGGATCTATAGCTGTCTGAGGTTTATGAATGCAAAGTTTAGTTCTAATAGATGGGGTGGTTTCAAAGTGTCTTCAGGTTGTTTATAGTGTCTATCCAGATTTTTGATGGAACCACACCAGGCTGGAAGAGCCCTACTCCAGCCAGCAGCTAATAAGGCTGCTGCAAAGTATCTGGGATTAAGGGTGTTCAGTCAAGATGCTTCCACCATAATAATTATGTTGAGGACCACTCAAGTCATTTTCCCTGTATAAGCACAGCATTTATCAATAGACAGTCCCACACTAATACAATTAAAAGAGGCACAGCATAAATGGTTAACCTTTTTTTTTTTTTTGCTTGATCTTCACATGGTAAGCGATTGATAAGAGATGGCCATTTCTCCGATATCTAAAACTAACCTTTCTTAAATTGTAATCACACCCTCCTGCTGATCGGAATCCAGAACGATGGTGCATCAGAAGATAAAGTTTAAATCAGATCAATCTTATGTAGATGTGACATTTAGCTCCAACAGTAGGATCCCGGATGCTGGAGGATGAAAGTTCTGTTTGAACGTAACATTTGATGGGCAGACTCTAAAGAGCCTCCTTTGGGCGGGGGGGTCTCACGGGGTCGGGTATGCAACATACTTGATAAAAGAACAACTAACATTTGTTCCAAACATGTTTAACTTCATGAAGACATCGGGAGGAAATTAGTTTTAATATCAGCTTGCAATTTATTGCAAATGTACCGTAGTTTCCAGTTGTTTCAAATAAAGAAAAGTGAAAGAAGCCACAGCAGGTAGCAGCCACGGATGACGGAATATAAATGAGATGGCTTGGACACTTCCTCCCTAAAAGTTCCTGTCTGACAGGTTTGAGTAGAGAAGACTGTAATTTTGTGCAGAAATGTAAATGGAGCTGACAGACTGAAGCATATTACATCTTCTAAGTATTCGGATAGAACAGTGAGACACATCCTGAGGGGACGCTCTTCTCTACCTGAACCTTAACCCCGCCAATGAGAATAAATTATTTGCTAATGTACATGTCCTCTTTCTTCTTGATAAGAATATTTTGCCTGTTGTAAATCACCAGAATCACAACCAGGCAGCTTATGGCACTGTCTCCATTTTTCTGTCCATCACATGTGGCCTTTCTGAATGTATGTCAGCATCAGATAAATGGCTGCATGCTTAACAGGCCCTGCAGACAAGCCTCTGTGTACTGCTTTGCATCACTCTCAAGTGGAGGACACCAGAACTGTGCTCTTATCCTGTGATCCAAAAAATGCTTCTGCACAATCGCTTGTGCTGTGGAAGACTTTATGACATTATCATGTGTCGGTTGCGAGGTAATGACATTTCTGAGGAAAAAAGGAAAACACGTTTTATATTCATCCCAGCCGCTCTCTGTTGGCAAAAAATGTATTGGCCTCAAGCAAACAACTGCTCCATGGCCTGTTTTTTCACAAACCTTTAGATGTCTTTGAATGTCAAGGAAGATGACCCCCCCCCACCCCCACTCCACCCATCCCAGTCCCTCGACCATGCTGAAGGCCGGGCCATCACGCTCAACTCAAATCTCAGGATGCCAATGTGTCTGTGATGTTACCCAACACCCAAAACCCAAGGCTGAAAAAAGCCACCGCAGCCGATCGATGGTCTAACAAGGCAAATATCAGCCCTGACCATGGGGCAGCAACTCAAAGTGACAGGCAGAAATCATTCTGCCAGGGCAAGTCATGTGGGAGAAATACTGATGAGCTTGTTTGAAAAGGTCTCACCACTTGGGATATTTAAAGAGGCAGCCATCATCAGTCCTCTGTTCATTGAAAAGAAATATATATATATATTTTTTTTAAATGGCAAAAATGGATGAGGGGGGAAAAAAACCATCCACATGACACATTTCAGACAGAACACTGGCCGATACAATTAACAAACGCATTTTAATGAAGTAAACCAATAACTGACTGAAAAACTAAATAAAATAAATATTTTTTGAGAGAAATAAATCAGAACTGGAAACAATCACCTTCTAGTCAAAGACCATTTCGATGTAGACGCTATGAGTGTTTGAGGATCATTAATTATATTACACGGAGCTATATAGGTCAAATCCAGCCTGTGAAAACAGTAAATCATGTGTGTCAGTGATCAGAAGATTTAATATCGCTGATGAAGGTGACTGATGATGACCCTGTCTGCTGACCTTCCAGACAGGGTAAGTGCACCTGGAGTAGAACCAGATTTAAAGCGTGTCAAAGCAGATGGCTGAGGGAGCCGGACAGATTCTTCCAGCAAAGCAGTGTGATTGAGACAACCTGTGGTGCTGCCACCTGTTCTTAGCACGCTGCATAATTAAACCACGTCCACAAAACTCTCAGCTCATCACACTGACTCACTTTCACAGCATCCCTCAAGCAGCACTCAGCGAGGCCATTCATCATGAAGTACTACCCGGAGCTCAAATTACTCTCTTTCTGTGCCTTTGACTTCCGTGTTCATTACAGGTCTCTGTATCTCATGACATATCATAAATCTGTTCCTGTTGTAGAATGTATTACATGCCTCCCAATCCTCTGAGAGATACTGTAGCGAAGGCAGCATAAAGGAAAGAGCTGACAGGAATAGGGAGGAATGCCAGCGTATTGCTAGAGAAGTGCTACTCCAGGCATCAAGGGCCAGGCGCTCTTTGGACGCAGGGACAGAGGTTAGGACAGAGCCTATCCCAGCTGGCGTTGTGCAGGAGGCGTGGCATGATCGGGAAAAGTCACCAGATTATTACAGGGCCACATAAAAGACAAGCAACCACCACCACACGTCTATGGGCAATTTGTAGCGTCACAAATTCACCTACATATTGCATGATCTTAGTGGTGACAAGAGAACCTGGAGAAAGCACAGGCAAGGAGAACATGTAAACTCCACCCACCCAGATGTGTTGCTAGGGTTAGATCCTGATTACAAGCATGTGACTGAGGTTTACCCATCTTCAAGTTAGCAATGATTCATTCTGTAACAAATAGACTGACATGTAATTGAACACGTCTGTATAGATGCATAAATTGACTGATAATTCCACCACATTTCGCCATTCTGTGATTTTACTGCACACCAAAGCAAAAATTGTTTTCTAGACATTTCAGGGCAAGTCCTGAGGGCTACTGTTTCTAGACTATGTTAGGCAGAAACACTACACTGGACATCTGAAATTTAAAGAGGAAATGTGCGCATCAGTCTGAGCTCTATATGGAGCAGAAACACAATTATTGCCCTTCCTCCATTCTTAACACCCAGCTGCCCATTTAAAAAGAGAAAAAGGAGACACTTTACAAATGAGTGCTGCTGGGACATCCAAGACTTCCTCCCTGCTGTGCTGAGCTGAGCACAACTGAAGATTCGTGTAATAAATAAGCTGGATAGGTCCAATTTGTTCACAAACATATCAGTGCTATCCTTCAAGTACAGTCAGTGTGTGAGGATGTTACGGGCACGGCGTGGTGTGTTCACTGGGCTGGAAACTTTTCACATAACCCTATGAAACGTTTTTAAAAATAAATCCTGCTCGAAGGGAGAGGCTTACATTTCGGACCTGAGATGATCCTATTTGGAGCATCATTATAATAAAGTATAGAAACTTAAATCGCAAGAAGACTGTCTGTAATTTAGTGAATGCAAAAGGGGACATTTAATCTGGTTCATCTGTCCAATCAATCGTTTTACCGCACCATGTGTCCCAATTCATCACAGGACGAAACAGTAAAATTAATCAATCACTCATATCTTCAAGGAAAAAGGGTTTTATTGTATTTATTTTTATCTAGTAAATGTGTGTATGTTTACTGTAAGCAAAAAATGTCAAGAAATATCCAGTGTCCATTGGGTGTGACTACTCAAATATCAGGATTTGCTTGGGGGGTTTTCTGTATTCCATCACTTTAATATAAAATGTGATGAGTACTTGCTATCACATTCCACAGACCAAACAATGTATTAATGAATCAATAAAAATCACCATAAAATGAATAATTATTATTATCAAATAGTTGCAACCCTAGTTTAGGATTTTCGTTTATTAACTTGCAGGTTCCTGCTCTGTTTCCAGGTTGAGACTTCAGTTTGAGTCGTGTTGTGGAGAAATAAACAACGCATCCCTTTTGCCTTGAAAGCATTGTTTATTTTTTCTTGTCACGTCTCCGTCGATTTTTATGCATCAAGAAAAGCAACTCCATGGTGGCACCTCTGGTTTACGGTATGCACCGCTGACAAAGGTGCTGACAAAGATTGTACGTCGTATTTTAGTTGTTGACAAGTAAACCACAACTTAATTATTTGAAGTGTGCCTGCTACTACAAGGCTTTCAAGGCACAGTGGAGTTGAGATTCTAACAGAACACAAGGTGATCACCATCAAACCTCCACCATCCTTAAATAAATACCTGCTCACCAATTCAAATAAATAACACATCAAGCTTCGAGGGAACAAATCAAATTAAGAGACTGCGGACTGCGTGTTTAAGACTGGTATGCAAGTCCTATTGATCTTTAGCCTCTAATAAATGGCTGGTCGTGTCCGTGTCTCTGTTATGCGACTGAACGGAGGCTGGTACGGTAACAGGATATACGAGAAGCCTCACCAGCATGCAAATTATTTTCCACTCAGAATCAAGCGTTGCAATTTGAATGTTTCCTCCCACTTTAAACGGGCATGTATTAGAGCAATGCCACAGCTGCCATTTCATCATTTTGTGGCCCAACCACAGGTCCTTCAAGATGGAGGGACTCATGTCATCTCATCAGCATTCCACTTGTCATCCAGCTTTTGACTTACGCAGTCTACATCGTCGAGGACTGCACACCCTGACCCTGACCGCTTACGCTGAATATCGAGTCTGACAGAGAACTCCATGATCCGCCGCTGTCACATCCCTCGGGCATTTGTCGAAGTTGGACATGGGAGGGGGCGGAGAGGGAGCGTAGAGCTGCAGGGTATGTGGGCTGACCACACTGGGTCAGACACCTCCTGGCTTCGAAACTGCAAAGAGGCTGGTGAAGCCGGGGAAGGGTAAAACTGGTGTGACATGCAATATGCGTTAGCCATTTGAGGGAGCACACAAAGCTGCTCCACGCCTGTATCCATGGCAACCATCACTGGACCATCTTGTGCCCTTGCTGAGGTGCTTTGTTTCTCCAGAGGAAGTGATTAAATGAGGTAAAACTGAGAAAATTGAGTGCAGGGGGGGGGCATACTAGCATTGCTGACACTTGTTTTCTGTCAGGTGCGCTCTTGAAAATCTTTCTCACAGAAAATATCCATGGACAATGTCTCGGTGTTTAGATGCCAAATAACACTCTTCCCATTTAAGATTTCTCCCTGGAGCTCCTGAGGACAGAATGGCATCCTGAGGGCCTTCGCTAATGAGCTGAGATCATTACACCAATTACTTTAACTTAGATCAGTACTTGGCTGTGACTGCACAGAGGAACGAGTACCCATTTCTAACCTAATTGCTGGCTTGGAAAAAAAAAAGAGGATGAGCATAACAAAAGAGTTTGTAAGTGGGCCTGGGATGAGTCCAACACTAAACACTGGTTACATCCCATCAGGGTGTTGCGCATCAAGCCATAGAGGCTTATGTGCTATGTGAGAACAGAAACTGCAGTTATAATATGGCATCTTAATCGACAAATGTAAAGAATGTAATAGTGTTTCCTGCTTATTGGCCCAGTGCAACACTAGGAATGTGCAGATGAACAGGATAGTGAGGAAGACTCCTTGTGTGATGTGCAGAGTTCTCTCTTTTTGGGTTTTGATGGCGGGGGGGCAGCCGAGATAGAGTCCCACTCCTTAGGTAATGGGTGGGCTATCCAGTAGTCGCTGTGCATGTTGGAGGTTGGGCTGGACCAGGTATTATTTGGTGCAGAGTTCAGCATTATGACAGCCTGGTGGACCTGGCCCGGAGGCTCTGGATTCTGGAACCTTCTCTGTTTATTGTAAATAATCCAATTGTAATATTATTGGAAATACAATTGATCGTTTAGTACTAGACAATATACTACATTCAAGATTCAAGATACTTTATATATCATATGATAGCAATTTCATATATGTCTCTGGATTACATTGCAGTGCTGTAATATATAAATCAAAGTGTATCTGGAGCACATAGCTGTCGAGGTTACCAGTTTGGGTTTGACAACAATCTATGTAAAGAATTCATTAGTCAATATTACTTTATGCTGCAACAGAAGCATATTTGTGGAAAGATCACATACTACACGTTTTCTTTCCACTATTGTTACACAAACATACTACATGCAAAGTGCAGCTCCTTGTTTCATTGCTGCTCTCACTCTACTGAAAACACAGTTCATGCTGGGCTTAATGTAAAATGTGGGAACGACACCACATGCTTTTGGAGACCCCAGAGAGTGCGCAGGTTTATGTTTCAGGAAAACAGGCGGAGGCAATATTATTTCTCGCAGCTGAGAATTTTGGCCCAGATGAATTCACAGGGAACAGCTGTGAATGTGAGAAAATAACTCGGACACTAATGTTTCAGAGAGAAGACAACAAGAGCTTTGATTATATTCATGTTACTTTAAGACTCTCCCCCATTTTCACCTTTACTGGCCATGAAACTTTGAACTTTGTTATGAATGAATAATGTGACAATGAACATTCCTTCAAAACTATTTTCAAAACACTTGCGCTGGGATTTCACTTGAACTACCTCATTTTAATTTCACCGCTTAGATCCTTGCAGCTGGAAAAATAAGGACAACATAATTCTGATTTACACAACCAGCTGCTGCTGTTAAACAAAAACAACTAATTAGACAAGCCAGCACTCTGACTGAGGGTGACTCACACATAAACCACTGGGGGACCTGCTTGATTAACTGACTGATGGAATGTGATTGATAGTTAAGAATAAACAATAACACTACACAGCTGAATTTACACTTCCCGGGCTAATTGACTCTGTTGGTGTGCAAATTCCAACACATCACTAAACTACATCAATCAAACAAACATATAAAATATCAGGAAACACCATCTTCCTGGCTGGATGTGCTACAACATTACTCAAGGGTACATTGTTATTTATTTTTATCAATGCATGTCCATAAGTCTCATGTAACAAAATTATAAGTAAAAAATAAAATAAAGAAAAGAAAAGGAAGAAGGTTAAGATGGGGAATTATTTTGCAGAGTAAAATATAAAACTGTCTACGTTGACTCGACTCCCTGGCTTAAAGAGAATGACACTATCGCCATCTAGCGGTCGACTAGTTTCTACAAAACTAGTAGAAATAATCTTTCTCGGAACACTGGAGATGGACAAATGGGAGTGGGGAGGTGAACCCACGGGTGTCGACTAGTTTCTACAAATCTAGTAGAAATAATCTTTCTCGGAACACTGGAGATGGACAAATGGGAGTGGGGAGGTGAACCCACGGGTGTCCTCGGATGCGGCTGGTCCCTTCCTTCAGCATCACTCCTAAAATGTCGAGTCACGTATCCTGGGTGAAGAAACTTCTATTCAGAGTAATAATGTATAAATTCTACGTTATTAGGGTCAACATAAATCACACAGATACATGAAAACTGTGGTCAAATTTTACAAGACTCTTTAGAAAGTTGTCTGCAGTTTTAGTATGGCCCCTGTCTGAACTCGGAGCCGATTGTAATCCTCTTTATTGGAGAAAGTAAAGCAGTAAAAACACCAAAGCAGTGGGTCACACTAAAACTGAGCCCGTCTGACATGTTTACTGAGAGGAGAAGCAGCTTGGCAGCTAGTGTTATCAGCTAACTGTCCTTGACCTTGAACAAGCAATGTGTTAATACTTTGTGCTGCTGGACTTCCTGGAAAGTACCATTAATGGCGAAGGGGTGGGCAAGGCTATACCAAGTAAACTTGTAAAAGTTAAAGAAAAAAAAGACTCTAAAACGTTTTATTATGTAATTTATCAGAACTATGGAGAGAGAGAGCGAAAGAGAGCGAGAGAGACAGAGAGAGAAAGAGAGACAGAGAGAGAGAGAGCGAAAGAGAGAGACAGTCAGACAGAGAGAGAGAGAGAGACAGTCAGACAGAGAGAGAGAGAGAGAGAGAGAGACAGAGACAGAGAGAGAGAGAGAAAGAGAGACGGTCAGACACAGAGAGAGAGAGAGAATAGGTTGGACCTGAAGTTTTGTCTGACGCAGTATCTCGTCTTCTCCACAATGGTTGGGAACGTGAAAAGGTTTTACGACCTGACAGCTAAACTGCTGTCTGGAGACATCTTGCATTTCTCGACGCTCAGGGGGAACGTTGTCCTCGTCGAGAATGTGGCGTCTCTTTGAGGAACAACAACGCGGGACTTCACGGAGATGAACGAGCTCCACGGGCGTTACGCGGCCGAAGGGCTGGTCATTCTGGGTGCGCCCTGTAATCAGTTTGGACATCAGGTGAGACGCGTGTGGATTTAAAAGGCGGTTTTTAATGTAAGATGGTTCACGATTTGATTATTGGGAGTCGAAACCATCTCAAATATGTTTTTTATTCATTGCAATATTAAAATATGTAAGAACTACTCCTGAAAGATAAACATTGGGAGTGTTAAGTGCATACCTGTCTGAAGCGATGCAATAAAGTTATAGAAAAATAAATAATATCAATAATCAATTAAGTTACACACACAAACACACGTCCCCTCTGTGTCATTTTGTGAGTGTGCTGAAAAACCTCAGACTAAACCTACAATCCGTCTTTAATATTGGCTGATTAATGTAAAATTGACTTCATTTGTGTCAACCACCAGAGTGTTTACTGGTACCGCTTTATGTTACAGGAGAACAGCAACAATGATGAAATCTTGAAGTCTCTGAAACATATCCGTCCAGGAAATGGCTACGCACCAAACTTCCAGCTCCTTGAGAAAGTGCATGTGAATGGAAAAAATGCCCACCCATTGTTTACTTACCTGAAGGAAAAGCTTCCACACCCCAGCGATGACGCCATGGCTCTCATGAATGATCCAAAATCTATCATATGGAGTCCCGTCAGGAGGAACGATGTCTCCTGGAACTTTGAGAAGTTCCTCGTCAGTCCTGATGGCGAGCCTTACAAGCGTTACAGTAGAAACTTCCCCACCATTGACATAGAGGCAGATATCAAAGAGCTACTTAAGAGGGTCAAGTAAACTGCATTATAACATCCTCGGTTAATGACAATAATCAGGATTATGTTTGTAATGTAATACGGTGCAGTGTGCAAAGGTTTGTCAGTCTGTTTACTCAATGAAGACGCTCTTTGAAACCTTTTATTTTGTGAGGGGAGATTCTGATGGAACTGTAAAAGACTGACTCGGCCATTGTGTATAACACCGAATACAAATAAAAGGATAAACAAATAGCCATGTTGTTGTTATTTGTGGACAATGCATTTAAACATATATTCACACACATTTAAGTATATTTTTTGCTGTGTTTAATTATTACTCTGTTACGATTATCAGTACTGAAAAGTAAGAAAGTACAGTCAGGTAAAGTTACATTCTACTCCATTACACTTCAGAGGCACATTGTACTTCACTCCATCATCTCTGTTTGACTACACACTTTACAGAAATATTTCAAATGTACATATTGTGATAAATTTGATAATACAAAAGTACTCAATGTTCTTAAATCAGCTGCCACATTCAAGTGGTGTTTACCGATTAATGCATAAATAATTAATAGTATTATTGTTATGTAATGGATCATTCTTTGTTTTCTTTTGTAATTGTTTTTAAAGCAGACAATAATACAACTCAGGATATCACATGTATATCATATAAATAATACAATACAAAAATAATGATTCAGAAAATAATAAGAAAAATAAAGAAATAGAAAAAAAAAAAAAGTAATTAATGTGTACGTAATGGAATATTCTTTAACTCTGTTACCAAAAAATACATTTTGATTAAGGGAACTGTGGAATGCATGACCTTCACTTGTGTATATTTCTGCAAAATTAAATACTGGGACCCGAGTCCTTCAAGCTGTCGATCTTAAATAAACTGTAGCTAAATAAATTGTTAGATTCGGATGAAGCTTTTAGATTATAATGTTGTGTATGTCTTGTCACCGATAACAACACGGCCGGCTATGACGCGCTTCCTGGTTTAGCGCAGCGAGAGACGCCTCACTGTTTTCCAACATGGCTGGCCAGGAAGATCCAGTGCAAAGAGAGATTCACCAGGACTGGGCAAATCGAGAGTACATAGAAGTAATTACGAGCAGCATTAAAAAAATTGCGGACTTTCTTAACTCGTTCGGTAAGCATCCATCAAATAGTTGTGCATTAAAGGACTAGCATTAAAGGTTAGCACAGCTAGCTCTCTTGCGGTCGATAACGCTGATGTTGATGTTTTCAATGGCCACTCCTCGTTAGCATCTATGCTTCTTGCTAGCTTTCAACTTGACGCTATTACATCCGCGTCGCATTGCGTGTTGCCCGGTTTGTTAACAACCCAAGTGTTGACACATTGCTTTAAATATTAGTGGATTAATGGCTTTCAGACAGCAAAAGGCCGAGAGGCCAAGCCCATCCGCGGTGAACGCTGTCAGTGATGGCAGACAACTTCCTCGGTGCTAGCATTCTAAAACCTATCATTTGCCAACATGAGCAGACTGGACGTCGTTATGAATGACTTTAAGCTACGTCTTGTGTGATGATGACGATTCACGACTGCTGACGGTAACGTGTTCATTGTCAGATATGTCTTGTCGGTCCCGCTTGGCGACGCTGAATGAAAAGCTGACAGCTTTGGAGAGGAGGATCGAATATATAGAAGCCAGAGTGAGTATGCTGCATCGGCATTTAATCAGTCCAGTGCTGTTACTTAATCAAATGTTTACGTTTGCATACATGTTACACAAACATGTTTTTCATTGCAGGTGACAAAAGGAGAGACTTTGACCTAGATCTTGATCTAGAGATGTACATCACCGCTCCCTGATTGATGGATTCCACCTTCCATTTTTGGGACAATGTGGACCATTTTTATATTTTGTGACTGAATTTATTGTTTTGTTTCTTCTCCATTCTCCATCCTACATTTGTCTATGGGTCTGTTTTTGGTGCCAGTGACTCAAGTATCATCAATATTACGAAATAAAAATAAACCCCATAAGTATTGGTTTTAAAATATTGTGCAGCTCAATTGTGGATCTAATATCAGCACATCCTTGTTGACCATAAGTGGATACATTATTATTATTGTTATCACATTGGAATTATGGAACTTTGTGCCAAGTTGAGCAAGTGATTGTGTAGTCGAAGACCTGCTTGCACAGGTAACTAACTGTTTGGTAATGTTTCTGGATTTAAATACTATAATAAATGAGAAATGGTATATATGTTTCACGTTGTAATTCATTTTGGTCAAATTTAGCCTTATATAGTATATATATATATTTCCAAGTAATTTCAACCTCAATTTCTTACATGTTTTGAAATCCTCTTAGGAACAGCATTCCCAATGGGATTCAAAATTTCTTTTACACGTGTGTCCTGGCTGAGAAGTGGCAGTATATAAATTAATGTTTACAGGAAGACAGAAATATAGACAGTTAAAGAAAAATAAGAACAAAAGCATGCAGTAGTAATTACATGCGGGTTATTATAATGGCTGGAGCTGAACAATAAACACAAGCCGAATTATACATATCTGTTGTATTATAATGTAAGAAACCCAAAGTATTGAGATGAAAATATGCAATAATGTAATCTACAGTGCATTTTACATAGGAATTTGATTGCAGCATAGGCAGCATATCTGCTTAAATTAACTGTGACTAAGTTCGTTTACAGCAAACATAGTAGATATGGGAGATGACTTTTATCATTCTATAAATTTGCCTCATTTTGCGGCTCTAGCTGACAGGAGTGTTTTGGATTACAAAAAAGACAAGAAGGATCACAAGTTAGACATTTGTGTCGATCTCTATATTATAATCATTACACAATAATAATAATGATTTTTATTTAGAGCCTAATACAGAAAATATTTCCTCCTCAGTATAGTTTTTGGCCGGGTGTGCGAAAGGAATTTGGATCTGCTCACAATAAACCTCAAACAGAAAACGTAGTCATAAAGGTTTTGTGACGTTTTGTGATTTTTAATGTACTGAAAACTAATCCCAATAAGCAAAAAAAATATTTCCACGATGAAGATAGCAGACTAAGAACAAAAAATACCAGCTGTTAATGGTGCAATCTGACCGATACAGCCTGTAAAATGGCGGCGATCCTGAGACATTGTTGCCCTTCGTTTTGCCTTTCAGGTGTCGCTGCAAACGCTACAACTCGATATACTGCATGTTCAGTTTGAATGCACCCTCCTGTGAACAAAGCCATAGCCTTGACCCATACCGTTATTTAGCTTCAATATAACAGATTCGGCGACAAAGACGAGACAAAGGACATGCTGCCAATTACTTCCTGTAAGACCAATTTCAGAGCAAATCCTATTTACCCATAATGCATCGGATAAAATTGCAAGGCATTTTGGGACAAAGAAGGTGTCGCGTCGTTGCGAATGCGAGTGCAGTTGGTATCTAAATGTGGGATGAGTCTTCTTGCCCATACTTTTCCATCGATTTGACACGTTACTGGCGAGAATAAAATACTTTGGTAAGTTATTATATATCAAGATTTGAAATTGAGATATTCTTACGCGAAGCGTTGGCGCATTTGAGTGTTGAGCTCGACTACATGTAATATGTCTTCCTTCATTTTACCTCGTTTAAGACTGTCTAGTCTGTTTTGGACTGTCGTAAACTAAAAGCAAAACATTTTCTTGTGAAGTTAAATCTATGTTTTGTTTTTCATTTTCTTTTAGAGGCCGTGGATTTACAGAAGAGCGTAATGGGAGCTGACAAAAGGTGAGCAACATTAAGATGAGGCCCTGTAGCCGCGGCGGGCGTCGATTAATGAATTGGCTATTTTTTATTTTTTTTATGCTTTCGTCATAACTTTTCTACACTCTTGCGACTTTTTTTTAGAAAATAATGGAAAATGTTTAATGCAACTTTTGAAAATATGTGGAATAGAAGGACTTCAAGAAAATGTTGTGCGAAAAATCGCCATTATTAAATAACCACAACCGCTTATTTCAGGTAATTTATCAGCGCTACACCTGTTTCTTTCTAGTGCGTATGCAATTAGACATTGACCAATTTAGCACTTTCTTGCATGCTGGTTCAGCTTCTGTTTCTCCATGCCCAAGTAGTGAGTGTTTTTATTGGTGGTAGTTAACCTTAAAACACTCCCAGAATCAGGGGAGATCAGGTTACGATGTTGTACAGAATTCATTTTGTCCTTCATGAATGTAATGTAAATGCAAATTATTAGCGCCAATGTTATATTGCTTTTCCATTTCCTCCTGAATAGGATTAGTCGTACGGAACGTAGCGGTAGGTATGGCTCCGACCTGCCCCGAGATGAATCGGAATGGCGTGAGAGGCGAGACAGAGACCAAGAGCGTGACCACAACATGCGCCGCTGGAACGACGAGAGGAGAGGCGATCGTTTTGAAGATCGTCGAGGATCTAGAGACAGCCCAGAGGTAATTTCAAATAATAATCAGTGATTCACCAATTTTGACACATCTTTGTAACTGTGGTTGATCTATTGTACCCCCCCCATAACCAAAGCACCTCTTTTTTTATATACGCACGTATAAAGCAAAGAGAAAGGAAGCGTAACGGCGATAGGTCAGAAGATGGTTATCAATCAGATGGGGACTACCCAGATCAGGATTACCGAAGGGAGTTTGGGGATGAGAAGAAGAGCAAGACCATCCTGCTCTGGGGTCTGGCTCCTCATATCGCCGAGGATGATGTAAGTGTTCATTTTGCTTCTGCTTCATTGTGTCGTTTGGTTTTGTGTGTCTACCACTTATTATGTAATGAATTATTTGTCGCCCTTATATTGTGAATAATATAAACCATTGGCATTTTGGAGGCCTGAAAATTCTAACTTTTTAACTGGCACAATAGAATCCCTTTAGGAGCCAACGACAGAACCTACTTGACACATGACGATTGCATTTCCTGTCTAATACTAACAAGCAGACGGAACATGTGGCGTTGATGCCTTTGATTCACAATCCTTAATCGTCTGCATTGTTCACTCAGCTCCGTTTTGCCATAGACCATCTGGAGGGACCGCAGCCTGTGGATGTCCGGCTGATGAAGAAGAAAACGGGTGAGAATCAGATGTGATGGACCCTGACCTCCCTCCAGACTTTGACCATAAGGCCAATCTGCTTCCAAGACCCATTTTCCCATAGCAACTAGGAGAGCATTGTACTGTTATTAAGACTTAAATGTTAATCAATACTCGCCATTTCAGTTAATTGTGGATCTTTTATAAGGTAAGTAAGCGCAACAATAACAACTCTAGAAAGTCGATAGGCAAACGCACCTTTTTTAAGTGTGGGTTTACCAGTGCTGTTCACCTGGATGTCTTGCTATGGTAAAACTCCTAAGGAGCGGCCTATTGTGTACCAAACAGGGCCTGGGTCGTGAAGCAGTTTGTGGAAGAGTTTGAATAATATGCCCATGGACTCTTAACTAACGCGCCTCCCGTCTATATTTGAATGCTGTCTCTAGGTGTAAGCCGTGGTTTCGCCTTCGTGGACTTTTATCACTTGCAAGATGCTACCCGATGGATGGAGACCAATCAGGTTGCTTCACAATCGCCAAGTCTAGTTTGACTCTTGGGGATCTGGAAAAATAATCCAAATGGCAACCAAAGTGCACAATGAATTGTGTGGAAACTGTTAGGACCTTTTTGGAAAGAAAAAAAAACTCGAGGACTGTGCTTCAGAGCAAAAAAAAGATTCATTGCATCTGTGGAAATGATTGTGTTATGTTTATGTTAAAGTTTGAGTTAGTGGCAGTAGTATCAAAGCTACAAAATGTACGAGGAAAGCGAGATCATCTCCAAGTATTCTGCAGTTGAGCTAGTGACCACAATAGTTTCACCCTGTTATCAGTCATATTTCAGAGTTGGCCGTAAACGCAGACTTTCTATTGAAGCTACCCATCAGTATAGTATTTGATGGTTTGTTTTTGTTTGTTTTGTTTGGTTTCTTAAACCACCCCTCCCTCTTCGTTTTTATACCAGTCAGACATCTCTGTCAGGGCACATTCACATTGTACACTTTGCTCCAGCTCAGCCTGGGCACTCGGGTCCCAAACACTTCAATAATCTTCCATGCATCACGCTCACATATACATCATTTGCTTGTCTTGTCTTTTAATACAAAGGCTATCTGTTGGGGGTCCCTCTTCCCCTCCTCTCCCTTCCAACACTGCTTTGCTCTGTTGATGAGACGATTGCCAGGAACACTTGACTGATTTTTGTTGTCCCCTTTCAGAAACGTCTGACCATCCAAGGCAAAAGTGTGGACATGCACTACAGTCACAGCAGAAACAAGTATGAAGACTGGCTCTGCAACACTGTAAGTTAATGTCTTGTTTTCATAGACTCGTTATCCAAACGACACCGGCGAACACCTCACACATGCAGCCCTCTTAAGTACTGGATAAGTTAGCAGTAACTTATTTTGTGGTACTCTTAAAATGGGATTAATAGCAAAGGTTAATTTGTGTCTCAGGTAAGTATGGTCGGCTGCACCAATGTAGATGGCCTGTTTTTCTGAGGCAGCACTGTTGAGGGTTTTAGTAGGTGTGTAATAAAAATGATGTGAACGGTTACTTGCAGTGTGGCCTGTACAATTTCCGGAGGAGGCTGAAGTGCTTCAGGTGTGGAGCAGCCAAAGCTGGTAAGTAGTTAAAGCAACAAGAGGCCGCTGTCAGACATTCAGGCAACCTGGGTCAACAGTGCTCGGCTGCAGCACAGTTTGTGTTGTCTCCTTGTCAGATGTGATGCAATTCATCCTCGCTACGTAACAAAACAACACAGGAACATGCCACAATACTTGATTGAGTTTCTGAAAAACTGGGAAATAATCGGTATCCGTACCTGGGAAAGTAAAATGCTGTCTCATTTTCAGCACCGTAGCTACACTCCTTACGTTATACCTCATTTCCGACCCTTATTGAAAGAGAAGCTTTGACGTTATGTTAATGCCATTTACCTTTCTGTCATTTTCTCAGCAGAGACTGAAACTGGCAACAATCCTGGAGTCTCAGAAACCCAACCCACCGGAGATTTTTGCGGTGACAGTACGGATTCTTTTCTTTCTTTCTTTTTATAGAAGCAATGTCCCAACTTTATGCAGAACAACGAATATAACCGAATGACTTGGGTTGTAGTTACAGTGACTTTCTTCTGTACAGCAATTATCCTGAGAAATATTGCTCCTCTGACAACTGTGGAAGCCATCATGACCATCTTGGCACCATATGCTAATCTTTCTCCGAACAACATTCGCCTCATCAAGGACAAGCAGACCGGCCAGAACAGAGGTTTTGCCTTTGTTCAACTCTCTTCTCCTCTGGTAAAGCATTCTGTCCCATAAGCATGTAAAAATGTCTAAGTCGTGGTAGCATTAAATCATTTCGTGCTCTAGCGGCCAGCCTTTTATTAGCGGGGCTCTGTTGACTGATATTTCTTTCCAGATGTTGGACATTTTTCTCCTCGATGAACTTTCTCACTCTGACTGCGTAGTTCTTAAAATCTGTTGCTCTTTTATGCAGGAGGCCTCTCAGCTGCTGACCATCTTACAGGGACTACAGCCTCCTCTTAAACTGGATGGGAAAACAATCGGGGTAGATTATGCTAAGAGTGCTAGAAAGTGAGTGCAGCTGTGTATAAGGCATGTCTTTTGTGATGGCTGATAATCTGTATATTGACCAGATTGATCATGGAGAATCTCTGTTTTTAGGGACCTTTTACTTCCTGATGGAAATCGTGTCAGTGCCTTCTCTGTTGCCAGCACGGCCATTGCTGCAGCGCAGTGGTCCTCGAGTCAGGTAAATCTACTTTCTGCCAATATGCTGTTGGTCATCATCACTAGCTTCAGTGGAACAAGCTCAAAGTCATTCTTTAACTTTTCAGCCACAACAGAGCGCCGATGGAATGTCTGAGTACAGCTATCTGCAAGAAGGGTATCATCCAATGTCACAGGTCTGGATTAATTCAATCGTTTTTTTCATCTTATTTTGTAGATACATTCAGTAGAACATGGGTTCGAGGCATGCAGCGCCAATGACGGGATATTGCAACTTGGACAGAGAAATAATGTTTTATATACTGGTTTGATTTAGCAGTTTATTTCAGTGTAACTGCTTGCATCATTTCAGAAAAGACATGAGTGGCTGTCAGATTTTACTCTTAAATTTCTACTTCACTGTTAGACCACAAGATTTACCGCTTCATACGACCATCTAAAAATCTAAAATCTCTTTCCACCCCATCCAAATAGGAGTACCAGGGATACTACCAACAAGGCTCAGGAGCTAGCACCTCTCAGGGGAATGGCCTTCTAGGAGGTATGGGATACGATCACTTGTTACACAGATGTTGGTCCGGTTACTGTTTGTGTAATAAAATGTTTGGAAAACTGGATGCATGCACTGATCTGCATGCACTGTTCACTTTAAACTTTAAATTATCCTGCAAGTACTTGAATGTTCCGTTATCATTTGTATTTTATGTTGTTTTAGACACCAGACGGAGCTGCACTCCTAATCTCATTGTGTAGCTACTATGCCATGACAATAAAGGCTTTCTATTCTAGATTCCTTTTGTATAGTAAACCTTCTTGTCTGAACTAGGGATGCCACAAGATATATCAAGCATTGAAATGTTTTGTTTTTTCAGAGGAAATCATTTTTATACCTGATTATTGAAACTAAGCATTTTTTTTTACTTTACAAAAAATCTTTTGCCCGACAAATAAAAGCATTAAAGCCTGCTTTTTATTGAAACGTAAATAAGGTTTGGAGCAGTAGGAACATTTTAGAATTCTGTTAAACAGTTTAAGGTTTTGTATATTTGTCGAGCTTTGGATGTGGCAGTGGCTCATTGGTTTGGGACTTGGGTTAAGAGCCCGAGGGTCACAGGCTCGAGTCCCGGGCCAGACATGAAGCACTGAGTGTGGACTGGTGGCTGGAGCGGGGCCAGCCTAGCTCCGGAGCAATGCTGAGGTGCCATGCCCTCCTCATGCATGTTACATGTACAAGTAACTTGTTCTTGTTTGGCTTTTTGAATGTTGGAAGATTGGTGTAACTGTTCTTCTCTAATTGTAGCTGCTCCCGGGGTAAAGATTGTCCCGACTGCAGCTGGGGTTGTAATCTCACAGACAGCACAAGTCTACCAGCCACATATAATAGTGCAGCCGGCCATTCAGGTAACAAACCTTAAAACTCAGAGTACTTTATCATAGCATTGTTACGTTTAAAACGTTTTTAACCCCCATTGTTTTTCCTACAGGCGGTGCCGCTCGCCCAGCAGTGTGAAGCAAAGCCCGAGACGGGGCATCTTGAAGCTGCAGCTGCATCTGTGTCTGTGCCGCCTGCGTCTTCTGCCAGTGTGACCCCGGGACAGAAAGCTGACCCCAGCACTGGTATGTACACGCAGTACCAGTTAAATTAAAACCTATCCAGCTAAGTGTGGTCTGCAGTGATGGTCCTATTCACGTCGTTGTCATAGATTGTAAGTCAGGTTTTCTATGGTATTTCATGATTTTTGTATTTCAGGTCCTGATACATCCACTTATCAGTATGATGAGTCATCTGGCTACTATTATGATCCTCAAACTGGCCTCTACTATGACCCAAGCAGTCATGTAAGTAGTGCGCCGGCCTCATGTGTTAGATAATCGTGGGACTTTGAGAGTTTAGTGGTTTTGTCTTCTCAGTATTACTACAATGCTCAGACGCAGCAGTATCTATACTGGGACAATGAGAAGCAGACGTACGTACCTGCTTCGAAGGACCCAAATTCAGGACAAAATGACACCGCAGCAAACAGAGAACCTAAAGAAGGCAAGGAGAAAAAGGAGAAGCCCAAAAGCAAGACTGCCCAGCAGGTACTCAGATTTAAGTGGTTCTTCAGCACACAGGTTCTCGCGTATATGGAGCTCTTTTTCAGCTTCTGCAACGCCTTTTGTGATGTTTTTTTTTTTTAAAGATTCATGTGTTTTATTCCTTCAGATTGCTAAGGACATGGAACGGTGGGCTAAAACCCTCAACAAACAGAAAGACAACTTCAAGGGCAGCTTTCAGCCCGTTAGTCAGGAAGAGAGGAGGGAGGCGGCAGCTGCAGATGCTGGATTTGTTCTCTTTGAAAAGAAGGTAATTCAGGAAGATCAAGGATGGCATTTTCTGCCAGTCTGTAAAGCAATTCTGAGAGTTCATGTTCAATCCGGCTGTGTTTACTCCTCCAAACTAATCTCTGTGCAACCTTTATTTTGAGCAGTTGGTCTCCTCAAAGAAAAAACGAGTTAACATAGTTAGAAGATTACACTGTTCAAATTGTTGTGTTTGTGCATTTTGATGAATGGATTTCTTATTTTTCATTTAGCAGGCAGGAGCTCTGGATCGACTCATGCCGGAGATGCCCTGGATTCCTGAAGAAGAGCCGCCGACCAGCTCGTCCAGCGCTTCTAAGGTGAGTGTCTCCGGCGTACCTGATTTAGGCCTTGTGCATGTAGCCGGGGCGTTCATCAAACCGAATATCCTTCCCCCCCCCCCACTTAGATTTCTTTTTTTTAATCTACACGACCTTGTTTTAAAAACACGATAAAAATAATAATCCATCCACGTGCAACCGCATTAGTGCGTTGTGAAGCAAATTCCTAAGCATGCCAAACCAATCGGCGGCAGTTTTTCCCCAAATCCTATCCAATCAGAACGCTGCTTCTCTTGTTGTCGCTTTCACAAAACATGAAACATGGCGCCGGGCCTGTTTGCGTGGGCCGACAAGGAGGCAGAATTGCTCCTAAACGTAGTTTTGGAATATTGAGTTTACATGTAAGCAATAAGCGACGCGTTTTGAAGGCATCCATGCTGTTTCTGAACGCAAACGTAGGTCACACATCAGCAGTTTTCGTCACCGGAGTTTTCAAACGGCAGTTTTTAGTGGCAGGATTCTGCGGTTTCGTGTGGACGATAGGCCAAACCGTAGAAAGATATCTTTGTTTTTTTGAGATACCCGGCTACGTGTGGACAAGGCCGTAGGGAATCTGAACTTTTGTTACATTACAGCAATTTTAATTGCTCTTCATATGTGGTTAGTGTGGCCTTGTGGCGGCCTACAGCGGAGACAGTGACCCCGAGGAAGCGGGAGCAGAGCTGGATGGTGGTGATGGAGCCCAGGGTAAACTGACGGACTGGTCCAAGTTGGCCTGCTTGCTCTGCAGGAGACAGTTTCCCAACAAAGAGGGCTTAGTTCGACATCAACAGCTCTCAGACCTCCACAAGGTAATATTGCACACATTGTTTGCCCTAAATAATGGAAGCTGGGCATAAACAGACAGACGGCCCGAAAGTCTTTCATTCGTTCAGGTAATCGTCTTGTCTCTGGTTTCTCTTAGAAAAACCTGGAGGTTCTCCGCAGATCCAAAATGACCGAAGCAGAACTGGAAGAGTTGGAGAGAAAAGAGACTGAGGTTCGATGGTTGCAGAATTACCAGCTACTAATGAGCCTTATTGTTTGCGCTGCGGACAGGAATGCATTCTATTTGGTTTGTCTTTTCTTTTCTTAAATAGTTGAAATATAGAGACCGGGCTGCTGAAAGGAGAGAAAAATACGGTATTCCTGAACCCCCAGCTCCCAAAAAGAAAAAGTTTAGCCAGCCGGCACCAGTTGTGTGAGTAACTTGATCTTATTGGATTACATTTATGTAAATACTTTTCCCTGTGGCTCCAATTTGTGTTTTTATTTCGTACTGCTGCAATGATGAACAACCCGTTTTCCTGCACAGTAACTATGAGCAGCCCACCAAAGATGGTCTTAATAGCAACAATATCGGGAACAAAATGCTGCAGGCCATGGGCTGGAAGGAGGGCAAAGGTCTTGGTCGCAATCAGCAGGGCATCACGACACCGATTGAGGTATCCTCTATAATTACCTGCTGGTGTTTGGGTATATCCAGGAGCTCCATATCTAATAAAGACGGTGATGGTTGTTGTGTGGTTTTCCTCCTCAGGCTCAGTTGAGAACAAAGGGAGCTGGACTTGGCACTAAAGGCACCAACTACACCCTGTCTGCATCAGACACGTATAAAGACGCGGTCCGTAAAGCCATGTTTGCTCGCTTCACTGAATTAGAATGAGCTGACCAATAAGTCATCGTTACGGCCTGTAGATGATTTCGTCCACATCGATGTTAAATGCAGCAAGAACAAGTAGAAAGATGATGACTTCACTCCTTGTAGGATACTTGATGCGTTGGGAAGGTGAATAGTATTTATAAATTGTACATAAACACCATCAATTCTCTTGATTGTTTTTGTTTTCTTTCTGTGTTGATTCCATTTTTGTCTCAGCATGTTAAGAGTATTGTACAGTTTATACAAGCTTTTTGTTTGTAAAAAATAAAAAATGTGATTTATGATGGTTTGAATTTTATTACCCGTAACGGAAACGTTATGCTTTACACACTGCAAAACTATTAGGCAAGTTGTATTTATATTAAGGGTTAGTTTTATTATTGAGCAGTTACAATGCTCTCGGTCCATTGGAAATTATAAACATCAAACCTACGGTAAATATTTAAGAAGGTAAAAATGAGCTTTTGGCTTTCTAAGAATAATTATGCACAATTACTATTTTCCTTGTTCATCTGTCATAGTGAGAATATGGAACTCAAAATGTACAAATTAACATTTCTGATAGTTGAAAATATGTACCCCCCCTTCTTTCAAATGGTCAAAGCCTTACATTATTTGAGTTTCTGTTTCTTGTGCAGCTTCCTGACACTGCTCAGAGAGGCGTACCGTTCGCCTCCACGGCAAATCTCCCGTTTAAGAAGCACCCACAGGTCGGATTTGGGTCGGGTGAGGAAGGGTGTCATGTTCCTGTTGAAGGCTGTTACCGGCGAGCCATGTAGTGGAATCCATCGATGCGTGTGATGGAGCATTGTCACACATCAGCCTCAAATACCTGACCACGGCTGCCCATTCAATTGCAAAGGGAGGAACATAAAATAGTCAACTGCACAATGAAGGGTGCATTCACTGGGGTTTCTAGATTACACTGATGCAGATACAGTATTAGTTACTACTCGGCTGTGAGTACAAGTCTTGCTTTGAAGCCCCTAAATTTGTTCTGTCTTGTAACAAAAACCTCCCAGAAATATCACCCTGAGGCATTTTCATTTGGCCAAACCAAAAGATGTGAAACAAAAACAGCAATAGTGTCCAGAGCAGGCATGGGGCAAATTAAGACCCGGGGGGCCATATATGGGCCGTTGGGATTTTTAATCTGGCATGCCGAACTTGTCCAGATTATATCATGAAATTAAATTTTATGATAATTAAACCTCATTCATTTGACCTTTTCCCTGTAATTTGTACAATGATCTTTGCACATTCATGCTTTACTGCCTTTAAAAGCCCAAATCCTTTAATGTAATGGCTTTTACATGTCATTTATATTAGTTCACACAAAAACTCCATCCATCTTATCCTGGCTCCCCGCTACCAAATTCTAGAACTCATTGTGGCCTGCGAGTCAAAAAGTTTGCCCACCCCTGGTCTAGATTAAATACAGAGAGGAGCACGGCCCCCCTGGTGAGCCGCCCCCCCCCCCCCCAGTCTGCAGGCACCTGGAACATAACAAACAACGTGTGGAACATAAAACCACATATTCTCTTTGTCATGGACATCATGGGGCCTGATATTTTCACCTTCCAGAAAGAAGTGCTCTAACATAACCTTCGTGGCGACCTTCGTAAACTCCTGTGGAAACAACTGCAGCTTGAGAAAGATGAGCCTCATCCCTCCCTACGGAGGGCCTGAATAATAAACTGTAACATCTCGGGCTGAGGCGTGGACAGTGTGAGCATGCCGGGCTCAGGAGCTCAGCTTTTACCTGGAACAACTGCTTGCTTGCTGCCAAACACCTCACATATGAATGTAGATCAATCGATAGTAACGTAAATATGGATAAATAAAGTATTTAAAACGTGGTTATTGTTTTATAAATAAGATTTTTTTTAAACAATGTTTGTTAGGAAACATTATAAATAGTTCTCTATTTGCCTGAATAAGCCATTCCTCTGATATTAGAATGAGGTATTGCTCTGTTTATTACATCATCAGTCCATCACCCTGAAGAATACTTCCACTGTCTATAAAACAACTGAAAGATTACTGAAAATTATTAATATTCTGCAATCATTCTCGCGTTGGTGATGACGTAAAAACGATTCTGAATCGGCAGTCACACCCGGTCTTCGTTGAGCCTGGGGGGTCACTAGGGGTCACTAGGGGTCACTAGATGTGTAATACATCTTATTGTCTGGTTTCCACATCCATATTCACTTTTTTCTAAATCTCTCCACATTCGGAACTCCTGATTCGAGTCCACTCCGTGGGGGGTTGCCTATAGGGTAAAGCCTATATGCCCCCCCCCCCCCCCCACTCCCACCTGTCTGAGTTTTATTCTCAGTGCCTTGTGTAAAACTATTCCGTCACGCCACAGAGAAGTGTGAACTATGATACCGAGCATATTTCCAGTGGAGACCCCCCCCCCTTGGGTAAAACCTGCACGGCCACGGTGGGCGGGTGGGGGGTTGGCGTGGGAGGCGGACCCAACGCGACCCCCACCGCGGAGCTCCAGAGGCTCTTTTACAATGCGGATCAATTTTTAGAAGGCATTCTGCCTCGCGTGTCCGAATGTGAGTCAAATACCCACGAAAACAGACACATTTACATCCAGCGTGGGGAAAAAGAACACGGAGGGAGAGCTCGAGGAACCGGAGAGAGACCACCCACGTTATTCCCACTCAGCAGAGGAATTAACTCGAAAGCTGCGTGTCCAGGAACCTTCGGTAAGAACCAGCCAGTCAGTGAAGGCGCGCAGGTTGCGTGGAAAAAGTACTTTAAAAGCTTTGATCTTAGTATTTGATTCACGCGTGGATACTGAAATGAGGTAGACAAATAAAACAGGCGTTACGCAGCGGAGTCTGTGATCAAAAATCAGCAACATGCTGGCTGGGGCATCTCGGGAGGGGGGGGTGATCAATAAAGAAAGATTCGCATGCTCAGGCCTCCAGCACAAAGCGCCAATTCCAGATGTCACATCCACGCAACCCAAGAAGCCGGTGGCAACACATCTGTCTGTCTGTCTGTCCGTCTGACCCATTTAAGCAAAAACAAACACTTTCTTAGTAATCCCGAAGTTTCTGATTAAAGTCGGCGCTAAATCGATTGACGTCATGAACGCAGCTCAAAACACGAGGATTTGTCCGGATTGGTGAAAGGACAAATACTTGAGCTTCTCTAACTTTTAGATTGCCCCACGCAATAATTAAACCTCATTTACCGGCGGGTTATTTTCCGAACCCACGCCAGGCCTCGCGTCGCGGTGCTTTTCGTTCTTCCGAGCCGCGTGGCGTGAAGAGAAGTGTCCTTTCCTTTCCTTTCCTTTCCTTTCCTTTCCTTTCCTTTCCTTTCCTTCCATTTCTGACCGGCGTCGTCATTAATTAATTCCGTGCGCGTCACGCTGAGCGTAATATAAACACCAGCGTCGCTTTTCCAGCTGCCAGTTACGCTGAAAGCAGTTTGTCTTTGTTATTGTCGGCTGAATCCACCCGCGTGGAGGAAGCGCGCCGTGCGTGGGACGCGCCTGCTGTTATTAAAACCCGTGTGTGAACAAGAACTCAATAACTGCATATGAATATATTTGGATTTTCAAACGATTATTGGTGACTTTTAACAGCTGATGAATGTTTGACTTTGAACGCATCACAAGTTCTGCCTTTTTAACTGTTAGTATTTGCGGATTTTTGGACTTTGGATCTGCCACAATAAACATTAGAGGATGATGCGCTGCACCGCTTGCGCCTAATATCAAATCATGAATGTGGAAAATGATCAAAGACTGATACAGTTGCAGCCCATTCATGTTTAATTCATCAACGCTGACAATCCTGGTGTCAAAGCTAAGCCTAAAGTTAGCTGCTTCTCTAATGCAGATGCTCCAGGTTCACACGGTTCTGATGACGTTGGTCATATTTGGCATGTTTAACTTTGGGAATAATCACAAGCGAGCCTATATAATAAGCATGTTGCAGATTCCTGATACTGGAAAGTCAGTATAAAAAAGTCCAAACTCAACTTCAACCATGGCAACAATATTCAGTATAATGGGGAGGAGATATGTGCAGATGCTCGAGTGCAGGTGTTGCGAGAGCAGCAGGAACGGTGCAGATATAAAGTCCAGAGAGCTTCAGTTTATGTATTTAAGGCAGTGTGGGTGAGGGGTTGGCGTCTTGACTTTGGCCCCCCTATCAAAACACCATATAGGGTGTTACCCTATATGGTGCAATTGGACCCTATATGGGTCTCCATGCTGGGTTCTTCATGGTGGAGCAGCAGATAAGGCTTGGCCGTGGTCAGTGACCTGCCCCCCCCAGCTCATGCAAGCGATCAAAGTGTATGGGAGTTACAGGCGCCCCGTATGAGAAGCAGCCAGCTGCACTCTCCCATCAGACACCTGCACACAGACACACACACACACACACACACACACACACACGCCTCGGTCTGAGTGCTGACTGTCACTAGGAGCTATTACTTCTGTCCTTGTGGTCTGTAGGGTTGAACCAACATGAGATCACAATGTGCTGGTCTCTTTTTGTATGTGAATCATTGAAACGTCGCTGCCCTTCATTTATATTCTCTATTTAAATTGTCAAATTGTTTCTATTTAATGTAAGAGAGCGGAATCTAATCCTCCCACAGACTGCTTGATCATAGTGATGGAAACTGCCTGAAGTTCTTTTCTTTTGGTCATCGTCTCATGAGAACATTCAGTCGACATTTTAAGTTTAATTTGTGCTTTTCTGTATATTAATGGGTATAAAATGATACCAGAACTCTCATGTGTGCAAATGCTATTATGAGATGATAAACAATTGGAATTCTCTTTAAGGTTGTTGATGCAAAAATGTATGAGCAATTAATTCCATTTGATTATTTTACTTTCATATTGCAAACACATTTGCTATTTGTTACCCATTTACACATCCATCAGTTACTGAGCCTTGGCGTTTAAAGCAAAAAATATTTAAAATGTCATTGTGCTTGACTTAATTCTTTATTTATTTGCATTTTTATTTTTGGCTTTAGCTCACAAGCATTCACTGATTCACGCTCGCGTTTTTTCTTTGGTGCATCAGATACAGTGTATCAGGATCAGTTTATCATGAGGCACACAGAAAGACAACCAGCCTTTCAAATTGAGTTACATCTATAGGGACAATGTATGTTTATGTTTATAATATGCATTAATCTATTAATTAATGCATATGTTAAAACCTTAGCAGACAGTCATGACATAAGGTGGAAGGTATCACAATAGAAACATTCAGCTTCACTTCTAATGTTTAATGAATACACACCAGGTTAAGGCCACCTTTTGTGGCTGCAGCGTTTTAAGACATCCTCGTGTTCAGAGGAAGTTGATTTGCTGTGGCGACCCCTCACGGAATAAAGCCGAAGGTACAGTCGTAGTGAATGTTCAGAGGATGTAAATCCAGATCAGCCTCACAACGATATATCAAAACCAAGATGTTAAATCAAAGGCTCGTTTTCTAATTCTAATGAATTTAAGCAAAGCAAGACTGATACCATTCTCTGAAAAGGGAGATGCAGGTCTGGTTTACAATTACACATTGTAAATGTGACTAAAGATGTTCACAGTTGTTGATTTATTCTCATATAATTAGAGCTACAGAGTCCTGTATGTGGTTTAGGTGTTGGGTGACACTGCAGGACGATAGCATGTGGTCCTCTGTCCCCAGCAGGCACATGGCTGAGAGCGACTGGTGCTGCCAGGCACTGTTTGAACCTCGTGCTTGTTTCTGATACACCGCCTCATCTGCATGTCCTCGCCGGTCGACCTCCCACTTGTCCTGTGCCTGCCCTGCTTTGTGCCCAACTGAATGTTGCTCAGGCTTTTATTATAAGAATAAAATGTTTTATAAATAGCCTTCCCTTAACAGTAATAGACACGGCGAGCAGTTCACAGCTCAGACATTGCAACAGCCCCATTTCTCAGTAGGACCTTTCAGTCTCATGATCCTTGGGGGGGGGGATTAGTTATGTAACGGAGAACATTATGGTCCTGCAGTGAAGTGTATTGTGATCCAACTGGAGTTCAATAGAAGAGAATATGCTCAGAGGGCACTCACTTAAGCAGAGATCAATAGTAAATGTGAGTAAATAGGTGAGCAGTTTTTGTAGCCCACATCATTTTGAGAAGTCACCAAGAACGACAGCCAGAATACAAAGTCATGGTCACATGAGTAGCCTGAAGGAAACGTATGAAGCTCTACCAGCGCTGTGTGATCTCCGACTATCTGTGCTGGATAACAAGGGTGTTTGAGTAAAATGCATTGTTTCTTTAATGTGTTTCTAATGCACCTTTTTGCTTTTACTTAAAAGTCCAACAAACTACCTCGTAGGTTTTTAGGGTTAGGTCAGGGCTTATAATTAAAAGCCCAGTGCTGCTTTATTTTATGTTTGTAACATCATTAATCGGTAAGACTTTCCAGTTTCCAGTTTTATGGAACTAAACTGGAAATATCCTTATCATTTATGGTTAGAATATGTTTTTGACGGCAAAGATGGGTCTTGGTCTAACTTAGATCCCATCAAATTTTGAGAGCGATCCAGATACCACCCATCTGGATACAAATATTCAGGATTTGCCCGTCTACTTATAATGGAGGCTTTAAAAAAACATATCTTGTTAAATATGCTTCAATTCACTCACCAAAAATCATAAGTCATAAAGGGGTCCGACATGCACTATCATGCAAAATGTCTTTTGGACCTGATCCACCATGTGGATGGTGTAAATCCAATCAGGAGGGGAATGAGCTGCTTGGTGGAGGTCTGCACTATGCGTGTGTTTTTCTAGTTTTATATTCTTCATTATTGGAGACTGTATTTGTATTTGATGACTAAAATATCAAGTTATGTATTATGTCTGAACGTTCATCAAATGTAAGACTCTTCAGAGTGCTTATGTGGTTGTTTGCGTATTTTCTTCATCAATTATCATCATATCTTCTTTATTTGGAACTTTGTTTTCCTCAGTGAGTAAACGAGAAGAAGAACAATAGAAGGATAAGATATAACATTTGTCAAATAACACTGACAGTTCATTATAGTAATGTATCGTGTAATAACACTCAGTGATCCTATAGATGGAAAATTACTAACAGCAGACCTGACATGATGAGCCTCCCACAGTGTTTACTGTAAACTCAGTGGCATATGGGTTAGTTCTGTAGCTAATTTGACCTTCTAGTACTACTTTAAAAAAAGATGTCTTTTGTAATTCATACAACTTATTTTTTTTTATTTGTGAAGCTACCAGTTCGACAAACCTGTCCCATTTTTCCGCTCTGTCTACCTGGAAAGGACCTTTATCAAAAACGTTATCAAAACAAATGTATTTACTGCATGATGACTGTGTTCGATTGTTGTTTTATTCATTCCTGGCTTCTTTTGCAGTTGTAATGTTGAGATGTTAATGGCTTTCTAAATGTAAGGCAGGCGTAGTAGCTGTGATCTGACACTGAGAAAACAATTGAGGGGCTGTACGGTGGAATCCACTAACAACACACCATTGTGTAAAATAGAGGATTTGTTTTTGTTGCTGTGGTCATGCAGGGAGCCAATGAATTATTCTTAAGTAGTGATAATGTGAAGCTCTAATCTTGAAAGCTGCTTATAGTAGACCTCACTGAGGTAATAACTGTTTCGCAGGCTGTTTTCCCACCCATTTGAGGCCTGTTGTGATGGATTTCAGGATTCCGGGGATGACTTTGTGTTTATATTCTGCATTAGGACTGTTGTACGCTGTGTGGGGTCGGCTCAGGTGCACACACTATCTGGAAACAAAAATACCCTCGAATTCTAAAACTCAAAAAGAAGAAAACCTTTGATCACTGACTTATTTTTTACATTTGGAAAGTTTCTTTTATTAATTTATGTCACAGAGTGTGACCATTGACATTTGTGAACCATACCATTCATGTTGGTGTCTATGTTCAGGTCTCAGGTCGAGGCAGTTGGGAACGGTCGTACTCACTCGTGTGTAGTTAAATAGTCAATATAAGGTTTTATTTTCTTTGTTACACTCTCGAAAGTTACTGCATTAATAGAAAAACTATTTATTTTTAAGACAAAGGAATATCAAAGCATCTGAAATGAATTATAACCAATAATAATAACAAAAATGAAGGAAATCACAATGAAGCGATGGCTCTTATGACTTATGCCCACTTTACAGTAAGATTTCTTTAAAAACCAAAAATAAATTTCATCATCACATATTATGAATGAAAAGAATTGAGAACACCTGAAATTGTTTTTGAAAGAAAATATGTATTTTATTATTAAATGCTCAAAAAGTAATAATATTTCACAGTTTAAAACTCAATTTAGCACCAAAAAGAATTCCGATATGACGGATCCTGACTGGTTCACAGAACTCTCTTAATTATTATTTCCCAAAATGCACCCACCAACCTCGAACCAGTGGGAGGAGTTAAAACAAAAATAAAAACAAGGGCTTACTATATGAATAGCAACAAAGACAACTGGTTGAGCTACAGTTAAACACTCTTGTTCAGTTGTTTGTTAATATCGAGTCTCATTTTTGTCCTTATTTGCTCCGCGACAGATCTTCAAGACATTGAGTGACTTTAAAGCTTCATCTTTACATACCAGCCAATAATAATCGGATGATGGAACCTGCTCAGTCAGAGACAAACATCTTATCCAATGGGAAAAGTCATGATCGTGGAGATGATGTGTCAATGAAGACCATGCTGGATGAAGATCAGTGAGTATTCTCTGTTTTTGTTTTTATACCAGTAATGAGTGGGTGACCTTTGTCATGTACACAGTGATTAATAGCACTTCATACAGCATGTGTCAAGCTCTTTTTACATGGAATCCTTTTCCTGGATCAATTCCATCGATATAAACTGACCTCAAAAGAGCAAAACAGCCTTCTGGTCAGTTTTATTTATGTGCATGTACCTTTGTCCCTCTGATGAACGTTCCCCAGTAATGTTGACCAGCCTAACATTCTCAGTAAACACCTTACAGCATGACTTCCTGTATAATGTTTCCTGTTGTTTAAATGCATGTGTGCGTTGTTGTGCCCTCACCTCACCCGGTGGATCCTTATAAAGAAAGGGAACTCAAACAATCAGGTACGTCTGTGGAGATTCTTTCAAATGCATGTTTTGTTTTGTATGTTATATATATATATATATAAAAAACACGTAATTTTGAACCCAGCCTGCAGCGTACATGTGCTGTTCCCAAAGGTTGTCGGCGAGGCCATCGATTAAAATCGTCATTATTTGCATTGCAGATTTGATGATTCCAACGAAGGACTGGAAAATGAGGAATTTTTGCCCACAGCAGGTGAAAAGAAGCCGGTACGCTTCACTGATGTAAGTGTCAAAGTATTCAGGCACAGAACAAAAGGAAACAGCAACTGGTATTTTTTAATGAAGCTGTGTTGCTTTCTTTTCAGTTCGATGGAAAGACCTCCTTTGGCATGTCTGTCTTCAACTTGGGAAATGCTATTATGGGCAGTGGAATTTTAGGATTGGCATATGCCATGGCCAACACTGGTATAATCTTCTTCTGGTGAGTAAATAAAAACTTTTCATCAATGTGTTGTTATTGTTAAATATATAGGTAGAATCTAGCCTATTGAGAAACACAGGCGAAGTCCTTTACCTGTTTCCTGTTTACCTCCAACCTTAATTAATGGTTGAAGAGTTGCTTTTTAATCAGGCACTTAACACAAACCTTTGTCGATCTGTGCCTTAAGCTTCACTCCTTCTTAAACGGGCCAGCGTGGAGTTGGTTACAAATGTGCTGTAACATATTATGTTCCACGATACAGCAGCTTTTGCCATTCCGTTTTTCTCGTTGACAAGTACACACCCCAGAAAGGCCATAGCCCAGAATAACTGCATCTGGATTGCTCATTTACTCTCCTCTACTGTATGTATTTATAGCCATCTCCCATCTCCCTCCATTCGGTTGTTTCATTTAAGAAATTCCTGTAATTTGCGAGACATTCAAACGTTATTATGAATAATCATTAAATATGCATCCAGCAGTTTTTCACACTCGCTCAGCAGGCGTTTGAAATTCTTGTTTTGCCAATTTTGGAACTCACCTTCTTAGCCAAAAGCAGAACCCCCCCCCTTGCTATCATTTCTCAGTCAGTTCCTTGAGTGCCTTCTTCTCCCTGGATTTTTTTTTGGTCCAAGTGCCTTCTGGAATTTCTGCCTGGGGTTTCAAATGATGCCCCTGCAGCCAGTTTTTGCCCGGTAGGTGAATGACTTCCAACCTCCATTTGTGCGTTCCTCAGAAAACTCGCTGCTCTTCTTATTCTTCTCAAAACCTCCCTCTATATCTTCCTCCTGCAGTACAGCTAGTTTGGCCATAATCGCAGCACTATGTCTCGGCACAGGGAGGTTGTGAACCTCAGCTATTGGTCCGGATTGACTTTCGTGCGCCACTCACATCCATGTCTCATGACAGATGACTTCCTGTCTTCATGACACAACATAAACTCTTGGGTCATGGCACAATCCATTCCAGTCTTCGCCAAAGCTGCCTTAGGCACGGTAACTTTCCCTATGGTACAAGGTACACACAACAGTACAACATTTGCGCTGCGTTAAGAAGTGTCAATACATAAACGGAGACCTCACACTGTTGAGCTGCTGAAGTCGTTTATGAAGCAAGACTGGATAGAATTATTATTATTAAATCATGTATTTTTGTTGATTATAATGGATACTAATATGGACTGACAACAGACACACAGACACACACACACACACACACACACACACACTAGTAAGATCTATGAGATAATGATGGTGGGCTGCCCTTTGTATGTGCCACAGGTTTCTTCTGACTGCAGTCGCGCTCTTGTCCTCGTACTCCATTCACCTGCTGCTCAAATCCTCTGGCATTGTGGGTAAGCGCCACGTCCGGTCCAGCGCTGCGGCGTATGTATGGCGCAGTTAAATAAAAACAGGCAAAGGCAATCTGATACTGTTCATTTGTTTAAGGAACAGTTAGTCAAAAAATACTGTATGCATGGCTGTATTTTATTCTTTTAATGTATTCCATTGTTTTTCTCACAGGCATTTTAGCTTCTATATCGCTGTAAGTACATTAACACATAAATGTTGCTGTCTGTAATTCTGATGCAGGAATTCGAGCATATGAACAGCTGGGGTACAGAGCTTTTGGTACTCCTGGAAAAATGGCTGCTGGTATAGCGATCATCCTGCAGAATATTGGTGGTGAGGAGCCAGTGATTAATGTGTTCACACACATTGAACTGCCGGTAGCAGAAAACATTAATTATGCAGAATCCCATGGCTTAGAGTTTAGATCGACCCTACCCAGCTCTATCAACTGAAAACTTGAGTATCACATTCACTTTTACTGTTCATAAGACCCGATAGCGAGAGCTGTTCCCCGAAGGCATTGTGGATACACTTGAAACTGATATTAAGGTAATTCAGCAGTGAGATGAATAACATTTGTAAAGCTCAGAATAAGTGGATTTTTAAAAAACATAAATCCCTTTCATTCCCTTTCTTGTAATAACGAATGGTGTCATGTTTAACTCATTGGGGCCAGTTACGGTACTCACTTTGGCCACAGCCAGCACTTTGGAGACACTGCAAGATCTTCGCCCAGCTCATTGCAAATGAAGAACCTTTTAAAAATGTTATTCATTACATTTGACTACAATTAAATGTTTTTTTTTTTAGTTGGCTTATTTGGGCAATCAAATTTCAAATAATACTGGAACATTACATCAGAACTCCCTAAAGCCTAAGAGGTTGCAATGACATTTACATTGATTGCTTTGTCAGATTTACAGTCCGCAGCCCAAAGTTAGAGTCACGCAATAAAATAGACAAACAGCGCAAAAGCCACACATTGGATTAGATGGAATTAGATATGATTTATTTTGTATTTTTGTTAGATTTTTTAGCTTCCTTTTCATCTCGTTTGCTCTGTGGTTCTCTATGTCATGTTGTTTGACACACCTTTTCTCTGTCTCTGCTGCTACAGCCATGTCCAGCTACCTGTACATTGTTAAATCCGAGTTACCGCTCGTCATCCAAGCCTTCCTGAAGGCAGATCCCAACTCTGAGTGAGTATTATCATTCTCGTGAGTTTCTACATCACTGTGGTGTTACTAAAAGTCATGTGATTCCTGCCTACTGTTGGCCCAGAGCTCAGAGGTTCAAGCTGCCTGGAAGACTGTGTGGGCTTGTATTGATTCAAAATGTTTGGGGGGTGTGATGAGAATGGCAGGCTGTGATTGGCTGATGAGCACGGGCCGGTATTCGGGTACTGGATATCAGTTATGTACAGTATTTACACACAACGTAAACCCTCACTTATCTCGACTTCAGATCTAAAAATAATGTTGTTCACCAAAGGGATCTCAGCCACTAACCCTGTTAGAACATCGTCCTGTTAAATCATAGATGTGAAAATAAAAAGTGATCACCCTTGTGTTTCTGTGACCGACCCATTGGAAAAGGCCCGCAGGATTAGCGGTCTGTTTGGGTGTATGAGTGAGGGTTCTTTGGTAATTATGCCGGGGTCACATTGCCTGGCTACTGTCATAACTGATGTATGAACTTATCACGCTCTCACTCTCTCTATGCCACTCTCACACACACACACACTTGACGGCAGCAGGTGGTGAAACGCGGGTGCCAAATTCCGAGGCTGAGCACAAGGACAGGTCAGCTCAGGATCAGCTCTCACTGTTCAGATGCATGACGTCAGAAAGGACAGAGTGGAATGAGTGGTGGGTGTGTGGGCGGGGCTTGAGGTTTCACACGGTTGCACCAGAGAAACCTGCAGATATTCGACAGATTTTTTGGACCAGGGACTCCCCCTTTACTTGACGGCATCACACAGGACTCGCAGAGGACTGTTGTAGATTTTCGGTGCAGCTACAATGCCAATAGCTTACAATTAAAACATTTTAAATCATGTAACACAATTGAATCTCTTACATTGTCATTAATGAATTACGGATTAAACCCTCACATTGTACAGTTTGAATATTATTATTTGCCTTAAGCAAATCATCAAAAAGTGTTCACACAGAATCGGTTTTCATGTCATTCATTTCTTTCATTTTTATTTAATATAGAAGACTAATAACTTATCAAACAAATAACTGATCGTTGTTGCATTTGCACAAACAGACCACACTGCTTATTTTAGACATTCATCACAGGAAATCATTTATCAGGGGTTCGAGGCTGACAAGTCAAATCTAGGGCTATTTATTGAGCATTCACAGCCTTCTAGTTTTAATGAAACACGTTATTTCAAAGGGGTTAAAGTAACCCTTTCAATGGAGATATGTTTGATCTAATAATGTCATTTCCTTCCTGGACACCAGAGTGATTTTACAGTCACTACATCTGTTAAGTTTGTGTGAGGTGAACAAAAGAAATGTATTCCAGTTAAATAAAGCGGCCTTTGTTCTCCTTGGAGACGTATGGCAGCTCACAAGTCGATATCAGCGACCCAATTTGCAATGGGTTATACTTGTTATTTGTTCTGTATGTTATAATTATTAAGGAGATACCCTTTCAATATTCCAAGGAAGAGAGGAAAATGAAATGGCCAAAATTTATCAGCCTTAATTTAGTATTGCAATTTATTTAGCCAGTACTTAAGAAGTTAAATACTGTACAGTATTTTATAAATATGTCAAAAAACCCTTCGCTAAGCAACAATGGATTTATCAAGACTGATTTATATCAAAAGGGAAGCAATGTTTTAAATATAAAGCTGACTAATGTGAACTGTATTTTTCTCTAAACAGTCTGTGGTACTTAAATGGAAACTACCTGGTCGTCTTGGTCTCTGCCACGGCCATCCTGCCCCTGGCTTTAATGAAGCAGTTAGGTGAGTAGAGCCAGCACTGGTGGATCTGTATTAATAAAGCATCCCGAAAGTGAGCGATCATCGTCGGTGCATCTGACTTGAAATTTGTATCTGTTCCAGCTCTTAGCAGGAAATATATATGTGGTTCTTTTTGGAACAGTAGAAAACGTCAACCTCCTTGAATACTCATTTGTAGGACTTGTATTGAAAGTCCTTAAGATTAGAGTGTTCTGGTTTTATAAACACACTAAAAGCCTCATGGGAATTCTCCCAGAACCCCCCCCCCCCCAAACACACACAATGTCCAGTTTTTCTTATTTTTCTTATTTGATTAGTTTAGGCTTAAAGTTCAAAAAGTGACAAAATGTTCCAACATTGCAACAGACTGTGAATCTCGTCATACCAGTTGAGCAACATGGCATCACCTGGTTCACGAGAGTAATCCACGAAATTCACAGTAAAACAGCATCAACCATGTCAAAGGTAAAGATGGGCCACAGACAACTTGTATGAAAGATTCGTTTTTTGGATTTTAACAGTGAAAAATGGGCCTCAATGACTTTCAGTTTTTATAGAGTGGCAGTTCCTGACTTCGACTATAAGCTGTGCTTATCTCTCTCTAGAACGTCACGTCTTTTTGGGTTGACCTTCAAGTCAAATAAATGATTGTGTGTCGTTATCCCAGCACTGACAATGGAAACAGCAGGTGTCCAGTCAGATGTTGCTTACCTGACATTTCCATCCTGAGCTTCTAATTATGTTATTTACTAGAGGCCAGGAGGAAACTTTGATTTTAAACACTGAGGACTTTCTTTGTAGTGAATACCGCTGACAATTACCCCCCCCCCCCCACACACACACGAAGGCACGCTGAATCCATTTTCCTTAGGCGTTGTAATACTAAGGGGGTCTTTTGCTTTATTTTCAGGTTACCTTGGCTATACCAGTGGATTTTCTCTCGGCTGCATGGTGTTTTTTCTCACTGCTGTAAGTTGATCGAGCCCCTCTCAGTGACTCTTAACATTTGCGGCTCACTTTCCCAAATTCACCTCTTTCCGCCCATCGTCTCTGAGTTTGCCGTTTGTGGCGCTGCTTGATAGCATGTTTATGAGAGCTGCTTAGACATCAGGATACATGGAGGAGTGTTTGAAACCTTTGGGTCACCTGGAATTCAGATGGGGTCGACTGAGATGTGTAATAATGGATTAAAAAAAAATACATATTATTAATTATTAAATGTATATTAAAACACCACATACTTAAGCAAATAACAATACAGTTCAAATGAAATGCAGGATATGATGAGAGGAGCTTGATTAATCCGATCATGTGACTGCGTTTACGATACAACTGGAACGCATCTTTAACAAGCTTCAACCCGTCCGGATAGAGTCGCAGTCAGAGCACCTGAAATCTATTTTATGGAACGGCCACTCCCATCGGTTTTCAAGCCCACCGACATGCGCACCATGACACCATTACTAAGTGTTGGAGTGATGAAAGTAAACAGCAGCACTTATGGCAAACATCATCCACAAAAGTGTCCATAAAATATATTGGCACTTTCATCACACTATTTCTTTTCCAACTGCAGGTTATCTACAAGAAGTTCCAGATTTCCTGCCCATTTGAGGAGTACACAGCCAACGGCACTGCTGCTCACGACAGCCTGAATGCTTCAAGCCTTGGCCATCAGTACAGCAACGGCCTGGTTCACGAGGACGATGACTCACACTGCTCCACACACATGTTCACTATCAACTCTCAGGTAGAAAGCTGAGGTGAAATGCTAAATTCTGCAGGCGTACCTTCAAGTTAACACACTTATTTTGAGGGAATCTCCTATTTGGTTCCTCACAGACGGCATACACCATTCCCATCCTGGCTTTTGCCTTTGTTTGCCACCCAGAGGTCCTCCCCATTTACACCGAGCTCCGCAAGTGAGCCACTTCCCTGTCGCCTGTAATATTTGATAGCATGTCAGTGCAGAATGTGACACCCGTATAACTTTCAATGCTCTGATTTTAGCCCATCGCAGAAGAAGATGCAGAGGGTGTCCAACATCTCCATCTTTGTCATGTACACCATGTATTTTCTGGCATCACTCTTTGGGTACTTGACCTTTAAAGGTGAGATCACCCATCCCCAGCCCAGTCTACGCATTGTAAAAGATTCATTGTTCTGCGTCGATATTTATATTTCATAGTGTGTGTAAAATAAAATAAAAATGTTTATTGTTCGTATTTTCATCAGGTAGTTATTTCTATTTCTACAGACAGCGTGGAGCCGGAACTTCTCCATACATACAGCCGGATTGACCCCTATGACACCCTGATCCTGTGCGTGCGAGTGGCTGTCCTCACGGCTGTAACGCTGACGGTCCCCATTGTGTTGTTTCCCGTAAGTCTGCGGTTTGTTTGTATTGATCAGTAAATATGAGATTCTGCTTTTATGATTTTTATTTATTTTTTACCCATGTCTTCCCATAGGTACGTAGGGCCGTCCAGCAGATGCTGTTCCCCACCAAGTCCTTTCACTGGTTGCGTCACATTGCCATTGCCCTCATTCTGCTCACTTTCATCAATATGCTGGTGATATTTGCTCCTAACATTCTGGGCATCTTCGGCATTATCGGTTCGTAAGGCATCATGTCGTCAGCCCTTCCTGTTCATTTAGACACAGCAATATGCATTTTTAATGTGGACGACTAAAGGAACATCATGGCACACTTGAAAGTTGTGGGCAAGTAGCCAGCATAGTGTAACACTAGAAAGACCACGGAAACTCTAATTTAGAGTGTCATTAGAGTTTAGAGTTTGTGAATCCCTGACATGGAATTGCGTTGCATTTCAAGCATTCAAGTTCATAAGTCAAAAAACATTTAAAGCAAAACTGCAAAAGTTTTTTTAGAGCTCACAAATGGAAATATCTATGTCAATATTGAGCTGAAACATCTTAATGAAAAGCTCTTTTCACAGTAGAAAAGTGCTGTATTTTTATAATACTAATGGTATCCATTGTTCCTGTGATGATGACTCGTTGCCATGGTTTCCTGTTAATCATGAGGCACGCTGTCAATATTGAAGATAATATCAGGATAGATTAAACTTATCCCAATAGGACATTATAAAAAGACATCAAAACAACAATTAACAATAACTTCTGATACATCCATTATTTGTTTGCTCTATCAGGAAAAATGCTCACACCATTAACGTGACAACACTTTATCATGACCTCCACAAATATTGTTTCATCGTCGCCGTCAAAGAGGTGAATGTTCTGAAGTTAACCTGGGATTTGATGTATCCCTTACTCGTGTTTGCAAGATTATGTCATAGATACGCTAACCATACACATTTGTTTTTTTGTACCTTTTATTTTGATTATTTACCATGAAAATACATCTACATTTATTTATATTTTTTAAATGTGTTTATCAT
This sequence comes from Brachionichthys hirsutus, assembly GCF_040956055.1. Lineage (NCBI taxonomy): Eukaryota > Metazoa > Chordata > Actinopteri > Lophiiformes > Brachionichthyidae > Brachionichthys > Brachionichthys hirsutus. The sequence continues at coordinate 6,629,450 of NC_090904.1, read as the reverse complement.
AGAAAATGTTAATAAATTATACTGATTTGACTTACAGAAAATACATGTTAGCGTTTTATTAACTATTTATTTTCTTCTTCGCCCGACAGGTGCCACATCGGCTCCCTGCCTCATTTTCATCTTCCCTGCTGTGTTTTACATCCGCATTGTTCCCAAAGACAGGGAACCAATGCGCTCCACTCCTAAGATACTGGTGAGGTCATTCATTCTAATTTAGTGACTGTATTGCATGATACAGATATATCTCATGAGTTATATTTTAGTATACCAGTATTATATACTAATATATAAAAACTCAATTGTGTTCTTTCCTTCATCCTTAGGCTGCCTGCTTTGCTGCTTTGGGCATCACCTTCATGGTGATGAGCCTGAGTTTCATTATCATCGACTGGACAACAGGAGGTGGCCATTCTGCCGGAGGCCACTAGATGCTGCTACTGTTAGTGCGCGCTTTGGAAAGGGGGATAAACAGCCGGTCTCTGCGAGGGGAGCCCAGCACAGAGCTGGGGATGTTTAACAGTACAAAATATTCAGTATACCAAAGTTTGTCTGAATCACACTGTTATTAATTAAGTTAAATTAACTTTTTGATTGTAACTTAACAATGTTTGATTTGCATTATTTAACAATTTTTACAAATTCTAACAATACAATGATAATGCTTTCCTATGAATAATTAGGACGGAGCAGCCATTATTAGTATTATTATTATCCATTAGTGCAACTGATTCACTCCATAATGGTGAAATGTTTGTTTTCATGTTTCCTCTTCATTTACACACACACACACACACACACACACACACTGCAGCTGGTACTGTACAGAAAAGATGGCATGACTGTCAGATAGGCTGAAGTCAGGAACACATCAATATATGAACAAGAAGTGTCAAAATAGCTCATAAGTTAGTTTAAGTCAAATATGAAGGATGTACAAAAGAGGGCGATCAGATGATGTCATCCTTTTATCAGATTAAGAAGAACATACAGTAAGACAAGAGTGTCTTATTTATTTCACTACTGTATAATTTTTTTATTATACAGTAGTGTGTGAATAAAATATTACTATAAGTTAATGTTCCAAATACATTATATATGATACCTGGTCTAGTTTTAACTTACAATATACAGTGTATGTGATGGAAGCCTGACTGTGACCTTGACATAATGTACATCTTAAGTTTAGCCTTACAGTTCCCCTTTAAGTTGCGATCATTGTTCTCTTAAATTCTTTATAGCCTATTTAAATTTCAGAAATCACTTTTTGCACCCTATAAAATATCAAAACTTAAATAGCCATTTGTACAGTTAATTACTTAATTACTTTAACTTTATCATTGAGCTTTTCTGCTGCCCACATTGAACTAAATTTCAAACCCATCCATCCATCTATCTTCCACCTCTTTTCCAGACCTCCCTCTCCCTAGACACATCCAGCTCTTCTGGAATAATCCTGAGGTGTTCCCAGGCCAGCCGAGAGACATAATCTCTCCAGCATGTCCTGGGTCTTCCCCGGGGTCTCCTCCCAGTGGGACATGCCCGGATCACCTCCCCAGGGAGGCGTCCAAGGGGCATCCTTAAAAATCGATGTAGAGGAGCAGCTTCTCTACATCGAGTTCCTCCCTGGTGACTGAGCTCCTCACCCTGTCTCTAAGGGTCCGTCCAGCCACCCAGCGGAAGGTGGCTGGACGCACGTCTTTTGCATGTTCTTATGTCCAGTCTGTCCTGCGGTTGCTATAGAGAGATTTCCAGCATAAGTGTAATTATAATATTGTACATTTGGCATCTAATAGTCAAGTGAATTTGATTCCTATCCTTTGCTGCAGTTAAAAGTGTTATATTCATATTGTAAAGCCTTTCTTAAAAGATTCTCCATGAAATAATGTGTGAGGCAAGTTCGTTCAGTGATGGCACATTCCTTTTCAGCCCAATCTAAGGATGTGGCTATATCCACTTTCAAGTTATTCTCCAATAGGGGTTTGTCACCCACAATAATATAAATAAAATTCATATATTTTTGTGGATTACAACATAATTCAATCTCATGCAAAAATAAATGGGAAAATAACAAGTTCCAAATAGCTTGCTACCCAAAGATGTTTTTAATGCTTAAGAAATATCCCGTGTAAATTATCACCTGCATCCTTTTATTTATATTTTATCCTATTTTGTGTTTTACGTTTTGAATCCTTATTTTCACAGGTGAATCATGAACAACAGCAAAGGAAATGTTTAGTACATGTTTCTGTCCCTTCCCTCTCATATTTTCTATTTACTTTAAGGGATCCTGAAAATGAAAATCCCACAGACTACCTACTGCTTTAAGCTGCCTTTAGCTTTTAAACAGCATGTTCCACCACAATTTTAACATTCGATCAAATATTCATTTTTCATGTACCGTAACAAATGATGTAAAATGATATCAAAGGTGGTGCTCAAGACATCACACAATGACACAATTATAAAATAATTAAGAGGTGAATGGATTTTGTTGAATAAGACATGGCCTTATATAAATAATGTACATAAACCTTTTATATGTGTGATGCATATTTACAGTAGCTTGTAAAGTGTAAATAGCAGGGACAGTTTTAGTTTGACAATAAAATAATTGTAGATGTTTTTACATTGTTTCTGTTGTCATCATTTCTCTTTAACGGATGCTTGAAATGTAAGATTCAAACCGCATAAATGTCATTTTAATATACACTAATAAATAAGCCAGTTTGGTATTAATGGGTGCACGTCAACAAATGTTATAATGAAAAAGTTCAATATTATCAGTTACTTCAGAAAGAAAGTATTTCTGGTATTTATATGCTAAACTGAGCAACAGCACTCACCACTGCGCCAATAATAAGGTGAATCCCAGGTGTATAATAGCACCCTGGGATAGAGTCCAGCAACTCCGGTTGGATGGATGGATGGATGGATAGACAGATGGATGGATGGATAGACAGATGGATGGATGGACGGACGGACGGACGGATGGATGGATGGATGACCATACATAAACTAACCCAGTAACCACTGTATATCTACTTGTGTCCAGGTAGGGGCGCTGTTAACCAACTTTTCTTTTACCCTATTATGCGATTTTTCATCAACGCGAAGCATTTAAACATCCCGCCTGCGTCCTCGCAGTGATGAACCTGCTCCTGTGGAGCTCCCGTCCCTGGTAATGGCTCAGACTGTTTTATAACGTTGTGTTTGACGCGCCTGGGAGGCTGCGTCCATGCAGCGGGCGCTGTGCCAGCACCATCCCGCTCCATGGACGCGCACACCGCGCTCTACCCAAACCTCGCTCTCTCCCTCTCTAATTGGTTTCACACACGCTGCTGTGGATCGCGCACCTATTTTAATTGGGCTCTTGCGATAAGTTGCGTCCAAGTGACGTCGGCGTCGTCGCTGACTGCCGTAGCAATGCGTGATGATATCTGAGGAGCATTTAGGACTCACTGCAGCAGCCCCGCCGTGCGGCGAGGGACGCGCATGCTGAGCCTGGACGCCCGTGTGGACGGACGAGGGACAGATTGCGCTGTGCGCGCTTTGACATGGAGTAGCGGCAACACCCGCGCATTACGACGCACATATCTGCATGATTCTGAGTTGAGCAGGACTTTGTCTCCACGGGAATCAACACTCTGCAGCTGGAACAGTTTCTGGTCTGGAAGGCGGCTGCTCCATCGCTCTTCGTGGCGTCGGCTGGCACCCGTTAGAGAATAGAGACCATCAGCATTGAAGGCTTTTTGCGCAAGTGGCTGGCGCGTCCCTGCGTTTCGGAGCCATGGGCTGCACGGTGAGCGCCGAGGACAAGGCTGCAGCGGAGAGGTCGAAGATGATTGACAAAAACCTGCGCGAAGACGGAGAGAAGGCGGCCCGAGAAGTGAAGCTGCTCTTATTAGGTAGGCTGCATCTGGTCATTTCAGCGGTCCCCGGGAGAATGATTCAGACATTGGAGAAAGATTTGAAGATTTAAAAAAAATCAGTAAATTCACAGGAAAATGAAACCACCTTATTGGGCAATCACACAGCGCTGCTTCAAGCTTGAGAAATTACATCTGATTAGTAATTATACAAAACAAAGAATGAAAATGCATCCCCATTTAAAGATCTAGACCTCATCCTGGCCTGCATCGGTTTTCCCTACACAGAAAAGAGGCCATTTCAACGCTGTTGCATCCAAACACACAGTCTGTAACTGTGTTATTAATTAGCCATGTAGGACATGTGTCAGCCTGGAGATCAATCAGATCAGACATCACAGAGTCAACAACCGGAACAGCTTCCCAGAGAGTTGAGCTGGAATAATTCCCAGAATCTGAATTCAGTATTTCAACTCTTTGGACTATATATGACTAAATATTAATAGAGTTACACGTCAACTTCACTCTAAGACACACACACAAACTGCCAGAATTTGCTCCACTTTATGATATACCGGTACTTCATTTTCAGCTCTCAACCATAAAATTGATACCACTAAATGAAGACAGTACGATCTGGCTACGTCCAAGTGGCCACCAACGAGGAGCAGAAGAACATGAAGGCATTTGTCCCTCTTCCCTTTCTTGCAGTTTATGCTGAGAGAATAATCCAGATGAAATAATAGTTGTATTGGTCCCATTTGTGAACAAAAAGATACCGACTGGTCCAGGAAAAGACAAGTCATTTGCTGAATAAGCAGGAATGGGATGCATCACTCTTTTTTATTGCATTTAGACGTTTTATGAGTTCTTCAGGGAAATAAAAAAAACTGTTCCCTTTCATTGGCAACAATTTTGTTCAGGATACAGGATATTATTTATGCACATGCATATTCATAGAGGAATAATGAAGTCACAATTCATCATTTCATGCTTGATGGTACTTAAGATGCTCTGTAGCAGTTTCCCCAGCTATTTTCATTAATGCTCTCATTGCTGCTGACAAACCTTTGTAACATGTAATCTCATCTGCAATGTGGTGACTGGACCGAGCGAACACGATTACACCACCCAGACTGGGATCACTAACAGCAAATTAAAGTGACTGGCTCCCTCTGGTAAATAGTCATCACAATTCTAAGGAATAGTCATCACAATTCTAAAATTCTATTTTTTTTTGTACGGGGCCTGACTGCATCCGAGTTGCAACACTATTATGAATTCCAAGCAATGCAGCCAAAAGCAAAGTACAGTCAGGGGGAGATTAAGCTGTCGAGGAACTGTTACAGTAACGGTCTGCCCTGAGAGTTCAATGTAGAAATGTTCCCGTTTAATTACCCCCCCGCTGCATTACGTACAAGCAAAATGATTGAATCTAACTAAAGCTGCAAAATGACTCAAATTTGAGATTGCTCTTGTCATCGGTGCTTCTCATTTTCCTAAATAATTGTGTTTGTAGATCGTTCAGCATCATAGCCATCATCTGTAACATCAGTGAAATCTGATCTCCATCACAGCGTTTCAGGTAATCAAAGGGGAATTTGACCTTAATATTTATTGCCCTGTTTGAAGGACAGTTTTTAACTTCCCAAAAACACATATTTACCCAAAGTGAAAACAATTATTTTCCAACTTAATTCCTTTTAACTCCCCTTTAATCAGTCTTCACTGTAATTCTCAGCCAAGGCTGATGATGATAATAATAATGCAACACAGACGTGACTCACTTCTGACAGAGGGGTGGGCTCGGGTAGGGACGGTCCACCCAGAGATGACAACTTCACAACTACCCACGGACTGAAAGAGGATGCTTTAGTTCTGTTAATAATGTCTCTGCTGAATTTGCTGTCTGTGAAAAGCACATTGTGTTTTTATGTGCTGAATGAATAAGAAATGCGTCCTCACTACGGTCATACTTGGGGTTCTATTTAGTCGAGTTTCAAGGATTTTTTCTCCAAATGAGGCAGTTTGTGGGCAGCAGTGGGAGAATAGACATAATACTTCTTTCTGACTGTTTGTATATCTGATTTTCCATTTGACATGAAACATGTCTACCTAACATAGGCTGCATCCGCGCTTGATGTTGTGGGAAATGAGTCGGAGTATTCCCTGATGCAAGATGGTGGTTCATGGCATCCTGTAAGAGTGTTGATGCATTATGCAACCCACAGACATGTTGTGCACACTTGCCACAGTAGTGAATATATATCCTTTGACAACAAGCAGTTCTCTCCAGTCTTTGAACTTGTAATTGGAATTCTGCCGACAATTTTATCAAACATCAAAAATACGTAAAAAAATAACTCGTTCCAACTTTTATACTCAACTTTCATCTTCTTAATGGCGCAGGTGACAAAGCTGATTTCCCCCATCTTTCATTTTCCTATTACATATCCAATGTCAGGGGCATTAATAATGACGCCTCTTGAATTGTGGGGCCTGTTGCACTCGGGTGTAAATACAATTTTGTTGTGTGCGTGCAGTGTAACAATGACTTTCTTCTTTCTTCTTCGTTTTGTTTCTCCTGCAGTGTGATGGTGCAGTGGGTAGCGCTTGAATTGGACTGGAGAATTGGACTCGCTAAATTGGTGTGAATGTGAGCATGAATGATCCGCCAGCGAGGTGGCACAATGGGTAGCACTGCTGCCTCACAGCGAGAGGGGCGAGAAGTTGGTTCAGACCCGGCTTGGGGCCTTTCTGTGGGGCCTTTCGCCCTGTGTCTGTGGGGGTTCACCAAGAACATGCAAACATGTTACTTCCTTACTAGGGCGCCTGTCTACCGCAATTTGCTGGAGATACCTCTCTTTAAAAAAAAAACCCTGAACTACCCCTCTGACTGAGACTGGAGACAATTCAGTGACTGCATCCATTCATTCTCCCCTTGAAACAGTTCAGGATCCAGTTAATAGTTTATTGATCTTCAGCTTCAGCAAGCTGCAATTCACGTGAGATGTAACACACACAAAGACCCTGCTCTCCAGATGAATGGCTATGGTAAATGTTTACGATGAATTGAGTTGGTGAGCAGGCTACTGCACACGTGCTGATTGAACGTATCCCCGGAGAATTCAGACGGGAGTTTTACTGTTTCGATTTACCTTTATTGTTCTGGCATCCTCCATTTTTCACAGCATAAAAAAAGACAAGGCCCTGTTTCATCGGGATGTGACATCATATGATGTGTAAACAAACAAACAAAATGTATTTGCATGAAGGCAATGGTATTTGTGTCATCATTAAATAGTTATTTGCTCTCTTGCAAGTCTATAGATATGTACACTCACATAGTATATATTTATTTTTTTTACACTTGTTTTGGTTCATATTAAACATCACATTTTGATTGGTCAGTTAATGATCTTAGAGGTATAGTTTTTCTGATTGCAGTCTCTGCCAGGAAATCAAATACCCATATGTTCAAATTTTCCTTGTATTTAGTCTCTTAATGATAATGAATAAACCCAATCAGAGTGTCATCTCCTGTTCCCTATAAAAGGGTCCCTATTAAAGGTAGCTGCAGCTGGTGCCTTGCTATTAGCAAACCTCTCCCTGACATATGAACCCACTGACCCATGTTTTCTTAAACCTCTATCACAAGATTGTTATCAAATGTAAAATATGCACACAATGAAGCAAAGAAGTTCATATGTTATTCTCAGTGTATTTAACAGTTTATACACACAAATCCAAAATCAAGAACAGTATTGGTTATTAACAAACATGAAAATTGCCAACTCTCTACCACAGATGCATTTAAGTGAAGAAAGAAGAGAGATTTTAATGTAACTGAACAATGTTTGAGTCATGCCCAACAAACCCAAATCTGTGACAAATCTGACAGAATGAGCAAAAATTCAGCTTGTAACCATGGCGATGAAACTATAAGAAATGCTAAAAGTTCCTAAATAGCAAGATGACTGGATGATAGTCTGTAGAAACAGTCAGCCATTAATGGCACAATGAATAGATGCATATTGCATTGTACTCTGCAACGGGTAGCATTTAGAGAGAAATGAAAGGCTCCTTGAGACACAGCATGGTGGGGGTGTTTGCTGATGAAGAGGATGAGTTGCCGATAGTGCTGTCGGTGGGCTGCTGTCGATTTGCACGCATCAGATTGAGCTTCCACCTCTTTTCTGTTGTTTCCTCATGATCCCCCAGTTCTCCAGAGAGCATCAGAGAAGAGGCTGTGAAAGCTGTTTCCTCTCATTGTTTTTCTTCCATTACTAGAGGCTGCAGCTGCAGAGGTGAATCCGATTACTCAAGCACCGCAGTGTTTGCTTTCACTGTGTTTAACTACTGCTATTTGTGACTTTACTGTCTGACACACAGTCTTCTACTCGATGTGTTGCGCTGAATGTTATTTTTTAATGTTCCAGAAGCTTTAAGATGCTCATTGGCAATTTTAAAGGTAGAATGTATTATTATTAACGTCCAGCTCATATAAATGTGCTTATGCTGCCTGTAAACTCACACAGCACCTGGTGAAAACTACCATGTTATAGTGTACTGGTTGCACATTCAGAGCGCGGTAAGCAGCGATCTCTTCTGCAGCACACTGAAGCTCCACTGCTCCCTCTGAGGCTGATGACCTACTTTCCCACTCTAGGTGATAACACATTGTACTGCATCCCATCCAGCCATGTAAAATTCCTCCATCGCTTTCCACTCCTCATGTGAAAAGGTTTGAGGGGGAGTGTGAGCTGGCTGCCTGAAACACCTGCATGTAGCAGAACAGTAAACTAATCCAGCTGCATATAATTCAGATTTTTGGACAAATGAGAGCAGGCTTTAGGCAGTCACTGCTGATGGAGGCCAATGCACTCAAACCAATTGGGTTGTTTGTCAAAGCTACATTTATAAATCAGTGTATTGGATTACCTTGCTCTCTCTTCAAATAAATGTATCCTCCACATACAACAATATTGCTTCCAGGTGTAGAATGAGCATGTCGTAATTGCACGGCCTGAAAGATTAGGCTCGAGACTGGAAGCCTTGTCAGGAAGTCATGATTTAAGAACTCTCATTTGAACTCTTTAGCTGAGATGAATGCTCCACACGAGAACAATGTCTTTTACATTCTGAGTTATGAGCATTGTGATTGTTTTGAGCAACCCAAGCCACTGACGTTCCAGTTTACACTGATCCAATATTGATTGGCGATCAGAGTGAAGGACCGATTAGGGGGATTCAACACATAAAGGTTCATTCAGGTGGTGTTGATGAGGAATTACAACATTCATACTTCGATACTCATTATTTGTTAACCTCATTATTTGTTAACCCCCCCCCCCCCCCCCACACACACACACACACACACATACACACTTTCAATACGCTAAGAAAAGTATTACATTCAGTAATGGATTCATTTGAAAGAAAAGGCTCTTTGGATGCCACAAGCTAATTTATGTATTTTTTGTTTTTCATTAAAATAGTTTGCATGCATCACATGCAGTGGGTTCAAATGAACTTCATTGAGTCATGAAAGAAAACTGTTTTGTTTTGGCAGATTTGTTCATAGTTGATGATATCGTTGCATCGGTTTGCTCCAGTCACCTCCCTCAACTGCTTCTGGCTTTAAACAGCAGAAGCATCATTGTTGGATATTCTGCTCAGTGTCAACGATGCCTAAAGGAGGTTAACCTTTAAGAGCTAGTTAAATGTGAGCGGTCGTGACTTGACTGGAGACAGCTGCCCCACCCGCTGGTGTCGCAATGAGAGCAAGGGAGGAATCACGTCACAGCAGTGAACATGATTCATGAGCTCTCCCTCTGCTCTCAATAGATCCCATATGATGCTGGCATATCCCAGAATATCACCATAGAGGAATTGCTGTTGTGGCGAGCTGTGCCAGGTCTCTATGGATGTTGTAACACTAGATTGATGTTGTTGTGTCCTTGAGCAAATTACATTTGCATCATGTATTCCAAACTCTTGCTGTTTGGCATGCAGTCTTGTCTATTGTAATACACAATACAGTTCAGTATTGATTATTAAAACAAGACAAGTAAAATGGCATTGATAAAAGCATCCCAACACATGGTATCGCTGGGATGACAAATCACCTGGAATAAACCTTGACTGTAAACTGATGAAGATTTGTTTTTCTTTAATGAACGAAGACCTTGTCACGACTTCCTTTCTGTAGAATCATTTCTTAATTGCAGTAAATGCTGGAGTTTAGTGTGAATGGTAATGCATCAGAAAGTGCTTACAATCGCTTCAAAATGTCCCTTTCACTAACTTTCTCTTGCAGCAGGATCGAAGTGGTGAATTAAGTAAAAGACTTTTATAAGAGTGTGCTGTTTTGTGCTCGTATTTGCATTTCCGTGTTAAATAAAAGCACTAATATTGCTCTAAAGGGACTCAAAAGCCAAGAATAAACCTGCTGATTGCTTGCTGCTATTTGCTAAATTTGTTGCAGCTTGCACTTGAATGCTACTCATTTGAACACATGCTCTCTAAATATTAAACCTTGCTAATTGATCTCATTTCCATTCTGGTTGCAGAGGTTGCATTTGAACTCCATATTTATCTGCAAACTGGCAGATAAGTCATTCTGAATATTCATGAATCCACAAGGTACATATCCCACTGATTCTTAACTGAACCCCGGCCCCAATCCTCTCGCACACTCCCAGCATCTCTGCATCCTCATCAACCTTCCCCTGCTGATCATTGTTCACTCCTTTGTTCACATTGAATCTCAATCCCTCCTCTCTGTACTCTCCCTTAGCTGCATTTTAATATCTGCATTTTCTCTCCCTGAAGTTTTCTCTGCATTTTCCTCAATGTTATTTTATTTTAAATTGTACATATCGATATTTATTTTTTTAGTGTATGCTGAACGGGTGCCTCTGCTCAGTATCTGAACACCCACGGTTTTAATGTGGTTCTGTTTAATCTTTTCCAGAAGGGGATGTGTGCCCTGCCCCTGTCGTAAGCAATTACTCTCAGCAATGTGACTTATCCTGGCCTCCAGCTCATAATCAAAGCTCGTGGATCAAATCCAGACAAGAAGCCAGGTGTCAGCGATGCTTTTAGATTACATAATTGCTTTAACTATATATTTTCCCTTACTTCCCTTCCCTTTTCGCTTACTCCGGTTATGAATTTCTGTTCCGTTCACTTCAAATCATCAACAAATTGTGTCTTCACTGCAACAGAGAAGCCATCAGTGTGAGCCACTGCTCATTTACAGTTATAGATTGAAAAGGTGGTTGACAGCTGATTGATCTCGGGCAATAAGCAAATGTCTGTGTGATTCCCAGAATCGGGATATGTCATCAGTCTATGAATGAGGATTTTGCACCATCAGCAGTGAGTAATGGCGATGGTGGTTAAGCTGTCGTTGATGTTGTGTGCTGGATGTGTTCCGTTGTCTTACCTGTGATCTCATTCTCTATTTATTGACTGCCGTGACACTCCAGATAGGGTTGCAGAAACACAAAGGTGGTACCTTCATCTTCTCATCGTCAAAAGGGCATCCAGGGTCTTTTGCAATGGCAGTAAAAAGGTCTCGTGTATACTTTTGTTTGTAGACTCCAATTTTCACGCAGGAGATGATTTTCTGCTTAGTGGTAAATAATTAACCCTGTGTTGATGGTTGTTGGTGATTAGCTTTGCTCCTGGACAATCAGGGTAAACTGGCATTCTGCATTACGGCTGCCGTAAAGAGTTTGATAAGCAACATTACTTACAGAATAAAGTGGAAAAACAGACTCTGGGCACATCTGTACGGTGGCCGGGAGGTGCAAAACCACATTCACAAATCCTGAAACAGATTTACATTTCTACGGTATACTGTACAATTGGATTGTACAGTATACCAATATCCGGGCTTCTAATAAAAGTTGGTACAGACAAAAATATTCAACTTAGGTTGAGTTTTTTTGTTATTTTGGGGATCCCAAAATTTTTCATCCTTCTGCATCTTCAAGATAACAACTATATTTGTGCATCACTTAGTTTTATGATCAATGTTTGCAAAAAAAATAATGAGCCACAGCTTTAAATTGTGTTTTTAGTGCTAGTTAGTAGACGATGCTGATTAACATTATACTAACTAACAAGCAGTGCCATAGTATAATGGTACACAGATGGTTAGCAGGCTAATGTTAAAGTTATCATGGAGCTGTGGTACAAATCTTAATCACAACTCTAACCTTTGTCAAAATGTGTGTGTAACGTGTTTATGTTACATGATAAAACTGACCAAAAAAAATCTGGTGAAAATCAACATATCCTCCAATAATCAATCGATTCTCCTCCTGAAGATAAATGAAGCAGCAATCTTTATGTAACTCTGTGTATCCCGTCTGGCTGCTGCGATAAGATGACCGGACACTGCGTTTTCCCTGAGGCAGCACAACGCTTCGTGCCTCTCCTGAAACACGCTGGGCATAAGGAACGAGGATGTGCTCTTCTTTCTCGCTGCTGCTAACAAGTGTTCATCCATTTTGGGGAACTTGAAATATTAATGGACGAGTTTTATTCTGGATTCAGGAAGGTGACCTCCCTCCATCATGTGTCTGCAGAAACAGCTACCTATATTCCACCTTCCGTCTTACACTTGAATATGAGGTCGTATTTCTAATGCTTATTTTTACGTTTAAAGGATATCCTCTAGTCTAGTTCCTTGTTGGGTGTGTGGCAGAGATTTGATAAGCATTGTCATTTTCTTATAAAAGTTATAAAATTCCACCTTGATTAGCTTTAAGTAAGATTTAAGTTTCTACTTAAGGATTTGCTCAGGTAGAATTTGGGAACACAAATGCTTGAGCTTGAAATAGTTACTCGTTTGTTCGTACACTCATTAATCCATTTGTTCCTTTGTTCATTCATCATCATTCCGTTATCTGGAATCTTCTAAGTTTTATTTTGTGCATGCAGTTTTTTCGTGTGATCCATCCAGTCATCTCCCTGCCTTCAAAACTGTCAAATCACGAAGCCCAGCTCACAGGAGAGCAAACTAACCCATAGCTTTTACGCCTCTCACTATTGCCCTGCTGCTGCTGCTCTCTCTCTCTCTCTCTCTCTCTCAGAAAGTGCTGGATATGTGTGAACATGATGAATGTTGACATGAGGGGCGGCTCCACTGGTCCCACTTTCTCCTTCAGCTTCAAGCACATCAAATGTTTTTGGCAGGGATGGGTCAGGTGGTGTGAAGGGACAGTGCAGGGTGAGGGGGGGGGGCGGGGGGGGGGGGGGTTCTGTGTGAGGGTCATGTTCTGACCACACAGGGCAATAAGAAGACTCAGGCGTATGCCTGCGATGACTTCAGTTTTGTGCATGATAATCTCATCAGCGCATGACGCAGATATCTTAAAATAAACTGTGTCAGCGCTAATGTGCTTAATTTTTAAACTGTAATGGATTTCTTTACTTTTAATCCCCAGAACCAGGAATGTTCCTGCCCTTTAGACCTCAGACTGTCTTTCTAGTTAACAACCCATTCTACTATTCTACTATTTTCATTTCAATGACTCCAACAGCTACATATTTTACAATGCTCCGAGCCAAGTTTCTGATTTGATCATAAATTCCTAAATCAGATTATTTTTTAATTATTCATTTATTTATTTTCTTCAGGTCATGTCTGGAAGCTATGATAATGAAATATGCCTGGTGCATGTTTTATTTCAAACATAATGCATACGCTTAAGCTCCGGTTAATTTAGTTTAGTGAATGGATTCCTTACACATAAAAGCAGACATGAACAGATTTTTGCGTTGTCTGAATATTCACTTTAATGAAATTATTGAGATGCTGGTTTTGGAACATCAGACTTAGAATATGTGAATTAGATATTTTAAATCTGAAACTTGCTGATCGGCATGTGAAAGGCATTTGTCTTAAATTTAAACCAGACAACCCAGAGGACAAAATGTGATGTTCAAACTTCAAAGTTTGTCATTACACTCATTAGCACGCACACAAGGACACACCCAAATAAAACCGTTTGTAATACCAGGCTTTTTGTGTTTCTACAGGTGCTGGGGAGTCTGGGAAGAGCACCATTGTAAAGCAGATGAAGTAAGTAACAACGGCAACATTCCTTTGTTTTTTATGTTATGTTGTGTTCTCTCCACATAGATTTGATCATTTTCTCTGTGTCACTTTATAAGGTGAGTCATACACAGTCAAAGCAGACCCAACCTAGCCACAAGCTAGGATAATACTAAAACAAATGATTTCAGAACAGTTTCTGGGTGAAAGTTTCATCAAGATCCGTCCAGAACCTTCGGAGTTATCTTGCTGACAGTCAGACAAAAAAACCGGCAGCGATTTACAGCAGAGTTAATAATTATTTCACTGAAATAGGCACCGCAGGCAAAAATACGACAATGAATTTGTGTTTCTGATTTATTTTCCTTGCGTAGACTGGAAGGCGATATTTCAGCTGTAGTTAATGTGTTTAATTTTAAAACCTGATTTGTTTCAGGAAGGCAGATCATCAGCAGGGCCACAAACAGGATAGTCTTATCTGCAGCATTTGGGGAGAAAGATGTTGGTAAAAAAAGTTGATATACGGTATATATATTTGCTTTTTGTTATTGTCTTTATTATTTACTGCACAAGACAAAGCAAAAAGGATATTGCCATATGCTTTGCACTATTTAGAATCATACAGATCTAACACACACACACACACTCGTATGTCAAGGTATTACTCTGTTATATAATATTGCAGATGTTCACGCAGCAGAAGAAGAAAGTTATGGAGGTGGGTAACAGTTTCATAAAACGGCAGCAGGTATTTGCTAAAGTGCCGTCGGTCAGTGTTAAAAGCATCAGGCGGTTTAACGTTTGAGTTAATTTGAGGTCGTCTCAGTGTGATCTCCCTTGACAACAGAATGGAGTCTGGATGATTGCATCTGATGAAGGGATGCACATTCATGCATGTGCAGATGCTTATTTGCCCACTGCCAGTTTCGTTATGATATTGTGATATTACAGGAGGTACGTTCAGGGTACTGCATCACTGAGGAAACACACATTCTACTCACAGATGATCATTTATTTGTAGGTTTTATTTTTGTCGCATCTCTCAGAACCAAATACAAAACAATTTTTTCTGGGATCCCGGGATGGGGCAAGGGAGATAATGGAGGTTGAATCTCTGAGGAAGAAGCCCGAGGCCCGAATCTCTGCGATCCTGACTGATGCTAACATCGTTCTTGTGAAGCCTTTTGTCCAGGCCTGGGAATAAAGTCATCTGGGCTATTTTCACCCACAACCAACTGTTTTAAAAACCTGATACTGCACTTTATTAAGTGTTGCATGTCTTTGCCATTCTCAGGATCATTCATGAAGATGGCTACTCAGAAGATGAGTGTAAGCAGTACCGAGCTGTGGTTTATAGTAATACCATCCAGTCCATTATGGCCATTGTTAAAGCCATGGCCAGTCTCCAGATAGACTACAGCAGTCCCTCAAGAATGGTAAGATGCAGAAGAATGAAGTTTAATAGTTGTACCAGGACATTTCTCTGTGTGTTATTTGTATCCATATCCACAGGTAACAAAACCTGAAAAGATGCTATTGTTGTTGGTGGCCTTCACAAAGTGAGAACTGAAAGCTGAGCAGATGAACAATTCACCATCATCGTGCAGGAAGGCACTATTCAGAAGTCATTAACTATTGACACATCAGCTCTGTGCCTCCTCAGGCCACAATGACACAAACCCGCTTCATCAACAATGTCTTGCGGTTGATTATCTGGGGCAGATTTCAGCCGCTGAGGTCATGTGAGCTTGCCCAATGTGCCCCTTTCATTTTATTTTTGTTCAGTAAAATAATAGTCAATTAAAAAAGTCTGATTATTGCACCGCCCATTATGTCAACCAAACATTTTACTTCCCCACTTATTCGTATTCCGGTTCAGATTTCTCAACAAAAAAACATTTCAAGGCTGTGATGCTTCTGGGAGTTTTTTCTATGATCAAGCCTCCAGTATTCAATCATTTGTGCCGGTGCAAATGGAATCATATGATTCCTAATGCTCACCCATTCACAGCAGCCTGTTTCAGTGTAAAGTTACTGCTGGCTCCAGAAGGCAGAGCACAGTGCACATTTCTTGCTGATCTCTCTTTGTAACCTGCAGGGAAATGGTCCTTGACTTCATCATCTTTGATCATTCTGACAGACTGTTAACTCCTGCAGCCCTAATATCAGGGCTACTACAACAACAACAACTACTACTACTACTACTACTACTACTACTACTACTACTACTACTGCAACTTCCTTTCTGTGCAGAGTTTGTGTTCTCCCCGTGTCTGCGTGGGTTTTCTCTTGTTCTCCAGTTTTCTCTCACCTCCAAAAACATGCACACCAAATTGTCCGTAGGTGTGTGTGTGTGTTCATCTTTTGTGTGGCCCTGCGATGAGCTGGTGTCTCATTCGGGGTGTTCCCTGCTTTCCTCCTTCCTCCATCCTCCATCCTGGAGCCAAATCAACGCATCGCACACATTTTACATGATGTCTGTTGTGAAGTTGCTTAAACAGATCGTTCCATATAGTTGTGTATTTCTCAGAACATCTGTGTATAATCCTCTTTAATGCTCAAACCCCCCTTGTGTCGTTTGTCTTCTACCATGTGACTAACTGCTGAGTTAGTGACAATCGGAGATCTGTTATATGCTGACTAGACTGAAGAAGGGAACGCTTCGTATTGTTTCGAAGAGCTATCTGCCCAAGGTTGGAGTCTTCATGTCTGGGTGATTTGCGCACGTACACATCTTGTCTGCAGCCTGAGTGGAGACAAAGCACTCCATTGTGTATTCCTGATCTTCAGTAGCCTATGTTTGTCAAATCATTCTTCGCCTGGTGCTTATCAATAACACACCAATCAGTAGGAGTTAGGACAGAGCCACTCTGTTCTTCTTGACCTTACTCACGCTTATAAAAACTGTGTGTTGACCAAGAAAGGGGGGAGTGTGTTGGTGAAGCCGAACGAAGCTAACTACTTGCGTCTCTCCATCCCTCCCAGCTGACAGCTGTCTTAATAAATCTAATAATCTACAGTTTTGCCTCGTTTCGTCTCTTCGGTGCAAGGCCTCTCTGGGTTTATTCATTTTAGACCCAACATTAATTGGTGCCGAAACCCGGGACCCACATCTGGACGGACGACCGCCGCTGGACTGAGGACACCGCGTCTCCCCATTGAAGGGGACGGGCCTCCCCCTTCCGGCGCCGGCTGCCCGCCCGGACAACGGGTCCCAAGAACCGGGCTTGCATCGGGTGACTACAGGTATTGCTGGTATTTAATACGTAACATTTTTTCCAACTTACTTAAAAACAGGGAAGTGAAATTAAAGCAGGAAGTGTTGTGAGACTGTGCACAAACAGGAAGGGCAGAGGCCCATATGTAAGTCCATGGCTACTAAATAAATAATCCAGACGTTTAAGGAATTACAAGGTCTTATTAGGAGTAATTCAATATAATTAATACTTTTAAGTATAAATTAACGGGATCAAACGTCTGGGTACGAGTAAATTAACGGGATCGGTAAATAAATATTGTATTTGCTGGGATTATGTCCACACACTTCCAGTGGATCAGTGAATAAATATTATATTTACTATGATTATGTCCACACACTTCCAATGACGTTTAAGGAATTACAAGGCTACTAAATAAATAATCCAGACGTTTAAGGAATTACCAGGTCTTATTAGGAGTAATTCAATATAATTAATACTTTTAAGTATAAATTAACGGGATCAAACGTCTGGGTACGAGTAAATTAACGGGCCTTATTAGGAGTAATTCAATATAATTAATACTTTTAAGTATAAATTAACGGAGTAATTCAATATGATTAATACTTTTAAGTATAAATTAACGGGATCAAACGTCTGAGAAAAATCAATTAAGGGACCGGTCTTTAAAAAATCAAACTGTATTTGCAAAAACGTGCTTTTATTGTTTGAGCATGAATGGAGGTGCACCAGAATGAACGTATGAGGATATTTGTGTTGGACTCGCTTAGGAGTTAAACAGCTGTGTTGTGTTGTGTGGGGGTGAGTTGGAGCTGATAAGGGCGCGGCCCTGGGAGATCATATGCTCGCTTGGGACGTGGTCCTTGAATAGTGTTTGTGTGGTGGTGATTTGGAGTTGAGCGATGAGGAAACTGGTGTGAGACTGAGAAGAGGAAATGAACAAGCTGCAGACCAAGGAGAATCGAGGACGAGCTGGGAGAGTCGATGGCACGGCTAGAGAGCAGCTCCATTCTCCCTTGCTGAGGGAAAGAATACTAGTCTCGTTTCTTACCGCAAGAAAATGGTTATTGGGTTGAATCTTTGGGGCTTGGTTCCGATTTTCTCTCTTTTACAGTGTCACAAACCGGACATTAATTGGCGTTGTCGGCAGGATCCAATACACCCGTCTGTGGTGGGCTGGCTTGGAAGAATTGATTAGAGGGTGCACACTCTAATTCACTAAGACCCTTTTCCGGGGCCAATCCTTCGCATGCCAGTCCCTGGGGGATCGGGTTGACGGGATTCGAGCCAGAGAGCAGACCTGCCTGAAGGTGAGACACCCGGAGAAGGCGGGTAGGGACGGCGGTCCTATCGCGCGGAACGCTGTGTTTCTCCGTTCCTAACCAGGCGGATAGGGATCAACATCAGTCCTGTCGGCGTGCGCAGAAACGTTTCCCAACCGGTACTATTGTGCAGCACTATAATATATATATATATATATAGATATATAAGAAAGACATAAAGTATACAGATCTGTGTGTTGTTGTTGTTAAAGTCTAGACTTAAAACCCTGTATGTACGTGTCTGTGAATAAATGTTTCATGTGGATGAACGGAATGAGTCAAAGTTGTAACAGTAAAACAGCCTGAGTCCTCATGGGATCACTGCACGGCTGGACGGTCTGGAACCTCACGGTGTCAACGCAAGACCGTCACTGGGGAAGACTTTGTGAACTCATTCATGAAGGTTAGTGGTGACCAGACTGGAGGGTCTAAAACGGAATGCAACTCTGTGTTAGGACGCCGAGCGAGAAGCCGGAGCAAACAAAGGTTTGCTCTAGAAGATTGCATCTCGGGAGTTGCACTTCGCCCCATTAGGGGGATTCTCTCTGAGTTACGTCACGTGTGGAATTCTATATAGCAGGAAAGGTATTTAAGATAGAATAAGTAAACGCTGAAGAATAAATAACCTTTCTACTAAACCAAAATTAGAAAAGAGGAATTTACCCATCTGCACCTCCACTCGGGAGGGGCATGAATAAAAAAGTAGCGCCCCACCGTTGTTGTCCGCCCACGTAACCAAAGTCAAACCCAGACTAAATGCAAGAGAGAGAGGTGTTTAGACAAAGACTTAACTACAGTAAAATAGGACAAACAAAGCCAAAGTCTGATGATGTTATTGATGACTTCAGAGCAGGACTAGAACAGTGCCCTTTATGATGTTAATAATGAGGCTGGTCCGTACCGGCAACAATTAAAGAATGAGCTCCGTCTCAAAAACAAAACCTTTAACCCAGAAATCAGCCACTGGCTGATGAAGCATTCTGTCACCTTGCTAAACTTAACTCTGTCTGAATTTATTACACGGGCAAAACATGAAGAGAGAGTAGCGTGAAACAAATAACGAGAAGTCTAATGATATGTTTTTGATGGTAAAGAGGAAGTGTTTTAGCGAGACAGAGAGGTCGGGGTGCCAGAGGAGGGGGTGGAAGGAAAGTGTGAGATAGGACACTGGGCGCATTACTGCAGGGCGCCAAGTAAAGGAAAACACACGATTCAGCATGTCTAGATAGGAAAAAACAAGTAGATAATCATGGAGGGAAGGACAGATAGGGAAAAATAAATCTAATTTTTTTTAAAAGGTACATACCCTACCAGGTCATTGATGGCGATGACATCACCTATGACATTCACGTCTGCCTAAATCTGTCTACATATGGGCAGCAATATTGAGCCGTGGGCGTTGCCACGCCTCAAGAGGGGGGATGGTGGCACAAATAGCTTTGTGCCATTACTCATCATTATAAAAAAAATAAAAAAAAAATTAGGTATGTATTCTGTTGGAAGCCATTGCTCCTGTGAGTGTTATGATTGTTATTCTCCTACTGTTTGCTTCCTGCGCTTTAACGTGTCTCAGATGTTACAATAGATGATAGCATGCTAGGCTCAGAGGTTCAAGTCGGTTGATGTAATATGGTATAATATTATCTGATAAACGTGACAAATGTCTGAAAAGTGGGAGGCAGAAAGCCGATTCAGAAATGTTAAGTCAATATGCAGAAACTAATTGTTTTCCTTTGCTCCACAAACTGCTCCACTGTGCTGGAGTTTGGCCCCCGCGGGTCACTCTGTTCCGGCCACTGAGGGTTGGGTGCCTCCTCCCACCGTCCACGACCAGAAGACACCAATCACCATCACCATCAGACCAGAGGTCACCGTCCACCTCAGGGTGCACTCCACTGAGAGTCCAGTGCCCCCCACCAGCCCACACTGCTCACTCGAGCATGATATGTGGGGCTAACGACAGACTGACCGATTGAATGCACCACGTCAAACATGCTAAGAAGAAGAAAGAAGAAGAAAGAAGAAGAAAAAGACTTTCCTCCAAAGAGCATGCAACGCTCGATGTCTCAAGGCAGCATGCCTCCCGTGAGAGGACGTCCAGTGGGAGACATCGTCACGAATGAGAAAGAGAACATGCTCTCATCCTGTGGAGGAACGATGACCAGACGGAGGCTTCAATTGTGAACAGAGGGGACGCTGGATGAGGGAGTGACCGGAACCACTGAGGGACGGAGGCCAGATAAGGGGTGATCAACAGCGGTGTCGTGGATGAGGGGGCGGGGGTCCCTCCTTCTCTGTGGCTGGCTCGGATTGACTGACTGACGGATCGCCCTCCGGTTCACGTGAGATGCAAACACAAACACACACACAGCTCAACTGATGTTTAAACTTAATGATGCAAAGAGATATGAGCTCAAACAGCAGCAATACACGTTAAAACACAAAGCTTATGAACAGCATCCTGTTGTTCTGTTATTGATGAATGGGATTCAGGTTTTATGTGTTCCGTATTTTCACGACCTTATGGCGCGCCTGCTGATTCGCCGCAGTCTCATTAACAGCTGATTTTTCGGTATTTCAAACATACAAAGGGTGCGCGGATCAAAAGGCGCCGGCATGATAGGTGCGCAAAATAAAGCAGGAGCAAAACTGAGCTTGGTACTCACATCTTTAATCGTCATCAATCAAACAAGCATACTGGTGCGCGTTTTAAGAAATAGAGCCGGAGCAAAACAGAGTCATTAATCAAACCCATCAAAGTCCTCATCCTCTGTTTCTGCATTGAACAGCAGCGCTAGATCTCCGTCAAACATGCCGGCCTCTTTCTTCACTGCCAGTCACTTTCCGTGCGGCGGTGTCGGCGCCTCGGAAATGGTGCGAACAACAATGCTAGCAGACAGTTAGCCGAAGTAGCTACAGTCCATTCAAACTGTGGCGCTGCGCTGCCTTCCACTCTGAGTGGAACTGTGGTCTCCTTCTGTCGTCCAGCGCTCCCACGCAGCCTGCAGTTTAACGTTGAACGGCTGGAGTTCTTTGGTTAATCCACCGGGGATGACGATGTTAAGATAGCTTGCTAGTTAGCCCGTTAGCGCGTTAGCTTGCTTCACTCCGGTCTAGACCGTATCGGTGAGATCGCCGCGCACGGAGTCGCAGATCTCAGGAGCTGAGTTGCTGCAAGTCGTCTTCTTGCTTCCTCCTCTTCCTCCATTGATTCATTAATGCTGGATTCTCTCCCCGCTGCTCTATTCCCGTGTTCTGCTGCGGGACCGGCAGCCACTTCCGTCAACACGCCATAATAGTTTACTGTGGTGGAGCGCGTCGCGTATCACTCCGCCAGGCGCCTGACTGAGTCCGCCTTACAACAACAAATAGGCCGCGCGGACCAATGGACGCGCTGCACATTTTGAAAAAAAAAAATCTAAGACTTTTAGGTGCGTCCTATGGGTGTGAAAATACGGTAATTGATTCTGAGGCTGTGACACACAAGCCTCTATCTAGGCCTGTTAAAGGGACACAGACTATTGAGGATACATGTTTTAGATTATCACAGAGTTTTTGATTTCTTCTTTATGTTCTGATAATTTTTGCTTGGTCAAGATTTCATGACGCCTTCTTTGAAATTACTCTTCTTTTGTGATTCCAATGGCATTGCCATTCCGCGCGTGCGCCATGATGTACGTGTATAACTGATCACTGCACAACAATGGGGATTTTTTAATGGACTCGATGTAACAGCAGGTTTCATCAACTCATGATGTAGTGACATCACATTTATTGCATTCTACAGCTTATGTTCCTGAGCAGAGATGAAGCCTTTGAAAATACATTCCTTAAAGAGACTCTATTATGACCATTGATTGTTTTTAATTGTGTATGCCTGACTCCTCAGCAACCTGTATTTGCAAGGAATCTGAATTTGGGGGCCCGCGCTGGGCGCCCTTGAGGACGATTGGTCCGCCCCTGACGAGAATGGTGTCTCCCATTCTGAAGGATCTCAAAGCACCGTCTTTGTTTGATGTTTATTATTTCCTGTTTGTTCATCCTTTCTCAATTTCACAAGTGCATTAATTGGTTACTTTTACTTTTGCACAGAGAAGAGATTCAGTTGACTCATGGGTTGGACCATGTGTCAAAGGGGAGGAGATGTTGCTATTCTCAGGCTCATTGGTTCCAAAAAACAAAAAGAATATATATACACAAAAATATGATTTTGATGTGTGTTTAATTTTGATTGCATGACATAATGTTGGACGGACGCGTCCAATGACTTTTCCATTGACTTTTCCATTGACTTTTCCATTAACGTGCTCGTCTACCTCAGAGACGTTGTCAGCATCTGATGATGGACTTGGTGGAACGCTCACCTTGCTTTCGAATTTGGGTGAAGCACAAAGAAACAAAGTGCTTCAGCGATGGAGAAGATGATTTTCTCTGACAATGGTTCAATAATGATTCGTGTGTTGCTAACAAAATACTTTCAGAACTCAGTGACAGACTCAAGTTGGAAATGAAGACACACTGCAGTTACCAGACGCATTCTGGTGGCGCTGCAGAATGAAACAACCCCACACTCTGAAAGCCAGATGAACGAAATTATCCTGGATTAAATGTTTACCTTCTAACCCTAACCCACAGCATAATCTGTCGTCAACAAGTGAGGTGTTGGTTGGACGACCTCCAGACACTGGACTGGTTCCTTTGGCCAAGCACACTGTGTGATGATGCACTGACCCAATACTGCATGATAAATCTGACGCAGGTACTGAGAGACCAAAGAGAGGTCGTGTCATCTAGCAGCAGCAGCAGCAGCAGCGGCACCTGCCCGAACATCGGACCCAGAGACTTTGTGCGGGTAAAGAACACCCAACGAGTCCTGGGAACACCAACGGTGGCAGGATTCCTTCCGAGTTCAGCTGATGACCCACACGGCTGAAAAGGTCGCCGAAGGAGCAACTGGGATGCACGCCACCCACTGCAGGTGCTACCACAACTAACAACGGTGTCCGGTGCAACGTGTGAGTAACCCTCGCACTCAAAAGATCACACCTCCGATCCCGAGCGACACTGCGCAGATGCAGGACCTCGCTGGATGACAAGTAACATTGTTAGAAAACATTTTTAGCTGCTCCAGCAGTGCGTGCTAGTAACCACTTGATGTAGGCCATAGATGAACGCCACCATAGTCTAATAGAAGAACCTGTCAGTCGACTCCTCAACACACACTCCTGACCGAAGAAGCTGTGCCAGAAGAAAAGGGTGATTGGTGAATAAAAACGCATCACTCCACCGACCCCTCAACACACACTCCTGATCGAAGAAAAGAGTGATTGGTGAATGAAAACGCATCACTCCACCGACCCCTCAACACACACTCCTGATCAAAGAAAAGAGTGATTGGTGAATGAAAACGCATCACTCCACCGTGCACCAACCTCAGACTGTCGCTACCCCTCGGGGTCCCTTTGATTTGAGTTCCCTTGTGAAGCGGGTGATCTCAGCTTTTGTAGTGTGGCGGAACAAGCTAAAGCAGTCTCACCTACCGTACGGGGCAACCAGCCCTATATGCCACACCCTTCGCCTACATAAATGCCTTGAATGCTGTAAATGAAACCTTTTCTCCAGCCAAAGTTCTGACTCACAAACGCCTATCTGTACTTACAAAAGCCACAATCACAGGTTTTGGAGTAACATTGGACAAAACACACTTAGCTCATTGTAATGACATTGGGGATGACACGTATCGTTTCAGATCATACTTACATTGTCACAGCCGTAGTACATCCCAACCTGCCTACACCTAGAAGGACCAAGCGCTTTGTTACCTTTGAAGAACATGATCCGATCTGGGGTAGCAATGTCCCCTACCAACACAGGTATTGGTCTCCAGGAGACCGAGTTACGCATGCTTTCTTCCCAAACATAGGGGTAGGAAAACTTGGCCTTCGACTTGGAACCATAGATTACAGATTCCAATGTTTCGTCAATGCTTCCATTATCATGAGTGAAGCTCAGAATAATGTTATTACCGCCCTACAAACAAGAATGGCTGTTGATTTGGCCTTAGCCCCACAAGAGGTGTTTATGCTATGATTGGTGAACACTGTTACACATATATTCCCAACGAGAACCAAACTATTGTAGACGTAATGCACACCATGAAAAACGTAAGGGACACTATGTCACGGGAAGACAAAGTTGAAGGAGGCTGGTTAGACTGGTTGTTCTCAGGGTCATGGCATCAGGTTCTCCTTAAAATGTTAGGCCCTTTCATTGCCATAGTATTGATTTTTTTATTTCTCTGCGTTCTCTGTTCATGTTGTGTAATCCCCATGTCCAAGAGGTTAATCTCACGAATGTTTGTTGCCCAGATGTATCAGTATAACCTCATCCAAGTGGATGACTATGATGCTGTTGCGCCTGACGTACACGCAGACACTGATGTTTAACTGTCTCTGTCTTTTCCTTAAAACTTCAGATTTGGTCCATTGTCAGACCATGAGGTTCTTGCTACCAAGCGGTAGGGGAGTTGTGGAATTTTTCCTTATTGGAAGGTTTTCGCCACATCCTGATAATGGACAAACTGTTGTTGATTTGTTAATGAAGTGTTTACGGAAAGCCATTTGGTTGTATTCACGGATGTCTTCCAAATCCACAACAGGGGGGAAATGTGAAGTTGCTTAAACAGATCGTTCCATATAGTTGTGTATTTCTCAGAACATCTGTGTATAATCCTCTTTAATGCTCAAACCCCCCTTGTGTCGTTTGTCTTCTACCATGTGACTAACTGCTGAGTTAGTGACAATCGGAGATCTGTTATATGCTGACTAGACTGAAGAAGGGAACGCTTCGTATTGTTTCGAAGAGCTATCTGCCCAAGGTTGGAGTCTTCATGTCTGGGTGATTTGCGCACGTACACATCTTGTCTGCAGCCTGAGTGGAGACAAAGCACTCCATTGTGTATTCCTGATCTTCAGTAGCCTATGTTTGTCAAATCATTCTTCGCCTGGTGCTTATCAATAACACACCAATCAGTAGGAGTTAGGACAGAGCCACTCTGTTCTTCTTGACCTTACTCACGCTTATAAAAACTGTGTGTTGACCAAGAAAGGGGGGAGTGTGTTGGTGAAGCCGAACGAAGCTAACTACTTGCGTCTCTCCATCCCTCCCAGCTGACAGCTGTCTTAATAAATCTAATAATCTACAGTTTTGCCTCGTTTCGTCTCTTCGGTGCAAGGCCTCTCTGGGTTTATTCATTTTAGACCCAACACTGTTCAGACTGACTGGCTTCAGCTCATCAGGGCTTTCAGTGTTGTCATTCTGTGGAAGACAAATTAAAGGGGTTATCTTCCAAAAGAAAATGCTGGAAGACAGACGACTGAATGCAATCGTTTGAATCACATATGCATGTATCTACCTTTTACTAATGCATCCTTTTAATTTATGCACAAACCAATACAGTGGACACTGTGAAAAGGACAGCAGTTTTCTTGTATGCATGTATGTTTTGCCAGTGACTGTTTCGCTGTGTCTTGTGTCTGTACTGCCCCCTGCAGGATGATGCCCAGCAGCTCTTTGCCCTGTCTGCAGCTGCTGAGGAACAGGGCATCCTGCCTGATGACCTGGCCAATGTGATCAGGCGACTGTGGGGCGACAGCGGCATACAGAGCTGCTTTGCGCGGTCTCGAGAGTACCAGCTCAACGACTCTGCAGCATAGTGAGTAGAAATTTAACGTCCAGTATGGCTCTGTCTCAAGTGGATCTGTCTTGTGCTGTGGTTCCTGTAAAGGTGGAAATATTGAGTGGATGGCTCTTTTCGTACTAGCTCCGCTATAGATGGATGGATGGATGGAGCCTTTTGATTTTATTTTATATTCCTGCCATTAGCAGGACTATTGTGGTGTTGTGATGGATACCTTCAGACTCTCTCATGAAGAGAAAGTCTACTAACTTCCATGTAGCAATGATTTCACCCTCTCCAAATTTGATCATTGCATATCTCTGTAGCACAATAGTGGAACACAGAATAGTTTTTCTCAAGGGATGAAAATATTACAGCCTTTCTTTACTCCAAGAAGCATTATTCTCCAAATAAACAATAACAATAGATTGCTCTGATAATAAAATTCAAATCAATCAATCAATTTTGTGAGAGTTATTTCTTTACAATTCTGCTTTTAATCCATGTGGAAACATTTAAAAAAAAAATACGGTAATGACTACCAGGATAGGGAAAAACTATTTTTTTTTATCTTAGGTTTTAGTTGTTCATTAATCATGAATAGTGTGTGGATGTGAGATTTGTATATGTCTTTATGTTTTCCATGCAAGAAGCATAGGTTAGAAGCCAATAAAGCTCCCAGCTGGCCTTGGAAGGTGATTCTGCACAAGAGGCAGATTGCATCAAACATGGTGAGGATGCTGACACACAGGCTGCCAGAAAGGGATGGAGGGCGTGAAGGAAGGACAAGAGCTATGAATTGGCAAATTACAGTGAAAACAGTGTCTCCAAGCATAAATCAAGCAAATCACTTCCAAGATTAGTGAGAATAAAGAATGAAGACCCTGAAGCCACATTGAACAGCGAATTCTATTACTTCATAGCACAATATTACATCTAATGAATCAAGACATAAAATCACTTGCAGCAGCAGGCAAGGACTATGCTCAGCAACTGTTCATTTTTATCTTTATCCGTTTTTAATTCATAAACTGGTTTAGACAGAACAGGTGAATAATTTCTTCAGAAATTCATTAAGAGGACGCAGATAACCAGCGGTGAACGCTGACATTGATGAGCATTCAATTTAGCATCTGAGTGTGACGTTAAGTTCTGAATGAGGCCCCGTCAGCAGGACAGTAATATGTTTATGGGATGGATGCATCACAACAAATCATACTTATGATCATGACAAGCCATGCATGACAAAACCCTGAGGGCGTGTATTTATGGAACTCAGTCATGAATATTTCACCACTATGTAAATCAGCGCCATGAAAACATCATGATCCACATGCCAAACAACAAGAAAAGAAACTGAGAGTTGTGAGATTACTACTATAAGAGATCATTTCCCACGCTGAATGACATCAACCAAAACATGCACAGAGAGCACAAGTATGGAGTTCCACACTGATGCCAGTGTTTTCATGTGAAGTTGTGATCCATGTCTTTCTGGATTACTGAAGAAAAGACTGATATGACAGACAACTTTGGAAGTTCAGTCTATCGGTCACTGAGCTTCCTAACCCTGACCACCACCGACATTCACTCGCTCACCACATTCACACAGGCAATGTGGGTGAAGTGTGTCTCGATCATAGGGCGACCCTCTCAACCACCTGCGCCACCGTCGTCACATTAAGAGTAAAATTGGTGATTAAACAGGATACCCTTAAAAGGCACTTAGTCTAATGAAAGGCTATCAAATAATTGTTTGTTAGATTCTTTGGCATCAGTCATGTGATTCTGTTCCCCTTCTCTCTTAGTTACTTGAATGACTTGGAGAGAATAGCTAAGGCGGATTACATCCCCACCCAGCAGGATGTCCTGCGAACACGAGTCAAGACCACTGGCATTGTGGAGACTCACTTCACTTTCAAGGAACTGCACTTCAAGTAAGACCATTTCTCACCTCTTATCAGTGTTATATGACTTTGAATATTTTGAAAGCCAAAACCTAATGAGTAGGCCTACATGTAAAAAGAAAGCATGCTGCCATCTCTGCTCATCATCTCTGTTGTTTCAGATCAAAATAAGAGCTTTGAGATTAATTTGGTAGCCCTGCAAGGCGAATTCTCAGCTTGGAATTAAAAACAGGATAAATGTCTTTTCTTTTCTTTTCTTCATTTAATTAGACCCCATGTGTGTAAGCAGTGACATCACTGTAGCAATCTCCTTCACACCTGCTCTAAAGAAATTGCTAGAGTTGGCCTCAACATTAATATCATTGGTGGGTAACTGAAAATGCACGATTCATCTACATGATCAAATACACCAGCAATTCAAACCTTAATTATCAGGAATGAGAGCTGAATCAATTAATCTGTGCTCCTTCAATAAAGCCAGAGGTTAATGTGATGTTAATAGCTGATTGCAACCTCTGTGGTATTGTCCATTAGGGTTGGTCTAAAATAAAATATGCTGTGACCTAGCCTGAGCACTCACATGCTCATACTTTACGGATTTCACAGCAGTATCAAAACTCTGCAAAAAGCAACTGAGCACATCTGGACGAATATATTACAGAAGCAGTAGAATAGCTCGAGTGTAACCTGATTCCTGATCCACTCTGATATTTACTTTCTATCTCAAGCTCAGTTGTTCAAATAGGATAGCGATCGATAAGAAGATATTCCGTTTTTTGTTGTTCTGTCCTGTTCGCCATGATAAGCAGCGAGAGGAAGTACTTCAGTTATACATGTCGTCTTTTCACCTGAGTTTTGATTAATCAAAATTGTGAATGTTTCTTGTATGATTGTCTAAACCATAGGGTCTATTTATAATAAAATGATAAATGATCAGTCCATTAGGTAATTCACAATTTATAAAGGTCAGCTATGAAATTATAACAGATCGATTGAATTGATAATGCAAAGCAAAAAAACAATACTCTTTTTTTTAAACTAAATCAACACACTGATACAGGAAGCGGCAGGAGGCACCTCTAAAGCTTTGTGATCTGTTAATAAATGTCCGAAGACGATGATGAAGAAGGGTGAATGAAGTGATCATCCTGCTGATGCTGCTCAAGATGTAAAACTGGCTGCATTGTGAGTCAGGCGTGTTGCTGCTGATTTATTTTTTTACAGTGTCAGAGAAAGACAGCACAATTGCAGCTTGCAGTTCATAAAGACAAAGGAAAAAGGGTACAATTAATTCCAGTAGCTGCATGTTGGTGGGTCGATGTCCAGTCTGGGCAAGGTTCCACCAAGGTCCCACGAGATTAGACCACTGCCCAGTGTCAGATGCTGTGGGGCGAGGCTGATAACAAATGAGCTTTGACTAATACCAGCAAACAGAGAGTGACGATCCCTCCTACTCCCTCCAGCAATCCTGATGATGGTTGTTATGAATCCGTGGAGAGAGTGCTCCTTGGAGAAACGGAACTCACCTAGCAGTAGTGCAGAAAAGAAGACAGAAGCGAAACAGATGTCCTTAAGGGAAGCTCTAGAGAACGCCAAACAAAGACTCGTAGCTCTCTGTGTTTGGGCTGAGCAGCGCACCAAGGGGTGGAGTGAACAAATGGAATGTCTAAGAGCAGACATAAGACCAGAGCACAGCAACCTCTCAGAACAAGAACCAGTGAACATGCTCCGAATATCATGCAATCGACACCTAACAGTCCTCCCTGAGCTGCTAACAAGAGGTATTCATTCACACAGAACATAACCCTCAAACTATTGGCCAATACTAGCTACTGCAGAGCCTGAAACTAAACAATACAGAGCGTTGGCAAACTCAATGCAACTGTGGACAAAATTCCAAGGCCACTCATACAAGTCACCATCATGTGTAAGAAATAGCAAAGTGATGCACGGTCTGCACGGTTGGATGGCATTCATCTGCATGCCAAGAGTGAACTGGACAGTGTGACCTCTGCATCATCTGTTATTGTTGCACTGACTAAAGAACCATCCGCCTCTATTAGCCTGCTTTTGACCCTCCATTCTTTAATGAGGCATCTGACAGAGAGCCTCACGTAGCCTTGTGAAAATCTAATGTACAATCAGGGACGGAATCATCCGTCACCATCACTTACTCATTTCTTCTCTACCCCCATTTCCCCCAAAACGTACTCTTATATTCCATGGTTCTTATGGGCTTCATTTTACTGTCTTTAATTGTTACCTCCCACCTCCATTAGCGCATGCGTTCTCTTCTGCTGCGCCCCCCTTTGCAGAATGTTTGATGTGGGAGGCCAGCGCTCAGAGAGAAAGAAGTGGATCCACTGTTTTGAAGGAGTTACAGCCATTATATTCTGTGTTGCACTGAGTGCTTACGACCTGGTGCTGGCTGAAGACGAGGAGATGGTAAGAAGAAGAAAAAAACATTCCTCTCTCACATCCGTGTTTTTATCTGCATCAGTTGTAACTTTTTGACCTTCATGAATCTACTTATTTAAATCCCCGCCCCTTCCTTTATTAATAACTGTGACTTTTAATAGTTTGTTTATAGTTAACCAGACATAATTATATAACAGAAATGATTAATTAAGTTCCTTGAGCTATTTGATCTCAATTTTGTTTTGGTCCTGAAAGTCCTCTGCAAAGTCCAAAATGCTCAGAAGCCCCCCCCCCCCCCCCTTCACGTTGTTTCCCTCACATTTGAAATTGTGGAAGCCGTCATATGATCAATTTTTCTTCTCTTCAGAACCGAATGCATGAGAGCATGAAACTATTTGACTCCATCTGCAACAACAAGTGGTTCACTGAGACCTCCATCATCCTCTTCCTGAACAAGAAGGATCTATTTGAGGAGAAGATTACCCACAGCCCCCTCTCCATCTGCTTCCCAGAGTACACAGGTACACAAGGGAATATTAGAGGCTGTACTGCGGCTTTATTTGTTAAAGTACAGTCACAGATGAATTAATCACATGGCATAAGAAAATGTCATCTCTTGCAGGAGCAAACAAGTTTGACGAGGCAGCCAGTTACATTCAGACTAAGTTTGAGGACCTGAACAAGAAAAAAGACACAAAGGAGATCTACACCCACTTCACCTGTGCCACGGACACCAAGAACGTGCAGTTCGTCTTTGACGCTGTCACTGATGTCATTATTAAAAACAACCTGAAAGACTGCGGTCTTTTCTAAAGGTAAGATGTATGAGAGCATTGTGTAAAAAATACAGATATAGCCAGGTCATCAGAATCAGCTTTATTTTTTGTGCACTTATCATCTTCCACCACTTATCCAGGGCTGGGTTACTTTGACTGAGATTTGACAAAGCAAATAGAATAAAATAGCAGAGAGCTCTTTTATGGTTTGGTACAGTCTGTTCAGGGTACATCCACATATACATGACTGATATGTGGACAGAGTCAGATATGAGCTGATGGAGGTTAATGATGCTCTCAATGCATAGCTGGAAGTCTCCCAGTTCCCACTCACTGTAAATGGAGAGCCATGTAGAGAACAGGCTGTAGTCTTTAGAAGTACCAGAGTAACTAAGGTAAGATCAAAGAGCTCAAAGCTGCAAACATGCTGCAGAGCGGTGTGAGCCCACAGGCTTCCCCGACAGACCCAGCGGCCATTAGAAGGCTGCTTCAAGAATGACTGAGCAAGCAAAAGGAGCACTGAGCATCACAGGGAGAGGGCGACAGTCGCCCCGAAAGGCTTAGCAGTTTTATAAATGCAGGAAGGAACAAGATTGTTTCAAAGTTAAAATAACTTTCTTCAAACAAAACTGTGCATCAATAAGATCCATAAGCAAAAATATTGAGTTGAATGTCGTGAACAATTGGGATGCAGTTCAGAAGACTAAATGTAGTCGTTTTATTGATGAATTGATAATCTGATTGATAAATTAATCAACATGGTAACAATTTTAGAGGTTTTTCTGTCAGGTCAAATCTTCACTTCAGGTTCAGTAATCTGGATGAATCTGTTATATAGTGCATTCACTGTTAAAGCCATGAGGCATTAGTGTCTCTCAGAAAAGCTCTGGAACAGGAAAAAAAAGATCCAGTGGCGGTTTTGATGATTTTGTGCACTCATGGTTACAAACAATAGAAAAAAAAAAAAAACTTTAACTCCCAAGAATGGATCAGAACACTTTTAAACCTCATCAACTGTTAAAAAAAATCAGTGAGATTCAAAACCTCTAAGGGAGAGTCAGGAAATATGTTTTTAGCGTTTGCAATTTAAACTCATCCAAGAAAGAAACCTGAATCATTCTCTCTATACATTTTTATTATATTGTTTAATGTTGCATCTTTCGCTGTCTTCCAGTTCTTGCAGGTGATTGGCCGATGCACACAGACTGCATGAGGGACAGCAAACCGCCATGTGATGCTGATTACTGCTTTTCATAATGAAAACCATCACAGTCTTGATTCCTAGAGGAGAACCTTATATATAGAAGTTTTTAAAATACATTTACAACATAAATTCCATAACCTGAATGGCTTAAGTGGAAAGTGAGAGTAAAAACTCACATTAATAAACTATTACTTTGTCATGGTACCTTTAGAATTATAATTTAAAGTACATTTCATCAGACGAGGATCTGAAGGACCAGATTAACAACAACAGTTTGTATAAAGAGCGATTAATGAGAGAAGGATAGGAAAAGAAAAGAGGCATCCTTTACCCATTTAATGAATCTCATTTTTGTACCTGTTTTTGAGCTTTCAGTCTTTTATTTCACTTTCTCTTTTTGTTTTTGGAGTTTCAATAAGAGAACACAGTACAATAAAAAACCTTTTTATATATATAAAAAAAATCACATTAAGTTATGTTTTATGAACCTTTTGACTGCACAGAGCTTATTTTTAGAAGAAAACAAACAAGCATGGAGAATGAAAATGGATGAAGGGAAAATGATTTTTGTATAATGTTTACACAATCAATGTTCACAGTTGTACTATTATGCATTGTCCTGCATGACCGTCCATAGATTAGCTTGTATCCCACATAAACTGATTAACTTTCCTTAAGTAACTTCCTTAAATAAACAAAAGATATATTATGTGTCACTTTTAAGATATCTTCACAATTTAAAGTGTTTATGTCAGTTGCTAACATGGGTTGTTCTGTGCTATTTGTTTCATTCCAGGTGTTTTACATATGTTTGTGCCTTGATATCGGTTTACACTTGTTCTTCTGAGACATGCTAACTCCATAGTGTGAATTAGGGCTATTTCTACTCCACTTCAATTTCTGTAAAATGATTTAGAACGCACGCTAATGCAGAGATAAATGGAGGGTAGCTGTCCATGGAAATCGAGGTATAAGTCATTCACCTGATAAATGTAAAATAAAAGTTTGGTCACATAATATTTTTCTGCAGTGTGATGTCTCAAAGGAAAATCCACAAAATGCATTGTGCTTCTGAATGTTTGGACCAAAACTAAAAGCTAAATTAAAACACATCATTTGTAACAAAAATCTTGAGAAGATTTGTGAGTATTTACTAGCAATGCTTCTTGTTAAATTAATTTCTTATCGCTCTAGTTTTGATCTTTTCTTCAAGGTAAAAATAAATAAATGACAAGCTAATCTCATTTGGCCTTTGGTGGAAAAACAATACAGAAAATTAACAGAAGACCGAAGTACAGTACCGTATTTACTTAAATTTCTATTTTATGTCACTCTCGCTTCCACTTCTCTACATTCCCCAGTGGAGTGGAGTGTTTGATTCTTACTAGTTACTCTTTATACTGTAGAAATATGAGTTGTATGAGTCAGTGCAGACACATTTAAAGTTTACAGTGGTTTCCAAGCCTTTGGTGATCCATTACAAATGCTGTGAGTAACATAAAGACGAAAAATAGATTTGTGTGTAGCATGTACCCTTCTGTTCTGACTCCTGTGAAGGATTACATTTCCTGCTATTTGCTGATTTACAATACAAAGAGTCACCAGGTAAGGAGGTGAGGAATTTAGTTCTCATATTTGGAATACTTTACTCATCAAATGAAACGAGAAAGTCACTCATTGGCTGCATTAACATACACAACATTTCTTAAATCCGATCAGAATTTCGATCTGAATAAATTATTTTGACATGCGCAATTTTACCAAATACTGTATACTGCAAATAGTAGTAGTAGAAGAATATATATATATATATTCTGTTGTTTCCCATCTCTAAAATTGAAATAGTTGTGCTTTCCTAAAAGCCAGCAGTATTCTCAGGAAACACTTGTTCTCCGATTTCCTGTTTGCATTTGTAATCGCAAAAATAATAAATCAATGGCCGTGCATGAATAAATGATGTCTGGAGTTTATATGCAAAGACAACGGAGAAGAGAAGAGGTCGGTCCTGTTTACGAGGTTCCACAAGGTGGCGGCATGTGGATTACAATAAATCCACACGGACACCGACACAGGACAGCTCTTTCGCCACAGTGGAATTTTACACTCGATTACCTTAAACAGAATAGCGCTCATCTAAAAAAAAAAAAAGATAATAATGTAATCAGTATAATAACTTATATCAGTGACATGTAGTATTTTAAGAAACCAATTAGCTAATTGACAATATTCATCTTTATAATTTGTTTTACTTGACACATTGTAGAAGGAAAATGTATAAGTGCTGAAATCCGGATGTAGAATCTCAACACCAGGGAACAATACAATAAAGCACAATACAATACAATACAATACAATTCAATACAATACAGTACAGTACAGTACAGTACAATACAATACAGTAGTAGTAGTTGTAGTGAGAGCCGCAGAGGGAGGGCTTTTGTTTCAGGTGACCTGCGATTGGCTGATTCTCTGATGCCCTGCGCTGATTTGCTGCAGTGAAAAACTCGGCATGGCCAAAAGCAGCCGCAGACCTTCATGCGTTTCAGAGAGACTAAAGAGAGACGCGTCCGTCCGACCAGCCAAAGTTTTCTGGAGCTGTTTGCCGTGCCTCGATTATCTTTCCAGTCAGACGCGAAGGTGAGCGCTGCTGCTTCTGTAACTACTAAGTTACTGCATGTTTTATGAGCGAGAAATCAAATGGCCAGTATTTATAAATGCATTGTGATTTTTGATGTTGTTGCAGGAACAATTTGAAAGATTCTGAATTTCACTGCATAGTTTTTTATCACATGTAAGTAATGGTGAGTTTTCTTTCCCGTCGTGACAAGAGTTTATTTTTATTTTTTTTTAGATGCATGTGAGCAAAAGATTTTAAAACAAGAGAGAACACATTTTTAACTGCGCCCTAAAGTTTTCTCTTTAATTACTGTCCTTTTGAGTTTTTCTTTTTAATTAGCATGTAACTCCGCACCCTCCCAAAATAAAATAAAATAGTTAGACTTTGGCCACATGCACACAACTGGGTGAGTCACGTCTTGTTGTGTTTAAGCAGCAAAGGAGAATTTTCTAAGAGCTGCAGACTGACCACAGAGTCCCACGAGGATGTCTCTGTGTGACAGACAAGTCTTCCCCAGGGCCCAAATGGTTCAGCACCCACAGCTGTGATAACATCAGCGTGTGTTGTTGCTGCTCCCACCCAAACCAGGGAGGCTCAACATTTTAAGGAACCTTAATTAAGACCTTTATTTTCTTTTGAAGAATCCAGATTTTTTTTTAAATATATTTTTTTAATAGGGGTGCGGTTTTTTCCCCTGGTACATTGATAAGGTGGAACTTTCCTACGTTACTTCTAAAGGATTGTCCTGATTTAAGTTTTTCTACAGCTTACAAGTTGGTGTGAATCCTAATTAATGCTTGACTATTGTGTGCTCCCAAAATGTTGGAGTCATTTCCTGCTTCATAATGCAGACCAATCGACTTCCTGCGAGTTTGTCCAGCGAGGGTATCTCCCTCTGCACTCCTCCGTGATTCAGCTCCACTTTGTTTAAAACTTCCTTTCCAGCTTTAGGAGTCAGGGAGGGCTTTCCCAATCTAAAATCTGCATCCTGTTCTAAGAGCCAAAATGGTTTCATTTTCTTGATGAAGTTGTTCTGAGGTTTCTCAGGATTGCTTCACTTGTTATATAGTCGAAGAGCCGAGTGATCTCAGCCGGTAAAAATCTTATTGGCCCACTTCTTACATTTACAGGGAGCTCTGCCTTAGGTCGAGCGGCTGGGGAATGATGGGATGTTTTGGAAGAGAACTCTGTGCACAGCTGCAACAGCTGATCATAATTTTGTTTTTTTACTGACTATTGCCTGCACCACTCAGTCGATGCATCTTTCTCGTTGTCTAGTTGTGCTTAGGAGATTCTGCTGACTGCCTCCGGGACCAAATGCAGCACATGATGAGATCCTTGCAGGACCTGAAGCAGATGAGCCGGCCGAGGCCATTGAGTGAACCATGTGTGTCCTTCGCTGTAACGCGGGTCTGCAAACAGAGGGCTCAGCAAGAGCAACGCGCTTGTCTACGCATTTCTAATGCAAGTGAAGGCAGCACATACGACTCTGCCTGCTGCCTGGCCAGCCCCCTGGAGGAAGAGGATGATCAGCGGGGGCGGTTGGCACAGGGCTCCCCAGGCAATGAAAAGAGTCTGGATGCGGACTCGGGTTACTCTGAGGCTTCTTGGCCAGATGAAGGTGTGGTGCTGAGGAGGACCAGGAACATGCGAGTCTCCTCATCTGCTTGTGTCCGAACAAACAGAGGGCCTTCTGGACGGATCCGACCCAAATCAACGTCAGACGCTTGCCTGGAACACTGGACTTCATTTGAGACCAGCGACCCAGAAGACTGGACGACATTGCTACTGAGCCGCAGCAGAAACAGGCAGCCCCTGGTTTTGGGGGACAACAGCTTTGCTGACCTCATAAAGAACTGGATGGACCTCCCAGAGTGTCCTGAACCAGTGGAACTGAAGCCCACTGCAGGCCGGCGCCTTGCCAAAGACATTTTGGTCAACATACGCCGCAGACTGGCAGGGATGTCTAAAGGGGTCGAGGTATGGCCAAGATCAGCCGACCTCACAAGGTGCAACAGAGCTGCGGTGGCTCCCAAACGGATGTCCTGTCCGGTGGGCCTCCAGGCTCTCAAACCTTTCTTTCACCAGTCTCACACGGGTCTCCATCAACTGGACACAGACTTCTATCAGTTCACTGCTCTCATGAAGACAGGCAGCCGACAACCCATAATATGCAACGACATTATTGGATACATTTAAGTGAGGCTGATTACAGATGGAGCCTTTTTTTTCCACAGATTGCAATAACGTGGTTCTATTTTTTTATAACTGCTTCTGTTCACAATGTTGATGCATCTGGAATAAAAGGTCTTGGAATTTAACGTCTGGGTTTTGTTCCTGAGTTTGATCAGTGTTCATTTGACAGAAGACTACTACAATACTATATATATTATGAGTTGGGAAAAAAGCCAGGCTTAAATATAAAGTTGATTGTGCTGTTGTTGCCACAGTAAAGTATGTTTATCAAGAACAGAACTTAATTCTGCAGGTCAACAACAGAGATAAACAAAGTTTCCTCTTTGACTCATATTTATTGCATTAAAACAGCATCCTTCCATCACCAGTAAAAACATTACACCCATAAGAATCTCAAATGAGGATTTCAGATTATTCTTTATTTCAGGTGTGAGATTAGCTTCACACCTGAGAGAGCAGAGCATTTCCAAGATGTCAACATGAGGGTCAACAGCGAGACATAAAAGAAGAAGGCCTCAGAGATGGATCCATCGCTTCTTTCACCAGCTCTGAGGTTCTTCTGGGAGGGGTACCCATGAGCAGAGGATAGCAGCATCCGGCCCAAAGCACCAGCTCATCTCATCCAAAGGCCTCGGGAAGTATCTGCACAACCTCTTAGCCAGACCTCTCAAAGAGACATTTTAAATATAAACCTAAAATTAAGCAGAATGTTAAAAAAAATAAAAGATAATTTTAGTCAAAAGTATACTGATATTTGGTTACTTGATATTTATTAAGACATGATTAAGAGGGCAGTAAAATAACACTGAGGTGTAATTATTCACTTATCTATGATTAACAATAAAAAATGATCATTGTGCGACATTGGAAAAGAAACGGGACCAAAAAAAAAAAAAAGCAACCACCCATTTGACAGTATTAAATGCCGTTCAAGTAACCTAAAAACTAATAAGATGTCAGAGGAATGTTACGTTTGAATGGTTACTGAAGCATCTCTGTGTGATGACTGCTCTTAATGTTGAAGGCATCACAGCAGGTATCTGATGGTTGGCACCAACTCAGAGTCTTCATCTTCAAGGAATGAGGGGATTAAATCCAGCATCTTTCTTCATGACCATTTTTACCACGTCAGACGCTGCAAAAATAAAGGATATATGTGAGAGAAATTGAAAAGTTTATCAGTTGAACAAATTATGGGACATTAAAATTATTTTAATAGCCGTAGCATTCATTTAGCTAATAGCTCATAGCCAACAAAAGACAATAAACATTTGGGCTTTACCCCCATAAAAAGACCTAAACAATTAATTCACATTGGAACACAGCTTGTTATCCATAACTGATTGATAAACTCTCATAATATTGCTTAATCTTAAAAACAAAAAATATATGAACAAATTCATATTATCCTGCTGTTGGTAATACTATCACACCCAATACGGATAAATCCCTGACTGAAAATAGTCCAGATTTGGTCAAATTTGCTTCAAATTGAAATGTTATTTTACATTGATGTGACTATTTTTTTCCACATTTGACTGAATTGAATGCTCTTGGGACAAAGTAATTTAAATACTGCTTATCATGTTATCTCAGATTTTAAATTCTACACCCCCCCCCCCCACCCGCCCCGGCTGCTTGCCCAACACAGGAAGCTTGCAGCAGGGTGACAGCACAGGAAGCGATGACAGGACTGGGCATTTATCATGCGCAGCCGGCTGTCCACATGTACAGAAAACCAACACCAGACAGCACCCCAGAGGATTGAATGGCAAAAACAGAAAAGCACAGAGTCTTAAGCTGGCCCAAACAGTGTTTGTCTCAACTGCAGTGAAGACACCAGACTAATTTAACTGTTTACGTATCTTCCTCAGCTAAGAGAAGGAAACATAGAGGAGCTCGTCTCAATCGTCAAGTGTCCAGCGATGCATTCGAGTGTGTCAGCAAGCTCTCTCCTCACAGGCTGAAAGGAAACACTTCATCCTGCCACCGACATCTAATCAAACAAAGGGAGTCTGCGCATTGGGATTGTTTGTGTGTAGGATTGCATGCATATTCCTGGAAAACCAAGCCCAGTGTCGTTCTTAAGAGAATATACCTGTGTTTGAGTCTCTCCTCTTGTCCACTGTATAAGACAGCTGGTCCATAGAAGAGACCAGAGACAGTCAAGCCATATTTTTCCTGCGCAGACACAAAATGGCAATTAAATGTCCAATATCTGTACAAAAAACACAAAGAGATATATTAAAGAGAGAGTAGAACATCGCCTCCATGTGTTACTACAGAAGCAGTTTCTAAAAAAAGGTCTGATGATGACCTTTGACCTTAAACAACTCCAGCAGTTCAGAAAGCTCTTCGTTGTCTTCACAAACAAACCACAGGAAGCCAGGCCAGTCGAAGGTTAAACAAGGACTGGAGCCCATTACAAATGTATTTACTCTGTGTATTGTCAGAACACAGGCCAGGAAATGTATCTGCAGGTCAATTAGGAACTTGAGTGATATTTCAGAAACGTATGTTGTCTCTCTTGATGCATCTGCTTAATTCAAACAATGTCCTGAATACATGAGGACAGTAGGATGGCTTACTGGCGTCATTTACAAGAACCTTTGAGACTGGTATTTTGTCATATTTTCCTCCTACATCATTATCTTAAACATTAATCTCGTGCAAACTATTCTTACCTACCGTACTTAAAAAAAAGACACAGACCTTGTGATAATTACCAAATATTAATGGCATATTGACCTGGGATGGGATGGCGGCATCATGGCTCCACATTTGTCAAACTGGAGGATATATTGAGTATTACTTGTTCCTGTCTTATCAGTACAGCCTTTCAGTTAGTTTTGCATATACTGTTGTCATTCATCTGAAGAAAATTGATGGTTAAAAAAAATAGTTTGACTTTCCTCCAGGAAGTAAAATCTATAGTCCTGAATGGTTGGAGCAAATGATCCATGAATTTCAAACAATTGGTGCTACGTACACAAGAGGAAGGTGAACATGTTTAGGGGGAATGAAGGCATAAAAAATACGCACTGAGTAACTCATGGCGTGAAGAAAGTATGCGTTTCCTTTCGGAGAGGAATACGGAGGCTGTACCTTGATATACTGCAGCAGATCTCCCAAGGTCATTTCCTGTTGACCGCCACATCTGCCTTCAACAAGGAAGTCATCCCACAGGGTGTATTCCTTTCCTGCGACCTGCCGATAGACAAGTAACACACACACACACACACACAAACTTGACAGATTGAGTACTGGTAACTGTGAGTGATATGAGGATGATGTTTGGGTCCATTGAACAATCACAGACAGAAAGCCTTTCTCATCACCCTATTCTAAAGCAGCTGAGAACTTTCTGCAGCTGCACAAAGACCCCAACAAGCCATGAGGAGGTCAAGAAGATGCTTCCTCGCGTACGATTGAGCGAATCCCTGCTTTTCTCCAGTTACAGCTTCGGCTTTGCTTGCTTCCTTTGCTTCATTCCACACTGTTAAAATATATGCAGCCATGTCAGTGCAGTTTGATGAAGAAGACATTAGTGTAAATGCTGAAGAAAGAGACATATATAATCTGCATTTGTGTGAATAGAGATGTGTTGCTTTCAGCTGTGAAATAACAATGTAGGCATTTTTCCAGACAAGTTTCCAGATTAAACTTCAGGCTGCTGTAGTTCCAGCTTTGAGGGGACATTTTTGTTCTAAATTTCCTGCCTTCCTTTCATGTTTGGAAAAACACGTGGCTGTTTAAACAGCACAGGGAGCAATGCATGATGGTCTATCATAGCAGCTTTATCCCGTCTTCTTCTGTTAACAGATGTGTGTTGTTTGCGGGTTTTTTTTTATTAGGTCGATGAAGTAATGACTATGTTGATGATTTATTGTGTTTGTTGAGCTGCGACAGTGTTTTTGGACTGAACAAAAATGTGAATAGTTGAATTAGAGTAATCAAGTTCATGTAGCAGACAGCCTACATTAATTTTGGTTCATGTTTGTTTGCTGTTCATAGTCATTTACTAGTTTAATTAGCAGTTCTCATATAAATACCGGTTTGGAGTTTTACGCCACTCTCAGAGCTCCAGGAAAATATATTTTGATATATATATATATTTTTAATGTATGAAAGAAATGCAAAGTCAAGACATATCCAGATGAACAGAAACAAACTGACCTGAAACAGTTTTCTTTACACAGACATCTATCATGCTGTCAGATGACACTGCTCTCGGGTGCAGACTGGCGAGAGATCAAAACTTGGCTCGGGAAGTGAATACCAAACACTCCGACTAAACCTGGCTCCAATTAACTCTGCTCCAGCAGCCAAGGGGAACTTGTGGTCCAGCCCTCACAGCCACCACCATGTATGGGTTTTAGGGTTATGGCGACAAACTCAAGGTCTACTTCTTCTCAAATGCAACAGCCTGTCTACGTCTTTTGTAACGTTTTCTAATGTTCCTGTAGGAAGCCTTATCAGCAGAACCGCAAACTTTGTATTGGTGGAAAATATCTTATACCGAAACATTTATATGCATATTATAAAATATCATTATTTGAATGATCTCATTGTTGGATTTAAAAATGAACCTCCTTCACTGACTTCACGTCAGGGTTTTTCACACAATGCAAAGCATCCCTTCCTCGCTTTCATCTGTTGAACCTGAAGCAAATCAACTACCCCCATCAGTTTCAACGTAGTGTGGCGTCAGCGTTCCAACATTCGGGGGGGGGGGGGGGGGGGGGGGGAATAAGTAAAGAAATCTGGTACGAAAGCGGCTGCTGGAAACAATTACAACTTGTTTCCCACAAACACAACTGCAGAATCCTTTTTGTCGTGGAACCTCTGCCAGGATGTAAATGTTTCTAGCCGGCTCAATGTAAAAGCAGTAAAAGTCTGTCGAGTGAATCTGTGCATATTAAAAATAGTAATCATGACACATGAGAGAGTCCCCGATGGGATGCGTTGGAAAGCCAGATTGTTCATTAGTGCAATGTTCACATCCACCTGAGTGTCTCCTGGATGAAGACGTCTGGTTGAGCGTAGCGCCGAGCTGGCAGTCAGGATTCTGGCTGAGTGGGCCACACTGAGTTTAACTTCAGAGACGGGCGAGAGATAAATGGCCACTTGACAGAAAAGAGTGGAATAAAACCACAGTGGTGGACTTATAGGTTTATTCTCTGTCTGCTCTGCTGTTGGAGGACAGCCAGGTCTCTTCATCTGCTGTCCACATTTTGTATTCTGTATTAAACATGGGGCTTTAAACTTCCCCTTGAATGTGACGCAGCTGTTCTTTCCAGAACAATAAAAGACCAAAATGACATTTCACGCTTTCTCCCTGCTTCTCATTTCAAAACTACACATGTGACTTGTATTTCCAGTTTCTCTTACACAATGAAAGTCTCATTAAAAATTAAAATGTTTGTATTGACTTCAGCCACAAATATTGTTTCGTCCCTTTTCTCTTTCTCGTTCTCTGCTTCTGAGATTAAAATTAAATTTCTCCATCGCCCTTAATTGACAGTAGTTTTTAAACATGGCTTAATTCTTCCAGATTTTTAATCAGCGTCTGTGTTTTCTGCACGGTGTTTTCTTACGGATGCTCTAAAGTTCCTCTCAGTGAGAGTCTTGAACTTTTAGTATCATTCTTTACATTACGTTTATGTTGTTGTCAACTTCATATTAATTTATCAAGTTGTTGTTTGTTTTTACACTGAGCGTTTTCACTAATAATGGGGTTAGAATTTGCCATTACTTCATTTTTGGCCTGGATCTAAGGCCGTGTATCAACACAGGGCCTGACATACAGTATAGTCTGTAAAAACAATGCGGGCTGCTGATTGAAGGAACCCAAAAATAGACGTCTCTGACTGCAGACAAATGTGAGGGCATGGGAATGTTGTGGAGCCAGAGGAAGTTCAGCTAGAATGAATCCAAGTCTGATTGCACCCAACTTCAATCCAATCATGCTGGTCATTGTAGCACAGATCACTGCGTGTCTAGTCTAAGGCTAATGTGGGTTTACAGTCTTGCCCTTTAAGACAATGGGCTGATTTAGAGATAGGAAACTGTGTTTAGTACGCAAAGCTTGATAAGTCACCCTCCCTGCAATCTGCCACAAGAAACAGCCCTGCTGAGGAACTCCTGCCTCAGCGTCATTATCTGACCACAGTCCCAGCCATGGAAACTTTACAGCCCGTTGTAGCTACACGTCTGTTTGTTCAAAGGCAGCTCTTTTCTTTCGAAGGGCTTTAAAGTGAGATTTGGAGGAGGTAAACGTGGGATCTATGGGGATGTTTTGTTTTTTCCTCATGAGCTTTCATCTTAATCTCTTCTAGTTTTGATTTTGTAGACAGGCTGAGAAGTTTTAAACAAAGACCTTCGTGACCTAGATTAGAATGAACATCTGAACATAAAGGAGCGATGATGTTGAATGCTTTGTGTGATTTATGTTGCTGTTCAAGCAAGTATGCAGCAAGTTTATTTCAGACATACTGGGGGAAAAAATACATGGATATCATATTTAGTTTTCCCCCCCAATCAGACGATTTTTATGTTTGTTGGGTTGAAATGACTTTATATAGCAACACATATAGCGTGTTTTATATTATCATTATCATGCTGGATGAGACAGAACGTTTTAAACAACAGCATCAGCATCGGATGCTTACAAGAGAAACTATCTTATTTCAAACAATCACTGCATTTACTGGAAACATAACTGGACAATCAATGTCCTCTTCACCCAATCAAGCATTAACAGAGCTTCCTTTACGTCACTGACAGCACAGAGTCAATGATGATGCATCAGTGGATGGAAGTTCACTGCTGTAAAGGTCACCAGTGCTCCTGGGAAATTATTGCGCATCTATCTGAATGTTATGTTCATGTATTCCTCCTCCTTGATCGGCAATTGGATATCATTACTTTATATTAATCATTTTAGCTTGTATTATTTTTCCATGTTCATGTCACTGTTATCCACCATTAAACTGAAACACACCAGTTTACCTCATTGAAATCAAAAATCTGTTGTCGTGGTTACAGTATTGGAAAGTATCTGTGCTAGATTTAAAGGGAAGAGGCACAAACTGTGCACACCTACGCCTGCCGGAACAGTAAGTACTACTGCTTCTGTGAATACGTTTCTCTAAATCTGTATCATCAAA
The DNA here is from genome assembly GCF_040956055.1 of Brachionichthys hirsutus. Lineage (NCBI taxonomy): Eukaryota > Metazoa > Chordata > Actinopteri > Lophiiformes > Brachionichthyidae > Brachionichthys > Brachionichthys hirsutus. Next base: position 6,585,007 of record NC_090904.1, on the reverse strand, counting down.
GCTCCAGAGGGACGCGTTAGAAGTCTGAATTGAATTACCCACAATCAGGGACAAATCAAGGTCTCAGACAAAACCCGAGTTTCTCACTCTTATTGCAATATTTATCCCACAGAGGGGATATTCTTCCTCTGCAGTGCCTTGCTCAAGAACACTTCAACAGGTAGAATGCAGGATGTGCAGATCAAACCACCAACCCTTTAATAAGTGGACAACCACTCTACCTCCCGCTGAGCCACAGCTGCCGTCTCTGCTGGAGATGTGTGCATTGAAGTGACATTAGTTACTGCTTGCAGACCCAAATCTCTAATTGAACTGACAGATGTGTTGCACTGTGTGTCGTGTTGTTCTAGGAGAAGGACTAACTATTAAGGTGTCCTTGGGATTCCAAGTTTTATCAACACTATTTTTGGGAGTGTAATAAAATATGTAAAAAAAAAAAAAAAGGGAGTACTATTTAACCTGTGTATGATGATGATATGAATAATATTTTATTTTAAAATTCTTTTCTACATTTCACTTAGATAATGACAATAGTGTGATTAGAATTTCTCAACGAATGCAAAAGCGAACCTGGCTGAATCTGCGAAGAGGCAGCTTTAATTTGCCCCATTAGGTAACCAATGCCCTGCAGAGGCCGTATATGTGTCTCACTCTTATTTGTTTGCGAAGCTTACAGCGTATTAACTGCAAATGAGAATCAGGCCCCATATTGACTCGCAAATATCAATAAATCGCACACACATTCCGAGCTGCATTACGGCATGTAACTGGAGAGAGGTGAGCTTTGAACGCAAAAGCATTTAATCAATGCTGCGAGCTACAGCTGAACAGCAGAGGGTAAGAATATTGCATTACGTTCAAAAGTAGTGGCTTCAGGCTCCTAACGCTATTACCTGTCTGACTACACGGGAAGGAGCCTACAAAAATACGCTTTTCTCTGTCGTTTCAGGGGAAAAATCATCCTAGTCCCTGGACTTGTAAGAATATTTTTTGTAACGCATTCACGTGTTTCTTTGTCAGGTCACATATGGGAGCCTCCAGACGATTAGTGAACTAGTTGGATGTTTCCCCCTTTAGTTACACAATGCTCCTACAATGTATTTGTTTTTGCTATATACTTTGATTTACAGACCAATGAGGGATGAGTTGGAAATTTGAAATTACATAATAGCAGTTTAAATTAAAAAAGCTGCAGATTCATCACTTTATAAGTGTTAAGGCTTTGTTATTCTGTCATTCTGTCATTGGCAGGCTCCGGCATGCCAGTGGCCCATTTGTAAGAGGAGCATTTTATTGACTTAGTCCTTCTGTTCCAGGTCATTTTCAGGTGGAGTGCTGTTATCTCCTCATTTGAAAGACAATCACTTTGAGATTCTGTTTGCTTTTTTTTTTTTACACGTCAATGGAAGGTTTTCAAAAGGAGCTTGCTGCTTTTATTTCGTGCTAAACTTGCCACTTTCCTGACAAGTACTGCTCAGCTGCCTCTTCGCTTTTAGCCAGTACCTATAGCGGCCATTCTTCAAAACATGCAGTTTATGGCTGTTAATCTACCTTAAAATTGTTTAGAAAAGTGTATTTTTTATTCTTTAAACTGCTAAGCTGCAAAGCAGTGAGAGATCCCTGCCATCTGTTTCTCCATTTTAGTCTGAAGACGGTGGTGATCAATAGTGATCAGGTAGCAGATGACACTCCTGATTAGCCAAAGGCTACATTTGATATGGCAACACTCCTGTATCTTTGTAACAAAGGCCTTAAAAGGGAAGCACACATTTGAATCAAACCAGAATTTACATCTAATTGCAATCTATAGACGGTCTTTTATCTCAAAGATCTCCCTAAATTAGTCTGCCCACTCTTTTCCTCTAACTTATCTGATGCCACATTTCTGTTATACATGTGATCCAAAAGGGCAGGCAAAGCAGTGATGGATCAATGAGGAGCAGGAGACTTCAAAACCTAAACCTGGAAAACAACAGAAGGCACAAGCCATCAATACGCTGATCACAGATTACTCACTATCCCACAAGCGCTATTCATGTCCGGGGCTTGAGTTACAAACAGCACAATGCCGCTCCATGCTGGAGCATCCAGCAGTGCACAGAGGCCCGTGGATCATGTTCACCCGTCTTTCTTTACTGGCACAGTCTGAGGACGTCAACACAGATTCAACCACATGAAGAGGGAAATCTTCCCCTTTGTTGTTCTCTCTTTCTAAGCCACTACCTGTTTTGTTTTTTTTGTGAGACAGATGTGTGGCCATTAATTACACACATGCAACCGCTTACATCCCATATCAAATAGCTGCAGGTTTAATTTTCTACATGTAAAACATGATTAGCTTAAAGTGAACGACTACTGCAAGTGGCAAGAGTCTAAAACAGTCTTCTTAATTTTTCATTGCACAATATCAAGTAGGCTTATTTACAGAGTGAATTAAATGCCATTTGAAACAGATACTGGAGCAGTTCAATACAAACTCTCTGCCTCCTCCTGGGACATCAAATAGTGTTTACAGAGAAATCTGGTTTCAATAGTTAACTTCCTGTGAAGGCAGGAAATCACCATCATTTCTGCGGGCAATTAACAAAGAACCACTGTTGAACATCATGCTCGGAGTGACGCCCTTGAGTCTTTGCCTCCAACACGGCCGATTCAATTAGAAACTGAAAGATCAAGCTGGGCAATGCGGACACCAAAGGAGTGTGAAAGGACACCAAGTTAAGACCAAGGTGTGGAGCATTTGTCCACAGACACAGAAAAGAAGAAAAAGTTTCCTTGGCAGACAACCAACAGGCAGCCTTGCAGACAAGTAAAGACAGCATGTGCTGTTACGGAGAGTTGGGCAAGCTGCAGGAGGGGCTTGGGACGGATGTATTTATCACCTAGCTGAGACACGCACCCCTCTGTCTTGGCCTTGGGTGATGTTTCCCCTCTGTTTTACTGAGGCTGCAGCTCAGTTACAGCAGCAAGAGCCCAGCACTCATTATTAATCTTTGTTGCTTTTGAAATATCTAGGATGTTTTGCTTTCTGCAATAATAAGGCGTGCATTGGCTGTACTGATCTGACATCAATTTAGGCCTACCAACTAATATTTGAGCCAACAAGGGGCACATTTATGTCAGTATTCATCTCTCTTTTTCAGTTCTTGAAACCAGTGGACAATAAATATTTTGTATGGTCTCTGTGTAAAATCTGCGTACAAGACGCATAGAACATTCATTTGGCATACATTTATGGTTGCTCAGGTACTGTAAGCCCAATATGTTTTGTGCTTTTGAAGCCTTTCTGATCTCTGGAAATTCCTGAAGGAAATTCCTGGCTGTTTAGCTGCTCAATGCAACAATATGTTAGCCTACTAGGTGCTCGCTCGGATTTTATTTGTAGGTATTTTTCCAAAGGGGATAGATGGACTTTTCTGTGCCAAACAGCCGTGGCTACTATGGCTGGTTGAGTAGTGGTTTGAGTAAGCAGATTGTTGTGGGTTATACAGTAAAACAATTAGCTGAAAGGCACTAAAATGATTTCCATTATGAACCATTCTACAGATTTTCATCTGAAATGCTGCCAGCGTTTACTCCTTCAATGGCCAGCGCCTTGGCCCCTCGCTGAAGAATATAAACATAAGGAGGAAAAAGATGGTAAAGAATTACAGTGTCGAGCAGGCAAGTACAGCCTGCTGTCTGTTTACATATTTCTGTCTCCGTAACCGGGGACAGCAGCCGGGGGGGGCGGGGGGTGCCGCCGGGGGGGTGGCGAGGACGGGCAAACTTCCTATTTTGGGAAACAGCTGCTTTAAAGCAAAAATCTCTTGAAAAGAGAGAGTGGAAGAGTTAGTAATAATTTAGTTTGTTAAAAAGTGGGTTAAAGATGTTATGTATAGAATAATAAAAGATTTCCAGCGCACAAATCCCCTCCCTAGAATATCGTTTCCTTTTCAGTGTTGTCATGGAAATTGCATTATGGCAACTGTATCTGGCAAGTGCTTGTGATGTGGTGGTTAAAATACACTCTGTTTTGGATGGGCACTGGGCGGGACACCAGTTTAACCAGTGATATGTGGGTGTTATTTGATATTAATGAACTGAGACTGCTCTCATAAGGGGAGCAGACAAAGTCGTTGCAAAAGTAAACTGAGCTGTTGATACTGCATGTCTGATCAGAGATATTTAACAGCTGCATGTCTGCAGTTGCTTCAAAGGCTGACTAATAAAACCTTCTATAATCTCCAGGCAGATCAGAGCGTAAAATGTACGTCTCGATTCTTTCTTCAGTGATTGCTGTGATGCATTTTAAGGCTGTTATATTGAAATCATAAATTTCCATTTACACATTTTAGTACGAGACAGAAAGTGATGGTCCAACATTTCAACAACCCCATATAACTGCAGAAGGCCTTGATTTTTAGAAACTGGATGGACGATGGATTTTGAGGATGATAATTATGATTATTTATTTCATCATTTAAAATAGTATCACTCAGTTACTCTTCAGTTGTATTTTTAACGGCAAATCCAATAACACAGACATGACTGATAACGATATTTACTATAATATACAGCATAAATTATCACAAATCACAAAGCTGAACTGAGTTTTCCAAGCGTGTATCTTAACATGTTAACTAATGATGAAGGCTGAAAACTAACATGTTGTTTGGCAGATATTCGGGCCTCTCCCACTCAGATGGCTGAAGATCTGGCAGCCAACGACCTTCCTCTCGCTCTCCCTTTCTGTGTAACCTTGCATATTCCTCACTTACTGTACTTATTTGCCGAACAAATATTTAACACATTTGTTCATAACCTTCAAACTGTTAACCTTGATTTTAGAAGAGCTTTCTTTTTTGGTGTCCCATCTTGTGCTCCTCTGCTGAACAGAAAACAAGTTTGAGCCTTGACCTGCTAAGAGAGTTTGGGTCTGGAAAATCTAACGTCTGAATCTGCGCCTCTGGCTGGGATGATGTCAGATACATTCTGTGTGACTGCAATAATTCACTGAGAACGTTCCATGCTGCAATGTGTTTTTTTTGGGCCAACATTTTTCAGAAAACAAAAAAACCCCACCAAAACCATGTGCAAGCACTTTGACCAAGTTTATGGACAACTGTGAGAGACATCGGGGTCTTTGTATTTAAGAAAAAGATTATGCGTGGAACTTCACAACTGTGCAGAAATTCACAGCTGCCTCCGTCATCACAGCAGCCGTTAATGCAGCTGTAGCATGTTTAGCTGCAGCCAAAGTGGAAACCAGGCCTACACTGTCTCAGGGATCCCAGTCAGTGCACAGTGTGTCCCACATTATCAGCGTTAACCCACTCGCCAGCTTCCAGGGACTCTGGTGTGTCAAGGGTTCAATGCTCAGGGCGAGATGTTGATGAGTCCCTCCAAAAGGCGAGACAAGCATAGAAAATGAGTTTGGCCTGCAAGGGGAGGGATATTATTTACCTGGATACCCTTCCAGGTTTGATCTAAAAAAAAAAAGTGACCCTCAGAACTTTGCAGCTTTTGAATCTGGCAGGTTAGCATTTGTGTTTGTGTTTTAAAGCCGAATAAAGAACCTCACACGAACTCACAAATCTGACCTAATAATATCCAACATGAATGTTTATTTGATCCTGAGAGGACTCTGTCTTTAGAGAATAAGCTCCTGTTCTTTAACTTTGAATTCTTATTGCTTTAGCAGACATAGGTGAGTTTGTGCATGACCTCCACCAACGTACTCTGCAGGAGATTGATAGTTAATAGTGGCGTCCTACTCTGAGAGCATTCATTCATGACTCAAAGCTCATGGAAACCTACAAAGGACCAAACAGAATTATCTCCCAGTAGGTTTAAATTATACACATACATATAGTAAGAGTCTGTTGGCTTGAAAAGTCTTACTCAAGGTTCATAAAGCTGTTACTCACTTGGAAGGGCTTGGCCTGACGAGGCTGGGACCACACAAAATGCGGAACAGCCAGGACAAAATAACACGTCCGGTAAGAGTCGATCTTTTGGTGACCCTGTACCAGTTTATACAGCTCCAGGCACATCAGTCCTGCCACAGCAGATGTGGTGGTGGCTATGGCCGGGACGATCCTCCCAGCAATGAGCTTACTCTGCCAAACAGAGAGGAAATTCCATGTTTAAAATGTAGGGCAGGAAACCTCAATGTGATTTCACGAGGGTAACCCTCTTTTGTGCCCTCTCAGTCTGAAGTACCCCCCACCCCCCCAATCCTCCATCTGTCTTGACTGTCTGCACCAACGGCTGACACAAGGCCCGGCTCAAGTGTCACCTCCCAGGCGACAGGTAAAGTGCTGTGATTAGTTCTGGTCTAGGAACAATAGGTGAGAAGGCTGTTTCTGTGGATTTGGGGCAACTGTGTGCAGCACCGACTAAAAACACGACCCAAAGGCAGGGGAGCAGCCGGCTGTGTTTTCTAAGCTCTTCTAACCTCTCGTCTCTCACCTCAGCTTCATCTCACTGACCCTCCTCTGTCTTGTTATCAGCCCTTCTCAAAGATTTCACTGAAAATGTTGTAAATGTTGACCTGGTGATGGTCGACAGCAGGGATGTCGTAGTTCCCCGCCCTCAGATTAGAAGCAGCAACAATGTAGTCCATGTGGAAGTTGCTGTCATCATCCTGTAAACCAGTCATTCAATTAAAGAGCTTCAAATGCAAGAAAGAGATGCATCTTTATATACATCAATAAATCCGTGCTATGCGACAGCACGAGGGATGCAAGTCCCACTTTGAACTTCGACGTCTTTGCTGCAGAGTACTTTAATCACTCTAATGCGTGATTTGGTCACCCCATCAGAATGCAGCAGATTTCTGTTGTCATCAACGTGGCCATTGAGGTCATGCTTCTTCTACCACGGCGCTTCAAAGATTTGGCAGGGAACTGTCACCCAGGGATGGCTGTAGGGCTTGTGAGGACGCTCCAAACTGGCAACCTGATGCATCTGAAACCCTCCTACACACATTCCACCTCTCCTCAGCAAGACTTTGGAGTCGAATCCAGAGAAGGGGACCTCAAACTTAGTCAAGATGACATTTGATATGTACCCGACTTACCTCATACTCTTTCATTACGGCTTCACCTGAGTCACTTGATGCTTTACCAGACCCTCATTGGCACTGCTTTCATAGGCTCTTAATTCCAACACTCAGTCTACAGCTGCAGCAGCTGCACCTTGTCTGTCTTTATTTTGCTTAATTCTTTTATCTTATGGTCTAGTGAGTCTGGTGAAATATTATTGGTGAATAATAATTGGTGAAAAGGACATATTATTAGAATAACAACTTATATGAGTATTCAACTCAGGGTAGATTCCTTTTGATGTTGTTTTGTCTTTTTCTTTTTCCCCAATTTTCCAGCATATCCAGGTGGGTGGGGGTACAGTAATTGTCTGAGCTATGTCTTGTTCTATATATTAATCTTTTGTAGTAAATATGATGGAAAAACCCTTCAGACCGCATCCTTTGGTGACAGTTTTTCAGTCAGCACTCAGGTTGCTCTGACGGGACCTGTGCATTCAAAAATGGCTTTATGGACGGAGCCTAAATAGCCCAAAAACAACCTTGAATCTGGTAAGAGCTGGAAGCTACAGGAAGTTCTTAACAAAAGGTGTAGTGTCGGTTCAATAAGAGGGATCAGCTTCAGCTCAAGCCAAGTTTTTTTCAAAACCTATTCTGGCTGCAGATCAGTGAGGGAACTACCACGAGACTGTGCTGTGGCCCAGTACCCCAAAGTGTCCAAATACTGGACCCTTCCTTACTAATATGTCATCCTGTTCTGTCCCAAGTTCCTGAATGTACCACAATTCACAAAAGAAATGTGCTTAAATAAAGATAATAATTCTATTCTTTGTGACCCGCTGATTGAAGTTTTCTTTTCGCTATTTTTAGGAATAGGATGGCAAGTGAATAAAGAAACAAGCAAAGATTCAGGTCAAGATACATTCTGAAAATGCCTAAAGATTAGCATAGAGCACACACACACACACACTTGTCCTACCTTCTCAAAGTCGATGGGGAACATCTGCATGGTTGAGTCTTTCAGAGATGGTGAAGACAAATTTGTTTTCAAATCCTCAAGTCGTGCTTTTTCTGGTGTAAAAACAAAGAGACGATAAAGACAAGAAACCCTGAAAACAGAAAGTGAGGCAATTACATAAAACAATAGTCGGCTAAAGTAGCTCACCAGCATCATCTCCTTCCTGCGCTTTATCCTCCTCAAGCTCCTGGTCAGTGAGATGAATCTTCACGGAGGACTTGGGGGTGAAAGACGGAACACGGACTGACTCTACACTCGTTCTGAAAGACGCATGGTCTCTTGTCCCACTGACCCCGTAGAGCTGTCCATACAGATTAGCTGCTGCCATTACATACTTCATATGGGTGATCTAAAACAATGAAATCAATGTATTAACCAAACTCAAATAAATGATATCAACAAGGCAATTCAACAAGAAATAAGTTTAAACATACTAAATATACTATAAGATCATTGGGTATCAATTTTATACAAAGCCTGTAAATATGGACTGCAGGATCTATGTTTTCATTAGTCAAGTAAACAGACACTAAATCTTTCACCCATAGAAAAATATATATTTAAAATAAAATGTTTGCAACCAACACAACTGTAAAACCAGTCAGTGTGACAATCAGACAAGAAGGCATGACTTGATCAGCCTCGTTCCTCTACCAGCACGGATATAGACAGAATTACACATCAAATACTACCATTTTTCAGTCACTGTTGAGTGTTTTACGGTGCCTGGCAGGATTACTACTGCACAAGGAAAAGGAAGAAATGCCACTCACATTGCTGGGGTCAAAGCCCAGTGGGTGATGGCATCTCTTGACTCCAGACCAGAATGGTAGACCACTCTCAGTCACCTAGAGAGACGCAGAGAAAAGCCTATTACCCTCCTGATGAGCGGCGGGACAACATCACAGGGATACCATCTATGTTAATCAGAGTAATGTTAATCACAGCAGCTCTTCAAAATACAATAGTAATGTAGTGTGTGAATACAATCCCTGTTCATTCCCGTCACCGTTGTAAGAAGAATTATTCCACATTGACCTCAGATCAAATACAACAAGTAAAAAGTTGAGAAAACATCACGCTGCCTTTAATTTTGATACATAGAGATACAGCTATGATACAGATACAGCTTTTATGGTCATCGCAGTGCAATAACGATGCAAGTTCGATGAGTGAGCATCGGGCCGCAGCAATAAATCACGCCGCCACACAACTATCTGCTTTTTTTTTCCTGACACGACAAGAGGCCTGCTGGCATTTCTGTTGCTCAGACACACAGAGGTTGTTATCAGTGCAGTGCTGACAACACAATTTGTACGTCTGATAAAGGAACAATGAGGTTAAAGAGCTTTGAAGTTCCCAAATGGTCCGAATTGCTGAGAAAGATGAGGCTCTGGCCCCACTGGTGGGCAGTCGTCCTCACGGGGCTCCTCTGTGGCAGCAAGATGCATCAGGCACAGGCTGCTTTTCACAATTAGGACTTAGATGGTTTACAGGCAGACACATTATTATACTTACATAAGGTCAGGTGATGCATTTCTCACTCATTATTCCTTTATGAAAAAAGGTGAGCCGGCTCGCCTGAACAAACTGTATGGAGCTGTTTGACTACAAAAATGCATTTCACCATTAGTTGTATCTCCTGTTAACACTGAACTTCGCAGAATTTTTTAAATACTACACAGCATGCAAATGAAATGAGGTTCACAAAGGCAGGGATTTAGATGCTCTTATTTTAGATGACCATTTCAATAACTCCTTGCATTTCTCTCATCACAAGAGGAACAGTTTATCGATATTATAATAATAATGCGTGTGTGAGTGAGTGTGTGAATTATCTTGTGCTTGAGAATTTCAGTTGAAAAGTAGATCAGTATCTGCTTACATAAATAAATAAATAATAACAAACAGACCGGCCTCACATCTGCAACCGAGCCTCTGATCGGGATAAAGATGCTTCAACAATGACTCAGATCCACACAGTGTTCCAGGTGTCACAGTTTAAACACACATCCAGAAGCATCTACCGTACGCAGGGACCCACAAGCTGCAAAGGAGCCGTTAGGTTAAATGAGCGGTCGTTATCTGCCGTGACGTGCAACCAGCATCTGGCAGCTTGGATTGTGTCTGTTTAACTGACATTAGCTGCCTTATCATAGTTCCTCAGAAAGTTTGTGGCTGAAAGTGGATGTCCAAAAAGGACAATGACAACCAAACAGTCAAAGGTATTCAGGACAGAAAAAGAGAAGTGGGAAATGATTGCTGTAACTTCCACAGAGTACACAAGTGTTGCGTGTTGTTGGATTTGCGTACAAATTAAAACCCGTTTCATTTTACCAGCATAAGGCACACGTTATGTCGTGCAATAAATGACTTTGTATACCAGATTTGGAGAACGTAAACAGAACAGAAGACTATTCTCTCTCAAATGAGTTTCTATAACCATTGAGGGACACATGAGACCAGTAAGGGATGGCTGTTGGACTGGGATCCGGGGTTAGTGAGGGTCTGTTTGGGTTGACACTGATCCGTGCCCCTCCAGGTGTGACAGCAACGCGTGACATCACTCCGTCTGCATGTTTCGCCAGATTACAAGCCCTCAGAGGCGTCCCGATATTTATCAGCAATTGCTTTCAGTGGTTTACATTTCAGACAGGGGTAATAATGGTCTCTCAGCCTGGGGAAATGCGCTGAAGGTCTCCAAGAGGAGAAGCGTGAAAGCAAGAAGCACCGATTAGTATTACTGCTGGGCTGATGCTACACTGCAGCGTTTTAATACACCGGCAGCCTACTGTACATTCACAACAGTGCCCATAATCATAATGTAGAGCTTTACAGCGCTGGCTATAGAGCGAGTCATTATTCTTCCTGTGGTGCGGCTTTACCTGTCCAGGAGGAAAACAGTGCAGAAGCTGGCAGATGCAGTTGTTTTAGAGCGTCTCCCACTTGCAACGTGCCCAGGTCACACAGTCCTCCCAGCTCTGTGGACGCTGTCCTCCGTCATTCATGTCCTTCACACTCCCCCACACCCCTCCAAGAACCTCCAGGGCCTCTGCATCTCCATGACCGAGCGTCCGCTCTACAAACGTTTCATCACTGGAGGAAGCAGTGCAACAATTTAATAACATACCACATGAAGATGGTGCTAATCACTTGATGTGGAAAAAAGAAGAAGAATGGCATTATCTGAACGTCTTTTATTAAAAGGTTTAACCTGCAGATTGAATTTTTTTACTTTCCCAGCAAAATGTTTAAAAGTGGGAAGAAGATCTGACCCGGAAAGTAAAAAAAGGGAAAATCCTTGCGTACTGATCAGTGCAGCTCACCAACGAAGGGATCTGCCTCCTCATTGTGGAGCTACACATGTCTAAACAGGAATATTCTGAGTCACAGCTCTAACAGCTGCATGGGAGGAAGAATAAAACAGCAAAATATGACTGTTCTTTTCCATAACCTCACTAGCAGAGACCTTGACACTGACTTTGGTATGTATACGACCAGCCAATTGGAACCATCCACACAGATTGTTTTCTTGATTGCACTATAAAGAGGTCTGTCTTACTCATTAAGGCCTTTCTAAACATCCAAGAACTTTAACATCCATGCAGTGAGTACACTTTCTGTTGTAGTCACTATTGTCTCTTCTGTCTGAAGACGGAACAATACTGTAAATGTACTCTACAATGAGGGGCGATTACAATAAATCTCACAGAAACAGCCATCCAAACAACATCTTCCATAATACAAAAACATCCAACCTTATATGGCAATAATTATAGATATTTAAATGTATGGTCCATTTGAAAATATGTAATATTTGTATACATTTTTTATACTTTTTTGTATTCATGTAAGCACTTCTTTATAAATAAACTATTATTAGTGTCCGAGCAGCTCTGATGGAATGATACTGGGCTGACTACATCCTTAGAATGAGACTGTTTATGTCATTTTAAAGAGGTTATTTCTTAAAGCTGACCGTTTTCCTTTTCATAAATGAAAGTAATGATCTTAAACAGTCACGATAGGAAGTCTCACCATGCGCAGAAGTCTCCCGAGCCTTGTATACTTTGCTGAAGTATCGATTCTATGTTCATCCGTGGGTTCATCTCTCACACCGCTTTGGCAGCAACATCCGATTTTGGTTTCTATTGACAATCAAGTGAGCGAATAGGTGGAACGAATGTGGATGATCAATATATTAAAGCCAGATTTTCTTTTTTTTTTATTGTGGCAATGGCAAATAAATGGAGATTGTAATGAATTGCAAATGTATGCATAAATAAAGCAGATCTAGATTTGCTCTGATATATTTCTATTAAATTAACTGAACACCTAAAGGCCCACCTTTGTCTTTAATGACTCTGACTGCTTATTGAACTGTTGAGACACTATATTCCTAGTATCTCACTGCTAATTTATTATATAACACTGGCATCAGCACATTTCCCCCCACATATTTGGAACAGTTAAGAATCACAGCTGCCCTCCACTCTGTTATAAGATATTTAGGTATTGTTCATTCAGACCCGAGTAAACTGCAAAACAAAACAATCACAAAAGACGAAAATGGCAGCTCTGTGTAATCGGATACTGGCTACCCCCCCCAACACCTTCAACCCCAACCTGCCCCATTAGTCAAGCCCTCTGACTCTTCCACTTGACCAGGTCAGAAAGGAGCCACTGAGCTACGATGGCACATGGGACACTTTGCCATGTTGACAAATGTGATCCTCTGGTGCATTTTCTCACCCCAATATCCTGAGACCTGAACAGGAACTGTCTATTCAAGTTGGATTTCTCTATGAAGTCCATGTCCGTCACAGTAATGTGGCCTCCTTCTCCAGCACCGAGTCCGGTCAGGGCAAAGTTTTTAAGAAGCTCACAGCCAATGGCACCAGCTCCAGCCTTCAATGAAAAAGGAGCCTGTGTCACATTAAATGTTTGGTAGTTTCTGTAATGAAATGAATGGCATAAAATTAAACAGGTAAAGCATATAAACACTTTTTACAAATAACACTTTTAAAGGAAACAGAGAAAGGGTTTGGCACGAGTGCAAAATCCCTGCACACCAAGGGGTCAACACTGGCAGGAAATGCCGCCTGAATCGCAGCCATTTCCTGTATTAACACCAGACAAGATCAAAGACAAACGCAGATGGCGCGCCTGCATTCCAGTGCAGAGTGTGCTCTCTGCTGGACAAATAGCAAACCTGCCCTCACCAGGAAATACTTCTGCCTCTCAAGCGCCGCCTGGAACGCTGACCCAAAGACAGCGATCTGTCCATCGTACCGCGAGCCTTTCTGTCGGAGGAAAAACAAATGGTGAAATCGCATTGAGAGTATTCCTGTGTGTAACAGAATACACATATGAATTATATGGATACACTACATACTACATACGGCTGAATAAGAGCACTTTGCCACTCTGTCCTCCTCTTCAGGGAGACACTCCAGTGCATCAAAATACAGCCACTGCTGAAGAGGCTTAAATTTCCCACTACATGCCTGCAGTAATGTGAAAGAATAAAGGTCAATGATCTACACGCACGCACGCACACGCACACACACACACACACACACACACACACACACACACTGTGCTGGGGAAGGAAATCATCTTCACTGTAGAGGTTATGTTTTTGTTGGTGTTACTTTGTTTGCAGATTTGATCAAAATGTTCAAACTGAATTTTTCTTTTTCTTTACTGACAGGCAGGAAATGTACGGAGCCCCCTAGGGGACATTAGGAGGAAATAAAGAAAAGAAAATTAGAGTTAAAAATATATATTTTTTCCCCTCCTCATGTTCCCTAAGGGGCTCCGTACTAATGGTCCAAAGAACAGTGTACAAATGAAGAATAAAAAAAAAGAAGAAGAACTGCAGCCACAAAATGCATTAAGGAGAAAGCTTCAGGAAGAAAGCTCTCACGGGTAAACTGAGCTGCACCGGGAGCAGTTTTTGCCCTGAAACAATAACAATAGCACTGTCATACTCTGAGAAATAAAGCGAATGGAGGTGTCAATGCCACCTTAATAGCTTCCTGAGCAGCAAGACCTCCAATGAAAGCATTCACAGGAGCCAAGTCGCCCTGCATCCTATGATCTGATTTATTTATTCGGGTCTTGTAAGCAGATTAACGCCGCGGTTACCTGAGAGGACAGGTCGCTCCAGCCTGCCTGACCTTCATCCTGGACGGTAACGGACCTCACCCCGGACAGGACCACGTTCTTGGCTATTTCCATACCGAGCCCACGCATGCCTGCGATGAGGACATTGGACGTGGCCATACGGCGCATGGCGTCATGACCCAGAACGTACCTGGGCGCACGTCAAAATACAAGAGGGTCAGTCAATAAATGCAATTAAACTGACCTCTGATCAGTAAGTTTCGTACACTTACAGCTGTCTGGAGTAGAATCCCTCATCGATGTCACCGATTTGAGACCTGTTGCTCTTGAAGTCACCAGTGGCGAACATTTTGATGGGATCGATCCTTTCAGGATTCTGACCCGGCCACTAGGGGGCGATGTATGACTGTTTTAGAATGTGGAATCGCTGCTGTTCTGTGAATCTGGTTTTCACTCCCATCTGTGATCCGATTGAAAATCATGGAATTTGAAATTCATCTCGAGTCCTTGAGTCGTTGAACATTCTCTGGCCGATTCTATTCAAAAGTGTTTTCACAGTTTGGGATTAAACATTATATGCTTGACATTTTTTCTTAATCCTGACAAATTCTAGACGGATATATTTCAGGAACTTTTTGGGACGCTCATAGTGAGATATTTTTCTCCAGAGCCTTGTTTGATCAGCGACGGCATTTTCACCTTCCCACAGCCCCCACTGTAATTTACCATTCCATAAAGGATCTTTTAATAAAGTGTTGCATATTTCTCTGTGCTTAATTGTTGATAATCTCACAACACAACGAGAAGAAGGAGATGTTTTGTGTTCAACATCCAAAACCTTCAAAATTTCCATCATAAGAGATCCCAGAATTTTCAAAGGCGGAAGGGCAGATCTGTATCTGTGTTAAAATACACCTGGAGGCAATAATTTTTTCCATGGTGATGACAACAGTGATAAACGTTCACTATTGCCGGCAGTAACCAGGAATGACTCATCATTGCATCACGCAGAGGCAGCGAACTCATCCTGGTCCGGTGGATGCGCAACACAAAATAGCACGTCAGTACATCTAAAAGGGAACCTGGGATCCGATTCAGTATCACACCAGTAAACAGACGACATTATGTTTATCACAACAAGCCATTACTAAGATCTGTCTGTAGCTGTAGTGAGTTTACAATTTCTTGGTTCCCATTTTTAAATAACGGTGTCGTTTCATTCCATTGCAGCGTCGGTGCTTTCTTACTGTCCACTCAAGACTGAATGAAAAATGCTAGAATTATTTTTGCATAACATACCAAAACAGTTAGATATAATTGCATTCAGTAGTTCTAAAGACCACTGAATACAGTATAGAGACCACCATGGTAAATCACTGGGCATCAGATTTATCATTCACCTGCAAAACTGCTGTATTTGTATGTTTTTTCGCCCTGTATTTCAGAATATTACTAGAAATAAATACACATTTCACCACCGTATTCTATTCTATCATCTACCCAACTACTCTGAAGGAGAATAATTGTGGCCACTTATTTTAGTCAGTGGAGACTGCCTTGTCAGTTCAGCTATACAGCTGCATCAACAGGCGGAGCAAGCTGTCGTGTTTGTTCGTTTTCATTCATGTCTGTTTGTTTGATCTGTAGTTTACGGTAAGGTTTACAGTAAGCCAATTATCTTAAAGGGTTGTAATCATATTGCATTGCATTTTACAGCCTGACACATTAATACGGCACAATGCGCTTCAGATTTCACTGCAAATGCAGGTCAAAGTTAGTGCCACTTGGGCATTCCCAGGCAGGTATGGCCGTGAGGTGGAGGACTACACAGAAAACATAGTATATATAGATTTGTCGCAATTTCCAACAACTTCAGCAAGAAATGCAACTTTCTTTGACCAGACAACTAATAGACATTTTCATACAATCAGTCGTCAATTAATAAGCATACAATAGCCTATAGTGGTGGCGTTTCACAAACCTGAATGAGTTAATGAATTTACAAAAACATCCTTGTACAGTAAACAAGTAACTGCCAGATATTAATCCATGGAATTTATACATTTTGGAAATGTTATTTTATATCCTCTCTTGGGATTTTGATCTCAGACATTAATATATCTCTGGAGATTCTTCTGGTAATAATAAAAAAAAAAGAACATCAAAAACGAAACATATTCTCTCTCGTCAAATGTAAATCTTGAGGATGGGACGTTGCACTGACCCATGGGCTACATAGTTGTTTGTTTCTGCGTTACACAGGAGCCCCAGTAGAGTCAAGGACTGGATGCACTGGCCCTAGCGTTGCTGTTTTTGACGGTTTGTTTGATTTACTCACTCTCGATATCTCAGTTGTGGGAACATGTCCCCGGTGAACTCCAATCAGGACAACTACTGCCATGTCGCTTCAGAGCGTCTGCAGTGCCTCAACTGAACCGTCCTCTATATCACATTAACATTATAAAGCTGGATTTGTTCATGAATATGTCTGGAGGTAGAGGTAAAGTATGCAAAAGCCCACTGAATTTTGTGGAATAAGGCCTCTCAGAAAGTCTGCGATTGCTGAACTTTGGAATGAGTGGTAGATGTTTAACTTTTGGATCTATAATTCTTCACCCTAATAATACAATTTCTATTTGGAAATGTATTGTGGATTGCCTTCTAAATGTTTGGGTTGAATTGTGGGTGAAATGCTCCTTTATGTTGCTGTAGTGGGCTATTTTTATGAGCCTTGTTGCTTACTAGACATGGTCTGCAGCCTCACTGAACACATTCCTCTCACAGCTTCCTGGCTGCAGTTGCATGTCTGCCTGAGGAGAAGCTCCATTCCTCATCATAGGAAGAATGCATTTTTGGCAATAATTGTACAGGCGAAAAACAGAAGAGAAATTCTTCAAGTGGACGAGAGGAGTTTTCTCCTAAACGTGACACACTGAAATCCTGAGTGGGAAAAGTTGGAGAAACTCCTTAACTCTTGCAAAGGAAACGATGAGGACATATTCGAAGTGGTCAGATTTCGTAACTCTCATACTTCCTTGTTGCGTGCATGGCATTCAAGGGCAACACCTCTGGAGGAACATCACTATAAAAGCGAGACAGAATGACAGCTGCATTTCCGGTCTTCAATTTTTCAAAATAAAGCTGAATGCTCTGGATGAGTTTTTTTGTAAACTTGTTTCAGCACAGTGATGAACAAGCGACCCATTCGTCCTATTCTCCATGTTCCAACACTTATCCGGGGCCGGGTCGCAGATGCAACAGTCTCAGCAGGGCTTTCCCGACTTCCCTGTCCCCAGACACCTCTTCCCCGAGGCCTCCTCCCGGTCGGACATTCCCGGAACACCTCCGCAGGGAGGCATCCAAAATAGAGGCCCCAGCTACCTCGGCCTACCCCTCTTCATGTGGAGGAGCAGCGGCTCTACTCCGAGTTCCTCCCTGGTGACTGAGCTCCTCACCCTCTCTCTAAGCGTGGACCCAGCCACCCTGCGGAGGAAACTCATCAACCTAATTTCTGGTTGGACTTTAGCCCAGGACATGCATGGATGGATGGACGGACGGACGGACAGACGGGGCAGACCATATGTGATCACACAATGCTGGAGTTTGTTCGAGAATCACGTACTATCACGAATGTGATTTTCAAAGCTTTTTAAATGTCATTTCTGTACTTTTCTGTTTGTCTCACGTAAATGAAAAATGTATTCCTTTTCTCGATCATGTACATGCTTCTAGAAGAGCCTAAATAAGAAAAAGAATGTACCGTCTTTTCTTATACATTCAAATCCAGCTGCCAATCTCATATTTATTGCAAACAGAACGACTCGACGCATTAGTCAGAAAGCGCCCATCGAGGGTTGTCCCCGTGGCGCTTTTATTTTGAAGAATTGCTCGACATCCTGTTTGTTCTGCAGACTGACAGCCAGCCTGAAAGACGCAGCGGGTCTCTTTCAGCTCAGGGCGTGTGTGGGATCGTCAGGTGAGGGCTGCTGCCGGAGGTCAGTGCGTGGAGCAGGACTTTCTGTCTCGAGTGGACTTCATGTTTATTCTTTTCCACTCCAGGTAAGATGATTTAAGCATCTTTTCTATGGAACTACAACGTGTTTTTCCACGTTACAGAATAAATATAGTTAGTAAAGTGTTGCATCCTTCTCTCCGTGAGATGTTAATATGGGTGTTATTAGTTATTATAAATGGTTATAATTGTATTCCAGTTGTCGTTAATATTTTCCAGTATTAAACATCATATAATGTTTACATTTTGGAGAAGAAAAAAAAATGCTAACAATAGTTAACTGAATCTTTACATGCTTATAAATATAATATTATTGATTTATGAGAAGCAAAAATAATAATAAAATCACCCAAATAAACAACCACATTAACGCTGTTTATTCTCTAGGCCTACTAGCTGTCCATTTATATTGTGTTACTCACCTTTTGCTGACCCGCTTGTTACAGCAAGTCATGAATCAACTTTAGATTTGAGCTTGACTCAATGGCATTTTTATTTTTCCACTAGCTCTATAACTGGATGAGCGATGCCATATAAATGTATAGTAAATCAAATTACTGCTGCTTTGTTGAAAGCACCAGCTATTGAATCACGGGGCTGGGAAAGAGAACGGCTGCTGATGCTTTTCCTTCTTCTTTAGTTTCACATGTTGTATTTCTTAGCATAAACACTTGTAAATGTTTACACTATCTACCTCCACTACACAACCACAAATCTCTGGTGAATATAAAAGTCACGTGTTTAATGCACTATGTCTGGTAAATCTCAACATTGTTTCTCTTTTTCCCTTCAAAGTGCCGGAATGTTCTCTTTGGGAAACGTATCTCACAGGTAACACTCGATCCCGGCGGACTGCGAGTGGAGATGGTCACTTGGGTAACTTTGTTGACGGTTTGCATATGGATTCAAGCACAATCTGCCGCAGGACAGGAGGACACATGTGCTTCTACACGACGCAGGCTGGTGGACTTCACCGTAAAATACTCCTTCCCTCACTTCCAAACAGACAAACCTGTCCAGAACATAGCAGTGAACTGGGACTCACCGCAGAGGGAGGTGTTCGTTGCATGCCAGAATGCAGTGAAGGCAGTCACCTATGGAATGGAGCAAATATGGGCGGTGACAACTGGACCTGTTGGCAGCCCTGACTGTGACACCTGTCAGGTGTGTGACATAGACACAGATCCCAGCGATCCAGTGGATACTGACAACGAGGTGCTTCTATTGGACCCCGCGGGATTTCTTCTGCCCTATTTGTACATTTGTGGAAGTACTCAGCATGGGATATGCTACTTCATTAGCGTCGATTCACCGCAGCCTAAGCCAACGTGTTTATACAAAAAAGAGCAAAACTCTCCATTCTATTGCCCCGACTGTCTGGCCAGCCCACTTGGCACCAGAGTGGCCATCGTTGAACAGGGCGCCACATCGCTGTTCTTCGTTGCAGCATCTGTCGATGGCAAAGTGACAGAGCGGTATCCAAGAAGATCAATTTCTGTGATGAGGCCACTTTCCACTGAGGATGGATTTCACATGGTGATGAATGGTTTGACAGTGCTCCCCAAACTACGGAACTCGTACGAGATTGATTACATCTACAGCTTTTCCACGAAGGAGTACGTCTACTTCCTGTCCCTGCAGAGAGAAAATCCTTTAAAGAGCAAATCGGCTTTTCAGACTCGTCTGGGACGACTGCCGACGTTAATTCCCGAGGCGTGGATGTATAGGGAGGTGGTCCTCGAGTGTCGGTATGACCCCAAGCGCAGGAGGAGACGGAGAGACCTTTACAGGGACGTCTTATATAATGGGCTGCAGGCTGCACATTTTGGGCGAGCTGGCAAGGACCTGGCGGACGAGCTGAGGGTGAACGAGAGAGAAGATATTCTCTACGGGGTGTTTGCCGAGGTTAATGAGCACGGCAAGCCTCAGAAGAACTCCGCCCTGTGCGCCTTCCTTTTGACTAAAGTAAACCAGGCTATTGATGAAGGTGTGGAAGCCTGTTGCACGTCAGGCCCGGAACAGCTGTCCAGGGGTCTCTCTCACTTCCAGCCGCTTGAGAGTTGCCCTCATGAAGTGAGTAACTCTCGAATTTAATGACCATTTGCAACAGTACAAAGGTCTCCCTGCATCTAGGCAGGAAGTGATCCTCTAGAATAAATATTGCGTAATTAATTCCCCTCAGATTGGAACGATGCCCATCAAATATATGATCTTGAGCAATAAGGGTTGGCATATCGCGAGTGACACAGCAGTTCATGCATAAAAAAGGCTTGATCATTGGAGCGTGGTTTTTCCTGCGGCAGCTCTGATGGAGGTGTGTGTGTGAGAGAGAGTGGGCCGGTTGAGAACTGGGAAGGGTGGATGAGTCAGCCGGGCCTGCACTTTGCCACACTGAATCTCTGCTCTGTGAAATTTGTGAAAGATTGGAAATACACAGGTTTGACATAAAAGCTCTGACATCACATACATGCGTAGAGATAAAAGGCTCCATGCTTAGACTCCTTTATTCCATTAGCGAGCCGAGAAGAAAAGCACCTGGGAGGTTTAGAATGGTTCGGTGGGCTCTATAACAAATTCACCCTTGCGACATTTCCATTGAGAATAATAAAGGTGGGGCCTGTTTCCTGTATTGGAATCCAAGCTGTGTCCTTTGAGTACTCGCAGACGTGTGCGCAGCTACAGGAATGAGTGCCAAATACATAAATCTGCTGATAACAGTGGCATTTTAAGGGGAGTGGCTGTAATGGAATGCGTCCGACATCTACAGTGGAGATTTGAGAAACGGGATATTGTAAAGATGCATAATCAAGAGGAAGTATGATACTTTTTGATTATCAATAAATTGCTGTTGAAGCACTAAGTGTCAAATACGTCCTGAGTTCAAGTTACATATTTCTAAAACGGTAAAAAAAAAAAAAGAAAACGCTGGTTTCAAGCTTGAATTGAATTGAAGAAAGCCTTTAAAAAAGAAACGCCGCAAAAGATCAAATGAGACGAACACAGGACGTAGTCAAGAGTAAACAGGGGCACGCTGAGACAGGCCTGCTAAACCGCGCTGCAGTGGAATGTTTAGTATCAGTTTAACATATCCCTTTCAATAATTGCTTTTCATTGGCCAGAGTGACTCATGATGTGCGAACCACATCGGTCCTCTCCTGCCTTGAATATGTTCAGCTTCACCTTGTCAACATATGGAGCCGTAGTCAGTGCTGTTTTAAGGCCTGTTGCTCTCACAGCTTCTTATTATGGCTGGAGAGAAGACTACCGTCCTTCCTCCCAAAATAAATTGCATGTGAAGACATACATACATACGTATGTGTGTCGGTGGAGACATATTCTGATGAGGTATTTGAGATTTCACTGTGAGTTCCCGCTGCTGGCTAGAAAGCATGATCTTTGTTCTGGATGTGTGCTTCCTGTTTGTGCAGAGCTCTGAGGGTAATGTCACATGCAGCGCCAAACCCACTCTGGTGTCGAAGCCACACTACAGACTGGATCTCTTCAACAGGCGGATGAGAGATGTTCTTTTCACTTCTGTCCTGGTCACCATTATTGGGAATCACACGCTGGGCCACTTCGGCACCTCGGACGGCCGGATATTACAGGTAGCCATATGCTTAGGACTAAAACACTCCTATAGTTCTTGTGCGTCGGTCAGTCAGGGTATGATGCTGTATGCTGCCTCGGAATTATTCAAATGTCCTTTTATGCCACTAAAAATGATAAGGATAATAAAATAGCATTATGGTACGATAAGCCATGTTAAAGAGTAATGAATTTTAATTGACTCACTAGTCAGACGTTGGAATTGGAATGTGAATCAAATCCGAAATAATGTAAAACTAAACATAACTTAGTTCCGGCTCTGCTCATGACAAGTGCAAGTAACCACAAAGGGAACATGCTGGGGCCAGTGCGAAGGGTTGATATCACTGGTGTGTACGTATTGGTCATTCAATAAGGTAACTTAATCAGTGTATGATTAGTCGATAATGTAATTACTAAGGCAGGCCTGGTTTCGTGGTAAGATCTCTGCCTTCGATGTTTGAATGAATCATACAACATGCAGAATTCTCTGGGGTGTGTTGTTCATTTCCTTTAATTCATTTAATATTATTTCAAATCACTAACCACACTCTTTGAATATCGTTCCTGCCAGAAGAACAGGATGAACGCCAGCGGTTCCAGGAATGAAAATCCTCGTGGCATCATCTCTGTATTTTGTCTGCTTTAGGTGATCCTTTCTCAGTACAGGCCGATAGTATTTGCCAACTATTCTCTGGGCTCGACTGGAGTCTCCAGGGCAGCAGCCGTGTACTCGGAAGATTCACTTCTGTTTGCAGTCGGGAATAAGGTAGACCTACATTTTGTCAAATTTACTCCCAGCTTATTTTTTGGGGGGGGCGAGGGTGAAAAGGACTGGAGCACATGGATTGAAATTTAACTCTTAAAAGTGCAGACTGCATGGGAAATTGTCTTGGCCCTCCTGTGTCATCTTTTGAATTTCCCTGTTTGCCATTCGTCCCACCCTCTTTATCTCTCTCCCGGTACTAGATGTTCAGGGTGCCCTCTATTGGACCAGGGTGTGCACATTTTATGACATGCTCCATGTGTTTAACGGCTCCACGCTTCATGAACTGCGGGTGGTGTTCGGGAATGTGCTCCAAAGAGCACGAGTGTTCCTCGCAGTGGAACAAAGACTCCTGTGCACCGACCATTACAGCGGTAGGTCTGCTGTCAGGTGTGAATCATTATCCAGCAGTCTAAACGCAATGAGTAATTAGGATTGATGCTGGAGGATGACACTTTGCTCTGCAGTTTTACCCCAAGATAGAGCCAGCTGGTGCTGAGGCAGCGGTGACACTGTGTGGGTGGGAGTTTCAGTCTCCTTTACGACCTGCCATCATCAGTGGCAAAACTCACATCATCACGGTGGGCTCTGGGACCTTGTGTACTGTCCTGCCTGAAAAGAGCAGTAGTGAAATGTGAGTGTGACACATGCACACAATACCATTAATGTTGCACATTGTGAATCACTGGCTCAATGTCAGTAAAAAATATTTAATTTTAGTTGAAAACTCCATTTACGGATTCTTACGGATCAATTCCGATTCTGCGCTCTCTGTTTCATTTGTTATGCTCCAGCCAAAGCATATTGGGTTACTCTATCCAGCTAAATGTAATGCGATATCATCCTTAATGTTCGTTGGAACATCTTGATCCTTACCATTCATTTGAGTCGTCATTCACTGTCTCCTCAACAAAGGCTTATCTGCAAGATTCAGGAAAGCACCAAACCAAAGCAGAACCTCACCATCATTCTTGAAGTTCACGAGGGAGACGTGGAGGGCCGTTACTCAATTGAGGGCACGGCTCAGATATCAGGCTTCTCGTTTGTGGTGAGAACATTTATGCAATTGAAAACATTTTTAAAGTGAGTTTTCTAAAGGTTGTCTTGAGTTGCACCAATGATATGTATAATTGAACTTAACATGGTCGAATATTAACTCCATCGAATCAGGAACCGAGCATAACACAGATCCAGCCTGAATATGGGCCCATGTTCGGTGGAACATCCATTACGCTGACAGGCAGATATCTTAACTCTGGAAGAAAAAGAGACGTCTTCTTTGCTGATACAAAGTGCAACATTAACAGGTGAGCTTCTTTTGCTAACAGAAGATTATGGCCTACGATGCATTCATTCATTTAGTCAAATCAATTTCTCTACTTCTCAGTATTTCTGAAGAAAATGGGGATTTGTCTTCAATTATATGCCACACCGGAGCTGCAGCAGGTGTTGGCCAGGTACCTGTGAAAGTCTTCATCGATCAGTTTCATGTGACGACAAGCATGATGTTCTTCTACAAGAACAACCCTGTTATAACCGCCATAGAACCTCACTGCAGTCTCCAAAGGTACGCTGCTAACCCCAACTGCGGTTCCGTTTTATTAATGCTATTAATTGCTGCCTCACCGTAAGACGTGGAAATGTTGTGTTCAACGTTGTCATCTCTACTGTCGTTCAGTGGCTCCAAGCTGGTGATTGAAGGCCAGAATCTTGACTCTGCCCACAAATCATTGATTCAGTACACTTCGAGAAATCCTAGTCTGCGACCTCTTCATCAAGTAAAAAAAAAAAAAACTTTCAATTATGTTGTCTGAAATGATTCATAGACATTGATCAATCTACACTGATAATTGTTGTTGTTGTTTTTTTGCTATTGAAAACACGTTTTCACTTCAGGAATGCAACAGCACAACAAATGCCCTGCGTATGGAATGCAGGGCGCCTGTTTTTTTGGAGGACTTTCCAGAAGGAAGGTCTGACACAGGAGAGATTACTATTCAGATGGACGGGAAAAGCAATCTCTGGAGGATACGCTTTGACTACCACCCCAATGTCACAATTTTTGCCTTTGAAAATGATGACAATCTGTTGCTTCTAAAACCAGGAGAGACAGAAGTTTCACTACATGTAAGTTTACACACTCTTTACCACCCTGCATCTATTGGTGCAAATCATTTGTTGCGTACAAGCTGAATGATAATAAGTGCACAGCACAGTTACTAATAGACATGAATTCTAAAATAGCAACCTCTCTGTTTCTCCATACATGACAGCATAGTGAATTGAAGAATGTGGCCACATGCATGAAGATCATAATGACCATTGGGGGCGTGAAATGCAATGCCCAGATTCTGTTAAATGAACTGACCTGCAGGATTCCCAAAGGTCTGGTTATTCCCAGTGACGGATTGCCTGTAAGGGTGAGAGCCTCTTTTTTATTCTTTTTTTTTTTAAGCCAACAATCGTAAACACATTTTAATTAATAAATATATTTAATGATAATGGCCTCTTCCACTGCTCTAGGTGTCTGTGAATGGGGACGTTTATGATGTGGGCACAGTCATGAATGATGACAGCAACAACAACACTGTAATTGCAGGCATTGTGCTGGGCCTCTTTGCTGCACTGGTAGTGGGTGCTAGTCTTGCATTAATTGTGATGATCCATTTGAGGAAGAAGAAGAGAGGTAAGAAAAATTCAGCGAATTGTTTGAGACGTTCTTATAAACGAGAATACTTGCAAACGCAATAGTAGTTTGTAAAACGGGAGTCTCTAATGTAGGACCGTTTATCTAACCTGAAAACTGTGACCTTTAGCCATCATAACCGGCTCCTTTTATCATGTGCTTCCATTCAGCCAGCATTGAGAATCGTTTATCAAATATGCTTTCACGGGACCGCATGGGCAGCGGTGCAGATTTCTCTCCAACAGGTGACTATAGACGAGGTGAGACAAGTTGAAAGGCTGTAATATATATAATTTGTATGTAAATGAAAGATGTATTCATTTAATAACCAATATAAGCCAATATAAAATCATACATATATATATATATATATAAATAGCATCTAGTTGACAATGGTAATAAAATAGATCTGTGTTCCCCTTTGTGTGTTGCAGTTCATCTGTCAGGCCAAACATCTGGTTCGGGAGGAATGGCCTTCCAAGGTTTATTGTATGCTGCCAGCAATGATCAACTGTCCATTCCTTTAATGCCGCAGGACAATGCAGTGAGTTTATGTCCGGATCTTCTTGAGGAAGTGAAAAATGTCCTAATCCCTGCTGAGATGCTTCGAATTGAGGATAGCCAGATTATCGGCAAAGGTAAAACTCGCCTTCTTCTGTTCCTTTGTTAGCATATTTACAAGATAAAGTATTCATGACAAATCCCTATAATTTAGGTCACTTTGGGACAGTATATCACGGATACCTGATTGACAGCAACAAGCAAGAGACCCACTGTGCAGTTAAATCCTTGAACAGTAAGATGACACCCATTGAAATTAGTATTAAATGAGCCTTTGTCTTTGGATTAGCCTGTATAACAGTTTGAGGTGTATTAACAGGGATCACAGATTTGAGGGAGGTGGACCAGTTCCTCAGAGAGGGCCTCATCATGAAAGGTTTCCACCACCCTAACATACTGTCTCTGCTGGGCATCATGCTACCTAAAGAAGGGCTCCCCCTGGTGGTTCTACCGTATATGAAGCACGGGGATGTCCGTCATTTCATACGCTGTGAGAATAGGGTAAACCACTGTCTGGAACAGAAGAGCCTACAATAATTACGCTGTGAAACTTCAGATTTTATTACTTCATTTGACCTCAGATGTGTACGTATTGTTTGATTCCCTCTTTGTCCTCCACAGAACCCAACAGTGAAAGACCTGATTGGGTTTGGGCTTCAGGTTTCCAAGGGGATGGAGTATTTATCCCAGATGAAATTTGTTCACAGAGACCTCGCTGCACGTAACTGCATGTGAGTGTGAATCGCATGCCGATGACTGACCCATGGCACGTCATCTTGACGAGTCTCAACCCAGCACGGTGTCTCAGTTTAGGGCTATACTTAAGTTTGTGCAAAGTTTTTGGTGGCATAATGGGTAGCGCTTTCGCTTCACAAGGTACCGGGTTCGAATCCTGTCTGTGTGGAGTTTGCATGTTGGCCCCCGCGTCTGCGTGGGTCTTCTCCAGTTTCATCCCACCTCCAAAAAAAAACATGCGATTTAGGTGAACTGATTACTCCAAAGTGTGTGCGTGAGTGGTTGTGTGGCCTCGCGATGTGCAGGCGACACATCCGAGGTGTACCCCGCCTCTCGCACATATTAAGCTAGGATAGGCTCCAGCAGACCCGTGACCCACAAAGTGAAAAAGAAGATGGATGAATAATTATGTTTTTGCTTGTCTTTATTGATTAAACATTGCTTACTTAAACGTAAGCAACGTGTATCTTTCTTCAATTTACTGCATGAAAATATATATGATTACTGTTTAATCCATAATCTTTCCTCACCATAATCCAACGTTGCCTCCTTAAATTTTTTCACACTCAGCGGGTAAATAATCAAAACCTTTCTGTGATACAACAGAATTTTATAATCTTAAAGAAATCTAAATATATATTGATAGACTATCTTTTTCCATCATGATCAGGTTTATCAGCTAATATAGATTAAAGGCAGATCCAGATGATTTGGCATATTAATATGTTCAAGTCTTTTTAACCCTCTGTTCCTTCACTATACCTTTGCATGGCAAATTGATCCATCTCTCCTGATCAACACAAAATGATATGAGCTGAACCCTCTGAATCTAGAGGTGTGCTATCCCAACAGGAGCTAACGGTGAGATGCTGACTTCTTTTCAGGCTGGATGAAACCTTTACAGTAAAGGTGGCTGACTTTGGCATGGCGAGGGACATCTATGATAAAGAGTACTACAGCATTCAAGATCACAAACGAGCGAAGCTGCCTGTAAAGTGGATGGCCATTGAAAGCCTCCAAACACAGAAGTTCACCATCAAGTCTGATGTGGTGAGTCTACTTTATCCAGCCCTCTGAGATATGCTTACCACACATATGATGTACGTTTCTACAGTACACTGCTTATCTGTTTACCAGTGGTCGTATGGCATCTTAATGTGGGAGCTGTTGACCAGAGGTGCAAGCCCATATCCAGATGTGGACCCCTATGACATCACACACTTCTTGTTGAAGGGGCGCCGGCTTCCCCAGCCACAATTTTGCCCCAATAGGCTGTAAGAATAATGCAATATACATGCTTTAATGACCTAATATGGTGATGAAATGATGAAATATAATTTTATCTTGGTTTAAACTCGCACTGGGCTCAATTCAGTACTTTACTCATCTGCTGACATTTTTCCTAACCTGCTTTTTCAATTGTTCATTCCTCAGCTATTCCATCATGCTGGCATGTTGGGACCCAGAACCTGACTACAGACCCACCTTCAGCAATCTGGTTACAGAAGTGCAACACATTCTGTCCTGTCTGGAAGGAGAACACTACATTAGTCTGAAAGTTAACTATGTCAACCTGGAGCAGCCAAGGCCTTACCCCTCCCAGAATGGATCTGCAGATGAGGCTGAGACCTCAGACATGGACACAGACAGTAATACTGCATTCTGAGGGTGCAATGTCTGAAAAGTCTGCAATGGGAATAAAGCTGGAAAGCGTGCGAGAAAAGGGAAAACCTATCCTGGATTCATTTGTGCATCTTATAAATTGCTGCTCATGCTACAAACCATGGCACATGTGTGGTTTGGCTTTTGAGTTAAAACACAGTAGCTATTATGAATTCTTATGGGAGCTGCGATAAAATCATGAATCTCTGTTGCTACATTTTTTGCAGCAAAATCGACATGGCATGCAGATGGAAGAAAATGGTTTTTTTTGCCAAGAGTGACAGAGACTAACTGAATATGTTCTCAGGTTTATAGAATAGGATATGGGGTTACATGAGATGATGTGCTTATATATTAATAGATGTCTTTGCATGAGACAGAATTAATTTAAAATGTGGACTTGTACTCAGGGAGCGGCATTTAAAAATTTTTGACGCCTTGTTGTCCCTGTGGGGATTTAAGACGATGTTCCCTTCATGTGAGTGGCCGTGCACATATTACATCATCGTAGGGGATGCAGAGGAATTCATTGTACTCGGTTTTTGAGCCTCTGCACACTCACTGAATTATACAGTGAGATGTCTGTGCTGTTCAGATATCAGCTAAGGCGTAGAAGCACATCTAGTACTTGTCATCACTAGAGGGCAACCGATGCCTCTTCCTAAAGGGTGCTAGTTGTTGCTGCAGTGATGCTCTGCACTACAACAGTGATGCTGTTGCACAAACATTCTCCATTAATTCAACCACAGAATTCTGCACAATCTGAAGATTTCCAGTTAGGATTAACACAGGATATTAGAGAATCCGAATGACGTTTCTAGAATTATGCACAGACATTAACGATCAGACTGATAATGCATTCCAGTTCAACAATCTGTTGTCCAAAGCTTTTTACCAGGGGTAATAGTTTTAGTGCCGGTGTACTTGATCTTTGCTACATTTATTTTCTTTTTCTGTGTGAGATTGAACTGATGTGAACATTTATTTGCTGTAGGTTTGCACTATAAAGAGTTTTGTATATATATATATATATACACAGACAAAAGCTTGATTGTACATATTTGTTTCTAATGGAATGTCTGAGTCCCTACTTGCTCCCAAACCTTGTCCTGAATTTATTTAATACTAAGAAGTAAACCCTACAGCTCACTGCAGCAAGAGGAGGTAGAGAAGTTATTCATGGAAGTGGCTCACAAAAGCCAGGTTTGAGGCAGAAAGGTTCCTCTGCCAGGTGGATGAAAACACACTAGTAGAGGTCTGAATTATGCCAGCTCAGCCAGTTAAATATCCATCCTCAATCTGACTATCTCGCATTGGCAGTACTTGAATAATTTATGCATAAAAAAATGTCTAATCCTTTTCCATCAGGTTCCAAAAATGTGGCATTAAACATTACAAAATCAGAGAAATGGAAGCCAAAGGATTTATTAAATCTAAAATTTGCTTTTATCTAAATTATGCAGGCAGAAATACAGGACGTAATGTGTTGAAATTGTTACGAGTCAGTTTCAGAGTTTAACTTCAATAAATCACAAAGAGCTCATTCAAGTCTGGTTGAAGACGGTTCAATAAGTCCAGTTGATTCTTCGTTTTTTTTTGCTCTTCGTGATTTACCTCGACCTGGATGACTGGGAACCCACACGATGTTCAACATCGGGACTTCAAAATAACGAAAATTGTCTAGCAGACACTAATGTAACTCAGATCTGTTTAAAAGAAGGCTGCGTATGATGAAGATAAAGTGAAGAGTGAGGAAGAATATGAAAAAAATAGACAAATGATGAGCTGCACATGAAAAGAAAAGAAGAATTGGAGCTGTAGCTCGGTCTCAAAAGTCACCCAAATAATACAGATGCTATAATGTGGCTGTCAAGGACAATAAAGGCGTCTAGATGCTATGAAATAAAATGACTGTATAAAGCAAGTATCAGACTAGATATTCCCTCTTACTGTTCTTTATGTGCACTTGTAGAGTAAGTGGCTTCTTTTTTTTCTCGTTTTTACTGCTTCTTCAGGGATTGTATGAAGCTGATCGTCTGATGGAATCAAACAAGGACACTGACAGTGTAATAAAAGTATCAACATGATTTAGAAGGACTGTCATCAGATATGGGCACAAAAAAAGTAATTATGACATTTTAAAAGCAGGAAACATCTTTAAAGCATGTTTATTCAGAAGGCAGTTTTTATGTTAGCAGACAGTGCTGTGTAAAGCGTGAATATTTTGAGTTAATATTGTCAGTGCAACTTGTCTACTTTATCAAGTTAAATTACTTTCAGACATTTGCCTGATATCAGGGATCCTTGTTTGCCTTTTTTAGTTCATGGATGCTCAGTCAGATGCATCAGGACTTTCAGGAAATTCAAGCATTCCCGCTGACACAGATGATAAAATTAGAAATAACTAACTCCAGTCGGACATGGATAATGTGCAGCATAAGTAGAGACACATCTGGTATTTTTTTCCTTTTGTTTTTACATCAAGAGCAACAGCAGATGTTACACAAGAGTTATCCACACAAATACCTCTACGCATGTCAAACTCCTCCTGCTGGGATGGGTAATAATTTAATTTCAGGAATGACTGAACCAAATGAGGATGAATTACTTAAACAGACAGATCGAGAGAGAGCGAGAGAGAGAGAGAGACTGGAATCAGTTCAATCCCAGAAACACAGGGAGGGGAGATTAACTGCTTTGACAAAGTAAAGTGCCTTGTCTAAAATGCCTTTATAAGTCTTCATGATTATATATTTATAAATAATTTATACTTTTATTTCACACTGATCTGATTCTGAAGGAGGGTTCAGCTGAAATCTGGAAAACTGCAAATACACAGCAGCTGTTGTGTGATCCATGACAAACTGGACGAGGGGAAAGAAACTGTTGCTGCTTTCCGTCAAGTGATGGGAGCAGACAAATGAACTGTGACAGCCAATTAGCACTATTATATTAGCAATGTTACCAAAATGCAAACGCCTGTTTGGTGGGTGTAAGCATTATGGATGTACGTTTGCATCCGGATTATAGCAAACATATGCGTCATTTTTCTCTCTCTTCCATTCAATTGGATAACCAGAAAAACCTCATTTGTCTGTCGAGACACACTTGCTAAATAAATATCAACAATGCTTGAAAGATTTCTTGATGGACAGTGTGGTTTTGGTAGCATCTGGCTTCAGATATTCAGCATTGCACCACTTAGTCTATGATAACTTGAGGCATGAGAAGAAGAAAAAAAACAGGAATCACTGCTGGGAACATTGCAGGTGTTTTGAGCTGAGTCGTGTTGGTATTTATCCTCTGAAGTTTTTCAGCTTTGCTCAAGGTCTTCTGAGTGTGCTGGTGAGAAAAAGTCTGCAGAGGAAAAAGGGAAAAGAAAATATGAGAATGCATATTTGTTTAGTCACAAACAGAGAGCTGTCTTGTTTTTCTGGTTGTGCTTTTGTAAAGCAATATTTCCCACACAATCCGTGCTCCAACATTCCCTGTTGCTCTCAATGATAAGGGCTAAACATAAATGTGTATAAAGATTTGTTTCAATAAAAGAGCTGCTCATTCATATGAACACCTTCTATGCTATGGGATTTGTTTTCTTTTAAAATCACGCTTCTCAATCTTGATTTATGAAGCGTGATTAATTAAATCCTTTCCATCTTGAGGCCCGAGAGCATCTTGCATGTGGGCAGGCTTCCTCATCCCGTTGTTCTCTGAATTGAATCTGCTATCCTTGAGCTTGTGTGCTGTCATCAGACACCTGAATAGCAAGGCAATCTTTCTCCCTCGTCTCCATTGTTGCATTGCATTGAAAGGGAAGGTGAAGAACTGGGAGGTCAAGGATAGAGAGAAATGAGTGAACCTGAGTGAGTCTCTTCAAAGATGGGTTTATACTGAAAGGTCAACACAAATTTGCAGAGCAAAGAAAGAGCTTTAAAGGCTCAAGGCCATGCCAGGCAGATGTAGCTAACTGTACTTGTTAAGAGGTTTTCTGTGCCATCCATCATTTTTATCTATATTCCATGTAGCTTTAAATCTTCTAGATCTAAATCACACACTTGCTGCAAGAATTCATGCTTCCTTTCACGTTCTTTATACTATACACAATATGGCATTGTCAATAATAACGAAAAGTTTATTTTTTACACAGCAATGTGTGTGTGTGTGTACACCACTAAAAGGTTAGGTACATTTATCAGCATGTTAAGGTGGATTGACTCATAAGACGAGATTTATTTGCCATTCCTCTCAGATAACAGTCGTATCTTCACGTTGTTACAATTTTAACGTATATTATATTTTGACACTAGTAGCAGAGGCTTGTTGAGAATCTACAACAGATATTAATATGGATGAATCTTTATTTGAATTTGAAATGTGTTAATTTGATTCTTTTCAAGATACAGCAAGTTTTAAATCCAATATTATATATTTACTAAGATTATGATGAAGATCATGTTAAAGCAACAACAGTACTACTACTACTACTACCACTTTGCAATTGTTTTCTTTTTTACTCAGTTTATTTTATTTATTTATTTATTTATGTATTTGTGAGTTAATTATTTTATTTTATGTACTTTACACTAGTGAATCCACTGATAAAGCTGTGATTGTGAGACCAGGATAATAAGAACAGTTTTCCTTGGAGGAAGTTGAATAGTTTGAACTCATATCTTCAATATTTGCCTGTTGGTGTGTCATCTGTTAAACTTTGGTTCTGTTGGAATACAGTATCTTGTACATGCTTTAAAAAGCACATCCTTCCTCAGTAGCTTCAACTATGTTATCTAAATTGTGTCACTTCCAATAAACAAAATGATTAAAAAAAACAATAATAAATGTGGTTCTAACTTTTATAATTGTGCACACATCAAATGTGGATACCGTGAGGCTGTGTTTACAATTATTTAATGCATTTGGTTCAATTTAGACTTGCTTGTGTCAGGGTTCACGCACACATAAATATATTAGTGTTGGAGAAAAGATGCTTTGCCCCAGATTATCCAACCAGCTAATTTCCATCTGTAGTCGCTGGACAGTTGGGAAAGAAAAAACACGAGATGAGACATAAAGGAGAAACACAAAACAAACTAAAAATGTCTGAAAATACATTCTTACATCCAAACATAATTTGTTGACATGATATAAAATGACACGATATGAATGATGACAAGCCTGATTCTTTAAAATCGATAAAACACTCACAGAAAATTGCTTCCTCATGACTAGTTTCAAAGCTTAATAATTAACTTGACTGTTTTTGTGCTATACAGTTGTTGGTCTGCAGTCTAACTGTACTGATGAATGCTTTTGCTCACATTATTCACCATGTGTTGGCACGCCGCTGTGCTAGCTATGAGTCCTCATCCTTTTCATTTGGTTGTTTACGGATTATTTTTGGGTGACAGGATAAAATCCTGGGGAGTCATACTCACGGCACATCGGCGGCTTGCCCTTGCAGCCGAGTTTCAGAAAATTGAGTTGGTTATGTTAAATAAGGTACAATTTGGTATTCACTGTCTGCAGGAGTGCCAGCCTGAAACCCTGAAACAACCAGATGCAGCTTGATTCCTGAAGCTAGGAGGAGGAGGACAACACTGTCATGCATTCGTTTTAGGTTTTGTTCATCAAGGTTGCACACCCACACACCCAGGTGCACGTGATAAAGCAACCATTAATATTGCAGAGTGCACAATTCTAAATCTGCCATATTAGTCTACTTCCTGCACTGCAGGATATTCATATATTCTGATTTATATTCTATATTTATTTTATCTATATTCCTTAACCATAAAAACAAACCTTTATTAGTTTAGAAGTCAATTACAAATAGCAGACTTTCAGTAATGGCGGTTTCTTCTGGAGCTTTTGAAGATACAAAAAATCAGTTTGTCCACTACTAACGCCACAGTGTCTTCGTAAAGGCCAGCAAAGACAGAACCTCCTTTGTGGTGGTAATATTAAGATATATATTATTGAAAGTGTCCAAAAATGTACACCCCTTTCAACAACTGGATCCTCAGGTATTAAAGATAGAACTTGGGAATACGGCATGACACATAGAAAGAGGGAGCCTAAAAACACTGAGGAAACAGAGAGGATGTTCTGGCAGAGAACTGTCCAGAGAAGCAGGAGCTGATTAGGTGAGACGTGTAACAGGTGTGTCTCGTTCACTTCAACGATGCCTCCGCAGCTGTGCAGGGCAGAAATCAACCTGCAGCAAAAGTCACCACTTCCGTTAATCTTGGACACTTTCTGACCCAACTAGATGTAACATTCTCAACAAGTTTATCCGATGATAAAGACCGGGCTCAAAGCGTACATTTTTGCGCTGTTTCTATAGCAAGTCATGACTGAATTTCCATGTGCTATTTTTGTATGTTATGTAGTGGTAAAAAAAATAAACAAAACAAAAACAAGAAGTGGCCTGGGTTACTGAATATATTTGTGACCGTGTCTTGTGAATAGCAAAGAGGGAAAAATCGATAATCATAGCTATGGGGTTCAGACAGGTTTGTAAGACATTTCTTTTCCTCTGATGCTTATCTGTACTTGTCTTCCAAAAGCCCTGTTGTGGTTTGTGAGCCTGTTGCTATGACAACCACCATTGGATACCAAGCGGTATGTAGGAAGGCAGAGAGAGAGACATGGTTGAAAATTAGCAAACTGCTTTATGCATGTTTTATAATCTATTCATAATTCTCATGTGTGCCTGCTTCCGTCAGGTAATAAATGAAATCAGTTCGTAAGCGCAAAGCTACACTGCAGAAAAATAACATCCATCAAACACTGGGCCATTATCAATTCAAGGTTTCATTAAGGATGATTGTACACAGTGTTGTGAGAATCAGAAACACCACAATCAAATAATATATTTTCAATTTTCTGAAAAGTCTGAGTGTAAAAATAAATCTGAGCGTCATTTAAATCTATATTTAACAAAGTAGTGTGTCATCATGACCATTAAATCGTGTCAGCAGAGTCCGTATAATCGCAGGACAGGCTTTTTCTTGCAGCAGCAGGCTATTACGTCAAAAATACATTACAAATAACAATGAATGTTTGAAAATCCATCAGTGTTTTAACCAATACAATTTGCTCAAGCTATTTTAAGTACATGTGGATGAAATGTAATGGTGCTGTATCAGGGGTAGCCTGCAGCGATGACGAATAAGAGTCCTACTGTTTCCGAAAGTGATTAAGCGATGGTGCCGACCTGAAGGCAGAACCTCATAAACTCTGAATTAGCACAAGAGAACTCAAAGATAAATTGCCTTTCCATATAGCCAAATAACTACAATTACAGCAATTACAAGGATATGATCATTTGCAGGATGCTAATTTATTTATTGCTGCTGCTTTGTCATAAGAGCATAAATCAGTATAACAATGCAGTACGCTGGTTTGCAAATGCGTGAAGAGATTTACAAGCTGGTGACAGACACATTGAGTATCTTTGCTCCTTTCTCTTAAATAATATCCACTATAAAATATAATTTTTTTATTGTATTTTTTTGCAGTGTTTGCTTTCACACAGACATTGTAGTTGTGAGCTGAGCAACAAACATTTTTGGACATCCGGTCTGGCTGCATTGTGGTAGCTATGGAAACTTCAAAGAGCACCAAATGCTCTGTGTTCTTCTGTGTGAAGGCATCATCTGTGATATCTACATCTATGAATGTGCGCGCACACACACACTCACACACACATTGCGAAATGCTGCATGATCCTGAAACTTGAGTAAATATGGCAAATTTCACATAATCAAGTTTTCCACATCTACATAAATAGTCTCACCAACTGTTGTATGAATATTATGACTATGATTATGACGGGCTCCTCAAATGTCATCCTGATCAAAGTCACCTGACTCAGTTTTCAAAGATTTTACTATCACTCGTTACAAAACTCAGAAGGATGTCTCAGTTTGATTACTTTTCTTTTAATTGCATCACTAAGTTATTTTCTCAATTATGATAGGACTGATTTTAGAACACAATGCAATTATATCTATTTGTCATCACTTCCCAGATGTAGAATGACATTTTGTATCTACATTTTTATACAAAGTAGTAAAAAAGAAATCTAAATATCAATGTATAAAAACATTATGCATGTATATGATGTATTTCTACTCAGTATCATTAGGTATGCATTACACATAGTCAAGATATTATTGTATGATGGTATTTTATGCATTACCATGGACAATAGTCCATGGTAATGCATAAATGTTACAACATTTTTACATGTTACACTAGAATAGATATATACTGTTTTGTACAAAAATATTTTTAATGTCTTCAGAAACTGCTTAATGCGGCTGTCAAGGTCTGCACTGATAGCCTGCCTTCAGCCCTTCAAAGATTTCATCACAGACTCTAAGACTATTGGTTTTGGTTTCTATGACAACTAAGTTGAACTATAAGTTGACTCATCTCTCACATGCTTGAGTACAGGATTGCAGAAAAAAAAACATTTGGGCCAGATAATTAACAGAGAATCAAAAAGAGAAAAAGAAGAGGAGGGAAAATTAAATTCTATTTTCTTAAAACATGGAAACATACGCTGTCTATCCCCCCCCACCCACCCCTCTTTCTGATTATAGAAATACTCCCAAAACAAAGGAAGCTGCAGCAGGTTTAATTCTCCTGGTGTCTGAACATGAAACAGCAGGTTTAATTCACGTTATTTTGCAGTATTTTAACTCTCCAATCTTGCTGTATGTCTTCTCCTTCGTTCCTTAAACCAATTATAGTTGGTGTCTATATTTTTAATGCAGATGTTGCGCATACATTTGCAGCACATAATAAGTATCCATCTCATATGAAAGATCTCCTTGAAAAAAATGCAGAAAACATGTAGGCGCTTTTTCATAACCTGTTTGTTAACACAACATTTTTGTGAATAGACTTATAACTGCTGGATGGACTAGATGCAGCCATGGTAACATAAGGACGGGCAGAGCTCTGAGGACTTTCAGAGAAGCACAGTGAGGTACTGCCTGCAAGCTTGGTGACGCAGATTCCACTTTGCGTATGCTTCTTTATGACAGTTGGGAAAAAAAAGCTTTCCTGTGGATACTTACCAATGACATAAACCACATTTGAGGAAAATACTGCGTAATGATCTTTGCTGCAAGCCACTGGGAAAGAGTATTTTTGTTTTAGCCTCTACCAAAAATAACTTAACCGGTCATCTGTTTCTAAATGATTGAATTACAATAACAGTTGAAGTTCAATTTCTTTATAAATATAATGCGCTGATAGCCCAGCTGACTGTGACAAAAGAAAAGATTATTGCCTCTGCTTTCTATGCTGAAAAAAAAAAAAGATTACAAGATTATGTCATATTAACATGCATCAGAAGACACTCTCAAGTAACAGCAAAGACAGTGATTGCTCTGAATCAAAGGTCAGAGGGAGGGATTCAATTTCACAATAACCAAAGGCTATAAAGGTCAGTTCTGTGATGTGATGAACAAAAACCAAAGAAGACAATTAAACCACACTTCAGATCCTGATGAAGGAATTATTCAAGTCATTCAATTATTATTCAAGTTAAGTTATTCAAGTCTGTGGGGGGGCACTTGGTGGCATCGGATGCACCGACACAACATCCCTTATTAGGGATTAGGTGCTCAATTGGATTTAGGGCATTGGAACATGAGGACCAAACAATGGCCTTCATCAGGACCAGGAACAGCCTTCATACTCTGGCCACATAAGACCGGGGATTGTGTTGCACCAGTGGGATCTAAGAGCCCACTGTACCAGCAAAAGGTCTGACAATTGCTCCGAGGATCTCATCCCATTACCTAACATCAGACAGGGCAGACCCTCTGTGGAGGGAGGTCTTTGTGATCCATGAAGGCTATGCCTCCCCATACCATCGCAGGCCCACTGCCCAAAATAGTTATGCTGTATGATATTATAGGCAGCATAATTTTCACCACGGCATCTCCAGACTCCTCCACTCCGGTTACAGGTACCCAGAAAAATGAGGTAGCAATTCTGGTTTCTCTAGAAAATGCTCATGCAGCTGCACGGTGCTGAGCTGTGATCCCACTGGAGGACATTGGACCCTCATGCTGGAGGTCATTTTGTAGGGCTCTGGCAGTGCTCGTCCCGTTCATCATCACATAGAGCAGCAGATACTGGTCTTGCTACTGTATTACAGCCGTGTTCTGCTCTCCTTGTGTAGGAGTCAATCTCCTGGTATCTTCTCGATGTTCTTGACACTCTACTGGGAGACACAGCCCACCTGTTTGCAACCGCATGTATGGATGCTTCATTCTGTAGGAGATGGATTTCATGCTTCCATCAGTGACAAGGACAAGAAAAAACCCACAAAACTTGAGGAGAATCAGTCAGGAAGGACGAGGAGAGGCCGTCTGTGACCGCCACATACGGACTACCCCTAAAATCTGACCTGAAGTCTGAAACCGGGACACAGCATTCATCTACCTCACACTCTTGTTCTTTCTGCAAAATGATTTATGAAATAATCCGTCGCTGCAAATATGCACTGATAAAATCCTTGCTGTTCTTGAGCTGCTTTGATGGAAAAACAGGAAAGTGTAGCTGAGTCTTGATTCTTTAAGATGTATTTGTGTGTCAGGCACTCCAGACTTACTCCTAAATTGGAGCTACTTTACCTGAAAAACATCCACATTTTGTGTAAGCATAAGCTATGTGCTTTTTTAGATGAACCAACTCCTAACTGCTTTTGGAGAATGAATACTTGTGTTGCTTGCTGCTGTGGCACTGGGCTTATGGTCCTATTTCCAAAATGTTCTCTTGCCTCAGATTTATCTTTCCACATTAAAATTCTGACTCAGATTTTTTCAGGTTAGTATTTCAAAGGTGCATGTCAGCTTTTCGGGAACAGAAATAGTGGCTGTGTACCTCGTATAGAGAAGGATTGGAGGAGGATTATACAGCTCCTGCCCCCAAATCATTACAGTGATATTAAGGATTCCAGGCCTTAGATTTGAGATACGGCACAACTTCTGTTGCTGAGATAGGAAGAGCTTTGGAGCGCTATGTAATTCTGGGAGTCAGAAAAAAGAGAGTCTGTGTTTTTGTGGGTAGGTGGGGAGCAGGTTAAAGATGCTCATTCACTCTATTTCCTCTTATCCCAACAGTCTTTTAGTGGCATTGCTCACTTTATGAAAGACACAGCTATGAAGGCTAAAGTCGGCCTCAAACTGAAACCCCTGCTGATGCTGTATTCAGAATGCACCTGTACGTAATTGTTCAAAATGAATTACGCAGCAGCCCGACGATTCTGGAGTCCTTTCTTTCATTAGAATATACTCAATGTGAATTTAGAGTCTTGCAGGAAAAGTTCAAGCTGGTAAATTTACAAAATTAAATCTGTGTAATTGTGTGTAATTCTCAATAAATAAATTTAGAAAAACTGAAGTATCAAAGTGAAAGATGTGTGGCATTGCTTTCAATCCATTACTTGCTCCAGTTGATATTCAAAACCATGGAGGAAGTAAACCCACAACCACATACGTCTGTGTTTTCCATAGATGGCGGTCAGAGATGGAGATTGTGAGCGTGCACGGACATATTTAATCTTGGGACTTTGAGGAAGGAAAGCTTTACAAATCTGCTGTCCCGGTTTCCAATATTTATTTTTCCATTAATGAGCCCTAATTGGACCTAAATTAGGCTGTTTGATAAGGATTTGGCCCATAGTGGTCCCAGATGTAATTTGTAATTTACAATTTGTCTGAAACCACAAGACTAAAACGCTAATTAATTATCCCATTGCGCTACGTATGAATGAAATGAAAATGACGCACGCACTCACACACACGCACTCACACACACGCAGCAGCAGCAACAACAAAAACAACAACAACGGTACATTGCATCGCGCGCGCGCGCGCACACATGCACCTCCCCTCCTTCCTGCATCCTAAACCTCTACCATCACGCGTACACGCGCGCAATACCCCGTGAACAACCTGACTTGTTGGAAATGCTCGAAGCCTTCAAGTCTGTCTGATCGCAGGCTGACTGCGAAACAATTGGAAGGGAAAAGTAAAGCCGCGCCAGAACACACTCGACCGCGGATTGGATTCGTGGCATCACCAGTTTACTTCGCGGAAAGGTAAGTGAGTGTAATCGCGTTGTCTTTGCTTTACAACAATAAAATGTCAAACCACAAACGCGATGAATGCGGGATGCTGAGAACTGGTCTGAGGAACGACGCCGCCCTGAAACATATTTCGCACAAAAAAACCGAGGATGCGTTCGTTTGAGTAACTTTTGGAGTAATCGGAACAATTTTCGTTGAAAATTAGTTTTCATGTTCATCCGCATTACGGATGATGCGCAAAGACTTCAGCGCTGCTGAAGCTGAGAGGTTGCGCGTAAATTCTCTTGCTGTAATGGGGGGGGGGGGGGGGGGGGGGGGGGAATTTTGCTTTTGAACTTTGCACCAATTCTGCCAATTCAACGATTTAATTCACAGAGACTTTTTCCGATTTGTTTGCATGAATGGATGATGTTCCTTGTGGAGTTAGGCTGCAGCACGTTTACAGCCACCCTGTCATTATCTGTCATCCTATCACATCAAATGAGCTTGCATGCATGCGATGGATGGCGTTGCCCTGCTTACTTTGGCAACGCTATATCCCCACTGCATACACCACGGAAGGCAAAGCTGCATGTCAGAATAGTGAAATTGCATATTCTCTCTGTTGAATAAACCTTAAAAAAAAAAAGAAAGAGTGCAGACATCCAAGGGCCTCGGTGAGGATTTTAAATATTCCTGGATTACACCTGGAGAATCATCTCAGTTGCTGATCAGTGAATTATCGGTGCAAAGTTCTGGTGGCACTGCTGTACAGCCAGCTGGTTTGACCCAGGAAACAACAACATACTTGTATGGCGCTAACAAGATGGGGTCTTGTGCCACACGACTATGAGAAAAGTACATTTTGTGGGAATAAGATAACGTCAGGAAATATTACTGGATTATTTATGAAGGAATGGTTAAACAAAATCTGAGATTTATAAAAAGAATTAGATAGAACCCCCGCCTTACTGTATGCTGCTGCAGGATACCTTTCCTTCTCAGAAATTCTTCCACCAATGTTATCACCCCCCCATGTCTATTTTCCTCCTCCCCATAGCCTTGATGTCTTGTTCTGAGAAACAGAAAAGAGTCATCATTGAATAGAGAGTTGTGTCTTTTTATTTAAACGGAGCCGTGGCCTTTTGTTCACGTAACTTGACTGCGTTACCTGGCCCACGGTCTGCATCATTTGGAATTCAGCCATAGTTAATTAAGTTCAATTGGCAAGATAATAATTATTTGTGGTTATTGTGTGTGACATTCTGGAGTGTTTTGTTTTGTAAAGTCTGATATAATGGCAGTTAAGTCCATGGCAGAGTGCACGGAGTTATTATATACAAACAGTAACATGGCACACATACTGTAGGGCTTGGTGACCATGGCAACAAAACAACATCAGAGGAAACTGATAGGATGAGCCACTGATGCCCTAAGAAGAACTGAATGGTGGACTAAAAGCATTGCAGAGCAAAACACAAAGAGTGCCTGACTCATATTTGTCAGAATTGTCTCCCTCTCTCTCTGGACTATGAGAAAAACAACCAGATTTCCCAATGTCTGCTCATGGCTGATATAACGTCCGGAAAATTACAAGTAGAACTGCATTCTTTGTGCTCACAGCCAGCAAGAGCAACATTTCTATCATAAATGAGCCATTACAGGCCCTAAAATCTGGCTCCAACATCATTAGTACCATCTGCCTCTGTCACCAAGCCTGTCCCTTTGAAGAGGCTCTGCTGGAGCCAAATCCACAGCTCTCTCCGGCCTGCTGCCACTGTCTGGCATGAATCTAACATAATAATCATCATCTTAACATAATGATGATTTAATTACCAGGCACCAAATCATTCAAATGCAGTTATATTTATTTTACAAAATGTGCCATTCTACTGCACAACTGTTCTTTTTCATTCAATTACTTAAAAATAAATGTTACTTGACATGAGAAGAATAAAACGCCTGTTGCTCCCAGGGCCTCTAAACTGTATTCAGACGATGCCCGAGAAATGTAGCAATATTAATAAAAATGAGCATCCATCAGTACTTGGCACCCATTTTCAGCTCAGTTGGTCAACACAACACAGCAAACATATCACAGTGGAGTGTAAAAAACAGCCTGACTGCACTATGTTGGAAAGTTGATTCTTAATTTGACCCTGAATTTAAAATTTTGGATTTGGAACCTGGAAAAGCTTCTATACAATGTCATGAACAAACGCATTAGGACATGAGCAAGGGTGTCCAGATCCAGAAGACACGTTGCATGATCGTGCATATCAGACCCCTTTATGAGTGAATTGAAGCATATAAAAGCCTCCATTATAAGTAAATGGGCAATTATGATTTTTTTACCTATTGTGAAAGTAACCGCATTCCGAATTGGATCCAGATGAAATCCATTGGTGAGATAGAGGCCCCCCCCACCCTACACGACTGTGTCAAATTCCATAAACATCAGTCAATAATCAACCGAGAGTAGATCTTTACATCATCTACAAAACAATAAAAGGAAATATTATATTTCCAAACATTTGAACCAAGTGGCTGCATTAAGAGTAGGAACAAAATTGGACCCCCCCTCTGCCCAAATAAATGAATAAATACATATACACACATATATATGGTATATATTATTTGTATATATTGTAGTATATATTATTTGCACTAAACAAAAAGGCTTTTCCTTTTATTATGTATTCTAATGGATGATGGAATTGAAGCTGCAGCTTCACCTTTTTATTATTATTCCCTCAATGGTGTCCACAGTTTCCTTAGTGCAGAGCGCTGCAGCAGTCTGAGTTTGAAACTGCATTTAGATTTCCATTAATGAGGAGCATTTTATTCTGATCTTTCAAAAGAAAGAGATAAAAGAGACCTGATTCAGCAACAGTCAGGTGACTTCTATCTTTTAATTCTTCTGGTGGAGGAGAACAGTATTTTATCTTTCTTTGAAAGGCGGAAAAACAGGTGCACACAAAATTCCGCAAGACTTGTCTCACTTACTGTTTAATGTTGAGTCAAACGTCTGAGAGCAGGTGCATGACAGTTTCCTGAGGTCAAACGATTGCATAACATGACTTCGCCCATGAACGCTTGATGTGCATGGCATTGTTTGTCTTTGTGTGGCTTTAATGGAATGGTTAATTTGAGTAACAGGAGCCAGAGGCTTAGTTTCATAAATAATAAGAACTTAATTGACATTTGCTGACCTGTGATGTGCTGGCGTACCCCGCCTCTCACCCGCAGTCAGATGGGATAGGCTCCAGCAACAGCCGTGTCCCACAAGGTGGATAACGCGACTGTCGTCGAGGCGATTGAGGTCGTCTCGACTACAAGAAAATGGATGGATGAATGACTTTTGCTGATTGAATATGTGCAAACAAAACAGAAATAAGAAATGTGTTAATTCTCATTTGCTAAAAGAACATCATGGCTGAGGCATTTGTAATGGAAATAAGTAATTCTCACATTCCGGCATTACAATTGTGTGAATCTTGGAGGGTAACAATCAATTAAAACCACTAATGTTATTGTTCTAGCAGAATTCCTATGGAGGATGTGATTTAGACAGAGCATATCTCCCAGGCGTTCGTCCCATCTTTAGGCTGTATGCTAGCCTG
This sequence comes from Brachionichthys hirsutus, assembly GCF_040956055.1. Taxonomy (NCBI): domain Eukaryota; kingdom Metazoa; phylum Chordata; class Actinopteri; order Lophiiformes; family Brachionichthyidae; genus Brachionichthys; species Brachionichthys hirsutus. The sequence continues at coordinate 6,541,109 of NC_090904.1, read as the reverse complement.
GCAAAGACGGAACTGAAACACAGCTTTGTTTGGTCTGGAGTGCTTCAAATAGAGATTGGCTCTTCATCTGAGTAGTTTGCAGTGTTCTCTGACCCTCTTTACTCAGCCCTGGTAAAGAAAATGTTCTTTACTTGTGCATGTCCCTAGAAATAATACACCCCTGAGTAATAATTACTGGATGAGCTTAAACAATAAAAGCAATGCCAGGAGACTCCGTGGCTTTGGCTTCTCCAAATGCACTGCACTGACATACAGTGCAGATAATGCATTTCAGAAACAATGGTGGTCAGAAAGGAACCCAGAAACAAAGTTTTAAATCCATATAAAGACAATTATCAACGTCACTGAAATTGTATGGTGTGCATATAGGGCTTCAGATGTCAGGGATTATTTAGAAGTTTATAGAACACATAATATGCTCCATTTAATCATTAAGTCACTAAATCAATAATTAAACACATAATAACTGTATAATAATCGAATGAATTAGTCATCATAACCAAGCAATATACATAAGTAGCACCCGGTCAGCTCCACAGAGGAGATTTGATCACAGAGTAATAGGTGCATTTTAAATGTCGCCATCTGTCTTCACCTAAAAGGCCAGTGTCAGAACATGAAATGTTCTGCATCAGAATATTCTTTGTATTTGTATAACACTGTTGAAGTCAATTAAAAGAGCAGCCTCTTAATTAATTCTTTGTCAAATTGTATTTCATATTAATAATAACACTCTTTGTTACACTACAGATATTACTGGATGTGTAAGCCAGGAGGAATCTCTGATAGGGTCTTGACTGAGGCTCTAGACACAGCACTTCAGTCAGAATTTTTCAACTCCCACTCCTCTGGATGCCTCTTTTTTTGTATAAAGCCTGCCAAAAACAAACTGTGTCTATTTTACATAAAAGCCTCCTATTTTGCTGGTATTTAGGGTGCTGCTGGTGAAAATTGCGTGGCATACTTCTGTGTAGCAGCAGGGATGCAAATTGCCATCATATGCAACAAAATATTGTCTAAAAGTTCAAATTCTTCAGTCTTTCGTGAAAAGTACTCGTCATAAAGTGGCAAATAAAAGAGGCAGCTGGTTCAAAACAGTGAATGCACTACCATGATGTGTGTCGCTGAGGATACATCAACTGCAATGGCAGCTCAGGCTAGGTTCATTCCCGCCATGTCAGCGATACCTCTCCAGTTTTCATGGTAATCAAATGCAGCAGATTCTTTCTTTAATTGTTTATTCATTTAGGCTGTGAAATTATCACAGAGACATTTTTGCTTGTTTTCTATAGCATATACCATAGCGCTATAACAGCATATCTACACAGAATTATATATTTATAGACCTTTCAAACATTTTACACATTGTACTGCTGACATTGTGGTCTCTGGCTCTACAGAAATCATTATTTTTAACTTTCCCACAGTGGGCAATGCTCCATATTACTGAGCAGTTCTGCCCTGTGATGATTTTTACATCATGGTTATTGCTTTGGAATTTAATTTTAAAAAACCCCGCCATGGCTATGCAAAGGTGCAGCATGTAAGTCATTACTGCGTACACATCTCCTTTCTGCTTTGACAGAAATTCAGTGTTAAACAAAATACTACTGTTGAGTTAACACAGTATTAATCATTTAAACTATGCTAAGGATAAAGCATCAGTTCAGGGTTAAGTTCATCTGTCTGTGGACAGCAGATGGGAGAATCATGCTTCCATTGCTGCCGCTGCTGCAATACAGAGCTGACTCACTGCAGAGTGGAATAAAACAAGCATTCAGAGACTTTGATTTCTTTAAAATGATTTCCTCCCACAACCTCCATACACTTACCTTCTCTCAAATGGATGATTCATTCAGCACCATCCATCCAATCATTGTGCCCACTGCTTGTATTATCTTTAATGAATCAGTGTCGTTTTATGTTATCCCTTAGCGAGATTAAAATTAGCATGCCGGTACTCAGATAACTTAGACACAGTCATATGTGATTTAATGCATATTATGGTGTGGAGATACAAGTCTGCACTGACCAGGTAAATCCAACTTGCTGCATGTCGTTAACAGGTTCTGCTGAGGTAGATCATCCCCTGGCTGGGGCCACGAGCTGCCATGTCGTTTAGTTGTCTGTCACTTGGGGAGAAGAAGGATTACAACAATCCGTCAGAGGTGACCGACAAGTATGACCTCGGGCAACTTGTCAAATCGTGAGTACAGCCATGCAGTAATGCGGTGTACATAAAGTCTGTCAAGGCATTTGTTCAAAATACAATGCATACAATGTTCATCTTTGTAACAGGGAGGAGTTTTGTGAGATATTCCGGGCGAAGGACCGGACCACCTTGAAAATGTACACCTGTAAAAAGTTCCACAAAAATGATGGAAGAAAAGTGAGGAAAGCTGCCAAGAATGAGATACGGATCTTGAAGATGTAAGTAAACGTTTAACTGCTCATTATGGCGCTGAAATGTCTGATGATGTCTATTCAACGGAGATGAGATGTAATCACAATGGATCAGCAGAAGTTTCAGGTCTAACCAAAGACACAAAGGCATAGCAAAGTGTGGCAGAACAGCCATACGTTTTTGCACTGTGCAATCAAAGCGTAACACGAAAAGAGATAAGTCGGGTAATAGGTAACATTTTTCTACTCATTTCTGTCCATAAACCCAACAACTAATTAGGAGTTTCTTCCTGCGAGTCATAGACCTCCATTGTTGTCCAGAAAATGATTAGCAACAGATCCGTGAGCTACATTATTGCATCGGGTCACATGTTCCTTTCATCTCACCATTCACCGCAACACATAAGAGTGAATTTCACAATTATAGGCCATTTATGATTTATGTCCTATTGACTAACATTTATTAAAATCTACACTGCCCATTTGTTCAGACAAAACTACTGTGCATTTTATTCTTCTCTATTTAAAGCTGTTTGCATTTTCTTTTCTTTTTTTCTTTTTTGTCAACTGCAAATGGTTTCTGGCGACTGCACGCCAGACATAGAAAGCATTTGGTGACAAGCAAACACATTTTTGGTTAAAGTCTTAGAATATCACCAATTTTGTCATTTAAATCTTTGTTTTGTATAAAGTGGTTCCGTTTCCATATTGGCATTATACAAGGATGGTGCTGTGTATCGTTATCAGTTATAGCTCTGTAGCTTGGACTTTGATTCTAATGAATTCTCTGCACTTCCCTACATATTAGTCTTCACCATTTCTCTTGCATTTCAAAGGGTGAAACATCACAACATCCTCCAGCTGGTTGACGCTTTTGAAACTAAAAAAGAGTACTTCCTTTTTCTGGAGCTGTGAGTATCATTGGAGGCACTTGGCGTGTACCGTACTTCCTCGGCTCTTGTAAAACTGATGTTTTATTCAACATGCAGCAATTTATTTTGACATGCATTTAATTCAGATGTTCAATCTCTTTAGTGCTACAGGCAGAGAAGTGTTTGACTGGATCTTGGATCAAGGTTACTACTCTGAGAGGGACACCAGCAATGTTATGAGGCAGGTCTTGGAAGCTGTAGCTTACCTGCACTCTCTGAAAATTGTCCACAGGAATCTTAAGGTATGTTACCTCGCTGACATCTTGTGAGAAATAATAGCATTGTGTGAATAACCGGTCTACATGATTGCTTCCCATTTTGATCAACCATTATTTGTTCACTCCTACAGCTGGAGAACTTGGTGTACTTTAATCGGTTGAAGCACTCCAAAATTGTTATTAGTGACTTCCAGTTGGCAAAACTGGAAAATGGACTCATTAAGGACCCATCCGGAACTCCGGAATATCTTGGTGAGTGACATAAAACGGATACTCTAGTTGTATAGTTGTAAAATATAAACAATAATCTGTTATTCTGAATGTTGTTGTTTTCTTTTACATACAGCTCCTGAGGTGGTTGGCAGGCAGCGATACGGAAGACCTGTGGACTGCTGGGCCATTGGCGTCATCATGTATATACTGTAAGTGCCCAGTAATGTGTTTAAAATCAACCGCTATTCAGTATTTCGAAGTATGTTTCAGTGAATTTATGAAAATAAATATTGCACAATGAAATTCTTTCTCTGCCAATAGTTTGTCCGGAAACCCCCCATTCTATGACGACACTGATGAAGATGACCCTGACAATCGTGACAGGAACCTGTTCCTCAAGATTTTATCAGGAGACTATGAATTTGATTCACCATATTGGAATGACATTTCAGACTCTGGTATGAGAAAATCACATCATGAAAGTGTATATTAGTGCAATGCTGTTACTGTTCTTATTATTATTATGGGTCTATATGTCCATTTGTTTGTTTGTTTGTTTGCCACTAATGTTTTCCAGCCCAAACATTAGTGGCATCTTTGATGGAAGTGGATCAAGATCAGCGCTTGACTGCACAGGAAGCTATTGGCCATGAATGGTAAAATATATAGTTAGACAAATTGTCAAAACTCATGAACTGTGTAAAAAAAAAGGGTCCCACCAATATTGTAAACAAGTGATTAAAATAGTTTTCTTGTTTTCCTTGCAGGATTTCTGGAAATGCTGCCTCAGACAAGAACATCAAAGATGGGGTTTGTGCACAGATAGAAAAGAACTTTGCTAAAGCGAAATGGAAGGTATTACCTCTCATATATATATATATATATATATATATAAATGCTTGCTAAAAATATTATGTGGTACTGAAGTAGTGGTTGGCCGACCTTCAAAGCCTTCAGTCTGTGTTTGTTCATTTCACTGCTTTAGGAAAGGCATTGTTTATACGTATCATTCCTTCCTCAGAGGATCTGTCCAGATCAATTTGAATGGTTTCACTTAATTTAGTCATATCCTTGTATTCTTCACAGAAGGCTGTTAGAGTGACCACCCTCATGAAGAGACTTAGAGCATCTGAGCAAGGAGACTCTGGGGCTTCGGGTCTTGCTCCAGGGGCTGCACCTGTCCCCAACACACTCTGCAGCACTGACGCTCCTCCAGCTGATGGCGGCAGTAATGTTGCAGCCAGCATAAAGGCTGTGCTTCGTGAAAAGGCTCCTGACACACAGACTGCCAGCATCTCTGCACTCGCTCTACCCGTTGCAGCCAGTCAGGAAGGGCATTCACAATCACGGTACAACGGCGATGCTGCCCAAATGCCACAAAGAAAGGAGGACCAGACATCAAACAAATAGAAGAGCTAGAAGAGGATGCCTGTCAATCAACAAGCACATGTGGAGCAGAGCCAATACATTTGGCATGATTATTTATGTCTTTGCTGTTTTGCCTTCCCCAGTTTGAATTATTGCCCATCATGCATTTCATCATTTTGCCTACAGTACTAATTAATCTGTTGAATGGTGTTTTCCACTTTCCCGTGTTAGTTTGTGTATAAGTCCATTTAAAGCTGGTATCAACGTAGCTGTTCTGTAAAAACATTTAGTGTAATTTCATGAAAACAACATAAATAAATTCAGTAGCTTGTTGTAAATAGGTATATTTATTTCATTTCATATATTTCAAATTGCTAGTTTTTAGCTTCAGAAATTAAAACCCTGAGTACATGTCTTGTGAGTTATAAGTTGAAAGAGTTAATCATATGATGAAAAACTCACTTTTCCCATGTTTCTACATGACTATTATGGTGGTTTTGGGTCACTTCAGACCTATATACTGAAATTTTAATGAAGAACTGACCTTTTTAAAATATTCTACAGATTGTCAGGGAGCAATCACATTCTTAAAATCAATTTGTTTTCATACCTTAATACCAAACTATTTAACTGCTATATCTTCAGTGCAGAAAAGTTAAACTTAAAATTTTATGGCAGCAAGAAAGCATATTTTTAATTTTAAGTGCCTTAATATTTGTTGCAGTAATGTTCTTAAATGTATCAGAATAAACAACTAGATTATCATTGCTAATTGATTTCTTTTTTGGGGGGAGGGGTGGCGTCGGGGGAATGTTTTAGCTTTTTTTTGCCATTCTGTTTAGTTTTCACTGTTTAAACTACAATTAAAACACACAAATCTAAATGTAGAACAATGTATGTGCAGTGATGTTTAAGGTATTGTTGTGTTGTCACTTGTAATTGTAAAGTTTAAGAGTTCATACCTGAGTCCATATACTGTATGACTATGTATATTTGCATTGTATATGTGTGTGTTTTTATTTCATGTCTGTCTTGAAACATTTAGCTGAGCTAACAGGTTGCTATAATGCTTGCGTGTGAATAAAGTGAGCAATATCACTATTGCTAAAACTCCAGCAATCATTTCACTTTCATTAAAAATTTCACTACAGAAAGCGTCATTTTGGTCAAAAATTAAGATATCTTTTCTTTTTCTATATATATAGTAAATAAGAAAATCGTTAGCATAATTGCTTATGTCTTAGGCAATGTCTATTGATGATGGCCAATTATGTTATGAGGCGCTAACGGAATATTCATGGTATTCACGGAGGTGCAACAACAGAAAGTTCGAACGTGACAGCAGCGCAATTAATAACCATTAGGGGGCAGCAACTCGCCCGGCAGCGTGTCGTTTCACTTTATGGCGGTTCAACAACGAAGAAGAAGAAGGCGGACAGTGGCTCCGTTGCAGAAGAAGAACATTTCCGTAATAAATTGAGGCGAAACTGCGCTCCATACACCAGCGTGCAAGGTTTGTCCCGAAGAAAGTAGATCTCGAGGTGAACAGTGTAGTTAACATTCAGCTAAATGTGCTGTATTTCGACAGTTGTTGTCCATCTGCAACTAACGCGATGAAACCAGTTCTCATGTCTTGTTAGCCCAGTTAGCACTGATAGCATCACCCTGAAAGCCTCCTTAGCTATTGGCCAAGGTGGTTCCCATTAAAGCTCGGTAGTTTATTCTCCTGTATTGTAATAACATTACAGATCTTAAATTTGGTTTCTTCTGGTTATATGAGGTACTACCGTAGACGCTGCTTGTTTGTTTATATTGTGACGTACATTTTAGAGGCCTAGTGATTGCTATTATTAGTCAGCCAGCAGTAGCAATCACGCCAGCCACTGTTACGCGCTCGATCCATGACGTTTGCAGCCATCTTTGAAGATCATCTCGGTAACAGAGTGGTCGACGTGAACAATCACTGCTATGGGACCGTGCGCTCAAAGATCGTCAACTCTATTTCGGATTATGTCAAATTCCATAAAAAAAATATATATATCTTCAATATACTAGCGAGTCACGGGCGGTGTATTCATGTACCCTCATAAAAGGATGATGAGCTAACCTCCAACTTTGCTTGCAGTCAAGCTCCTTGCTCACAATGTGGGACGGACGTGGGCACGGACCACGGGGGGGGCCACGGGGAGGGCCACGGGGAGGACCACCCGGAGGACCACCCGGAGGACCACGGGGAGGACCACCCGGAGGACCACCCGCTCGGTAAACGAACATCATCCAGTCATAACACACTTTCAAATCTAACAGAAGCATTATCATTTCAAATCAGAGTGCTGTTTTTTTTGTAATGCTGCTTGCTAGCGGATGGGCATTAGGGATAAAAAAAAATCAAGTGTACCATCATTTTATGCCTCGTCTGTAAAATGTATTGTGGTAACAAACAAATCATCTATAACTTTAATTGTTGTTTTTACTTAGCCGGGCGTTTCTATATGAGAAGTGAGAAACTAGCACAACAATGAATAAAAGAAAAACACTTAAGCTAAAATTGTATGAATTTGGTGAATTACATTGGAATATACAGTGGTACCTCAGCTTACGAATTTAATCCGTTCCGGGACTAACCTCGTAACGTGAAAATATCGTAAGTAGAGACGCATTTTGAATGTAAATGCAGTAATCCGTTCCAAGCCCCGCAAAAGTATGATATTTTTTTATTGAAACATAAAAGCACATCAGAACATGAAACAAATGCATGTTAAAATTAGATTACCGCACAATAAACATAAAACGAGAGGCACATCATGTAAAAAATCCAAAGAATAAAGAAAATAATAAAAATCTTATTTTACCGTTTAGCTGTTATAACAACAGAGTGAAGTCCAGTCCTCCTTTTAAACTTCTCGAACCACCCACGCGATGCCTTAAACTCCGGGTGTGGTCCTTGTGCCGAATTTCCTTCGCCTGTGTCCTCCTTCGCTATGTCGGTAAAAATGGCGATTGCTTTTGCGCAAATTATGGCCTCCGTCACTGTGTCACCCGCGATCTCTTTGTCTTTTATCCACATGAGTAGCAACCTCTCCATCTCGTCGTTCACTGCTGACCGCCTCTTGGAAATTACAGAGAGGCCTTTGGAAGGAACCGTAGCTTTTAGGGCTTCCTTTTGTTTTATTATCGTGCTGATCGTTGATGTATTACGGCCATATTCTTTTGCGAGATCGCTCAAACGCATCCCCTTTTCGTACCTTTCTAGTATCTCTTTCTTTGTTTCTATGGCCAGAAAAAGTCTCTTCCTCTTCTTTTCTCCTGTTTTGGGGTCCATTGCGAATAACGTGGGTTCTCTCTCTCTCTCGCTGCATACACACGAACACGTAGCATGCCGGGATACACGTAGCATGCCGGGATACACGCATACGCAATGGGTTGCCGGGCAGATTTTAGGCGATAGCCAATGGCAGAGCAGCTACAAGTTTGTTTACGTTCGGGGAACTCTGGGAGCGGCGAATAGCGCTATTCGCCGCTCCCAGAGTTCACCTCGTATCCTGAAATGCTTCCGTAACAAGAGGCAATATTTTCCCATTCAGAAACCTCGTAACCTGAAAATTTCGGATGTAGGGACATTCGTAAGTCGAGGTACCACTGTAACTATTGAAAATTGACCAATGCAGGGTGATGTACAGAGTTTTTATTTTGGTTCTGTTTATCAGTTCATTAATACGTTTCATAATCGCTTATGTTAATTTTCAGTTTCTGTGGTGCCGTGCAGTTTTTGCTTCACGGGTTATTTCCAGCCCGGCTCCACCGTGGACCGCTGTAGCACATAAAGCGGGGCTCTGAATAACGTGGAGTTGGCTGTGCCAAACTATTATCCTTTACAAAGATGGACCACAGCTAACATGAATAAACAACTTCAGAGCATGGTGTACAAATCAGTGGGGGTACTGTAGTCTTGCCCCACGCTTCTCCTCTATTTACCAACAGCACCAAGTCCCTATCGGTGAAAGTTAAATAATGTCAGACTTAAAGAGCTGCTAAGAACTGTCAATACTGTACTGTAGTGACATGGTTTCTTATTCCAGTGGTGATCGTCATGGAGGCATATTTGGCAGCAGAGATCGTCCCATGCCTGATTATAGAGCAAGAGCTGGTATGAATATGGGTTTCATGGGACATATGGGCCCAAGACCCCTAGATCTACCACCAATGGACATGAGAAGGATGGATGGACCACCTATGAGAGGCAGGAATATGGACCCACGTGATATGCGAGGTAGAGAGCCTAACAGAGATTTTTTCAGACCTGGGGAAGAGCCGGACTTCAACCTTAGAAAGCACTTCGAAACATCCATTCGAGAGAAACTGATGAATCCTGGTTTCCCAGGACCAGGCAGGAATTCCATAGACGTGGGAGGGAGGGGCATGCCACCACGGGATCAAAACAGCCGATTTATAGATGCAAGAAACAGAGGGTCCCTTGATTACAACATGCCACAGTTTAATAATCCCAATATTGATGGAAGGAGAGGAGGATTCCCCAATGACAGAATGGAACGAAAAGATGGATTTAGGAACATGCATGACAGGCCCCCCACTGGCCTTGGTAACACGGATCGCTTCAACATGGACTTCCCATCACATGAAGGCAGGATGATGGACACTGATGGAAGAGGAGGACCACCATTAAATCCAAGAGGTGGATTTGATTCCGATATGGATTTCAGAAATCGTCTTGGACCAACCACTGAATTTCAAGATAGGGATCGATCTCCCTTAAGATTTGGAAACAGTAATGTCTCGTCCGACAGGACAAGGTCCAATATGCCTTCAGATGTTGGTGGCACACAGGCCAGGTCAGAGTTTGTGGGTGCTGAAGCCAGACTGAAAGAGAGAGAATACCCAGTTTCAAGTGGTAGTCCTCTAATGGATTATCGAAGTGGTGAAGAGCTTACTCTTGCGGAGGAATGGAAGAATCGTCAAAAGGACAAGATAAGTAAAGGTATGGGAGGTGTGCCCGATCCCAACTTCTCTATAGGTTTTGGCAGAGGCATGACACTAAAAAATCAACCGCCTTATCAGGAACGGGGTCGGCCCTCTGTTGCATTCCCAGGGAAAGGTGTTGGTTTTCCATGTAGTGACCGCTTTCCCTCTGTGAATCCACCAGCAATTGGCAACAAAGATCTACAAGATCGCACAATCCCAGGAGTAAGCCTTCTTCCTATCCCTCGCGTTAGAGAAAATGAGAAGGAGAAACCTTGGCTTCAAGAAAAGGACCAGAAACTCGGTCAGAAAAAATCAAATCAAGATGAAATGCTCCCTTACCAGAAAGAGAAGAATCAGCCCACACTTGAGATTCAAGCACCGATTGGTTGCTTTGAAGGGTTGAAGGATATCCCACCCAATCAAGGAACTGCCAGATGTAAGATAGGGGAAGATGGTGCTTTCCCAAGCAGCAGCACTGTACAGGTGAGGGACCAAGACTACAGAGACATTGATTACAGAACGGCTTCTGGAAGGGCTTTTGAATACAAACCCGAGGCATTGCCAACTCCAGAGAAACTCATCAAACAGTCTAAACCCATTACTCCATCAAGATTTAATGAATCTGGTTCTCAGGTTGGTGGGGTTTTCGTTTTCAATAGTATTGGTAAAACGTTTGATGGTCCATAATAAACATTTGATTGAAAATGTCTTTTAAAAAGGATCAAGATTACAGAAGTTCATCAGTGGAGGACAAAGTTTCCAATACAATATCAATAATTGGTATTCCAAAGGCTGCCACAATGGAGCAGGTAATTATAAAACTGATCAAATCTATTGTTAGTTGACCTAGAAAGCCGTGCTTAGCTTATTTTGATGTGTTTGTTGCAGATTCTTGGTGCCTTTACTGACCTTGAAGGTGTGCCGATGCAGGGGATGAAAATCAAAAATGTTGTGCCAGGTAAAAATGAACTTTTCTTTTTGAAACTGTTTGGGGCAATCGATCGCTCACATGCCCTTCGACATTTCGCTTTACGATATTTGAAACACCGCTTTTCATTTGTTTTATTTTTTTTGCCAAGTTTGTTTGTGGCGTCTGTTGACTCGCTCAGCGGAAGCAGAAGATGGGGCTTTGTTAGGCCTTTCTCTTTCATGTCTGAGGATGCATGGTCATTATCAAAAAGGGATTTGGAGGGTTTTGGAGAGTGATATTCAGTTCCCTTCACAAAAATAAAGCCTGTGACGAGAGACTTACTTTGTGTTCTTCAGGGAACTTTTACTGTATTAGTATAGAGTGATTATAGTGTAATGGAAAGACGGTCAATAAACCTGAAATGGAGGTTGTCGTGCTTTGTTCATCCTGTTGGTCTGAAATTTAGAAAGTTTTCCACGGTGGATTGTTGTAGAAATGGCTATAGATAATGTCCAGCCTTTTTGTGCGTATAATTATGTCTCAAAGGCCTTACTTTTAGCATAAAGATCATACATTTCTCACAGGAAGAAGTTTGTGGTGCCATTCACAGTCATTCACTGGTCTGGATAATATCTGTCTGTTAAGGCCTGGCTTTATCAAAGCCTTTCCCGTCAAAGTCCAATAAGACCGAGGCCATCAGAAGGTTGACTAGAAAAAAAAAGCATAAACAATATACGTTTTCCAGAAAAGGTATGTCAGTAAAGCTGTAAAAACGTGCTCACACTGCTCTCGATGTTTTCATAAAGTGCTGTCTTTATGTTTTAGTGGGTGACTGACATTACTGGCATTGACTAACAAAAACTCATCTGTATTTTAAATGCTGTCCCCAGGTTACAGCTACGATACGGCCTATGTGGAGTTTTTAAACCTCCAGGATGCAGTCCACTTCATGGAGTCCAACAAGGTGGCCCATCCTCGTCACTCTAAGAAGGCCGTCTGCTATCAGGATTACGAGGGGTTGAGAGGGCAAATTAGTAGCTGGGGGAGGAACAACCTGGAAAGGGGTTGCTCTTTTAGTTTTTATATTTATTTATTTTGGTTGAGACAAAGAGTACACTTGTTGACACTCGAACATGGTAATATTTTAAACCAACAAATTTATAAAATGTGTTACACAAATAATGGTAGTGTTACAAGTTACTTGTTTAACAATTTAAAATGTTTAAGAAGGATATTTAACAGCTTCAGCACTGGATGTGTGCAGTCATGTGGTACAGGGTTCCCTCCCATTGTTAACTTGTCATACCAGTCCTGGAATTTCACATTTGAAAGCATATTCTCAGGTGCAGCGTAGGACTAAGAAAGCATAACGATATTAAGAGTGAAGGGGTTGCAAGTAGCCAGTTGGAAGAGCTTTGTTTGGTGTCTTTGTGGGGTTTTTTTACTTTCTTTTTGGCTTATGGAGACTTTTTCTTTTTGTCGAGGAAGCAAATGCAGTTTGAACACTGTCCTTCCTAATGCCTTCACATTTTAATGATATAAGAATCAGCTGAGTGTGGAGTTTTGCTCTGGGTACAGGTGATATGGACTTCTAGTCGGAGCAACAAAAGAATCGGGCGAAAGACATAAGATGGCAAAAAAAAAACCTCAGCACGAGAGATTGTACAACCATGGAAAATCGTCATGGTGACAGTTTTACGTTTACTCAGAAGGTTCATGTTGCTCAAAGGTAGAAAGGTAGAAATCTACCAGGAATGTGTATGTGCTTGATTAACTGCAGCGCATTGCTGGAGGAAGTGGAACGGTCTTTCAAGAGCCGAATGAGGATCGCCTCTTTATTTTATTTGTCCTGCGTTTTTATTGCGGTTGCGGTGCTGGAGTTGCCTCATCCAGATTCATTCACACAGGGTTAAAGTGAGTCTGAACGTGACCTTGTTACCGAGAACCACACAGTTTTGTTTTAACTGTCGGCACGCAGTTCACACTTTCCAAGATCGATTGTCTTTTCAGATGAACAGCTTTGACCCAATCGAATGAAAGGTATTGTTATTTAGTGATCATAATTGTTATGAGTATGTACGCCTTTTATGGGCCTATATTGCGTCTGTGGTTTTGCCTGTCGCTGCTGTGACCTTATAGGTGACATCTGTAGTTGGTAATTCTGCAACGTGGTACATCGGTGATGGGGATGATCGACGATTTGATATATTCCCTCAAAATATTATATGGCTAATTACCATCGTCAGAGGACTTTCATGGGGTTGGTTTTTCAGCATGTCCTCTCGCACCATGGAGGTTTACAATTTTTATTTCTTTTTGCAATGCTTCAACAATTATTGGACAGTTTCTCATGAGCTGCGGTACAGGTGTGTACGGAGAAGGGGTGTCTTGACATTTACTATAGAGCCTACAGCAGATTAAAGTATTAATGATCCAGTGAAATATTTCTGCATGTACTCGATGGACTTGCACAAATTCTGATCAGGATATCAACGGTTCCCAGGGGATGAATACCAACCTCTCCTAGTCCCGCAATGAGTTGCATTTCTGGTTCACTGTGAAATATATCAACCGAATCATCTGGATGAACTTTTTAGGGCACAAATTGTAGTAACCCCTTTAATACTTTGGTTTATTAATTTAACAGTTACTCCACTTGTGTATTCAAGTATTTCAGTGTTACCAGTCCGCTGCTGTGGCTGTAGACTCTATATTGCAGTTCTTTGGCAGGCCCTCTGGAAGTTTTGTTTTTGGTTTTATTTCCACAATCTAAATTTCTCTTCTATCATCTTTGAATTTACTAAAGAGTATGTTTCTTCCTGTTGTCTTGAACTCATCGCCTGGGTCTCGGCTCTCTAGGACCTTCTCTGAAGAATTTGTTCAACAGCAGCACAGACTGTGACAGAGGTGCTTCATTCATATCTGAGAAGCTATTGAGTAGCACTTATTCTTTGGTTTGTGTGGGTCGGTGGGCGTTTGTGTTGCAGTCTCTCTGATTTCCACTTTTGAATGCGTTTGGTTGCACACAGATTTATTCTTATGACGCTCCGCTTATAGAAGAAAAACAGAAATGGGTGTAGTTGTGTGCTCAGCAGTTTTGACATCAAGGATGGAGTCACTTTGACATGATTGTGTGTGTAAGCGTACTCGTGTTGGCGCTTTGATGCAGCTCTGAAGGGTCTAACTGTTTCATTTCCAAAAAACTAGTTTGCTCAAAAAACTTTTGTTGTGAATCCCTTTGAATTCATCTTAAAATGCTCAATCTCTTCAGAACAATGGACGTTATCCAGAGCAGGTTATCCAGATTTCCTGCAAGATTTGCTTTTAAATAGCTAAGTGATTGAATCAGTCTTTGAAATGGAGCATTAATGATGGCATAGTTTGGTTTGCACACTTGCTATCCTGAGATCAGTGTTTTGTTTTCATACTACCCAGATGCTAACCTTTTTGGATAGAGCTGTTAATGGCCATCAGTGGCTGTCTTAGTAAAGAATTGATTAGATTTCAATCAGTGTGCCAAACATTCTCTTATTCCGGTGTTTTAATTGTCAGGCTTCACCATTTTGTTTTATAGCGTAGTGAAACTGCGTCTCTTTGACTTTTGAGATGGCAAAACAAGCAAGGTGAAGATGTGACCATGAAATGTTGATGAGCTCTTTTCACTTGATCTTGAAACTTTCTGGATTAATAATCTGCAGATTAGTTGGTAGTGGCAATTATTGTTAGTCCACAGCCTTAAATTGTAGTTCCCTTTAAATTATATAGCGTAGAATGGCGAGAAATGGCCTGCGTGAAGCATAGTCCATGTCCGGGTCTTTGCATGCCTCCATCAGTATTCGTTCCTCAGCAGTGAAGAGGAAGGTTAAACTTGCCACAGTGCATGTTGGATGTCTTTGGTGTTTAAGTGTGATGCTGATTAATCGCTTCTGTTCTTCTTTCAGGGGACCCTGAAGGTTGGCACTAGAACAACGTCCCTGAAGTATACCGATCCAGAGAAGTGTGAAAGAGGTGTTCAAGTGAGTTTAGTGACAGGAAATCCATTTTTATTCAAATAGTAAACTCTAAATTCTCAAACAAAGGCGGCACTTAAAAAAAATATATATCAAATTTACCCAGCTTTGTTTTAACATGATATACACTACTTCTGTACTTTCGGCATGTCCCTTGAGGGGTCGCCACAGCCAATCAACTTCCTCCGCTGCACCTAACGTGATATACAAAAGAAAACATTTTTATTTTGACAATGGAGACAGCAATTGGCTGTGGAAAAGTTCCACTGAAGCCTGAAATGCAGATGTTGAACTATTTAATCCATTTGTTTGTCTTTCACTGACAATCTTCAGGTTGTTTTGCTGTGACGTTGAACGATGAAGTAATTTTCATGTACCGGTACACTAGAATGAAAAGTTCAAATATCCTCAGAGTAGTGGACTGGGGTTTCTGTCGATGGGGCCAGCACCCACACCACCTCACTATCTGCTCTACAGGAGTGACGCGTTTCACTATTACGCAGATGTCAAGTCGAGTTCTCTGCTGACACAATTAAAACTCCCATAAATTTCCTGTATAGGTCATTGATCCTCTAGTCTAGTCCATGTGTGTAGAAAAAAAAAACTAAACTTCCTCCTGACAGGATTTTTTACATAAAAATGTATTAAAGTAATTGATGCTTACATCAATAGAAAACTAACAAGTTAGCGGGGCAAGGCGGGTTACCACTGTGTTATGTTATTAACTTTAACAAAAGTAATTGAAATGGTCTATATTTCTTTAATTTAGGAATCGGATCACAAAATGCCTCAATTCCAGGAGCCCCAGTTGCCTAAACCTGATGAACCTTTAGATCAGCTGAAGACCGACCTGAATGCATCTGATCCCAAAGGCCTTTTGGAGTCCTCGTCCCAAAGCCAATGGCAGCGCAGCTCTGACCTGACCCCAGAGGCCTGGCAGCAGCAGGTGGACCAACAGCTTCAACAGCAAGACCCCGAGCATCAGGCAGAGTCCGGGGGCAACCGCAACCATCCTCAGGGTTCATTCAAATCTGAGTCGGTCTTTAAAGATAGCAAAAGTATGTTGACGTCACCTCCTGAGTGTTAACGGCTGTAAACACTCATCGTTTCATTAACATCTTGTGCAATTGCTTGACATTTATGTTGAATATTTTGTTACAAACGGAAAAATAGTTAGAAAGGGGTAGGAATTGTTTTTTTTTAAGTGTTCCACTTCCTACTCCTTTCTCAAACTGTTCCGTGTTTGTCTTTTGGGTGTTTTTTTTGTCTTATATCAGTATTTGTATGTACAAATAGTAACATATTTACACATGTTTGAAAATAAAATGTATTCATTCATTCATTCATAATCAAATCAAACACTTTCCCTTGTCTTACTGTACAGCTATGATAATAAAAAATGTGAAGCCCACTACCACAGTAGAGACCATCCTGAAAGCCTTGGATCCCTTCGCATATCTAGATGAAAGAAATGTTCGCCTTGTGAAGGCCAAGCCACCAGGAGTCAGGTGTTTCTGCTTCGTTGACATGGACTCCCATGAGGTACCAAAACTCGGAACACTGTTTATGGTCACTGATTCTCCCCCCCCCCCCCCCCCACACACACACACATTTAACAATTGGATCTTCTTTTTTAGCAAGTAGTGCGCCTTGTTGAGCTCCTCACCAAACCCAGATTCTTAAATATTGATGGAGTCAGAGTTTATGCTGAGGTTGCAAAACCTCTCAAAAACCAAAAGTAAGTCGGTTGTGATTTTTGAGCTGCATCTCATCGAGGATTCTTAACTTGTCCGTTACTGATGCTTTTCTACTTCAGTTTCAGAAAAGATTTGGATAAACCAAACTGTTCTGTCCTTGGATATCCGCCTGAGGCCGGCGTGATGGGAGTAAGCTGTGTTCTTGTTTTCTGCTGTTATCAAAGAGCAGGATGATGAGAGTTCTGACATACGTGTGTCTTCTGGCATTTCAGCCACAGCAGTTCCCACAACCGCCACAGTTCTTGCAACCTATGCCACCGCCTGCTGGAACCCCTCCTGCAATGCCAGGTAAGGATTTTGTCTTATTTCTTATGTGGATCAGTTCTACAAATTGCTAGACTTTTTTTAAAGTGCTACTTTTATTTTGTATCAGCAGGTGATTTAGTAATCAGCGACACTAATCCTGCTCCGTTAACGAACCCAAGCATTGGACAGGTAGGGTTACAAAGCAAAAAAACCTAAAACTTTAGATCCCTTGGTTCAACGCGGTGTGGTAAACGCTACATTTTTGTTACACGCTGTAGGGAGCTGGCTATTGTGAAACTCCACCTGCAGATCCGTCACACCAGGCTGGCGGACTCCCAGTTTCCACAGAATCTGTTGCGGCTGACGTCGGCGCAGATGCATCTTCTGTTTGTGGTAAGATATGAGCAAAGAATTGAAGTCCAGGAAGGTGTAAATTATCAACTGTCAGTGGAGTTGCAACATTGTTGTTAACTACCGGTACTTTGGTGTATAACAGGCTGTGATTTTACAGAAAATAAAGAGCAACCAGTTCCCGTATTTAACTTGTATCAGATATTTAGATGAGACCAAATGGGAGGTTTTCACTCTCTGAATTAGGGAATGTGGAACCGATTCTCAGTGTATTCATTTAGCAAGACTTCTCCTTTGCTGATGTGGCTTGGATTGTGTCTCATTCGTCACACTGAACAAGAGGTTCTGCCAGACAATGAAATCTCAATGCAGATGTTTCATAGATTTGTCTGAATTCCTCCAGGCTATGAGATTCCAGACATGACCAACTACTTGTTTGATGCCACATCAGGATTCTACTATGATCCTGAGACAACGTTATACTACGACCCAAGCTCAAGGGTGAGAGCAAAAGACAACACAGTGTTCCAGTCTTTTCTCTTACGTATGAGTGGTCGGAAGCTCCAGAGACTTTTTGTCTTTATCCACATGCTATTTTGGTAACAAAGGGGGACACACATCTACCCAGAAGTACAGTAATTGTATACCGTAAGAAAACCGTTCTCCTGTGTTGTGAACATTTAAGATTGATCCAGTAAATTCTCAGTTTTTATTCCCGTGTCCAGGCTAGCAAAAAAGCTTTAATCCTCATATCTTGGATTTCAAGCATCACAATAATTTTCATTCTATAAAACTGATTGATGATAATGACACTTCAACTACATTCAACATGTCTTTAAATTGTTTTGTTGTCACTCATTTGTAATTTAGTACTTCTACAATGCTCAAACACAAGAGTACTTGTACTGGGATGCCTCATCAAAGACCTACGTCCCAGTTCCTGGAGGGACTTCGATTGAGACCCAGCCTGGCATCATGACCGCTTTAGACCAGGCCATTCTTTCCAATCCAGCAGCAGATGCTCCTCTGGACATGAAGAAAACTCCGTCAGAGGATCCCCTCGACACGGCATCATCAGAGCTAGATCCCATTCCTGCTGACGGTGCTGCCCCGGAGCCGGGCTCAACTTCTACAGCAGCCCCCGATAAGAAAGACGAAGAAGACCCCGCTAAAAAGGACAAAGATGAGAAGCCGAGAAGTCTGGCTGCTGTCAAGGTGGCCTTTCAGTAACGAGAGCAGAAGACAACGTGTGAAGTAAACATGAAAGGCTTGAAATGTGTTTCTGTTTGCAGATAATGAAAGACATGGAGCGCTGGGCGAAGATGCAGAATCGTCAGAAGGATAGCGTTCGTGCCGCATCGCCAGTGTTGAAAGGTGGACTGGACGATGACAAGAGGCAGTCCAAGTCGGCTGATGCTGGTTTTGCCATCTTTGAGAGAAAGGTTAGGGGGTTAATGCTAAGAAGGACACGTTTTCTAAGCTGCATTTATATTTAGGATTACTAAAGCTACGAAAAAAATTGATTATTTTTGTCTTGTTCTTTCTTTATGTCCTTAGATCGCCGGGGCAGACGATCTTTTTAAGAAGCCCCTTGCTCCTCCTAAGAAGGAAGAAAAGTCAAAGGTAGGAATCCTCTGCATTGTGGCTTTTTCTTTAAAGTGCCTATTTAATTTTAGATGTTTCAGGGATCTTGGCAGGTGTCATTCATCTGGTTTCCTTCCCCAGCGTCCAATGGACTCCCTGGGTCTGCTGGCATCAGACTACGGAGCTGGAAGTGACGAGGAAGTGGAAGACGATAAGGAGGATGTTGCTAAAACCAGCCAGAGCGGCCAATCGGAAGATAAAGACGGGAAGCTGACAGACTGGAAAAAGATGGCCTGCCTGCTGTGTAGAAGACAGTTCCCCAACAAAGACGCTCTGATACGCCACCAGCAGCTTTCTGACCTGCACAAAGTACTACCTCTGACCTTCTGTATGACTGAGCAATAGGGAGCAGTGGCTCTATAATATAACCTTTAACACACTGTTTTATTCACAGCAAAATATGGAGATCCACCTAAAGATCAGGAGGTCAAAGAAAGAGCTCGAGGCACTAGAGAATCAGGAAAAAGAAGTGAGAAATAGTTGATTTAGGAAAAAATGCTACGGTGGCTATAAAGTTCTTAATTGATGACTAAAGGTGAAACGTGTTCTTCACAGCTTAATGCTAAAGAAACGCCCAGATCACCTGAGCAGAAAAGAAGAAAACACCATCACCAACAGGCACATCATCAAAATAACTGGGCTGGGGGCTCCAGGTAGGTGTTGGTAATACTGGAATTAAAGCGTTCAAGTGGATGTAACACATGTTTGTTTGTTGTTCGTTTCTTTCTCTTTACACTTAGGGAGTCGAGTAAAATCAGTGATAGACCTGGATTGGGATCAGAACCGGTTACGGTAGGTTTGTTGCTCTATTTCACGGCTAAACCTTGTTTTAATGTTTCTAATTTATTAAACCTTACATTGCACTTTTGTCTTTTACAGAAGAAAAAGAAGGAGCCTGTAGTTTGGGACCATAGTACCTACAAGCAAGCAGTGCGCAAAGCCATGTTTGCCCGCTACAAGGAACTGGACTGATCTAATCTCAACACGCCCTTTCTTGATATGGAAATCATTAATAACATACATGCCTGCCGAGCACAAGGAATCACTTTGAGTCTGTTTCTCTGCCTTGGGCATAATGGACTGTAAAACTATTTTTTTTACGCTGAAATGAGGAGACATGAAGTACACCAAGGCTACAGCTAAAGTCAAAATAAACTGACATTGTCAACAATGGCTGATGTCTAGAAAGTGTTTATTCATGCTTTTGAAGAATTTTACAACGTTTTAGGTGTGGCCTGCATGTAGAACTCGTGAAATGTGTCCAGATTTTATTTGCAAAAAATTATGTTGCACGGTCCATGGTCAGCTTTTGTTTTAGACATTTTTACATTTTCGTGTTTAAAAATTTCGATTACATGTACACATTTTAATAAAAAAAAAAATTGGGGAAATGACCCAGTGTTCCTAATTTCACATTGCAGCCGGTGTTCTGCCACAGATCTCTTTGAGTCTGTGTGAGATTACTATACTTGCACAACTGGGCCACTAGAGGGCAGCAAATGTCTAATGCATCGGCATGACAACTGTCCAACAGTATTAATATCACCACCTAATTAAAGAAAAATAAATGCAAACATTTAAGTGGATATATATATTTGCAGTAAATTCTGGCATTGCCATCACACCTAACATGATCTCTCTTCTGTCGGATGCAGCTTTAATGCTCCCCAGTTGTGCGATGCAGGAGTAAACAAGAATCCATCAATCTGACCTTTGAATAAAGGAACCAGCCCTCAGCCTCCCCGTAACTGGGGTTCAGGGGATGTAGGGGATTGTGTCGATGTGCTGATATACTGGCTCCTGAGACGAGTAATGAGAGCACAGGATCCTACAGCCCATGACAAACGGCAGATACAGTCAAGCAAGAACCTTTTCATCTGAGCAAGAGGAATCGTGCTCACTGCTGCGCTTACTATTGGAAAGAAACCAAATGAGCTGAGGCCTGAGCAAACATCCTTGCTTATACTGTCATGCTGTTTGCAAGCCCATATTTTTCTGAAGAAGTCAGTCTTTTCATATCAAGCATGTCTTGCAACTCTTCATTGCTGAGAAAAAGATTTATGGAAGCATAATTAGAGTATCTATCTATTCCATCTATTGTGGCTTCCCCATTTCAACTGATTGTGTTTAATAAATGATCACGATTTCCACCGTATTGGCTTTATGAATTGTGAGAAATCTTTATTTTTTAAAAGCAGAGCTTCAATAATGAAAAAAATAATTAAGAAATGAATTAATCTTTCGTGTTTGATTGCTTTCTTTAATTTGAGCAAAAATCTGATGAATAAACGACATTTCCTACAATCACAAATAAAACCTTTGTCCTTATCTTTAAAGCATTTTGGTGTTCCCTAACTCCCAGTGACAGATGTCATCACTAGCCAGTTTTAATGGCCTGTGGAATGAAAATTAATGTGCAGTTCAAAAAGATAGAGAGATACCTTTTTTTTTTTTTTTGCATCTCCTGCATATGTGATGGAGAGCTTTCAGACAACAAGAATGGCAGGAAAAGATGGCCGGAGGTCCAATTATTCCAGCTGGATGCCTCTTAGCAGCAGGTTGTGGGAGAAAGAAGGGCACCGTCAGCAGGACGGTTGGACACTGAGAGGTCCTGTCGATCAGCACGAGGTGGACTCAATGTAGTTTAACTGCCTTTAATAGATGTCCAACTACAAGTGGATGCAGAGGAATAAAGGTGGTACAAATATAGAAAAAAAAATCCCATATACATTTTCACATCAACAATAGCAGACAGGCAGTTTATTAGACATTTAGATTTACTATTTCTGATTTTTCATGTAGGAGAACATGCATAATGAGCTTATTTCTATTTGCTCGAAGCAGAACCAAATCCCCTGGCGGTCCTGTCATTGAGAACATTATGGACATTCCAAACATTTGAGAATGATGTCATGGTTCTGCACTCCAGCACTGACAGAAATGATAGCAGTACAGACAGCTGGAACACTCTTTTCTTTAGCATGAAATACTCAAAATCTACTTCGGAAATGCTAATAACATAACATAACGACATGACATGACATAACATAACATAACATAACATAACCCAAAATATCATAACATAACATAACACTCGTATGTCGAGGTATTACTCTATAATGGAAAGTGACTCTGTTCATGCTTTGAGCCCATTTTAAATGCTGAGATCTTGTGGACTCCATATATCAATAGGCTCATGACGGTAAACAAGGTAAAACTACCCACGTAGCTAAACTTACTAAACTAATTTACTACGGCTTTTCCTTGAATCTGACTCTATCCTGCTGACTTCTTGTGGCCACAGAGATCCGGTGCTCAGATGTTTATATTTTCATTCTTTCGCATTATTAATGGTTTATTTAATATTTAATGTAATAAGACAGAGTGAGCAGAGGGTGAAAGTTATTTGGCACCCGTTGCATTCATTGTCAGATCAGACCGAGGAGTGTTCGTCCAAGGATAGATAGATTCAGTTCATCATCCATGTAAATGCCAAATATTAAGTTGGCAACAGCCTTTTTCTCCTTGCTTTCCCTGTCATGAAATTCATAAACATGTCCTCCCCAGAAGACTCTGGACTCATCAGGGGAAAATAATCGTCTCCTGCTGCTGTACATGAGATTTATGCATTGAAACAGCTGGAACAAAGATCTCTGTTACAGTCTAAAGACAATAGAAACAGCTGGAACAAAGATCTCTGTTACAGTCTAAAGACAATAGAAACATAGCTGTGCTTTCTTTAACCTTCCTATAGGGCAATACCTGTGTAATGGGGGGGCCTAAAAATGTACAAAGACTCAGAGGGCTGTCCGCAACACCAACACATGGCTGGCGTCACCAGCAGCAGGTTCACGTTGGTTTCATTATGCTGATAAGACTATCAGCGTGGCGTGAAACAGATGAAGGCGTCGTGCTGCCGCCTTGTCTCAACATCCGGCGTTGCCACTGGATCTGCTCAAAACTGGCTTCAGAATATTTTTATTCCCATTCTCGGCTTTAAAACATTAGGTTCATTTTTATTTTTTATACGACAGCTTTTTGTAAGACAATCACCTGTGTTGAAGTCAATTCCTGGAGGCCCAACGCAGTACAGTGACAACATTAACAGCCGTATCACGAGTGTCAGCTTTGAGGATTCAAGCAACCCGTAATGCTGATGTTGTTGTTTGCAGTGTGAGCTCACACATTACGCTGTTTAGACTCCCTGCAAGAGGAAAGTTCCTATTTGTGCTTTTCTACTAAATGTAAAGGGTGTACTCATTTAGATGCTCAGAGCCTCCCCCCACAATCAAGAAGATCAAATGAAGATTCATCTGGACTAGTTCAAGTTTGAAGATTTTTCATCTCTCATCCAAGAGGCTTCTTCAGTGCTAAATGACCGGTAGAGAGTCCAACAAACAAAAGACTACTACTAAACAGATTCTGCTATATGAAAATAAATGGGAAATAAGAAGCTCAGAAGTATAGTTTTTAGAATAAGTTTACTTCCTCTAAGTTAGAAGATTTTACAAGACAATGTTTAACATCTATTTTCTCATTGCAATGCAAACCGTTGCTTGTGCAAACACAGGCTACAGATACATGCAGAATATTGCTGGACTCTCTCTGGCTTGGTATTCTTCCTGACCTGTAAGTCCATATGAAATTCTCTTTGGATCTACGTTTCGATCACATCGCATGTGGTCGCTCTCTGAGGCGCTCCCTTTCATGGATTTGTCTGGTTCTACTCAGCTGTGCCACTGGGCTCCTCTGACCACTGATCAAAGTGTTATGATAGCCGCGGTGTGCTGTTAGCCAGCTGAGTGGGGCTCGTGGCCACAGGAACACAGAGTTAATCTGTTGATCAGCTTGTGCTCTTAGATTCCCACCGCCTCACAAGTCTTCCCTTTTCCCTGAACCTAACAGACTCTATAAATCATCATGCTGTTTCTGATGTGACTGAGGGAGGCATCAGTTTGTTACAGAGATATATTACCGAGCCAGAAAATGCACCCATCTTTACCTTGCGTTTGTGTCAGGCCCGGCTGGTGTGCAGCTGTTTAGGCATCAATCAAACAAGGAAACTTGATTAGGCCCTATGCAGTCAGCATGTGGTTGTATTTGACTAATCATTGACCACAAATGCCCTTAAACTGAATTGCGCTGATTCCACCATGTGTCCAAAATTGTTAACAGTGCTGTCAACAGACAACAACGCTGTTTATTTTCATTAGTGCAAATGCATGCTTTCATTTGCATTGCCTTTTAACTTGAAACATCAATAGTTTGATGCCTGCAGGCCTGTCTACCGTTCTTAAATCTTGTTTTGTGTTTCACAATGTTCTCCTGAAACCTTAGAAGGTGTTTGATCTTCTGTTCTGCATGTGGTCCAGACAATTATATACCCTTGGCATATCGAGTGGCTCAACAATGGCATGCTGTGCTTCTGGCCATGACTGAATATCCTCTGTCATGCAGGACAAGCGGAGACCTGCTCCAACAGAAAACGCCCGTGGCATCTGAAATTACACTGCAATTTTGATGTCATCTGTAATCGTTCAGCATTCACTCCGTACCCTCTGACAGCCATTAATTATCAGTACTTTTTGTCTCTCCTCCTCTGCTTTAGAACTCTACCTGAATCCTCGGAGTATTCAATCACAGCGTCAGCTTTGATACTGAGGGGAGCTCTCTTAAAGATGGGCTGCATTGTCATATGGGTGCTGAGGCGTTTTCAGAAAGTGAAAACGTTTTAAGATGGGATAATACGTGTATGTGTAGTGGTATATAGTAGTAGTATAGTTAAAATGTAAAATTATTCCTTTAAACTGAGACATTTCAAGCTGTTGATATAAGGATACACACAATTCCCCCCGTTTTTCGCCCTATATCAAACAGCTAATCTTCAGACCGAATAAAAGAGCAACACAACATTACATTTTGCTTGCACCGGTAGCCAAACAACACTGTCAGGCCAAAAAGCGTCACTACATGCAAAGACAAGGTTCATACGGCATGAGCACGTATAAAAGACTGCATCCACACAGGCTCATTTAACACTTAAAGTGTATTACAAGGCACACAATAGAAAACATTTGGAGTTGGACACTTGTTTAAAAGGCGGCTTGTAATTAATGATTGTTTGCAAATCTGTACCAATGTTCACAATAGATTTAACTTTCATTTTTACCTTTTGAAGCTTCTGTCATAACAATTTCAACATTTGTAAAAATAAATTGTATAAATGTGTTTTCTATATTAGCATCAATTTCACTTATGTAGTAACTTGAGTCACCATATTAGTGTAATCAGAACATAGGAATTATTAGTGATTAAGAATCAATCACTCTTCAATCCTGCTTGTTTTTCTGTGTCTGTGGAGCCGATCAAGATTGCCGAGAACCATGACCAAGAACTTAAACCTCAGATTTGCATCAGACCCAATGAAACAAAGGGGTGACAGGAACAAAAAAAGTTTTACCGATTCGTAAAGATCTGACCAAATGTTCCCACAAGGCCAAACATGTCAAGAAATGGAATTCCTGTGAGACAAATCTCTTAAACATGTGAAACTTTAGACAGTTCCCATTCATAAATTGGCTTCTAAACCTGTTTATTGTTGTTTATTCAGTTTTGCTTTTTGTGTCCTCTCCTCTATTTTTAGCCATAGAAAGAGCTTTAATCACACACACACACACACACACACACACACACACACACTGCTGGCATACCGGCTGAGAATGTTCAGAAACTGTACGAATGTCTGACGTCTGCAATCAGCAACAGCGTTTACAAACCAATTTTATGCATTATAAAAATGCTCATTTGTGATTCTTATCTGTTGTATAATCAAACAAGCCCTTTTAAAAATATGTAACAGCTTTGAATCATGAGGCTCAATGTTACAGCGATGGATGTCAGAACATGAGCCTCATCTGGACCACATCTGGACCTCATCAGGCCTCCAGCCAGCAAGGGTGGGGGTTGGGGTGGGGGGGTGAAACAGCCTCACATGGAGCACGAGGGTCCTCTGCAGAGGAAATTAAGGAAACTGAGGTGTGAGACCTGGGTGAGCCAGCGTCACCTTAGGTTTCATTTCATTTTCTATTTAAGTCTGTCCAGATGAGCAGAGACTCATCTCAAAGTCAAAAACAGCCATGGAATGAAAGCCATGTGAACAAAGATGAGGGATCATAGTATAAATTAAAGCATCATGGGTTGAAATAGGGTTTCTTTTAATTCTCCGCACTGGTTTTCATTCTGTCTAATGAATTTAGACTGCAGAAGACTGAATCAGACCAGCAGTCATCACTTGGCATCTGCACATATCTATTTTGACAAAATCCAAAGCCTCTTTGACTTAGTCTCAGGTCATTTAATACTTCCTGCATTTCACAGCGAGAGTCTGGTCTCAAGAGACAGGTAAACCAGAACAAGCTGGAGGAAAGGCATCGTGATTACTGGCTGTACTTAATACATATTGGACAGCAATTTTCTTCTTTCATGTAGTGATATCATCCGCATGCCACATTGCAAATGATCTTCGGATCCGATGACCGCTAATCCAAAAATTGCTTCATGAAACCCTGATCAGAAGATGCCGGTGCGTTACCTGAGAACGATGTCCTCATAGCAACCGTCTCCTACTGGTGAGCTGGATGCTCATTCTGGTACTTCCCTGGTATCATATCATCATATAAAATATTAAGATTGAAAATGGGGCGTTTTCCTTCAGAGGGCTTTATTTTAAAGAAAGGCTCTTCACTCCCAGCACTGTTTAGAGACCCTGTGTTTAGAGTCTGCCCAGCGGGGCGGTTTTCTGGCACTTGGCAGTGTCCAAGCTGTTCCTGTTTAACATGTTGATGGTACATTTGACACGAGTCTTGTTTCAACTTCCTTGTTTGGGTTTTTGTGGCGCGGTCATCCACATGCCACTCTGCAGGAGGGCACAACTGACAAGGTCTCCATGCTTGTTGCCTGAAACCTTGCAGGCAGCACCGAGGGCAATAACGTAAAAAAAATTAAAAACACTGTAAATGAGAAAAGAGCTTGCTTGATCATTACTTCCTCCAGACTGACGCTGATCAAGCCGTAAGGAGGGGAGTTTCTGCTGAGTGTATGTAAACCAGAAATATGTAAATAAATTTTACATATTTATGGTAAATGGGTTCAAATAAGCCCCTTAATGTACAGTTTCTCCTTGTTTTGACTTACATATGTTTCAAACCAGCAATCGGCTCCTGGCTTCCTCTCATCGTCCAGAGAAATGGAATATGGTAAACTGGAGAGAGTAAATTGTCCATAGGTGTGATAATGAGTGTTAATATATTTTTAATCTCTCTATGTGTCGCCCCATGGTGAACTTATGACCTGTTCAGGGTGTGCTCCCCCTCTTGCCCTATGTCATATGGGATTAGGCTACAGCTCCCCCCGTGGCCCTGCAAAGAATAAATGGGCATGGAAAATGGATGGATCGATGCAGTTTTGCAAGAAATGTAAATATAAACCACACAAAAGAAAATAATCTGTTTTTGTTACCCCTTTTATCACCTTAAACTCAACATCGTATGTATGAAAGTCACGCAACTTCTATGTCAGTGTTTCATATCACATTTTGGTCTGTGCGACAGAGCATGAGGGATGCATGAGCTGGAGCCACAGGGTCAGAGCAGGCGTGCTTTTACTCCCAAAACTGCCCTCATTTATGTACTAATGTAGTGTGAGTGGAGGTTTATTGTGATGAGGTGTTGGAGGACAGGAGTTAATACTTATTCAGCAACAGGACAAAGTGCTAATTGATAACAGAGTGCAGAGTTGATGTAGAAAATTATACCTATGATGTACTTCAGCAGACTAAAGTGTCTATAAATTATTTTTGTATCTAACATGCAAGTCAGATGACTGTTTTGGCATAATAATCTGTCATTTACAGATGTTGTATGGACAGATGGTAATGATGTGTCATTCCAGAGTCCGGGACATGCTAAAACCTTCTCTCTGCAGGGATCGTTTTCCTGTTTCTTCCCGTCTTTTCCTGTTATGATTTCCCCTGATACAAACACCCATTTTGCTCTGTATACGCATGTGGGGATGGAGAACAAGGCTCCACTGAGTGACTGATTTATGTTCACATCTGGAGCGGCACTCGTTGATGAGGAGGTTATACATGTGCAGCTTTCTATTCTAAAGCGTTCCTTGCACATGCTCTGCATTCCATTATTCTGGCAGGCATGCACTTGCGCGTACATTCTCAAACCCAAGTCATGTTTGTTGTGTCTATGCGTGAGTGTGCTTATTTACCCGTGTCAATACGTTGCTTGAGGCAGAAAATGCACTGATGAAAGAGAAAAGAGAAATGCACTGGGCCGCAAGTTGGTGGTCTTAGTATAGTTACCGGGTTAAGGTTATTCAACCCTGTGAGCTACAATATCTTTTTTTTTTATCAATTTCAAACAATTGGATTAGAGTATTTTTTTTATCTTTAAGCAACATCATTTATTCCCCTTAAAACGAAGTTCTGTCACATTGCTTTAAGAACCATAACAAAAGATGAAACAGATTTTCTGAGAGGATTTAACCTGAGTTCATGCCTCCAGTATAGGGGGGTGGGGGCTGAGTTGGACCTTGAAATGGAAACTAATCCAGTGTGAAATGGGCCTTGAGGCCAATTCACGGGACCTGTCCAAAAGGAAAACGTATCACACGCAGAGAAAAATCTGATGTCACTGGAATCTGTGGGAGAGAAAGCTGACATGTTCCCTCAAGTGGCTGTTGACAGCACTTCAATTTATTGTTCCTCATTATTTGTGTTCCATGATGAGGTATCAACAATCTCAATAAGGGAGTCAGCGTAACGGCCAAACGCTCATAAATAATGCAACTGCTCGACTGGATACAGGCTGAATGGAGGCTCCACAGGCCACAAACCTAAAGTGAGCTCCCAAAGAGACTTTACAGAATGAGCTTAGAGAGGTTAAAAGGCCTGTCAACAATATAAACAACATCCTGAGTAAAGAAAGAGGGGCCCTCTGGTGTTTTAATCTCCCCCCTTTCCCCCTTGCTCCAATTCTTTGCAGCTTTTGCAGAAATTTGTGGTTGCTTTTGGTTTCCTTGCTCGCAGAAACGAAAAAGATAATTCTCTTGTTTTTTGAATTCTTCTCCTGCACCCGGTTCTAATCCTCATCTGAAGTGACTCTCCAAAAAGCTTAAGGCATCTCGAAGGTCACACACAGCATTGTTCGGGCTGACACTAACACAACAGGGTGGACTGTGTAGTGCGCAGCAATGCGGCAATGCGGCAATGAGGAAAGCGGCTCATGCACAATCATGCAGGAGAAGGACTTCAAATGTTGTGCCCCATCACACAGTTTAACTTCAGCCTGTTAAGTTATAGAGATCCTCAGAAACTATATATACATGTTTTAATTAAAGTGAAATGATTCGCACAAACTGTAAAGTGCAAACTGATATGCTTGCTTTTTATTAGTCATCATCTGCAGACACACACAAATATTGGTGTGTTTGCACGTCTCTTTTTCTTTCTTCTCCGCTTTGCCTCCCCGGTACATCTTCATCCATTAGCTTGTTATCCGTTATACTTCATGGAAGTATCGACCACTAGATTTTCTGTGATACGATAAATGTATGGCAGACAGTGAAACCCATCAGATTTTCTGATTTTAGAAGAATTGAAAACTCATTTCCTACTCAATAAAGTTGAATAATTGATGCTCGTTACTCCGTTCAGGGCCAGTGGAAATACCAACATTGAATTGCTTATTGCTGGAATGCTGGTCGGTGTTTTTAATGGCTTCGGTTAATTCAGCTGCTTGTTTTCACTCTGTGACATATTTACTGAAAGGTGATAATGAGCAAACGTTATAAAAATTAATGTGATGATCTAACAGGTGCAAAGAACACAAATAGTAATTAAATTGATCAAAACACATACCGGTCACTTATTTTATTCACTTTTTCCAATTGTGAAATCCATGGTTACAATAAAAATATCAAATAACATTACTGCAACAATATTAAAACTTTCAATGAAATAATTAATCTACATGTTTAGCATTAATGGGTGGATTATGATGCCAAGACCCCCACCCCCCTTACAATAATTTACAATATTTTTTTTTTGAAATATCTTGTGGACAAGTAAAGAAAGACTAACAAACAAACATGTGTTGTCACAAGCTGTAAGTCCAACACAAGATGTAAATCCACAGGCTCAGTTGTTCTCCAAGCTGATTCCAATTTACATATTTAAAATGGTGAAATATTCCTTCCATCTACACTCAGGATCCACATTCTTCTTGGGATTTTGTCCAGATAGCTGTTGAATCGTTTTGGAAGGCAGATGGACGGCTGTCACACATGGGTCCACGTTGAAGTCAAGGAGGGAGGTCTCCTTATCACAGTAGCTCCTAACCGTCCCGTGAGACCCTCATTAGCAGAGCAGTGATGAGTGAGCCTGAGTGAGAGCAGCGTGGCGGAGGACCGCTCCAGAGTGTGTCGGTGTGGGCAAGAGGAGGGGGGCAGTGAACTTGAAAGAGCAGGGGACACAGGGGGGGGGGTAGAGAATCTCTCCAGCGGCACTTTTAGTCCAGATCAGGTGTCGCTACCGCATGCCAGAGTTTATATAGCAGTGGGCAACAAGTTGTGAGGAAATTCGATCCTCTTTGGGGTGGCGGGTTGGCTTTCCTCACCCTCAGGCAGTCACCAAGCCCCGGTTTCCTCACTACATCATCCCGCCCTCACCTTCTGCCCACCAGTGGAAAGCCCATCCAGCAACGCTCGGGTTTCAGAGGAACGGCGGGTAAAGCCCTCCGACGGCAGGCTTGTCGGCATCGTATGAAGCAGAAAGAGGATCGTCTGACGTGAGCCGCTCCCCCGGACGCGGTGCGCGTGGAATGCTCTGAAGAAAGGACATCGCCGCTTCTAAGAGGAAGACACTTCTGTCAGTGCCTTCATGGGTGCACGGACTTGTACCACCGATCTGAAATCCAATCAGTGAGGATGACATGATATACTTTAACCATGTTGGATGAAAGTGTCAGGCAACTATAAAAGGACTCGCTTGATTAGTGATCCCTTTGGCAGTTGACCCAGAATCATAGCCTCACTGGAACTTATTGATGACCTACAGTACAACTCACAGTAAAGCTGACAGAATGGCTCCCATCTGGCAGCAGCACAAGAAGCATCCTGAACAGGCATGTCCCCAAGAGGGACCCGGTATCAACAAACAGGATCGCTATGTTAGCAGTGGCTACATAAAAATATGATGGACGCAATACAAAACAGAGATTGGTGTAAATTATTTACACGTAGTCGGCCCGTTTTTTGTTTTTGTGTCTGACGTGTTTTTACAACATCCCGGGAAGCAAGCGAGCGAATCGAGTGTACGATAGTTTCTGCCGTCTTACCCACGATGTCTACCTGCAGGAAATTGTCTCTTTCTACTCGTCATTTACAGAATCATGACGCAGCGTAATATACTTACGGTAATTTAACACGGGCCAAACTTACGACCGAATCGGCTTAAGACAAAAACACTCGGAACCAATTGTGGTAAGTCGACGACTACCTGTGTCTTCAAAAGTTAGTAAATAAATTTCAAATACAGTTTACAAGAATCCTCATCATGGTTAGAAATCTGCTTTATTGGTGATGCCGTTTTGTGTTTTTGGGTCTCTTCATGAAGCTCCTTATGGGAAGAAGAAAGAAAAAGTGTTTGGAAGTCACTCCACCCGATCCACACTTTCTGAGGATGGTGCTGTTGAGAATGAAGTGATGCCATTAGGCTTCATTCTATACTGTATGAACTCGCTCTGGTTGGCTATGAAGTGTTTGGTTTTTGCTCCGCAGCGAGGCATGTCCTGATAGCAGAAGATGGATGAGCTCTGGTTTAAGTGTGAGAGCGAAGTCTTCTCCACTTTGAGAAATCACCTCCATTCACTGAGAGGCAAAAGTAAGAATACAGACGATACAGTATGATGGCTACTCCTTGAGCTACACTTGATTTAGTGCAGTCTGACACTTCTTTCAAGTCCCATCCTGTTTTACTGGGGTGCGTTAAGTTATCAGTTCTACCAGGCACCCAAAGGAATCTCACTGTTATACCCATTTTAAATGAGAAGATATGGATGCTATATTAATGAGGGCTATTGATAGTAATAAAAAGATAAAAATGCATTCATCAGATGCCATATATACTGTAGCTCTGAAGTACTATCTTAGACCTGATAAACAATTCTCTAACATACAAAAGTACATCTGACAGAAAGTCTCATAAACAAATCCAAAATAAATGATCCTCATTCGGAGATGTAGTTCAGAGGATGTAAATATTGCTTTAAAGCGGTTTACACATGGAGGTGAGAGTTATTGCTTTATCCAGTGAGAGGCTGGAAATGAATAGCACCGATAATACAGCCTCACATTCACGATCCCAGTGACGCATTTTCCTTCTGTCTGTATTTGTTTCTGCTACTTTATGTTAGATTCTCAATGTGCTTGCCTTTATTTTACACAACTTATGTTCAAATAAGTTACCTGCATGACCGATTAAGGACAACTACATAAATAAAAGAACTCTTTCCATTTAGCTGAAGCTTTAACTAACTGCGTTTCACCGGTCTCCTCCGACTGAAGGAACCAGCAAACTCATAGTTTTCCTCACTACTGCTTCAAATATATTGCTTTATTCTTGATAGAAGAAACAGTTTCACATATTTGGGATTGTCCTCTGCACTTTGAATTTGAAGAACAAACACTTTTGCTTTGCTAACCCGGCTGCCTGGAGAGGAGAGTTGGTGCCGAGATTAGTCACGCGTGACTGAGCGGAGATGATAACCTGCGACCATAGCGTGTCCTCTCTCTGGACTTTACGTCTGCAGCTGGATTCCGCCCAATGTACTTGAAGATAAGATGTCTGAGGAAATCAAAACAAAGACCCAGATCTGATTGCTCTCTTTCATTTGTCAGCTTTGGCAGAATGGTCCCAGATAAGGCCAGTCCATCATGCCATAAAACGTGACAACAGCGCTGAGCTGTCTGTCTGTTTTTTTCCAGATCCTCCTCTAAGCATCTCAACAAGTGACTGGATAGTCCAACTGTTTCTGCTGAGAGAGAACATGAACTACATTTACACATTAGTTTTCTTACTTTGCAGCAGTTGGGTCAGATAGTGACGAAATAGCCATGAATTCTTGGCTCTCACCAAAGGTCGTTTTGTCCGAATGATGTTTATCCTGGAAGGTTGAATCTGAAGCAAGCGGACTTCTGGTTTGGCTTTGAAGATGTTTTCACCTTTTATCCAAAAGGCTTCTTCAGTTCTAAGTGACTGGTGGGGAGTTGACTCAGCCGTTAGGTTAGTGTGTGTGACCTTAACGACTACCAATGTAGAAGAATCCTCTGGAATAAGAATTAGGAACTTCTGAACAGAAGTCCATTTCCCTGACATCCGACCTACAAAGACTGCCATGACATGGATGAATGACAATCGACATCAAGAAAAGGTCCCCATTTACAAATATATGAGTATTATGAGTAACAAACTGAAACAGCTGAATTTGACATTTCTCTTTCAAACATTCAATAAAAACAGAACCATATCAGCAGTTCGGTTTGAACTATTCTGCCAGAAAGAAAGAGCCTCGCGTGAAATGAAATCTGGGTGCTTCGAATATTATCAAGGAGATCTGCCTCAAGTACCCCCATCCTCTCCACGCAACAACGAAGGGATGCTCTGCTGGTAATCTGTATTCCGTGCATTGACGGTGAAAGGGAGAGGGAGCTATAAGTGAGCATACTCGGTGGCTGTTGATAGTGTTTTAGAGCTAGGGGGGGTGGGGGGGTACTTTTGTTTGAAGTGGCTGATCAGTAAGACAGATCAGAAAGAAAAGGAATGAGAGTCCAGCGATGCCCACCAAGCATGCAGCGTGCAAAGCAATGGCAAAACAGTAATGGTCACACTGCACGCAGGTTTGATTACTGATATTAAATGAAAGCTGTAGTTATAATCTAAGATCTACTTTTAGAGCAGAAAGGAACATTAAAGTATACTCGATGCTCCGTTTGCCTCTGCTGTGAGGGAACTTATTTTCTGTAACTGTTTCTGTTGTTAAGGCTTGAAATGTTGATTGTGAGAGAGGAACTGGCAAACCAGGCTCGGTGAAGTTCACTCATTTTCATCCATCAGCACCTCAAAAGTACACAAACTACTGCTTTAGCTCTTCTTCGTAACTGGCACAAAATTTGTGAGGTGAAGAAGTCGGTGTCACGAGCAATGCTGCACATGAACTCCTTAGAAACCAAAAGTTGTTTTCAAATGTTCAAATATAGCAGGATATTTAATGAGTGTGTTTCAGGAGTTTCGCAACTTGGACAGAGTCAGGCTGACTGTTTCCTATTATAGAATCATATATATGCAACATGAGAGCATTGCACTTCTTGCCAACTCTTACCACTAAAGCAAGTACGCATATATCCCAAAATGTTGCACCAGTCACTTAAAGGTCCATTGGAAATGTTGCTTTGAATCCATGAGACATGGATTTCCTTTCTGCTGTCCATTTCATGATTACCGTGGCAGCAGTGACATGCTAGTGTTTACAATTTCAGCATTAAGCCAAAGATGTCCATGAAGGGACGGCTGTTTCAGAGATCAGATTCTTCCTGCATGGTCCCCTTTACATTTGATATATTTTTTACATGCCCCGTCCTGAGCCAAGTGGATGTGCTCCAAGTGACATTATAGGTTTCCACAATGTTATCTGTTTCTCAAAAACCATTGAAGCTGAACAGTTGCTGAGAGGGACAAGAAAAGGCCATGATAATAAAAAAAAAACCCATAACTTTACATGCTCTAAAACAAAAGGAGATTCTCAGACAGCAAAAAGAACCGAGTATTTTAAGGGTGGACGCAAGGTCGTGGGAAATTTCCGTAATCAGAGCAGGCACTTTAAAACTTAACCGCCGTCAAGACAAGACGGAGATGTTACATTGTGCAGATGTAGAAACAGAAATCTTCAAGGGATTACAGAGGGATATTGTCAGAGTCAAGCATTTGACGCAGTCTGCATTTTCGATGAGAGAAACATTCTGACTTCAGTTGAAAGAACGTCTGACATATGGAGTCCATATCATTTTTTGCCATGATGGGATGCATAGCGTTGACCCCTTTTTTGGTGTGCTTGCAGTTTAAGAAATGTTTGAGGAGCCCTTTGTTTCATGCTTTCATTGCACAAGTCAGACGATTTCGCACCTTACATTATATGTGCAACATTTAAACGCAGAGGCAGGAAGTAATGGTTCCATTATGGAGACGGTGAGATTTAACATTGGGCTGGTGAAAGCATGTGGATGTGTGTCTGCAATAACCTTATGTTCACCAGTTGTTTTTTACATGCTTAATCTTAGTTATATATACACATAAGTATTTTTAACCTATGACAATAGAAACTGGTATTTTATTAAAAGCATGAGCCATTTTAGTTGCGTAAGCTACAAATTCACATATGAATGATTTTATAAAGATATATATTGTCATCAATTCAACAGTGTCCATGTTCAACAGCAAAGAAACTAAGACAAACAAGACAAGATATTTTATGGGATTAAAAGGTTTTTCCATCCATCTATGCATTTATTTACTTGTAGATGAGCATACGAACTCTGCGCAGAGAGGATTCGAACCCAGTACCATCTTGCTGTGAGGCGACAATGCTAACCGCATGAAAAGTTAAATGTTTGCTTTGCATTTTCTTCAATGGACAAAAGTTTTGACTTCTATGATATAAAAGACGTATGTCCTTAAAGCAGATGGACTCCATATTGCTCTTAACATTCGCATCTCTACATCTATTCTTAGATGAAGAATGGAAATAATACAAAAGCTGGCACAAGTTGTCGCTCACAGTGGTAATCCCTTTTCAAACATGATGGACCATGTGGTGGTGGTTTGCCAACATTTAGTGAGAAATGTCTCATGCTGAATTCAAGTCATAAAACATAAAACAAAGAGATCAGATAAATAGCTCTGCAGGTCTTGAGTTCAATTCACATTTTTTTAAATAAATATATAAATTCATCAAACATTACAGGTAACATTCATTTTCAGGTATCTTGTTTCTCCCTAAATATTTACTACATATTATTTCTGTGTAGCGGTCTGGCTGGCTATCCATCCCTCTGACAGACACGCATCCCTGCAGACAATAAACTCGTGGAGCCAAAGCAGCAATTGCACAGATAAGGATAATAAATTGTAATTGAGTTATTGTTCATTCTGCATAAACATTTTAGGTTACTTTAAATATATGGGTCATTTTATATCTTTACTCAGTGGTCTCTCATTCCCATAAAAAATGTTTGCTAAAACCTTTGTGGCACTCGATCTTGGCTGGTTATGCAGCCACGCAGGCTCTGTGGCAGTTAACCACCAGTCTCGCCAGTTTTTGTTGGACACTGTACGTTCTGGGCTTTCTTCAAAAGTGCAGTGAAACATAAAGAAAAGACCAAGACAGACAATAAAACTGGAATATCTTTCAGTGTGAAATGGCATTTGTTCATATTTGCACACACAAAGCCAACACAATGTGTGGGCTACCTTTTGTCTTTGCATTGCATGCCTGGCACTCCAGCTATCTGTCTGCTTTGACTATGGCCCGGCTGTTGTTTCTCTCTGGGCTCACGCTCTTGCGATAAGGGCAGGAGAGGAATCAAGATAACGCAGCGGCCCAGACAACCCCCCCCTCCCTAATCCCCCGAGAGCAAACAGTGTGATAGTCTCATTCCAACCCTGATTTAGTGACTCTGACACTATATAATTACCCCGTAAGCAAAGATAATCACAATCTGTACCAATGAGCAATTAGTGTAGACATGGGCTGAAAGCTCCCCTGGGGAGGCCAAGTTACAAGATAGCAGGGAAGCTCGGGGGGTAGGGAGGAGCTGAGAAGGTCTCTGAGGCCTTAGGACTAAATGTTGGGCCACAACTCAACAACTCCACTGCCAATGAAACATTCATTCTGTCTTTGATTGACAACATATTATCTCCAGTGCCATGCTTTGGATGTTTGGAGTTAAAAAGATCAAATCCTCTGTTTTGCCTCATTCTCTAACGCTAATGAACGTTGAATATGTTTCCGCAAACAGAAGCTTCCCTAATTGTTGTGCTGTGGAATCTGTTTGTTATGGGAGCTGTATGAGCCAGTTTCTCAAGCTCCCCAATGAGAGGAGTAAGTTCCAAGACACGGTCGTGATAGTGTCAAACAACAGTCTGACATTAGTGAATGATCAATTGGACAAACTCAGGTTGGATGCTTAGGGATGCAGAAGTGTTAAAAGTAGCATGACATGCTTCTGTCTGGATGTCTTACTGGTTTGTACGCCCCCGCCGGTGCGTTTACTGTTGCATTTTTCTCAGTATTAAAAACCCCTCACTCTCCTGTTGTTGGTACCGCCCGCTGTCCTGTCGTCCAATTCCTGACCCCTTGCCATCTTGTCAGACTCCATGACCACTTTCCTTGCTGGGAGAACAGACATAACCCAAGAAAGTGTGTCAAGGGACAGACATTATAAGAGAAAAGTACACCGATGTGATCGGGTCCTATTCGGGAGACTGAAGATAGCGCCATGAAATGAATTAAAACGTAAAGGTCATTGTTGAGGTATATGTTATTTAATTCTTTCTTTTCCCGGACTCATAACAACACTGAAACCGTTGTTTTACGGTCCGAGTTTTTCTGGAGATTTCAACGTTTTGTATATTCACAACAATGAAGTATTATTACTACATTTCTCATCTGTCCTTAGTTAAAAGTCCATTATGGCAATTCACAAAAGAGTAAAGTGTATATTTATATATTTATAAAGAAACCTATTTTATAAATGATCCAGACGTCCAAGCAGAAGCGCCTTCACCTCTGTTTCAACTTGCTAAAACATTTATTTAACTGAGAAAAGCACTGTTGCACTGACATTTCATGCAGATAGGCCCAAGGCAGCCTCTTAAGACCGCATAATTGAATAGTTAAAAGGCTGCACTATGATAACATAGGTTTGCTTGTTCTAATCTAATTCCCTTAACTTTATTTTCTAAAAGGGAGACACTGTGTGTCAGAGGTCCAACGGGCATTTTCCATTCACTTGCATTTAGTAAATCACTGCAAAAACAGTCTAATGTCATAAAGCACTCACAGATTACAAATTCTGAGGCAGACTGCAGTGGATTATTGCAAACTGTCTTGGTTTGATGTCACGCCTTAACTGCAACAGTTAAAAACAGAGCAGCAAGAGTGTTTTTCTCCTAAGGTTTAGCATTACAGTACCTCACTTCATCTCTCCATCCCCAGTGGTGCTCCAGAACCGAACGCGGAGGCCCGTTAAAACCAAGAGTCTTATGTAATCATACTCCAAACCAGGGCAGAACAATCACAGCGCAGCACGACACAGAGTCAAAGTTCAAGAGAGACATGCGTTTCATTTTGAGAGAATACTCCTGGGTCTTCACAGAAACTTTGCTGCGTTGACTTTCTGTCAGGATTGAAAACTGATACAAAGAGAGAGAGAAAGAACAACATGAATGCAGGACAGAGAGAGGTCACCAGAGAGAGGTCACCACTCCACCCGAACAAGCACATGTCTAACTAGTGCTCAAAAATATGTCTTCTAATTTCAACTTTCCTCTAAATTTTGGAGTATGATCAATCTCTGAAGAACTGTTAAAAGCACAACAGTGAGACACGTTGGCAAAAAAAATAAGACATCTGCAACTGTATCCCAAAAATATGTACATTACCGGTAAATAAAATTTGACGTCTGTGGAAGGCACACGGACATGTTGGACATATCAGCCTAAACTCCCTCCTCTGTCCACAGTGAATCATAATGTTATTGTAAGTATAATGGGATATACACTGTGTGGTCTACGCTATGTGGACACTGAAACAAATATATAATCCAACCCACATTTGATTGCTCAATATTTTGTTACAAAACTATAACTTAGCATGTTTCTTAAATAGAGAGGCATTCAACAACCTTTTGGAATCTGGTTGCAGAGATTTTGCTCCTGTTCAGGAGCATTTCAACCACAAGTTGCTTCACTTAGAATGAATTTTTTATTTTGACCTTGCATACTTCACTAAGCTAGATGGATGTTTAGGGATTCTGGTAACGTCAGAACAGGGCACTGAAGGTGGGGATACTGGAGGTGATCGGTGTGTGGGCGGGTGGAAGTGATTCACAATGGCACATGACGTCCACAGAGAGGGGTTAAAGATAGGACCAGGCGAAAGAGATCACAGAAAACTGATAGAATGAACTCCCTTTGTCAGGTGATAAATGTGGGAGGAGGGCAAGTAAAAGAGAGAGAGTGAGGGGAGAGAGATTAAAATGAATTAGTTATTATTCTGTTTGAATGTATGCTGAAATTTAAATGACCTTTGACCTTGTGTTGCTGGATAAGTCCTCTGATGACACTGCAACAGCTGTGGCTGCTATTCTTTCAGCTCGCAGACACTGTAGATGGAGCATCATGCTTGAAGCGTGAGGAGTAGCCATGGACAGTATGCGAAGGCCTCTGTAATTAGAGAGCCTCGGCGCGTAGGGAGAGAAGTCAGTAAAGCTGTAAACACTTCCTCTCCTTCAGGGCCATAGCTGTCTTTCCGCTGGGTCTGGCTTCACACACACACTAGCTGCTTGTTGATGTCTTGGCATCTTGTTGTTGTTGTTCTTGTTGTTGAAATCCAAGTGTTCTATATTACAGAAAAAATGGGTACCATCCACAAGGAATTTGATCAAAACTGAGTGAAAAGGTGTTTGTTTGGATTTCAAGCATGTGCAGATTTATGTGTGTGGGCGCCGGGGTCTGTGTCAGGAAGGTTGATTCATTCTGACACAGGTTGACAGTTCTCTCCCAGCAGTGATATATTTTACCACACATGTGCAGGGCATTGGAGAGCATTTAAGCCCCCTCACCTTTCCCCTGTGAAAGTATCCTTTTAGTTTGGTCGCTGTGAAGTAGGTCCTTCCTAGTACGTCAGGGTAGTCCTGAAACAATTTCATTGATTAAGATATGGATGTGAAATAATAACTCGGGGGGGGGGGGGGGGGGGGGCAGTGTGATTTTCCACGTTTTTTCATAATTTAATTGCAAGAAAATGGGAAAAAAACCTTACTGATTTTGATGTTTTACAATGATTGGTTTTGACAGTTGATGGATGAGTGATTGATTGATTGATCCTGATCAGACCCCAGAGAATTAAACATAATAAAACACTTTCAACTGTAGAAAAGAAAACACTTATAATGGATGTACATTTCAAACAAAATAGGAATTATGGGTTGTTTTAATCATTTCTTAAAGAGAAATAAACGTTAAAGTCATCTTGCAGATGTGGCTGAGGTCAGTCATTTACCTCAGCTCTTGCTTATGCCCCTTGAGGTCTGACGACCTTCACCTGAAGCTTCTCATGGCAGCACCTCAAACATTAATTACTGGCAATACTAAACATGTCAGAGAGGCTGAGTGGATCTGGAAAGGAAGAACATGCCACTTAGGAAGTGGAAATCTCCACGCAGCCATCAGTGGTGAACCTTGCAGCATGCTCCTGTCTAGCCCGGAGGCTGCAGAACACTCTCTGCAGCAGATGACATCCTTTAAGGTCTAAAGGGCAGAGAGTTTATTGACCACAAATCCTATGGGTGTCTGACTTACCGAAAAAGGGGAAGTTGATTCCGCACACACAGACACACTCGCACAGTATTGAACCATTTCACAGATGGCAGAGCTGATGTGGGCCGTGATCTTTCCATGCAGGGTTTTTGATTACATGACCTGGTTTCAGTGTTTGTGGAGCGTGTGGAATGTGGAAAACAGTTGGTCTGACAGTGTGCAACCAGTATGACAAAAAGGAAATCAATCAAGTTCCAAAGTGATCTGTATTGACATGAAGCACGTTATTCTCTGGACACTATAATTAAAGCGTGTGTAACTGGTGTGAAGATGAAACTGGTTGGACTCTGACTGGCTGGTGGTAAATAAGGCCTGTTTTTACCATTTAACACAAGCCGCTTCTGTAAAATCAGATTGTATGAACAGTGACGCGTTCAGACACGTCTGAAAGGATCCCACTGATCCGCTCCATTAATCCACTCCCACATGTCCGTGTGTCAACACACGTCCATAGGTGGCCGACTCATGCCTTGTCAGAGGAGGATAGAGTCAAACATGACACTGGGATTTAAATTGCTACCACAAAGTCATGAAAATGGTGTCAAGTATCCACTTGGCATAATTTCTGTCACTGTTAATATGCTGTTATAATGTGTA
Source organism: Brachionichthys hirsutus (assembly GCF_040956055.1). Taxonomy (NCBI): domain Eukaryota; kingdom Metazoa; phylum Chordata; class Actinopteri; order Lophiiformes; family Brachionichthyidae; genus Brachionichthys; species Brachionichthys hirsutus. The sequence goes on along the minus strand of NC_090904.1, from coordinate 6,499,756 downwards.
ATAAACTGCTGCTGATGAATCCCAGCAGTTTCTGTCTTTACATTTTAAATCATTTGTATTCTTATTTACACATGCCACTTGTGATCAAACAAAAGTTTGAGGCGTTTGCTTGTTGACAACAAGTCTTAAAGGTCATGTCAAGGAAAATCCTATTTCAGCAGCCAACCAGCCATCTGTCTCGGTTCCACTGTTAATTGGCTGCAGGTTGACATGTTTTGCACACTTTCCTTTATCCTGCCTCTGTGGACATATGGCTTTATCATTCACTGAGTCTAACGGCACAAATCGAGGCAAGAAATACGATGCGTTCCTGTGTTTATCAGTGGCTATTGTTAAAGTTTGATTTTCAGCGAGCTCACTTTTATGTACAATTATGATTTATTAACATTTTGTTGGACTGTACTATCATTTTTTTTTTTATTAGTCAAAGACTCTCATCCAGTCTGCTGCACATGAAGCCAAGCTCATAATAGATGTTGCTGGATCCCATCAACTGCAACTACCTTTATAGTGACACTCCGCCCACCCCCAAACACACGCACAAATACACATTGAGAGAAAGAGCGAAACAAACACCCCCTCTCATTAGTGTGCTTGGTCCCCATCGAAACACGATGCAGGTAACCGTATTCCAAAGGGGGAAGGTTTAGGGAACTGACAAGCTACCCTCCTGTGTGTGTGTGTAGGTGTGTGTGTGTGTGTGTGTGTGTGTGTGTGTGTGTTGGCTGTAGTGGTAGACATAGGCTTTGCTCATACTTAGCTATGTCTGGACAGGCAGGTCGTTGTCAGTGACAGGATACGAGCTGCTTCTGGCAGGCGACGTCGTCATGCTTCAGACCCGCGCTGTGGGGATTGCAGTCGTGTCTCTGAAGTCTGAACCACATCCAAATGCACCTCTGTATAATTCAAAAGGCAAAAAGTACAGATGTTACCTGGGATATATCCCTGTGAAAATCTCCAGCGATGCCACATGAGAAAAAGCTTACTGTTAAAATTTGAAGTACCAGTAGTACAAATATTTAAAGAAATATTTTTAAATCAAACTGACACAGCCTCTTAATTTCTGAAAAGCGAGTTGAACTGATGTTAAGAAGAACGGACAAGTAATCTCATCCTGTTTATTACTTGCATATGTTTTATATGTATAAAATACATATTTTATAAAAAATACTTCTTGGCTATGTCTAGTTGGAATTTTGGCGGCAGATACTTGAATGTCACAGCAGGGAAAACACAGGCATAGAATCCCTACAAGACACGACAAGGACAAATGGACAAAGTCTGACAATCAGCCAGCACATAATTCAGCCATTTTTTATTCATTTAGTTAGGCTTTTCTTTTGAGGCAATGAAAAATTATTGCTGAAAATAGGGTAGTTTCTGCAACAAAAAGACAAAAACAAGTTAACATGAGTCCGTATGTGGCCCGGCTGTGTTGGACAAAGAGACTTCTTATACAAAGGATTCGAGTGCTGCCGCTGGTGAGCACACATCATCCCACGTTAGCCCGGCTCCTCTGACATTCGTCGCTGTCAGGTGCTGGGATGACAAAGATGAAGACGACACTTAATGCATCGTTGTGTTAGCAGCGCTCTCTCCATGGTGGGCTGAACAAGGTCTCCGACTGTACGCCGCTCTGCAGGTGTGTGTGTGTCATGCTTGAATCTGGCAAAGCTTCATTAATATTAAAACTTCAAACCACCAGCAGGAAATGAAACGAAAGAGAACTCTGAGTGGATCAAGCGTATAGATTCCTCCAGCTTTTTTGCGGAAAAGGTCTGAAAATGGCTGTAGGACGGCAAAGAGCGATCTCTGCGTGGAATTCATAAAGTGTCATGAAAACGATCCAATTACAGAACAGCCAAAGGCACCATCTGTCGTGCCAGGCTCATTTAAAAATAATGCCATTCCAAATGAATAAATCATCACTTTTAACTGCAGCTTTATTTGAAGTAAAGAAATCCGGTGTCAGAGGTCTGGCCAGGTCCCCGTGGATATGCAGTAATGAATGGCCTCCTCTGCTGCCTGACTTTCTATGGCTCTCAGAAACGACACTGAAGATGTGGCTGACTTCCTGCATCGCGCTGACAGTCTCTTTGCATTAGCCTGGATGAAATGATGATTAGAGGAGGAAGCAGAAAGTGGTGTCTTGCTGAGTGACAGTCAAATGAGGGACGCACAAGTAAGGCAACAACCCAGTAGAGGCGGGAGCCTGATTGCTTGATGGCTCCCTCCTCGTGGCTACTGTGAACACGCGTGTAGGCACCCTGGTAATTTCTAATGAGAAAAAGATGCAGATGTAAATTGCCTGGCTGTGTATCTATTAGCCCCAGAAAAACAAAACACATACTGAAAGAATTCAACAGTATCGTGCTGTTAATTCACTGTTATACCTAAATGCTGTTTTTATCTGTGCAGCAACGCAAACATCACCATGAAATCAGACTTTCTTTCTTTCTCTCAGTTAGCCAAAGAGCTTTTCACAAGTCATATTGTCATTTTTGGGATACTAAGGCATTCCCACTCCCCCTAAACTGTAACGGTGGCATTACAGTCCAGAAGGCACTGAAGACATTCAGCTTGATGCCTGGGGGAGAGCTGCGTGTGGTTCCTCCCCCCCCTGCTGTTTTTAGGAAGGGATTAGTAAATGTTTTGTGACTACTGCTGCATTGTGTTCAACCCCTACTCATCATCTCCTGCGCAAAAAAGCACCAAGGCTCCCATTCCTCAGGCATCTCAGCCCCCCGATGTCTCTCATCTGAATTGAATCCACATTATCCTAATATCCTCTGCTAATTGATTCCCATGTTTAATGCAAATTAGCATCCTTCATAGAAAAACAACAACGTACTCATGCGATTTAACAACCCCACATACATATCTTACGCAACATCAGTTAGGTATGTAAATACTGGAGAGGTCATAGTTCATGTCTGAACACGCTGACCCCAGTCCAAGGAATCCCAGGAGGGCAGTCCCACTTCAGTGTTGAAGGATCGCTCATATTGCAAAGATGCCTAAAAGTCTAAATCCTGCAGGACATCCACCTCCGGGCCTCTTTGTGACATCGGCTATAACTAAACGTGATGTTGCATCAATAAGAATCAGGTATCAAACCTTCCAGAATATAGATATTGTTGGTATTTGCAGGCCACACAACTTCCCTGACATGGAAGTAAAGCAATTAAAAATGCTTCATTATCGCCTCAAAACACAGCTAGCTTTATCAGGTAATATGTGGTTGCAGCATGACAAGAAGAAATAAGAACCTGCAGTTTGGTACGCTTGGGGGGGGGGGTGGGGGGCAATGACTGTGAGCCGGTTTGACCACCAGCGGAAGCAAGCCAAACACTTTAAGTAATGCTTCCATTTTGATCCATGGCTGCTGGTAATGACCAGTGTGCAGGGATGAAGATACAAGGCTTTGTTGTGCAACTGTGGCAAGTCTGTGGCTTTGTGCTGGAAGCAGAATGCACCACTGCCCGCCCAGTACATAGAGAACTTGGCAAAGGTCCATGAGAAATTTGTTCAAACATCTTTTTTTTTTTTGGCCAGCAAGAACGAAGGTTTCTGTCTAGAACATAACCTCATATCTGTCTTGATGACCTTTGGCCTTATAACTACAAATGCATCAAGCATGCTGAGCTGAATGTTGGTCATGTTTGGATGAAATGTGGGCTCCTTCCTATATAGCGTCTTTGAGTTCCCAGAAGAGCGCTATATAAATAAAATGCATTATTATTATTATTATCTACACTTTTGTTAACAATCTAAAGGTGATCAAAATGTGACGCATTTCCGATGGCACCACATCTCTATCCTTAGCTCTGTGAATAGCCAGAATCATTCCCATTGTTTGCCAAGACTCTTTCTCGGTTTCATTATTCCCACATTTGAACATAAATCAAAGGCTTTTAGCATTACGTGTCAGAGATTGCTGGGAATCCTGATTGGCTTTGCGTGTAGCTAGCGCTGCCCCATGTAGCATGCCTGTCCGAGCGAGCCGTCCACGGCCCCCGTCCTGGGCATCTTGCCACAGGTCTATTGCTGGAGACATGAACTCTTGGGAATGTCGAGATAAACGGAAGGTCACCGTATGATTACGCCGTGCTCTTCATCCAACAATACCAGAAGTAGGGAAGAGACGCAGTATTACATTGCATATGAATATCACATACTTAATTCTGCATGCCTTATGCTCATAAGAAGTTCCAAGTAGCAGTCAGCTAGGTTAGCTGAGCCTAAATGAGAAAACAGATGATGAAGTAGAAAAAGCTATTTTGCGGTTTCATAGCATTTTTTTTTTTATGCGTCTGGTGAAAGTTACATACGTGGCAGTGCACATATTTACATGATTTTTCCTCTTTCACAGTATTTTTTCATATTCAAACACATTTTTCATCTGTCTAACTAAGATAACTATCTAAAACCTTCTAAAAGACTATCTGTGATGTGTACGAATGTGCCACACAATAAAGTCAAAACTCATCATCATAATCTTAAAGAGGCTTCTTAGTTGAAACTATAAATCCTCACTTTATTCTGTCTCTTTAATATCTCTGGAGCCACGGTGTGTATCTTTCTTGTGTTTTCTTTCAAATACAAGCTACGCATAAGTTGCAACCTGAGCCTTTATTGATTTGTTCTGACTTCCTCTGCGCTTGAAGTGACAGAGAAAACATCACAAAAAAAAGTATTTGAGTTCATTGTTGACAATCAGCTTAATTTTGAGGCCGTGGGAAAGACAGCTTTAAATTTCATAAATGCAATATCAGCAATACGATATAATGTTTTTACAAGCATTTGAAGCATTCAGTCAGAACGGGGCCGAAAGGGCTCTGCCTTTGAGACCGGAATAAAACCTCTTTCACAAAGGAAAATGTAGGAAAGGAAATGTTTGCTACCACCTGCCTTCAGACACAGCAGGTGGGCTTTCCTGAGGATGTGAGGTGGATGTGCCGGTTTGGTAAGCTAGAGGTGAGAGGTTTGATGGAGGCTGCGGGGCACACACTCATGTTTGCTTGGACCCACTTGGTATGCTACGGACTCTCAAGGGGCAGAGAGGAAGGACGGGGGCCTTCGGTCTCTGCTAATCCAGTTGGCAGATGACTGACGTCTCCGTGTCCATCAAAGTGTGACCCGGGGCACACTTTTAATGAGATCCATTCCACCTGACAGGCGCCACCGCTCCCTGGGCTGTCTGTCTAATAGCCTCCTCTGTTCCAATCAGATTGCTGACTGCATGTGTTGCTGTTTTAACATACTGAGTGTGTGTGTGTGTGTGTGGGGGGGGGGGGGGGGGGGGGTCTTAAGGCTAAGCTGTCGAAGAAAAGGAAGTCATGTTGAAACTTCCAGAAAAAAATGCATCAACATGTCAAACTCAACACCAGCCTGTCAAATATTCTATCAGTTGAGTTCAATTTTGTTTCCGGTAGCTGATCGTTTTACATCACCCTGGAGTTTGTCAGCTTTGTGTGCAGCATGTCTTCATGTCCTTGCAGCCAGTACAAAACATGCAGACAGACTAGAAATGCTGGACATTGTGCATTATGTAAACTTGTGTATTTGTCGGGGCATTTAGTGAATGGATGAATCTGTTGAGTTTATGTGCTTTAATGTGAAATTTAGTTAACTGTGCAACATCCATCATAAACCACAAATGAAAGTGCTGGAGTGCATTGGCCTTGGCTGAACTGACCTGGTCTGTTGGTTTGTATTAGAAACAAATCATGGTAAGTTGTGCAAAAAAAAAAGAATCCCAGGATTTCGAGAGACAGACACACACAAAAATTTAAATAAATAATGCATAATGTTTCTTTATAAACCAACAGATGAGAAACAGATGGGATATGGCTCCTCCATGAATTGCCCATTTTTAGGTAATAATTGCAAACTACCGGTATTATTGCAAACCGGTATCCATGTGGTCGAAGGCAATATAATATCTTCCTACTCCTCCTTTGTGAATTTCATGCAAAAAAAGCAAAGGAGTTTCCAGGCAAACACAATCGCAGCCTTTTCTATTAAAGACGACAATGCAAACAGATCAGCAAAATGCACAGACAGATTAGAAAGCACGCAGCACAGCAAAATGATTGTTATTGAAACTCAAGTAATAGTTTCCAATTCAAACCACAACACAAGATTTTAATAAATAATCATCCCAGACAATAAATAAAAAATGAAACTTGCAATTGAAGCTTTAATTCATAAAAAGTAATTATTTAGATGGAAATCTATTACGACTCCAGACTAAAAATGTTATTTTAATATGAAGGAACAGCATCTGAAATTCTCATCATAAATATTTTACATTAAATTCAACAAGAAAAATAAATCCAGTTCCGACTTGAGTTGGGAGCCAGATTCACCAGTTTGAGTCTCCACGATGTCCCCATGAGCAGGAAATGCTGATGTGTGGTCACACCAGGGTGCAATATTAGTAAAACAGCTGGTCATAGATTGCCAACATTTTTGCATTTTTCTGTTCAGTCTCATTGTGTTTTACAATGTACTGACACAATTGACCATTACATCAACAATTTGTGGCCAATTTTAAGCCACAGAGGGGTTTTCTTTTTCTACAGTGTTATTTTTCTGTTTTACAGACACATTTAAAGGAACCATAGCTAAGACAACAATAGAGGCATAACTCCAACCTCACTGAGCAACAATAGAACAATGCTGCACGCAGAACCTTTATGAAGCGCGTGAGACTGATCGGCAACTCCAGCGAGGGGAGCGTTGATGGGAAAGCAGGCGGCGATAAGACTGAGGGAGTCTCTTGTGGGACTGAAAGAGGAGCGACTGACAGTCGCCACTTCCTTCCAACATTTTCACAGATAATTAAATTGGAGACTTAGCCACAGAGAAAGACGTAGTTTAGAATATGTGATTAATGTTCTGCCTTGTCTCCAGACAACTTACTACAGCATCTTTAAAAGCAAAACTGCTGTGGTAAAATCATGGAACAGACGCCAGGGCAGACTTTCTCTCTGATTTTCTTCTCCGATGAGGAAACGTCTCTTTAAAGCCATTGTGGCATGTGTCCAAACATCGACACTGTTTCTTCATACCATTGCAAATCACTATATTTTCCAACTGAAAAGTACAATATCACATTCAAATTCAAATTCAATTCATTTTAAATGAATTGAATTTGTTTAGGTAGGAGCTCGACTCTCATTGTAGAAATGATAACTGACAATAACCTCAAAGGAAAACAAAGCCACTGAATAATTGTATTTGCATTTGTTTGCCATTGTTGTTTTGGGTGAGCCTCTTCTCGTGCTCCTCTCTGTCATGAACACACACTCCGTTTCCCTTTCACACACACACACACACACACACACACAAGTGTTTGGTGGCTGTCTCTCCTATGTCATTTTGAATCCTGAAGCCACCTGTTTCACAGCCTCATCAGATCGAGTGATGACAGGAGGATGAGATGGAGGTGGGTGGGGGGGTGGAAGGGAAAAGGTGAAGGACACGGGACATGTCATAGTCCAGCTAGAGATTTTCAGACGGACGGTAAATTAAAGCTTCTGAAAAAATATATTATGAACATTGTTGACTCAAAACTTTAAACCTGTATTCAATGACAAGCATTCCTGTCCTTGTTGGTTGTGTGCTGAAAACTAGCGTGTACAGTCACGCATATGGTTGTGTGGAGGTGAACCTCGGAACAGCTTAGAGCTGGAGGCTAACATGCTAATGCACACGTAGACTGTGTATTACAGAATTCATCTCAATTCATGTGTCGGTGTAATATTTCTCGATTTGCAATAAACAGAGTACCAATTTACTTTGACTTGATGAAAAGATGCAAATTCTCAACAAAATTATGATCTTGAGTGGCTTTTCCTGCAATCCCTGGCTTTTGAGACATTTCAGTCCAAAATAGAATTATAAGCCACACACAAAGCCTGAAGCAATGTCAAGGATCAACAAAGTCACTGGGATTCATCCTCTGGAAGCCATGAATAGTTGAGCAAAAGTTCAAGCCAATCCATCTGACACGGTCTAAGATATTTCATTTTGAACTCAAGGGTTGGATTAAAATAACGGCATTAGTTATATCTGCATTGTTGAACAAACCTTCTTAATTGTTCTTGGCTTTGATATTGATTTCTTGCAAAGCAAATATAAGAAAGGTGGATATGTGTTTTAATGAAGAACGAAATGTGCATCTGCAGTGCAGTGTGTGCAGCACGTTTGCTAAACCAACAAACTTGTATGCCATCATTTCATTTCATAGCGTTTTAGCAGCTGAAAATAAACACAATCTATGGAGGAAAAGGCGGAAATACCAACAGAAATATACATAATCCGTAGATTTTGACCCTTTAAAAGTGATTGAAGAACTACTCTCTATTGAGAAAAAAAAAGTTTCATACCAAACACAAAAGCTGACCACTTTTGAGTGCTGTCTAGAAAAAGCATATTAATTTCCTCTTTCTGTCTTCGGTCTCTGCCTTTGGCCCGAGACCTGCAACGGGATGCCGATGAATGATGCCAGAGCCTCATGAGCCTCATGAGCCTCATGAGGCATGGGAAAACTATTACACAAACCCCCTCAACCAACCACAGGTAGCACAGTTCAGACACCTTCAACCACAAACTCATTCTAAATACAAAACCATTGTTCTTGTTTTCACTAAAATATACTGGGAAGAACATAAAGACAAGAAGGGAAAGGAACTGATGTAATGTAATACCGGTTGATACTGGGGGGGGGGGGAATCCACCAGGCAAGCAAGGGAAGGGATCAGACCCCGTGGAGCCTGTTGGGAAACAGCTTTAATTCATACCAAATCATCCCACCACAGCTGCCCGCCTTCCCTCCGTACCCGGGCAGGAGGCATGTGAGCCACATACAATGAGACAAACTCGTGTCATTTAAAAAAAGGCAGCTGTCCCATTTTTAGCTTCGCAACGCTCCAGCTGAGTCATAGTCAGCCTCTGTGACAAAAGGCTGAGGAACAAAACCAGCAGAAAAATGACAACCAGCCAAACACCGAGAGATCTGGATGGGAATAATTTGCATGGAGATGAGCTTGGCAGGATTTTTTAAGAGTGTAGGCACGTCATGGGATTAAAAGTAGAGACTGAGCAGACATTATATGACAGCGTGAATGGGCGAGCGACGGATTCGTTTTATCATGACTGAGAGCTTCACAGTGAACTATAAAGCTGACAATTTTATTGTTGAAGTCAATATTGCCAGCAAAATGCCTGTCCAAAAAAACAAAAATCAGCGGTTTCAATGGGAGTCTCCGTGAATGTCACAACCATCAGTGTATTTGGAGAATAAAAGACAAATACTGTTGTATTTGTAGAACTATGGTAACATTTCAGTAACACGTTTGTGAACAAACTAACCCTTTCACGCAGTATTTGATGCGGTATTTTAACACCGCATTGAGATGAAACCACCTCCGTTTTCAGGTGTCTGGAAACAGTCAAAGTTTTCAGGGCCTGGTTGAAGTTTTCTTTTCCCTCTGCCAGCTCTGTGATGCAGGTATTCCTCTGTGAAGTGCCGTGCTATCTTTTTCCTATTTAAATGCTAATGAGTGTGCTGCTACAAGTCAAAACGCTGCAGAAACAGTGTGAATTTTTAATATGTTATCACACCAAAAGGTAACAGCCGTCATGGCGGGGTTGAGGGATGAGTGCATGTTTGCTCATTAATTTCCACACAAATGACGCGTTCATCAGAGAACGCTGGAGGCCATTCTGTGTGCCACATTATCACGAGCTCTGTGTGTGCACCGCTCATGGGCAGCGGTGTGACGATGTGTTCGTACTCACATCTGTCCATGTCGTTTAAATCTGTGTGCCTATATGCTTGTTTTGTCACCTCATCATCAGTAATGAACAGTTGTTAATCGCCTTCTCACAACGTGGCGGAGGCATTGGACAGAAGTTAGGTCGTCACAGCCTGTTAATAATTATGTTCTGAGGCTGGTGGAAAAAGGTTAGAGAAAAATGGAATCTCTCATAGCCCCGCCTCTGTGGTCTGAGACCCGGCTGGTGATCTTTGGTTTCAGCGAGAGGGACTTTCGTGAAGGCGGTTGCTCCTCAAAGCCAGGATTCGGTCATTGTATTCCTCTTGTCTCACGCTATAGTGACAGATGTTGAGGCCACCAGGGGCATGAACATGGGAATAACATTGTTGATTAAAAACAAGTATCAGAAACAACATGCAGCTGTTGGAAACAAAACAGAGGAGGAGAGAGACAATACTAGAGATGGATAGAGCTAGGAAACAAAACAGCATCATTGATGACACAATTCGACTTGGCTCGTCCAAACAAACGCATTTGTATTGGGAGCTGTTTGATCTGCCGATATGTGGCGTTTGGGGATAGAGGTCTTATTGTCTTATTCTGAGTTAGCCCTGAGAGATTGGGCGTTTATGAAAGTTATTTATTCCGTTCTGCAACGCTCTGGTTCTCAGACCACCCTTCAAGCACACAGTAAACACCCACCTGCAAATGTGAACTTGAGTGCCTCTTTGTGCTTTTTGGAATAACTTTAGAAAAAAAAGATTATTCTCATTTTTCAAAAACCCTCCTAGATTTGGGTGGACTGAAACGTCTTCTGGCGCATGTGTGTGAGCTCCTATACGTGGCGGTAATTGTTTCCCACGGCTTTTTTTTTTGATGGTACCGAGGGAAATTTTACACTTTTAATGGAAAACGATGATGCTGGGCTCTCTCTCCCTTTTTTACCCGCTTTGAGTATCGGAGCATTGAGTCACACTGCATGCTACAATGTCTGCCATAGACATCTAGCAAAGAACAGAAAAGGCTCAAGTGGCAGTCAACATGCTGGGAATATGCTTTGCATATAAATCATCTCCTCAGCATAAACGATGGAAGATGACATGCATTAAAGTCATGCATCAACACTGTTGTTTAAAGGCGTGTGAGCTTGAGTGAAATTACCACCCAGTGCGATCTGGCTTCATGGTTTGTCACCGAAATGCGATCTTTCCTGTGAAGTAATAAATACAATGTGATAAACAGCATTCAGCCCAATTGATTTCATAACAAAGTCATTCTATCCTACAGTTTCCTCTGAGTTTATACATTTCTTCTGCAGCAACGTCCTTAATACTGAATGAAATGGGAGCTACTGAATTTTTCATTCACGGCGTAAAAGACGCACGCACTTGGGTGTCAGCTGCATTGTGCACTGAGAGGATGAAAAGAGAAACAAGCCAGTGTTGATTAGGGGAGGGATGGAGTGAGATTAAAAGATTTGAGGCTCCATTGCCCATGAATATCTGATGCCTATCTGAGGCGCGAGCGAGTGATCCTCTGTCAGGTCACCGAGGTGTCGGAGGAAATCTGCCTGATCTGCGTCTGGCCACTTTGCAGCAGTGTTGAAGAGTCCTGCAGCAGCTGCGTTAAATGAACGGGCTCTTTTCATCTTTAATATGTCAGCGTTTTCTTCTCCACCTGCATGTCAAAATATAATAACAGATTTATGACTCAAAAGGCAAACATGTTCCATCAGCCCCCCTCTCCCTCCTCCGAAACCAGCAGATGCTGGGAAACTTTTCGACTCGGGTCTGACATGTGGACGGTTTTTTTTTTTTACCTTGAGCTTGGCTGCATGCGGACAGAAAATGGAAATCAGCAGCTGGAAGTAACAGATTCATTATGATATGAGCTCGAGCTCTGCTTCTAAAACTGAGTGAAAAGCTCTTATTTCTGAGCTTAAGATCTCGCTGCATTTCAGACAGAATACTGAGACAGAATACATCCCACAGACTCCCATCTGAGCTGGATAACAGTGAGTCTTTGCATTTTTGATTAGTTTTTATTATCTTGTGTCTCTGTAACACTTTGCTTGTTCTACTTCAGCTTAATTCACATCTAACGTGGAAATCACACACATGCATGTTCACAGGAAACAGAACAAAAGCACAGCATTCTCAGCCACCAGAGAAGAAAGCTTTAGATTTCATTTTCACACGATGACTCAACATTTGAGATCAAGCACAGAGGGAAAACAAAACGTAGCTCTCTTCCCACGCTTCACCAGTTTGTGAATATGGGAAAATGTGATATGATATTTTCTCATCAATGTAAAAATGCGTCTGCTGACGCATGCACAATTTAATTTAAAAGTCATCGATGGGCTTCTTCCCTACACATAATGTTTTATTTTTGGTCGCTCTTGAATTTAGAGAAGATGCAGAGCAGATTTGTGATATTTCGGGGGCAGGACGGAGCGCAGGGATGCTTAGGAAGGTTCCCTCCCCCCATGGGTGTGTCCATAGCCGGGAGACCTCAGTCTGTCCACCTGCACAAACGGCTTGTGCGCCGCACACTCCAGCGCTGTTACGCACAGCAGAAGCTCCGCTCTGCGGCTCATCCGCAGGAACAAATATTTGTTCGAATCGCTTTCACTGGAGGACAAAGGGTCTGCGCATGTGATTTAGAGATCAGTTGAAGTTGAGGCGGCCGCCTCAAGTTAATTTAAATCCAAGCTTTGCTTTGTCTCTGGGATAATCGTGCGGGGATCTGCGGCGGACACTGACAATCCTGCGCGCGAACGGAAGGAGCGACCCAAAGGACTTGGGTGACTGGTTTTGACTTTTGGAAAGGCTCTGCAGAACATTCACTGGACCTGATTAGAAGGTAGATCATAAATCAAAGACCCCTCAAATGCAAGTCAAATTAAGCGCTGGCGTTGAGATGTCTCATTCAGAGGAGTCTGGTGGAAGAGACTGACGCGCTCTCTTTGTGCGAGATGACTGTAATACATGAAGGGTATTGTTAAAGTTGTGTAATGTCATTGTGGACTGATCAGCCAAGATATTAGAACGAGTCCGGTTCGCAGATACTGGTGGTTGGAAAGGTTTTGGCGTGTCTTGGTTTTTTGCGCGTGGGATGTTAAATGTGCCGTTCGTTTCACAAATTGACAGATTTCTATTATATTGCAAGAGCCAACAGTAGTGTGTGCGCGCGTGCGTGTGCGGGTGTGTGTTGGAGTGTGCTGAGAAAGTTTTTTCTGTGTGTCTGATGCCGTTTTCTCGGTTTTATTACCGGCTGAAATAGTTTATTAACTTGTCCTTTATCCTCCTCAGAGCTACTTTTCTCTTGGTTGAGTTCTGCCTTTAAAGGCTCAACGCGCACCTCGAGCTCAAACCCCTGCTTGACAGCTCGACCTCAGGCTCAGATGCGCGTTTATAAGGAGACCGATATTACGCATGCGCAAAAAGCACGTTCGCTTAAATTGGTCCGTCGTTATCCGCTCGCATATCCAAGCTTTATTATTATTAGTATTATTATTATTATTATCTTGACCCAGCTCTTCCATGTGCTTATAATAATATTAGTATAATATAATTAATAGAGTATTATATTATTAACTCCAGCTCTCATTGTAACGAGGAAGCGCATGTTGGTGCGTTTTGTGATTGCCAGAGCGCGATGCCAGAGCGCGCCAGCCTTAACGCGCGCCATAAGGGTTGATGTGTGATAGATTGTAGCAGATAAATTTCATCCAGCAGGAAAAAAACACGTTTTTTTAATCGTGTTGGACGCTTTGTAGGGATCGGCAGGCCGGTGAGGCGCGGGCACGTTCTGTATTACACAGAAGCAGACACGGGCAAGACTAACTGTGGGCGGAATGGAAAGGCACAAACCAGAAGAAGTCTACAATTGTGAAAACTCAAATCTCAACCAACAGCGTGTCATTCCATTTGAAGCTCGGGTTTAAGTCACTGGGGTGTTTCTTGCACCAGCAACACGTTGGTCTGAGGAGGGCTCTATGCCTCTATGTGTTGTATTATTTACACAATGTGGAGCTGACTGACTCTAAATATTGTTTGTTATTGCAACCCAGTGATCAAGACTAAAGTGCAGGCTTGCTGTCTGATGCTCATGCGTCTTCTGTCCCTCAGCTCCTCAGCGCTCCATCTCCTCTGTTAAACAGAGGAACAATGATGTGGGACAAACTGTGTTGGCTACTGGCCCTGCTGGCCCTATCATCTGGGGCGCTGCCCTCCTTCATCGAACCCCTCTCTGCTCCCAGGATCTTCCTGTCCTTCAAAGGTAAGGCAGATTCTGTGTTTGTGACCCAGTTGGTTTTGTTTCTGGGTTTCTCTACGTATTGAGGATTGATCACTGCTGTTAAAACCCACATCTATCACCATCTAGCGCATGTATGTCAGTAACAGGAACGAGTAAACTAAGCTGGAATCCTTGCTGGGAAAGCCTTTATTCCATCAGTGCCTCACAGAGAGTTTGAACGTGTGCTGATGGGAGAACTGCTTGATGAGAAAGAAGAGATGTGCTGCTGATTTTCCTGACTGGCCCAGGCCAGATGTGATCTCCTAATTGCTGGACTGCCATTCTTTCCCACAGAGGCATTTGTGTGACCTCAGCTTCCTCCTGAAATCAAGTCAGATTTAACACTTGGCTGGTTTACGCACTCAGGGCGCAGACTCTGCGTGTTATGAATGTTTGTCAGGGCCCGTGAGACCCTGTGTGTGTGTGTGTGTGTGTGTTGAACTGTCCTGTCAGAAAGGTCCCAGTGGTACGCCGAGTTTGGGGTTTGTCATTCCAGCGATTGCAAAGCCTTCGTGTCCAAGCAGGGCTCCTGGGGGTTTTTTTTTATCTGCAACTGAATGTGAGCGTTAACGAGCTTGTGTCACCAGGAGTTTTAATAGAAGCACTTAATGGGAAATGGAACTTTTTCTGCAAATAACATTGAAAATAATCTTTTTTCTGTATCAACTATGGGCTGTTAAATTAAATGTCCACATTTCTTGTAAAACCTGCAATAGCAGAGATAATTACTTCCACTCTGCTTGATGCTAATCCAGGCTGTGGGGTTCTGCTACACTCCTGAAAGCTTTGACCTGAAAGGTTTTTGTCAGTGACAGTTCCGCGGTTTTCTTCCTCTGCCTCAGATGCTTTGTTTATGTGTTTCCTTTCCTCTCTCTTCATCCCTCTGATCCCATCTCCTTCTCTCTGTCTCTAATCGAGTTGGATGTCACACTCCAGCGGACTCACATTTACTTGGTGGAATTCCTTTTTCATTCTTTTAATCGAATTTCTACCTGTTTTTAATTCGTTTTTGAAGTTAATCTGTCTCACAGAGCTCCCTCAGATAGCTAGAGACAAAACATGCGACCTCACCAGTGCAGACCATAATTGTATTACATTTACACCATACTGCTGAGGATAGCTCTGTAATATGCTTTCACCATTATCTTTTGACATCCCACTGTACTTGCCCATATCATTTATTTTAGGATTGATGGAGTCTGTAAAGTATGGGCATCAAGAGTGTTTCATAGACATAATTAAGATAATTGTTAATGAGAATGTCAGTTTTAATGATGAAACAAATTAAGGCTACAAGCTGCTAATAGAATCACTTTTGTTTCCAGAGCATGACATTCTCTCTACAATCTATCATTTCCCATTGATTATTTTTATTGTGTCAAACTGGAACACAGCATAGTCTTCTGGCTGAAATCCAAGAATCCAGAAAATCCTTTGTTTATGGTTTTCAAATAGTTACCCTCTGTTAAAGCAAAATAGAGTGGCTTAAACATGATATATTGTGCAGTATATATTCAGTATTAGTGCTGTATCAATTGGGAATCTGTTTAAATGCTTGGATTTCTGTGGAACTATTTATATAATATTCCAAATGTCCTAAATCTTTGCATCACTAAAAGCTGAAGGCTTTTCATGCTAAATGCTGAAATTGCATGTACCGGTATCATCACATAAAGTTTATTTTCTAAAAGTGACTAAGAAAATACTGTATTTTGAAATGTGAAATGGAATTGTGAGAGTTATGCAGTCTCTTGCAGTTAGTAAAGTAGCCACTGAGTGTGTTAGTGCAGGTTGAGCTATTAACTGTGATAAGCACCAAGAGAGCAAACACAGGCTAAGACCAAAGGAATGTCCCTTTTAGGATCACAGGAATCGATCATCAACCCAGACTTCAAAAGAGTTGAAAATACAGATGCACACACACACACACACACACACACACACACACAAACCACAGGCTTCAATGCTCTCCTTTTGTCACTTCATAACCCTTAACATAACCCACATCCAATTCATGGGTGACATTAGACACACAAAAGATCCCATCTGTGTCGGCTTATCATAAAAGACTGGAAAAAGGCCACCTTAGATCAGCTGCTGGGAACTCCTATATTTACTTTTAAACAAGGTCTGTAATCACATGCTATTTCAGTGTGTGGGGGCTCTGCAAGGTTGTGACCCTTCAAACAGAAGCCAGTCCCACCCGAGGTTAACTGCCCTCAAACTGTGGGAGAATGGCACCATATTAACAAGTAATAGCTTGTCACTCCTAATCCTCAGGCACATTTGAAAGTGTTTAACTTTGTTTTCCTGCAACCTTTTTAGTTCTCAGTGGAACACCTGGGTACAAGGTTAGCTCTGAGAAGAAAGCCAGACAAAGGCAGGCAGTCCTATAATTGGACTAGTCCCTAATGGACAATCTTCGGGTTACTCCAGCCGCTGCCCCCCCACCTCACTCCTTGACAGTCTTTTTGTCCCACTTAATGGGTCGATTGTCACAGACGAACAAAGACTCCTCTATCTGCTCATCTCTCCAGAGAGTTTTCACGGTTAAGATCAGAGGTGAGGAGACGTCCTCCATGTCTTTACTCCTTGAATAATTAGGAGCAGTTACCGAGTTTGAACTCGACATCCCTTCTGTCTGACTCTACAACTTAGACCTCGTTCTGTCCTACTCGAGGTTAATGTAGGAAAACTAAACCAAGTTTAAACACAAATACTTTCTTGTTACAGTCCCAGGGATGTAAAGTAAAAAGACAAAAGTGATTGCAAGCCTTTGACACATTTCTTTTTGTGGTGTTGCTTCAATTGTCTTGACCTGTTTGCATCAAAATATGATGCACAGATCTGTATTATGATTAGCTAATCATCAGGGAGGCAACAAATCCATTCAGTCTGTGAGAATGCTGTTCTAATATCCTAATATCGCTCTTTCCTTCAGCTGCAGAAAATATGTAATTCGACAGCAACAGCATTAGGTCACATTTCACATTGTCGTGCATTATATTATAGACAACAGAGAAGTAAAAAAAAAAGAGATTAATGACGGTGATGATGAGATTTACTTACATGAGTCATATTTGGATGATAGCCAAAGTGTATTAATCATTTAGAAATGCATCATTATTCTGGTGGTCAGTAATGAGAATCATGTGTTGTGTAGTGCTAATGTCATGTATTTTGCACATTGAACACTTATTTAACATATGGAAGTGGTCAGTTAGACTGAATACTGAAGAATTAATTTTAAAGATGGTATTGTTTTAAATGTGCTGCAACATTTCGGAAACACGCAACTCTTATTACGGAGTGATATGTTTCATTTTGAAAAACAAGCAGTACTGGTTTGCTGGTTATCCCCTAAAGCAAATATGTTTATTTTTTTAATACGCCCAGCCAAAGTCCATTGTGCACTGAACCACTCACATTATCTCGTGTGTGTCCTCTTTGTCCTCCATCTACCAGTTGTGTTTGTTCCCGTCTGTCTCAGCAGACAGTCAATAAGGTAACATGTGCCACAGTCTCTCCTTCATTCCAACTGGAAGAGCTTCTGGACAGAAACCTTGGACATATCTCGTGTTCGTGCTGCTGCTCATTCATTCATGCTGTACCGTTGGCATGCATCACATCGACAACAAAACACAACAGCCTGTAGTTCTGGACTCCATCCCGACTCCATTATCTCCATTAGAGAATGTCAAGGTGCCGAAAAGTGTTTCCACATGCTAATGGATGCTGACTGTCACATGCAAGCCTGCAGCAGTTAGCTACTTTCTCCTTGGAGATGCTGCTGGTGGAGGAGGTGGGGGGGAGGGGGGGGGGGTGCATCCCAGCAACCTCTGCTCTGCAGGATACATCCTGTCAAACTGATTATTCAGGAGAGAGAAACAAAAGGCGACAGCTCCATTGCTAAATATAGTGTCCGTCTCATCTGTTTCTTTTTGTTTTTATCACCCTCTCCTCCTCTGCCTTGTCATCTCCTCCTCTGCCTTTACTCCGTACTCACACAGTCTGTATTTGCTTGTTGATATGAGGAGGAGAGCACCCAGTGTGCCCTTAATAGAGGAGAGGGGGGCCCTCCTCAGTGACCAGACTTGCCTTGGGGGCGAAGGTGCAACAGTGATGGAGTAAAGGAATGATGGACAAAGACGGGACGAGCACACCAGCCCAGCTAAAGCACTTAGCTCGCATGCCTGAAAGGAAATACTGTGCCTCCTTTGTGTAACCATTTGAAGTCATTTTACCTCCCTAAATTGCTCACTTCCTATCCTTTAATGATATCACAGAGATATATGTAGGCACAAATCGCTGCTCCCAGTGAAAAGCTCCAGATTGAAAACAGTTTGCCGTGATTTGAATATTTCCTCTGAGCTGCTGAGCAGAGCTGGTGCCTAACTCCTCATTAATGCCGGAATCTCCCCACGGCGCTAAAAAATGTACAACATCCAAATGAAACGGTAATCACGTGGCTATTTATTATTCCAGTCTTTAGCTATTAAGCATTTTAATCATAGATGTAATTATTTGTTCTGGGGGAGGAGCCGATCTAATCATCCGGCCTTGGAATAAGGTTGTGAGACTCGATGAAGCTCCAAACAGACAGGAAGCATAATGTCTGTATAAATGTGGCGCAAGATCTTTGGCATTAGTGCATCAAGAGCTGACGCTATAGCACTCTTGAGTCAAGTCAAACGAGTGTATGCAGTCTCACTTCTTTCTGTCGACAATACCTTAAACTAGACACACAGAGGCCGTGATAGAAAAGAGAGGTTGTGTATCGCATTGTGTAGATTATTATAGACACAACAGGTATTCAAATGGATTAGTGATTTGAGTAACGGGAAACTAGTAGCCCAGTAGAGGTTTATGTCTAGTAACTCTCCTGATTCAGCATTTGTCACGTTTATTGAAATTACGTTGTTTTTATCAGATTAGAGTCTCAATTGATCGGATAAGAAATGCAGTGCATATTGCATTAGAATTAAAATAATGTTTTCCTCTAAAATGTGGAGTGAAAGTGCAAAAGGTAAGAGCATGTAAATACACACACACACACAAAAAGAAGAATTAAGGATTCTACTTAAGTAAAGTATTTTAGGGTTATGGTTAGTACGTACTTCATTCCATCTAATCTGAACCCAAGGTGATGAAGTCAATTAGTATTGTATTAGTGGTTGCGTGCAGAGTTGACATCTTACTAAACAACCTGATATTTTATAACGGACTTTCATGCATTGAAACTTTATCTATATTAAAGAACTCTAGACTTTTGCTTTGTATGGATGTGTGATGTAGGTTGCACCTCATACAGCTGCACCGTTTATAAGCTCTGTACTCAGCCCCGCCGGTCCTCTGTGTTCCTCCACGTGTAAAGGGGGGCAACACTCAACAGGGGCTGAAAATCAGCAACACTGTGCTGCGAACATCCCGGTGCATGTTTGTGTTTTAGCTGCAGCCATTTTCTTTTCTTTTTTTGAAATCAAAATGTGACAGACAAGATAAAAATAGGTGGAAGCCATCTCTTTTTCTCATGTTTGAAGAACTTGATACGTTCACAGAGTCTTTTTTAGTGATGTTTTTTTAATTATTGGGATTCTGAGCACGTTACAGAGTTCACATTCTGGAAATTCTAAATAATCAAAATCTAAATAATCTGTGTAATGAGCAGAGGAGGGCTCATATTTTAATACGAAGGATATGATCAGTGTCACCACCTGCAGAAGAAGAACAGGAGGCCAGTGCAGGTGAAAAGGACAGTTGTTGTGGTTGGAGACAGAGTTAGAGAGTGGAATGGCAAGAATCGGAGTGACAGGGAGGAATGGGAGTCTTTTAATATTCATGTCTAGCTCATATACTTATGTGTTGTGTGTGTGTGTGTCTGTGTGCTCTCATCAGAACTTCTTTAAAGAGCTATATATGACACCGCTTTGGTGTAGTTGCCATAGCAGCATCAACCTGTCACTCTTCACAAAGTGAATCAGGTTCAGATGATTCCCTCCACAGCGGCGAGGTGGGATGTAATCACGTAGTTGTGCTTATTTCCCCTGATGTCTGCTGTCTCGTCTGCTCTCAGGAAATCCTCAAACAAAGCAGCGTCAAGGATGTAAGGCTTAATAAAAAAAATACATTTACTGAGACAATAGACTTTGATGAGGCCGCGTAGAGGTTTTGAATTTAGTGAGCAAATAAGTGGAGGTTTGGTTTGTCGCTTTGGAGGCTCCACCCGACTGGATGTGCGCTCCAGATGTGTGAATCTGTGGGGGTTTGTGGGTCAGCCTGAAATTAAGGAGACAGGGGGTCAAGGGTACCGCGCCATGTTTACTCAGACAACTATTGTTCATTATCATTTGTCTGTCAGTGTTGAGATCCTGTTACTGCAGTACCACTGACCTTGTTCTTATGGTGGCCATTGTAAACTCTTGGGTTGGGACACCCACTCAGGGTAATCACTGTCATATAGCTACACGTGTTGTATGTGTGTGTTTTTGTGAGTTCATGTCCAGTGTGACCGTACCACACTGGAGTCCTTAAATAAAGCAAAGCTTCCTTAGTTTTATCGCAGTTGGTTGTAGCATCTGGTTCAAATTTAAGTACAAGACAAAACCAGTTGTTATGCTTGGCATGTAAAATAATAAGAGCATCAGAACAGACAAAATACAAATACAGCCGACCGTGAAAATCTGGCTGAGCTGCATCAGGATGCACCAACCTTCTTAATCTTACCGTTTCTGGTAAGATTCCCAACATTTCCTGACAATTTCATCAAGATCCCTCTGAAACCTTCTGAGATATCTTGCTACCAGTCAGACAGACAGACAAGCAAAGAGACAAACCAACGAACCAACGCTGGTGATTATACAACAACCGCCTCGTAGGTAGTTATGTAATCCCTTTTGTTATCAGTAGAAGGATGCTGAGGATGGAACTGCCAGGGAACAGGGCTAGAGGTCGACCCAGGAGAAGATGCATGGACGTAGTGAGGGAGGACATGAGAGTAGCTGGTGTTGGGGAGGACGATGCAAAGGGCAGGGTGAAGTGGAGAAGGTTGATTTGCTGTGGTGACCTCTGACGGGACAAGCCGACAGGACAGTAGCTTTAATCCGTTTTGTGTTAGTTTAATATTACGTGTTTGTTGATAAAAGGTCAGATGCATAAAAACCTTTTTAAAACACTTATTTTTTTATTTTATAGACTCACTGATTAGTTTATGAGCTGATCAACATGTTTATGATGATGAACAACTCTTTTGTTGCAGACTGACGCTGAACAAAGGAATTGCTTTGGTTTATCAGTGATGACAACAGGAGTTTCTGATGAATGAGACATTACATAACAGCTGACAGACTGCCGGAGCGTTGGTATTGTGTCTATGAGGATTTTCTCTCCCCTCATCACGGTAATGTTATCTGAATTTGACGTGAGAGTCGACAGACTTGTTCCTCTCCCCACAGATGGAGACTAACATGTTGAACCTAGGGAACTTGTCTTGTTGTAACTCGGGCATCATCTGGGGGGACAGGAGGAAAAGATGGAGACAGAGAGACTGAACGACAGAGCGAGCCAGATAAGGAGTGCAGGAGTCAAAGCAAGGACTGTCAGTAAGATAAGGGGAGCGGAGGAAAACGTGAAGGGAGCAGAGGAGCAGACTCAGGCCGGACTGTGAGTGACAACAGACTCCAGGACGCACGCAAGTGCATTTATGTGTGTGTGTGTGTTGGACTGGGTTCTCTCAGCTGGTAAATGCTCGGTCAGTTCAGCTCTGTGCCAAAGGCCCGGCAATAGCCTTTGTGCTGCTGCAGGGTTTCATATCAGTGCACACGTTTAAATATGACGTCATCCACGTTGTACAAGAAGTCCTGTCATTTGACACCAGAGAACAACATATGTATTCCGAACCATGAAGCTATTCATCAACAAAATAAAGCGGTGTGAAAACGTTTTTGTAATAAAATGTCTTTTGCCGGAGTGTTTATGCGATCAGTCTCGCTCTGTGCCAGTTCGGCAAAGTTTTCTGGGGAGTGCTTCCTTTCAAAAATGTGAAGTCGAAGTCGCTTTGAAGCAGAAGCTGGCCAATCTCAAGCACTCACAACCTTATGAAATTATGCAGGTGTGGGAGATTCAGACTAATAGTCCATCAAACCTGTGTGTGTGTGTACACTATATGTTGGGTGAAGACCAAGTACCTGTCATTGTGATTATGGGAGAAATTAGGCCTGTGGTTGAGCCTGACCAGGATCCTGTGGGAGTTTGCCTGAGTATTGGATTAAAAGGGCAGAACATTCCTCCTTCTCTTCCTGCTCCTGTCAGAACTGTATTTCACATTTCAGCCTCAGCTCCGGCCCACTTTTGTACATTCTTCATACGTTCTCTCTGCAGGACACAAATTGGTGAAACCCAAGCCTCAGTCAGACGCTAACATCATTACCAACCCCACCATAAAGGTTTGCCATGTAAATGCTTGGTAAATAGCGCAGCCTCTCTTGTCAGATTGATCTCCCTTCAATCGGATTTGTATTCCCCATATCCCATTAGGTCCCGCGGCTTCAGGCATGTAATGCCTGAGTCTGAAGGTCAGACCTCTGAATGAGAGTATCTGCGTGGGCGTGAATCCCATGAACTTCCCTCATCCTGGTAGAACAGAGGAGAACCGAGCCAAGGTGGAACGGCAGAATGTGGTGGAGCATGAGGTTTCTGGCGCTTGTTTTCTGGGTTCATGCACTGATGGGCTTCCTGATAATGTGCCGACGGTGGAGGGGAGGAGATGGCCTCTCATCCCTGGTCATTGTGGCTGTTTCATTGACGTGATGCCAAGGTTTGTTTTTTTCCATGCCTGCTCCGGTCACGCCCCTTTGCCTCCAGTGCTTTGTTAGTCAGCCCTGTTCTCAGGAACCTTCTCGAGGTGTCCCTAATGGTATGTTGGCAGTGTTGTCCATAGTGTCTGGGCCGTATGCCTGTTTGACTGCATACATATGTATGAATGAGAAATAGGAGCAAGGGCCTCCTGTGTTGCTGTTGTTATTGTTGTTGTTGATGTTGACGCCTCACTCATCGCAGTGAATGGCTCGCTTGGTCTCAATAGAAGAGGGGCATTTGTGTGGGCTGGGTCCATCATTCATTTACTTCATTCACGTCCCCGGGGAAGCGGAGGGGGGGAGTGACATACAACAGTTGCATGGCATCACAGCTCAAAGCTCTTCTGTCCGTCCTTTTCCTCTCTCACTCGCTCTCTGTCTCTCAACATTCTCGTCTCTCCGTTTTCCTCCTCTTGGCACAGACGCTCAAACAGTCATCAGTTGAACATTGGCCATGATCCCGCGCTTTCATGTTCTGTAGGATTTTGTTTTAGATGAATTGATACGCTCCTCTGGACCATGTGCTTCACCACGCTACGATGATGCAAGACCACCGACGGGCCCCTCAGGGAGCTTATAAGAAGCAGCAACTCCTGGCACAAACACAGAGACGCAAAACTTTTTTTACCTCGGCTGACAAATCTAGTTTTAATGTGGTCGACTCAGTTAAGAGTCACAAAGAGGAAACAGAAAGCCAGCATTTGATACTGGGAAGACTTCCAACCCAAATGATGCCTTGTTCAGGCCTAATCACATTTAGAAAAGATAAAATTCTTGGAATTCATTAGTCTATGGCTTTTGATTATACTAATGTCAGTCAAGTAAAGGATTGTTGTCACAGCGTGAAATTTACCTTTTCACCACCATGGCCGGATTACACTGTCCTACAAAACCATCTATGCATGATTAATTATTCACAAACCGATGCATTCAGAGCCAAGTGAACCGTGAAATGACAGGAACTTCACCCCCACTGCATGCTGGGCTATTTACAACTGGGGTTTTTTTGTGTAAATGCATTGTTGTTTTGAGTTGGTAAAAACACATTCAAATGCAAGGCTTTGCAAATTAGTCTCACATCATTATTGTATTATTACATTTATTACAACGAACATCACTGAGCAGTTGTTTCAGGGCTTTACATAATGTGTGGAATTAGCTAACAGACATGTAGCTGCTCCAAAATCCCAGATGTTTTATTATGGTATTGTACATTCTGTACTACTATACTACTACTAATCTCTATACATGTGTAATTAATGGTTTGGAGTTGTTGGAAAGGGAACATTTGTCACTGCCCTTCACACACTTTCTGAATCAAAGCCCATTCAGTTTTTTCAAACAGACTCGGTGGGACTTTACTCTTTCATTTATTATTCAGATATTTTTGAAATAACCCAAAAATAAGTTCCCACCCCCTCCCAATTTTTTCTCGTTCGAATGTTGCAAGTAATTCACTACTGTATCAGATGATCATTACCAGATCACTGGATAAGTTACAAGAGAGAAATATGGCAAGCTGCAAACAGGACCTAAACTTGTCTTCTATTCAGACCTGATGAATGGAAAACAGATAAGAGAGATTAGGGAGTGTGTGTGTGCGTGTGTGTGAGAGAGAGAGAGAGAGACCGACCACTCTCTCTTGCTCTCTCGATTGCAGTTGTGGATCAGCTGTGTTTGGTTGCCTTATCAGTGCAGAGCGGATGGCGAGTCATTGATTTGTGAGAAGGTATGACGGGGGAAGATAAGAGGGTTTTTAGCCTCCATGCGTCTGTGCAATCACTGGCTTTCTTCAGCACCCGATGTGAGGATGGATGAGAGGACTCTGATTTCCCACTGTCACGCATGCTGCTTCCAAACCGATAAGGCTCCGGCATTCCTCACTATTTCGCTTTTTCTATTTGTATTCATATTATCTTTCTCATTCTCTAATCAGAACCGGTACTTCCAGATAAACATTTAAAACAATCATATTCACAGCATTATTGTCATGAATGCTGTATGTTTACCGTAATAACTTCATGCCTGATCTGTCCTTTGTATTGTTGTTTTTTTAATTCACCTTTACTGGTTTTTGTACTGTGCGGAGCCTACTTAATTCCATTGCATCACAGTGTGAAATGACAATAAAGTGCTTTATATATATATATATATTTATTAAAACTTTCTTTTGTCAGATATTTCCGAGCATCTTCCACTTCAATCGCGATGCACAGATTTTGTTGCTTTCAGCAGAAGAGTGAGCCTGAAGTTAAATACCCTCCAACCTCTGGATCCTACTGTAAAAAATGTCGAGTGTAAAATAGACTTGTGAGGTGCTCTTACTGGGCCACATTGTAAGTAGTTATTAGTTGAAAACGTCATTTCGACCATCAATAAAATGCCCAGGAATCACTCATTTTATGATTTACAGTTGATATTTTGTTGCTTGTAATCTGAGCATCAAGGTTTATTGTCCGTTTCATGCCTTGAAAGGAACGGTTCGCATTTGCCAGGGTCCAGGGTTATAGTGAAGGGCAGACCTGTCACCCAGTGCTTCAGCAACTTCTGCTCCCTCAACCAAGCATCCCGTTCAACCTGTTGATTTCAATTGAAAAACTTATCCTCATTAATATGAATGTATCGCAAAATGCATCTATTTAAATATCCTCTCCCCACAGATTCATTCTGCACAATGACCCTAATGGTCACGGGTGAGAAGAAGGTCAAAGGGTCGCAGGGTAGGATGTCCCATCTGTCCATCAAACATGAAAGACTCCAAATCAACAGTCACTGGGTTTTTTTTTTTTTAAATGGGAGGGGTGGGCGCGTCAGTCAGGGAAGGAGTGAAAAAGGCCACGGATTACACAGGCCAGACAATAAGCTATAGGTCTGTCAGCCTGTCACTCAACCCGACCTTGGGCAGATTTGCTTTAATTGCAGGCTGGGATGAGAGACTGGGGCCCACCTTCAGCAGACAATTCCCATTATCCATTATAGATATAATGGCTACCAACATGTTTCATCTTGACTGACATTTTTTTGCTCCTGAAGCACAAATTCAACCTATTGGAATGTAAGTCGCTGTTTTAGCGTGTAATTATTTCTCTGAGGAGGGTCCCCTCATCCTTGGAGTAATTATTTTTCCTTTATGCTGGGAGAGATCAAACCTATATAACATTCCGACTTTAGTTGATGCTTTGATTTGATTTGGTGGTTACGTGTAGAAACAATTCCAAATCTGATGGCAGAAAGGTGGTCTGATTTGACCTCTGCTAATCATGATGAGCTCTCATCATCTCACCTGTTCAAAACCTGCTGTTTTCTGCAACTGCATGGCTTCCTGTTAGATCCTAGATGTGTGCTAAATAAGTGACTTTATATTCTGTTTTCATTCAAATATGTTCCTAAAAACAGTTGATAGCTTTTTTTTTTTTGATTTCCACTGTTTGCATTACTTTCTGCCATCTTTCCTATCAAATCTGTGTCTCTGATTATGAGCTATATGAAATGTCATGTGTGCAAATGTGTTAAAACAATAGCTTACAGTTAAGCGAGATACATTCACAAGATGACTGATTCAGAGAGCCGCTGACATGCTGGTTGCTGCAGGCTGGTTGGAATATCAGTTTGTCAGTTCTAGCACATTGAACATGATTTTTGCTGTGTCGCCCAAACGTCACAGTGAAACTGGACTTTATGCAGGTGAAAAGGATTAACTCAAAGCCTACAGATAGACGCGCTGCATGTTCTGGGAAAGACTCAGTCCAACCTTACGAAATGAAACAGCAGCAAGGTAACTTGTCATGTTTATGGTGCTCATGCTGCTCTCACAGAAACATAATATTGTTCCTGACAGAATATCAGCAAGTTTTTGTTTTGAGAATATACTCAAAAATCATCAGGATGCTGTTGATTTATTGGTTTGTCTTAGAACAGCCGTGGTTGTAGCGATGAAGAGACTTGGAGTTTTTGCTCCATGTGTATTATACAAGCAGAATCAAATGAGGTCAACGGCTCATTTGGAACATGGTCGGTTACAAATGGACCTGATTTCTAAAGAGCATTTAAGAAATAGATAACAATGTTCTAGCTAATAACGAACAAAAGTATAGGCTATAGGATAGGAACGTTCTTATTGATTCTGATTAATCCATGCATGACAGGCATCGTCATATAGTCAAAATAACTTTTTGGAGATCTTGACTACAGATAGTCCTCATTTAACAATGCACTTGTTAAACGAGGACTCTGAGTTACAGCGGGCTTTCCGAAATGTAAAAGCATGGGTTTATTGGAAAATGCAAATAAAGAGTCAAAAAAAAAAAAAGCATGTGTTTAGCGACAAGGAAAAGCTGCAGTCGTATAGTTTTATTAGCTGTTGATTTGTGCCAAGCGACTTCATGTGCCCTCAATCAAAAATGGGATATTACACTGTGGGAAATGTAGTCTAAAGGATTTTACGTTTGTTTTGCATTTTGATTTTCAGTTATCTTGAACAGGACATTAACATTCAATGGCTGTGGAAGCCAATGTCAGTCTTAATGGTAAACCTGGAGCTCGCCATTGATTGAACCAAGCCTGTCAGACAGATGAACACAGCCCCAACATACCTGGTCTCAAGTACACCATCTGAGAACCATGAAGCAGAATACAGCAACAAGCCGATCACAGGCAGTGGCCTGATTGTGGGATTTTGTTTGGGGTTGTCCCGTGGCTGTCACACAACATTAGTGCACAAGGCTCAACAAGAGGTCTGTGCTGACACGTACCTGGTCAAGGGGTGACCCTGTCTTTGTCTAGCAGCAATGTGGGGTCAAGTGGGTGTGTGCATCAGCAGGGTATAGTATGTGTGTATTATATTGACCATGCATAGGCAGATAAGCATCTGGCATTCTCCCATTAGAATGTAGCATGACAGCGTCACAGACTACTTCTCCTGCTTGGCAGTGTGTGACTGAAAGAGTGTTTTGATTTCACACCACAAACCTCTACATGAACACAGTGTTTCATGCTCGGTTTTAGGATTAAACACACACAAAACACACTCTATGCAATGCTGTGCCTTTAATGAATTCTCCATGAGCCTGTCTACCCTGCTGTATTAATACCTGTTTTGAATTTCTGTGTTGTTTAGGATCAAAAACCTTTCCAGACTCTCTCGGTTGCGTGGACGTAGAAGACACAAAAAAAAAACATCCCCCAGCTCAGTTCTAGCAATTTACCGGTTTTGCTTTCCTTCTTATCTCTATTTACCGTAACAATAAAAAAAAACACCACATGGTGTTGTTGCTCCAAGGAGACAAGGTATAACAACTGTAGTAATTGAATTGAATCACCTTTGGAGAAAATTGCCCTAAACTTGGACAGCATTTTGATGGAAGCCAGACTGTTGACTCTCATTAGATACACCCCCTCACAATCTTTGTTCTCTCCATGGTAAAGTTACTTTTGATGGATGAAGCACAGGCCTGACAGTCATAGCTATATACATCATCACTGCACTCATTGTGCGCACGTTTCCCTCATCAGATTGCCTCTTCCACCTGCGGCATGCTGGGTGCCAAAGAAAGGTGCTTGTGTTACCTCAAAGAGTTGGTATGCAGACGGGGGGCTAGTGGATGCAATGGATGCAGGATCAGACATGAAAAAGGAAGGTGTGAGAGGAAGCTAGGTGATAAATAAAACAGCACTAACTAGGCATAGAGATGAAGATCTAAGATAGATGGGAATGCTGTAAATGTTTGGTGAAGCTGTATGCGTGACAACCCTGAAATATCTCAAGGCTGGCGGAAATGCTCAGGCAATCTAAGGCGGTTGATGCAGGCCTGCACAGTGATTAATGGATACAGAGATGTTTGTTTCTTCATCACTCGTCACCGAGCGATGATTCGGTTCAGTTTGTGAAAAACAACGTTTTGATTATCTGACGACTATCATCTGTCTTAAACTGAAAATCATCCAAATGAATGCATGAAGGAGATGTTGAAAAGAGAGCGCATGTTTTTATTTAATATATGAGAGTTTGGAGTTTAACTGCAGCTGCATCTTAGTATCATATGGAGTTCAACCGTATCTGGACAAGCCATGTGTGACTATTTTCTCCAGTTGATGTTTTTTTGACCTGCATGGATATTTCACTCTCGTCTTCTGATTGCTGGAGGCCGAATCCTAATCCCGGTTTCCATGCACCTACCTTTGTGTCTGCTCATCACGTCTGTCCACAGCACCTCCGCCAAGTACAGTAATACCTCAACATACGAGCGTTCCGAGATACGAGCCAGCCTGCGAGCAATATTTTGCATTGAGATGCGAGGATAAATTTGAGATACAAGCCGCTTCCAGATGCTGACGCTAAATGATGATGATTATGAATATATTTATTAGATAGAATGTTAGAGCAGTACAAGTACAGTCACACAGTAGCATGTATTACAGTACAAGTACAGTCAAACATCCTGTCTAAGAGGAGCATTTCAAAAAAGCCCTTGCAGTCTTGTTTCTGGTGAAAGTCCTTTGTACGTAATTCATCGACATTCATGGCCGAGTGCTGCGAGCACGCTTCACTCGTTCAGTGATTTTCATATCAGTGAATATTCTTTATAATAAGTGATGGATCCAAAGAAAGCGAGAAGCAAAGATAGCAGTGAGAAGAAAAAATGCATGATGATGATGATGAAGCATGTAATTATTGATCAACGTGACCGTGGTGTCCGCAGAAGTGATTTGGCACCAATAGTACGAGCGGAGTACATCGACGATATGTACAATCCTCAAACAGAAGGATGCTATCAACAACTCAAAGCCTTCCAAAGGCAGAACTATTATGTCTTGGTTTATGTAAGTGTAAAGGTACAATTACGGAATAAAGTGTCTACGTACCGTCCTACTCTCCCTCTCCCTCCCTCCTCCTCCGCACTTTACACCGCTGTTAGCTGCTATAGTAAATGTAAAAGTAAAAGTACACTCAAAATAAAACCACATTTTATATTACAGCAAAACTATATATATATATATATACATATTATATTATTGTATGTGTGTGTGTGTGTGTCTATATAATAATTAAAAACGTTTTTTTTCCCATTGTCATTAGTTTTGATTTGAGTGTTTAGAAACGGATTCATTTTTTTCTGTTATTTTAGATGGGAAACATTTATTTGACATACGAGCGAATTGAGCTACAAGCTCCGTCCAGGAACGAATTATACTCGTATGTCAAGGTATTACTGTTTTCTCATTACTTCTTTCTTTTCTTTTAAATGGTAAATGTGAGAACTTTCTCTGTTTCCACTACTGCTCTCTACCCAAGCTGGCAGTGAGTCTTTGTGTATTTGGGCACCATTTTGTCCTCCATCCACCTCATGATTAGAATACACATCGGAGAACCTCTTTGTGCCTTTGTGAGCTGTGCTTTTTACCCCTCCAGCAGCAGTGGCGAGGAGCAAAACTCTATGAGTTGGCTACATGTAGCAGCACTCCCAGCCTTCCACTCAGAGTTTCCATTGCTCCTCCTGCCTGCTTTGATAAATTGAAGTTCTTAGGCTAACTGTCAGCCTTCTCTGCCCATGGGACTCCTCCCTCCATTCTCACTCATCTACCACACCATTTACCATTGTGGGTGAAAAATGACCATGGGGAATATAGTCAGTGTTTAGAACTGGGCTGGATAGGTGAACACCCAAAGAGGGCAGAGGTGGCTGCTGTCCCCAGCGGACCAAGAGTCAACATTTGCTGCTAATGGTCTCTCTAAATTTACCTCCTAATTACCCATCGCGTATTGCCCCCCCAGCTAAAAAACACATTGGCCATGACCTTGATAGAAGAGAAAGCAAGAGGGCACACTGAAAATAAAGCTTTGTCCAGCTCTGGTTAAAATCAGCGTGAAGAGAACTGCCTTATCAAAGTTTTGTCTTAGGAACTGGGATAAAGGATTCTGAGAGACCCATGAATGGAAATGAAGAGACCCTCATGAGAACACTTTGTGCATCTGGGTGTGTTTTAGTGCAGCTGAGAGAGAGAGTGTTTGTTCTGAGTACCAGGTTAGAGGTCAGCCAGCGAGAGGATTTTCACTCATTCGTGCCAGCTCCGTCTCATTATTCAGCCCTATCCATTATCCCTCTAAACTATGTTGTCACCACTGACCGCCACCATCATCCTGACCAGCCGGCTGCAAGCGGCAGCAGAGCTGCAACAACAAACACAGATTCATCATGTTTACACCAGTTCCAGCATCTGCACAACCCCAATCCCACACACACACAAACATTTGGGCGTACGATGGTGAGTTGAAGACCCACACAGTGTCTTGGGATTGAGTGAGCTGTAAACAAAGTAAGGAACAGTCCAGTGTTTATGGTGTTTTCCAAAATCTTATGGCGAGAGAGACTCTACTCCACCCCCCCTTCTCTCAACCGTCCCACCATGGGATCACAATGACCACCCTGATCTCGCTCAACCCTGCATGGAGCAGGTTCCCTGCCTGACCCCCCCCCCCCCCCCACACACACACACACACACACAAAAA
The DNA here is from genome assembly GCF_040956055.1 of Brachionichthys hirsutus. NCBI lineage: Eukaryota > Metazoa > Chordata > Actinopteri > Lophiiformes > Brachionichthyidae > Brachionichthys > Brachionichthys hirsutus. The sequence goes on along the minus strand of NC_090904.1, from coordinate 6,468,308 downwards.
AGAAAATCCTGATTATGCTGAAGTGTGTAAAGAGGGGAGGGAGGAGCTTTCACTTCAGACCCATCATGTCCTTTAACCTTTCACCTGCTGTCCTGCCAGAATATTGAGGGCAGCTTTCTATGGCACCAGTAAAACCACTGGTTGTAATTCACAAGGATTGTAGTCTGCACACTGTGGTGGTGATATTCACAGAATGCAAAGTCTTCACTTTTTTGCTGGACTGCTTGTCTGGACAGTAAATACACCTAATAATTAAACAGCACACAGTTTTATGTAATCGCTGCATGACATGGAATTTGGAACACTTACAGAAAAATGAAAAATCTTTTGCATCTATACTTCCCTCATTTCCCCAGCATCATCTTTTCATTACTATGCACATGTTTTGGTTTGCAGACCAGAGTTAAGGGAAAGACACTCAATGATCCTTCTTGCCAGAGATATTCGCTCATCCTTTATTTATCTTTGTTCTACTACCTCATCTCCAGGAAGTGAAGAGGAAGTGAATATGTGCTTAAATGGATCTTTCACTTCACTTGATTTATGCACTGGGAGACAGGTGTCCCTGATTTGATGTGAGGATCAAAGAGCTCTACTTTTATTTCTATTTATAGACACACATATGCACACGCACAAACACACACACACACACACACGCACACTATCATCTGCAGGCAAGGGTGAACAGCATCTGAGTGACAGCATCCGGTAGCTCCGAGATAAGAAATAATCTGGTGCCAATTATTTGTCCTTGACAGGCGCAAGTAAGCGGCAATCAGCTCCAGTGACATGTGTTCTGAGTCAATAGTTCTGTCCTCAGTGGGTGGCGAGAAGCTGATTATGAGGTGTCGAACAGCAGCAAACACAGCGCTGCGACAGGTTTGGCTGATAAGGCTTCCCACTGCTTTTCAGCTACGCCGATGTTTGCAATGACCGCCGGTACGTGCACCAAAAATAAACTGGACTCAGACATTCAGCATGAACTTGGGATTTGCATTCCACACAAGCTGACTTGATACATCTGAACAATCAGACTTTCAGGATGGCCCATATTAGACTACCTGTGGGTCATTCCTTTTCTTTTGGGGAATACTCTTTAGTTATGCATCACGTTATCATTAATCCTCATGTCTGTGTGCATGAAGGTAGATCTCCTCGATCACATATTGGTAAAGACAATCTGCATTTAGACACAGTCATTCACGCATGGCTGCAGACAAGCTCCAGCAAGGTGAGGCCACGCCTCTGCTTAATAAGAATGTGAACATGAGTAGATTGGGGAATTCAGACAACATGCCGGTGACGCTTGGGCAGGTATTTAGGATTTTATGCTGTCTGATTCCTCAGCCCCCCCCCCCCCACACACACTTGGGGGGGGGGGGATGTGAAAGGCCGATAGTGGCGTAAGATGAAATAGCAGTCGTGTCCAGGAGCTGCATCTGTCATCATCTCCTAACAAAGCGGAGGTCCTACATGTCCCTGTGAGGATGACCGAGGAAGCCAGACAAAGGTATGAAGCTTTGCTGAAAGGCAACATACCTTTGCTTCTGAACAGAGCTGGAACTGACCACAATGCACATCAACAGGTCGACAGACAACAGGCTAAGCTTACAAGATGTCCTTATTCTGGAGCAGAAGTTGAAACAGCTTAAGTATCATCCCTCATAACAATATCAGAGAGCTCAGCATGTAAAAGCTGAAAAGGAAAAAAACAAAACTAGTTCGCTCTGTTAGCCAGCGTGTCTGGGAATGATTACGAAGACCATTCTCGGAAACTTGGTGATAAACACCAGATCCTCAGGTCTTCACAGACGGATCCTTGTAGCCTTTCCTTGCTGAATTTGCCTACTTGTTCTAAAGTCAACAGTTTAACGCAATGTCAAGGCCCTGTTTCATGACATGGATAATGAAGTTGTGCTAACAACAGAGTTTTTGAGCACTTTGAGGTGGGCTGTTGTATCAAACTCCTTATCTCACCATGATACAGCCGTTATTTCAAAGGAAAGGTGTTTTAACATGTCTCATAGAGATGTTACAGTTCTCCTGTAAACAAGGTTACCCCTTCATTTTCACATATATATGCAGTATATCTACAAAAGAGTCAATGTATGCTGAAGAAACAAAAAACATAATCAGCCATGTGCATGTCTCCATTGACTATTCTATACTGTTTCCATATCTTGATTCTTGTATCGTCAGTATACATAAATTATTTATCAGGCTGACATCCATGGGAAGAGAAACTCAGCCAAATATATCAATATCAGTTAGCTTTGGAAACATGAGGAAAGAACAGTGTTTTAATATGGCTGTTGCATGAAGCTGTCCAAACCACTGCTGGATATCATTTACAGCCTTCAGATTTAAAAACAGGGTAATTATTATAGTTTGAAATTCTTTCACAGTTTATTTTAATCTAATTTAGAACCTGGATTTTTTCCATTGAATAATCTGCCAGGAAAGTTGTTGTCTTCCGTGCTAGCTTCAGGTTTAGAGCGTTGACTTTGGACCGTTTGTTGCTTCTTCACATGTGTCAAAACAAAGACAAGAGAAAGACGACAAACTGCCCGCATGCACTCATTGAACTGTTCAGTGACCTGTGACGACAGTCAGACATGTTACAGCCAGCCGACATCATTTAGATGTCCCCAAGTGTAACTCTCATTCTGGAGGTGATGAATGTGAGATGTCAGCCGAAGACGTCTGGTGTCCCTGAGGTGTCCTTCAGCCGCCTGTCCCGACAGAGCAGCTAGCTGTTTGAGTGTGTGGATGACAGTAGACAAAAACAGAAACCAAGATGGTATGTTGATGGAGTGTTGGGATGTTTTCTATTTGTGTTTGGGAGTGTGTGTACTTTACAGAGCAAGCAGAGAGGCTTAATGATTCATGATCATGTTGCGTCACCGCCTGCCAACATGGCCTAACTTTGCTTGACTTGTGAATTGAATGAAATCTTCGCTGCACAACGGCAGACACACTACAGCGGGTATTTTCTTAAAAACACAATAGAAGAATACCTGTTGTGTCTTTTCACAATGGTGCCAGTGAATCAGAGCAAGTTGGGGGGGGGGGGGTAGGTCTCCTACTATATGAGAATGAGAGTTGTGTTTGGAGATGACTTACAAGAATCAAATGGGTGACAGCCTTGTCTACTCTTCTTATAGGACACCTTTTCTGCCCCAGCGTATTCTGTAACGTGGCAAATATATTTTCCAGTTCAACACACCTGCAGCTCACCAGCATTCCGTGAGGTTTCACGTCATTTCAAGATATCCTGTCTAGATGGCGAAAATCATTTCGCTACCTTGTAAAACAACAAAACAATTTAGGGCGATTGCTCTCATTTTCAATGAATCCCATGCAGGCTGGGATGAGGAGAACAGAAGGGGCATTTGTCTGTTCTTATTGAAGTGGAAATGTGAACAGCCCCTCTACCTGCTTCCTGGAAAGAGAACCGCACAAGTGCAGGCTCAACTTTCCCAAGCGCCACTTTCCCAAGCTCAGTTTGAAAGAGAGCAAGAAGAGAGAACTCCTACCGGATTCTCTAACAGCTTGGGCGGTAATGGGAGGACCAGGAGGAAAAGCTGCTTTCTGTACACCAGATATCCACTTATCTCCCATCACACCCAGGCTGTAACTTAAACTCACGCTCACACACCTGCAGTATGCAAGCCGCTTGAGAGTAAAAGAGTTTCATGAGCAATGTGGAGGAAAGGCCATTTTACGTATGGTATGATGTGACAGTAAGCCTAGGAGTTGTCAGCACCTTCTCTGCTTCATTGGAGATGAAGGAGTCTCAGGAGGAGATTATAGTGTCGGATCCCGAACATTATCCGCCATTTTGGTTTTTATAGTCAAAGTCGCGTTACGTGACTTGCAGCGCCGGATGCCAGCAGTAATTCAGCAGGAAACAACATAGAGCCAGAATTACCAGAAGCGGCGAGCCTTTCTGATGCGTTCCTGTCACCATGCAGCAGAGAGACCTGCTGCTTGTGCACTGCCGTTCAGCCCCGACTCCTGAGATTTACTGTGTCTCCTTGCTTTTGTCAAGCCTGTCATAACCAGATTTTGCCTTTCCAGAACCCTGTAATGGTAGGATGTAATTGTAGCCCTGACTATAAAAGAATAACAGGCAGCTTCCGTAAATGAATTTTAGGTGGAATTTATCAGGAGTTGCACACTAAATGTGTGTGTAGGTGTGTGTGTGTGTTGGATTTGTAAAGTAAATAGAGAGATCAGCTCAAGTAGAGGAAGAATGAAAAGACTTTGGCAAAGCTAAGGGCATCTCTCTGCCAAAAACTAGCAGCCTATACAGCCTCTCTTGTGACCACGTCTGTGGTTTGTGTTTCCCAATTTTACAGTGTTTTTCTACCACAGATTCAGTTTGAAGAAAAACATTTTATTCCCCTCTTATTCTGTCTCCTAATAGAGTTGAAGTCTACTGGCACGGCTCATCACTTCTCCTTTTTGCTGAACTCGACCGATTATCGGATCCTTCGCATGGATGAGGATCACGACCGCATGTATGTGGGCAGCAAAGATTATATCCTCTCTCTGGATCTGCATGACATCAACAAGGAGCCACTCATAGTAAGAAAAGTAACACGCAGATTATAATCCTGCCAGAGGTCATGGATCTTTCATCTAACCGCCATGTGGGCCTTTCTCTGTCAGATCCACTGGCCTATCACCTCCCAAAGGAAGACGGAGTGTATCCTATCAGGAAAAGACACCAATGTAAGTATTCCAATGGCATTATTTGGAATTAAAAGGATTGTCAAATGCATTCGTTTATTAATTAGGAGACTGACTGAAAATGAAAAGAAAATGTATTGGTAACCATTTTCAGAACATTTCTGCTTCATAAAGATTTGCGTTCATCTTTGTTTTAATGTAAATTGATGATAAATGGGGTATTAAAAAGCACCGCAGGCTGCCGCAGTAACAGAACCGCTATCATTTGCTGATAGCTCAGCTTCAATCCATTGTCCTTGTCGACCTGCACCGTTTTGTCCGACAAAGCTCAAAATCACGTGTGTTTTCTCTGTCTTTCTGGTGACATTCGTGCTTAGAGGATTGCATTGCGGTCAGTGGAGGCCATTTTTCCAGCTCCTTCCGACGCGCGACCCGGTGAAGCTCTTATTTACTGTCTGTGTCCCTGATTGCTGATTGCACACAGCTGCCACAAATTAGGCTCCAGCAGGGACTTAGAGCGTGACACGAGGCTGCGTTCGCAGCCGAAAACCTATCGCTATCACTGCATATCTCACACGCACAAAGATTTCAATTTTATTTGTAATTTTCTTTTCACACAATGTAATATTTGTTTTTGTACAATATGTATTTTTCCCTGCGTTTTCCAGACAGTAAGATAAAATGATGAACTGGAAAGTAAAGAGCTGTCTGGAGTGTTAATGATTCAACATTCAAACAGCTCGTCATTGAAATTCATATAAAACCCAGATCTTTTGCGTTTGATTTTGTTCATGCGTTCATCACTCAGATAAGAAATAAAATTGGCTACCAGGAAACTTGTTGGTAATTGTGTTCAATCTTTAAGGAATGACGGATATGACAATCCAAAAGCAATTCAGAGAGGATGGTGGCTCATGCAGGAGGTTAAAGGCAATCATCCCCGCTGTGCTGTCTATGGGGAACACAACCGTGCATTGCATAATACACACAGGGCCACACATGTAAAGACACAGACATGCACAAAAACACATCATTTCAAACCTCTGACTTGTGCATCTGTCATTTTACTCGAATCTGACAAATCCCCATCCTGCGCAGTCTGTTTGTTTTTTGCTCATGGTGTATCATTTATTTTCCTCCAGCTGTCACCAGCAGCCGTCTTGACAGACAAATCTGAACAGACATCATCATCCTTTCCTTTTCTGTTCCTTATTTTTTATTTGGGCAGATTGAGACACGGCAGCTGGTCAGAAAATAATCACATTGAAAAGCTGCAGACGGCAAAAGCGAAGCGCTGGTATCGCCAGCAGCATCTCTTTGTCTCCAGACTGAAAAAGTTTCCGGACTTGTTAAACACTTAAACACTTCTCCACAAACTACATTGATGAATAGATTTTAAAAAGCACTTTTAATTTAGTTTTCTTTATTTAAAAGAGAAACTTTAATAGAATTTTAAAATCTTTTCTAAAAGCTACAATTTTCACTGGACAATCCTGTTTGTTCTGACCAAACCTTTTTTTTGTCCAAGTTTGGCAGAGCATTGAATTGATTTTCTACGCTCAACCCCCACAGTAAAAACACATCGTGGGTTCGATTGTAACGCACAACCACACAGTTAATGGTGTTTGGTAAGGATTTTCTGATCTGAACTGATCTGAAGCTCTGACCGGGCTGACAGAACCATCTGACAGCAGACATGATAGACGCAATGGTTCTGATCCGGTTTACTGATGCCACGTTTGCTGGTCTGACAGACCCACAGATTTTTCGGGTTTTAAAACAATATGGCCATAACAGTCAATGTAAAAAAAGAAATCAATAGATGTGGGCTTTACTTCAATTTCAAATAATATATAAGACATAGAGGGTTAATAATATTCACCACTAGCCCTGCTCTTATCATGAAATCATCAGTCATGAAATGTTATGAAAAATATCTATATGGATATAAAGATTGTAAAATTATTAGATTTATTTTGGTTCTATTTTGTGATCATTCTTATGACATATGCATTTGGAACATGATGCACACTTTCCATCACCGGCAGCAGAGGAGTAAACATGCACAGTAATTGTTCATTTCATTTTTTGCTATTTTTACTTTTCATGACCAAAAGAGAAAATGAGCCCAGGCCAATTAATTTCAGGATGAAAGAACCATGAATTGAAACATTTTCTTTTAGTAACAGTGAAAATGTGCCCCACAAACAAACATTACACGGTGGTTAGACAAGTCAGCACGGCTGCTGACTATCTCTGGAGTGTATTTTTTCCACTGCAGCTTTTTTAATATGCTTGGAATCTGTTTTGTTGTTTCTCAGGGGGAATGTGGAAACTTCATCCGTCTGATTGAGCCCTGGAACAGGACTCACCTTTATGTGTGTGGAACGGGCGCGTACAATCCCATCTGTACCTACGTGGACCGAGGACGCAGGTCACAGGTAACCAAAGACACAAGCCGGGCAGCCACGGAGACGTTATGACCTTCACTCTCAGCTTCCTTTAAGAACTAAATCTGCCAATCTATTCGGGGTCAGAGAATCTTCTTTTGCACCTCCCTCTTATTTGCACTTTCTCTTCAATCTTTCCTTTTCATTAATTTGTGCTATTTCACGGTCTGGGAGGCTCAAAGAAAAAAGACTTGATGGCCAGGCTGCTGCATTGCTGCTATTATTGCGTCTACCTGCCACCGCCTAGATACGGATGAAACACCAATCTCTCTTCTCTTAGGAATAGCAGAAAATCACCCTTTCACCTCTTCATACACGGCAGAGCCTCTGGCCTGTCTTCTCCTTCCTGGCTGAGAGCCCCTGAAAGGCCATCATGTCTCTTCTCATCCTTCAGCGGTCTTATCGCTCACCTCTGCGTCCCTCCCTCTCTCCAGCACCACCGGCCAGTGGAGCTGCAGCAGCTGCCGGCCGGGCTGTAGTCCACACACTCGCAACACTCAGCCTGTTTTGTTTCATTGTTGAAATGGAGGGTTCAGATTTCACTTTAAAGGTCAGCCTGCCTCCTGTCATCCAGCTTCCACCATTAAGACCCAGATGCTATGTTACTTTACACTGTAAAGATTTTCCTCGGATATGAACAGAATCAGTTGCGCTTGATACAAAGAGGGCTTCGCACATTTTTAGTCTGCAGTTACTCTTCAGCTTTCTCCTTTACGTATTTTTGTACATATGTGGGGCAAAAAAACAACAACAACAAAATCTAAATTCCACTGTTAGGGGAGATTAAGATTAATAGCTTTATGGCATGATTTATTATGTCTGTTTGTTTTTCTTCATGAGCTTTTTTTGATACGGCTGCATCTGATTCTTCATTGCTGCCTGTCTCACGTTGTTGCTTTTCCTGCTCTCTTTTCTTTCCTATCACTGCGTGGTTCATGCATGGGCTTTGCAGCTGTGCTTGCATGATAATGAGTCTAATCCAACATGGTTCCTAAATGAGGATGTTGCCTGCTGGGCTCTCCTCACTCGACTGTGACCTTCTCTTTGACATTTATCTTTGCTGGGGTTTTTTTTTTTTTTTTTTTATTGTGTTTTTGTCCATTGAGTTGGTTTCTTTTTCTTGAACCTTTTTTCTTTTTTATTCTATGTTTAAATTATAGTCACCGTCAGGTAAACTGATTTGGCTCCGGCCTGAGAATGCTAAATGAAATGGCCCACTGTGGCATGTCTCTGTTTTAGGGTTCCTACTACCTACAGGCAGCTCAGAATGGAGCCAGATCCAGTCGGGCAGCAGAATACAGCTCGACATCAGAGCCTTTGGAGGCAAAGGTGGGCTGAAGGGGGTTTTGTAGACTTCATTTTTGTGCCCACCTCAACTACTTTTTCTCAGATCTCAGAGTAACAGCTTGCTGAACTGCACGGAAATGTTAAATCTCAGAATGTTATCTGTAAATGTTGTTTCAAATGTCGAAACAGTGTTTCCCTCCTACAGTGATAAAAAATGTTATTATTATAAAACCCCTTGAAAACACATGTCAGATTCTTAAAATAAGCAACAGACTCCAATAGGAACACAATTTTTATTCCCCCAATTTCAACCAGTTTTGTTTTTTGATTAAATCTCTTTTGTATTTCTGTTTTTGTTTCTCAATAGTTTGAGGTGGGCAGGGTTTAGTTGAGCAAAGGTCACATATGTCTGCACCAATCCAACAGCAAAGCTCTATTAAAATGTTCAGGAATACAGATGTACAGATGTGGCGGCTGTGAGGCAGAGGGGATTACTTAGTTGTTTTACCATAAAAGGTCTTTTTATTGGATGTTCCAGATGATAGACTTTCAATCCACACTTGAATCATACATTATGGAGTTACAGTAAAAATATCCCAGAACAGGTTGGAGTGCAGCTTTGACATCATCAAGCTTTCCTTAACATATTTTCTACCTGTCAGACATCAGCCAGCTTTGAAGATCAAACTCCATGTAGACATGCACCCAGTGTTGACACAGATGTTCAAGATGTCCTCTTGCACTGTGGAATAATGAGTTCCTGCTTGAGCCATTAACATCAGAAGCCTGGTGGATGAGTTTTGGGTTGCTCCCAGCATTTTCTTCCACCTCTTCATCTGACAGATAACTTGGCTTTGTGTGCTTTTTGTTCCCTTCAGTAGATCCTGTGAGAGTCTCTTCCAATGCCTGTGGGGTCAAAATCTTGCATTTTGTCAATAAACTGATGTCAATATTAGTTTGATACTCTTGTTTTTAATATCCAAATGCGTCTTACTCGATGCATTCAAAGAATAACCTTCATCCACATCTTTGAACACAATATGTCTGTTACCCAATCAAGAAGAATCAGACAATCATCCCTGCTGTTTTCCTTCTCTCTTTACCATTATAGGAATACATTTTCCGACTTGAACCTGGTAAAGTGGATTCTGGGAAAGGAAAATGTCCTTATGACCCCAAACTTAACAGCGTCTCTGCTTTGATCAGTAAGTCCCAGCTTTAAATATATTGCTGGTAAACCGTTTTTCAATGTGTTTTGTTTTAGGATTTGGATGCATCACAGGAATCACGTGTGGCGTAATCGATGAAACTCTATGTTGTTATGATTGTTGCTCATCTTCTTTATTGTGGCTTTGTATGTGAAATCTACATGAATTAGGAAAAAAATGAAGTATTTATGTTGGATTTTTTTTGTCCGACCAGCAGTTCAAAACCCAAATAGTCTCTTTGAAAACTACAACCGAAGAACTATTTTTTGGCGCTTTCCCTTTGATCATTTCTGTACAGTTTGGCGCAGTTCTGTTGTATCTGTTTCTTGTTAGTTTTTACATTCACTTGTTCTGTGAGGCCGATGCGTGAGCTGTCATGTCAGTGGGTGGCCTTTTGTTGTCAGCCGCTTACAGGTGGTCAGAATAAAACTTTTCACCACCAGCGATCTTTGGCTGTGCATACATATGTTTGCCAGAGAGAGAAGAAGAATAAGACTAAGGACAGAGAGAAAGATAGAGAGACAACCACGCTATGTCAGCTCAAGCTGGACTTTCCCAGGGTTAGGTGCCAGTAGTTGTTTTTTTTTACACTTACTTCTTCCTGTCATCTCGCATTTATCTCCTTAAAATCTTTCTATACTAGATCTCCAGTAAAGAGTCTGTTTCACATTTTTTTGGTGCACGGAAAATTTCCGTCTGGGATCGCTTATGATGTGGAGTATTAACACATAAAAAACATTCACGAAGAGCCCTGATGGGAAGACGGTATCGCCAGGAAACAGAATCAGGCTGGATGGACCCATGAATCCAGCTGTCCATTGAAATTATGCTGATTGGCGCAACGAGTGTGACATGAGTACGACTGCAATGTAATAGTGAAATCAACAGTTTTGACCCAAATGTGACTTTTGCTTCACCACAGGAGATGAGATGTTTATAAGATTATATATTTTGGCAAGCATTTTTTAGATTGCAACGAAAATATAATCCCCAGGACGAGTATCAATTTACGAGAGCAGCTGCTTTGCATGCCACCGCTCCGATTTTTAGACTTGGAGGGATAATGCAACCTTTTATCCATCATCTCATCTACAGCCGCTTTTTCCGCTTTGTGGGTCACTGGTCTGCTGGAGCCGAGAGGCAGGGTACACCTAGGATGCATCGCCAGCGCGGGGGGGGGGGGGGGGGCACACACAGAGACAGATAACCACTTACGCACACACTCATACACTACAGACAATTTGGAATAATCACTTCACCTAAATTGCATGTTTTTGGAGGTGGGAGGAACTCGGAGAAAACCCACGGACACACAGGGAGAACATACAAAGTCCACACAGATAGGATTCAAACTCGGTACCTTACTTGCCTTACTTGTGAGGCAACAGCGCTAACCACTACGCCTGAAGTTTAAATCACACGCATGAGGCAACAAGCTCTAGTTTGCCCACAACGACTCCCCCCTCACCTTCCCCTTTTCTCCGTGACTGACAGATGGAGAGCTGTATGCAGCGGTCTACATCGACTTCATGGGGACTGACTCTGCCATCTTCCGTACACTGGGGAAGCAGACAGCCATGAGGACTGATCAGTACAACTCCAGATGGTTAAATGGTACTGTAAATGTCAGAACACGGTGCTTGATCCACTGCCAGCATTCATTCATTCATTCCCTTCCAGATGGCGGTTAATTTATGGTGATGTCTCACCTAACCTCCCAAATGCTGCTTCATCAGTGCCATGCGCATCATCGATTCCTAGAACCATGGCATCCGGAAGAGAGACTCTTTGTCTTTCTGCCCTGCTTCACATAAACACATGATCATTGGACTCACACGCCCATAACATGGTGTGAATTGTTGACTGTATGCCCTCTGAGCCGGCCCGCGAGCTTTATCGACATCGACGACTCATAGTAGCTCCTACTATCTAATTAGCCATGACTGTCGCAGCAGTATAAATGCTGGTTGGGTGCATCCAGTTGATCTTGCCAAATCAATCATGGCCCCCATCACTGTCGCTGGTTCCCAGATTTTCATCTGACCCTGTTGCCCTGACAACAGTCCCCTGGTAGCGGTAGACTAAAAAGAGACACCTGGGTCCTGCTAATCAGCCATGTGTGTATTTTCCCTCGCCATTATGCGATTCCTGGTTTTAGTTTGCCTTCATTTGGCATCCTAATTGGTCACAGCAAGGGGGCGCCCAGTGTTGTATTCCCGGTAGTGACCCAGTATTTTAACCTGTGGAAGCATGTTGCGTTGCCATATTGAGCATTGTCAAGTAAAAGGGTGGGTCAGTGTTGCTTTGAGCCCCAGTCTACTATTATTGTGTAACAGCGGTAATCATGTCAATAAACCTTCTGCGCTGCCTCTGAGTTTAACTGTGGCGGAATCCTAATCTCAACATTTTAGACTCATGGATTATGCCATCGCCTGGGGAATTTGTGAAAGTCACAAACAAGATTCTCCACAACTAAAACCCAGTATTTGTCCTCAGAGTCCTCTGTTTACAGGGACAGTTGGCAGAACAAGAAATATAATCTAGGGTTTAAGATTAATAAAAAAAATGAAAACAAAGAACAAGGAAATGATGTTTGTGAATTTTAATAAATGAACTCAAAGAAAAACATTAATTCGCAGAAAGCCCCAACGCTTGGATTTGGTCTCACCACAGATGACAAAGAGAGACGAGATCATAACATGAGATTATAACATGTTTATTAACATAGATATGTTATAATATTGTAACAGAATAGATATCCTGCAGCCTCTAGTTTGTGGTAGACAGTGATAATTTGGACATTTAATGTTAAAGGCATTCGACTGCAAATTCTGCCTGAATCAGTGAATGATTTGTGGTTAGTTCAGAAAATAAAGTGCAAAGGACCAAATTTGTTGTATAGTTTAGAAATTGTCATAACACATGTTCTCTTGAAACAACAATCACATACACATAATTACATGTATGTACCCGGTAAAATTAAACAATTTGTATTTGCTAAAGTATTTTCTCTTGGTTATACATAAATGCAAGGGACTTTGGACAAAATCCTCAAATGTAGCTGTGAATAAAAAAAAAGCTCAATCAGTTATCAGAAATCCACTTAGCATGTCTATCTTAGCCTCATGCTACTGTTACATCTATAGCGTCCACAAATTAAATAAGGGTGATACAAGAGGAATTAGCATTTAGTGTTGGTCCAAGACAGATTTGAAAACTCAATTTAAACGGTTCCCTCAAAGGTTAAGTAAAATAGGACAAGACTGATAAGCCATTGATGGAATTGGCTGGGGGGGGGGGGGGGTCATCACATAGTTAATTTGCTGATTTGTCAGACTGGATAGGCTTCGGCTGTAAATTCTGGGCATTTTTATGCAGCTTATGTGTTAAGAAACCTGAACCTAAGAGCTGCTGATGCTCACTTCCCCTCTTCCTCGTTCTTCACAGATCCCACGTTCGTCCATGCGCACCTCATCCCAGACAGTGCTGAGAAGAATGACGACAAGCTCTACTTCTTCTTCCGCGAGAAATCCTCTGAGATGGGCCAGAGTCCCATGACCCAGTCCAGGATAGGGCGGATCTGCCTGGTGAGTTATCACACAAGCCAACAAACCTTGTGTTGCTCATCACAGGTGAAAGGTTTATATGTCCCCATAATGGTTGCTTATAGTTATGCATTACAGCACAAAGCTGCAATGCACACGAATTACTAGTCAGTTACCAGAAAACGAACTCTTTGCTGTTTGCCTCAGCTTCCAAGTTTGGAAGGTATTCTTTTATTTTAATTCCTCCAGATGAAATGTTTACTTTAGGCCACATCTGTATACACGCGCAGACATCCACGCAAACGCAGAGCTTTGTGTGTTTACTCTGTGATGTGCTGTGTGGCCTGGGTGGTTTTGTTTTTCACCAAAGATGGACAAATAATGACTCAGAGTCCAAAACTTTGAAACCATCTGCATATGGACTTCAGACAAATGTCTTTCAAGGCATTCCTGTAACTGCTGGATTCATTCCCAAAGGAAGGAAATGTTAAACAAGGCAAGGAGTTTGCAGCCATGTGTGGTCGAACAAGGTACAGCGGTGCTTTGAGCTAATGCTAGGCAGCATTGGCATTTTAATAGAGATAACTATATTTCGACTTTGCCGATATTAAACACAGTCTAGCATAGTTCAGTGTAACAAAGTACAAGGACCAAATGTTTTTAGTTTCAATTTAGCGTTGTTATATTGTCAATGGAAGATTAAATAAAGTGACTTCATGATGCTGCTGCTTCGTTTCTCTGTCGGCTTGACCCTTGAGCGGTCGTCACAGCAAATCAATGTTCCTTACTTCACCCTGTCCTTTGCATCGTCCTCCCTCACTGCGTCCATGTATGTATGTAGCAGTTCCATCCTCAGCATCCTTCTACCGATATAGTCCCCGTCTCTCCTCTGGACATGTCCAAACCATCGAAGTCTGGTCTCTGTGACCTTATCTCCAAAATGTCTAACCTTTACTGTCCCTATAATTGTCTCCATTTTAAAACAGCCCATCATATTTGTTACCGTACGTTGTTTCAGAAATCAGTGAGGCGCTCACAAGATGTTTGAGAATTGTGAATTATTTGTCAAACGGTTTTCTGGTGTGGACCGATTCCAAGTAACACATTTGATTTTATAATGGTGATTGAGTCTGTCAGATTGTACTTGAAGGGAATCCTAATAGGCTTTTTTTTATGTAATTGTGACAGTCGAGGTATTTAACGCTGAACAGCATCAGGTAAACCTGCTGTTGCCGCTGGAGGAAAGGCTAGAAGATTAATGTCAGGTTCATCCTCTGGGAATCATGAATATTTGTTCACATTTCATTGTTATCATTCTGTTGTTCAGCCTAGACCAAAATAGCAGACAAGAGTAACCACTCGTAGAATTACGAATGCCTCTAACATTGCTAAGAAGAAAAAAAATGTGTCTGCAAGATTTTGAAATCATGTCAACCTTTTTACTAAAGACCACAAACACTCCGGCTCTGCTGATCTTTTGATTTCCCTCAAAAGTCTTGAGTTGCAGCTGACAAGTCGTCCCTTTGCAGATAGCCCAATCTGAAATAACTAACCAGTGTTCACGCAGGTCCAATACCTGCAGACGCAGTGCATTATCGTGGACAGTTATTTCTAACACTGGACTCTCATGGAGTTGGATGGTGTTCATCTTCTACCCCCACAGAATGACGATGGCGGACACTGCTGTCTGGTCAACAAGTGGAGCACGTTCCTGAAAGCTCGACTCATCTGCTCGGTCCCCGGTGCCGACGGCATCGAGTCGCACTTTGATGAACTGAGTGAGTTCTAATTATTATTTCCCTGTTTAAGACCCTCCTCTGTGGTGCGTTCTTTCATCTCCTCAGCAGAGTCTACAAGATGTTGGTAATTTACACTCTGCTACTCTGAGTTTGTATTGTAAAAGATAACTTAAAAAACTAAAAACTGATTACTGTGTCATTTTTACAGCTCATATTCCACAACGTAGAGGTCATTTTAAGCATCTGCTCGGAGTGCTCAGTGTGAAGCACCTAACAAATACATGCGACCTGACAGGAACACGAGCAGATGGAAATCCTGCATGACCGTGTAAAACCAATTCAAGGCACAGCTCTCCAAATGGACGCCTTGTTGACACATTCAGTCTCAACAATTCCCTCATTTGCAACGTTCTCCTAACACTTTGACATCCATTTGCTTTGCATACTTTCACCGTGATGCTATGCGTTTTGAGGCCTTCAGCATTAACTCTGATTTTGTTGCAGTGTGTGAGCCAACAGCTTACTGTGCTGGTGGAGGGACACACACACACACACACAGCAGAGCAGCATTTGTAGCAGCATGTCCTCTTATGTTGAGCAATGCTGGAAGAATCCCAGGGAACCAGCAGGTTCAGATTAAAATATCGCTGACAAGTTAAGCTTGGCGTCTCTTTTCCTTTGAACATCCGTACAGCTGCTGAAGGTAACATCCTGGAAGTTAAAAGTAAGACTGTGAGCATTTCTAGCATCATCAACATGTGTGGAGTTAGAAATGCAAACGCACACATTCATAGCAATCAAAGTAATGAATAGCTGGCATTATTCCAACCCCCCCCCCCCTGCGGATCACCCTGGTCTGTCCGTCATTCTTATGACTGACGGGATTATGCGGGGATTTGTCGAACCCTTGAAATGATAATGACCAATGGTATGAGCAATAGATCTTTCACTGGTTTTCACCTGTTTTTGAAGGAGACATTTGAGAATTAGTCTGATAAAATTCTTACTATTCTTTACATTGAGATACATTTTTAAAGATTGCTTGTGATTTAAACTGCAAGTTCCATTTTACCGCGAGCTTTCTCACCTTTCCTCATTAAAATTGCAGAAACGGGTTTAATCAAATGCAACTGTCCATTAAATCAGATGATATGTGATAGTTAGTCTACCTTAGTGCTTTAGGGAGGATGTGACAGAAGAACATCTGGTGGTGGTGGAGGCTGATGAAATGATGAAGCTGGATTTGGATTTGGATAATAGCAACAAGAAGAATCCTCATATTTTCATGGGTGATACTTTTTGGAGGGCAACAGTCACCAGTTGAACTTCATACTTTTTGTCAAATAAATAAATGATTTTGACACGATAAGACAATGCTTTGCATTTCTTTGAGAATTTTCTGTCATCTCCACATATTTTTTTAAGACACGCATTTCTTATTATACATACAATGTTATTTTGTATTTTGACAGTATTTTGACAAATACTGTCCAAAGAGAGCGACATTTCTTCTCATTCCAATTATTAGAATATATTGTAATTACTGTATTCTGGGAACATCCGGCATTATTTTACAATGATTCCAATTTTCCATAATGAACTTGAACATGCCGTGAAATGCATATGATCTTGCCGTTCTTCACACAGTCATCATGCACGTACATTTATTTCTGTTTTCATCCAAATTGTGCTAATGTGAAGTGACTGTGTTAAATAATTCACCTCAGTCGCTGAAAATCGAGCACAGCTGTGAGCTAAATATATAGCAGCATTTCTTATTCCTGCCGCGATGAGGCTTTGCAAATTGCAAATGTTCGTTGTGCAGTAAGAGCACTCTGTCAGTGACAGGACAGCACTCTTCTGTCGGCATCGCTGCAGCGTTTAGCATTTCATCCGACGCACACCGGGTCAGTTGTCGTTTTCCTGCAGATGGGCACTTGTGGTGAGGTCATAGTGAGTTCTGAGGTGCAGTGAAACGTCCCACAGCTCTGTGGTCGTCCTCCCCACAAGCACAGTGCTGGGAGAAATGTATTCCGTTTTTCCAGTCATGATGGAGCTCAGCAGAGGCATCAGAGTGGTTGTATGAAGACTCCTGACGCTGGAGTAAATTCAGATGGGACATAGAGAATAACAAAGATAGAATCCACTTTTGTATCAAGGGGAGAGCAGCAATATAAAGGGAAGGGAACGCACAGATGCAAAGGAGATTAAAATGCCTACCAGACCAAAATGTGAACGAATGTGTGGGTGATAAAGTTTTATTGCCTTTTCTGAAATGACTTATTTGTGTCACTGTGGACCACAATTCCCAAAACTCCTCACTTTATATGAAGACAAAGATATTTTTGTTGTCGCTTATTATTTGTTTTTCAATTTTCTGTGTTCCAACAGAAAAACAATGGGGATTCTTTCATATTTAAGTCCCCTTAATTTGTTCTTTCTTTGCTTACACTACAGCAATCAGATACGTTTCTCTGCTAATATGCCTGGAGCGCCTGACGCGTCAGAAACAAACGCTGTTCTGACACAACTTGTTCTCTGCTGATTCATTTCTTTTCTCCCACTGCGCTCATTCTGTAGCCAGGAGGCTTGTCAACCTGGCGTCAGATGGATTATGAATCTCTCTTTTGTTTGCCAAATATTATTTTTTGCTTCAGTGTGCAGTCATTACGTGTCAGTGCCATTCCTTAGAATGTAAGGAGAGCTTTCCCTGAAATGATTTCAAACTTGTGATCAAAGGACACTTTGTTGATTTTGCATTGTTGTAGAGTCAGAATGGTTTCCAAGGAAGTTATGTGAATGAGAAGTCCAAGAGCACAGTGTCATTACATGTCTCCCCAATTACATGAGCAGAATGGGGCCTCAGCATTTGTTCTTTTACCTCACATTCATTCAGGCGATATTTGGGAGGATGATTCTAAATCCATTATAGAGACAGATTTACGTGTCTTCACAGATAACTGTCAAGAAAAGATGAGACAATTGTTGACCTTGCCTTTTCAATGCTAGTTCAAATATGCTACCTCATCTCTTTTCACTAGTTTCCATTGCTGCATTGTTATTCTCATCAACATGCGGTCTCCTCATCATTATATTTCCTTTCACCTTATTCTCATGAAGCATCAGAGGATACGCGGGGTTAACCACGGCCTCATCCCCACAGCCGTTGGATTCATATGGCTGCTATTAAGCCAATTTCACAAAAGTTTCATGTTTCACCAGAGATCTATATCCCCTGCTGAGAGCTAAGGAATTGTAGTTTCAGCTTTGGATTCAGGATCTCATTGAGGCTCTGGTAACCACAATTCATGAGACACTCCCTTAAACTCTCCCTGCAAAAAAAAAGATCTACCCGTCCCCATAAAACCAGAGTTCATGCCAACACCATTGTCACAGAAACAATCAGAAGATCATTTCCAGCCTAGATGGAAACAACAGTCTGGATCCAGTTATGCCTAATGATGGAAAATCACAAGTTTTCCATGTGATTATTTTATTATAATGTATTTATTATTAATCAAAAGAATGCCATCTCATTGGAGGTTTTTGCTCTGGGTTGATTGTGCATTCTGGGAACCTAAAGGCTGCGTTTAGAAATATTCTACTTGATATGTCTTTCAATTATTGCTGATCCAAGTGCTTTTCCTCCACAGCATTTATATACGCTCTGTCTTTGTCTATTAGGAGACGTGTATATCCAGCCAACTCAAGACACCAAGAACCCTGTCATCTATGGAGTCTTCTCCGTTTCAGGGTGACTGACTGACTTCTTTCATGTAGTTTGGTGGGAAGGTTTATTTTGGTTTCTTTGTGCAGTTTGGGTTCGTTTTCACACAGCCACACACAGATTTCTGCGCTCTATGATATTGAAATGTGTCACATTTGTGCTATGACAAAGTTTTAAATCTGAAGCCCAGAGGGAGCCTCGCTCCTCCGACAGACTGACTGAGCCTGTCGTTCTTTAGTTCAGGTTTGAGAGCAGGTTCACAGGGACCAGCGAGACAAGGCAGCACACAGGCAGGGCGAGGTGCATCCTGGCTCATAATAAAACAGGTCTTGATGAATGTATTTGGGAAACAAACACTGTTATTGTTTCAATCCTCTCCTTCGGCATCTGGCACAATTAAACCCAGCTGATAAAAACATATGTGGTGCTAATGATAGAGCCTCTAGACAGGACTTGCAAACACAGTACACCCACCACACAGCGGCGGGAGCCTGAGCCCTGGCGATTCTCTGCATTACGTGGGCGTTTGTATGTCAGTGTGTCAGACTGCTTGACTCTCCTCGAGTTGGTTTTGAGAGCCTGTTAATACATCATAATGTTTCGGTGTGTTCCTGCAAGAGGACAGCCGAGTATGTGGGAAGGAAGGTAGCTCTTATGAGCAGCAGAAGAGACAACCCTGAGCAATTATTTCGAGGAGAAAGTTCATCATTACTGTCTTTCTGCTACCTCTGTGTGCTAACTTTCTTGCCCTCCATCCTCCAGGGCTGTGTTTAAAGGCTCAGCAGTGTGCGTCTACTCCATGGCTGACATCCGTATGGTTTTCAATGGGCCTTTTGCCCACAAGGAGGGGCCCAACTACCAGTGGGTGGCTTACACTGGGAAGATCCCCTACCCACGACCTGGCACTGTGAGTTAACAACCAGTAAAAAATGAACAACGAAAATATCAGCCTCCTCATCTTTGTAGAAGATCGTGTTTGTGCTGCAAATAGAATATGACTAAAATTACTAGTTTGGTACATTTTGGATTTAAAACAAATATATGTATATTTGTTTCTTTGTTTTAATAGTGTCCCGGAGGCACATTCACCCCCAAAATGAAATCCACAAAGGATTACCCAGACGAGGTTATCAACTTCATGAGAAACCACCCTGCCATGTACAATGCCGTCTACCCAGTGCACAAGCGCCCCCTGGTGGTCAGAAGCAACGTGGACTATGAGTTCACAACGATTGCTGTGGACCAAGTGGCAGCTGCTGACGGGAACTATGAGGTGCTCTTCCTGGGCACAGGTCAGTGGAAAACCGGCATTACAGCGTGATCACAGATCTGATAGTCACATTAGTGTTCATTCTGTCTGGATGGATTAAATAAAGGGAATTCTCTTAGCCATGGATGGGTGAAGTGCAACCCGAGGAGGTTTCGGTGCAGCGTTCCAGAGCTCAAAGCATTTACAGAAATTGAATTAAAGTTGCTGCTCTTCTGTATTTTACAGATCGAGGTTCGGTCCAGAAAGTGATTGTCCTGCCCAGAGATGACTTGCAGACAGAGGAGCTGGTCTTGGAGGAAGTGGAGGTTTTCAAGGTCTGGACATTCTTCATCTGCTTGTCTTGACTTCTTCTGAATTTTGTTCATTGTCTTCTTGTGTAAATCTGTTATTGTAAACTGAATCGTTGCAGATTCCCACTCCGATTACCACCATGAAGATTTCTTCAAAACGGGTAGGTTGCTTTGAGAACAAATAGTCAAATAAATGTGTAATGCAATGCAGCAGTTGGACTTCTGAAATGTTTCCATGCTATTTAATCAAAATATAACATTTATGAAAATAGACTGCACTTATATAGCGCTTTTTCCACTAGAAAATTATCTTCAAATAATCAATTGTACCAAAAGTAAGTGTTCCTCATCTTTACCTGTTTTTGTAAATAGCAACAACTGTATGTGGGATCGGTCTTGGGGGTGACCCACCTGGCTCTCCATCGCTGTGACGTCTACGGGGAGGCCTGTGCTGACTGCTGTCTGGCCAGAGACCCGTACTGTGCCTGGGATGGCAAATCCTGCTCCAGATACTCCTCCTCGCAGAAGAGGTGAGGATGACGTTAGTGTGAGAAGGTCCTGCACGATGTTCAGTACTTGGGTGTGAATGTGTATTTAGAACTTTTTCCTTCTTACACCCGAGAGTAAAATGTTCACTGTTGAAGTTAAGCTTTTTGTTTTTGGTTTGATGATCTGACCAAAATAGACGGAGCCGTCGGCAGGATGTGAAGTACGGCAATCCAATCCGCCAGTGCAGAGGTTATAACTCCAACAGTGAGTATCGGAATGAGTTTAAGTATACAAATGAAATAATGGGGGTTTTCTTTGTTATTCTATTTTATATCCGGGGTCCTTGTTTGTGCTATATCCACCTGTGCATTAAATATGTCCAACATTTTGCTTTCTAGCTAATAAGAACACTCTGGAGTCGGTCCAGTACGGGGTGGAGAGCAGCACTACCTTCCTGGAGTGCCAGGCCAGGTCTCCCCATGTGTCTCTCAAGTGGCACCTGCAGAAGGAAAACAGCGACAGGAGAAAGGAGGTAAGTAAAGATCATCTCCATGTGTTGTTGAGCATGAAGCAGGGGAAGACAAACAACTGAATTCTGGTATACTTTATGCAAAAGTTCACTTTTCACCGTCCTTCCTTCCAGATTCGGTCCGAGGGACGCGTCCTGAAGACAGAGCATGGTCTTCTGATCCGCTCTCTGCAGTCATCGGACAGCGGCATCTACCAGTGCACATCCACAGAGAAAAACTTCAAACACACTCTGGTCAAACTCCAACTCGTGGTCCTCTCCAGTCGCACGGTGAACAATGTGTTGGTGGAAACAGGCAGCCCGGCTCTGCCTCCGCTGCAGTCCAGCGCCTGGACGCCAAACGCCGGCCAGTACAAGGACCTGCTGACCATCCTGAGCCAACCAGAGATGGGCCTGATCAACCAGTACTGCCAGGATTACTGGCAGCTCGGAGAAGGCAGCGTCGGGGACAATAAAGCCAAGAGCCTGAAGGAGCTGAAGGAGCAGAAGAAGCCTCGCAATCGTCGGCACCACGATGAGCTGACGACCCCAGCTGAGACATGAGGAGCAGGATACATGCCCTGCGGTACTCAAACGCCCCCCTTCTACCGTTTCACACTGCAGCCCTCCATGTTTGGGGAAAAATCTAATGATCATAATGAACAAGAGAGACACCGCAAGCAAGGCAAACAGTTTCAATGTAACTGTTGGGGAAGATACACAATATTTATTGTAGGTTGTAAAAAGTAATTCTTTGTACCTATCTAGATAACACATTTTTTTTTTTTGTGAATAGATAAATCTGTGCAAATATTGTTGTTATTATAATATTATTGTTAGTGTTATTGTTTATTACGTTGTGTTGAAAGTATCTTTATGTTTGGTGTTTTTGAGAAACAACAACAAGCCAGGACATTGAGAGGATCCGTGCATGGACAAAAGCCGATAAACGTTTATTAAGGAACTGTTGAAGGCGGCCATGTTGGATCACATGACTGCTGGTTCAGTGAATTTCTCAACTACAGATTTCTGTGTTGCATAACAGACTCTTTTTTTTTTTTACTGGAAGCTGTTGATAGCACGATGATTGGATTTTTTTTTTCAACACATAAAACGAAATGTTCACAGACTGCAGCTGTGACTAAATGTCATGTTCATGCAGTCACGTGTTAATCAAAGGCCCGTAGAGGCAGGCCAGACTTCTCCTTTGAAGCCGCAGGTCCATCCTGCCCTCAAGCAACAAAGTTGCATCACCGGCCTAAATTCATCCAAAATCAGTCGCTGCCGAGTGTTTGTTTCTGTTTATATGTGAGTGTGACATCTAATGTCGTATCCGAACAGTCGTGACCTTTGTGATAAGCTGTCTTCCCGAATGAAAGGGTTTTTTGGATGGCACGAAAGCTGAAAATAAAACATTGCCTTCTCTTTTCCTATTGAGAAGATATTCCAACAGGCAGCTAAATGTCCTATATGTGTAACAGTTTGTGATTTTTAAAAGACTTATTAAGGAACATTAGAGACAAAGCACCTCCTGTTACCAGATTGGTTAACGTGATAAGCAGGAAACTATTCTGTGGCGTCAGCACTACAGTACTCTTGTCGAGCAGCGTATGCGCAAATGTTTTCATCCGCTCCCAGTGAACGTTTGCATTCCTTCCAGTTTCAAGATAACTTTAGTTTCACTAAGTGATTATTAGTCCTTTAAAAATGCGCAGTTCTATTACATTACTGATTTTCACTGAATAGGATGGGACCTCATATACTGCTACAGAGTAAATAAGCCGAGCAACCGCCACCGAAGCTGAGGAGAAATACACCGAACTCTTTAAGAGGTGGCTTCTCATTGTGCGTGGCATGTACAGTGTACGTAAACGGTGTTTGTCTCAAATGTTACGTGTCAGTGAATGTCTTCCTTGTTGTGGGAATATGGAAATCCTGTCAGTGCGGGAAAGATGTGCTTCAAACTGTTATTGGAGGGAAATGAAAGAGCAGATCGTCATTTTAAATCACCTCTCTCTCTCTCTCTCTGTCTCCCTCTCTCTCTCTCTCTCTCCCTCTCTCTCCCTCTCTCTCTATGTTTGTGTGTGTGTATCTATTATTTCTCTCTCTTGTTCTCCAAACAAATGTGCATATATTGAAACATGTGCATCTATTTCATTTTCTCCAGTTGGCGAGGAGGTGATCGAGGTAATATATGATATAATGCACAGTTGATGTTATTGTAATGACTTGGGACAAAATTATCTTTTTTCTTCCTCATACATGTTGCTGACTAATTAAATAAAGCTCTATATTTTATAATAACGGAAGCTCCGTTCTCTTTGCCACTAATGAGTATATTTTTTCTATGTTTACACGTAGCAGTACTACAATGTCACGCTCAATGGAAAGTACATGATGTGCAGAGAAATGTCATTAAATTGCAGTCGACTTGATTTGTACTGCCACATATAACTAAGTAGCATCTGCAGATCCCGATTTGTCTGCTAAACTGATAAAATTCCCGTCGCTCTATCTGAGCTGTTGTCCTGATGGCTGCCAGTTCAGCATCTCCACCACCCCAGCGCCTCCCTGCAGGGTCCAGCTTGGGACTATAACATGTTTGCTCTTCATTCCTATTGGAGCCTGGATACCAGAAAGAACACCTTCTTTAACAAATCAACACCTTTTGGCTTCTTAATCTATCATTTTGGATAATATTTTAGTAGTTCATATCTTTTACTTCTGTGAACTAAAAGGCACAAGAACAATACTAGTAATCCAAAAGTATCTTAGTAAATGTACTTTGTTATATTCCACTACTGCTGATCTACAGCACTATTTTCCTTGGCTTTAGTCACTCATGAGTTTAAGCTACGTCTAAAGTTAAAGTGATAATAATCAACTTTATTTTTAGGTTGCTGTGGGGAAATGCGGTACAATATTCAGTCACACATACACAAACACTATAATGAAGTATACATGCAGTATAAATAATTGAAAGTGAGTAGATTAGGATCCTCAATCATCTTCAGATTGAGGTCAATAAGATCTCTCAGGTGAGCACACAAAGCTCTTTAAGCACTTCAGAGCTCACCATTCAGTCTGCATGAGTCCTATAAGAAATGTCAGTGCATCTCGAATCATGTTCTTTTTTTTGTTATTGCTGTGTGGGGGCGGGGGGGGGGGGTCTTCTTGTTTGGTTCACTAGCTATACTTGGTGTGATTTTTGTACGTTGTGGAGTATGATCAGTCCCAGTAAAAGACAATTGAGACCATATTTATTCTAGCACATGGTTTCATTTCTACTTCAGTCCTGAGTCTAGTTTGGTAAACTTCATTTCGAGCTATAGATGTTCAGATCGGAGTTATTTCACATCACATGCCTCTCTTATAACGGCACCCAATAACAAGGCAGGGAGATAAGCACTTGAGCCGATGTTCATCTTCCGCTGAGGACAGCAAAGTCCCCCTGAAGGTTAGATCACTCGTACACTGATGAACTGTATGTCTGCCTCTCCTCACACTTCTCCTACATCCCTGTCCTTGTGCCTCATTGGTCCTCTGTGGTCAGGTGGGCAGAGGTTGCCCAAAACCCTCTCCTAAGTCGGGAAACTACTCGAGCATCGTCCACTGTTTTGCTGCAGGCAGTTGACACATCAGCTGCACAGGTAACATCACCGGTTTGGGAAATAAGCAATCACAAAGGACCTACTTCCTTTTTTCCTGCCAGTGGCTTTTAAGCACAGGAAAAGTAGGATGGGGGCTGGAGCGAGTGCCGAGGAAAAACACTCCAGAGAGCTGGAAAAGAAGCTGAAGGAGGATGCTGACAAGGATGCAAGAACGGTCAAGCTGCTGCTGCTAGGTAAAGACGGTCTGGATGCAGTCAGAGGAAACCTCCTCATCATGGTTGTACATATTTAAGGGCCCCATAAGGCTCCACGGTAAAGTGATTTTTGAAGCCTACAAGAAAAATAGTGAAGGTATTTTTCAAAGAGATATTATCGTAGCTTGTATATAAAGTTATATTTAATCTGCTGTATATTATATATCATCACAAACACTTCTCACTGACTAAATTAGGGTTCTAATAAGCTTAAAACGCTTGCTAAGTTTGAAAAATAATGTAATAGTTGGGGTGGGGCTGCTTATTAATAAAATAATCAGATTATTTAAATCAAATAAAGGGCTAATAACTTGTGTCATTGAATTTACAGAAACGTAATTATTAATCACTCAAGCCAATCCCTTGTTAATCCTGAAACTAGAAGTCCTGCAACACAAAGGGCTTAATCCACCCACAGGCATCCCAAACAGGGTATGTGACAATAGAATCCAAATATAGAAAAGTTAGATGATCAGAAAAGGAAGCTTATCTTTAAGGTTCTTTAAGGACCACCAAATCATGTATTTGATCATGTATTCCATTTAACCATGTTGGATTAAAAAGCAGAGTACAGTCAGGAGTAATTTGCTCTGAATGTCTGTTATAGTTTATGCATCATACTCTTCTTCTCCTCATGACTATGTAGGTCAGGGCAGGAAGAATTCCCCCTGACATCAGCGTTGAACAAGATTAGACTAGAATTAAGAGGCATTATAACCTGCAGGGATTCTCCACCAGATGAGTGCGTCTGGGTCACTCTCCTCCAACATTAAAGAAACATGTTTTCTTTCCGGCAAACCATTAAGGACACTGAGAATTAATTACTAATAAATTATTTGTAAAAAATGTTTTTCTTTATTCACTTAGGTGCTGGAGAATCCGGAAAAAGCACAATCGTCAAACAGATGAAGTGAGATGATCTGACTTTGCCCTCAGCAGCGCCTCGTGTCTTCTCTACTTGTCTGTAAATCAACGTAACAACGCTGTATGTGCTCCTCAGAATTATCCACAAAGATGGTTACTCGCGCGAAGAATGTTTGGAGTTCATCACCATCATCTACAGCAACACCCTGCAATCCATGATGGCCATTGTGAAGGCCATGAACACATTCAACATGAGCTACGGCCACTCTGACCAGCAGGTAGACGCAGCTGAGTGCTTCGTGTGCGTTTAGGTCCAGGTTTGTGACAGACTACTGAACGTCCCCTTCTGTGCCTGCTCCACAGGATGATGCAAGGAAGCTCACGCACCTCGCAGACACCATTGAGGAAGGCACCATGCCGAAAGAGATGTCAGACATCATTTTACGCCTGTGGAAGGACTCTGGCATTCAGGCCTGCTTTGACAGGGCCTCGGAGTACCAACTCAACGACTCCGCCGGATAGTAAGTCAACACCCCAGCTGAGAAAGGTTCCATATCTTCTTTCAATCTTTTGTTTCTTAGTACATTTTATCCCCCCCCCCCCCCCCCAGTTACCTGAATGACTTGGAGCGACTTGTCCTGCCAGGCTACGTGCCCACGGAGCAGGATGTGCTGCGATCTCGAGTGAAGACCACCGGCATCATCGAGACTCAGTTTTCCTTCAAAGATCTTCACTTCAGGTGAACGTGCTCCTCATTTCTGAAACGACAGCGCCGGTAACTCGCCACCAGTGCGCCCACCGTGCTTCGTAATAAAGAAAGCATGACTCCATGCAGAATGTTTGATGTGGGCGGCCAGAGGTCAGAGAGGAAGAAATGGATCCACTGCTTTGAAGGCGTGACCTGCATCATCTTCATCGCCGCTTTGAGCGCCTATGACATGGTGCTGGTAGAGGACGATGAAGTGGTAATGACAGCACTCACATTCCACAGTTGATTTTCTTTTTAAACCAACTTTACACTTAGTAAAACTCTTTCTTTCAGAATCGAATGCACGAAAGTCTGCACTTGTTCAACAGCATTTGCAACCACCGCTACTTCGCAGCCACTTCCATTGTGCTCTTTCTCAACAAGAAAGACGTGTTCGTTGAGAAGATCAAGAAAGCTCATCTCAGCATGTGCTTCCCCGACTACGACGGTGAGACAATCGCAAGTTGTTGTCAGTTGCAGACTCTAAGGCAGTTGCATGATGCCCTTTGTCCTGATATCATTCCTTTAAGGCCCCAATACATACGAAGACGCTGGCAACTACATCAAAATCCAGTTCTTGGACCTGAACTTGCGTCGAGATATCAAAGAGATCTACTCTCACATGACCTGCGCGACAGACACAGAGAACGTGAAGTTTGTGTTTGACGCCGTAACCGACATCATCATCAAAGAAAACCTGAAGGATTGTGGACTCTTCTAAGAGTCGTGCTGAGACACGCTGACAGAGTGCGTGAAGTTTACGCAGTATCCTCACGATGATTCAAAATTCAAGGTTTTGTTTTGGACCAACATATTAAGTGTGACTTTCTGTCCTACAGGGTGATGTTGTAGCCCTGCCACGATCCACAGCCTCTTCCAAACTCAAACTGAGGATCAAATGGAGATTAAACTGTCCCCCCAGACTGACGAATGTGCAACACACAGAAATGAAAATGTATCCAAAAGAATACGAGTCAACTGAAATCAGAAAAACACTCTTCAGTCAGAAAATCCTGCGCAGATTTCAGATCAGTTGAATCTTAGTGGATCTCACTTTAGAAGCCATCTTTGAAGAGACGCAAAACATAGCGAAGACAAAAAAAGCTTCCGTCGGCATAAAGTGACTAATTCTGACAAGCATTAATGATAATTGTCAGGCATCCGCTGGATGCGTCAATAAATGCTTAGCACAGAGCTCAAATTCAAACAAAGGGTCACTTGCAACCCGCAGATGCACCAAAACTTCCATTAAAGACTTGTCTTTACAAAGGGCTTGAGCACAGATAGTGTTATCTGTATGTTATTAAACGTCATCCAAACCTTCATTCTAAGGCAAGCATTAGAAAAAGGCCAGTGTATATAATTAAAATAGTTCAGGAAGTGTGGAGATGCCATGTGGATCAATGAAAGTGGTAGCTGTAATATATTTAAAGTGAACCTACAGGCTTTGGAGTCCTGAACATAACGCTGTAATTCTAAACTTTGATGTAACCTATTAAAGCTTCTGTAGAAAAGTGAGTAGCTTTCTATTTTTCACAATTAAAAACTGACACAGCACTTTGTTGTTCATAGTCATTTATTCATTTCACAGAACATTTCCGGTTGCTTTGCTCGAATTGTGAACCCAGACATCTTTCGGCGAATTGAATATTGAACCAGTTATATTATATTACTCACATGCTATTTTGATAATCAGCTGGTAAGTTTGGCTAACTTTAAAATGTAAGATCAATTCTTACATGTGAATATTCCTCATGTCTTTACTCGTCTGGCAGGGAACCGAGTATCGTCACGCTGAACACAGACACAAGAGCTTTAAACTTTCAGACTGTAGGAGGAGAATCTATCTTTTTGCAAACACATTTGACCTTCTTGTTAGTTTGATTAATGGATACCAAATCCACATCCACGCCGTTAGGCAACCATCAAGCTGCCGCCAACACCTGGTTAGCGATGTAGCTTTGCAAACATTGGTAGCAGGGTTTAACCGCTGAACTGGCTCTGTCCAAATAAAAGATCTGCTTAAAATAAGCCCTAAATCCCATAAATTAACATATTATATTTTACTAAACTCATATTAATGAGCTTAGAGATGTTGGTAGGCCCTCTGTACAAAGCCAGACCAGCCGATTCCGCCTGTTGCCTCTCTTTATATAGACCGAGATAAATTCCAATGCATTTGACTTTACGTTCTGATCAGCTATTACTTCTACTACTACTACTACTAATACTACTGCTGCATCACAATAAACATCATAAGTCAAATTTATGCATGACAATGTGACTGTCCTGCAGGATTTGTACTTTTGTCTGCATTTTCTAAAAAAAACAGACTTTTGGATCTGTGTTCTTCTCACACTCACACATCATTTGTTGTGGATTTATTTGGTCTGAGGCTGGTATCGAGCGGCATCACACTGATTAGGCAGCCCTCAACAGAAAAATCAAGAAGTGCATTTCAACATGATCAAACTTAAAAAGGCAATGCGAGAAAAATCGGCTCAGATTTAGATGGCACTTTTGCTGTCCCCCAAAGACGGAGAAGACGCTGGCGTTGTGTTGTAACCAAACAATGCGGCCTGTGGATCTTCTGAGCTTTATATGCTCCGGATGATCGCTGAAAAAAGTCCATCTGAAACATCAGTTATGGTGACATTGTGGACCTGTCTGTCTGCGTGGAACAACTATGAATATTCACAGCACAACTGCACTGCACTTTAGTGCAGCGGCCCTTAAAACTCATATAAAAACATTTGTAAGTGTCGAAATTACTTATTAAAAGCATTCCTTAGTTTTATTTTGCTTCCTCTGAACCCTGAGTTCCCAAAATTGGTCAATAAGCTTACGTGCAATATAAAAACAGAGTAAGTGACGCTTCCTGTCGGCTCTACACACTTATGTACTGCGAACTAAGTCGGGCCAGGAAGGGATGGAAACAAAAGGCATTTTCAGTCATTAACTTTAAAAGAAAGCGCGTTATGGCTTGCTTCACCATGTCTAAAAAAATATATTTACACATGGAATGACATCTATTGTGCAAAATCAACAGTGGCCTCCGAAAATACTTGACATTATTAGATTCTAGTAATTTGCACTGGACAGCATTCAGAAAGAGGAAGAACAGCTGAAGGCACTTTACGCACGTTCTGTTAATGTTCAGCCCTTTTGTGGAGAATCAACAGCAAAGAGGCACTAATCATTATGTTCACAGAAATGGTCTGAGGGTTTCATAGGCTAGGCCTTTTACCTGTGTGTAGTTCAATGGCACTGCTCCCAGACACATTGTGGTTCACTCATATGATCTCAAATTTCAAGTACACACACACACACATCTGAACTAACATCGCAAGAAAGACTTTTTGCTTGATCGGGGAGTTCTTAAGTCACATGCACAATATCTGTGCGATTCCTGATTCTTCCCGAGAGAAGTCATTCATTGAAATGCAGCCAGTGATTGAGAGACTCTCTCAGGTTCACCATTTTGCATTAAGACTCTTGGCTGAATCCTGAGCAGCAGGAGCGTGGATTTGCACCTGAGGGGGATACTGAGCTGAAGGTGTCTTTTCTTCGCGTTGGTGCCACCGTGTCTTGCTCAGAAAAGACCCACCATGTGATCGATCTGCCTCATGTACACGCTCTTCAGTGGCAGAGCGTGCCGTCGCTCCTCTGGGAACCTGTTACACTGCAGAAATAACAGATAGTAGTATGTAGGAGACAGAGAACAGCGACACATGATTGGCTGGGCCTCACGTTGCTGATGTTGTTAGGAGGAGGCCTGCGATTTGGCGCTCCTTCCGTCAGCACCTCTTCACAAGGAAGCAAGTCACTCCACTGTTTCTCCCTGAAGCGCCTGTCCGTCGGCACAACGTGTCCTTCAGTGGTGAAGATGTACTTGTTATCGGATTTATGTAGCGGGTTGTCCTCGTCAAACAGCTGCAATGCAAGACAGACAATCCTGGTGAATTGACAGGCTGGAGAGAGAGTCCACTCAAAAGTGGACCTGGCTTTATTCTGATTATGGCTGTGTGACACCCACGTAATCAAAAATAACATGCAATTAATAATAAATAAATAAAATACTTGCTTCCAGTTTTTTTTTATTTCTTTGTCTTTTTCATATCATTGTGATTTTAAAATGTCCGGGTCAGTAATCGTCCCGTCTTCGGCTGATTATACGAAATTCACATGACAAATGTCACACATAAGAGCCTTAGGTGGATGTGTTTGAACAAGGGCCTTTCCTGCCATTAGGCAACAGCACTACCCACTGCCCCCTCAACTACTCTTTAAAAAAAAGATCTTACCAGGTAAATAAACATTTCAATCTGTGGAAATATATTATTCAGTCTATTTTATCATATTATGTGATCAAAACTTTTGACAGCCTACAACACGTTAAGTATTATAATGTCTCAGACCATGCCGTGAGCGCCACAGCGTAGTTACATCCCTCTGACACGTCCAACTTACCAGATAAAGGTATTTGCATGTCTCACTGAGGAAGAAACTCTCCATGCGGTCCTCTTTGGATTTGTCCACAACATGGTGGAGAGTTGCATAACCACATCTATAAATGGCACAGCTGGACTTAAAGTAAGCATATCAAGCATTGTAAAAAAAAAAAAAATCTGCAAAAAGTTACACAGGAAATTATCCACACCTGACTTTGGCATTTTTTTCAAGGCTCTGAAGAATATCCATTCCAACGTGCAAATAAAAAGGATTTTTGGTCGCCTGCAGGGCCAAAGATCACAAATATCACATGATGCAAACCACGAATGAAGATGAGATCTCATGACAGCCCAGACCATTACCTGGTACAGCAGATAGGTCGATTCCACCAGCTCTGGTCTTAAAGGGTAGAACGGGACATCAGGAGCCTGGAGCTGCCAGTTGAATCTCTCTGGCAAAGCCCCAAACCGCTTCCAGATGGCATAGTAGAAGGCATGCAAGCAGATTGCATTATCTATATCCCCATTCAGCACCTTGTACACAAAAATCAACCTTCAGTTGAAGATCATCGCATTGGTCAAAAGGTGAAAGTGCATCATCTCACCTGCAGCCCCGGAAAGAAGGCCTGAAGGGAATCGATCCAGGTGTTCATTACCTCCCCGCTGAACATGTTCACATTCACATAGAGAGGCGGGTCCCCCTCTCCTTCGTTGCACGACTCTCTCCTGGAAAAAACAGAGGCAAAAATATAGTTTCATGAAATATAGTTTCATAACCGTCGGCAGATGCATGGCGACGGTTATGTCCCTTGGTATTGTCAGTGTTACTGTGTGGCAGAGTTTGAATGTAGAAACAGAACGCCAGATGTTGTCGGCGGTTTCATTGCATCTCCCAGACAGAGACTCGTCTAAATGGAGGCGACCGTTTCGCGCTGCAGGTACAACCACGCGTCAAGTTCTCTAATGCTGCCAACGCAACTTAGTTGCTCTCACACGTGCTGGAGCGGAATGCTTTTCAGCGTGGCACTCACCCTCGTCTCATGTGATTCTGAATGCTCTCATACGCAGCTTGGAACATCCCGTAGTCCTCATTCTCGCCGAAAAGGATGTACGATTTGAGCAGATACTCATAAAACGAGTCCATTCCGGCTCCCAGGCCACTCTGTTTGTCAACCCACTGACCTGTTTGAATATTCACTACATTACCTGAGGATAAATACAGAAAGAAAGTCGCTTTAAATGTCATGATCATTCCCAGTGTCACGCTCACTTGCTGTAGAATTAACTAGCCTGTACCTAGCAGACCGGTTTCGTTGTTCCTCAGGCTCCACAGAGCTCTGACAGCTCGTCTTGCGACCCACTCGAAGGTGGAATCGCCAATCAAGCGACTCAAAATGCCAAATTCTACCAGGAGGGACCCAGCGCCAGCAGTACAGGTCTCATTGATGCTATCAGCAGGAACTCCCGTCTTCAGGTTCACCTGTATTTCAGATAGAAGTCAGAAATATGCTGAGTGTCGTTTCATGCTTTCAAGCGTAAGTGTATAAGAAGAGTCCCTTCATTCTGTGGGCAGGTTCGCTCACCCGTGGGTAAGGGATGCCCGTGCTGGTGTTCTCAAAGGCGGGCAGCAAGCGGACAGCCAAGTCATGAGCTAAGTGAAGCAGTTCATTATCGTAATCTTCAAAGTCCACCTTACCAAAGGGATGTTTTGGATCCGTTAGCAGGATGTGAGATGATATAAGGCTTCCCAATATCCTTTAGAGAAAAACAAAAAAACGTAAACACGAGTTTAATGATGAAACAGCAAGACAATAACAACAGTATAGACGGAGGAATACTGGAGGAATCTCTGAGGTGCTTTCCAGTTAATGTTATGAATTAACGAAACTCATCCTGTGTTTAAAAAAAAAGAAAAAGGGTCTCTGGATCAAATAACGTGAGAGTAATTATAAGTATTAAAAGACGTGTACTTTGGTATCTATTATGAAATGAATAGAAGATTTGTGTTGTTTGTTGATTGAAATCTATATCAAAATCAAATGAGTATTAGAAAGGAAACCGTTTATTTAAACCATTTTAATACTCGTCTGAATTCAGCCTGAGAAGTTGTTATATCCATACTGAGCAACTCATTCATTAGAATAACTTTACAAATCGCCACTTCTGTACCTGATGTTCGCCTCGAACACTTGCACAGTCGAGTCTTTGTCAAAAGATACAGTATCTATAACCAGTTTGACAGCTTTGTGAAATTCTGTGACATTGCCAAGCACCTGCAGAGACAGACAATGATAAGTAACCGCACAATGTATCAGCAGCTATTTTAATCACAATAATAGATTATTATAGGCTCAGAGACACCTTCAATTTAAACAGGCTGGAGGGATTCTAGGTGTTGAGATCGGTTGTGGTAGAAACACACAATTTACAACAAAGGAAAGACGAACCACTACGCGCCCAAATGAATGACAAAATGATGAGACCATTTGAGGGAGAAAAAAAAAACTCACATTTTCTACCTTTGGAAATAAATAATGCTGTTCAACACATTTTAGAAATGGAAAAAAAATGCCAAATGCCGATATTAATCAGGAGGCAAAGTCTTGTCGTAAACCTTACTCAAAGTTTGGCATTTGCTATTCCAAAGTTGCATGTAATAATCACAAGAAAGGAGGCACTAGTCACACATATTGTACCATTAAATAAAAGCTAAACCAAATCAACTTACCAGTAGGGTGTCTAAGGTGTCAACCAACGTAAGGGAATAGTTCCCCAAGACGTCGTTGATGTTGATGTTTGACCTGGAATGAAAGCAGAGAAATAAACTCAGCGTTGATGCAAAGAGGGAGAAATTCTTAACAGATGGCAAATCAGGCCGCCTTTGGTGTTGGATTCGGGCTGGTGTTTGCACAGACTGAATGATTTAGCAGATCAACCTCTGATTTTTATCGGCATATCGTTATTAAATGTGAGGCTAATTACTTGATCACTTCAAGGCTGCTTTTAAACCAAAATCTTTACGAGCCCCAATTTATTCTAATTAGAACATTCAATTGCATTCTCGTCATCTTACAATGGAAATATGTGTGCATCATTTTTACATTCTGGTCATTCCAAATAAGAAGTGTGGAGACGTCACAATCTGATGGATCTTCTGTCATTTCATCCGCTCACAAAAAGTGATTACCGGTAATTGAATCAGCAGATCGAACGCTTTGCTGGGGCGCCTGTTTCGCACCGATTGTATTATTTATTCACTCCAAAAGGTGCGACATGAAACAGCCTCAGCAGCTACACATCTGAGAACAAGGCGATGGCTCCAGTGATTTCAGAAGGCATGTAAACACACACAGACGTGCGTGCGTGAGTGACTCACGGGTT
This sequence comes from Brachionichthys hirsutus, assembly GCF_040956055.1. NCBI lineage: Eukaryota > Metazoa > Chordata > Actinopteri > Lophiiformes > Brachionichthyidae > Brachionichthys > Brachionichthys hirsutus. The sequence goes on along the minus strand of NC_090904.1, from coordinate 6,433,791 downwards.
CTGCACGTCCGGTCCCCTCCCTTGACAGTCAATGGGGTTGAGCTCGTCTTCGGGAAAAGCATATTTCATGTAGTTGTCATATCCAAAATAAAACATTTCTTTGGCCATGGCCTTCATTTCCGACCTCAGTGCGTCCGGGAACGAGCTGTATCTGCGGACGTACTCGTCCTTGTCGCCGTCGAAGAGGCTCAGGTAGGATCTCCGGAGCGACTCCTCTCCGACCCTCGTGCAGCTCCTCGGCATCGCTTCGTATTTGTGGCCGTGTGATTTGATTCGCTGGGACCACGAGTTACCCGCCTTGTTCGATGTATTTTCATCTCGGAATAACAAGTCTAGTTTGCGCAAACTGAAACTGAGAGGGAAATTGAACCCCCAACTAACATTAGGTCCGAGTCCGAAGGCTAGCCACAGCACACAGCCGAGGGAGATTCTCAGAACGACCAGACCAACAACTATTGACCTCCATTGCATCTTTGATCAGGGACGGTCTTAAAACTCATCGTTTAAGTTTACACACCTGTGAGGAGCGAGTAAACCCAAAAATCCGGCTTCTGCAGCTAAACGACAACCAAAAAGCTTTCGGTAAGTCCGTTTCACACACTTCCTGTCAATAGATCGCTCCTGAGCTCTGATTGGCCCTACTTTGGTGTCGTCACTGAACACGGGAACTTATGCGCCCAGTGATTGGCTTACGAAGCGTCCAATCTTACACAAGCTCGTCAGGCATTTCTGACGTGTCTTTATCTGACTTCTCGATACAGACACGGGGTTTGAACCGAGACAGGACATGATGTGGTTCGAATCACAATAGATTTAATGTTTGAAAGGCTGTAACTAATAGATACACGTGATACTACATATATATGAGACATTTAATTATCATGCAGAAAAAATACAAATAAGCAAATGAAACGGTTTTTTTTAGAAAAAACAAACAAACAAAACAAGAGCTGTCAAAATAAAAAGCATGCCTTCTTTATTCCTTGACTATTTTCTGAAGCGGTGGGTTTGTTTTTGTACTCTTTTTGCTGCTTTCCTTTCGGGGTGGGACACATTACACAAGGCACTTTGAAATCTGCCATCTCAGCCTCCAAGGAACACTGAGGACATCAAACACACTGAGTCTGCTTACAAACAGAGGCCAACATTAATCACACAATCCTGGTACACCTGAACTCAAAGTACATTCAGACTTTAAATATAATCATATATTCATACACATATCAGTAAAAATCATACTAGCCTGATATTAGTACAGATCTGCTTCAATTAATCTGCTCAATGCACATTTTTTCACAATCACGTGAAAAGTGACAACCATCAAAGACGATCACAGAGCAAGTCTAAACAGAAATGGGAAAACCTGCATGTCCCCATCATCCATATGGTGACATCATATCTGTGTGAAGAGCATCTTTTCCTATTGTGAGGCCTGTACAATGGAATCAACTGTCCTTTAGAACTGCGATGTTACATACCTTGGAATAGTGTTATAAACTGAGTACGTAGCTGATTAATGACTGAATAATAAAACAGAAAATATATTCTTACTCCAAGTTAAAGGATCAATGAATGTTGTCTATTGCATTCTTTAATTCTGCTATCAGAATCACATTTTTCGGTAGTGCAGAACAGTAAAGCATCAGCGTCGCAGACCGTCCATCAGCGCAGCATGTCGAGGGTGTGGCATGACGGCGATCTGGCAAACACGCAGGAGAACATTTACAGCATTTTCAGCTTCTCCTTGATTTTGAGTGCTGGATGAGCCACTGAAGTGTGATATCTGGAATCAAACAATGTTGAGTCAGTGTGAACGTTCATTTAAGATTCCAGTATTTTGAAACCACACGATTATATACAAATTAGGATTTCTTTACTGCAAGTCAACACAAAAACACAAGTTCATACATTAAACTCTGCAGATGGGTGGTCATAATCATAGAATTTTTACACGGGAGATTTAGCTGTCAAAAAAAAATCATTGCCATTAATGATTTAACCGTTTGTGTTAATTCTATCCCAGCATTATCATTGCCTTTGAATTAACACATAACACTTAACCTTATTACAAAACATGTATTCAGAAACCCAGCGTGAGTGAGAACACTTTTATTGAAACTGAATTGAAGTGACGGAAACAGGAAAAGCGCATCTGTTCACCACCGACTCACCAATGTTGTCTTTCTCTTTACAGGAAACTGAGTAGCAGCAAATATCCCTGTCCTGAATAGCTGCGAGATTCCTTTGAAATGGAAAGAAGCTACATGAACAAGTGCGGGCGTCTTATCAGTTCACACACACACACTATTTGCACATTCGGTCAGACCTTGCACACTTCACTGACAGATGCACATGGCTAGTCTTCTGTTGCACATATCCACCTACATTTGTACGTACACGTTTTAGTTCGTTTATCTTGCATTCTATTCTATTTCTACATCTTTCCCTTGTCTGCAGCCAATGAAAGTGTAACTTCCAGCGCGTCTCTAACTCGACCGCAGAGGGAGTCAGTTCCTTACAGTCGACTACAACTGAGCACATCTCCATTTGTGCTAAAACAACATTAAGGCAAAAACTGTTCTCATTTACTTTAACGTAACTGACGTTAACAGAAGATTAAATAAATATAGTACGGCCAGATCTAACATTATATTCAAAACTAAAATAGTCGTTCTGAAAACACAAAGAACATGCAGTAAATTGTTTTAAATAAAACAAATGGATATATTGGAAGTGGTGATTCAACTAAATACATTATGGCATTTCCACCTTTGGTCTGACTTACATTTCTTCAATGAGCTGCTTTTCATCGAGAGCATTGGGGAGGTCCCTTTTGTTACCAAGAACCAAAACCTAGAAACACAACATTAGAATTTACACTCCAAACTGCAGCCAGTAATCATTCACAGAATCACACAAATATTAACGTTGCCTTCAGGACAACACTTACAGGAATCCCTTGCAATTGAGGTTTTTCTAACAAATTATGAAGCTCGTTCCTAGATGCTTCCACCTTGTTTTGATCGGCTGCATCAACCATGTACCTGCATATCAGCAAAAAAAAGAAACAATGACACCGGTTAAAAGAAAATAGATTTACATGATAAACTTGTTTGTTTTTTAGACAAACTTGAAAATGTCAATACTCACACAAGTGCATTAACTCCCCGACAGTAGCGCTCCCACATGCTCCTGAATCTGGGCTGCCCTCCTATATCCCAGATCTACGTAATTAAGGACAAATCATTGTGTAGCACTTCTGCATGGCATAAACTATGCAATTATTCTTGTATGACCAGTTACGTTTGAAGTACCTTGATGGTGACATTTCCTTTTGTAACCTTCCTCATATTGAACCCAACTGTGGGGATCATGTCCTCACTGAAATGTCCAGACTATGAAAAAAGACACAAATACAAGACAAACAATTATAGAAAACTGCTTCCATTTGGTCTGAAATGATTAATACAGTTTACTGAAGCTAATATATGTGGGGATGGGGTGGACACATGCATGAATGTACACAATTCACTGATTAGACTTATATTCAAATAAAGTAGGATAAAGCCATGTCACCAGAAAGCCCACTAATAGGAAATAGTCAAGTGTAGCAAATGAATTTGAGTGGACATATTTTGGAGATTCAATAAATGGAGTGGCTCAGCAACAGTTTGAAGTCAAATCGCTTACTGTTATTTACACAATATTTGTATAAAATAGTTCTAGAATATAATTTATTTAACTAGATAACTTGTGTCCAAAGGTACCGATTGCCAGCGCTGTCTGAAAACTAAATTCGTGCTGTTGTGGAAAGATCCTAATCTCCATCATCACTGAATAGCAGACATGAAAACGATCCAAGTTCAAAAGGGCACAAAATGACAATATATTTATATAATTAAAAACCAATAACATGCTGAACACTTTCAAGGGCCCTACCAAACGTGTAAGATTTCATCAAACTCTGTCCAGCAGTTTTTAAGGCGTTATGGATACATGTCTCTGTCAAATCTGCTAAATACAGATGGATGGACAATAGGAACCCTATATCATAATATATATATATATTTGATAAAAAATCTTCATCATGTGTAAAAGTGCAGGTAAAAAGGTATCTGTGAAATATAAAGGAAACACAGAATAAATTATTTTTTAAACGAAATGAGCCAAATGATATTTAAATAGTCGTTCAACCTTCCCCTGAGCATGTGCTGCCTGTTGAGCACCGATTTCAACACATGACAGAGTCAGCTGATGGAGCGTAGCTGAAATGAGTGCAGCAGTCTGATGACTGAGGGAGGAGGAACTACTACGGCTTCTTTTACAGGCTGGCTCTGCATTGTTTCATCTTGACAGTTTAAAGGAAAGTCTAGCGTTATGTTCCAACCGCAAACCCGACTTCCACGCAGACCGCCTACCTGAGAGAGAAAGGTAGTTACATCACACACCGAGGTTACTGCCCAGAATGCACACTTTACTATAAAGACTATAATATACCGTAAAAAAAAATAAAAAAATAAACTGCTTCAGTTTTTCCTAAACTTAAATGATTTATCTTATTTATTACATTGGATAATTATTCAGTTGTTGGTCTCTTTAAATTCCAATTTTTTTAGATTATTATCGCATAAAAACAGAAAAAAGCACAAAAGCTGAGAAGCTGGAACCATCTTATATCCCATGTTTTTAATTAAATGATTCACAAAACAGTTAACTAATTGATGGCTAGTTTAGGTTTTGAAGTTGTGCCACTAATATAAAACCAATCACACAAATTAAAAAAACATAAAACATTAGACATCAAAGCTCTCTCTCTCTGTGTGTGAGAGAGTGGTTTAATGGTGTTTACATGTAATAAAATGTGACATTTAAATAGACACCAGAGAGAGCTGATGGAGTATAAGCTGTGCGTGTCTGCAGAATGTCATGAGAGAAAATTGACTGTGATACTAAATGGAACCAGTTTTGAGAAACCGCTTCGAACATTGCACAGCAGAAAAACGTCCTGCTCAAACACAATGCTCTCCTCTAGCATCAGTCACAGGAGCAGAGTGCGTAGTTTAAGCTCATAACCAGTAAACCCAGTCACAAGAACGGCAGGCCTGTATACGTGACTTCTTGGGTTGTGATGGTCAAAAATAACAAGCTTCTAAACAAACCTAACACTTCATCGTTATCGGGTCGTAGCTTGATGCCGACCTGCTGGCACCGGAACAACAATTCCATCGTTTCTGAGCCCGGTAACAATATGGTGTAGCACCGCTGCAAGCTCGGGAACTGCTATCCCATTATTAAGCTAATAGCATTAGCTAAAAAAGCCTAGCAAGGTGGCTAGTTTAGCAGCAGAAGGACTTACAGCGATCACGTTTACAAATGTTGTTTTTCCAGAGTACTGGAGGCCGACCAACGTCAGCTCCATCTCCTCTTTCCAAAACAAAGCCCTGAACCAGTCCAAAAGCCGGTTTATTAGCGCCAGCATATTCAGGTCGGTGTGGTAGTCTCTTTTTCCCCCTCTCCCTGTCAGATGTGGCGTTTTTTCCCAGCCGGGAAGTAGGCAGCTGTCATGTGATCAGTGTGCTGCTCGACAGCGCCTCCGTCGTCACATGAAGGAACTGCAGCCATCTTTGACCGCAAAAAACAGAGACGTCTCTTCAATCACATTTGATTTCATCAATCTGCCAATGAGGGATTTAGCAGGATAGCTGTATGTGATGTCCTCCATTTGTTCTTTTTTGTGTGTGTATTTGTTTGTTTTTATTTTATTAAATGTAAAGACAGATATTAGGTCAAGAAAGAGTTGATTACACATTTAGTTGCATTTTGTAACAGACGCTGATTCCATAGGAAACACATTATGTTCCACCATACTGTCTCCTTGCTCCTAGAACAATGACAATGAAGGTATTTTGACTTTGACACTTTGTACTAATTGGTTACGGTTCCAATAATAGCATCTTTGGGATGATTCCCAAACCCACAGAACAGGGGTCTGTTGATACTGAACAGCATTCATTGTACCGTTGCATCACTAATTGCAGTGGTGTTGTTTGAACAGACGGTTATTTCAGGATTCTTATGGGAAGGTTTTGACTTTTTCTACATCCAGTGGGTCCAAACTGTCACCGTACTTAGATTCAACCTGGATGATTAGCTGGAGTCCACTCTCCTCCTTTGACAGGTGGAAGTTTGGGGCACTGGAGGAGACTGCTGCCACATTGATGGGATTATCACCTGAAGATGAAACATACAAACTAAATGTCACACATGTAGAGAAAATAAATACCCTGCTGCCCCCCCCCAGCAGCATTCTTGTCATATATTTTGTATATTTAATAGCATCTTTTGAGGCTTTCAAACTCATTGCTTCCTGACACGTTGGGCTGGTTTGTAAAGAAAATTGAGGTAGAAATTGCCCTGTTGTATAAAAATAAACAAGCACAGGTGAGAAAGCAGATTCCAATCTTCTTTTAAAAACGTTGTAACGGTGCACACTTACCGGTACATGGTTTGCGCTTCTTTATATTCTTTATGCAGGCACGAGATAGAAACGCAAGGAGAGCGATGCAAAGCAGAACGCAGCACATGACAAGGATCATGTGTGTGACGGGTCCGCCCTGCTTTTGTCTGTCTGGTGATAAATCACAGTAACATTAGTTCAGTTCAGCTACAGCACCGTTAGGAATTGGTGTCAGACATAAAACATGTCCATGATCATATTCGCTCACGTACCAGCTCCTTCACAGACTGCGTTGTGGGTTGTGTTTCCTGGAAACTGCTCAGCAAGTCCAAGAAAGCTGCACCTGTTGGGTAAAAGAAGTTGATGTTACTGTAATATGATCTTCTATGGGAAATGATTGTTGCAGCTCAAATCTTGAAGTCTTACTGTGCTCGTGGCTTGCAGATTCCTTCTTTCACGTCAAAATATTCACTGTCAGGACACAAGGGCTCGCACAGATAGGAATATTGCACCAGCCCTTGACCTGAAGATGCAACTGCATCCATACAGCACAGAGAGATAGTCTTTGGTCGCCTGTCATTGGTTTACAAGCATCAACAGCAGATTAAGTGTTGCTCATATTCAGTGAAATATCTCACCAAGAGATTCTTGGCTACCCAATAATCACAACTTTGGTTCTGAGTAAAATGTGTCGAGAACTAACAGGAATTTTAATCTCACATTGTTCTGATACTCAGCCATGAGTGGCCCTCGATGTGAAAACTTTGCTCTCCAAAATAAATAGATATGGTGATGTAATATGCTCAAACCAAATTTGCGCCAGAAGCAACAAGTTCTAAAATAAACAGCTGTTCCAACATAACAAAGAATAGAACCACTCTCACCTGTCATCTTCGCCTTCTCCCCTGCGACACATCTGTCCGCCACACACTTTGAACAGATATTGGTGGAACACAGGAAACCAGAATGGCAAGAACATTTTGCGTTCGTGGTCGATGTACACTTCTCTTCATATTCTGTAGAAAGGCAGGACTTTGAAGCTTTAAGCACTGTTTTATCTTTCATCCCCTGTGTTCAATGCACTGTCACTGTCATGTGATTTAAATGGTCACAATCATAAATCACGCTCTTACTTTGTTGGCATGAATGGCATTTCTCACATCTGTCAAACGTGGTGTGTTGGCTGGAGTAGTAGCCGTCCTCGCAGGGGCTGCAAAGCGTTTGATGTTCCTCTGAGCAGAATGCTGTCATATGTTTACCTTCAGAATGAGAACCAGTCTTATCAATAACACATTAGTTCAGTTCAGCTACAGCACCGTTAGGTCTCGTAAATGCTGCCTCTATTATGCTAAAGGTCACGGAAGGATTAGATGAAACAATCTGAGAGATTAATATAAATCATACTTGTCATTACAAATCAGTTGTGTGTTTTACCTGGGGGACACGCGTCACAGCATCGTCCTTGTGCCATAGCCTGCCCCTGATCACAGCCCGTCGTGCATCCTATAGTCCAAAAGCTTAGTAGATATACAGCAGCCAGAGAAGGGCTGAGAGCAATCATTATGACCCCTGCTCTGCCTGAACTTCTGGGCTTTTATCCTGCCTGTTTACTGACGTCATTGTCAGTTGTGAATGTGGTTTACTCAGTGACAATGTGTGAGAGCCACACAGTGAAGAATTGTTCAGGAAGTGAAAGACCCTTTGGACGAAATACACTAAGTACTTTTTTGATTTTCATTTCTTGTTTTACCTTTATAAGTCTACATACATACATCATGGGGTGGCACGGTGGCGTAGTGGTTAGTACTGTCACCTCACAGCAAGAAGGTACCGGGTTTGAACCCTATGTGTTTGTATGTTTGTATGTTCTCCCCGTGTCCTCGTGGGTTTTGTCCTCCAACTTCCAAAAACATGCCATTTAGATTAATTGATTGCTCCACATTGTCCGTTGCATATGAGTGTTTGTTTGTCTGTGCATTGTCCATTCATCTCTGACCTGATATGTGGACTACCAGTCATCCACGGCTGCTCTTTTTCTTAATAGAAAAAGCAAAAATAACAACTCTGTGAACCTGGAGACAAGGTTTTAATTCTAATGTACTGCATACAATTTAAAGTTGACAATGAGTTCAATAATGCAAAATACTGGAGCACCAGAAAGAAGCCCAGTATTGTGCTTAAGAGACACAAGGCTCTTTTTTGAGCCTGCATTTCGTTAGGATCCATTTCAAGGTGACGAAATACCTGATATCAGGTCTGCGAAGGACGATGCAAAGGACAGGCTGAAGTGGAGAACGTTGATTTGCTGTGGCGACAAGGCGGAAGAAGAAGAAGAAGAAGGAAGAACTCGAGAGTTTTATTCCATATGAAATATTGATAATCCAGAATATATTTGATATGTCACTGATGAAAATACTGAAAAGAGCCAAATCTTGATGTTTAAAGGGTTTGTTTGTTTGTTTGTTTTACCAGCCACTAAAAGTACCTCAGATTAAACTAGTGTAATAAAAAGATACATCATAAGTGGCCCCATTCAGCCTTTAGCGCTCGTATGCTGTGAGTGTGTCAGAACCCCGGGCTTTTGTTTAAGTGGGATTTCTTTTTACACTGGATTCCGTGACAAAAACTGAAATGCGGTCAAGCTTGCCCAGAATGTTTGTGTTGCTTTGCCGAGCATTTTGTAGTCTTACACTCACATTAGTTTATATTCAGAGGATGGATGTGATTTAGCATGTAGATCATGTAGCTGGTATGATGCAGGCGCTCATCGCTACAAATGCAATGCACGGTGAGTGTGAGGGCCGAAGGGTTGGAAGGTTTTGTGAATAAATAAATACATATATTTAAAAAAGATAGAAATTGAATCAATAATAGTTTTGAACACTGGTTTATGAATTATCAAGCAAAAATAGCATTTGATTTGAGGATCTATTATTTTTCTGTCTTTAATTTTTTTTTCAAAACAGGATATCTTTGAGCTTTCTTTATTCTCTGAATGTTTATATAATATACGGTAGAATTCATGAATGAATCATAAAATGAAGAAAAACAGGTGAATCTATGCTGAGATTTGGATGCAGCTCTGCTGTTGAGACTTGTTAAGCTGTTGTGGACATGCGGCAACGTGCCCACTATCTGTTATGATATGTCCACACTCGACTCACACTGAAAGCTCAGAGAATCATATTGATACTTGACTTATTGTCACATTTGCATGAAAATTCACATTCTTCCAAACCTCATGCTGCTCTGTCTTCCACTCGCCCACAATCACGTGGTCACACGGCGTCAAGTCTCACAGGGTGTGACGTAGCCATAGACGTACTTATGCCTGTTTGTTTTTTGCCTGTAGTCATTGTCATTCTACATTGCACACCCACAGAGGTTAATGCAGAAGCTGCAAAAAGCGTGATTAGCCTTTACATGTGCCACCCACTCTGTGGGTGTTGTAACAACGAAGTGATACAATCTGTTGGCCGCTGATCCTGCTGATGAAGAGCCTATGTTTGAGGCCATTAAATGCTGAGGGCATTTCTCTGAATCTGCTTCCTTTGAGCTCTGAACACCACAGAACCAACTGATCTCATGCTGGGAAAATACCAACTATACCTACTTGCTTTTGCTGTTGTGCTACGTTGTGACAAAGGGGAACTCCACTGATTTTGCATGTTGTTCTTTTGATCATATTTGATAAATGTTGGTGTTTTTGACATTTCAACATCCTATTTTTTTTTTCCCCATGAAAAATCTGATGTATACAATAAGAAACATGCATCTGCATTTTCCATGCAAAATACTTCTGGATTTAACAAAAAATATACAAATTACAGAACAAAATTTACGTTAATGTTTTTCACAAATTTGTCAGAAAGTTCCATTGAGACTTATGTACAAAAAAAAAATAAGAAATTTTGCTGGTGATTATTTCATGGTTCAGGCTTTGAAAGGTTAAGTCTGCTTGGGCTCACATGTGCATTTCTTTGAAACCGCACACCAACTTCCTGGATCACTGACATTTGCTGACAGTACGTGTAGGAAGTGAGTCTGGATATGCTCTTACTCAGTTATGTTGCACAAAAGCCCAAGTTTTTGTAGAAAATCTTTATTCACACAATCTCAGGATACCGCAGCACATTTTGAACATTGAACAAATATCAGACACAATAGACCAAACATCTAAAAATATTTTCTCAACTATTGAGGATCTTGTACTTAAACTGAGTATTAAAAAGGAGTGCCTTCATGACAAACATATTGATGCTTTTCTCTTATATAAAACATACACCTATTATTTCTGTTGTCTTGTTTGTTTCCATTTATTTTTAGTAATCCGTTTCTGCAAAGAAGCCGAAATAGACAACTTTAATTTTGGGATGGTAAAAACTCCACCGGTGGGAACCACCTGCTGGTTGAAACTCACTCCATTCCATTCAGCTTCAACAAGAAAATACTGTTTCATAACAACAATCTGTGATTTATGATGAGTTACTAGAACAAATTTTCACTTGAAGTTTTTCTTTGTATTCTAACAGAGGGCACTGCTGACATAATATCACCTTTTTGCAATTATAAAGTCAAATACAGCAGTAGAATGTGACTGCTAACATATCACGTACAAGCAGTCGAGTATATCAAGTACACAAAACTTAGCCACCTGTGATTTGAAAGCTTCTGTGTTTGATTGGAATGAATTTGAGGGCATTATTTCATGATGACTATGAATATACAAATGTGGGGGACATCTTCAGTGATGTCTTAACAACAGGAATGACCTCAAATTTAGTCTTCAGTCTTTCCAACGGTTGAAATGAAAAAATGAGAGGATGTGTAATTCAGTGGGAAAAACAAACACATCAAACAGCTCGCAGGGAATTTCCCCAACCTGACGCACCGCTCAGAACAGGCTGCTTGCTGCTCTCGGCTCAGCAGACCCACGCCCAGTGGAACAGAGTGGAAGAAACAAAACAAGATCAAGACAGAAAGACTGCATGTGAAAAGTTACATGTTTTTCTAAAGCTATTTTTGCTTCAACTGTATTGATTTTTGCAATCTTTACTGCAATTTTAATGTTAACTAAGCCTTGGCAACAGCAGCAGAAATAACGTGGCATAGCAGTTCATATATATACTATACTTAAACTAATTTAGAGCACATTGATTAAAGCTGAGGTAAATGACTTGCAAACCGTTCACATCATTCAGACATCTTATACAAAAGTCACATATTGAGCACTCAGCAGTTTGTGGATACTTCTGTTAAAATCCAGCTAGCGTCAACATTTATTTTTCCATGTATTTTCGAATATGAGGAAGATTGTAAATGATCATTCTGATCACAGTTGACGGGTTTGAAACTTTCACCTCAGGGCTCCTCTTGATTGAGTTTGACAGAGGACAGACTGCCGTCACCACTTTCCTCGACTGGCCGTCCATACAACGAGTCATTCCCTGTTAACACACATAAAACAGCAGCGATAAGCGATTTCATGTGAACTATTAAAAAAACAACACTTCTGGTTTAGGATGTGCAAGCAGTTTAATGTTAGAATAAATACTTTTATGGGAAATTGACTTTGTTCTTTCTTTCTTGTTGAGATTTTGAAGAGAAGATTCAAACCTCTTTTATGGCGGCTTGAGCTGCAGAAAAGCGCCTGGTTAGTTCACCATCGCATAATAACATGAAGCAGGGAGACAGCGAGCTCGTCTCCATCCCCATGGAGCACAAAGTGTCAATGAGAACCTGAAAAGCTCCCGTCTTATCAGCTGATCAATATGTGTAGAAAGTGGCCTGTTTCTTATGGTTGTATAGCAATCACATTGAGGACAGGCCGGGTCACAGACTGCAGCCGCACTTTTCATTTTGCACTCTTCCATTCAGTGCAGAATCACTTTATTGCCATTTCCGAAACCTACTTTGGACTGCTCCGTGTGTCTCCATGCGGGAAGTAGTGTGGAGCTTACAGGTCACAGCGATCAGTGCAAGCAGTCCAGCGACTCCAAAGACAAGGAGGACTGTACCTGAGACCAGACCAGCAGGCTGCAGGTTATTTAACATTCCTTTTTTTTCTGTTAGTTTGTGTCATAAAGGACAGCAGCTGAAAATTTACCGATGTGGTTGCCTGATGTGCTTGAAGGGAGAGGCGGCACATCATGGCTCTGGATGGTGGAGCGTCTGGGAGCGGATGTGGTGGCAGTAGTGTGAATCTCAGCGAGGGGCACAACATGTGTCTGGTCGGATGTTGAACTGTGATTGGAGAAGTGTTCTTTGATGTTATTTTTGAATGAAGGATAACGCTTGAAAGAACATATAACTATTAAACACATTTTGCTGCGGTAATGCATGTTTTGAACAATTTGAATGGAGTGGACGTACTCTTTCGATTTTTGACAAGGCGAGTTAATGGATGTGCTGAAATATCCATCTTCACATTTCATGCATTCTGCCAGAGAGAAAGAATTCATCAATAAGCAGCCACTTATTTCACATTATATTGTATGCATTTGTTTTTCTATCCCTGTACCTCCTTTATTTAGCCCAAATCCAACGTCACACTTGCAGGTGGAAGAGTCAGTGTCACTGGGAACAAACTTTCCACGGCACTGACATTGTCCATCCCTTTCCTTTGTGCACGCTTGCGTAACAATGCTCCCAGAATCTACAAAAACAAAAATATTTGTAAAGACAGGTTAAGATTTGAAATCAGAAAAATATATATTTTTGAAATAACCTTCTTTTTGAGGACAGAGAGAGCCTTTACAAAATGTCAGTGGGTCACAAGTAATTACTTTTCATGTAGTAAAATGAACAGTTGTGCGAACAGATATGGTATTTATATCTACTATGGACACCTTTTCAAAAACTTCACGTTTCTTTGCTGAGTAAATACATTTGGCAAGAATAATGTGAGACATGATCACTGACTTTCACGTCTGTCCTCTCTGACTACCAGTAACAGAGAAAAAATGACAGACCTGCATGAAACTTTTAGTAAGTAATGAGTAATATTACAAGTACTTTCCTCTCCACAAATTGTGCTATCTGAACATATGAGACACATGGTGCCACTTTGCTTTAGAGGCATTTTTTAAAAACTCTTTTTGGCTGTTGATTAATGATTAATGGTGTCATTACAGGGCTGGATTAGATCAGATCCTCTGGCATCTTTCTGGAGTTTCAAAAGTTCCCATGTCTTTGCTGTTCCTTCCAGATTACTCCCATGGGCCAAACACACATTCTCACATAACATAAATTTAAGAATATATTAGTCTAGACTATTTCACACAACTGCTAATCAAAATAAAATGAAGTAAATTCAAGAAGTATTTTTTTTTTTTAAGCAGAGAGGGAGAGAGAGTACATTCTCCAGACACTAAAAGACACATAGGAGAGCCAAAGCTAATGACAGTCACTGACACAACGCTCCCATGAACAATCAGGTAGAAGAGAATGACCGAGCAGGACGCGATCAATAGATGATTAGATTTAACTTCACAATGAAAACCAGAAAGTCTGTTTTAACAACTAGTCGTATTCTTACCTTCCTCGCATACGGTACATGCTTTGCAGCGCTTGGAGACATTTTCTTGCGGTTGATAAGTTCCACTTTGGCAGTCTTGACAAGCATCCTTCCCATGCTCTTCAACCACTCTTTGACCTGGATTTATTTTACATCACCAACAGACACAACGTACTTTAGTTACAGAAGAATATTTAACGTGTTTTGCGCAGCTAGAGGAAACAATACAGCCAAAAGCAGATGTAGCCTGTGTAGTCATACTTTACCTTTTGGGCAGCTAAAAGCATCCAGACCAACAATGACTTCATAAAAAGTCAAAGAGAATACAAGCAGATTGAACAGAATCATATTCAAAAGCGATACTTCAGTACCGTTTAGTGCACTGAGTGTTTACCACAACCCATAGTATGCAAAACATCACTGACACACAAAGGCTGGGAATCAGCCTATAAAGGTCTGATGTGGAAAAAAAAAAACCTCAATAACATTTACATATTATTCATTCAGTTCATCAGAAAACTTTTTTTTTATAAAGAGAACATCCAGGTTTTGATCTGACGACCTGAAATTGTATAATGTACTAAAATGAGATACTACTAATACGCTACAATGCAAAAAAAAATCTAAGAGTGAATACAATGATGGAAAGTAATGGCCGTAAGAGGTTGCATTTTACAAGTTAGCACTTATTTAGTCTTTCAGGATCTAGGGGTGTTTAAATTGCCAGAAAATCTCTCTTCTTACAAACGCTTTGATCCTGGAGATGAATCATTGGACGAAGAAACGTTTTCATTGCTTTAATATATTTTTAGAATGCAAATACTGTATTTGTTCAAACGCACATTACACTTTAGTAGAAATAAAAGATGGTGAGCATTATGGCTTCTCACAGAGAAAGCCTCAATATAATCTGCAGATTGTGGTTTTTCTGCAAACCTTTGTTATCTCACCACTTTGCAGTGTAAACTAAAGGCTTCTTTTTCATAAGACAGACTCCACAAATTTGTTATTTGGTGTGTCAGTTGTTCAAACATGTCTGATTCAACTTTAACTAAAATAATAACATTTTAGCTTATTCATTAACCTTTTTGTCTTTCAAGAGTAACAGGAAAAAATAGGTAAGAACTCAGTGGTTTAACGGAAATGCCGCAGCTTTTCATTGCTTTGCTGGTAAGAGCATGACATTGCACCTTTACGTATGGAAAGAACCACATAGTCTTGATTAATTTGCAAGATACAACCACACAAATGCAACAAAACCTGCTTTTTGAAAAAGGATGCTGAAAACATAACTCCTACGTCTTAAGCTCATGCTTGCTCACTAAATTTCTGAAGAAAATTTAAACTGGGGCATCAAAAATTCTTGCTAACTTCACTTTAAAGTGATTGGTTGCAATTTTGAAGCGATATGAACAAACACGAATGTAATGAAACAGTAAGGGGTGATTTCAGGATTCGCTATCACGTGTGTGATGAAACACAATGACCTGGCCTCACAAGTCTTCGGTGAGATACTCAGAATATTTGATGGATCTCGGGGGGCTGAAGCAACCCCCCAGGACACCAATTCACCTCTACAAGGAACTAAAACGCATCCTTTATATTCCACAAATCTTTATGTGTTCTGCATTTCCCAATATACTTTTATCCTGATTTAAATAAATACAAAAGTGATTATATTTGAGACAATAAAATGCATTGATCTTTGGAAACATCCATTTTAATTTGGTATTTTCTTTTTACTGACCTTATATTCAGATGGATGAACCTGCACTATAATCAAAGTCCACAGCAGAAAACAAAATAGGAGACAACAGAATTGGACAATAGAGGAATATTTTTGTTAGTGAAATCAGGATAATCATAATCATAATCATATGGAAATCCGTATAGATATATACACACATGCATGAACACCAGTGGTTCCCGAGCAGACAGCCATAAAGCCACAAAAGTTCTCAAGACAGTATCTAAAAAAACGTTTCATCAATTAAAATGAGCTACACAAACACTTTTGGTTTTGTTTTCATTTCAGTTTCATAAATTCAATCACTACTAGCGGAAACATTTTACTGTAAATCGTCTGACAAAACTGAGCCTGATAACAATGAGGCTTATAACGTGATCTCTTCACCCTTTGGGACCTACAGAAAGCAGACCAACCCTTTCTAGCAGAATCAGCAGATGGAATTTAATTTATTTAATGTTCACCTACTGAATGCTCAAAGAAAATCGCAGAAATGTTGATGTTTTAATAAAATGTCTAGAAGAGACAGGTATTTGTTTTTAAACACTCCAGTCCACTAGGTGGTGCTAATGCTTCTAAAAGCTGATTAAAAGAAAAGAAAAAAAGAAAAGAAGTTACGACCGTGAATTCTGTGGTGCGGCATGTCGAAAACAAGCAGGGCGGAATACGGCACTAGTTAGCATAAGTTAATGTGTAGTTGTTCATGAAAGGCTGATTGAAAGCGGTCACATCAGGCTTTTATCCACTACGTCCAGAGGCGTCATTGTCTTACGGTGTATTACTAGTTTCCCGCTGGATAACCTGTCTATTGAAACACGTATATAAAGTGGGGGGAAACAAAAACATAGTGTGTCGAGTGGGTGAGACAAGGAAGTGCCATTAATCGCTTTCTGTTGCAACGGGTTTGCCCACAAAAAGCGATGCTGGTCACCGTTTTCTGCGCCCCGAGGGATCGTCCAGAAAGCACCTTCGCCCTCGATGTGTCCCCGGAGTTGGAGCTCAGAGACTTTTTAGCACTTTGCGAACTCGAATCAGGAATCCCAGCCGGGGAGATTCAGGTGAGGGTGGCTAGCTCTGGTAAGCTAGCTGGCGTGCTAGCATGAATCGGACTTTCGCTGTGTTGTTGTGAAGCATCGGTTATCAGCTGCGAGCAGTTCGTCAACTTTTGTTCCCGACGCTGTTGCGATTGTTGCAAGCGGGTGGCTTTATCAATAGGAAGACGCAACCGACAACTAATGAAGCTGACTGTTGTTTGACTGATAATAACAACTCTATAACGCGATTTTTAGTTAAAATAACAGGAAATTCATTCCATTATATCCTCGAGTTATGTCATTTCAGGCTGTGGTGTGGTCGGTTCGTTTAACATTTGAACAGAAAGTGAATGTGTGAAAAGGATGGCAGCAGTTTGAGGGTAATTTGAGCGTTGACTTAGCTTGGAAAATAGTTTTTTGCAGGTACAAAGACATAAATTGTCTAGCCAGAGAAACTGGACGGTATTAGTTGTCTGGTTTACCTGCAAAAAAAAAAAAAAGTGCTACCTTATGTCTAGATCAATGTGTGAGCTGATTAAATAAATAAATCTGTGTTCTACTTTGTTCAGTCAATAATAGTAATGATATCCTGTATTTCTCTGAACAGATCTCGTATGTAGAACAGCCACTTAAAGACCCGGCTCGTGCCTTGGGGACGTACGGCGTGAAGGATGGAGATGTGGTGGTTCTCAGGCAGGCTAACAGAATGCCGCCGCCGCCGCAGCCAGCCTTCCCAGGTAAACCACGTACTAAAATATATGAATGCCATTGATTTAACTCTCTGAATGATTCAACTTATGAGTTCATAAATAGACATACTAAAAACTACAAGCATATTAATTGATATTAGTTGCTGTTTGTTTAATTTTTACAGTTTTTGGAGGGCGCGTCTTCTGAATTCGCAGTGATGTTTCATACTCTCATACCTACAATAATATAATACAACATGTATTACAAGTACGAGTCCTTTTTTCCAATGTAGACCCCCCCCCCCCTTTCCGATGATGGGATATATCGGCTGGTTCAGACAAAAATATGAGAATCCGTTGAGAATATGAGGAAAGCTAGAAGCCTTTTTTTGGACGGCCCTAAAAAAGATATACTTCTATGATAACGGAGCAACAATATTTAAAAAAGATCTGAAAAAGTTATGCATTATTTATTTAGCCAGCATTGTATTTGCACATGCAAAATGCTAACCTCCCAACATTTGTCTGCACCAGGTCTTCCCCGTATTGACTTTCGTTCCATCACGGTCCCTGGCACGTCTTCTTCGTCCTCTCAAGGCGGTGCCATACGGCCTCCACAGCAGGTTTCGCAGCCGCCGGTGCAGCAACGAGCTGCACAACCTTCCACACCGCTGGCCTTTCGCGGCGGATCCCCTCAGGGCCTGGACGACCCTGCCTTGCTCCAGCAGATGTTGTTATCCAATCCACATGAACTCTCACTCCTCAAGGAGCGAAACCCGCCGCTGGCTGAGGCCCTGCTCAGTGGAGATTTAGGTAATGGAAAAAAGAGAAGTTGGTTTTATTTTTCACTGTTTGTGTGGCGGTCTTTTATTATCCATCAGAATGTGAATCAGTTATGGTCGTGCAACTGTATTTCCTCTCAGAGCGTTTCACCAAAGTGCTGCTGGAGCAACAGCAGGATCGAGCCAAGAGAGAGCAAGAAAGGATCAGGCTTCTGACTGCTGATCCTTTTGATTTGGATGCTCAAGCCAAGATTGAGGAAGCCATCAGGTATATTATAGAGGGGACATATTTCATTTTACATTTTACTTATTCATAAAATAAAGAACAATACTTCTCACCTGTGGAATGGTACACTCTGTTAAAATCCACAATCGGGAATTGTGTTGTGATTATTTGTAACAGTGCTGATACTAATGTTGTTTTATTTTTTTTCTGCTCACAACTAAAACAAGCAACACGGCTTATTTCTCAAACTTCGGCAGCGTATTTGCTTTTTTAGTCTCTTAACTTTAGATTTGTTTGCGTTCCAGGCAGCACAATGTGGAAGAAAACATGACCATTGCGATGGAGGAGGCCCCAGAAAGCTTTGGACAAGTGGTTATGATCTACATCAACTGCAAAGTGAACGGTCATCCTGTGAAAGCTTTCGTTGACTCAGGTAATTATCACTGAATTACAGCCTCGCTTCCTATAATCACAAATTTATTTGTTGCTGAAGTGATAAGGAGGATAAGCAATAATATATCTGTTCTTCAGGTGTGTCAGTGTGTGTCCGTACCTTCTCTCAAATAGCCTGATTTGCTTGGGGACAGTGTTTTAGGTTGCAATCGCCGCATCTATCCTACAAGATTCACTGAGCTTAGATGTAAACTGTTGTCTGCAATATCCTGCGATAACATTAACCTCAGTGACGGTCCAGGAAACAGTCCGATCTCTGCTTTTTAGGAGCCCAGATGACCATCATGAGCCAAGCATGTGCTGAGCGCTGCAACATCATGCGGCTGGTGGACCGTCGATGGGCCGGCATCGCCAAGGGAGTGGGCACCCAGAAAATAATTGGCAGAGTTCATTTGGGTGGGTGTTTTAGGTTTAAGTATAAACTAGTTTCCTGTTGACAATCGACGTATGACAGTTCAGTTTCAGCCGACTTTTCAGACGAGCACTGCATGTAGTTTACAAATAAAAATAAAAAAATACATGATCAGTGTTTAGAACCTTGTTTGTGTGGATGTTGGTCAATTTGATTAATAGCTTTGCAAACGTATGCAGTCATTACCTGTCCTGAAAAAAAGAAACCTACATCATCTGCTCTCACGTCCCTCCACGTTGTCCCACCAATGTTACTGTTCAGCCATTATAGGTTCGCTCCAGGTGTAAAATGTGAATATTTAGAAGGTTCATGAGGAAAAACTGAGCTGAGCTCGTGCCTTGTCTCATCTGGGCACATCTGGGTAGTCTTAAAAATAGTAAGATAAACAATTGCTCATCAAGCATGGTTGAGGTTAGCGCTACGTGTGATTGTGATATAAATAATAATAAACTAATATTATTTTGGAGTCATATTTGCTGTTCTTACTGTCAGGCCCATCTGCCTAAAATGTTAGAAGACAATATTGTTTTGTTTGTTTTACTCCTGGTTTTGCGGTTTTCCACAAACGTTGACGTTTTGCGTGAAGTTCACTAAAAACCTTAAAGATGCGTCAACATTTAACTCATAGAGTGCCAGCCATTTTCAGCACTGCTATATGCGGAGTGCCCCAGTTCTCACACATTTTCCCCGATATTCCAGGCCCCACAGAATACTCTTTATTATGTCTATGCAAACACCGAACGAAACCAAATGAAAGATTAAAGTCTCTTCTTTCATCAGGAAAATAAGAGTGTGGTCCTACCAGTTTTCGTTCCAGAGTTATTGGCTTTTGAAGAGAGGCAGATTTCAATGTCAGGGTTGGCAGTGAATGTTTGGGTTTCAAGAAAACATCTTTAGACTTGAATGGCACTCAAAGAGTTAAGTCTCTGCACGACATTTCAGTGTGTTTTCCTTTTGTGCTCATGTAGCTCAGGTTCAGATAGAGGGGGATTTTCTTCCTTGTTCTTTCTCCATCTTGGAGGACCAGCCGATGGACATGCTGCTTGGCCTGGATATGCTGAAGAGACATCAGGTCTGAGCCTCCGTTCATTGATCACAGTGAGCAGCCGTGCTATTGGTATCTGTCAACATGATATGTCCTATTTTTCTTGCAGTGTTCGATCGACCTGAAGAAGAACGTCCTTGTAATAGGCACAACAGGCACCGAAACCCGCTTCCTGTCCGAGGCAGAGCTACCAGATTGCGCGCGCCTGGCATACGGCGCAGAGGGACGTGAAGATGTACGCCCAGATGAGATGGCTGATAGGGAACTGGCAGAGGTGCTTCAAAGGTCCATACAGGAAAGCGGTAAGAAGCAGCATCCCGTCTGCGCTCTTAAGCCTCTTTTTGATTGTTTTGTTACAACCACATTTGTATTTATTTTGATCTCCATCAGATTTTGCATGTGTCACTTTAAGCTTCGTACTGTCTGCCCCATTCATGCACTCATCTGACACTGCCAGACACATAATCACGTTCGTGTCATCGCCTCAGAAAATGTCATTAGCTTTTAATAAGAAGAAGTCAGGACATTGAGTGGTGCCTGTAAAGGCAAATGTAAGTATTCATGAGAAACGCTTTAAAACTGAAAGGAAAACACTCACGATGAGCCGTTTGCTAGTTTTCTGCGTATTCTTCCTTTCATGGTTATTAAACTCACATTAACATTTGTGCTAATGCTATTCGTGCAGCTCCTCTTTATTGTGTCCATTAGCCAGTTGTGTTTAGTAATGGCTGCACATTCCAAGACACAATTGTTGTGCTACGTTCAACCATGCTGTGGGATTCTACAACCCTCCAAAGAGAAGCAGCAAAAATCACATTTCGTTCTTAATTACAGTGCTTTTAATCAAATGTCCTAACATCACACGACCTCATTTGAGCTTTCTGAGGTTCGGTGACAGGTTGTGTGATTACGCCGTGACCTTTCTGCTAGGACGTAGGCTCCGGTTGATTTGCTCTTTTCACTTGTCCGTGAAAAGGCTGATAAGTTGGTGCATGCTCTGAGCGTGTGACCGCTAACTTTCTCCGTCCCTTTGCATGATGTGTGTGCTGTGTGCCCTAACCCCTGAGCAGGACAACACTGATGCATTTGGAGACAGCTGGAGAGGGCCCTACCAACCAGGTACTGAAAATTCACAAGTCCATTGCCAGTGCTAAGTCCATTGCTATTTGTGTTTTATTTTTTTTTGCTGCTGTATCAGTATATGTAAAGCATAAAAAATTGGACAACAAAAAGTGTACCACACTGCATGTATAGCAGATATCACACCAGGAGCTTCACAAGGAACTTTGTGTCTTGAGTCGTTTACTTCTATGAACCAAAGTAATGCTTCCAGACCGGGTGTACACGAATTCTAGCTGTTTCATTTCCTCTTTTATTTTTTGCTTTCAATAGAGACTGCAGATGGACAAACTACCTCACAGCAGCCCCCACCATTTACATTACCCAGAACCTTAGACCAAAAGTCTTCTTCCACCTTCCCTTTCCAAAGCCGCCCCTCCTCTGGCCACGCCCTGGATCACTCTCAGTCTGCCCCAACAACGATGGAGCAGGCCACTTCACCAGGGCTGTGCCAGGACCAACCTGGCCTCCAAGAGCTCCCTCTGCCTCCTTCCCTAGCAGAGGGTACTGGTTCTAAACCATGTCAGCTCCACCTTCACCCTCTGCCTGAAGTTCCCCCTCAACCCAGTCCGTCAACAGATGACCTCCATATTCCTCCTGCAGCAGTGACAACACCGTCTCGGATACAGCCAGGAGTTGCAGATGGGAATGCTGAATCCAATAAGGTCATGAAGGTCTCCGTGGAACCCCATCTTGAGAAATTGCCGCCTATTCAACCAATGGAGCAGGAAGTGACCGAGTCTGATGATGTCCGTTCCACTGTAGCCTTTCCAAGTGACCCAGGCCAAACAGATCCAGTAGAAATGGCTTCTCCCTCTGCCTCCCAGGCCATGGCGTCCTGTGAGAGAAACCGGCTTGAAGGACAGCACTGCTCCAGCTCCGACAGCATCCCTTCGCTTGCAGCTGCTCTGATGGAGCTTCAGGAGCTACTAGTGTCAAGCAACCATGCCCAGTCCCAAAACCGAAGCACCTCCTGTTCTCCCTCACATCAATCCAACCAGAAAACGGACAAAGTGGTCCCCGAGTCATGCACCCCAACGCCAAGAGCAATGCCCGAGGCAATTACCGAAGTAATGCCCGAAACGATTCCCAAAGTAATGCCCGAAGCAATCCCAGAAGCAATTTCTGAAGCAATGCCAGAAGCAATCCCAGAAGCAATCCCAGAAGCAATCCCAGAAGCAAATTCTGAAGCAATGCCAGAAGCAATCCCAGAAGCAATTTCTGAAGCAATGCCAGAAACGATTCCCGACGCAATTCATGAAGCGATGCCCGAAGCAATGCCTGAAGCAATTTCTGAAGCAATGCCAGAAACGATTCCCGAAGCAATTCCCGAAGCAGTGCCCGAGAGTACACCAGCAGTGGCCCACAAAGTATCCCTCAAAGAAATGCAAGACATCCCCTCCACTGCCATCCCAGCCAATGTGGAACCAGATGATGCCAAAGTCAACAATGCCGTTGCTGTGTTTGATGAGGGATCATCTCAGTGTCTAACGCCTAACCTCGCTGACCCGGCCGAGTGTCTGGGTGGAGATGCAGTTGAGATTTTGGACGGACGAAGATCACCGCAGCCTCAGGTTGGCACTGCGGAGAGCTGGGCGGATGGACAAGGCCTTGAGCCAGATGCCCCCACTGATGCTGCAGGGGACCAAGAGTCCAGAGAACCTCCTGGGGGGCAGCAAGGGAGAGGTGTTTCAGATGGACAAGACTCACTCACAAATATCCCAGATGCTCTCGGCCTCCAGAATGAGAACGCTTTACAGAGCCCTCTGTCTATGACCGTGGGCTTGCCAGATGAAGTCTCCATCTCCTCGACCAACTCCTCTTCTTCTTCAGTTCAGTCTCCTCTGCTTACGTCTCTAGCCCTTCCTTTCTCTCCTCGTCAGCCCTTAATAGAACAATTTCCAGCTGAGCACATCCAGAGAATCCAAGCAGCAGGATTCTCTGCTTTGGAGGCTGCAGAGGCCCTAGAAAGAGCCCACGGGGTTGTGGAGCGAGCTCTGCTGGCACTACTCGCCCGGAGTATCACTGTGCCCACCTAGACTCATATCCAGTCACGAGTCCCCTGCCTCCCCACTCAGCATCTGCATTTATACCTTGTACCATTTATTTATACCTTGTTATTGGTCTAGATGTCAGCCCCTTGCTGCAGGGAGCTCGTATAAAATACAGGGAAATTCTGTGTCTCGGTTTGTTGTACGGAATATCCAAAAACAAACAGCGTAACTGCTATTACTTTACTGGATGTTGCAGATGTTTGAGGTATGTTTGCATGCAGATGTTTTGGGTGCCCAACCCGCTTCATTATCTTTTAGAAATTTGGTATGAGTGGTTTTCTTCTTGCACATCATTCAACGCCCTTTTGGTAATCGATTATTGAACCATTAAACATGATTAGAATTCTCTTTTCCATTTGGCATAAAAACGTTTGCGTTTTGATTTGCGGATTATCAATAAAAACAATCTCTATTAGCATTTACCCAACTCTCCATCTCAGAATAGACCATTCAGCACAAATATATTTTAAGCAATACGCTTATGAAGCATCATTTTGATTTTCATGTTTATTTGCCCTGCGACTTATGAATCAGAACCTGATGATGGTGAAGCTACATTGCAGGAACTGCTGCAGTTCGGAGGATTGATCGTTTTGATCAAGTTCTCTGAACACTTTCTCCAGATCAGTGGGAAGCCCAGATATGTGTGACTATCATCACGCTGACATATCAAGTCTGTTGGTCATCGATGGCATCTTTTGGTTAGTATGTGAATTACAGAAGGTATCTTGTACTGTATTATTCTACACAATTTGAGAGCTTTGCCATGTTTAGATTTTAAATCTGTTGGTAGCTCATGTTCAGGAAATTATTTTATTGTGTCAAATCATCAGTGTTTGTTCATGTCTTTAAAAAATATATTTTAAACGATGCCTTTTTTTGTAATTTGTCAGAATGCGGCCATTTGTGCCTGTCGCATGTTTTGTCCACGCATCATCTTAACGGTTATTTTAAGTGTGTTATTTGAGTCATATACCAACAATGTTCAGGCAGAATGAGCTATCTACTTTTATCTTGTATAACATTTTAAAATGCAAATAAAATGGAACTAGTATTTTATGTTGTGCATTCATCTATTTTTTTAAAACTCTGTAAATAAACATATTTTAATTATAGTAATATATTATGATAATAATCTAAGCCATTTGCTTTTCAAGGTTAATTTTTGTTCTATACATACACCAATGAATGTCAAATTGAGTTTGTCATGAAAATAATAATTTGATGTAAAAGTAAAGTAGTTTGATTGAAGTTTTTCATGCACTCTAGAATTTAATGTCATTTTTATTTTTTTGCAACTTTCCCACCACATTTAATCAAAATTAAGTAGGATTTATGTAATGATTTCTAACTCAAACATAAGCTCCTTGGTGGTAAAATGTCGGTTCGGAATATGCAGATTATTGCTGGGACGCAGCTGGTTCGTCAGCGGCTTGATAAAGAAGAACACCTGGTTCCAGGTGTCCGTGATTCCCGCCAGTCGGGCTGCAGCCGCGCGTCGAGCCGGTCCGAACTGAAGCGGGATGGCTTATTCCGACGGCAGCCGCTCTTTGAGCAACAGTTCTAAATGGAATCTTCACACTTACCTGTCGGACAAACATCAAATGGATCAGATGACGTCACTCATTCGACAACACGCGGACGCTGGAGAGCAGCTTTCACCTGAGCTTCCTGTGGAAGCCGGCGGCCCAGACGAGAGCAGCGACGTCCGGCAGGAGGACGGCAGGTAAGGACACGCACGATGCACCGAGAGGAACAGTTTGCATGTAGAACTGCAATGAGGATGTTTTTTGTAGTCCTCCCACAGATATGTCCGCTGCTCTCAGGTCATTGGACTTGAATAAATTCTTGGCGTCTTTGCCCAGATTGTTCTCAGCGCCTAGATTTGCAGAGATCAATCAAAGGTCGCCTCCTTCCGATGATCGGGATAAAAGTTCGGAAGGGTAAAGAGCCTTTAAATGTTTATACTCTGCTCAATTTATATTTCTGCCTAAATGTGGATTTCTTAATAAACCCACAGGGCGCCGAACCCTCCTGAGGAGGAAGCACCGGGTCCGTCGTTCAGGTCAAAATACATTGATTTTTGTAAGCTGGCTTTTCTCCTTGGTGCGTGTTTCTTTATTTCTTTATTTTTTTTTATGCAATATAATTTGTTCATCTCCTGCTCTGCAGTCCCGTTGTATCAGGACTACTGCCTGCGTGTGGTGGAAGAGGATCTGTGTGAAATGAGTGAGCGTTTAGTGTCTGAGCCGATAATACCTCAGCATCAGCAGCGTCTGCAGGCCCGCCTCGGCTCTCCGTGCTGTTCTGTGGGCTCGTCCCCTCACTTCAGCCCCACTGCAGAGACTCCATCATCACCCCTACCTCGCCCTGTCGTAAAGGTCACTCCGAGTACGCTTTGGCAAGACCTAGAAGAGGTGAAGGAGTCCGGCCTTCTCAGCAGTCTGACAGCCAGGGAGATTCGCCTTCAGGAGGTGTGGAGATTAACATGACTATTTCTATGAAGAAATTAAATGATCGATCTATTAGGCAACCGTCCTGCAGCGATTCGAATAGGATGGTGTCATAGTATTGGATAACATGATGATAATCGGCATAGAAATCTAGCATTTTACTGTACATATTAATATACTTGTAGCTCTATGTAGGAATCTATTTTGTATGTAATCTTTACCGTTTAGAGTTCACGCCATACCAACAAGAAAAGTTCAAATTAAGCTCAAACGACTGTTTATAGTCTCACTTAGATTGGCATTAAGTTATGGTGCTTATTATGTTGTCAAAAAATGTCATGAAGGCAAATTTGAAATTATAAATGTGAGTTTCATGTGTGCAGCAACGGTTCTTGTATACGTGTGTGTATATATATATATATCGGCGTTTGGTCCATATTCTCAAACTTCACTTTATAATCTGTCTGGAAAACGGTTGAAGTTGATGACTTAAGAGGAAAGCGATAAATCCCAGATGATAAATACACAGACGATGCTTCTTATCAGTACCAAACCTGATAAGAACAAAGAAGAAACGTCACCGTTTATAAATGTTTTTATTTTACGATGTGAAGGTTGACTTTAAAGATGATTCTCTCGTTTCCTGTGTTTACTGTGAAGTCGATGTTTGAGTTGATCGGCTCCGAAGCATCTTACCTGAGGAGCATTGGCGTAGCTGTCAATCACTTCTGTGCCTCGAGGGCACTGAAACAGACCCTGTCTCAAATGGAGCATCACGTTTTATTCTCCAACATCCGGCGTGTGATGGCGGCCAGTCAAAGGTGGGACCTGCGCAGCCTGATGTTTTACCCGGATGTGCTCGCCGTGCTCAGCTGATGCCTCTTCCAGGTTTCTTATGGATCTGGAAGTTCGACTGGGAGAGAGCGTGTTGATTGCTCAAGTTGGAGACGTAGTGCTTGAGCACTGCCCAGAGTTCCACAGCCTCTATGTGCCGTACGTGACCAACATGATGTACCAAGAGGCGCTTTTCTGTCAGCTACTGTGAGTATCCTCCTAAATGTTCATAGCTCTCTTCCTGCACAACCCGGACGTATCGTTTGAATTGCCTCATTTTCTTAAAGGCAGCAGAACCGAGACTTTTTCTATTCAATGGAAAAACTCGAGAGTGACCACGTTTGTGAAAGACAAAGCCTGAAGTCGTTCCTCGTCCTTCCCTTCCAGAGGATTACTCGTATGAAACTGCTCCTACAGGTAAAGACTTGAATCACGGGCATCTGCATATTTTTGACTCGCGTTCGCAAATCGGCTACGGATTCTGTTTTTTTCACTTCAGAACATCCTGAGGCTGACGGACCCAGATTCTAACTCCCTTTTAAATCTTGAAAAGGCAATTAAATCGATTCATGAGGTAATCCTGCTTCACTTCCAGATTTGTAAATCCATGTTGCGAGAGGACGGTGGTTACTTGTGATTAAGATTATTTTATTTTTTACTTGAAACATTTTAAAAATGGCGTCACTCCCTGCTCTCACCAGATCGTGACCGAGTGTGACAAGAGGGTCAGAAAAATGAAGCAAATTGAAGAACTGGTCTGCCTTGAAATGCTGCTGGATTTTGACCAAGTTAAGGTGACGGCTTCCCTTTTTCTCAGTGTTGAGCTTCTAACAGTCTTTATGTCGAGACTTGATCCTGCCATGTGACCTGAATGTTTTACGTGACCTCCTCCTCCTTCCAGTCAGTTCCTCTGGTCATAAGTGGGCGTTTCCTGGTGCGCCAAGGCCCTGTGAAACAGCTGATTGTGGAGGCCGCTTACAACTCAAGAGTGTCCTTCACCAGCGTCTACCTCCACCTCTTCAATGATCTTTTGGTCATCTCGACAAAGAAGTAAGACTATTACTAAAAACCAGGTCAATTGTCCGATACAAGCGGAGTCCACTTCTACCGTCGGGCGAGTTTCTTTCTGGTGGGGACGAGGCAAACTAGCAAGTGGTTAATTTGACATTCTGATCTCTTTGAAATCTGCCTGTCCGTCGGTCAGAGATCAGAGGTACACGGTTGTGGACCACGCCCGGTTCCCTGAACACGTGCACCTTGAGCCTCTGAAGACTGACATCCTGGGACTCCCCTCCGACTCCTTTCTGCTGCGTCTCTCCCAAAGTCAAAGTGGGCAGCCGACGGCTATTGTACTGCTTACAAACACAAGGTACGAGTGGATCGATGAATCATTGACTAAATCGCCTCCAGAAGTACGTTCAACTGACTCCTGTCGTTTCGTTTCTGTACCGCAGGTCAGATAAAGGCGCATGGATGAAGGCGCTGTCACCTGAGCAGTGATGAGAACTGGTTCCGTCTGTGCTGGATCATTTTAACTTGCACGTTGTATAGCTTCACGTTTTGATGACTCACTTATATTTATCTAAACTTAAATGCACTTCACGCTTCGTGAGTTGCGTGTACTTGTGAACATCACACGGGGGTTTAAGGGATATTTTTATGGATCAGCAAAGCATTTTATTTTAATTGTATTAAAATATTGGCCGCTCTAGACAATACACAATTTATACTAACATATCAAGTATTTCTGACATTATCAGATTTCACAATGTAACAAATGTGAATACAGATGATCGGACAAAATGCTAATGAAATATAATAAACCAAACATGAGAACCTAAGTCTCTAATAATGTGCTCATTCAAGATTCAAGATACTTTATTGTCATTATGCGAACATAATAAAATCATAAATAGGCACTCAACAAAAACGCAGCAACTTCTGCAGCCTCCGTCTCACCCTGGGGACGGGGTCGTCCAGATTCGGCATTCCAGTACCGTCGCTCAGACACCCAAGTTCAATTCCAAGTCCCCCTTTAAATATTCTCTGTACTACAGCAGAGTGCCTGTCTCCTGCCGTAAAGGGCAGTTAGCTGGTCGGGCTGCGGCACAATCCTGATGCCACAGGTTCTCTGCCAGGCAGTTGAGGAGGGGGGCTACGTCATCGAGGCCATCGCTGACCTCTCCGCCCACACGCATCACTGGTAAGCTCCACGACTCCCGGAAGTTCCTCACGTCACTTTCCGTCACATCACAGTGCATGAAAAGGTCAAATATGAAGGAAATTATTAAGGACAAATATCCGTCTCGGTATTAATAGCTACAAATATCATTAATTTGGTATCCATTAGGGTTTAGAATAAGTCGCTGGTTTCATGAAATCGGACTGCAAAAGGATACTTTGTGCCAACCACGAATTTCACAATCCGACCCTCAGCCTGAGAAATCTGATGCGGCAGATCGTCAAAGGATGTTCTGTCTGTGAAGGAGAACAGGAAAAGGATGGCATCCACCTGCTCCTTACAGGCCTGGAAGAGTGATTGGGGGGGGGGGGGGGAGACATTTGTGGTGATGCTCTAGAATAATGCTTTCATGGTGCATACCTTAATTGTATTGAAGTATTTTTATACATACTGGGAGGAAATGGTCAAATCTGCGCAAAGCATTTTCTCCACAGTCCCACAGCTGCAGACGAAAGAAGAGCACTTTGCCACTTTCTCTCAGCTTCACCGGCCAGTACACCACTGTAGTCTCGATACCTTCAAGGACGAGACAACGGTGTTGGTGCGACTGGCCTCATTGTCAAAGGAGAGAGTTTGAATGTATAAACGACTTTGTCTCGATCGACCTGTGGTTTCATAGTGCATTTTAGGAATGTTGAGGCCTGCAAGATGTGCAGCAAGAGCAGTTTTTCCAACGCCACTCTTCCCAGAGATGAAGATCTTGTAGTGAACAGTGTCCACAGCCATGTGTGGAGGCATCACCGGAGTCTCCAACAAGCCTGGAAAACAAGTTTTTGCCGTCAAGACATTTACTTTTGATTTGCTGCTTGATATTCCATGCCTAAATAAACTTCATAATTTATATAGTCCATAAACAAAAGGTCTCACAGGGTTTTAAATCCCATGAACTTGGCTTTAATAAAACTTTTAATTTTGGTTGTCTAAGATTGGCTATAAATCGATGTGCAGGACAGACTTTGGTGAATATCATCCAGGCAACTGATGCCGGAATCAGTCCCAATATCATGGGACGACATCAGGAGGAGGATCACTGTTGTAAATATAATGCTCTTGCAAGACGCACGGATTACAGCTTCTGCAAAGTTCTTCCGGTTAGGCTACCTGAGCACATCTTGTGTTTGTGGCATTTATTTATTTTTAACTCTTATTACATGCCAGACTGTGTCAAACCATTGTAACGTTAATTCAACAAAAGTCCTACCAAAGTTTTTGCGTCTCTTCTTGTGTAGAATTCTGCTGAAATATTCTTTGCTGTCTTTATATCGATGCCAATCGGCTACTATGACTGATCCGGGAGGACAGACTTGTGCCATGTTGTTATGGTTAGCTTAGCCGTGCCGCTAGCATCACACTGCTGAGTAGAACCGACTGTGGTTTCCGGCAGACGGCGTCACATCCGGTCTTCGAGCATATAGTCACATGACCGCTGTGAAGTTTTTCTTAAGGTTTTATATCACCGATGCTGCTCTTAGATCAGTGTCCCATCGTAAAGTAGGCTGTGATTTAAAAATAATAATAATTCATGAAGTGATCATTCAGAATCGATTCTTCATTTAACTCATTTATTATCATGCATTCACTGATGGGACCTTGAAGCAGGAGAAACTGTGTAAAATGCGTCATCTACTTTAATTGTTAGTGTGACAAACCCCCGAAATCATCAGTCACTAAATAGACTCTTCCTGTTTGCTTTTCATTGTCGCTTCCTTTTCCAACCACTAGATGTCGCCAGGCTCCAGCGCTTCCCCATGATCTGCATGAGAGTCTAGTTTGTGTTCACACTGTACCTGAGCTGCCCTGTCCTGTCTGAATGAGGAGCAAAGGGTTAAAGCATTACTCCACATGTCCTCACGTTTTGCTCACGCAGTTTTTTTTTTTTTTATGGAATGCAAAATCCGTAATCTGTAAAATACATACTTTCAACGACATGGAATAAAGACCAGCATACATTTGCAATATAAAAGGGAAAACTTGTACATCTTTCAGTTTGTATTTATTTGATCTATAATTGAGTTTTTCTAATGTAGATATCCTGATCCCTCAGAAATATCACACACTGTGTGCAAGAGATTACCGTCTTTCATGCAGATTACTTTCTGAACTGCATCCAAGAGAACTCACTCTAAATTAGTCGCCTAATTAATGTCTTCCAATACGTGCCTCCTTTACAGCCCACTGAGTGTCTGTGCCTGAATGACTCAACCATACTGAACCATCACACAGCAGTCTGTGTCATTGGTTGCTGAACTATAGGGTCCAAAATGTGTGGCCACTCCCTTGGCTGGGAGCGTATGAGTCTTAGTGTTTGTATGAGAAAGGGTGTGGAGATGCTTCTGTGTGAAAGAGCATCCTATAATTTATCTGCTACAGTCTTTTATTAACTGTCATTCCTAGGCAATGGAATTGCATCCTATTATTTCTATTACATGTTTAGATCACACAGAAGCCTTTTTAGTGGGAGGTGTTTGACATACTCCAGGGAGTTGTGTGGAGGTCCACCAGTTTGATCAACTCTATCTGGATTACCGGTGTCACCAAAACAAGTTCTGCGAAGAAGCAGTATGAATTGTTAGGCAAATGAAAAGATTAAAGTCGGGGTCCAGGTTTCGTTTTGCTTTTCACCAGTCCAGCTAATGTAAATGTCAGGCAGATGGCTTTTCACTAGCAGTCTTGGGTTCTGCTCAATATTTCTGCCTGTTTAAAGGAAGTTTTAAATAATAATGTCATGTCTACTGCAAAGATGAAAAGAAACTGGAGAGATGACGCTTTCATCGTATTGAACTCGTCTCTGAGCAGCAGTGGGTGCCCATATGGTACCCACAGTGCAAACGTCTTACTCAAGCACACATCAACACGTAGACTGGGGCTCGAACCACCAACCTTTTGATGAGTGGACAATGTTACTACCACCTAAACTGCAGCTGCCGTTCATCCAACAGTCTCAGATTAGACCAATTAAAATATAACTACAAAATGCAAGAAAGTGATTCAGTCACAAGAAAACGTGTTTTATTTTAACACAGAAATACACAGCCTGGCAAAAATGCACCAGGGATGTCATTTATCAGGTAACAGATGACATAAATATACACTAAAATAAATATTAAATACAAATGAACAGTTTTTTTTTAAGACATATGTAAACATGTATTGGAAAATGTGATCCAGAGACTACAAAACATAAGAATGTCTGATTCTAGCCCTGAGTGGAATAAACATTCCAAAATTCTAAATAAGTCTCACCGATCATATATATATATATATATAAAAGGGAGATTAAGGTATCCAGACACACTGGTGGGATAAAGAGTGCTTAGAGGATAAACTCTATAATCACACAAAGCAGAAAACATTTCAGCCAACCATTCATACATTCTCTTAATTTACTACATCACAGAATTTATTTTATGTTTTTTACTATAAAGATAAATTATTCATCTCATGTTATAAAGTGTTTTTCATATCAGTCCTTTCTGAGTGGCTTCAGTCAGGCCATATGCTCCACAAAAAAAAAAAAACCCACACGTGACGGCCTAGCTCAGTTTCCACCCACACTTCAGTCCTCCTTGTCCATGATTGAAATGCCATGGTCGGTCAGTGCGCTTTGATTTGGAGGAATGCTTAGATCACACTGCGAACACGCTGAGGGAGCTGGTCTCGTCTTTCAAACCCAGAATGCTGTACGCTATCCTCTTCATGTGACCGGGCAACCGTACACCGATATTTCTGATGTCTCTGAAAGGAAAAGACAAACGACGCCGTTTTGAATGTGCTAAAAACAAAACAGTCTGTCTCACATGAAGAGATGGCAGCAGTCTTCACACAGCAGTGATCTCAAGCTACGGGTGCTGGCATCCAGGAAAAATTGCTGAGCAGCTTATCCAATTTGAAATGAAAAAAGCACATTTTCACTAAAGAACATTATCCACATATTGTAGCGTATAAGTAATGAAAAAAATGTGCTTCAAATAACAAATAAAAAGTTAAAATGGAGGAAAGTAAAGAATGAGAGGAATGACTTGGGCAGAGGCGGAGTGGAGTGGAGTATTTCTGCATCCACAAACTGGATAACAAATGTTCAAGCTGACACCTCAATACTTTCACTGTCTTACGACGAATGTGTCCCGCATGCCGGATACGTGAGCTCGCCATGGCAGCGCTGCATCTGTGACATGTGTGCACTTACTCATGCCTCAAGGCGAGCACCTGCTCCATGTTCGTGATCCCCGCACGAGCGAAGCTTTCGCTGTACTGGCTCATTTTGATGGACTCCAGCCACTCGGGCACCGTTCTGAACATGGTACCGTCACAGCCGCTGGTGCTGGGCAGGCGGATGGACACGCTGCAAGGAACAACGTTTGCATTACTCATGTGCTGCGGCAGGATCATCGTCTAATAAATACGTATGCTCTGGTCATAGAAAAGTAGGCGGTGTAATTTACTGTAATGGAGCAGACACATGTCTTCCCCTTAGAATTTATTATGCACTTAAAAGTCTCAATGTAAATATCATTTAGGTTTTTTTTTATATACAGGTTACATGTGGGACCGTTTCTTGGCTAAGAAGATACTCCGGGGACTCGCTGGCCAAGCCAAGTAAGAACCATAACATAAAGTTTCTTTTCTACACTTGAATTCTGTGGCGATTAAATTAACAAGATATGACATCCTGGCATGTTTGTTTTAAATTTCTCATTGTTGATTTTACATGTGGAGACAGATGGAGCAGATGATTTTAATCGCCCTGCATCACAGAGACGTCTCCTGCCCTGTGTTTATTTTTCCAGAAATCATTTCTACATTACTCATGTTTTTCTTCTAATTTAAACTCTTTTAATTCAAATGTTATTTTAAAATAATATATATATAGAGAGAGAGAGAGCATATATACCGTGGGTCAAAGTCTGCAATGGTTTTCAAAGACTCCGGGCTGCGTATCAGTTTGTCTAAAATGTTGACAACGTCTGAGAAGCGCGGCCGTTTGGAGCGGTCATGCTGCCAGCACTGGAGCATGAGTTGGTAGACGGCGGATGGGCAGTCCATTGGTGCAGGAAGCCTGAAGGCCTCATTGATAGCTTTCATGACCTGGTGAGGACAGAGCAAAGGCAGTGCTTAGATCTAAAGTACATTCATGTTGTGGCACTCATTAACAGCCAAGATAGCGGTGGGAAACTCCGCTGGAGTTCAGGCAGCAATCCATCGCCACCTACGCAGCTCAGACGCATAAACGTCTGACATGCACAGGCCAAACCAATCCTTCGTCTCAACCATTAAGAGTTGGAGAGATGATGTGACAGGTGAAACTTACCTCATGGTTGCTCATGTCCCAGTAGGGCCGTTCTCCAAATGCCATGACTTCCCACATGACAATTCCAAAGCTCCACACGTCGCTAGCTGAAGTAAATTTCCGATACGCAATGGCTTCAGGGGCCGTCCAACGGATGGGGATTTTACCTCCCTGACAGGAAGAAAAATTTAACAAATCATACTTAATGGCTGAGGTGAGTGGAAACATATGGCGCTGAGAGACGCGCGTTAAATCACAGAATGTAAATGGCACTAACAGCATGTGGCTAAAAAAAGCCAGAGGCCGTTCTCTGCTACAACGCCTTTTTGTAACATGCAGACGTACTTTTGTCGTATAGGTGCCCTCGGCGTCATCCTCCAGCACACGCGACAGCCCAAAATCAGACACTTTACATTCGAGGTTGCTGTTAACCAGGACGTTTCTTGCTGCCAGGTCGCGGTGAACATAATTCATATCGGAAAGGTATTTCATGCCAGCAGCTATTCCACGCAGCATCCCCACAAGTTGATACGATGGGATCTCTCCATCACGGTCCTAAAGGGTAAAAATAGCAAGATTAAATAATTTTATTTGTATGGAACAAGTTGTGGTTTTCTGCAGGATCATGTGCCGCACCATTTCCTGGTTGGGGGGCGAGACTTTTTTAGGGAAAACAAGTTTTAAGGAAGTCGGTGCACCCAACCATGGAAGGAAAACAAAGCCTCAGGTTTGCATCAACAGACAACTTACCTTCAAATATAAGTCAAGAGCGCCATTCTCCATGTATTCTGTCACAATCATGATGTGTTTGACTGAAAATGAAAACAAAAGGTTCTTGTAGATGAAAGCAATGTATACAAGTATTTAATGCGTTGATTGAGTTGGGGAGAGCCGTCTTTCTGAGGTCACCGACTCACATTTGGTCACAACTCCCTCCAGGCGGATGATATTCGGGTGTGAGAACTGGCCCATGATGCTGGCCTCACTCAAGAAGTCCTGCCTCTGCTTTTCAGAGTACCCTGGCTTCAGGGTCTTGATCGCCACCGCCACCTCCCCTCTCCCAGAAGTCTTCATCACGCCACGAAACACTTCCCCGAACTCTCCTTACGGGGCAAATGGACAGCAGGCGGAAAGGTCAGAAAGGTCACACGCAGACTTCACTAAATGAAAGGTAGGTGGATTTCATCACACTTACCGACGCCGATGACTTTTTGTTTACTGATGGCACTTGGGTCGATTTCAGTGACGAACTTCTGGATGGCGATGTTAGGGTCCTCATACATGTGTGGATCAACATAAGTCTTCAGAGGCTTGAGTTGATCTAAAGAGGAAAGAATAAACAGATTATTAGGATACAAATACAGTTTCATCTCCAGATAATACTGCAGTAGTATTCGTGGTTTTCTAACCTGATGAAAAGTATGGATCCTCAGCTCCACCCCTGCCCCGAGAGCTCAGCCTCCTGGGGGGGGGAAACATGAATAATCACTACTGAGCTAAACAGAAGGAAGACTGGCTTTCAGTAAGTGCAGGTCAGTCTCTGCTAACAGACTAAGGCTGTATTCATGTCTGCCACCGGCTTTTACCGGTAAGCCCACCAGGGCTCATGTTCGTGGCGCATAATCACACAGTTTGCAGGTCTGTAGAAAAGATTTATTACCAACCGTTTACGAAAGAGCAGGACAGCCACCACGGTGAGCAGAATAACCACGACTCCGAACACTATGGCCATCACCAGAGTGGTGTTGTTCTGTATCTGAGATTCAGCTGTGGAAATGACAAAAGAGAAAAGCTCATTACCATCTCGGGTGCGTCAAACAAAGGTTTATCCAAAGAGATGTTCAAGTGTGCGTTTGATGATGAGTAGATGTGAAGGCTGCTTGTACCTAAAGGGGTCGTGTGGAACTCGTGCTCCACGCTGTAGCTACCGGGGCTTCCTTCGGGACTCATTGCCTGGACTCTGAACATGTAAGTCGTGTCTGGGGTAAGGTCGTTAATCTGGACTGAAGTTTTTTCCAAAATCAGGACTGTATAGGTGGTCACATCCCGTTCGACATCACCATCCTGCCAAGGGAAAAGAGGAATTAGGGTATTTCTTTTAAGCAGAACATTTTAGAAAATGTCACAACTCTGAATGGGGGGGGGGGGGGGGGGGGGGCACGAAGGAGCACAGAGCACTCAGCCTTACTTTTCTGCGGTACATAAGCTCATAGCGGTGATTGATGTGGGCTGGAGGCCGGTGAGACAAAGTCCAGGACAGAGTCAGACTGGTGGCGCTGCGATCATCCAGATGGATCAACGTCACCTTGGGGGGATCTAAAGGTCGGTGAGAGACAGAAAGCAAAATAGCAGTTAGTGACTAATCACGGGTCTTTGAAGAGGACTTTTGGGAATGAAAGCCTTTGGGTGAGCCTGAATTCTCCTTTGTCAGTAAAAACACATTGAACACTAAAGACTTGTAGCAAAAATACAAGTTAAAGTCATACATTTTTGCTGGTTCTTTAATTCATCCGTTGTGCCATGAGCCTGGAGACTCCGGACCCTCTTTGACGACTGAAAACATTCTGATGGTGTGATTTAAGCAATCGCTATCATGGTTTCAGGTTTTTCCTCCATGTTTTATGTAGTCAAGGTTTTTATAAAGACCGCGTCTGAAGCCGATTACAGAAAATTGCAAACTACTTCTATTGAGAACCTCGAAGACTCGGGCTTAGAAGCAGGACTAAAAACCACAGATGTTCACTGCTCTGGAGGAAGGAGCAGTGTCAGGTTCTGGTGCATGGACAAGAACCATTCTATGTGATGGCGCTCACCAGTATAGTCCAGAGCAGTGGTGATGCTGGCAGTGGGCCTGTCGGGGGCAAACTGGGACACGCCACTGTGGCTCTCCACCGTGAATGTGTAGTTGTGATGGGAGGCCAGGTCATTGACGATGACTGTGGTGTCCTGCAGGTCTGCGGGACCCGGCTCAAAAACGATCTTCTCACCGCAGGGGACACACAAGGACCCATCGCAGAGACTGCACGCCACGCTGTAGGTGAGGTCGGTGCGGCCCCCGGTGATCAGTGGCGGGCTCCAGAACAGCTGAAGCCTGCCCTCTGCTGACAGGGTGGTGGAGGTCAGGTCACGCGGCGCACTGGGTGGAGCTGTGGGGGGGGCGGGAAGGAAGTAGATGACACAGAAGAGTTACCCTGATCTTCTGACCTGCCTCTGATGAGCTGAAGGTCAATGTTGTAATAGTAACAGTAATAATAAGACAGGAAGTGGGGTTGTTACCAGAGCATGCTGATGTAGGGGGGTCTGAAGGGGAACGGAAGAACCCGTCCTCGCATTGGCATTCAATGGCACCGGCCTGGGAGGGTTCAGTGTTACCAGGACAAACCTGACAGAACTTGCTTGTTGCCGCGGACTTGAAGTATCCTGGTTTGCACGCTGTGTTAGAGAGAGAGAGAGACAAAACGTGTTTTAGGTCGTCTCATGCAGGACAGACAAACACAGGAAGCAAAAATAAAGCCGTCTCTGTATTACCGGCTCCTTCCGCTTGACAGGAAGCATTTATTGTGACTAACCTATAATCACGGCGTCTTTGACTGCAAAGGAATGAACAGGGATTTCCCTGCAGGATCTGCCTCTACTTGTCTTTTCCACCTTGAGGCCTGATCTCAGGTCGCACTTGCCGCTTCAACCGGATAACAGCGGGGCCATTAAATCCATCAGGTGATCTGATCTGCCTTTCCGCTGTGAACTCCCCATTCACAATCTTTGGCTGAGGATGACCATGTTTTTGCCAAAGGAAATGGCACCTCGAACACTGGTAGCACGGCGTCATGATGGACGTGCACGCAGACGGATAAGCAGCCTTCCGGGGCATGGGAGGTTAACGAATGGGCGGAGAGGACAGAAACCGGGATGCAAGGGCTGCATTTCAGTCTGGAAGTTGACATTTCCTCCCTTTCTTCCTTCCTTTTTCTAACTCCTGACACGATCCGCCAATTACAACATTCAATGTTGAATAGTTAGAGGACAAGAGAATCGGGGAAGGGGAAACGCCGCAGGAGAAGAGAGTGATTTTCAGCATTTCTGAAAGCACTCGCGTAGCCTGTGGGGTTCTAAAGGGCTTCAGCGTGCAGCAACAAACTCTCAAAGAACGGTTCTGAACTACATCTGCAGTCTCTGTTCTCACCCCCACCGGATGGAGCCTTTTATCTGCCCCAGAGCTGCTGGAAGTGAGAAAAGGTTGCGTGAACCCTGCGCTCAAGATGTCGAGGCGTTACTTCCACGCTCACGCAGAAGGACCTTTGCACTTCCAAGTATAGCCTCACTGGAAAAGGAGCAGGTTGAGTTTGAGTAGGAGGGAGGATGATGAATAGATGGGGTGGCTGGGGGAGGGGGGGGGGGGGGAGGTGCAAAGGTCTGGAACGCCAACAGAACTTCTCTCTAGGGAGCGACTCGGCGGCTGTGGGGGTGCAGCCGAAAGTTTTCCGCATAAGAAAAGGGGGCCAGGCCATTTCATTTAGGGCTGTGGCAGCAGGACCTCCGTCACGTACCAAAGGAACTCCGGCCCTATTCATCTATTGTCTCCGAGATTGGACAGAGCGGTGCCATAAATACGCTGAATTGCTTATTACCGTGAGCAAAGCACGGACACAAACGTCATTAACGGCATCTTCGGTAAAGCGATGCCAGATTCTCATCGGCGGTTTGGAGCTTGTACCGCGTCTCATCTGCATAAATTCCTGAATACCCCTTTTTCGTTTGACCCGAGACTTGCATTCAGCCGTCTTTAAAGGCTGCCGGTCCCGCGCTTTTCCTTTTGACTCCAGCACACAATCTGAAAAGGACCGAATGTCACGCCCGAGTGCATCGGTTAATTGAATCCCGTTTTCTTGCCCTTTGTGTCGGCCCATTGTTCTAACGAGTGGGAACATGGATTAGGGAGCTCGTTGCGCGTGTTAACAACCAGATGAAAGAGCAAAGGGAGGCGAAGCG
Source organism: Brachionichthys hirsutus (assembly GCF_040956055.1). Taxonomy (NCBI): domain Eukaryota; kingdom Metazoa; phylum Chordata; class Actinopteri; order Lophiiformes; family Brachionichthyidae; genus Brachionichthys; species Brachionichthys hirsutus. The sequence continues at coordinate 6,394,452 of NC_090904.1, read as the reverse complement.
GGGCATGTCATTGGCTAACAGCTGTCCTGTTGCTCCACTAATCCTGTCTTGACTAAATTACACTCCACACCTAGCTAAGCGGCCGTGGAACTAAACCACCCTCATGCGCCAACTGTCGACTTGCTCCGCACCCTTTGACTCAGACCGAGGACAACCTGCTTATTTGTGTCAGTCAGCATTCCACCTCATCTCGCTTTACTTCCTGTTCCCACAATAGTTGGGCTCTCTGGAGCCGGGAGCATCCAGGGTTTATCTTTTCATACCGCAAAGGGAGACGTGTGGAACAAGCAACGAATTATTGTTGTTTCATATTTAAGTTTCCACTCAAATACCCCCAACTCAGCTGGGAGGAATAATCTCCTTTTGTTAGAAATCGACTCATAGAAGAGCCCAACCTGCCAGTCAAGGTGACTCGGACCATCAGGAGTCATAAACCACTGCCTGACTCAATCCAGCCTCCGTCGTGTCGGACCCATCCCTGTAATCTGTGGTTCCGGTTACCTAAGCAACCGACTGCTAAACAAATACTTGCAAGCTGAAGACATACCGCTCAGGTAGTCACACTGACATTCACACGGCCCTTCCTTCGGCATATGAGTGTTGAAAAAGGTGACGCCAGGATGAAAGAATTCCCTTCAGAAAGGCCACAGTGCTCGGAGGCCTTCCTCTCGCCTTCCTCTTCTCACTTTACCCTTCCTCCTCCCACGTATCCTCCAAGCGCTTCAACACGCCACACCCGGAATACCGAAAGACCAACTTCCTGCACAAACAGTAGGAGCGCATAACCACAGTTATGTCTTCTACTGAGCACATCCATTTGTTCTTCATGTACAGTACCATTAAAAACTTTGCTCTGGTACTAATATACTTATCATATATACCGTACACACATACTTGTTTGTCTTCCACAATGACAGTACACACCTTTTACACTTTAACCTTAATATGGTATGCTCTCAAATGTTTTTTTCCCCCATTATATCTTTGTTTTGTTTAAAGTACGATATATCATATATCAGAGTTGTGAAAAAGTTAAATTACTCATGCCCTTTAACAGAACGTTTCCCTTATTTAATGCTAATTGTTATGTATATTAAGCATTTGTCCAATTGTAAACATTCTCTAATCTTAATATGAATATGTGGTGTGGAATTAGGACACAGCCTCTGGGATCGAGTCATAAATCCGTGCGTCAGCCCATCCTTAATTTCACAGTCGTGAGAAAAAGGCAGCAACAGAATGTGCTATTGCCCAACAGGCAGACAGTGATCCATATCACATCCTTGGTTTTGTCCAGAACCAAACCCAGTGCTGCTGTACCGACCGGTACTAAACAGATCTGGAGCGGCTTTGAGAGAGACCTCCAAGCAAACCAGACACAATCAACGTTACTCTGCACTCATTGTTCGCACCTTCCCAAGGCCGTGGTAGGGGTGTTTTTATTTACTGAAAACTCACTGAGTGTTTAGGGAAGTGCTTACCTTGGCAGAAATCCCCAGTCGTCTCATAGCCAGCCAGACATTGGCACTGACCCAAAGGAACCACCCATTCCCCCTCAGCTGTGCAGTAGATACGTGGGGTGGCCTGGCTGATGGCGTTCTCCACGCAGGCTCCTTCCACCTCCTTGAGAGCGTCCGCCACGGTCTCCGGGAAGGCCGCCAAGCTCTTCACCGTGGACGGGCATGTCTTGTAGTACACTCTGACAGACAGCAGTGCGACACAAGCGCCCATGTCCTGAAACGCCAGGTAGAAGCCTTTTCTGGATACAGGCCCAACAGTCCTCGTCTCCGTGTTGACCTTTAGTACACGACCCCGGGTCACCTCATCGGGAGCGATGGTGGCCACCTTGCGGAACTGGCCTTTACGGAAGTTGGTGCCCACGTCAGCGTCGGCTTCTGAGATGTAAAGGTTGAAGGTTTCTTTACAGCTGACAGAAGCGCCTTCGAAAGTGTTGCAGTCTCGCACAACAAAGCCGAGTTCCACGGAGACACGAGACGCGCCCGGGTGCCACTGGATGAACGTCGTGCGCAACCAGTTATCCTGTTCAGTGGAGTCGATGCCACAAACGCTGTAGGTATACAAGAGTGAGCCGTTCACCACCGTCTGGACGATCTCCCACTGTGGAGCAGGAAAAGGAAAGAGGAGAGGGGGATTAGTGTGACGGTCAGCAGTCAGCGTTACTAAGCTATAATAATGAAAGGCCAAGAAGCATTTTTGGGGGGGAATAAATACAGAGTTCAGCGTCTTTGTTCATGCCGAGAGGTTTTATTGATGATACACCCCGACTTTCATGCTGTGAGAAGCTCGTAAAGTGCAGGGGTAAGCAGAGGCACTTTTCCACATATTAAGCTTATTGGCTCAGAGACATATGCGGCGCACACGTCGTGTGTGGCTTTCCACCGCCAGACCGGTGGCGAGCATGTGTGTAGGACGCGGCTAAATCCAGGAAATACTACTGGAGGACGCCAACTGAGATTTATTGCAGTTAAATGAGCTTTATAAGCGCAGCGCGAAGGCACGGTAGCAAAAAACTGGCAGGAATTAAGACTGTTTAGGAGAGGGAAGCAGTGAAGAGCAGACAAATTAAAAGCCTCGGCCTAACATGTAACACCCGCATGCTCGAAATGTGTATTTGAACTGCTGTTAGAGACGAAAGGAAAAAGATTTGGGATATTTCTGAGACATCATGGGACACTCTGTTTGATCATTACACTAATAGATTACCTCTATAGTTTCCCATATTAAAAAAAAGGCATTTCAGACTACATTTAAAAACACAAATGTTCAAATATCTTTCCAGAGGGCGAATTTACTACAAAAGTATGAGAAAAGAAAAGCTTATTAGCCGAGGGGAAATCCTTCAAGGTGAAATCGGAACCTTCAGATCTTTCAGAACGTCCGTGCAAGAGATGTAGACCAAAAAGCGGAAGCGGCAATGTCCTGTTGCTTTTTTTAGATGGAAAGCCGCTGAACTATAGATAGAGGAATGCGTCCTCACTCTGAGAGCAGACTTTCAGTCTCTTTTACTCGTGTCTTCCGACAGATCCTCGCATTATCTCTGCCGTTACCTCCGAAATCAGAGAGGAATCCCAAAAAGGAAAACCACTTCAAATCAAATTCCTTTTATGTACGTGTCCCTCACTAGTGTACATTTAAATACAGGCTGGTCCCTGACATTTTAATGCCATTTACACAGTTTTTTTTTTATGAAAGGGCAGGGTTCGCACAAGACAAGGGGGGGGGGTGGGGGGGGGTGAGCTCATCGAGCCAAAATTCATTCTTTCTCTGCAAGCGAAGCGTTCCTTGAGCGGAGAGGGAATTCTGTAACTTGAACTAAGTGAACAAGAAAATATTTTAAGCTGCTTTACATTCAACATTGTCCAAAAGAGGAACACGTCTTTAAAAGTGCCTTTTTTTTTCCTGTATAAGCACTTACTCCGTTCTCGTTTGGCAAAGTTAGCCATCCCAGCTCTGACCCCGAGGCGCTCATATCCAGCAATATCTCTGAGGAAACAGAAAAACACGGCAGTCAACCGGATGCATCAAGAGGAACCAATATTTAACCATTACACAAAGCTGACTGTTATGCACATGTAATAACACCTTTAGCACTGAAAACATTTACATGATTATTCATTAGGATCGGAAATTACTGTACAAGTTAATTCATAGCCTCGATCGCAGTTTGAGGTCGAGAACTTTTACGAGGGGCACATGCCATGCTGTTCACATTCTAATGAACCGTGTCGGCCTGATTCAGGACTTCAACGACCGTGTCCTCCAGGTCTAGGGTTCTCTGCGTGTGCGTGTGCGTGTGCGTGTGTGCGTGCGTGTGTGCGTGTGGATTAACAATGTCTGAGAAAGGCGTGGGCCGTTAAATCGCCGTGACGAGGGAAATACATGAATCCGCACAAGTGAAACAAAAAAAAAAAAGTGAACATGTCAAGGCATCTCATATGCGCCCCCCCCCCCACCCCCCCTTAATTAACCCTTTGTTGTAGAAAGTCAGCTAAAACAACTAAAGAGGCAAAGTTTAAAAGGCTTTCTTATGCTGAAATGTGATTTTTCTGCTTTTCATAAATGATAATTATACTACGAGGATTAAAATGATAACGTGACGCGTTCTTCAACAGACCGGGTTCCGGTGCGTCTCTACCGACCGGCTGAAACGCACAACAGAAGTATGCGTTGAATACATGATTGGAGACTTTAACTCGGCTACGGTGAAATATAAAGTGAAACTTAAAGACGGCTATAACATTCCGACCTCCTGACTCAGAAGTGGACTCGTCCCATGCAGCGTCCCTTCCGTTCACACGAGGAGGGGGGGGGGGGGGGTGAAGGTACTTACGCTCTTTATTCTGAAGGCTGCTCAAACATTGGTGCGTAAATAAAAGCCAGAATAAGTGGAACCGGCGGAGCGCCATGACTACACGAGACTTATATCCTAAAAAAAAGTACGTCCGTCCTCTCCGGTGTGTCCCTTCTCGACTCGACTTTCCGTATCCTTCAACCGGCGCAGTGAGCGCGATCCATTGACAAGGTTCCGTGACGCCCCGCCCCGTGCGCCTTGGAATGTTGGAGTTACCCAAATTTGGTAGTCAGGAGGCGGGGCCGCACCTGTTCCATTGAGAACTAGAAGCGCTCGGAGAGAGCGCAGACCTCCGCCGAGCACCTCAGTCCCACTATATTGCGATCAATAATTATTGTCCTGTTACCAGGAACTGATTATTACATTTTGGTGATGATCCAGAAGAGATCCTGGATCAGTTTAAAATTGTCACTAACATTGCAGTCAATGGAGCTTCAAAATGTGTTCCTCAATAGCTCGGTTGATTACTGACTGATGTTTATGGTATTTGACACAGTCATGTAGGGTGCGGGCCTCTAACTTACCACCAAACTTCATCCGGATTGCAGATACTGTTGTAATACAATAAATCAGGATTTTTCCCATTTGCTTATAATGGAGACTTTGTAAAAAAAAAAAAAAAAAAAATCACATCTTGTGAAATCTGCATTCAATTCACTCACCAAAAATCAAAGTCATAAAGGAGTCCGATTGCACCATCATGCAAAATGTCTTCTGGATCAGAATGAGATCAGGAAAAACGTAATTAAATTAACTTTGAAAACTCCATTTACGGATTCAAAAATCAACTCAGATTCGCTTTTACTTTTCATGGTTGGTGTATAAAGATACCAAGAGCAATTTAAAACCTTTTGATGATGATCCAAATCCAATCTCTGAGTGCTTTTCGAGTTATTGTTGTAGTTGTTGTTGTTGTTGTTGTTGTTCTTTACTCAAATAAAATATTTCTTCCCTAACATTTATGTCATGTCTCACTCATGGTGTGAGAATCCAATTAAAGATGAAACACCAAAATATACTATATTAATGTATGCATTTAGAAGCCCTTTAACTCGCTGCAAATGTGTCATACAAATAGTGTGAGGAGTACAGGACCAATGCTTCTGGACTTTAGACAAAGTGAAAGAGTGTTTAATTTGGACGTGTTTTTTTGACCATCCTCCAACTAATTGCCTCCACATCTCACCCAGAACGTGTGTTTCCCACGACTGGTAAAGGAGGGGTCAAGTGGGGGTGGTGTTTTAGTATGAATATATGACTACTAATGAGACAGTCCTCATAAAGAACCTTACAATCTGAGTATAAATATGTGACCACAAAGAAGATCAGACAATAGTGTCACCTAGCAACCCTTATCTGGAGGAATGTCCGAGTCAAGTCTTCTCTGTGAAGGACCATGTACTTGGAAAGAAGAGCCCCTCAATCTGAGAGACGAACACAACCAGCCATCATGACAAAGACCCCCCCCCTCCAAAAAAAAGAAAAAAGAAATCAACTGAAGAGGCGGATATTGTCTTGTCCAAAGTTACCATGCATGGACATCAATCAAACAAGAGAGAGAATGAAAGAAGTTGGCGAAATAATAGATTGCCAAGTTAAGTGTGCGTTGAATTATGGCTCTCTGACCTTCAAATGACAACCAATTCAATAGCTAACAATCACAAATTGTAATCGAACATAAGTGTAACTGACAATCAATAAATTCTATGTAATGGTCCATGTTTGTGTTTTGTGTTTTTAAAATATCAACGGATGAATTTCACATTGAACGGTTTCCTTCAACTCGACAGATGTTACAGTTTAATGACAATCATGAAGTATAATAAAATTATTTTGTCATTACTTTTCAATTTATTATCAAGATTTGATGTGTATTACTCAAAAGAGATCTTCTATCAACATGATTTAAGTTTGATGTCTCCTTTGAGGAATCACCTGCTTTTCAATCACACAAAGACGTGATGCCATTCCCTACGAGCCTCAATCCACCACGTTCACATCGTCTGACGCACTTTGTTTTGAGCGTGAACTGCCACTTGAAGGAAACTTCCTTCACTCGAGCACTCCTCTCGAGACTCTATTTGTTTTTGATACAACTGGTGAGGTACACTAAGGTGTTCTTTACGAGTGTGTTAATGCTTAAACTGTGGAAAAAGAGGACTCTGTGTTCAACCTGTTCTTGAAAGTGTCAAAGGTTAACACCCTCTCTCACACACAAGTATGCAAATGATTTCATTACAATACAGGCTTTTTTTTTTTTGAGAATGCTTGCTGCCCGAGAGCAGACTGCAGCCTCACAACGCTGAGCCCCCAGGTGCCCAAACAACCCCCCCCCCCCCATCTCTTTCTCTCTCACACTGGTCCTGGGCCTCTGAGGATGATGACAACACAATAGTGCTTCACACTGGGGGCTGGGGCTGCATTATGAGGGTCGGTGACCACCAGCGGCTGAAGCAGCATTGCCATGTCATTCAGACGCTGCCTCCTTCCTTCATGCGGCATCAGCAATCAGAGAAACACAGTTTAGAGCACTGGGGAGTTTCTGTGTACTGCCAACATAAATACACAACATCTCAGTGAGGGATCCCGGAACATTAGGCTGTCACACCTTTGTTTGAACAGTTTGATGATGAGAACCAAATGAGATCACTTACATAAGTAAAATTCACTAGAAAACACCATTATGAATAAATGTAAAGATTTCACAGAAGAAATGTTGGTATTATTTTTTTTTTTTTTTAAGGGTTGCATTTGGCCATTTTACTTAAGTTACCATATAAATCTCAGGAACTGGAAGTCCACTTGGCACAAAACAGTTAAAACAGAGATTTATTATTATGTTTATTATTTTACAACCTTGGATGCCAGCATTGTCAACTTCCCTAGAGTTAAGCAAAGTTGTCTTGACACCCTGGCTTAAAGATGGGATTAAAATTGTTGAAAAAAAACAAATTGGACAATGCAGTCCTGACTCAAAGGACTGGAATGACACGAAGGGAGATATCGCATTTTTAAGATAATCCTGTGGTTTTACGAGGTTTTTATGAGTCCGCGGGGCAGGAATGTTCCACCCACTAAGGAGAATCTAATCCTTTAATTTATCTGATAAAAAGCACACAAGTCAAACGCTGTATTTTACAGCATAGCTAAAAGAGAGGACAGCCAAAGCATGTCAATGTAATGATGGATTGATTTCATATCATATCCTGATAAACCCTACATAAATAAAAACACAAGAGGAAGCTAATCTAAAAATAAATAAAGGCAAGACCTCCATTGATATAAAATAAAATAACATAAAACATCTACAAAAAAAAGTGTGGTTTGGTGTGGTTTGGGGTAAAACCATAAAACAATCCTGAAGCACAATCCTTTTGTGTCCTTGGCTAAAAGGATGGATATTGTGAAGGCTCATTCTGTGCTCTTTTGTCCGGATTGAAAAGCATTGTTATTTCCAACCTGCGCTCAGTCATCTTGTTTTTAAAGCTCCTCCGCATGCCACCCTGAAAACACTACCTCTCTGAAATGGAATTTGCGGTGGGTGTCTGTTGTCTGTGTGGCCTGTATTGTGTTTAGCGAAGAAATGGGGAAACAAAGCAAGGGCAGGATGCAACAGGTCCTGGTCTTAACGAGGATCAAATTTGAGACTATGTGGTTGAAAACAGAGAACATTACTCAGACATTACATCGTTTAGAGTCTATTTGTGGTTTCAATCTAATCATCGCTAAGTGCACTGAAACTAAATGCATCTATCAAAGGGCAGCCATAGGAAATAATAACACGGCAGGTAGAGAACGATGCATTCAGAGGAAGATCGTTAGAGAATTGTTTCATCTATAAAATATAAAACCACCACTACTAGTTACCTCTGAAATCCCAAATAAATAAATAAAACAGCCATAATGAACAACAAAACAACTCAGAAAGAAAGTCAGTGGGAAGTTTGTCTGTTTTCCTCTGCTCAGTATTATGTTTGTTTTAGTGTCACACAGGTTGTGTATTCAAACGTGTCCCGGCCTGAGGTCACTATAATCCACGTCTGGCACTAACAGTGCGGTTACATGGATCGAGAGGGAAATCCTCGTCACTAAGGACCCGTGTTAAAGGTAATGGATGTTGGCAACGGGGCCTAATAAAGATGACAGCACACATTCATATGCATTAGTTTGTGTGCTCAGCTTGACGAAGTCTGCCTCACAGGTCTGACAAAGGGGAGGAAGGAAGCAGGAGGCCGAGGAGAATGCCTGGGGGTGTTTGATGGCAGCACACACACACACACACACACACACGCACACGCACACACTCACACACACGCTTCCTTACAAACAGCTGTAATGCCTGTGATCACACAGTAGAGCCCTCCCAAGGTGGCCATTGAGTGTGAATTGTAAACAGTAAACAAGATGTACCTTCCTGTGTGTGTGTGTGTGTGTGTGTGTGTGTATCCAGATACTCTCAGTAACCTTTCCTTGAGCTTTCAATACTCTTCCTCAACCGATGGATGGATGGAGTTTATCCAGTCGTCCTGAAAGATATTCAAAGGTCCAGTTCTGAGCACTTTCAGAAAATTAGTCCCACTTTGATTGAATCTTGATGCACAAATTGAGGAAGACTACGACACAATCCAAAAGGTGCTTTAAAACAAACTGTGCTGCTCATGTCTATATTCAAATTCTGAACATTCAATCAATATAAAACCTTTCAGCTGGGATGGAAAGACACGAGTAAAGTTAACAATTATAGTCATGTGATTTAGGATTTTGTTGTTGAGTTTTTCAATTCTCTTGCACTATAGTTTTTGTGTATTAGATTAGAGTGTGGCGGCTTTGGGCTTTGCCACAGCTGTTCAGAAGAGGAGAGGCACCGAACTACCAGTGTGGTCAACAACAACCCGATCATTGTTTGTCCAGAAGGGGTTCACCTGCTGTAACCAAACTATGCCGGGATTCAGACGGTAAACATACGAAACAGCTGAATAAAGCCCAACCAAAGATGATTATTCCCTTTAAGTCAGCAGTTTATGTGAAAAGATTGGCCTCCACAAATATATTGATGAGAAAAAAAAAATCTGATTGTGTTCAGTCGGCAGATGGAGCATTTAGGATGGATGATTCTCAAGTGAAGTCGTTCAGACGAAATCTGAATGTTTCAAAGAGAGAACAGCCATGACGCAAGAAGACCAGAAGGGGTCGCTGTTGTTTACGAAACAGCTTGCAGTCAACAGCTGCCCCAAGACAAGGGCAGAAACGAGTGCCAGATGTTTCTGAACGTCATCAGTTTAAAGCGTGTTTAGGTAGAAACATATTGTAGAGATGAATGGAATGTTTCTTTCATTTAGAAACGTAAAAAGAAAAAAGTGAACATGCATTGTCTGAAATCACTCTGCTCTTACAAATGCGCAGATAAAAAGATAAAAGACAAAAGAGACCCACGGGAGCATTGCCCACTGCCTCGCCTCTTCACACATCCGGCCCCGTCTAACGAATATCAATACAATTTCAGTCTCAAATCCAAAAAGGTTCGTTTAACAAGATCATTAATATCATTGTGGATGATGTCAGCAGCAGCAGGCGGAGCGGGTCACGTGACCTGCACCGGAAGCGTCTCTCTCGGCTGTGTGGCGGACTCGTTGTTGCGTTCGTGTCAGGCTCGTTCGTGACAGCCGCTTTTCTTTCCTGAAATTGTTATTTTTATTTTATTGATCGATACAAGCCATTTTCCCGATGCTGCGGTCCCAGACGGACAAAGGAGGCGGGGACTGTCGCTTGAGCGGAGGGGAAGTCTGACAGCCAGCAGGTGTGTGCGCGGAATGAGCGGCGTATCTGTTGCGTTATTACCACGAGGGAGACTATGTTATAACTACAGGTAACGTGCAGTTTTAAAGAACGTGTTTGCTGCCGGATGTTTCCCGGCTGACGTCATGATGACAGGAAGACTCGTGTTGTGTTTAATAAAGTCAGTTAAAAGTCGCTTTGATTGGAGGACTGATTTATTCATTTCAGATTACACCTGGCGTCAGAGGGGGGCGGGGGGGACGGGGACGTCATCATCATCATCATCATCATCATCATCACAGGGAGCTCACCTGGGTCCAGGTACTTCAGAGGTAATTCTGTTATTCTACGATACAGAACAATGAAGCACTGTGTTTACTAGACATTAAAGTATGACCTTGAACTCTCTCGCTTTTTTATTATTATTCTTAGTTTAGTAGGATCCACACGTCATTACATTTGGATCTACTGCCCTGACTACTAATGAGCCACTACTAACACCCAGTTGTATTTATTTATCTCCCAGTTGCCCTTCAGGCTGCAAATGCTTTGCTTTTAGTATTGACTATGAGAGAAACCAGGCCATTGTTTGCGTTCCGCTCATTAATTTGGGAAAGGAAGGCCCCAAATAACCACAGATATGGCATGTGTTGCAAACAAAAGAATAAAACCCGTTAAGCCATCCAAACTGCACCTTCTTTTTCTTCATGTGTAAATCATGATGTTTGCCCTACTTTATCTGGGGCCTGTCAGAATGTAGGATCACCACAGACATCTTTGTATTTGTCTGATATTACAGTTTGCTCTTTGTTTGTGAAATGGATTTTTCTCTGTCTCTCACAGACTTGCTCGTGTTTGCGTGAGACCAATAAGGAGCGGGACGTGCAAACACGGTTAGACTCCATGACCGAGGCTCTCAGAACTACCAAGCCGGTCATTTAGAGTAACGCTGATGTTAGATATAACTTCACAATTAATATTGTCACATAAAATCAAACCTTTTTTCACACTGTTGTGAATTTAAAAATGGTTTGTTAAGGTAATCTAAATGTAGCATCTGTTTATCCTTTGTTGTTCTCTGCTGCGTTGCTGAGGACCCAAACGAAGTTCAGCGCCGAGTGAGAAGTTAGTTTGAAAGATCTAAAATCAATAGCTTACTGAAAATTAATGCATTTTGACGAAGACATTTTACTTCAAATGGCGCTGCTTTTCCAGACTATTCCAATTTATAGAGACTATGAATAAGGATAGTCTTTTTAAGATGTTATTCAAATTTTAATAGTGAATTTTCCTGAAGCGTCTTGGCATGTACGTAGTCTGAAAGGAGCTGTGTAATGGGGAAAACATTTTATTTAAATTTCTACGCAACATGACGTATGTTTTTAATCTTTGACATCTTCACATAAGTAATAATGAATAAATTAAATTTAGCCCCGCTAATCTGTGCAGTTGGGAACTAAACTCAACCTGCGGTTGAAACAGTCAGCAGCTCTGCGGCGGCCTTTGCTGTTTGCGTTGCCGTTGTGTCAACACGATGGCGGAACGCAGGCTTTCCAGATGTTACACAAGTCAGTAAATTGAGTTTCATAATGTTGGTGTTCTGTTTAATGAGTACAATATTTAGTGTCCTCAAGGACAGGGGGGAAAAGTAAATGCTGAGTAGCATCACGACCGAGGCGCTAAAGATTGCTTCTTTTAGTCAGTTGTAGATGTATAAAGTTCACGATATAAGCTGAACTATTTCTGTGGATTGTTTACCTGAATCTAGAGACCTGGTTCTTATTATTTTAATCAGATCTAGAACGTCTAGAAAGAATAAACTTCATAGACTGAATATCACTGCACATTAATTCCAATCTAAATGTGCGAGCAGCAAACTAAACGTAATTTGCTCTGAGGTTTGTCGATATTTACTGCATTCGTTCATTTTTTTTTTTTTTTTAAATCCTTTGGAATGAGTTAATATCCTGGTATAAAATAATTTTGTCAGACTTTCTCAGCGTTCCATCAATAGTAGGACTGTTTTACTGGAACATGAAGCCCCGGAGCAAAGTGCAAAGTTCCGAGCCCTGCGTCACTACTATCTCATGACAGTATCACAGCAGCAGCACATCTCTGCCTGGAGACAGAGTTCACTGAATCCCTTTTGTCTTTAGAGATCTGTGTAAGTAATATTGATTTACATTCATAGGGTTTACATTATTTATCTGCATTAGCTCTCAGATTAATTGAAGCATTTATGCTCGTTCTTATAGTAACGCCTTTAAACGCTGTGACTGGATTATTAGGAATTTTAAGTCGTATTATAAATTGGATTTAAATGGGATTTCCATTGTTAAAATGTAATATCTGGATCCGATCCAGATGAAATTCGGTGGTGAGATAGAGACGCCCACCCTACATGACTGTGTCGAATCTCATAAACATCGGTCAATAATCAACCGAGATATTGAGGAACAAATGTTAAAGTTCCATTGGCTGCAATGTTACCGAAGGTTTCAAAGTGATCCAGAATCCAGGATCTCTTCTGGATCATCGCCAAAATGTAATCATCTGTTCCTGGTAACATTCCCAACATTTCCTGAACATTTCATCAAGATCCATCCAGAACGTTGAGTCCGCATCGGCGGAGGTTATGCGAGCAAACAAAATTTACAAGCGCTTCTTTGTTTCAGTCGCTTGTGAGAAATGACTGCTTTCCTTTGTAGTTTGATTATAGATTATCAGTCTTATAAGATTGGTTCTGGTGGATATATTCCGCTCTGATGGACCAATTGCTGTAACTGCCTCTCATTTCTGTGTCAAAACAGGAACTTGGGCGGTTACCAGAAGATGCCTGTGACTGTGATGCTGTTGCTGGTCACTCTCTGTGTCCAGGGGAGAAACGGCGACGCTAAGGAGGAGGCGCAGCGACCCGGCCACGTTTCGGTGGTCGTAGTGGGAGGCACGGGGGACTTGGCTAAGAAGTACCTGTGGCAGGGCTTCTTCGAGCTGTACGCAAAGCAGGTCAGGAGTGGAAACACCTTCTCCTTTTACGGTGGAGGGCTGGCACCCTCCGATAAGGCCGCTCCAGTCCTCTTTGAGACCCTGAAGGCTGTGTCCTGCTTCAAGCACGTGTCACCAGAGCAATGTGCCTTGTTCAAAGAGCAGTTCCTGCGCCTCTCGCAGTACAGACAGCTGAAGACCCGAAAGGACTACCAAGACTTGGCCAAGCATATTGAGCAAGAGCTCCGACAAGAGGAAATGACTGAGGCAGGGAGGCTCTTCTACCTCTCAGTTCCGGCCTTTGCATATGCAGATATCTCTGGTAAGATCAATAGTAGTTGTCGGCCCAACGGTGGAGCGTGGTTGAGGGTGGTGCTAGAGAAACCTTTCGGACATGACCTCAGGAGTGCCCAGGAACTCGCATCTCAGCTCCGGAGCTCCTTGAGGGATGACGAAATGTACAGAATTGATCATTACCTCGGGAAGCAGGTAAGAATAATCTAGAATAGATGTGTCTTTCTAATGGAGGCGATCGATTCATGGAGGGTTTTTTTCTTTTTTTTAAAAGGTGGTTGCAAAGATACTTCCTTTCAGAGCAAAGAATAAGAAATTCCTGGACTCCATGTGGAACAAGCACCACATCGAGAGAGTGGAGATTGTATTGAAAGAAACCTTGGATGTTAAAGGTGACGAAGAGTGTGAACACTGCTGTAAATAACTTCTGCAAAAGTAACACGAATCCCTGTGATAATATTATTTTGCTTTGTTTTCCCCTCAAGGTCGTATTCAATACTATGATCAATACGGGGTGATCCGGGACATGCTCCAGAACCACATCACTGAGATCATGACTCTGTTGACCATGAGGCTACCTGTGAATTTGAGCAGCAGTGAGCAAGTCATGCAAAGCAAGCTGCAGATCTTCAGGTCCCTCCTGCCGTTGGGAAAGACTCAAGCTGTGGTCGGCCAGTACCAAGCTTACCGAGCCGAGGTCCCGCAGGAGCTCAATCACACCGACGATCACGTGACTCTCACACCAACATTTGCAGGTACGGACAGATGTTATTTTTAAACTTGCTATATTAAACATCCCGTGCCATTTTTGCTGTTGGAATTGTTTGTGTATTTCAGCTGTGCTGGCACACATCGATGACGCCCAGTACGAAGGCGTGCCACTTCTCCTGATCTCAGGGAAGATGCTAGATGAACGGGTCGGCTACGCACGCGTACTTTTCAAGAATGACGTTTTTTGCCTTCAGAACCACGGCAGCGTTCACTGCAAACCCAAGCAGATCGTTTTCCACTTTGGCCACGGCAGCCTCAAATATCCGGCAATTCTTGTCAGTAAGAATTTATTCAAGCCAGCTCTGATGGACAGTGAGTGGAAAGAAGTGACGGAACACTCAGATCTTAGTCTTCTTGGGTTGCCTATCTCAGAGTACTACGTGCAAACTCCAGTAGAACACAGAGAAGCTTATTCGGAACTCATCTCTCAAATTTTTGCTGGACGCAAGAATAGTTTCGTTAGCACTGAAAACCTGCTTGCCTCCTGGGGCTTATGGACGCCACTGCTCGACAGCCTTGCCGAGTCTTATCCCCGGATCTACCCGGGGGGGGCAGAGAATGGAGATCTACTCGATGTTCGCGTGAAAGGAAAAGAAATCGGCTTCCACAACGAGGTGGTGATTATCAACAACGATATTGGCGGCACGTCACCAAATGGCTTTCAAGTGATGCATGGGAAGTTTCGCAGCGATGAAATGGTGTCTGCCTGGGCTGAGGAGCTGGTGGAGAGGCTGGCCCTAGATCTGCAGGAGGCGGCAGAGGCAGCGGTGCAGAAAGGGGGTGTTTTCCATGTGGCCCTTTCTGGGGGCTCCACACCCCTCGCGTTGTTCCACAGGTTGGCCCAGCACCACTTCTCCTTCCCCTGGAGGAGCACGCATGTGTGGATGGTGGATGAGCGCTGCGTGCCGCTGACCGAAGTGGAGTCTAATTTTCGTCATCTCCATGACCACCTGCTGTATCATGTGAAGATACCCTATCACAACATCCACCCCATGCCGGTGCAGATCAATCACCGCCTTTGCGTCGACGAGGACGGAGGAGCGCCGCGGTACGAGAAAGAAATCCGGACGTTGGTCAACGGGTCCAGCTTCCACTTCGTGCTGTTGGGAGTCGGCCATGACAGCCACGTAGCGTCTCTGTTCCCTGGCAGTTCCCTGTCCGGGGAACACGGGGAGAGTTTAGTCGCCATCACCGAGAGTCCCTTCAAGCCTCACCAGCGGATGAGCCTCACCTTTAAAGCCATTAACCAAGCTCAAGTTGTTGCTGTTCTCGTGATGGGAAAAGGCAAGCATGACATGATCACCCAGATGAGCCGGGTGAAGAGCAATCCGGACAAGTGGCCCGTCACTGGGTTGAGGCCTGCTGATGGCAGACTTATTTGGTACATGGACTACGATGCACTTCTAGGATAGAACCATTTACATTTATCATGGTTCTATTATAAAGCAGGGAACTTTTGTTGTATGGTTTGTTTGCACAGCAGTGGTGGCTTGGGGACCTAAAAACTGCAATCAGGGGCCAGAGTTTAACAGATTGAAAACACCACCATTATCAGCAGTGGGTTAACTGGTGAAACACAACTCTTCTGGAAATGGAGATGACTGTTATGGTTCCAGCCTTCAAGCTGAATTTAATTTGTGTTCCTCCAGCAACGTGTAGCTTTGCCATCCAATGGTGTGACCAGCAGAGATGTATTAGTTGTGTTGCCTTTAGTTTGCCACGGTCTCTTTGTTAACGCACCGTGCTGTGTAGAAAAGCTCTTGGGTGCTGGCGCGTGACGATTGTCTGTGGTGTTACTCTGAAAAGTTACACCGCCACCCACTGGCCAGATGTATGTACTGGATGGTTTTTAGCCTTTCTTGTGGACCTGTGTACGGAGGACCATTTCCAAAATGCTGTCAAATGAATGCAGAACATCATATTGCTGTTTTTAAACAGGACCTTATTCACGTTTTAGTTTGGGTATGATCTCAGGGATCAGCAAACGGATGAAGAAAAGCTAAAGGATCGGGTTTACATCATTTAGCGTTTTAACCTCAAGCTATATACGCTGAACATTTCTGCTATGTTTCCAATAATTAAAAATTATGAATTGCTTTAAGGGACTTCAATCTAAATATCTTAGATTAATCACTGTTTCCAAAAGCAGTCCCTCAATAGTGGATGAAATAGATGAAGGAAAAACAGAACAACAAAGAGACACTGCGGTTTGTATAATTACTTACTGTAAAGTTAACTTACAAATTTGGGCATCAGTGGATTTTCAACATATTCAGCCAGTAATGGAAATTGTAGTGAAACTGAAATAGATAGGAAATACCTCGGAAGTTTGGGCTCAATCAAATGCTTTGAAATGTGTTTTTAAATGGATGAAAAAAAAGCTCAAATGTTCCTGATTTTGGGAAACACATAAATGGACACTTTAGTTTTTCTTTGGTGTACACAATTGTTTGCTGTACACAATTAACAGGGTAGTAGGATACCTGACTGATAAAACACTGTGAACATTTGATGAGGTGAAAATACAGTACTGAAAAGCCAACAGAGATTTATTTACTTACAACTCGGGGTGTTTGTAAGCTCTCAGGTGAATTATCTATTTTTGCAAGATTGCATTTTACTGTGTAATTTACAATATTGCTATGAGGCATTGGCCCACTTGACATTTATAATAAATGTGATTGGATCTGATTTATTCATATATTTTAAATTTTCCAAAAAAATATTTGGTACTCTTATGAAAAGCACATTCTAGAATTAGACAAACTTGCATTTCATTCCTTTTCTGATTTGGGTTTCCTTTGTTTCTTTTTTGTATCCATTAGGAGTTTTTTTTTTTTAATCATAAAGCTTTTTTTTTCTCCCAAGTTTGCTTTATCCAGTGAAGTTAAAACAACATGGTTTGAAATTATATCTGCTCTTTAAATGTTATATTTAAATTGTGTGATTATTTTAGTTTCAGCAATAAAACGTATCACATTTTGATTTTCCTGATATAATTGCCAATGTATTTTGCCAATGATGCCATAAAGATTTAACATCTGTATTTGTATAATTATGCCTCAAATATTCTGCGTATTGTACACATTTGTCAGCAAATGTAATATATCCATAAAAAACTAAACAGATTTAACAAATGGTCTGTTTTATTTATCTGAGCTTAAAAACAACCCCCCCCCCCCCCCCCCTCATGGTTTTAAGTTACAAGCTGCTGGCATGAAAAGCGCATGTAATCTTAATGTAGAGGGTAGGATGTCAGCGTGGGACAGCTGGACGCTCACTGTGTCTGCTCAGGTCCGTCCCAGGGTTGGGGTTAGTCAGCCAGAGTCCTCCTCTTACCATAAAGAAACCTGAACATACACAAGCAGGTGTTACTGAACCATTCCATGCTGTATGAATATAAGGAATACACTTCACCTGTACTGAGAGCAGAAGCCACTGTTAGAATAAGGGACAGGTGATACAGCTCAGGGGTGGTTTTCACCTGTGAATATATAAACATTCAAGTCATTCTGTTGCTGCAAGTTTTTCCAGTTAACTGTTGATCACAAAGGATAGTTGTTTTTTCTTACGCAATCTCCTGCTGTCAGAGTTAGGATGGCAGTGCATAGACCTTGTCCACATGACAGCAGCCCAAACGCATGATAGGAGGCCCACAAGCCCTGAGGAATCGGCTCGATTAATGTAAATGTCACAGAGAAACCTGTTGAAACAGCTGGAGTTACGTCTGTATCGATTTCTGTGTTCTTAGAACTTGATCATTGTCTTTTGCAGCGTTACGTGAAATTAAAGCTGAATATAATGTTAAATCAATGTGATCGATGCAGTTGATATTCATCCTGACACGTGATTTAGTTAAAGGGTGAAAACATCCTGATGAATGAAGGCTGAAGAAAATTCTAGAATCTAGTTGCTGTTTTTTTAAATCAGAAAATTGAAATGTAATATAAAGGTTTAACTGCATAAGCTTTTTATTTCAAATAAGCTTTGTCATGAAAATGTATATAAAATTATCTGGTCTAAATGTAGGCCTTTTTTACTTTGGTAAACAGACTGTGTTAATAAAACTACATCCAGTCCCGCCGCTGAGTTAATTAACGGGGTGGGTGCTGGGATGGCAGTACAGTGTAGTACAGGCTGGCACCAACTGAGGGCATATTTAGATCACTGTGTATTTGTAGGAAACAAACCTAATGTGTATTAAAAGCAGACATGATGAAATAAATGCAGAATGGTCAAAAACATCTCATTTATATAGTAGAATGTGCTGCTGGTTCTAGTGGTGTTGTCTTCCTTTTGTTACCTTTATCATCAATGACTCTAATCAAATATACTCTTGTAGTAAGCTAATGTCCACCATACGCTTATGTTTTTGTGTCTTGTGTTGGAATTCACCTGCAGCTATGAAAGACGAGGCGACGGAGGCCGACAGGTTGTTCAAAAGAGGCTGCTTGCAGTATCTGGAGGATTTAGGCCTTTTGAATGAAACAGACACATTACCAAGGCCTTACTAGTGTACACGCATTTGCACAAGCTCTGTGCCATGACCTGCTGCCGTTCTTACCTTCCCATGACATAAATCTGAGGGACCAGTACGAGTGTTATGACCAATGTATTCAGTATCTGACTGGAGAAAGAAAGAACATCAATAAAACACAACTTTTAATATTAACTTATGAAAGCAACAACTACTTACAATTTTAACCGCTGATTCCTCGGCATCCATCTGCTGCTGTGATACGCTAGGAAGACGAGCATATAGAGGAACATGGATGCTGCACATTCACTTGGACTTACACTGGTAGCTCGACGTGTTCGGCTGAAGAGCTGAGAGCAGTTCCAAATGTGAGCGGGAGGAAGGATTGCATTTCACCATTTCAAGCTGCACATGCACAGCCACTTCTGTTGCGTATTGTGTTCCCAGCCCTGCATGTGCACACAGACTGAAGCTTAAATATTAATCCTGTGCTTCCAATTTTTTATAAAAATGCTTATTCTATAAGGCCAGTTTCCCGAAGAGCGAGCATTTTGCAACTGTCTTTCAACTCTTCAAATTGAGAAAGAAATCTTACTTAACAAGTGCAGCTTTAAAGAACATACCTGCTGGAAATAGACGGGAAACAATCATTTTTATTCAGCTTTCATGAGAAACCCTGACCGAGGTACTGTACATTGTAGTAGCCAGGCATCTCCAGAGGGGGGCAGTAGTATAGTACTGAGGATGCAAGCTGCCGATTAAATATCAGAGAAGAAGAAATGTCTCTCTTCATCCAATCACAGCTGTCGTTGTTTGGTTGTTTATCGACAAGCGGAGAAGGTGACTCTTGGACAAACGGGACATTTTTACGTCCAAAGCTGAACTTATTGCGCAAAAGAAGGGAGTTTGCGTTGAGTTGAGGGATCATGTCTTCTTTTGGACGCGCTCTGGGAGTCCTTCGAGCGGGATCCCGGCTCGTTACGCGGGGACCGCATAGAATAACGACACGGAAGTAGGTATTATCGAGCCGCCGTAGCCTTGTAGCTGCTGCGTGAGAAGTGGCACCCGAACAGCACGATAGAACATGAAGCAGCGGCGCAGTTTGTCAAAGCTGATGCAACGTGGTAAATGTAAAATGTATCCATTTACAAGTTGATAGTTTCGTGTGTTTCGTGCGCTCAGGGCTGGCGGGGATCCGCACATCGAACCCCGGTACAGACAATATCCCCAGCTAACGAAGAGCCAGAAGTTCCAGTCGGAGTTCCTCAGTGGGGCCATGTGGTTTTGGATCCTCTGGCACTTTTGGCATGATCCTGATGCAGTCCTTGTAAGTAAACGCGCACATTACAAACACTCACTAAGGCGAGGCTGTTAGATGAGATTCTGTTAGATTCCTACTGTCACGTCACGCATTACCTCCATCCCACCACAGATGTAGGAAGTGGAGTTAGGAAACAGATCATGGAAGATCCCCCTCTGAACATATCGGTACCCGCCCTGCTGGACCTCTGCCTCATTACACCCTAGTTCCAGTATAATCGGAGGTTCTGGCCAGTGGGATGGCCGGTGTCTCACATCAGGGGCCGACCTCGACATGGAAGACGTGGAGCCCAAACCCAAACCTTGTTCAGTGGAACCAGTACATGGATGACACCTGGGTCAACATCCAGTTCACGGGGACAACAGCTTGATGTTGTTGCACTGTGTAGTGTGGATTGTGAGGAATGGGGACCCCTAAGGTGTAAGTGCACAGTAAGTGCCTCAGAGACCAATATCTACAGTTGGACTCTTGCCACTCTCTTTTTTTTTTTAATGGAAAAAGTGGTAGAAAATGAATGATGCAAGTCGATGGCCGGACTGGTTCATTGTTTATTGAAAACGTAATGAAATGACCATATTGCACATAGTGAGCCTGGAACTAATGTCCTGTAATTGCAAGAGAAAATAAAATGGAAAAAACGAAACTGCGTTTCAAAACTGAAAATGCGTTCAAGTTCAGTTTGCTGCTCTGTAATCACTAGACTGAGTCTGAGACAAGTACTTGATGAAGCTGCAGATTGAGCGCAGGAGGCCTGCGATGTCACACTAATGCCACTTCAAAGAGAAACCTTTTATCACGCTCTGTTGTCTTTCCACGAACTCTCAGATCTCACACAATTTATCCCGCAATATAAATGTTAAATTGTTTCTCCCTTTCTGTAGGGTCACTTCCCCTGGCCTGATGCTTCCCAGTGGACAGATGAGGAACTTGGAATCCCACCGGATGATGAGGAATAATGTGAGTTCTCTTGTGACGGGAAGGGTTCGCTTTTTATTCTGATGAAGTTCAAGCTTTGTTTGACCATCATCAACAATATTTACTATATTTTCTTTATTTGGATAGATAAAGAACTCGAACATTAAGAAAGGGTGTTTGTCAATAAATGAAGAATCTGGAAAACAATAGTTGTGGGCTAATTAGCGTCCTACAGATCTGCTGTAATCAATTGGAGTCGACAGCAAGCTCTTTAAACAGCAGATATTTTTAATGCCTAATAAACTGGCCATTTTTTGACCATTATAAGTTTGATCTTGTTTTTGATTTGCAGATAAACATGTGGGGGAGTCAAGCTGCTGGACAAGACTCTGGAAATCTTCAGGATATTCTTAGTCATTGTTGTATATAGACAAATAAAATTATCCTAAAATACACTAAATTGTTGTCTTTTTTGTAAATCTACAGTCCCTTTTGGTAAAAATGTTACGGTAAAGATAAATCATCTTTAGCGCAACTGTCATAAAGCAGTGAGTTGATATTAGGCTGTATACAAGGACACTTCATTTCTGAACTGAAGAAGCTTCTTGGAGGAGATGAAAACATCTTCAAGCTATTCTAACAAGTCCAGTTGCCTTTATTCAAAAGTTCCAGAATGAACTGGATCACTGGGAATCTACACAGACGGTTAATGGAGCACAAAGTTACCAACCAAACCTCCTGTTCTTGATTCTCATAATTGTTGCCTTCCTCTGACAATCTTAATCCGGTCATTTTTGTTTAATAAATAAACATGACAGAAATCTGATTTGAACAATTTTTAAAGCATACTTAAGAATATTCTATTTTTCCATATGAGCTGAGGTACATCAAACAATATTGTTTGTTTCCTAACCTTTCTAAATTGTGATTTCAGTGAACAAAAGAGGATGTTCGTAAATCTTTTGTGAAAACCATACATCTGTGAATTCTGTGGTTCATAATTAAATTAATGATGAACTGAGAAATGCATTAATTCTTAACCTTTTAAGAATTCCATTGATTACTTCAAATATTAATACAAAAATTAAACGCTACAAAATTGCGTCATCTCGATATTCCATGTTCGCTGAGTTTATATTGTTTATCGGAGTTGTGCGCTTTAATGCGTACAGCGTGCAGTACCTCCTCCGGACCACGCTGTGGCGCTATAACGTGGCGATTTAATGCGCACAGGGTGCAGTACCTCCTCCGGACCACGCTGTCGCTATAACGTGGCTTCAATACGAGTTTTTGTTGGTGAACTCGTGCCGCGAAGTTTGTTTTACAGCGGATTGAAATGTAAATAAGAACGTCTGCGTTGTCCATTAAAGTTTTTACAGCTTAATAGTGGCTGTTGTGAGAAACCAATTTGTGATTTTGTGTATCAACGCAACAACATGTCTGATGAGAACGACGAAACACGCCAGGTAAGAACAATAATAATATATCGAAGTATGTGGCAGCTCGTCAGATTAGGCTAATATCGTTAGCCGGATATCTCGGGAGTGAAGCTGAAGCAGTGAACAGGCGCCATTAAAGGCTTAGCATGGCCATTGCCGTGGAGATGTTTGTAGCGCAACACTGACTCGTTTCATCTGGGTGGGCTCTCCATTGTAGCGGTTAAAGGCAGCGCTCCATTGTGCTGTGGGTCGGATGTGTCAGAAGATCGGAGAGGACCACCGGAGAGATTTCAGCCGACACGTCGTAGCTGCGATAGCCGAGACGACGTTCGGACAGTGCGGTGGGTACCGGCACAAACACGGGGTCTAACTTTAACATTGTTTATACATGATAGTTCATCAAACGCAGCTTTAACCTGAGATGTACCGTCGTCATGCGTGTGGCTTCAGTTTAAGATGGTAATCTTTGGTGTTAATACCCCTGAGAGCTGTTTATTATAATAAAATAATCTACTACAAAATGATCTTATCAGGTTTATCGGGAAGGCACTAAGTTTGTTTGAAACCCTCAAACCAACAACTTTAAATGTCAAATAAGCAGGAAACAAATACAAAAACACGATACTGAAATAAGTCTTGTTCTTGTGAAGTTATATTTTGCTTCCTACTGTACTTAAAGACATAAATCCAACCAGGACTCACTTATTGATCAGTTATTTAGTGAATCTGAACATTTTGAGTCGACCAACAATGTCGATGCGTAACGTTGACGTCTCAGATTGATTGTCCTCACACTGTAAACAAAGCTTTTGGTGCTGAGTATATATATAAATATGAAGAATTCAAAGCAATGGCAGCTCTGCTGATTGTTTTGACTGAACCTCTGTTGGTTGGTACTGAAAATATATAGGAAGCCTCTTGATGAAACATCAAACCCATTGCATCGCCTTACATTCAACCTTCAATTACTTTTATTTAACTCTAATATTCTGACAGATGTAGACAAAGTATTGGTAACAATATTCATCTCATGATTGCCAATAAGAATTGGACATTAACAGCTTGCTCCCGCTCTTTGCAGATATATTTGCTAAGGACCTGGAGGCCTTTGCTCGGTGAGAATACTCATTTGTATTTTTCCTGTACAATAATTTTTTTTGTAATCTTATTCAAATTCTCAATTTTGATTTCAGGCATGCAAAGAGAAGCACAGTTTCTACAGAAGACGTCAAGCTGCTAGCCCGCCGCAGCACCGTATTAGTGAGTTATTTTCACTGTATAGTTACACACTTGTGGCAAATGCAAATCAAACACGCATTCCCATCCTCACACTCCAGACTGGAACCGTGTTGTGCTATATTTTACAGTAGGCGGCACATTTAATGTTTGATTTGCCTTTATTTCAGTTCAACTACATACAACATAAAAGTGAGGAACTGAACCAGGAGCAGAGAGAGAAAAGGAAGGGCGCTGTGAGGAAGAGGAGCAGAGACACTGAGGAGGAGAGCAGAGAGTAAGGACAAGACACCGGCAGGTCTGCAGGCGTCTCATTTCCGTCCTCCAGAAAAAGAACTGAACTCTGAATAAAACATGACTCAACAAAAACTGCTCTGTCTCATAGCTTTCATGCATTTTCGTTTAATATCATGAGCTATTTGAACGAGTTATTTAACGAACAGTTCATGCAGCTTGCTCCTGGTGCCAGAGGGGTTTTACTATGGAGACAAGGTAAAGATCTTTAGGGCCCCAAACCGGCCACAAAAACAACACAAGGTGGTTTCATTTAGAGCGCCAGCCTGAAAGGTGATTATGTACTTATACAATCCAATGCAGCTGCCATGACCACTCAGAATAGGGAGAAACATTCAGCATCCCGCTACCCCCGACTTCAGTACCTACCAGAATTATATTTCTATTTGATATGGTCCACATAAATGCAATATTAACCTAATAAACTCCAAATAATGGCGGAGCAATGAATTGGTTAAACTTACCGGTGTCTTTAACGGCCACGTTGCGTTGAGGACCAGCTAAAAGTCCAACCAAGACTCAGCAATGCACCCATTGGTTCTTATTCCTTTAGCCAAACTAAAACATTGCCTTTAGTGATGTCATATTACTGAGAAAAGTCACTAACAAATCATGAAAAGCAGCAAAAATGACAGGTACTACCCCGCGTCCTGTCTGACAAGGCCACACACTGAACGTGTCGGGACTTCCGTCTTCATCCTTCAGAACGGACTTCAATCAGGGTTCAAACGGAGACCTCGACCAGCAGAGCCCAAGGTCCCTAAATATGTGAATCGAATTAGAGGGTTTGTTTTTATTGCACAAACCGACACAAGTAATATGAACTAAGCATCTAATTCAAATGATCTTTATTGGACAACCCCCTCGAATTGAACACGTTTTATAAACACCTCGGAAACGATATGCGCCGCTGGGAACCATTGGACACACAACTCCACGTTCTCACACCATCTCACTCGCGTCCCCCAGAGTCTTCGGCAGGTGTCATACACAGCAAGAGCACACAGATCAATCCAGAAACATGAAAGCACACACCATACAGCATTCAAATCGGGTAATACAGGCAGTACAGATATTCAGCACAACATTCCACTACATTGTCGTATTTCTGCACTTGAGTGACATTAAAAGGAGAAGCTGGCAGATTAAAAAAAGAAAAAGGAAAAATCTTGATGTTCTAACGAATGAATGTCCATCTTAGGAGAGGTGCTGGTCGCATCTGCAGCTTCCACTCACACACGCAGAAAGCAGTCAAATGGGGCCCTTTCACCGCACAGCCAGTCCGTTTTCACGCGCCTCCGCTCGCTCACTCATCGCTTCATCCTTCGCCACAAGCCATCCCCCAATCGCACTCATCAGTTCTTAAAATGTCAGTTGCGCGGTTCGTTCCATTTCAAAAGTGGATAAAAATGAAAACACCCACCGTCTCATAGAACATGCGGAGCGAGGCCGTTTTCTTTGATGGCATAGCATTTACAGGTGGGAAGAGGGAGAATGATACCGATATCACCCCAAGAATGCTGACGCCAAAGAGGAGTTTCCTCGCAGGGAAATGGAAGAGAGGTGAACTGCAGAAGAGATTTCAATGAAGGCTTTTTCCAAAGGACTTGGACTACAAATTAAGTTGCACTTAAAACATTTAGGTTTCAACCAGATTCTTACAAATGCACGATTGCCTTGAAAATTGTTGACAAAGTCGGGCAATGCTCCGCCCACAAACATTTGTGCATTTTCAATATGGTTAACAGATTTTTTTTTTTTTTTTTTTTTTTTACAATACATGCATGAGAGAATCCAGTTGAAATGGATACAAACAAGTGAGATGAGAAATAACACTTGTCAGACTTCGCAGCAAACAAATTAATTTCAACATTCTAAATTAAGTCTTTAGCCAAGTTTCCCCCCCAATCGTACAAAACGTCTTCCACAAAAGTGTTAAGTTTTCAGATACGCATTAATACCAGAAAGAAATTTTTGAAAAAACTCATCCTCGTCACAATACTTACCAGACAAACACTTAAATCACATCCCCCACCCAGAGGACTTCGACTCCATGCTGGACCCGAAACCCGAGCCGAACCCACTGCTGCTGGCTCCCGAGTTTGACCCCGCGCCCCACCCGAGACTAGCTGGGCTCGCGCCGTAGTTGCTGTTGCCCGAACCGAAAGACTGACCCTGGTCCCTGCTAGTACTCGACCCACCAGAGGTGCTGCCCGGGGTGGACGTCTGCTGCTGGCTAGCTAGCATACCCATCATCCCCCAACTACTCTGCAGAGCGGCCTGAGCAGCAGCCATCATAGCAGGGTTCAAATTGAAAGAGCCGAAATTGGCCAGACTACTGTTGGAGCTGCTCCCTCCCAGCCCGCTACGGCTGCTACCAAATGCCTGAGCTCCGAAACCGTTTCCAAACCGTGTCGTGCGCTCAAACTGCCTGTTTCCATGCTTGGGTTCAGCGTTTGAGATGTGAACACTGACACCTTTGATTATTAGGTCCTCCCCACAGAGCGCCTGGGCAACCTGCGAAGAAAACAAAACACAGATCAGGTGACCCGGACAGTCGCACAACGAACGCCATCGAGCACTTTACGCATATTTAGCATTCGATACCTGATCGTCTGCAAACGTGACAAAAGAAAAAGCCCGAAACGGCTTGGGGATGAAGACGTCGGTCACTTCGCCGTACTGCATGAAGAACTGCCGGAGGTCATCCGTGGTCATGTCTTCAGTGCAACGGCCGACAAACACTTTCCTACTCCTCAGCGGCTCGTCAAGGCCTTGCTGTAAAAAAAAAAAAAAAACAACAACAACGGAGCAATATCTCAGGTTATCGATTACCGGCAACAAAATGTTAGCTATTTGATGGCTGTAGTAGAAAGTGCGAGGACATTACCATATTCACCTTCGAGTTAGGGAGCTTGCAGTCGCACCATCTGCCATCAATCATGTGCCGCTGGGAGACGACCTTTTCTTGAGTCTCATACTCCGTGAACCTCACGAAGCCAAATCCCTTTGAGTTTCCAGTCTTGGCATCTCGTTTGACCTAAAAAAATAAATAAATTAAAAAAAAGCATCCAATGATGCAGAGTTTTTTAAGCTCGGTCTGTAAGAATACCTGCAGTCTGCTTGAAAAACGGATGCGTATTTATTTAATGTGACCAACATCTCACCTGAACCATGATGACCTCTCCAAACGTACTAAAGTAATCTTTGAGGTCCTGCTCAGTCGTTTTCCAAGGAAGACCAAGTACGATCAGGTCGGACGTCTTCATGTCACCCCTCTTCATCTTCACAGCAGAGGATGCATCGATTTCTTCCATCTTCCTTTTGTTGTCTAAAATGTGAGAAATAAAAAGAGACTGAATATAATTCCACCTGACAAACCACCGTCACACACGCGCGCGCGCGCGCACACACACACACACACACACACACACACACACGCACGCACACACACACACAGCTTGAGATTACTACAGCATCTCTATGTACACTTTATTGGATAGACGTTTTTGATTTAGTAGCAAGAGTTTCTATTTACCTTTGGGATAATTCACTACGAACACGACGTTCCCCCACCCGTTCTCCGGCGGGTGCAGGATCCCTTCCACGAGACGCACGCCCCGCATGCACTGAGACACGGGGCTCCTGAACCGAAGGCCACACGCTCCTGGAAACTGTGCAGCCACTGTCGAAAGCAGAACAGTGCCATCGTCTTCGGACGGAATCTCCATTGGCTCCTCGTTTTCCTCCTCCGCCACGCGAATGTACACTTCGGCCATTTTTTCCCCCGCGAAGGCGACACTTATTTGCTTACGAAATTAGACTGATTAGCAGCGGCTAGCCTGAACCTGTACGGCTAGGCCCGACTGTTTAGTTTTAGAGATAGACGCTTACAACCGAAATAGAAAAAGGAGATCTGAAATGTCCTCTTTAAAAAAAAAATCCCCCAATAATAATAAATATTCGGTAACAATATTCAAGTTCGTTTGCATCGAGCTTGACCGACCGAACAGTCCCTTTGTTTAATGGACACCGTGCGTTCCCCCTGCTGCTGAGTGAGAGCTGGCTCCGCTAACTGGATCCGGGAAGACGGGTTTATCTAAATTATTTACTTAATTATTTGCATTATCTAACTTCAAGAAGGTCCTTTCGACCCAAAAACATTAATATTTTCACACGCGGCGAAAACAAAAACCATTCACGGAAGGCCTGTCAAAATGGCACAATCTTTACTAAAAAGGAACTACGTCATCGGAATGGACGGTTTCATTTTATGGCGTTTATTTTTTTAAATATGTTTTATATATAGGCAGAAGTCTAATAGTTCGTTTATGTACAGATTAGAACTGTCACACCTAACATATTACCTTTTGTTTATAATGCAATACATACCAACGATGTATAATTGATAATTGTATTATGTTCCCCCCTCCTCCTTTTACGGAGTAGTATAGTCGACCTGGCAGTTTCCGTTAGAAAATGGCGGCTTGCTTAACTCTGCCTGAAAATGAAGCTGACGCTCACTTTAGATGTATCGACTTCAGAGACTGGATTCAGACATTGTATTACAAATGTTACAGCATCTTACGATAATGATACGAACAGTAACAATTCAGTTTCAAATGGATTTCTGTGATATACCAAGGAGACAATTTGTTGTTAGTCTTTAGCTCCTCCAATGACATTGTTCATAAAAAATAATTAGGAGCATGTTACCAATGCAGTGATAAAATACTGTTTCAACGCTATTTAGCGATATCGCCAAGCTGATGGTAAAGGAAAAAAATATGCATAATTTTCATAGTTACCCATAAATAATCAGCCCACAAAACCCTTTTAAAGATTAGCCTAATCTATGAAGTATTTTCTGTTACCTAAATCAATCATACAATAGCCACTCCCTCATACAATACTCAAAAAGTACTTCAAATTAATACCACTGTATTTTTAATTATTTAATGGAAATTAAAGCAAGATGCTTGCTCACAATCATTGTCTAGGATATAAAATAAGTACAGCTAAACTGCACCCTTTGAATGCGACTGGTCCCTGTCATTCAAACCTTCGTGACTGCTGCTCTCCCTGCACACTAGTGACAAGCTACGTAAAACTAGGGAGCGACAGAATTATTTTCAATTCAGCAACCACAAGAGATCTCAAACAGCTGTTTATTACATTTTTCAATCAATAACAGTACAATTTAGTACAGTATCTATCTTGCATCCAGCTCACCGCGTAACACCAACAGACCAAAATGAATTACAAAAGGTGAAAAGGTACGCAAGGGTGCAGAGCTCTAGAATATTGAGAAGAGGGAATCCATCTGTTTAATTGCATTTTCACTTGTGGCCACACACACAACTACATCACATTTATTGTACATCGTTGCAGAAAGAAAAAGGGTGAAAATATGTCACAATGTTAACAAAAGTGCTTCTGTATACAGCGAAATGCCATTCAGATGGTCTGGTTTTCAATTTAAGGCCAAGAGAAAAAAATATACAAAAGATCTAGCATGGACAGTTGGGCAGGATTTTTGTTCCATTGACTAAAGATTCCAGGAAGAAGAGGATATTCTCACAATGATTGTTATAATAAAAAAAAAAGGCATCAATCAAACTGGGAAGCATAATTTACACAAAGTATGCAAGCCATTTTAAGTTCCTCTATTCCTGCTCACTCTGGTGCATAGCATTACCAGTATTAATCCATGATATAGGCAGAGTTGGAGCCAAAAACAAATTGGCTTCTATCAAGTTCAATCAATCCTCCTCAGAAAACAAAGAGGGGGAAAAAAAAGAGAAGAATTTTGCACCATTGAAAGCAAGTTTACAGCATGCATGTCTAAATTAACTCATGACAGAGAAAAAAAAAATGAATGTCTTAAAACATCCAACCATTATTTTTCAGACAATGATTTATACATTTCATTCACAGAGTTGAAGCTGCAGTCCTAAGCAAAGGAAGTGTCTGTTTAGTTAGGTGAGGCATTTCTCTCAGAGTGGATACTCAACACCCCCCCCCCCCCCCACATCCATATAATAAAATCCAGTCATACCCACATTATCTCAGTCTACCTTGATAGTCCACCCCTTCCCATCCAAAATCAAAGGCATGTACAAGAACTAAGGGGGTTAACCGTTTTAGGCTTCTCATAACTCCTTTTGTAATGAAATGAGCATTCATAACTTATAGCATGTGCTCGGTTAGGTAACAGAGTATTAGTTGAGAGGCAAAGCTTCATGTGCAAAAGGCTGTGATGAAACAAAAACAGCTAGTATATAAATACACCGTGGACATTTTGAAAGCTGCTTGTGTAATATGATTCAAGCCTTTACTTGCTGCATGTTTTCTCTTGTCTCTTACATGATTAGAAAGACGAGCTGTAATTCAAACGTATCTAAAACATGACAAAAAGAAAGCGATCAGGAATAAACCATGAGTAGAATTCTTTAAAAAAAAAAGTTAAATAATTTGTACAATTGCACTCCAACATTTGCTTTCAAGATGCACACATTTGCGTGGGATGATAGTGTTGCTTTTTCTTTCAAGGTAACATAGAATGGCCAAAAAGGAATGCACAAGCTTCTGATTTGATACCACAGCAGATCCTTTCTTAACTAGGTGATAAACAATTGTGCTCTTCTTTGTGTAGGAAAGGCATTGGTTTCCCTTCGTTTTTGTGGTGTCCACGTCAGTTTAAACAGTGTTGAAGAAGATGTGAACATTCTGAAGTTGTGATGGTCTTCCAGTCAACTTTAGAGTTAGAAGAACATCTGGGGAGGGTGGGGGGGGGAAACAAAAACAAAACATTAAAAAAAACAGAATATAAGATGATCTAAACATTAGCCTTCTTTGCAATGTAAGGAGCCTGACATACAATCACTGGTCTTGGAGGATGTTCATTCAGTTGTTTTGTATTAGAAATGCAGATCACAGACATGCCACAAAAATAAAGTCACTTAAAATGAGCCATCATTTATGTCAATCCATTTGGTGCCAAAGCTCTTCAAGGTGTGAGCACTCGTTTAAGTGCAGACTAAGAAACAGATAAACTGAAACCGGTGTTAGTTTTGGAAATGTGCCTTTACAGGGTGATTGCATGATCATCTCAGAATTTGATGATTCCATATTTCCTCCTTCCCTTCTTTTTCAGGGTAATTTATAACTGATTTAGAGTGAAATTATTGATAAAAAAATTTAAATACTCAGATTTATAGTAAGCCAACATGTTTAATGAAAAGTTAACCTCTGAAAACGACACCAAAAACTTTTCATTTCGACTCGAACATGCCGCCATGAATTTGTGAAATGAAATGCTATGATTTCCCTCATTGGTCTCAATCATTTCATATTCAAGTGCGCTAAAGTTGTGATTTTCCCCATTTGCAGAAAATACATTGCTAAATTGAGTTAAGATAATTTTCAATGACAATAAAAAGGCACCTAACCACCCACAACATTTTCTCAGCAGATTTAGACGATTCACAGAATTGATCAATTTGAATTCAAATCGACATCAGTCTGCAAAACAGTATCTTTTTCCAAGTCTGACAAATCGATTCCTATAAAATCAAGTAGAACTGAAGTTTTAAACGTATTATTATTACCGTAAACATTTCCACAACATCAAAGCAAAAACCAATCACCTTTTTTTTTTTTTTTTTTACCGCTGCAGTTGTCCCGATCTGCATCTAGAGTTTACGTAAAATGTCGATGCAAGAACTCAAAACCAAGTGAAACATTTAACACGAGAATACAAACAACAAATACCTTCAGTCTTCAATTCCAGATCTTCAGAAAACTGTCCCAGGATCCGGTTGCAACGGCCATACCATCATCAGTAACCCCCAGGCAGCTAACACGGTTATCATGTCCAGCTAGCACTCCTAAAAAGATTTGAGGCAAAGGATGAATTTCTGTTATCTGTAGCTCTGTTATGGCACTCATACAACTACATCAAGAGTTAAACAATTTAAGTCAATGGGACTAAAGCCAACACGCAAACAAGCATATTTGATCTGATTCGTATATATATTTTGGTTCTTTTGCAACATGCAGCCACCATTCAAGATTATGCTTCAAAGACTTACCAGCACGGTCAGCTTTTAGTGTATCCCACACATTACAGTTGAAGTCATCATATCCTGCCAGTAGAAGACGGCCACTCTTTGAGAATGCAACAGAGGTGATTCCACATATGATATTGTCATGAGAGTAGATCATTAATTCCTGATCAGCACGCAGGTCAAACAGTCTGCAGGTGGCATCATCGGAGCCCGTGGCGAAGGCATTGCCATTAGGGAAGAACTAAAAATCACAGAAGAAACAATTAATGCACGAAATTCCCCTCAGACAAAAAGTAAATATTTAAATTGGTTTCTAAAACAATTCAAGTCCCAAAGTGTGTTTTCATCTAAAAGAAACGCGTTTAAATACACACAGAACATCTTACACAGATGGCATTGATGTCAGACTCATGGCCGGTGAATGTCTGCCTACACATGCCTTCTCGAACATCCCAGAGTTTAGCAGAGGCATCACAAGCACCAGAGACAAATAACCGCGAGTCAGGGGCCAATGACAGGCTCATGACGTCGCCTGTGTGTCCAGCAAATGTTGTTGTCTGCTGGCCAGTCTCAATGTCCCAAAGGGCACTATTAAAGACCAAAAAAAGTACAATGAAGATCACGTACACGATTTGTTTACCGCACACACCTTTGCATTAAATGTTTACTTGATGCAGGGAATCAGACTCACCAAGTGGTGTCTCCAGAGCTTGTAATAATCTGGTTGTCATCAAGAAAGCGACAACAGGACAGGTATCCTGAATTCAAAGAATAACAGTGCAGCTATTAGTATTAGGGAACAGGGCTAGAGGACGACCCAGGAGAAGATACATGGACGTAGTGAGGGAGGACATGAGTGGCTGGTGTTGGGGAGGACGATGCAAAGGACAGGGTGAAGTGGAGAACGTTGATTTGCAGTAGCGACAAGCCGACAGTACAGTCGTAGTTGCTGCACGAATTGAAGATTTGCATCAGTATTTCTGTGGCTCCTTAGATTGTTTTGTCAAACACTCAAGAATATATATGAAAAACAACAACAACTGAGATGAGGCTATATACCTGTATGTCCAGCAAGCTCACGGCTAACACGTACATTGCCCTCACGCGTTTTCAGGTTGTAAATGGAACAGATGTTGTCTAAGCCACCACAGGCAACATAATTTCCTGAAGGTGCATACGCACAAGTCATGACCCAGGATGATCGAAGAGGAATAGCATGAACCTGCAACAGAAGTACCGAAACGTGTACAAAGATGACAATTTACATAATCAGAGAAAAACATGAACATTTAAAAAGTGTTCCCTATAACAGATTGGAAAATAATTGTCTATTTTTGCATAGTTTTTAACATCATAGAAATGTTTTAATCTCAATACACCATTATTATCTGGGCATATTAGTCTGATGCATCAATTACAACCTAAGGCCAAGTTTAAATTACATAGTTCAAGTGACAATTCTGATTTGAGTTTAAATATGGTCAGATCAGATGTGAATCATGAATATGTTGGCAGTAAAATGGTAAAAAAAAAAGCGTGGAATCTGATACTCAGCATTATCAATCTTATGTGCATCTGTCATCCAAAAAGGGACATATTGTAAATTCCCTGTCAACGCACGTCATACATCATTGAAATGAAATGGCGACAACTGGCCGAATCCCAGATATAGCCCATGACCAGATGGATCTAGGACAGTAGATTAGATCATTAACCACAGTTCATTCTGAACTGGACATTTTACTCGTCTCAGCCCAAACATTTCTGGCTGGATCCCGTGTGTGCTTGCAGGGTGTTGCCCTAAACTGCCAAGCAGTACAAATACAGATGACACTTATGACTCACTTTTGAAAGTAGATGCCAACAGGTAGTCCAAAAAATTAAATACATACATGGGCAACAATTGGGCATCAAAGCCTGTTGTGACTTTGATTGAAAAGCTTAAACTGAAGTTACAATAAACCAGGTCCATGTCAGTCATTTCTACCATGATTGTGCAGCAAGTTAAATAAAAATGCAGCAGCCTTTTTTTTTTCATAAATGTAGGCTATGTTGACACACCTCTTCCACAAAGCCTAAACTGTGACTTCAAACACGTTGCCCATCATTAACAGATTTCACCATTACTTCGTTTATTCCAGCTACGAAATGTAACCTACCTTATTTGTGGTATAGCTGTCCCAAATAATGAGTTTGCCATCTTGAGAGGCACTGACCAAAAGCCTGGATAAATCAGAACAGAGATATACACGGCACAAAAAAATAATTAAAGTTGTCATACTAAATCCATTACATCTGGAAAAAATCAGGAAACAACTAGGGAAATATCTGTCCAACAACTCCTAGATTACATACTCAATGCTCAATCGTTGCTCGATAATGAAGTAAGGACAGAATGCAGCAGCATACAAAACTCCACTCTCACTGGAAATTAGATTACCTGGAATCTGTTCCCCAATGCATGGCATAGATTTTAGCCAAATGACCCCGCAGCGTTCTTCTTGTACGCATCTGGATTCGGCCAACGGGGTCAATATTCGCTGTGATCTGTGAAACATTAAGTAAATCAGTAAATTTCAGACAAAATGCTTTGTAACTTACTGAAGAGAAAAGATCAGGTTACCTGTGATAGTGTCGCATCTGCACATGCTTTCCTGGCATCCTAAAAGAGAACTCATATTTGTACGTGGCAATTTATCCATCTTCATGCTAACTTGTTAAATAAATCATTAATAGAATATAATAAAAGCAGCTGAATAAATGTTACTCACTCTGATCTGATTTTTGAGCTGCTCCGCCTCTTGGCGCAACTGGTCCAATTCACTCATCTTATTCTGCTTTTTCAATTACCTTACTCCAGCTCCCAGGGCACTTGTTGATCTAAAAGAAAATGAAGAGAAGTACTTCCTTTATTCACTTAATCTTCTTTTAAATTTAATACTTCTCCACATCAATGTCCCCAATAAAATTCTGACAAACTATTTAAATAGCCAGTTAAATTCTGTTTAACCGTGACTCCTAAATCATCTGAAAAGCAGTTATCCCATTGGCCTCAATCCCTCAGTGTTCCAGTTAGCAATAAGCCACATATTAAAGTACCCAACATATTTTGAACGACATCAATTCACATGTATCAAACAAAATTAATGAATTCTCAATTAATCATTTCAGTAGTAAAGTTGAAGCTTTTAGAAAAAGTATTGATCATTATGACTGGATATACTCCAGTCATAATTACTTCATTGACATGGAAGATGATATCGGAATAAACTTAATGCAATTACAGGGAGAAAAATGCCGTCATAAGCCAAGTATTATATTTTAAATGCAATTAATATTTACAATATACAACATTGGTATCCCCTTACACTTACTAATCCATAGATAAATATGTAATTACGTACATCCAGTGACAGATTACCACAGTCATCTTGAAAACATTTACTTGATCTATTGAACTTCTCAAAATGAAATAAAAACCTTGACAAAGAAATGACATGCAGTTGTGATTAATTGCTCAAAAGAATTCTACTTGGAGCAATGTGCTTTCTGATAAATAGCGTAGATGAAAAAACAATAAATCATGAAATGTGCAATGGTATGAAAAATAATGGAATAAACTGGTCTTCTAATAGAAAATCTTCCAAAGGAAACAGTATTTCCCTCGTTGACCTCTGTGGATGATTACATGCTTAAGGAGTTCCTCCCTCATTGCTTCTCCTTTCCGACGGCCTGATCAGGGTCAGCTGACTGCATGCTAAACAAAGAGCAGTTGCAAACAGCCCAGAGTCAGACTGCTAGCTGTTCTAAGGTTACATAAGGCCAGTTGGTTCCTGATACTTTAATAGCGTCTCCGGTAACCCCACTTGAAATAATAGATCTCTCCGCAGTAGCATACATGTTTTCAAAAGGAAAAGATATTTACAGTATAAAAAGGTGATCACGCAATTCTTCATAGGTTTAAAGCTGGATAATAGAAAAGGACATAACGAGCAAGATCACTGAGCAGCGGTATAATCCTAAAAGCTAAAACCCCATCAATGCATCTCTAATCCCACCCATGCTCACCAACATAAACAGCTGGCAAAGCCAGCCCAAGCATCAGAAATATGTTTTCCTAATCATAAAAGGATATATTTAATCTCAAGTCTCTTACACACGCTTACAGGAAGTGCCTGGATTTACAAACTGCCATTGAAATTGCAATCCGAATTTAGTCTCTTCTAATTGTCCAGTCTGACCAGATGCTATGTGATTCATACCATCGCTGTAGTTTGCATTTTATTATTTTCATTACCTTACGTACATGTTGCACAATTGCACCGAAAAAAAATTCCTAGTCTGTGAACCCTCACCGACACTGGCAATAAACTGATTCTGATACCATTCTTAAAAATAAACTACAATGAAGCTGCATTTTCAATCATTCAAGAATTGTAATTGCACACGGACTAGAAGAATTTTGGTTGCACAGTAATGTAATCAAATTATCAGACAAGGAACAAAACAAAAACACATTTGCCACACAATATCTGTGCACAAGTTTGTATAACGTGTGTGGCATTAACTGACATGGCTACTGGGATTTGCCTACAACTGTAGGCTTGTTTGCATGTTATTTGAATGGATGTCGAAAGCGGTTTTGGCCTATCCGCTAGGCCTAGTTCAGACCTGGAATTTACATCCATCTTTGCTGACCAAATACACCAAATGGGAAGTAATCTGTGCCTTAATAATTCTCCAAATAATGCAATACATTAAGATAAATGTACAAGGATGGGCCAGGGAGGCTCCACATAGTTCAGTAGGAGATACGTAGCAATTCAGCTCCATAATGCCAAAATACTGACCTAGAAGATTATACAAGACCATAAACTGACATTTGCTTTATATAGACGAAAATAAGCCACATGTAATAATTATGATATGATTTGCACTGATGGAAATCTGAGAAGATGCGGCTTAACGCCATCTTGAACTGTGTGTGGTCGTTTCGCTTGCTAGCAGGCCTGAAACCAAGGCAGCGCCAGTATTCACGAGAGCTAACGAACTGGAGGATTCCACTTGCTATTGAACAAAGTCCGATAGTCGAGAGAGATCAATCAAAACACCGCATCGGCTGAATCCCAGACAATTCAAACCGATAATAGCTAGCTAAAACCCGAACCACAGACGCAGCAGCTCTTCCGAAATGAACGACACACGGAGTGCTATGCTAGTTAGCTTTTAAGCCAACACAGCAGGCAAACCTAGAGACTCGGCTTCCACAAATCCACTTACCTGCATGCCAACAATCTCGTTAAATCCGACAGTGCACAGTTGATTTGATTACGACGTACCAATAGACTTATTTGCTTATCTTATCCTGCAGCGGACCGGAGGGGCGGCGATGGCCTCTTCACTTCAGGAAGCAAGTAATGCAGTAACATCCGAGTGATCCCTTTTTAATGGTTAAATAGATAAATGCTGGTCATTCCTTGCTATATATATATCTTCCAATTATCTGACTGACCGTACAAATCGAGGAGGACTAACCAGCGTTAAGGGCGTAACACCGGCGCGGCCATGTCGTCGCAGGAAGGCTGCAAATATGCTAACTTATGAGTTGGGCTTGAAAAAGGGTGTTAACGCGGCTACAAGAACCGACGTCGACGTGTGACCAACATTATTCATAAACATGCATTTACAGTAATCGGCAGCACCGACTGCTCTCCTGTTGCTTATATGATATTCGTGTTAACGGGACCTTTATTTTCCAGCCCAACCCATTTTGTCATCGTCGCAGCCTTCTGATATGTTTAAAACACAAATCAGCCCAGCACCAACTGTCAAAAGCCTGATGCGCTTAAAATTAATTCTGGTCCAAAATGGGTCATTTCTTTAAACTACCATCTACCCAATTTTCTCGCCCCGCTATTGTATTTTAGGCCAAGAATCACCTCCGGTGGGCAATCACTGAAGTAAAGTCTTACTGGCTAGCCAACATAACGTTAGCTAATCACAGCAACCTCAGTGGCTAGGAAGGCTAGCTACCGCTCACCCCACCTCCGTAGTTTAATGTCGCCACAATTAATTGGGGAAACAGCGTTCCATTCACGGTGACAAACGATGAAGCGGCATTAGCGGCATTTTATTTCCCCTTACCTGATTCAATTTGAGTTAGTTCTGACGTTTGGCATTGACTGAAAAAACAAGACGGCGTCGCCCTCCCGATTCACGCATCAACTAACTAGCTTACTAACTAGCTAGCCACTGCTAGCTATATTTCGGCCCGGTCCAAACGCAGGTTTACGGCTCCGGAGCGCGACAACATCAGTAAACCAACCGGAGAGGGGAGGGGTAACTCACACCCACTAGCCTCGCACTGAAAACGGAGCCACGGCGCAAAGAAATGCTAAATTATCAAAGCCACTGTACCTCATTCAACAAGACGGCCTACTGTATCCTTCTTTTTTTTTTTTTGCCAGACTTAACATCTGCCCGTTTCGTAGTAGCGCTCTGGTCCGGCCATCAAACGACGAAGGGCGCGGTAACCCTGCAGTCAGCGCTGGGAAACCCCACGCCGCAGCAGTGATGGCGAGGGAAGCTTTGATCGATTGGTGCTCATCGAGCGACAATTTAATATGCTAACGTAATCAATTGCGTTCAATAATTGTATGGTTTATTTGGGTAATGGAGATAAATAAAAAAAACGTCCATAGTCCACTGCATTAGTTTTTTTTCTTTGCAAGTCAGTCTAGTTGAGAGGCCGGTGTGTAAGTCGTCCCCCAAATTGGTTCCCTAAAAAGTTTGTACAGTAGTATTATACCCAACAACAGACATTATCAGTATTACAAATATTATATTCTAGTATAACTTCATGTATTTCATAAATTGATACCATACACTTTGACACCCAGAAAGTTATCGGTCAAATAACCATCTACTAATGAAAATATACTCTACTCTACTCTACTCTACTCTACTCTACACACACACACACACACACACACACACACCGCCCTGAACAATCAATGGATGGACTAAAAGCCATCTGAAGGTTTGCTTTGGAATCTGATACAACAACATCAGCAAAGACCCGTAGTTGCGAGGTCGGGCCTCCACGGATAGAACTTGTTTGTCCAACATGTTCACAAACGCTAGATTGACTTGAGATCTGGGGAATTTGGAGGCCAAGTCAACACCTTCAGCTCATGGTTGAGCTCTTTATACCATTACATGTCATTGCTCTGTGGTCCAGGTCTGCAGTTGCTTTCAGTGGTGGACAGGCCTCAACCCATGCACTCTCACAGGTCTGTGGCTGGCGGCACATGAGTCTTCAGATCCTTTCTTGTCTCGCCAATTTCTCCAACAATTGATTATTTGCTGCCTAATATATCAGCCTGCAGATAGGAGCCTCCGTAAAATCAACATTATTAACTTCAACTATAGTTTTTGCCTTGTAATTTTCCAAGTTGATATTTTTATATTCTAGCTTTGACGATAGATTACATTCTAATTAATCACATGTGCTGTCATGTTATTTACAACATAGTTTTAGTTCTCAAACTGTTAATTCAATAATTCAAATCCCATTTATGCCATTTCATGTGTTGATATCAATAAGTTGTCTTCCCTTAGTACAGGGATACTACTAAATACTACTAAATACTTTTTATTGATTTTGTTTACAGCAGTTACAGTCTAACTGTAGTCTGCTGCTGGTCGCCCAGGCGATGTGGGTGAAGTGTCTTGCCTAAGGACACAACGAGTGTACACATGTCATAGGACGACCCTCTCAACCACTGCGCCAACATTGGCCCATTGATCATTTAATATGTGTAATTGTGCTGATGGGTCGAGCTAGCTGAAATTCAGATTATTATTTTTTTGATGTTGCCACTAGTTAAAATGGTGATATACCTGAAATAGTTTGGGACATAATAGCAATATCGGACAAACTGGTGAAACAATTGACATATTAAATACATTTTGTCAGTTACAGTCCCTTTTTCAGCATGTGGCAATGTGTGCATTTAACAGATTTGCTCCCACTTAACCTAAAGTAAAAGTTTAATCATTTCCACTGAAACTAAATTACTACTAGTCAGCTCTACTGATTAAATGTTAAATGAGTTGGTAAATTTCATAGTATTGAGTGGGTGAATGAGGCATGTGCTGTAGAATGGTGATGTCACTATAAACTAGAACACATCACATAAATGTCCATTTACAGAAGGTCATTAGAGGCATGTGTGAATATCTTAATGTCCCCATTACAGTGTTCAAAATAATTTCATGTCGTCGTATGTCTCCTTATTTGGGTGTCTGCTTGCATGAGAGTCACTGGGGATGCACAAACACCTGTTAATGGATAACAGCAAGATAATTAGAGTTCCCATGAGGGGGGGCCATGTGATGTGGAGGTCAGAAGAAGATTCCGATACTTTAAATATTGTGTTATCGTCTATTCCTCTTCTACCTTTAATTACTTAAAGACATCACTTTACAGTTTTGCCATACTGGTTATTTAAAATTCAATAGTTGAGATCAGTATCCAAGTATTTCTCATCGACGTTTCGTTTAGTGACTCAATCTTCTCCCTGCCATAAAAGGTCCTGAAGCCTGGTCTTCTAAGCTCTAGGGGAAAGCGTTAGAAATGTAGCAATGAGGAGGCTGAGAACATTGCTTTATTCTGCAGTAACAGCTTGTCCTTGGACGGGTTTGGACAGCCAGGAAAATGGTAAGAACCTTATTGCAAAGGAACTTCACATCCAAAATTGGTAATTACAGTGTATTTAATCAAAACAAAGTAATTAGAGAGGCTTCGCTGTGCAGATCTAAGCTCCTTTGATAAATATTTATAACTTCTGCTATCAGATAATACAACCCCCTGATTCTGTTCCAGGCCAGCCAGTTGACACACGAGCAGATCACAGAGTACAAAGGAGTTTTTGAGATGTTTGATGAAGAAGGAAATGGAGATGTGAAAACACAGGAGCTGGAAAGACTGATGAGTTTAATGGGAATCAATCCTACAAAGAGAGAGCTCTGCCAGATGGCCAAAGACGTGGACAAATATGGTGAATATAAGACTACAATGTAATGCCTTAATGAAAACATAAATGCATAATAATCTATATTCTGTTTGACTTTTCATCTTTTATGGCCAACTAGACTAATAGCATAAACACCTGACTTAAACTTTATTCATAATAAAAATTGTAAATGGAAAAACGAATCTGCCGTATATTATATTTCATATGATCTTAATTTATTGGTTCCAGTGTGACAGAAAGTTGATTCATTTTGCACCTTTGTGCTCAATCAAATTAAGAAATACAAATGTTTAATTCAGGAATGATTGTATTGCTGTAATACAATTAAGATTTAATAAAAATAAAAATAAATAGGAAGCCCCTTTGCAGCCAGTCAACACAGGACTAAAACATACAGAGAGCAAGAATATGATATAAAGCAAGGTCACCAGAACATTTATATAGGAGCAACTTCTTCCAAAATGCACAAAAAAGCATGATAATATTAATATAACAAAATATTCTATTTTTGCTTCAGTTCACTATGAACTCTGAAACGCTAGGTGGCAGTGTCTCACTATGTTTGAACTGTATTCTAGTGTTATGCCAGATTGTACTTAAACATTACCAAGTAAATAAATATATTTTTCCAAATGACCTCTAATGTACTAACTAGATGATCTCTAAAAATCACAGGATCACTAATGTACATATTTTATTTCCCATTATAACTAACAGTTGTGCTGTGTTATGCTTACATAAATGCATCTCTGTGTAAAAAAGGAAACTAAAGTCACCATGTGGCACACAAGCGATGATGCAATCTTTAAATGGGTTATCTTTGTGACATTTCAGGTAAAGGTATATTTAACTGTGACAGCTTTTTGGGCCTGATGGCGTTGTACCACGAAAGAACCAAGAACCAGGATGCCGAACTCAGAGCTGCTTTTAAAGTTTTTGACAAAGAAGCCAAGGGATACATTGACTGGAACACACTCAAGTAAGAACGAGTGATGTGAAGAAAAACAAAAAGCATAAACAGCTACCGGTAATACTAAATATATGATTATTTTTTTTACTAACTCATAATTTAACAAATTTCACATTGGACAATGTTGCATCATCAACGATGCCAATTAATTAATCATTTTGCTCCCAGTTTAATCCAGATAAATGAAATCAGAAAACTCAGTGAAGTTGAACATCAACCAGTTTATCTTTTCTCCATGTTAATGCTGGCTTGCTGCAATTGTCTTTCAGGTATGTCCTGATGAATGCGGGGGAACCTCTGAATGAGATGGAGGCAGAGCAAATGATGAAGGAGGCAGATAGAGATGGAGATGGAACAATCGATTATGAAGGTGCGGCTATGTTTTCATCCTCCAAATTACGTGATAACCTTGAACTTATTATATTCTTATGGTCTGAATATAATAAAAAATAAATGAAAGAAATGCAATATTTCAGATTGATTCAAGGACTTTCCATCCTGTTAACTATTGTTGTGTATTAAATGAATTAATATATTAGAAAAATATCCAAACAGATTAGTAAAATATATTTTTTAAAACTTAGTTTGACATAAATGGGACAATGATAACTCGCACTAATATTGCTGATTTTAAATCTTTCAGAATTTGTTGCCATGATGACGGGGAACTTGTTCAAAATGAGCTGAAGACCTTTAGGATATCCGGCAGCTGTTGTGAATGTGTCACAATTACACGACAACATTGTGCCGTTTCTGAATCATATTTCATGTTGTACAAATGAAAATACGTACCATCGCATCTGCGTCATTTTCAACTACAAATCGTTCACATTAAAGTGGGAAGAAAAAAAATCTGGTGATTTGTCAGTTATTTATTCTCTGTCCCTCGTAAATTCAGGTTGTCAAGTTAGTAACAGAGGAAACAGGCATCATAGGGTTAATGTCCTCAGACCTGCCACCCGGATGCAGTCGTCGTTCACCAGGTTTCTGACAGCATCTGGTGTGCAGAGCCATTAAATCCCATTCTCACCCCCTGCAAAGCCAAACCAGACAGCTGAGGGAGCCAACCGCATCTGTCATCTTGAAGCCATTAAACCAATTGTAGGTCGAAGGGGGCGGGAGCTCACTGCGCTGATCTCCATTTGCAGCATCCGAGAGCAGGTTCTGTTGTGTGAAATACAAGAAAGGGCAAGACAAGGGGAGCAGATCCTCGCTGGTGATCCTGAGGACGAGAAGGGGTTCTCTTGGAGGCTGTCGGGACAGGGTGCGTTTCCCTCTTCAGAGAAAATGGCTGTTTATTTCAATGTAAACAGCAGGAACAGTACCTGCATTGCTTAAAGGGGGACCAGAAGAGGAGGAGGAGGAGGAGACGGAGGAGGGGCAAGCTGCTAAAGGAAAGGCTGCCTCTTCCAATGAAAAAGCCCCTTCTCTAGCCAGCCCCGGCCTGCAAGCTCTCCCCTGGAGTCATACATGTTGTGTGTAAAGGTATGTAAGCTTCTCTAACCTGAGAGGACACACGAAGCTGGCAGGAATAGTGGCTCAGCTTATTGGCGAGGGCAGATGAGCGAGAGTGCATCTTGACTAAAAATAACACGTTATGTTAGTGACACACAGAAATGAGACCATGACCACATTCAGTCATGCTAAACACTGGAGGCTCTTTCTCTGGTGCAGTGCAAGGATTGTTAACTAGACAAACAGCAATGGCTGAATCCATTTGATGTTGTTTGATGCACATGTTCCTCATTAAGAGAAACAAGCAGACAGGATACAGTACGGCAAGAGGAATGGATCATATGTCTTTTCACTGCCTTCCTCTGTCATCATGTAAGACACTAAAATGAAAGCATGTCCATGGTTTGAAAACTTCTAATGCCTTTAGATTTTCAGGATAAATTGTCCTTCACGCTTATGGGATGTGGGGCTTGCAGCCTGTGTGTGCGGGACAGGCGTAGGCTACAGAAGTTTCATTTTTACATGTGTGAATGCGTTGCCAACTCATTCCCTTACAGCGTACGTTACAGAGTGCTTAGTAATACAAAGTATTTAATCAAGCTGGTTA
The DNA here is from genome assembly GCF_040956055.1 of Brachionichthys hirsutus. Lineage (NCBI taxonomy): Eukaryota > Metazoa > Chordata > Actinopteri > Lophiiformes > Brachionichthyidae > Brachionichthys > Brachionichthys hirsutus. The sequence continues at coordinate 6,350,434 of NC_090904.1, read as the reverse complement.
TGCTGCGACATCCTCCTCACTGGCACAGCGAGCTGAGACTTAAATGCAATCGAGAGCAAGGATCAAATAAAATAAATTACAATTATATTATCAATGAAGTCAAGCTAAATGGAAAGTTTAGCTTGACTTCATGTTTGGACTAAAGAAGCACATCACCTGTATGAATTTTAATTGATATTGGATAATATTTTTTGGCGCAATGATGACAATTATTATTTAAAATATTTAAAACTTATTTAAAAACATATTTAAAATAAATGTGATGGTCGGACACAGTCTGTCATATAAGCACAGAAATGGTAGAAACCAGTGGGGGATCATTTTGTTTCCACAGCACTATTCACACCTTTGCCAATCATACAATGTTTTATCTGGGTTTTAGATTTCAGTTTCCTGCTTCAGCAGACCTCAAACCAGAGGGAAGACACCTGTGGTGCAACAAAATCCACACAGAGATTAAGAACGAAGCCCAAACATCTCTGACCATGGCTGCAACTGCAGCAAAGATGACCAGTTTTCTCTCTACATCTGCCGCCACCACCACCACCACCACCACCACCACCACGATGCCCTTCTTCTCGACGGGCTCGAGGGCAAGAGACAACGCCACATCCAGGCCAACACTAATGACTGTTACTATGACAACAAACGACACCAGTTCCAATGGCACCACGTTTCCACAGGCGGTGATTGAGGGCTCAGGGATGGAAATGGTGCTGTTACCATTTGGTATCATTACTCTCATTGGCTTAGCAGTGGCAATCGTAAGTATTTCATAGATTTAAAGGGACAGTGTGTCAGATCATTATTTTAATTATCTGAACAATCCTTTTATACTGCTTCTGAATGGGCAGCAGGACTTCCTCGACGGAACCTGGCATGTTGTGACGTCATGTTACTACATTAGTTCAGAAGTTTAACTTTTCTTTTCAGCATTTTTAGCAGCCGCCCTAGCTCGGGAGGAAAGCAAACTGCAGCTGCACAGTGGACCTTTAATATTGTCTCCTTATAGAATATGATTAATAAATAAGTTGTGAAGTCTTGGCCTACTGCATCCTAGACATATTGAAATATGTTACTATGAAACACGTCCATACTAAATAAAAAGTATACAGACAAGTTACTTCTATCAATAACTTTCTTTCTGTCTCATTATCCGTCAATCCTAGATGCTGTATGTTCGGAAACGAAAGCGGTAAGTTCTTCTAAGTTTCATCTGCTGAACCCCAAAATGCATGACTCTTACTTCAACTTACTTGTTAAGTGATTTGCAAAGTGTTTGGAGAATCAGCGTCACTTACAGTATCACGTAAAGCGGCAGTTTTGTGTCCATGTCTAGCAAAAGGGCGCTGTATCAAAAGTTTAGTTTAAAAAAGCGGTGTTATTTTTGGAATCTATTGCCTCACATAAATGAAGCATCGGTCTGTCACAGGCCGACTGGCTGCAGTGGGTGTGAAGATAAAATCAGACATTAGGGAACATGAACTTTGCAAAGACGTGTCACTTGGAGGGGTTTGGTGACTGGTCTTTACCCCTCGTCCTACAGGTTGGAGAAGCTGAGACACCAGCTGATGCCCATGTACAACTTTGACCCGGCAGAGGAACAAGATGACCTGCTGGAACAGGAACTGCTGGACCATGGCCGAGAAAGCAGTCTCACGGGTCCCAATGCCAAGGTCAGCTGGAAGGGGTTCATTCACTTCCTTTTCTGACAGGAGAAATGAAACATTTCAAACATATTTTCACCTTAATGGAGAGATTTGACCAGCAGCATAGACTCTTTCATGTTTGTCATCACACTTTGAGAAGCACGATGAAACCTATGACGTGACAATCATCTCTTTTGTTCCATTCTTTGAATCGACTGTCTTAACTTATCTTTATTTTCTTTTATTCCTTTTATGTGTTGACAGTGGCATAAAAGGTAACATGGTAAAGTATTATTTGTGTGGCTTTTAAAACATCTTAAAACCTGCCCCCCCCATCCTCCTCTCAATAATTTAGCATTTGATGCAAAAAAAAAAAAAAAGTAGGTTTGAAATTTAGAATGGATTCTTATAATTTTTTTATTAACTTTCTAACACAGCTTTTTAAAGACACATTTGAGCTCAGGGCTTTCTTTTTCCATTCCTTTTCTGCTCCTTCAACAGCAAATATTTCAAGGCCATTGCATTCTGGTTTTATGAATGTGGCCTCCAGTAATAACACATTTATTCTGGTTTCAGTATTAAATCATTTTCTGTTCATCAGTTTTGAAAGTTAACAAATTGATTATGAAACAGCAACTCACCGTTACCGTTTCTTATAAAGCTGCAGTCACAATGTGATCTCCTCTCCGCAGACTCTCACAACCTCCCAGGGCACCATGCAAAGGCCCAGCCGCCTGGTCTTCACAGATGTAGCCAAAGCGCTCAATGCGTAGAAGCTCTCTTCCACCCGTTGCTTTCAGCTCGCTGCTGGCTTCGTTGACTCACAGACTGTCACTCAGGAGGGAAAACAGAAGGAGAACTTAACCACTTTTGTGAACAATCAGTGTTCGGGAGAACATCTTCATCATCAAGACACGTTGCATGGCAGCGGTGCGTGGATTAAAAAAAAAAAAAAAAAAGCATTATGTACGATCCCTCACTGTAATCATTTAATACACCAACGGAGTGTGACGCAGTTTTCTTGACCCAAGTGGTGTAATTCCCGTTAAAATGTTCGGTAGCCTGTCAGTGAAGTTCAAAGCTTCAATATATATTTCCACGTTTAGTAAGAGAGACGTAAATTTGTTTCGTGTCTCCCGAGAAGCTCGACCACTGGATGCATTGCCACTGTTGAGTGAAATATCCCATCACTGCTTAGCTTCTCCTTTCCTGACCAATGGAGTTTTTTTTTTTTTTTTCCTGTCTGTACACATTAAAAGTATTTAAAACAATTGGAACATGGGGGGGTTATCATGCATAAATGCGACAACTGAAAGGTGACAGGTGTGATACTTTATTGATAAGCGATAAAGAAGCAGAATAACACAAATCACAAAGTAAAGAATCATAACAAAATATATATCACAGGTTTGTGAGTTGTATTAATGAAGTGGATAAGGACACATCAATAACATAACTACAAGATGGTGTTAAAAGTAAATGCATACAAGATGATTTCTCAAGTTACACTTCAACTTTTCGACAGCTGAAAGTTGGATCAAGTACTGTATGTAACTATATAACTATCAGTAAGCTCACAAAACATTGTCCCCATATAGAGTAAATATCCAAACACAGCTCATGTAAAATAGCAAACATCGACTCGGCTGTAGTAAAATGAACAGGCACCCTTCAGTCTGACTGCCATTCATTATGGTGACATGACTGTAGTGCGATGAGATGAGGACTACAACAGTACAGGTTGGACAGTTAGTCGAGCATTTCATGATCTAAGCCGCCCGCAGGTCGAATGAACACGACTGGGTACGACTAACCTATGTTGTCCTCAGAGACTTCCCAGATCAGTTAGCATTTAGAGGTAGTCCAGAGGGCGAAACACGTCAATGCACTTGAACAAGACAACATACCTGTCAGTGAATTAAGATACCCCCCCGGCAGCGACATCGTCAACATTGCAGAAATCCATCAAAATACTGGAAAACAACACACCAGCGATAAAACAAGTAAGACTTCGGCGGTTAAAACGCCTAAAGCACCATTTACTCGATGGGGATATTCAAGTCATGTAAAACAACCATGGAAGCTGTGCATGATTACAGAGGCAGAACTGTACGAAGTTCTGGTGTCTGTTTAAAATGAAAGTTCATTTTCAATTGAATTGTCCCTTTAAGTGCAGAAACATTTCAAGTTGTTTTTTTTCCTAAAATGGGCTACAAATCTCACAGCCTTCGACTTTTAATTTACATTAAATATACATCTGGGAAGACAAAGACATCAATAGCTATATTACTTTAAAGGTATCTTGATCTATCAATTTGCCATTTATGATTTGTACTTTTTTTAAATGAATTAACCCAAAACATGTGGATTCTTCCAATTTGCCAAAACATTTTACACTTAAGCTTTAGTGACATCTTATGCAGATAAGTTGTCTTCATCACAAGGGGTACAATAGTTTTGATCCTAAAATACCATATAATAACCATTTCCTTTGTATTGAGGTGGTAGAAGAAGGAAAGGACATCTTAAATACGGACCAAATAAAACTAAATCTGTCAGCATATCTGGGCACCATTAGAGTGCCCAATTTTAGTGAACTGAAATAGAAAGTAGAACCATAAAAAATCATGAGAAAAACAAACTTTGTCCAGATGCTTCCAGGGAATAACGCTAAAACGGCTGGTAAAACATGGCCGACAGAAACATTTCACTCTTGCAGGGCCCTTCTAAAATTAAAACTATAGCGAAGCTCAGTGGTTGAAATTTTTACTTTGATGCGAATGAAAACTCAGATTTTAATTCAAGAAAGTACAATGAAAAATGTATTTACCATTACATTGAGAAACAATATGTTTCATTTCATCTTATATGTGAACATTTTTAAATGTTAGTTACATATATCTAAGAAATGTTAGTCAGTTTTTGTGTCTTTTCTGTAAGCGAGTTCCAAATACAAAATCAAGGTACTTAAATCGTTTTGGTTTTTTAAACTTTGCAAATCAAAATTCGCGAAATCAAAATTGCTAATGCTACTTGCAGTATTAATTACACACAAATTATCTGGAAATTTTTTATATAGGACAAGGAAACCGAGGTGATGTCTTGTTTTCCATAATTGTCATGCATTTCAGCATTGTGCGGTTATATGCTGCCTTTTTTTTATACAAATCACATGAATTCAAAAGATGTCACACATACAATATACAGTGTAAGAATCAGAAAATATATGATATAATAAAAATGAGAAGAGTAAGCAACCCAAAAAATAAGTATTTCATAATGAACTACACCCTAATAAGTATTTCATGGAGTTTTTGTTAACTATTGGCTGCATTTATTTCCCAGAACAAAAAGAAAATCTCACTTTAAAAAAATATGCCTTGTTTGATTTTTTAGAAAAAAAAGAAAAGTCAATGATGCTTTGATTTCTGCACTGCTATTAAAAACCCCTGATGAAGTGTACTGTTTCCTCCGGTGTGTTGTTTGTAGGCCTGAAAACCCTTTACCTGTCCGTAATACATCTGCACACGAATGCACGTGTGTGTGTGTGTACACAGTAAATGTACAAGTCTTTGTTGAGGAAGAAGAGAATAACTTTGCTGGTTACTGAGGTAGAATGAGATAAACTGAGGGCAACTGAGGTTTTAAATGAGGTCTTTGTGTCAAGGCATACTGGTAATGTCAAATACACATTAGCAATGCGCAACAAACACAGCACAATAATTATTACTGAGTAGACTGACATGTTCCTGAATAGTTCTGTTCCTGAGGTTTCAATACGGTGTAAAAGAACTGTAATAGCAAAATCCTGAGTGTGATAAAATGACATGTCAACACTGTTGTTGACTGAAGAACATCCAAAATGAGACATCCATTGAAACCTTTGGGTGCCTTTTTCGTAAAACTGCTGCTGTTTGGAAGGAAACCTTTTTAAAAATATATATATTTCATTCTGGAATAAAACCTGTCACATTTACTTTCATGACAATGACTTCAAAGCACCATGTTTATGTTGTAAACTGCTAAAAATGTTACCGTCTTGCTCCCATTTCTTACGAGGAGTTTAGTTTGGTTCCTTTTTTTACCCCCCCCCATTTAGCCAATTGGTGGGGCCATTTAGGACTTTTCAATCTTGTCTAACATTAGATAAGAATACTAGAATACTAATGGATATTTTAGCTTAGCATTAAGACAGGAAACAGCATCGGTGTGTCCCGGAGGCAACACAAGAACAAAACCCACACACCTCAAAACTGTACATGACCATAGCTGAAATTGTATTTTCATCACACTTTGGTTTGTGTATGGATTTAACCATTAGGAGATAGCATGTCAGTTGGTGAGGTTGTGAGAAGCTCCTGGTGGGTTTTGTTAACCTTCAGGAACCCAAGTTACCGTTTACCCATTTTAAAGTCTTTCCGGGCAGGAAAGTAAAATGTGTTTGAAAAAACATGCATAGCCACGTCCTAAATAAAAACAAATGTCAAACAGAATTTGTTCACCAAACCTTCACGGTGAACCAATAAAACCAGAATTCAACATAAGATTGGGAGAAGACATCAATGTCTGTCGTGATGTGTGTGTGTGTGCACGCTCCTGAATCCCTAACACTGATAGGAGTCCTGAACCGCTGTTTGATTGAGGCCAAACCTTGAGGTAGGTTGAGGTATCCCATCTACTCCCCTTCCTCCTTTACTGGAACCTGAGATGTAGAGGGCTCAAGCTGTGAGGGACCCTCCTCAGCAACTTCTGAGGGGCCCTGAAAAAAGCAAGGGACAAAATGTGCTGTCATTTTGTCTGCCATTGTCCCAACCGCTTCAGTCTAAAGACTCAAAGTGCACAAACGTAATCTACACGAGACTATTAGAATGAGTGTGAACATTTCATTAAGTAATTGCGTGCAGTGTGGCAGGTCCAGCTGCCAGCCCTAGAAATGTGAGGAAGACGACGGTTATGCCAGGAAACCAAGAAGACAGACGAAGAGAGCAGTTAGATCAAGTTTCCCCTCTCGACATTGACTCATTCTTCCCCTTTGTGTCAGTGTGTGTCTGAGAAAGGGAGTCTGTCTCAATGGTTTCAGTTCGTGAAGCATTTCTGACAAACTGTTCAGTGCAGCTGATAAGGCACACAAGGGGCACGAAAGAATCTGCCTGCAAGGCTTTCATTTGAAAAATGAACACATAGCTAAAGACATTTCTTAAAAAAAAAAAATCACCAAAGGCTCCTGGCACCACTACCCTTATGATGCCAGTCTGCACAGAGCACCTGGGACACGTGCACTGCTTTGTTTGGCTATTTAAACCAAATAAGCAGTAGCAAATGTCTGACAGGAACATAGCGCACCGAGAATCCAAGTTGCTCAAGCGTTTCATTACCGATCCTGAACAACTATACAGCAAAAACTGACAACATCCGCAAGGCGGCCCTGAGATCATCTCTCCACATCAGCACTTCTTCAGCCACTCCCGCAGCAGAGTGGTGGCTGACATTAGTCAAAAAGGTAAAGGTGCAACACAAAAGGAGATCTCTCGCTTCAACTGAAGCAGAAGTTTCATTCCACCATGTGTCATGGGCACAACTCATTTAGAAAAGCAACGCTAAAAAGGCGAACGGTAATTTGGCTCGTCTGAAGTGGAAGAGAACAGAAACGGAGGGTTGACATGCAGACGAAGCAGGATTTAAAAGGTTCTGCTCAAACCAGCACCTCATTCCCTTTAGATTTTCAGACATTTGTCAGCATGGAGTCTTTGCTGCCAATTACACCTTGACCTTAATGCAGACTCTTTTCATGTGCATTTTGTAGTGCTGCTGCAGAACACTTCCCATCAGGAGAAGTTAAACACAGTAAAGATCCGTTTTAAATAAGTGGAACAGGTTTTCAGTTGCAGGAACCTGCGGCTCAAGACGCCACATCAAAACCAAACCCGGCCACCCCATTTAGCTGAGGAGGTTTCATTTTCCTCACCTGCATCTCTTCTTTTACTTCTTGAACTACTTTCTGAGGCTGTGAAAAGATGGAACAGGATTTGTTATACGCGATAAAGAAAAACAGTTGCCCGCAAGGACTGTGCAGTTTGCCGCTGACACCTTGGGGGCTTGGGACGTTAAATCCATGATGTCTAACTGTCAGCGATTGCTCCATACCCATTTCCTTGGTCGCCCACGAGGTCGTCTCTCCCCAACAGGCTCTACTTTCTGAAAAAAAAAAAAAAAAAAAAAGAGAGAGAGAAAGGTTAACTCTCCGCACTGCAACTGTTGTGTGAAGTAGCGGCACAATAGTGTCCAAATGCTCCATTACAACCAAAGGCTGCAAATCCCCCCCCCCCCATGTCATACAAGGGGTCATCGACTTACGTTCATGCGACTCGCCACTGTTCGACGTTACGGCCGCACTCGGCTGTTGTTTTTTTTGTCCGATTACGACACACGGGAAGGCGAGCGAGCAAATCGAGTGTACGACAGTTTCTGCTGTCCCACCCACGATGTCTACCAAGATGAAAGCGTCTCTTTCTCCTCCTTATTTACAGAATCATGACGCTTACAGTAATTTAACACGGGCCGACTTACAACCGAGTCGGCTTACGACAAATCCCTCGGAACCAATTGTGGTCGTGAGTCGACGACCCCCCCCCTGTATAAGCTTTATTGACAGCTCTGTTTCATGACATCATCGGCTGAACATATAAAATACTGCATTTGCTCTTTCTCATATTTGATCAATTCTGACACACTGGCTCCAATTCCACATTTAATTAAATCATAACCATTATGATTTGAATCTAGGAACAAATAGTAGATCGCCTTCCTCCAATTCGGCAACTTGAATTCAAGATGTATAAACATATTCATCGTCTTGGATGCTGCGATCGGTTCCAACCTTCTGTGCAGTTTTGGGGCCTTTGTTCTTGCTGCCTCTCGGTCGTCCTCTCGGTCGCTTTGGAATCGGTGGCCCAACAGGCTCCTGTGGAAAGACGTGGTGCCGATAACTGCTTATTAGACATTTTATATTTTCCAATTCCATACTTAAGGATTCTACAGAAAAGGACAGAGTTGAACAAATTCATCCTTTTAAAGAAAGACGTCGGGCCTACCTCCAGCTGTTTGCGTGGTCGCCCCCTGCCCCTACGCGGGGGCTCGGGAGGCGACTGGCCAGCGCTCGCCTGCGCAGACGGCTCTTTGGTCCCACTGCTACTCATGCCTGTGTCTGTCCACCTGTGTCAGAGAGTGTGGGCATCAAAGCCTGGAGGAGCGGCCTCGAAGGCTTGAAGAGAAGAAGATCTGACTATCAGGAGCCGGAGATCTGAGCAAAGAAAAGACATTGCTGCTTTTCAATTCAATCATATTTGAAGCATTCAGGACAAAAAAAAACCTCAGTAGAAATAGATATTTTTTCTATTCATGTGCAATTACCAATGGATAACCGAGAGTCAAGTAAGACTCTTCCATGAGTAAGTGTGGGAACCGCTTATATGCTGGCACCACGCTCATCGGAACACAAACAGGGGTCTGGCAGAAGCAGGGAAACATGAGAGCGGTGTTCAGCGACTAAAAGTAGCACAGATATTCACAACTCAATCTTCCGTCCAAAGACTACGTCTACTGTAGAGGCTCACCTTCCATCTGCACCCTGTGGGGCTGTTCTGAATGAACGGGGGGGTTGATGTGTGTTTTAGGCGTGTCTATACAACATTTACCCTGAAATTGGTGAAGTTGGGACAATCATTCTAAAGCACACAAAAATAAAAATAAACCTACATAGACAACATCAAAAGGATCAATAAAATTGTGGGTAACTACTGACAAATTTGAGTTTACAATATCGAGTTAACTTTGGAGGTGATTAACCAAATAACCAATCAGCAAACATTAAGATCCACATTTCTTTTCCTGGATCCACATTCTCAATTGTGATAGTAAAATGAAAACAACAGATACGACTGCAATAAACAGTGTGTGCTCTGTTCTCCAGTATTACATTGCCCAAAGTGAACAAATTATTTATCATGCAAACTTTTTTTTTTCTCCATTACACAGGTGATTATTTTCAAACCAATAAAATAGTTTCAAACACCTCCAAAGACATCCCTCGAGTCAGCTCTCGAGTATTTTAAATTTGCCCAATGCCAGAGTATTCAGTTCACTAAAGAGAGAGAACACATACACAAATGGTGAATGGCTGACACAATCAGTAATCAATAGAACATAGCCACTGTGTTATTTTGATGATGAATGAATTGATTTCTTTCAGTCCTGCGATAAAAGCATCAGCCCTGTGTTAGTCCCACTGCAAACATTATTAACTACTTATATTTGTGGTAACTTCTTAAAGAGCATTATTACCCCCAATCACAAATAAAGTGAGGAGGGGAGGCAGGAAGAGCTTCTGTCAAAATGTCTGCCATGTTTCGTTTCAGGAACAAAATGTGTTTAACTTTTTTAGAAAGAAAAGAAAATGTCTCCACATAGAAAATAAATTAGTGGCATTATCTGAAATTTAGATTTTAAAAAAAAAACAATGGGGACTTTAAGTAGCATTTATCTTGTTTCCATTGGTTACAAGAGGGCTTTATGTCAGATCAGGGTCGAAGCGGAGCGCCTCAAAAACCATTAAACATTTCTTCACAAAACTTTCTACACGTAACCACGCATGACGTGGGGCTGCCTTTGGTTATTTTAGAGACTTCATTCCATCACGCGTTTATTTTTTTAATTGCACACTTAAAAATTGAACTTGATCTCCTTCTGTAAGCGGCTTTTATTTCTGGTGCACAAATCAAGACCTGTTTAAGATGATATGTTTTACAGAACGTTTGGTGAATATGTTCCATTCCTCAGATCTGACCTGCAGGACCCAACCGAACCGAACCGGGTTTCGGTGAAAAGCCTCCACGTATTAAATGCTTGTTTGCGTGGGCCTAATTACCAGACCTCTTACTATGGGTGGGGGGGCGCAGATTTCAGGTCGGAGCTGCTCGTGTCCTGAGGTGGTCGTTTTCCACGCAGTCTGAATGAACGTGCCAAACACTAATTTCCAACACAGCCTATCAAAGCGCCGCGCCGAAGCAGGAAGTCAGAGTAATCCGAGAAATCGACGTCTCAACCGAAACGGTTTAAAGGCCGACCACGACCCACGGCGTCGTCGGTCCACCCGTGTCTGATCCACGGGCGTCCTGCGCGTCTCCTGCTGCCCGCCCGGTTAAAGTCGCCTTCGTGTTGCGGTGAAATGTAGGACTGAATGTACTTTTGCATAGGGGCGGCATTTGCGGCCATAAAAACACCTTCTTTTTACAGCTTTGAAAGCAAGTCTTCCACACACACGCACACACACACACACACACACGCTCCCGCAGCGAGGACGTGGGTTCGAACCCGCACCCGACGACAGTCGAGAAACGAGCACATGGAAAACGCCAAAACAACAAGAGGCCACCGGTGTACAAGCCGTGTAAAGTCGGCGGCCACCCCACGAACACCCCCCTTCGCTTCCATCACTTGCGCAATCGATCCAAAGTGTGTTCGATTTCTTTTTCCTTTTTTTTTTTTTTGTGATAACTTGTTGGTCGAAGTGGAGAAACTGGAGCGTCTGCACAAACTTCATCAAGGACAAAGGCGAGGGACACAGGTGCAAAAGCTCTCTTTTCATAGCAGCTGGAATACACACAGACCGGCCTATACATACACACATGCACGCGTACATGCACGCGTGCATTCGGGCTATAGGCTCCATGCTCAGGATGAGGAATCGTGCCCGCGCAGGCGGCGCCGCCACTCCGACTTACCTTCCGTCGGTTTGCAGCTTCACCTGGAAGTTCACGCTGTCGACGCACTTTGTGCACAACTCTGAAAATGTTCGTGTATCGACGTCTCATTGGCTGGAATGAAGGTAATCTCTCTCTTTCTCTCTCTCTCTCTCTCCCCTCCTCCGCTTCCTCCTCCTCCTCCTCCTCCTCCTCTAATCGGAAATGTGTGTGATCCCCCCCAGACGTCCAGTCACGAATACCCCAGTTGCAGCATAATTGGGGGGTTGTAGCTGAGCAGTATGCATTGCATACTTTCTCTATTAAAGCATCTTTCAAGAAAAAAAAAAAAAAAAAAAGAAAAAGGGGGGGGGGGGTTGAATCGGTGGACCCCGCCCCGAAAAGCTCACCGGACCACCCACCGTCGAGAGGGACAGACAGGCAGGAGGTTAGAGGCTGGTTCCGGGGCTCCCAAAGTAAGGTCTGGGGGCTGGGAAGTTCCCCACAGAAGGGGGGGGGGGGGGGTTGCTCCAGTAGAAAGGATGGTGAGCTCAGACCGCCCTAGACTCCGTCCACGCTCTTACAGCCACAGCACGGGGCAGAAGAGCTCTGACAACGGGGTCTGAGGGGCAACACCCAGCGTGGAATACTGTATAAAGTTTAATGCTTCATGAGTACGGAATAATTACAGAAAAACACAGTAAAGAATGGATTTAAAAAATAGTAAATGTACATTAAAGCAGGAGTACAGATTAGACAAGATACTGATGTTTAAGAAGAGATTTAAAAGAGGATGGAAAAACATGATTTCCAGGTCGTTCCACAGTTTTGGGATTCTGATATATATATGTATATATATACTTGTGTGTGAGAAAATGTATTCAAAAGATGTCAAACTTTTTTTTATATCTAACTTTATTTGTAAACATTAATTAAAATATTGTCTTAACCCGACACATGTGCAAATAAGTACCCCAGTTGTCTGTCTGTCTGTCTGACACACATATAATGAAACAGAATAACAGACTGTTTGTTGGTATTTATTGAAATATGATGGCACATTTATTAGAAGCTACACATAATGGGCTGCAAGTCATAAATCAACCTCATTATTCAAACCTCTTTAAATATGACTAAATGAAAGTGAACAGGGTGAGAATCATAACGGCCAACCTGTCATCTTCAAACACTTTACATCTGCTGCCATTAAAAAGAAGGAACATTTCCTGAACGTCAATCTGAGTCCTGCTACGTGTTTTTGGCAAAAAATAATAAAGTGTCATCTGATTGTTCAGACAAAAGAATAGGTCGGTACAAATATTAGCAATAGACAGAAACACCGAGATGTAATGGGGAATAAGTGAGCGAGGGAGAGGGGGGGGGGGGGGTTGTATGAAAGAACAATTGTGTGTGTGAGAGAAAGTTCAGTGGCCTTCTGCAGGCTGGTGTGTTTGAGATTCGGTTGGACTCTGATCTTGAGGTTTATTTAAGCTGAATTCCGTGGGCTCATCACAACCGGGTTACAAAAATCCGCCTATAGAACTAGAAAGAATGTGCAGCGCATACAGTTCTGCATAAGGCACAAAGGCATGTCTTTGGAGGTGGGGGCAGGCATCAAAAGACAGGCAGAGGAGGGATTTCTTTAGAGGCTGGGGGCAAAGAAGGTATTTCGGAGCTCCATTCAATGCCAAAGAGAGGAGGGGAGGCGTACAGTTTTGTGGTAAAGGGTGCATTTCCAGGGGATGTTAAGATCTTAGAATGTGTGCGGTGAACCCCCCCACACCTCCCTGTTATTGGAAGTTAGCTGCAGTCATTCTCCTCTGAACCTCAGACGCTATACACTTTTATATTCCCTTATTTTTAGTATCTGATAGATATAATTTATTCATTTTTTAAAATCGCCACGCCGTCGGTCTTCTTTATTTAGAATTTATAAACTGTATGTCAACACTTTAAAGCTTGTTTAATATTCACAAAAATGTAGTTGTGGCTGTAAGAAGAGGCCTTTTAACGAAAAGACAGAAAGGCTCGAAGCCCTCATGCAAGAAGAGAGAACTGATGACAAATAGTGTAAATAAACACTTAGAACGGCTGAAAACGATTCAATGTTTCTACAGGCATATTGACGCTAAATAGGAGGACATGAAGCAAAATGTTTTGTAAAAGATTTGTAAATATTTTATGGATAACTTTTATGCATTACATTACATGATCCGGTCTAGGAAGTTATAGTTTCTCTTATAGATTTTTGGGAGCTTGCAACAAACAATTCATTCATCGTCTCCCATTGATGCACATAAAAGTGAAATTATTCTGGCTGCAAATGCTCACCAAATATAAATGTACATAAAAATGAAAAAACAGATGCACTGGAACAAATTATTCTACTTCCTTCGTGACTAAAAGGCTGCAGGAGACCTTTTTGTAATTTAGTAATGCTATAAGCTGAAATCTGAATATACATCTTGATGTATTATTACAATTTTCTTTTACTTAAAACAGACAGAAGACAGAGATGTGCGTGGTTACAGAGTGAATGTCTGGACGGCGGTGCGCGTGTCTCTAAGCCATCTCCATGACCTTCTTGATCCAGTCCACGTAGACAGAGACCCGGATGAAGATGTTTGGCTGACCCTGGTGTCCGCAGCGCCTCATGGGGATAATCACACCCTCCAGTACCCAGCAGTCACTGTTCTGACACGCCAGAGGGCCGCCGTAGTCTCTCTGCAGACACACAGGAACAACCCCGCAGTTATTTCTTTTGTCTCTGTTATGACTGACTGTCACTGCAGAGGTTGGAAACATCTCGCAGTCGCAGCTCGTCCGGCCCACATCCATTATCCCAATTGTGAATGTGTTTGATCCATTGGAATGTACCAGGCCGCTTAAAAAAAAAAAGTGATTTCCCAAACCAAAAGATTTTCTCTACCAAAAGTGTTAATTCTCATCACGGCAGGGGAACGTTCTCGTTCTCTGGCTTGCTGAGTCAATTTAAACCATTCCCATGACTTCATGCTAATAGAAGCAACAAATCACCTTCATTTAGCATTAAAACTACAAACAGCTAAAAGGCCCTGATGAGTAGTTGCCTTTCAGCACCTAATTCAATGTGACATAGGCTAACTAATAGGTTTAAGAGAGTGACATCAGTCCTTAAAAAAAAAAAAAAAAAAAACTCTTGAAAAGATGAATGAACATCTTTGTTAAATCATCCCATGCCTCCAGACTTGCATTTAAGTAAATACAATGCACAAGAAAGCTCTTAAATGGAGCAGATAGGACAAATACCTCACAGGCGCCGACTCCACCATGGAAGGAGCTCGTGCACATCTCATTCTCGCGGACACGACCTCTGAAGTATTTGTTGCATTCCCTGTTACTCAGAACTGGTATCTGGGCCACGTTGAGGACTGTCTCATCGCCAGTCCCTTGAAAGCCAATGAGGAGGAGGAGGATTGAGTTAGTTGGTGCAGGTGAGAGATATAGAGAAAAGAACGGGAAGCCGGGAGAGATGCGGAACGCTGGAAATAGCAATGTCATCAGATACAAGAAGAGAAACAAGGTGTTGCTTCTACTGCAGTGTGGAGCCAGCTCATTGGCAGTTGAATAATCCTCAAGGATTAATTACTTTACCTCTTGTTTCACCCCATCCTGCAATCTCACAAGACGTGCCCTCAGCTACGATGTAGCGTTCAGGAGGAAGGCAGATCTGAGAGATGCGCTCATTAAACTGCGCTGGGCTAGAGAAGGTAGAGGTAAATGGGGAATTACTGATGATTCTGTGAGCATTCGAGGAGCATTTGACGATACGTACGATTCCAGTTGCAGCATGACCAGCTGGGACTCTGAAGGGCCACAAACGATCTTGGTCAACGGGATGATTTGGACGCCAGGTTCTTCCTCTTGTGGATCACGGAATAGTGTTCCCATCATGGCCGTGTAGCCCGGCAGGTCCACATAACTGTTTGCGCGTGTGGAGAAGTACAGATGGAAATACAAGCAAGGTAAAACTATTCAGATTTTCATAAATTAAATTTATACACAGTACTTTAGTAAATACACTGAATTTTAAAAGTAAATTCAAGGCATAAACAGGAAATATGTTAACCACATTTACATTTTTATACAGTAATATTTGCTAAATATATATATATATATATAATTAGTGCTAAACACAATTTACTGAACGGGAATGTCATTTGTTTTGCAGGTATTTTGTTAGTAAAGTAAAGTAAAGGAGGATTGAAAATGCTGACCACTAGCGGTAATGTAGAGGAATCACAAAATTGGTCACATCCAGACGGGAACATTAACTTCAATATTAGCAGCAGGTATCCCGTCTTATTCTCAAGCTTTCAGTTTCCAGTGTGTTGAGGTTTATTTTCCTGTTGTAAATGACACGTCGCTTCTTGGCCTACATCATAATAAAAATTCTTCCCTGTTTGACTCTTAGTTTCAGTAAATATAATAATACATGTGGAACATGACTCTTTACTGTCTGTTCTGTCTGCACACCAGTGGATTTTGACATTTCATGATTTTCAGTGACACACTTTGCGCTCCAAAATCCCCAGTAGAAGCCTTTGAATGAATAAAGTCTACCAGGAGGAGAAACACTGCTTGGTGCTGATCACCCATCTGGGGTTTACGAGGGATCCTCCACAGAAATGGTTTCCTTTCCTGCACAGCACAGCACAGGACAGGCCAGAAGTCATACGCAGCACAACAGCAGAGTGTATTTCACTTGTTCCTGACCAGTTCAAATGCGTTCAGCTCTCAGACTGACCTGTCTCTCAGGCTAACTGTCCAGGGTGAGTTCCCAGGAACCCCGTTCACGATGCGCAGCCGTGACCTTGGAAAACGGTCATCTCTCTTCCCGCATTCATTAAACTCCACTTTCTCTGCAGACACAAAAAAGCTGATATATAGTGGAAAAAAAACATCAAAAGTTTTTCGTCAGGATCAAAACGTTGCATGATGTACATTCTCTGACTAACCTACGGGTTCAGTCCTGGACACTTTTTCTCCGGCTATTTGATAACGAGAAGAAGCAGAAGGATCAATGTCTTTGGTCAGAAAATAGTGCTGGTTGATATTGTGACCCCCCTGAGTGTATTTAACCACTCTGTGGGTCCTATATTAGACTGACAAGTACCACACTGTTTGATGGCGCAGTAGTCAAACTCAGTTTTGGGGTCGGTGGTGTAGCACCAGGGTCCGTGCTGGTCCCCATCCGGGTTACGACAGTAGTTCTCCGTCAGATTGGCCTCAGGATGTGTTCTTGGGTTTATCCTAGAAAATCATACAGCTCTTTCTGAAGCGGTGAGGATCTCACAGAGCATCTGCATTTATTTTATTCTGTAAAGAAGTCAGGGATCTTGAGTAATTTTTTTTTTTTTTTATGTTGCATAAAGCCCTCCATTGCTATGCATTGCAGCGTCGGACAAAGGTGTCCACTTGGCGCTGCTTTTAGTGCAGGTTACTTCATCTTTGCAGCAGTTATATGATCATACTTTGTCCGGTGTGGCGTATTAACGTTCCACTTCTGGCAGGTGATTCCCTTACGAGTTTTGCGGACCATGCCTCTGTAGTTCTTTCCATTTTCCTGGTAGCAATCTGAAAAAGAGGCATTTTGTTTTTATCACAACAGTGATGAATTATGGCCCACAGTAAAAGCTGTACAAATTGGATCCTGAAACTCTCCATCCCGGTTCAGGGTCATTGCTACCATTGAAGAAAGAGGGGTCATATCCTCTCTGTATTTCTTCTTGAAGTTTTTCTTTTCGGGGTGGGGGGGTTACCTACCTCGAGGCAGTTAGTAGAAACATACAGATGGTGGTCATTACATGTGCTGATTACCTAACTCATGCTCTTTTTTAGTCAATATGTTACCATATTATTTATGCAAGGAGATGAAGGATTCTCTCTTTTTTATGATCAGTATTTTATTGTTGAAACTTGCAAAAATACCTTAAGCTGCACGACAGCCATAATATAACCAGAATTAACAATAACAGAATAATGGAGAGGTCTTATTATTCATCCAAAGCAGGTGGGTCACACCAGAACAATGAAGGCTATAGCATT
Organism: Brachionichthys hirsutus; assembly: GCF_040956055.1. Taxonomy (NCBI): domain Eukaryota; kingdom Metazoa; phylum Chordata; class Actinopteri; order Lophiiformes; family Brachionichthyidae; genus Brachionichthys; species Brachionichthys hirsutus. The sequence goes on along the minus strand of NC_090904.1, from coordinate 6,332,961 downwards.
GAAACCTTTAGCAGCGTTACCCTTTATTGTTTCAAGGAGGACCCAGAATCCCCATTTGATAAGATTTTGTACCAGGGTCTGATAACACTACATATATATAACAAATGAAAACCCATGGCCATAGTGCATGGTTAATAATTCTCAGAGTTTAGCTGGTTGATGTCTGCATTTCCTGAACCATGAATCCATTCATCCAAACCGCGTCGTCAGGCCTTTACAACATAGGCCCATCTTTATCCATTACAGGTGAGAGAAAGCTATGCAGTGATTTATGCCATTGCTCAATCTGAGGGGAGACATTTTACCTTCGGCCTCTATGTCATCTGCACACCGTTTGATCTGTAAGCAGAGTGCAGTCCTCATTTCTGGGACAGATGTGAAACACCAGGGAGCCTCCGACCCATCTGGGTTACGACAGTAGTTCTCCTCCAAACCCCTGATTAAGATGAAGTACACAGTAAAATGCAAGGGCTTTGCTTTTACCTTCTCATAATTCAGACAACACTGACCACATTCTCCCACTGAAACATTTGAAAAACAAACAAATATTGAATTGGAGTGAATCCAGCATAGAAATAGACGGCATCAAACTGTGAACAGCATATGGAACAAAGAGTTATACGCGGGATTGATGTGGGATTAAAACAGAATTATATCGGTTCGAGATTTAATTGACCAGATTTCCGATTTTTACACAAAACTAGTTAGGAGTCATCTTACTTATAAAAAATCTGTTACTGTCCATTCATTCCACACTGGTAGTTTAAGTTTTCATCTACTTTACTAGGTTTACTACAAATGCGCGCACACACACACACACACACACACACACACACACACACACACACACACACAGCTCCATCCTCCGTTGTGCCGTTACATCACTCACTTGCATTCATACGTGTTTGGGTAGAAGGGATGCTCGTGAGGATGCTGAGCGTCCCACCGCTGACAGGGGATTCCTGACGTCGTCTCGTTGACTTTGCCGCGGTAATCCTCCCCACGGCTGCGGAAACAGTTGGTCGTGAAGCTGGAGCGCTGGCGTTTCTCGACTTGCACCTCAGCTAGTGGAAAGGAGCACGTTAATGTCGCATTGCAGGTCACCTCTGGACCACACAGAGGTCAGGTGAGTTAATATGGTTAATAATTAGTGTGAACAGGATGGAGAAGAGAGAAGAACTTGTGATTTATGTTCCGTCAGGGCCTTTTCTTTCTGTCTCTTCTCAGGTACGTTCAACACGATGACAGAAAGAGTCCAATGAGTCTTTTATTTGTGATGTGTAATGTCACAAGGAGTGACACTACAACAATCACTTTTGACTTAAAGTATTTTTGTGGATAATGAACAGGAATGATGCGAGATGGCTGTTTTCAAAGTGGACGGTGTAAGATTTTAATACAGATTTAATTCTAATGAATGTTGAGACATCTTGTGTCCTGCAGTCAATGTTTTACTATTAACAGAATTTGGCCTTTTCAAGAGAGGGCAAATAATTATTTTATTTTAACAAAGAGATCTGTTTTGAGACCTGCTTATTGCTCTAAGCAGGTCTCAAAACATGTCTTTATTTATTTATTTGATTAAAGAATTGTATTTTCAAAAGTTCATCAATGTCAAAGAGCCAATCATGTGCCCTACATGAAAATATGAAAAACTACTGAACGCATTTCAAGTGTTAAATATGGGAATTTTACGTTGTGTTTGTTTTTTCAGAGTTTCTGACATAATCAATGATTCAGTTAATTCTTAAATTATGTGATCTGATTTAAAACACGGTGAGTATTCTATGAACTCCCTTCTGCCAAAATAGTATTCTTCTTTTTGTAAAAACCACAAGACTAGAATATAACGGGTTTCTTCCTCTCTAACTTACATCACCGGATGATATCTTATTGGATCTGGCAGTGTTGTCAGTGGAAATGCCAGTGTTGCCACAGTCGTTTTGTGTAACTGGTTTATTTACTTTTGTTCTAAGGGTTGCAGCTGGCTTGCAGTAAATGTTAAACACAGTGCTCCCACCATTAAAAAGTGAAAGTGAATATTTAACAAACGCAATTGTAACACAAAATTTATATTTTACCTTCTGTCACATCATGAAATAAAATCTTTGCGTGCGTTTCTAAAAATGTAGTATTATCCTTATCCAGATGAAAGCTACATCACAGTAACAAACAAAACACTCACACAAAATAAATGAAAATGAACATATAAAGACAAATAAAAAAATAATAAACATTCAAATGAACATTTAATGAACCTGTGATGACGTGGGACAAAGCAGGGGATTGAAACGCTAACAAACATCCAACAAAAACAAAGTGTGTCACAATTCACAAAGTAATTTCCACAAACACCAAAAAGGTAATTGTCATAAATTAAATTACATTAGACTTCAAAATTCCACCGAGTCTCCTGAAACCAGAGGAATCAACTTAATTTAGCCTAATTCTCCTCCATATAGGAAACAAAGCAAAAACATAGCAGAGGAAATAACAAGGAAGGCCTGATCCAGACAACCCGAATCATTAAAACCATTCCAACATAGGACTTTAATCTTGATTTATCATTTCAGCTTGCTCTCTAAACTTCACAGAGCATAGTGGAAAATATATGTTAGAGTTTCCTAAAGATGACTACAAGTAGCTAAAAACTCAAAGGAGAGATTTGGAGAAGCAACAAATCTTCATATTCGATAAAGTTGGTGACAGAAAAGTTGGCTAAACACAACAAAGAGATTAATGTATTGTTTTTTTTTAAATTACTAATGTTTCTATATTTCGATAGACCAATCTATGACCTGATCATTCCATTGCTGTCAAGTATTACTCATAGTGATCATAAAAAAAGAAAAGAAATACTTACTGCACTTCCTGATCTCACAATTCTCTCTCTCCACCTCGGAGTCTGTGGTGTAACACCAGGGGACGGGGGAGGCATCAGGGTTACGGCAATAGTTATCGTCCAAACTCTTGTCGGGATATCTGGAGAAAATATGGAATAAAAAATGGAATAAAAAACATATACAAGTGTTACTTCGTAATGTCCACAATCCTAGACAGGACAACTCAGTAGTTGACTGTTATTCGGGCTAACAATATACACATGACAGTAAGCAATACTTGAGTACTTCTCAGGCTGGTAGATGTGTTGGTGAGGGTACTGCTGATCCCATCTCTGACAGTCTCTGCCGCTCACGGTGTGGTCAACCTGCCCTCTGTAATCCTCTCCATTACAGGTAATGCACACCTCTGAAGACCAAACCACAAATACAGCTTCCTATGAAATCAACGCCACCACAGAAATGATTTGAAATGAATTCTGCCGGTTTTCCTCTAAACGAGATTGTAGGGGGTCTGACAGAGATTCATCTGGAAGTCAACACCTGCTTACAAACAAGTACCTAAATACCAAATTATGTTATTTCCCAAAACATTTGTTTGAAAAATATAATGAAAACGTGAGTAATCAGTTTTCTCTTTATTGTCACCATAGGTAGCATCAAATTATGTGGCTCAGCTGGATAATCATGAAGGAATTCATTTTCACACTCGTGTGCCTTTTGTTTTATATGACACGGGACAGGGATGGACTGTACCATCTTTGCACTGGGGGATGTTGCAGCTTTCATAACGTCTCTCGGGGTCAGTGGTGTAGCACCACGGACCGATACGATCCCCATCTGGATTTCTGCAGTAGTTCAGCTCCAGACCGTTAGTGGCTGTGGGAGTCCACCTGAGGCAAACGGAGTCAGGGTCTGTGAGGTTAGTGCTCAGCTTTATTATATTCCTGTCGTAAGTTCGTAACATTCCTGTTACGACACAGGAATATATCTATTTAAGAAAATGTAGTACTGGTAATTGGAGAGAAGCATAGCTATATAAAATCTTTCCTGCACGGCCACCTGGCCACAGTTGCTTCAACAATCACATGGCCTGTGCTGGAAGTTGAGTTTGTGGATCAGTGTTTTAAATCATTAGTTTATATAAAAACATTTAAATCATGATGTCACCGTTATTATTCTAAAGTCAGTGACATCAGTAAAAGTTACTGAGTGTCTTCTCTGTCAGGCCTCTACAGCAGCCATCTTTACTTTCTGTGAGGTTTAGGTTTTTTTTCCACCCTCAGTCCAATTTTATCAAGCTGAAACACGAGCTAAATCAAACTTCAGAAACGCTTCGGGCATTAGGAAGTCCTGTTTTGGATTGAATGCTTGTTAAAGGTTAAACATGTGGCCTCTTGTATGGTCTCAAATTTAGGAGGTAATGTAGGAAAAAGATCCTTCACAGTTCATATACGATGTGAACATTTATGATGCCTGTTTAATCTAAATGTTTTTAACTAGTAAGATCAATGTGCTATCGAAGCAGAACTTCTCACCTGTGGTCGTGGGGAAACTTGGACCACCACTGCTGGCAGGTGAGCTCACTCCTTGTGGTAAAGACTTTCCCCCTGTAGCCTTCTCCTTTACCCACAATGCACTTCCTGACATAGACTTCATAAAAAAGCAACACATCAAACCAGTCTCGCTCAGACGCACTACACACATCTCTGTAACACGGAAGGCGGATCTTACCCTTCTTCTCATAAAGGTCACAGTTTACATTCCTCTTCACCTCCGCATTGCTCCCATCCCCCACCCAGGGCAGGTGCTTACAGGTGACCGTAGGACGTGTCTCATAGTTGAATGCTCTGGGTTTGAGGGACATTTTCACATCAAAGATTTCCATGCTCAGATTGCATGAATTCCCTTTTTTTATTTTAATAATCAGGTAGCTCATTAATAGGACATTACAGAAATGATTTTGTTTAATTCAAGTGGAATTAAACACATCTCCCAGCTAAGGAAGAAAGGACACACAAGCTAACAATACAATTATTATCTTTGGTGTTCATGTGAGACTTAAAGGGACAGAATCTGTGTGTGTGTGTGTAAGTGTGTGTGTGCATTGCACTTCAAGCTCTGGAGGTTTTTCCCAAAACATTAAAATTCATTCAATTAAATTTAATGGGAAGCTTTAATATATATACTGTAGTAGATTGAGTTAGAAAATAGCTGCCAGAAATCTACTTGAAGTTTTCTCAAGATATATATATATATATTTGTGTGTGTGTGTTTGTTTGAATAACAGATGCTAATGTAGCGCTCTCATTAATTCTAAAGCGCTTCTACTAATATGCTTTTACCATATATTCTGATCAACATTTAGTTATGAAGGATTTAAAAACATGTACTGAGTATCATATCAGCTAACGATAATACTACATTGTGGCTTTGTGAGAGGACAGGGTCCCTTCTTATTCTTATAGTCTGCCATATTGAACCATTTACAGGTTGGATACCTGCAGTCCAGAGACTGTGAGCAGCGTGTGGCACAGTCCTCCAGATTCAGGCCGGGTAACAGCAGCACTCGAGCTGAGTTCCAGGAAGTAGGAACCAGCTCCCTGCCCTCAGAGCGCTGGAAGTCATTTAGCGGGCTGCGATAGCCTGTTTATGCACAGCAGAACAATGAGGATACACGCTGGCTGTTGACTGCAGCCACTCAGTGGTACCAGCTGCAACATTTGGGCATGGGCCTGCACACATATAACCTTTGGACCAAGACGCTGCTGCTGGTCTGTGGGAAATGCCCATTATTGCTAAAATGCAATCGTCATGTAATGAGATTTGTATTCACAAAACTACTACAATGAACATATGCGATTCTTTTTAAAAATGTCTTTTTAACGACAGACAGTCTTCATCTTTGCCCAGCCGGGTTGTTTTTTGTGGCATCATAATTGTACACTATAAAAACTTAACTTTAGACTCCTCAGAACAATACAGATGAGCCATAAACAAGAGAAGACGATTACAGTTATAAAGATTTCTTACCACTAACAAGTCCGACTGTCAGGAGAATACAGGACAGCAGCAGGCTCATTGTCTGTGGTTGATAAAGACCGTTTTAAAGACTAGATGGGAGTCTGAGATCTCTCCGTCCTCTCTGGGTGCAAACCGTCCGATCACAGATCGACTAATGGTGGGGGAAACTTCAGTCGCGCGTCAAAAATCTACACAGAAAAAGCAGAACTCACCTAAACCTCCCACACACAAACACTGAGCCCTTATTCAAACAGAGGCCCTAACCCCCAAAACACAGCCAATCAATACGTGTATTAATCATTAATCGAGAATGGCATATCAGCACTTGTTGAAGCATTTTTTTCCCCCTCCATGTTATCTGGCAACAACGTTGACACTGATTAAAGCAAACATTTGGAGAAAAACAAAACAGCTCTTTTTTAAACTGGAGCTGTAGTTCTGTTTTTCTAACGCTAGAGGTCAGTAGAATAATCTCCAGTTTTTCTTATCCTGTTTTCCGGGCAATCAGGCGAAACCGCAGCTCGGTAGTCGGTACCGAGTTAAGTTTCCGTCCTGTCCGAGCTTGTTCGACGGGCCATTGCTGGAAGCTGTCAGGTAAGAACAGACGAAACATGTATCGTGTTGTCACCGCAGAGCAAGCTGGAGATCCCTAAAGTCAGAATCCACCGTGAGGCGGACTTCGACTGGAGCGTTTAGTCCACCAGCTGTGCTCAAACGTGCGTAAATACTGTGTTGATAAGACGCTCAAATAAAAACCTTGTGTTTAAACGCACGGGGAGTGTGTACTAATGAACACATTAATACACAGACACTGTACTGGAGGTCTTTATGGAATCCAACAGGACTCGGTTGGATTGAAAGTGAGCGGATGTTGCGGGCAGTGGCGGTTTAAGACCCTTTAAAAGTAATATTAGCCCCGCCCCCGAAACAAAAGCAGACTTTCTGATATTTCCAAATAGACCAATATTATGCTCCTTCCCCAAAATCGAACTCGGGATGTGTTCTAGTGCAGAAGGGAAGCGGTTTAAATGCAGCGCCAGTGCTACCCTGGCGGATAAAACAAACTCACCCTACAGTCAGCCAATAGAAACACGAACTAGTGGCTCGCGCTGGGCTTGTAACCTCGGGCAACGTTTCATCTTAAGGCTTTAAATGTCATTCGCCATCAAGCCCATTAATGGGACGCAGGTGTGGCGAGAAGTTAATACGTCTGTTGATATTTGTGTCCTTCTAAGAAAATGTGTTGCACTATTCCAGAGCGAATTAACTGTCCAAAAAAAAGCACTTCATGGGACATTTTGATCAATGCAGCCGATTTAGTGTCCCTCCATTGGATCAGTAACAATGTGTAGTCAGTGTCTCTCGTTGCACCATCCTGTTCTGTCGGCGTGTAATAATATTGTGAAGTTCCCTACATAAACGTTGTTTCTGTTCAGGATGTCGGCTGTAAAGATGACAGAGGGCACCGTGCAGCTGGATAGCTGCAAAGAACCGCTTTTCTACAGACGGAGTGAGCCTGCTGCAGGGGACGCAAAGATGTCGCTTTTACTCCTTCATGGGATTCGCTTCTCTTCAGAAAACTGGCTCAGCAACGGCACTCTGGAGATTCTGGCCCAGAATGGCTGCCGCGCTGTGGCCATCGACCTGCCGGGTGGGTCTGATCACACACGTCTTCCAGACCAACCAGCAAAAGCAGCCAAACCGCGCCGAAGGCCCCGGGATCGCTGGGATTACTTTCACTATATACATTTTATTCCATAATCTTGTGACAGAATTACCTTTTATTAGTACAGATGATGCATTTTCCCACATAAAAAAGACTCATAACCACGAACCTGACATCACAGGAAATGCTATAACTATAATATAATAATGACTATAATGATACAGTCATTGCATGACTCTACACTTGCCTTTTAATTGAGTATTAGGTATAAAACTACATAAAAAAAGGATATGGTTTTTATTTTGTGAATTCACTGTCGAATCATACTCCGATAAATAAATATTTCTAGTTATAAGTGATTGAAATCTTACTGTGGACCACATTTAGCCTGTATTTGTTCACATTTTGGTAGTTGGGGCTCAATAAATGCATTTTGAATAGTTTGGTTTTGCTACAGATGGATGAAGTAACAACTATTTCTGGGCTGCTTGGACAACATAAATGTTCAGGAGTTAGAATGTTTTGTCCTTTATAGACAGTTACCCATGAAAGTGAAATGAAAGTCATAATGTATCGATGTATGCATCATGTCAACAGGATTTGGTCAGTCAAAGTCAGCTAAGGCCCCGGCGCCGGTGGGAGAACTGGCTCCTCCAGATTTCCTGAAAGAAGTGTGTGAGAAGCTGAATCTTAACCCAGTGGTGGTCGTCAGCCCCTCCCTCAGTGGGATGTACTCCCTGCCCTTCCTCCACCAGCACCAGGCCCTGATGCGAGCCTATATACCTGTGGCTCCGATCTGCACAGACAAATTCACAAGGGAGCAGTACCAGAGTGTAAAGGTACAGTCGTCTACACCTCCACTTTCCATTCCTTTGTAGCCCCCCTCCAAAGCTTTAAAAACATTTTTTATTTCCTATGTGATGGATAACTTGAGCATCCGTCAAAGTTAACCCAATTTTCCAGACTCTTAGATGCCAGTAGAGGAGCAGATATCATGTGACTTCATACTTTCGCAGAAACTTTATGAAACTTCCAAATATTACAAAACAAAATTTTGATGATGGAAAAACCAAGAGATGGTGTATTATGCACAAAGGATATATATATATATATATATATATATTTTAACTAAAAAGTAGTTCTTTCTAAAATGGCTGCAGAGCTGCTTGACAAACATTGACAATGAAATAGTTGCAGTAAAAAAAAAGGTGAGATCCTGAGGAGAATAAGTTGATATGTAATGATCTTAAATCCAAGCGTTCCATGTTAGCCTGGAATAGCCCAGTGATGCCGAGAGGGTTTATTAGCTTGAGCCATCGATTGTAACAAAAAGACAACATCGAATTGCATAAAAATGTAAGTTTGACCATTAACATGGGGTGTCATCAAATTGTTCAAGCGATCCTTTACCAATAGTAAAGAGAAGGATAAAGTAAGGAGAGGTAATGACGGCTGAAGTAAGGATAACGACAAACTTTCAGACGGTTCTTGTCATCAACGCTCAAAACATGCTTTCATGTTACTCCACCACTATTTCGTCAGTTCGGACCGTTCTTTGTCTTTAAGGACTGTGGAATATATTTATTTCAGTGTTCTGTCACGTGTAGCATTAGAATTCATTTCCAGTGGCTGATAAAAGCTAATATTAAGGTCTGCCCAGGCTGCTCTGTTCTAACTCTTTTTACTTTACTTTTATTATTCTTATTGACATCGACATATATTATTAAGTCACACCTAATATAAATCAAAAGCTTGTCTTTTATCTTTTATAAGAACCGTTTGATAAAAAAAAAAAACTTGGGGTAAAATTTAGGACATCTCCAAAATCCCTTTAGCTACACATTTGAATTAAAAGATGTTATAAAAGAAAGGAAGGGCTATAGACTCTTTGTGTTTTTGTGTCTTTTCTCCCTTCAGGTCCCGTCGCTGATCGTTTATGGTGACCAGGATACCCAGCTTGGGGAAGTGTCACTCGCTTCACTGAGCAATCTAGCCAATCACAGCGTCGTGGTGATGAAAGGAGCGGGCCACCCCTGTTACCTGGAGGACCCGGACACTTGGCACAAAGCTCTCACAGATTTCCTTAATACGCTGTGAAGCTCTTTACTGTGTATCAGTGGCTTCAGTCACACATAAGTGACTCAGAGAAGCCACACAAATAAACACATTTTATTCATCACAAAAGATTTAGGTCACAAACCTCTTCTTGCATGGCCTGATTTTGACTTTTTTTTTTTTAAATAACTGCCATTAATGAATGATAGGCAACACGGAGAAAACAATGAGATTTTGAAAATAAAGTTTAAATAATATGATACATTATCACAAAAATAATTTTGAAAAAAGTCAGAATATTATAAGAACTAGAAAAACAGAGAGCGCAGACCTTTGCCAAGCAGCCCATTCCCCTGCTAATTGGATTTACACCGTCCACATGGTGATCTGGATCATCACTAAAAGGTTCTAAATCCTTCTTGGTATCTTTATACACCAACCATGAAAAGTAAAAGTGAATCAGAGTTGATGTGTGTTTTTAACAGAGTTTTGAATCTGCAAATTGGGTTTTAATGTTAAAATTAAATATTTTTTACTGTCTCCATTCTGGATCCGATCCGGATTAAATTCGGTGGTGAGATAGAGTTCCCCACCCTACATAAACATTGGTCAATAATCCACCGAGATATTGGACAAATTCTGAAGCTCTATTGATTGCAATGTTAATGAAAATGTCAAACTGATCCAGGATCTCTTTTGGATCATCACTAAAATGTAATCATCTGTTCCTGGTGACATTCCCAAGATTTCCTGAAAATGAAAATAACTAAGAAGTAATTTGTTGGTTTGTGATTTCACTGTGATATAATTAATTGCTAATTATATGAACTACCGGTATATGGAATTTAAATCTGCATGTGATTGACTGAAAAAAGACACCACACTGAAATGAAGTGAAAAATATGAACATTATTTAATAACTGATTCTCTGTAATAAACGATTTGAAAATATTTTACAAGGAGTCACAGACACAATATTTTACAAATTTTGCCCTCTTTTTTGTTTTCTCTTTTTAAACTTTGTCTGTACAAAAGAATGGAGCAACATGGACCGGCACCCAGAAAAGAAGGAACTAAACCTGTCACGCACCACCAACATTCAAACTCACACACGCACAAGAAATAAAACAAACCTGAAAGTAAATAAAAAAAAGCTTTTGACTTCAGATTGCAAATTTATCAACAATGCTGAAATTCTACACTTTTTTAAAATTTATTTTCAACTTCACTTAAAATTGAACTGATTTCATCTTTTCCCCCCCCCCTCTAAATGTTGCTGTTATTTTTTTCCACACACTTGTCAAACAAGGTCACATAGCACCAGACTACAGAATCACATACACACACGTCTTTCCCACAGAGACGAACCAACACAGATTCAGCGAGGGGTTGGGAGGAGGCTTTATGAAAACCGTATCCTCTTTATTGGAGGTTGGTCATAAAGCTGACATCTCCATCTCTCCTCAAGCTGTCTATTTTGTCTATTTTTATTTTTATTTTGGCAAAAGTAAATTTGTCAAACCACAGAAATCGGTGTGTCCCTTCAGAGGAGTTTTTCCAACAGGATGCACACACAGACACTGCATGATTACTCCTCGACCTTCAGTTTGACAGGCTCGTGCTGCTATGTGGAGACCCACTCCCTGAACTTGCCTCTGACATTCCGCCCATTACCCCACCCCCCCAAAAAAAAAAAAACCCCACCTGGGAAGTGACGTCCTTGGCTAGCCTCTGCCTGGTGTTTGGCATCTCCCTGCTGGGTATGAAGAAGTGTCTTTACATGTAGCTTAAAGGTGAGTCACTAGTGAAGGTGCTTAACTTTTAGGCCTGCTTGTTTAGTTTGTGTGTGTGTGTGAGTGTGTGCATATAGACCTAGGAAGAGAGGAAGTTGCAGGGGGTATATTTCCACAGGCACGTTTAGAGTTCATTTACAGACAGTCAGGATATACAGACAGAATTGATGGCGTAGGACGGAGACAAACAAAAGCCAGACTGCATTCTGTCGGCGCTCCACACAGGGAGGAGCCCCTCATTTTCTAACAGTCTTTTTGCTTGTATTGATCTGAAGCTGCGTTGCAGTTCCTGCGCCGACGTTTTCGTCACATCAAATGGTGCCAACAACTGTACAGAACTGTTGTGCGAGTCGTCACAACTGAGCAATACTGTGTGGGCTTGAATTTTAACACGCTTTAGACTTTTGAAAGTAAAAACTCTGCTTTTAAGCACACAATTGAACACGGATCAATCACTGATGAATCCTCACTCTCCTAACTGCAGAACAGCAGGACGATCCGGGGACGGTGAGTATCAGAGCTCCACGCTGTGTAACACTAAGGCATTTAGAGTCTTTGCTGCATCTGAAGCTGAATACACCGATGACCTACACATCCCTGCTCCCTTTATGCAGCCAGGCTGATCGTTAAAGTGGATTACTTCTGTTCCTCCTTTTTTTTTTCTCTCTCTCTCTCTCCACAAAAACACTGGATTTTGTCCATAGCAACATAACAGAACAAAAAACAGCATTGCTACCACAACTGTCGTACCTCATACACGCCACGACTCACGTAAAAGACATTCCCCTTGGAGGGTTTTTAATGCAAACTACATACATAGATAGATCACACGCAAAAAACACATACGATTCCGGCAGATCTAGAGCAGTCAGGTGGCCCTAAAGATGCTCTATGGCCACTTAAGTCACTGTATACTGATAGTGTATCATAGCTCTATGCATGACTTCGTAAAGGAACAGGATAGTAACTTCATATGAGAGCAGAGTTCATGAAGCTAGAGGTGCTCAGGCTCTGTTTAAAGCCATGTCTATAGCCAACAGATTGAGTCTCACAAGCAACTGTGTCATCCACAGCTTCGAAGAGGGATGCTCTATAAAGGTACTATACAGTAGCTCTACTCTTATACAGCCGGCGTGGTCCAAAACGAAGTGCGCCACGGCACTATGAGACAGCGGCTCCTAAACATGGGAGTCGAAAGGTCTTTTCACACATGTTGAGAGTCATATGATATACTATGACGGGTTACAAACGGACCACTTGTACGCGGTCGCCATATTCAGTTGCCTGTTCTGCTCTTTTGTTTGGGAATGTTGACACGCCCCTCTCCCCCCAGCAGCAAGTCTGAAGTTTGTGAGGAGCATTCATAAAAAAGGAAATGTGAGCCCCTTCACCCCAAAAATGAAAAAGGAAAAAAATGAAGCTGGATTTACGAGGCAGAGATCCAGGAATGTCAAATGTTTGGAGCAGCGCAGTAGAAATGAGGAGTGTTCGTAGCGGTTTGGGAGAAGCCTCATGAGGATTGGAGCTTTCACAACAGAGAGCACAGGGGTTTCTGGGGTTTTTCTTTTTTCTTTTTTTAAACATCAGCCCAAAGTGGAGGTCAGAACGGTCGATTGATTCTCAGAACACTACACAACATCAACAATGCTCCGGTAACCCAACACTGAGTCATACTCAACAGCCGTCATTAGTATGTGAGTCCGATAGCACTTATCTTTAGAATAGTAAATACAGGACATCAACTCCAGAAATGTGATTACCATTACATCATTACATTAATCCCCAGTGGACGTTACATTAAGCTGCAATTTGGCGCTGCGCAGACTGAATCAGCATTCAGTTTTGGAGTTTCTTCTCTCCCTCTCAAGGTTGAGCCTAAATCTAAATCAGAAGCCATTGGCTATAAAAATAAGACCACATGAAAGTCTATCTCATTTTGGCAAGTAGATATAGTGCATAAAATAACTCACGCCTTTTAAGGTTAACAACTTACAACGTCCTTTTCAAATTAAAGACTAAATATACTGTTATGTTTGGAATACTCAACACTTCAGCAGTTTGTATTTGACATTTCGTACACGCCACAGTCCCTTTTTTTTCTTCTTCTTCTTCTTCTATGGTGTCTATTGCTAGCTGAATGGTCCGCAGCCTCTTACGAGAGGCGAGCGGTAAGACTGTGAGATGGAGGAACGATGAAGAACAAGGAGTCCCGTGTTCTGTCGGACAGAAAGACGCAAAGGTGTACTGGCAACCACTACTCCCAGTGTGTACGAGGCAGGCCTCCGACTTGGATGGATACCTGTCCTCCTTTTCCTGGGTTCTCTGGATGGCATTGGAGCGGGATGGCCATGGGTTGGGGGTTTATTTTCTCTTTTCTGACATTGCTTCTGATTATTCAGGTGTTCCTAACACCACCTACTACGGCAGACGACGGTTGCGTTGCTAAGGACACAAACATCCGACTGTTGCCACTCAGGCCTTCCAACTTGCTGTGATGGGAAGTCCCAGTCTTAGCTACGGTAACAATAAGGGGAGGGCTTGGGGACGCAGAGGTGGGAGATGGGGGGGGGGGGGGTACACTTTGAGAAATAAACGGGAGTGCTAAAAGGAGGATAGGCGGCAGAAGATGGAATTAATGTAGTAGAGGCTGGGTTTGGGGGTTGACAGCTGCATAAAGCAGAAGCAGCTGAACGAACAGGAGGGTGCGGAGAGAAGGACGGAAGGCGTGGCCTCGTCCGCAGTCTGACGTGTTCTCCTGCAGAAAGGAAAACACAGCTTGAAATGCACATATATGTTAATGCATACTAGCGAGAGAGAGAAACTGAAAGCAATTGTCTCCGTAAAAAAAAAATCAGCGACTGCGATGAGTAAGTAGTACAATCCATAAAGCTACAGATCACTGCATAAAAGATGAGACTCCAGAGTCTCCTCTTTTAGCTCCCAACAACAGAGCTACACTTTTGATTCTTAGAAACATTGGTAAATCAAATATTCAGGATTCACACAATCCTGCAAAATAAAATAAAAAAAGGTTGATATTCAGGAGACAGCCAGGCTGTCATTAGTTTGCATTATTCACAGTCATTAGAAGTCTTACAGATACATTGTTGTCAAAGCAGGTGGAGGGCCCTTTTCGATAGCGTGCAGCCGTCATTTCTTCACATGGATTATCCTCCTGGTCTGAAAAATCACTCAATGAAGGACCATCAAAAATCATTGGCATTAATCAAAATCAACTACTAATTGTTGATAATTCATTGAACCGAAAATAATAATTGCCTATTTCCACAGGCAAGTTTATTACAGACAGCGTTGCGTTTGTGTGTTTTCTCCTCTCCCACAGCTGGAGCACGGTGAGTCAAAGGATACACTCCTCCTCCTCCTGGGACAACGTCTCTATCTTGCAGGTGTTGCACGGCAGCTTCTCCGCAACCACAAACAGCAAGTTGGTGTTGTTGATCCTCTTGGCGTGAATCAGCCTGCGGAGAGAGAGAGAGAGCGAGAGACAACCCCATGAACAACCCCGCCCGCTCTGTTTGCCTACATCACAACCTCATTTGCTGATTGTTCAGCAAGATTCACGAGAGCCTTATAAGGCTCATTTAGTCAATGATGTGACCGTTTCATTCAAAGCTCCGACAGAAAGATGGATGTCTTGTTACCCCTGCCTCTGACACACCACAATCTTTGTGCTGAGAATGGGTGTGTGTTAACTTGTGTGCGTTTTGAGCACAGACCTGGAACAGTTGCCACAGTCTTGCAGTATGTTGTAGGAACTGCTGAGATTACTCAAGTAATACTGGGTCTGGATCATTACGCAACTCCGCTCTTTGGAGTCAAATCCTTCTGCAGTCACGTCATCTGCAACATCACCGGGGGAGCAAAAAGAAACAAGAACAAGCCTTTAGTTCAACGGATTTAGATGATCTGACTCTAAAAGTTGAACTACTGAGACGTATGGCGAAATAAAAGCTCAGATCTCTCTCTCTCTCAAAACCGCCCCTCAAAATCAGTTCACGGTCACAGTTAACGTTTTCCGATCTTGAACAACTCATCTGTTTCGACCTGCTCGTGCTGCTGCTGCGATTACACCTCTGAACTTTTTACTTTTTATGTCTGGGTACATTTATTGTGACTTGTGATATCAAACCTAATTGCAGCCGTTAGTGTGTGTAGACAGAATTGTGGTGCTCACTACGCCGTCACCATTCAATGCTGCATACCGTATTTAACAGACATGAGAATAATATGGACTTTATCATCGATCGCTAATGAGAGTATTTCCCAAACATTTGTATTGTGAACAATAACACATGAACAACATCAGGATAGCATTGACTGTATTTTGTTTGCATCTACCTGTGATGAAAGAATTGTGAAAGGCCAGTCCATATATAAACTGTTGGAACAAAGACCTGTGGAGGCAGGAAGTGAGAATTAGGTGAGGCAAAGTAATAATTCAGAATACGGAATTTTGAGGCGATTATGGAACTGAATATAATATATTCAGTCTTTTAGGGCGCAGTATGTTGCTTCCACTGAGACTCTCACCATGCAGCTGCTGATGTCCACCAAGCCACATTTACAAAATCAGCAATTGTGGGCTGCAGATGAAGAAAAAAAAAAAGAAAAAATCAATATGAGCATCTTATCATCTACTACATTCCATGATTACAGCAGAACAAGTGTATTGTTGTAATGCAGGTTCGTCTTTCCAGTGTCGAGAAGCTGATATCCTTACGACAAACACTCCTCTGGGTGCAGCTCCAGCTTCACTGTTGGGCACCCGTTCACACACAGACTGGTAGTCAAACGACTGCTTGCGGTTGTAGAAGGAGTTGTTATAGAGGGCGTGCATCAAGTCGGGATCGACGTCGTGGAAAAACATTCCCACCTGTGGGAGGTGAGGAACTCCCGTAAAGCCGACGGCGCAGATTAGAGTGAAATGACGCCGTGAAAATGTAGTGAATCTAAGTTCACCTTGTTCCAGTCCTCCTTCTGATTGGACATGATTAAGAATCCACCGTCGTCTATTAAATAACACAGGAGATCCTGCAAACAGAGAAATAAAAGGCACAGAACTATGAGGAAGCAGACTGAGCTGATTTATAGAAAGCACGTTGGGGAAAAAATTATTCTTACATCGCTGTTGGCTTCGCAGTCCATCTCACAACCCCTATTTGGACCACACTGTCAGCGAGAGAGAGAGAAATAGAACATGCTCGACTAAAGAGGCAAGTTTGTAAATATACTATATAATGCCTGTTATATAATGTTTGTTACCGTATTTGAGGATTGTCGGTTGTCTGTGTGGTTGCTGGCAAGAATCTTAAACTTATCTGTCCAGGCTTCAAGGTCAAGTTTCACTCCAACCACTGAGACGCAGAGCAGAACAATAGCAGTCAATCAAAGGAAACCAGATAGACAGACGTGTTAATTTTCTGCACTTTGCGCTGAAACATTATTATATTGAGCTGTGATGCGCCCACCGGCAGGCTTGATGGTCTTTCCTCCCACGGTGATCTCCACAGCCGTGCTGACCAGGACCCCTATGGTATCGTTCTCCGGGTTCAGCAGCTCGTCCCTGGCTTAAAGGCGGAAACAAACAAAGAAACAAGTCAGGATTAGTGTTAGAAACAAAGAGTCACGACACATCACAGGACTCAGAATGGAATACACAACCCAAGACCATGAGCATGAGTCACCTGTTCGATACGGAGCTCGGAAGATGTAGCCCTTGTTGTCAAGACTGCGGCGGTAATAGCTGGCATTAAAAGGCTCTGGGTCTTCTTCCCAGGTTTCTGAAGCCCTAAGATGTGAGTGCACAAACATCACGGCAGTAAATCCTGGGTGTACAAGCCTTCTCATCGAGAACCAATATTACAAACCAGCCGCGGCGAGCACTCACTTGTTGGGAAAGACTCTTGTTATGCCTCCATCTGTTGCAGCGAACACAGCCAGAAAGCCGTAGCTAAATGTCAGAATGGAGAAAGGAGAGAGAGAAAAAATCTAAATCTGATTCAGAATGGCATGAAATGACGGCGTTCCCTCGGCTCTGGTTAACCTCACTCACGTGTTCAGGTCTTTGTTCTTCCACACTTTGTCAACAAGCTGCCTGATGATTCCAGTATCCAGAATCAAGTTATGAAGGAGCAGATTGTCACCTGGACAGGATTAACAGAATACATTTTACCAATAACATGAAAAATAATGACAGACCTCCCCCCAACATAAAATGTTCTAGGCATGGATTGCAGTGCGTAAATGGACTGCACTTATACAGACCACTTTTTCCACCTTTCCGGTGCTCAAAGCGCTTTACATGAGGCCTCACATTCACCCATTCACACTCCAGTGGGCGACTGCTGCCATGCAAGGTGCTGCCAGACCCACTGGGAGCAATTTGGGGTTCAGTGTCTTGCCCAAGGACACTTTGACATGCGGGCAGCGGGAGCTGGGATTTCAACCACTGATTTACTGATCACTGGACAACCCACTCTACCAACTGAGCCCCAGCCGCCCCAAGGGGCTGAGATTGGAGAGGGGGTAGAGACAAGGCCCTGCTACCAGGCAGATGAGACTATACAGATTAAGAGTCATTAAATACACAGTTTAAATATGTGAACGGTTCTATCCAAACATGTTGGTTTTGTAGACTTTTTTTGTTTGTTTATATCCTATTTTATTTTGAAAGTTATTTATGTTTTCACCTGCTACTCCTTCTGCCCCTCTTTGGAGTTCCGTTTGCACTCCTGACTGCTTAACGTTCTTTGTTCTTTATCTGTTCTCTTCAGGTTTCCCTCTATGTGATTGTCCTATTGTTTCCTGTTTCCAAATGTCTCCCAAGTGTATTTGGTTTGTGTGAACGCTACTGTTCACTATTGTGGATCGTCAGCGTCCCTGTTTCTCCAGTGTTATTTGTGTTTCTTTTTCTGGCTTAGACTACCGTACTTTGGATTCTTGGATCCTGTGTGTAGGATTTTATTTTTCTCGCTTTATAGACTTTGTCGTCAGCTAACAGACACTTATTGCCTGTCACCTTGAGGGTTGTTCTTAACACTGAACTTGCAATCTCCATCCATGAAATGTAACGCGTCACAATTAAAGTTTATCTTAGCTTAAACTGACTGTCTAACAAAAGAAACTCACATTGTTTGGAGTCCGGTGTCACCTTCTCCATGAGCGCAATGAAGTTGAGTAGGAACTCAGTGTTGTTGCTGGACAGTTCGAGATCATTGCAGTACTCTCTGAGGAGCAGACGGAACATGTCAGAAACACTAAATTCATTGGAGAAACATGAATAGAAACGCGTTCTTACAGCATTTACTGTCAGATTTATTCATCCTCTGTGGGCAGCCACACATCGTGCATGAAAATGTGTCAACTGATGCCATCGTGTGCAACATGCACCTCTTAATCAACCCGCTAAGGTGACTATCACTCAAACAAGAGGTATCACAGTGAAAGAATGATTTCACTCATGTGGTTCACAATTCAGGCTGCAGATGAAGCAATGATGACAAAACAGCACAGGCAAAGAGGAATACACTCATTAGGCCCGAGCGCCTATCTAGTGTCCTTTCTATTTCCACATTTAGTATTGAACGTTTTATTCATTTATTTTTCATTTAATCTTATGATAAATTAAATTACTGTAGCAGACTGACGAACCCTAAATTAATGAAACACGCAACAGCATGCAAATATTGTTTGATGGGACTTTAATGCTTTATTTTAAGGGGAACTAATGAGGAATACAAAGGAAAAGCAATGAGTTTGTGTATATAAATATATACACACAGACTGTGTCAAGTCACAATGTATATATACAGACAGACACACACACACACACACACACGGTGACTTGGCACAGAGCTAAATCAAGATCACAAAGACAAAGGACCAATCACTGATGGTCATACATGGCAGCGAGCATTCACACATAGGGCTACCTGGGAGCAATGAATACATGTCCTTCAGACTCAAAGCTGTTTGGCAGCAGTGATTCAAAATCTGCAACAGAAAGGGGAAGATTATCCTGGAAGAGCAGTGGGCGGAGCAGTGGGAAGGTGTGGGCAAACGGCAGCTGTTCTTCAGAGGCGTGGGGACGCAGGAGGGAGTTTACCATAGCAACACTGAGGTATCATGAGAACACGTTAGCCAATATGGTGCCTAAAACACAACCGGACTCTCAATGGACGTCTGTTTTGTTTCACAAGCACTCACACCTGATCCTTCCGATCGTTTTTGTTCATCACTTTGACAACAATTTCCAGATTCTTTGGGGGTTTCCTCTAACACATTTTGGATGTCTGAGAACTGGCTTGCAAGACAAGCTGTGCCAAGAAGCAAGTTCCCAGACAGATGAGACACGGTGAGTGCGTTCAGTTCAGGCAGGCATCAACATGGCCAACTACTGCAGAGGGAGGTGGGTGAGGGTCCTGATGGAAGTTGTCACCCCTCAGACTGGCAGTGGGTGGGCTCAGAGAGACACATAATGCATGGAAATGCATTGCATTGTGAAGGGCATGTCAAAGGGCAACTTCATTTCATCCATCACAGACTAAACGGAACACAGACGCAGCCATCATTAAAGCCCGAGTCTGCCATGGTCATTAACCCTGACCTGTGCACAAGCAGAGCTGAATGAAACGTTTCACTTTACAGGTAAAATAGAGTGCCCAGGTAGTTTTCCGCCCACAATGCCGTGCACATCCGGGGTCCGAGTTACTGAGGAAGGGATGAGCCATGCCCCTGTCTGTCTGTGGGGTGAGGAGGGAGGGAGACAAGCTGATGGAGACAGAGAGTACAGAGGGACGACACAGGAGTCAGGCACAGCGCCAAGTGGCACCCTGAAACCTGACAGCATGGACGACCTGGGCGGGCAGGAGACAGTTCAGCACCGAAGCTGCAACGGCGCCGGCTACAGGCAAGATAATATGGCAGCTAACACCCTTAAATGCATTCAGCATACAGAGGCACAATTACATTAAAATAAGACCACCACAGATCTATTTACTATTAATAAATAGCAGTATGCGCTTATATATCATTATAGCCACGGACTATAAACTGATTGTTTGTGGGTTTAACATTCTAAGTACAGAAAACAACTTTAAATTTAAGTGGAGCTTAATATGTTTTAACTTTATTTAGCTATTTCAAAAATAGGAAAGAGTCTTTTAAATAAAATGAAACTTAAATTATCCACCCATTGTCTTCCGCTCTTCCACCTTGCGGGCCATGGGAGTTGCTGGAGCCTAGCCCAGGTTTCTATGGGCGAGAGGCGGGGTACGCCTCGGACACGTCGCCAGAGCATTGAGGAAAAACCTTACTTTACATGACTACATCGAACATATATCACTATCTGGACGCCTACTATGAGAATGAGTTAAGACATTTCTTTACTAATGACACTGTAAGAAAAAGGCAGACAGACAGACAGAGGATAGATAGATAGATAGATAGATAGATAGATAGATAGATAGAGAAGAGGTAGACACAACCCATTTGGAGCCATCCACAGAAGATAAAGAATCAGGAGGAGGGACAAAAAAACAACTTTTAACAGAGAACATGAAAATCTGTGTCGAACCTTTCTACATAGTAGGTAATTTTAGTTTGTTTCTGTTTGTTTGTGTTTGTTTGTTTTACATCTGGAGCAACAGGTACGTGGGGAAGAGATTGAGGAGGTGGACCAGAGGAGTCGTTGTGAGATATGTGGGATCTGAGCTGCAGCAAGAGTGTGAAGGGGAGAAAAAGGGATTAAAAAGAGGTAGAGGAGGAAGAAGAAGAAAAAAAATAAGGAAAGTGGAGGGAGTCCTGAAGGCAAGACGGGCTGAGACAGAGGCAAGCAGGCTGGGACAGGTGAGGGTAGGAGGGGGGGGTCAGCAGGAAGAGGTTCAGGACGAGAGGTGTGGGTCGGAGGCAGCGGTAAGGAGTAGGAAGTATAGGGAACGTGGACCAATAGAGTATACTTGCCCTTGGAGTTTGGCCCTTTGTGGATCCATCAGAGAAGGAGAGAGCAAGAAAAGAAACAGGGGATTGGGTGGGAAGGGGGGGTCACAGACAATATTTTATTCAATTACTGTTTGAATAAAAATATTGTTTTCTTAAAAGAAAATAAAAGAAATTCCAGTCAAACGAGACGAGAGAAAAAGAAATGAAGAGCAAATATCTTATTTGCAAGAGCAAACATGGTAACGGAAAAACCAACGGAATCAAAACACCCGGGGAAATCCAGGAAAGAAAAACAATAAAGACAAAAACATTAACTGTGAGTGATAACCAAGGCCAAGTAAAAAAAAAAAAAATGAAACAGTAAAAGAGGGGAGTAACATTGTCTGGATAAAGAAAGAATGAGAGAGACAACAAGTGTGTCCTTCAAGACCCACATAAACCCAAACTCCCACATTTGTCAAACCCTCATCCCGGGCCGTGTGGGAGTTTTTATACTGAATGATTCCAAAGCTGAGGAATGTATCACACAATCCAACATAAAAATAAAAATAAAAATAAAGAACACACATTACAAAAAGAACATTCTCAAAAGCATAAAACGTATCAGAAGAGTGAAAAGCATGCATGTTTTCACAGTTTTCCAGAACATCAAACACTTTGAATGCTTCAGAATCATTTCTTGGTGGAGAAGAGGCGAGAGCATTTGGCAAAAAAAATAAAAAATAATAGCACAAAGGCCACCATTATTTTCACCTGAATAACACGGTCAAACCACAGCTTTCACCTTTCTGTCAGTTCAGTTATTTTTTTCTTCAGCCGGTGTGAAGAAAAAACATCACCATTGTACAGCACAGCATGGAGACAGGAAGGGACGGGGGGCAGCAGAGGGGGGGGGCTTGGGTGTAAAGAACGGGGAGAAGGCGGGGCATTTTGGCACAGGGCAGGTGACTCCACACCTGGACGCACCCCATGATGACGCTGAAGACCCGGGACAGTTGACCAAGTAAGAGTATAAGGTCAAATTTGGGAGAGAGAAAGAGAGAGAGAGAGAGAGAGAGAGGGAAGAGAGAGTGCGCAAAGGATGCTGGGTATCCCTGGGTACTTACACTGCACCTGAAGTATCTGATCACTCAGGTTGGCCTTGATGTGGTTCTCACTGTATGTGGGCAGTACCAACCCTAGACTGAGGCGACGGCACATGGAGACAGTCAGAAACTCAAAACATACACGAGGAAATCCAACAGACAGCGGTGCAGCCAGACACAGCCAGTTATAAAGGTTGCATCAAGTGGCGTTATTACTACTTCTTCTGATTTGATTTTTTTAGATACTTAAACAACAGGAAGTTTCAAAATATTCCAAAGCCTCAACATTTCTAAACTGCATTCACATATGATGTGCATCCATTTTTTCCAAGTTGCGCAGTCACATAAGAAACCAGTAAAACGCCTCAGATTGACACGATGCAAACGGTGCGCAAGCTGTAAAATTCACTTTGCATTCAATTTGAGAGGAGGGGGAAAAATGAACACCAAGAAAACTACACAGCGTGGTAGTTTCAAAGAGGAATAACTAATTATTTCCACATTCATTCTCCACACAGAGGGAATGTACTCCTGCATAAAAGTTGGTGAGATAAGTTATAGCTAACATTAACATAGAAATACTGCTTTGTAATATGCAATCATTCATCAATTGTAGCTTGATCCACATATGGTTTATGATACTAAACATTGATTTTTCTACCATAGCCATAGATTAAGGGGGTGGTGGGGTGCCTCACTAAGCTAAAATGTAACTCAGTGAGAGGATTAATCGGACCAGATGGAAAATCATTCTGTTCAGAATGAGTCACGGCTGCAGCCAACTGTCTATAATATTGTATAAGCAAAGTCATGCTTAAAGAAACATCCAAACAAAGTCTCGTGTGCTGCCCTAATTACTAAATAGAGGATGCTTGAGAGAATAGAGCTCTGGATGTCCGGGTAGAGCTCATTTTGACTGTGACAAGCCAAAGCAGCATCCTGTTAGATACACTGGAATTCCCCTTTGAGTTGAACATTAATAGAATTGTACAGAGAATGCTTCACAGGGAGTCAGCCAGGACAAGGAACGCTGCCAGCAGATGTAATAAAATACTGCTGAATATCATAAACTGTCATTTGCAAAGTGTTGCCTGAAGGAAATGTCATTCTGACGCAACCTCAAATGTTGAACAATGCTTTGAGATGAATAAAAAATCATTGAAGTAAAATCCACTTAATTTGCGCTGACAATTTTGAGAGAGAAAAAAAAAATCATTGAAATGCTTCGATGGAATATTTAATAATGTAATTTACAAGTCAAATAAACAAATTAAGCCCGTCCTGAAACTGTGATCGCAGCAGGTTGGTTGATCAGTAATCAAAGGTATCAAGGCTTGGACTTCACTCACGGGTTCACGTTGTGCAAGCTTTCCTCTGAGGTCACGTGATGCCTGTCTCATTTCAAACCTACCTATAGTCCGTTCCCTCCACCGGCGTCCACGTGTACGTCCGCATGGCCTCGTCGATGTACCTCTTTTTTCGACAAAGACACATCATCAGCACTCAGAAATAAAAAAATCATTACACCAGCATTAATGTTTGTGTTACTCTGGCTCCTGAGTGCGTCTCGTATTTTGATGACTTGCCTCATCGACTGACTTAATGAGCGTCTTGATTTTTCTTTGCCCCGATTTGCCATCGATCATCTGTCGACGGATCTGAAGAGAGAAGCACATTAGAAAGTGACGCAATGATTACAGACTAAATACACAAGTTGAGAATAACGATAATAAGGCTGCAGAGGGGGTTTGCTTTCACCTCCTCCTTGTTACTGTCTTCCAATTCTGCATCCAGGAAGTCCAGAGTGACAGGCTCTTGGAAGTTAATGATCTGAAGTAAGAGGACGAGCTAATATCACTCAGCAGCAACGGAACAATGCACTCATTTAGCTTTTGAATCAGAAGTGTGTACACTCATCATAATCAGGGGGGTTGGACCTACTTTGGGCCGCAGGTTGGGATGCAGCAACACGTAGCCGTTTGGGTCAATGGCAAACGTGTAGCCGTTAGCGCCGAGCTGTTCAGAACAATGAACATGCAAATCAATAGTCATCAATATGAAAATGGCATGAGCGTAACGCACGGAGGACACTGTGCTCACCCTGTATGTCGGTGTCTTCTTTTTGATTTCATTAATCGCAATATCTACGCCCATGACTCCGAGGATGAGCTGGTTCTGCAGGAAGAAGGCACGAAGAAATGGTTAGTATTTTATCCGCGACTGGGACCAGCATCGGAGAATCACAGACACCTGATAGCTGCTCTGTGAGATCACGAAGAACATCTCCAGGCCATCCCTGACTTTATAATGTTAGTCTATTTTAAATCGAGTCGGTTTGCAGGAAGCCTTGCTCCTTCATCTCTGTGTGATTAGCCCAGAGTAAACGCTCTGATCGCGGATACTGGAAGGTGGATGTGCCCTTCCGATAAAAGGAGACGCTGCAGCTGGTTGCGATGCCTTGTGCCACCTCGGGGAGGGCGGGGGGAGGGGGAGGGGGTGTTGCCGTGGACATCGCTATAAAATAACCAAGGATGGTCAACAGCAACAGAAAGGCAACAGAAAACCCGATGCCCTCCTGCTGCTGCAGCTCCAGGCTCTGTTTGAACGTGGGCTGCACGACTCAGGAGACTTAGATAATGATAAATAAAAAGTCATTACTACACAGGGTATGCTAAGGTCACAGCGGAGGATGTGGAGGTGAGGCAGATGCTTTAAGAGAAGCTGCCATCTCTCCAGGACCTGTATGTCTCCAGGACTCGGAGGCGTGCAGGTCGGATCACAGCCGACCCTTCCCACCCTGGACACGGACTGTTTGACCCGCTCCCCTCAGGCAGGAGGCTACGGTCCATCCGGACCAGAACCTCCCGCCACAAGAACAGCTTCTTCCCCTCGGCTGTAAGACTCATGAACACTTAACAAATCCGTCCTGGACTCCTGAACATTTCATAACTGACAACTTGCACTGTTCCATTTGCACTGCGTGATTATGCTAGTTTACTGCTGCTAGTACACATCTGTGTATCCACTCCTGCTGCTGCTGTTTTGTGATGTGTCTGTACTTGTATGTTTTTTGTATTTTGTCATTACTGTTACATGTAGCACGACTTCACCGAGAAACATTCCTAGTCAGTGAACCCTTATCGACAATGGCAATAAACTACTTCTGATTCTGATTCTGATGTGAGAAAACACCAGAACCAATCAAAGGGACGCTCTTCTAAAGCTCCGTGTAATTTTTACCTGAGAGCTGACAGAATCATCAGCAGTGAGGTTGAAAACCGGCATCGTCCCGGTGATGACGAGGCCCAAACCCTGATAAAGCACATTAGAAGTCCAAGAAATAAATAATAGCACCAAACCATGTGGGAAAATGTCACTGAATTCTACCCAGCAATTTTTGAGGAGACGTGAATGGACTGTAGATCATTATGTATTCTTAAAGAGAATTTGTGCGTTAGTTTGCAGAAAAGTAATTTGACATTAATGACATGAAATGCCTCTTTACGGCATCTCTCACCAGAGCATCCTGGTAGACGTTTGTCCACTGGACCTGCTTGGCTTTATACCCGGCCAGCGCCATTGGACGACCCAGGACATCCAGGTACTCCTGCAGCAGTAAAAATCACATTAGCACGACAGCTTTCAATAAACACATGTGAACCCCCCCCCCAGACATTTAGAGCGTTGGGCATGTACAGATGTTAAAGTCAGAGAGCTGGAAGAATCAGACATCCATCTGTCATAAAACGGGCCTCCTCTCTGCCACAGCATAAGCCAGCGGGCCACCAGCAGCAGCTTCCCGGTCCTGCCGAGCCATAAAGCCTCCAGTCCTGGTGCACTCAAGGCCGTTTTTCATCATTATGAAGTAGCTATTAAAAACACATTATGGATGTCAGTGGCACAATGTGCAAACAGGCCGTTCTCCCAGAGGCTCTGCTGCCATCGGCAACACTGCGAGAACGTCCCACAGCGGTGCTGAAAGGAGGTAAGGGGTTAAGTCTACTAGTGATACATCAAATTCTCTGTTTTTGTCTGCTCTCAAGAGCCTCCTTTAAAGAGCGGAGATTGTTTTCGGATACCCTATCGATCCACGACATTTTGGAGATGACGATTGGTAAACTTATTGAGTGGGTGACCCATGAAGCTTGATGGGGATGGGTCAGACCTATTGTGAGTCTTTCGTGTCTTATTGTAAATGCCAGGGACAGCAGAATGATGCTATATTTGCTTTGAAATTTTAAAATATAAAATATTATAACAATTCATACAGGATTAGTGGATGTTCCAAAGCATTCTAGAGCTCATTCTAAAGATATGAGCGGCTTTCACAAGATGACAAATATCCATGCATTTTGCAGTGAAAGGGGAAACGGAACGCTGCTATCGGACCCAGGAACCTGTCCTTGAGAGACAATAGGGTGCCCTGCATAAGCACACAGCTATTTCAATATTACTCTTTTGGCCCTTTGCTTTTCCGTCGCCTGCACAGTGAGGTGCTGACAGGCGTAACCTATGCTATTATTAGCGCAATAAAAGTCTCATTTATCGCGCCACGGGGAGATATTCCATCAGGACAACGACAGCAAGACCTTTTCAAGGGTTGCAGGGGAAATTTTCCGCATAGCTGGAACAATCTAGGAAACATAAAAAGCCAGCATCTGGGGATCCGTGATCCAGAGGAACCAGAGACATATCGACTCCGGAGGCATCTCTGCATATTGATTAAATGCTATCGTCTCCTTGGGTAGCATAAACACAATCTCATCCGTTTAGTCAAAAGGCAAACACCCTAATTAAAGCTTGGCCTGTTCTTGCTGCTGCACTGAGATCACACATACAAGGAATTCAGGATGGAGGCATCAAATCCTGACCACGAGTTGGTAAAACTTATTTTAAATAGGACTTCACTCGTCACATGACTCAGGATGATATGAAAAATAATGTGTTTCCCATCTGTGGCCGATCTTTTACTTGAATGCTCCCATCTTATTCAAGTAAGATGACATGACGAGTGTGTGTGAGATGCTGAAGGGAAGGATACGATTAAATAATGTGTCTTCTGGGACTATTTGGAGAAACATAGTCACCCAGCTTTAGAAAACCTATTAGAGGAAGTAGCAGTTTGCAGAATATAAATATGCCAGAGTTAATGGAACAGCTGGCACTCTATCATGTGGCCTGATCGCTCACCTGGGTGGCGCATGGTGTGGGGAGGTTGTGGGAATAAGGAAGAGAGTGGGGTATGAAGTGTTTGGAGTACATTTCTATAGCAGGAATGAGTAAAGGGCCTCTATAAACTTGCAGTGACGTTTACATTTATTTGTCTCACCTGGGTGTTGATTCTGATGGCTCCAATCGATGGGATCTCAAAGTAGTAACCTGGAGATTAAAAAGGAGAAGCAACAACTAAACTAAAACAAATGTCGCATTGCATCTACAATACATGTCTAGAGTTAAGCAGTCACAAGATGGATCCATTTACAGATCGGAATATAATCTCCATCCATGTCATTAGCTGCACGTAATGCTATCATCTGCCGCTGCGTCGCCACTGACCTCCACGCTACAAGGCAAACAAATGCTCATTGGGAATGCTGAGCATCAGGCGCTGGTGCTGATTAGGAATGGAGGCGAGACTGGGTCAATAACCACCCCGCTCCCCAACTTATTAAAGTCATGAGTGTTTACACGAAGAGCTGCAAAATGGAGGCAACACCCCCAGAATGTTAAGAGGCAGAGATGACTCATTATTTTCATACATTCCTGTATGCGATCGGCCATGGTGCAGGCAGACTTTATTCTCATATACATCTCTACACACTCGGATATTTAGATTTGCACCGAGCTCAAGCGGGTACCAGAGCTTCTGAAAGTGGACCAGAGAAGTGACAACGATCTGTCTATTGTTGGGCAGAGCTCAAGGTGCGGTGAAGACAGAAAGATAGACACAGCATCTGTAAAACGAGATCAGCCCACCTCTTTTCATTGTGTATTATAATACCTCTGTGCTGCAGGAAGGCAGATTCCTTCAAAGATTTCATTCTGTATATCATGGTGCTTCGAACTCTCTCTGCATGAAGTCATTGTCATGTAAGTAAACTGACGTTACTTAAATTGCACCTGTCTTCATCTGATTGACCTCTCAGAGTCTAAATGAACAAGCAACAAGCATTTACTCATTCACAGAATCATTTTGTGTCACCACGCTTCTCAGATTAATCGCACACCAGTGGAGCAGCTATTGGGATTTAGCATTTTGCGAAATTACATTTCAACACAGAGAGAAGGGGGGTGGGATTGAATCACCGACCTTTTGACAAGTTCATGGTGCTCGAACGCCCGAGTCAACCAGATACGTGAATTTTCTGAACGTGAACTATGCCCTTTCATGGATGAGTAAGCATTTACTCAGTTTCCCTATCACGTTCTTTAAGGAGAAGAACAAATTTCCTTTGGTGAGATTTTTCTGTAGTTTTTGTTTGTTTTTATTCTATTTTGACTGCCATGATCTTTATTTGATTCCTACCTGTAGTCTGTGAACAGCCTGTTTTTATCACACAAAGCAGTACTGTGCATCTTATTTACTCCTATTATCGTTTTTCCCTGCCTTCACCTCTTTATACGTTGACTCTTTTGGATTCATAAAAACTTTGTGGGAGTAATGGAGAGGTTAACTTCCTTCTTAAGATGGCGCCGCTGAAGCTCAAGTGAGACAGCAGTTCGCATCTTTACATGCGCTACTGCGATTGGTCAAATGCGTGGATGTCCCGGGTGATGTTCGGGTATGTGGCAGTGTTACGGAGCTGGCTCTGCTGGGGTGAGATACCGAGCGGTGAAACTGACTGAAGATATGAGAAGACAGCTCTGCTGCAACGTCAACACTTTGTCTTGTGCTGACGTTGACTTTAGTAGCACTGTAATACATTACACTCACAAACAACGGAGAGCAGGGGTTAATGCAGACTACGGGTGGGGTTGAATGAGCAGGGCCACAATGAGAGTAGATATACATAGTACATATTATATGTACATATATGTGTCTTTTTAATTTATTATTATTTTGCATCTGTGGAGTAATTTATTTTTATCTTATTGGTATTGTTAAATGTCGATGATTTATGTACGAAGGACTTTCAACGGAAACAAGACCGCAAGGGCTGTTTTGAAATGCTCCTCTTAGACAGGATGTTTGACTGTACTTGTACTGTAATACATGCGACTGTTTGACTGTACTTGTACTCTAACATTCTATCTAATAAATATATTCATCATCATCATCACCAGAGTGATGCATCTTGGCTGACAGGAAGAGGAGATAATAGGGATTGATGGACTGAGATGTTGTAGTTGCTTTAGAATGCAACACAAAATTACATTGTTGTGTCCTCTTTTAACATCCATGTTCTCATTTATGCAGTAGTCACTGATGGAAACAACATACCTTTATTGGCGCAGGCTATCCACTGCAGAGGGGTGACATCGTAATTATGCTGGCCAACAGAGAAGGTGAACACACGAACCTGGGGACAGAGAGAACCGATTGTAGGCAGTCCCTTCCCACAGACAACACCGCACAACCTCCTCCTGCACGTAAATGGGATTTACTGTCATGTGACAACTGAAATGCACTCGAGTGCGATTAGATTAGCCACCGTGTCAACTCACACAACGGTCTCCGACACAAGCCTGCGGTGAAAGAGTTTTCAAACTGCAGATTATTCTTTCATGACGGCAGCTATCACGAGGGAGGCAGACCGAAATGGATATCAGAATAAGTATTGGTAGGGCTGTGATAGAAGAGGGATGCCAAATGAGCATCTGCTGGCTGCCATTTCATGGGCTTTGATGCTAAAGTAGCTAAATGGTCAGCAGGCCGGGGCTAACGCCAGCAGCTAAACAACACAAGAGAGAGAGAATGAGACTTTGACACAAGGAGGGACGGAGACTGTTGAAGAAACAGCAGACAAGAGGAACAATCCACAATCAAAACGGCCAAAATGGAAGCGACAGAAACTGGAAGTCATGTGCACGGACTGGAGTGTCTCGGCACGTTTGACAGCCTGCCAAACACAACTGGCTACAAAATAACGAAACAGCATCAGCAGAATATGCTGGGAGACAGGGAGGGAAGGAGAGCTGCAGAGACAGAGTCTGGTCGTGCTGGATGTCTCGCTCTGGCAGGGCAAGCAGATGAAGAGACAACAGCCTTGTGAGGACACGCTCACCGTTTTGTTGGGCCAGTTGTACTTCTGAAAGATTTCCTGCGCTCGATCCTCCCCGCCGTCCGTAAACATCATTATCATCTTGTTGCAGTTGGCCCTCGGGGCACTGCTCTCCTGTGGCATGCGAAGAGAGGAGGAGGAGAGCAGCGAGACGGAGGAGAAGCAGAGGGAGACATGTTAGGTAACACGCAAGAATATAGAGAGAAGATGATCATGCGCTCATGTTCGATGAGTGTTCATTTGAATGTTAAGACTTTTCACAATAGCAAAAATAAAGAAAGAAAGAATTGGGTTGGTGTACCGGTAATTATCTTATTGATCTGCATGGACGAGTTCACGTCGTAGTTTTCACCTCAGAAGAATAACAAGTTTTGATACAACATAAATGTCAATGTAAATCAAATGCATGGCCAAGAAGCAAAATGACACTTTCCTTTTTATTTTGTTGAATTTTGTACTTGTGCTTTCCACTTTCATTTGTGCTCCTCATTTTTATCTTTCCATTTGTTTTTAAATGTAATTATTATTTTTGTTATGTTTTCTCTCCACTACTTCTTTTGACACCGTGCTGTTTAGCTTTTGATGATGCTTTAATTGTTGCCATGCACAAAAGCATTTATGAATCTTATCATAAAAAGTAATACAATCTTAAATATCGACGTACCTAATGGTCAGTTATGTGTACCAGTATGTATATTGTGTTTAAGATGTTTAATTCCAGAGGTGACAATATTTAAAGTTATTGTCCCGGCTACTGAATCTAAGGGTTTTGAAAGAGATCCCAAGGATACCCAGTAAAATGTGAAATGACAGGCAGCCACACCCTCAGGCGTATTTGGGCTTTATCATCTATTTGACTCTATAACAGGACTATAATTTAGAAAATGAACATGAAGTTGTATTAAAAAAGACTTGAAGATATCGATTAAGACGATAAAACCGTTCTGAAAATGTTTACTGAGCTTATTTCCTCATGAGCTTATGTATAAAGTAGTTTTCTTTTTTAAACAAGTCGCCACCCCCTGATTATTAGAAACAAAAAATGCAGGTTTCGGCACCACACTGAGATAACTGACACACACGTCACCTCGGGACAAACCCTCGAGATCCTTTCCTTACAGCAACCGCGCCCTTTAGAGCCTTCACCTGGTGATCAAGGTGTGGGCATCTCCTGCAGCTGCTGTGAGCCCTGTCATTTCACTTTACAGACCCAGATG
The DNA here is from genome assembly GCF_040956055.1 of Brachionichthys hirsutus. NCBI lineage: Eukaryota > Metazoa > Chordata > Actinopteri > Lophiiformes > Brachionichthyidae > Brachionichthys > Brachionichthys hirsutus. Next base: position 6,301,099 of record NC_090904.1, on the reverse strand, counting down.
CACGGTCCCCTGCTGAATGCTTTTTCATCTTATCCTGACGCATGAAGCAACTTGCATCCATTTTGAAATGTTATTCTTTTATCACTTCGTCCTGAAACTTCTTGCAATAACCCATCTGGGTTTTTTCATTTTTCATTATTCATTCATTTTTCATCTACAAATTTCCCAGTTGGTAGTCAAAGGCTTCCCCATATTATTGCAATTTTACGATTAATTTGAAGTATTGAGCGACATTGGTGCTAAATTTGATTGTGTCAGATGCACTTTCACGAGCTCGTCAGCGCCACAGGCTCTTAGCCAGGCACAAGTTCTTAGCATTCAGCTTTGATACGATTTCCACGCCTGTCTGCACGACAGCTGCTATTAATATGCAGGCTAGCAGCATGTCAATCTGACAAGATTCTAATAAAGATAAATAATATTGCTACAATTACATATTTTTATTGTGCTTCTGCCACCAATCATGGGTGAGACTCTGCAACAGACAGTGATTAAAGGGGCCTTTTATTTCTCATTCTGCTGGAAAGGGAAAGGGGAGGAGGGCAGCTGGCACTTGGCTCCATGCCTCCAAGCCCACCAGAGGAATATAAAGTGTCTGTGACTGATCTGCTCTGGGCCGCGCTCATCAATCATCCCATCAGAGCCCATTAGGGTGGCAGCCTCTTAATATATACAGCAGCATACGGAGCTGAGGCAGCACCTGTGTCTGGAGCACGTGGACGCCTGCTGCTGACAGACGTCACCGCGGTGCTGGCTGCTGCTGCTGCTGCTAACATTAGAGTGACTGCATCACAACAGCAGCTACTATCAGAGCTACCTCTAACAATCACAGAGCTCTGAGTGTGTCTTATACAATCCTGGACCACTCTCAGTTAGCGCTTCATCATCAGTACCGATTCAGTTATATTCATTGGATTAGAGAGTGATGCTGACAGCATGCATCCAAGCATTCTGTTTCCATAGTCGCTCCTTTTCCAACATGAAGGCTTTCTGGGCCCCTGCATCAGCCTCTTCATGAAACGCTTGCTGGCGCTTACATTGAGAAGCTGTTCGAAGGCAAATGTGAAGCCAGACTTGTAGTCCGTGGTTCCTTTTGCTTGCATATGCATAACGGCCTCCTTGAAGATTTTCTTGTTGCGAACATTGGCTTGGACCAAAGTCCTGAAGCATGGGACGACAGCATCCGCCTTCTCATTGAACTGCAGGAAAAACAAAGACACGCGAGTGTGTTATGTAAGCATGCCGGAGTTAATTCACACATTAAATGTAGGCTGCTGTGTTTCTTTGTGTGCGCCTTGTCGCATGTGCGTGAAGTTCACAGCGGCGCACAGCACACGTGGGTGCGTGTGCAGATGTGAGGTGCCCCGCTGCTCTCTGGCTGGCAGTAAACACAGGTAATTACAACTCTCCACACAAAGAACAGGTGCACGTGAAATGCCAGTGCAGACGGCTGAACAGAAACCCAGCCAAGGTATTATCATGTGTCTCATCTCATCCACCATATAGGCTAAAACTGTGAGAATGCACACATCTGTGTGTGTGTGTCTGTTTGTGTGTACATCTTATGGGTGTGTACAGACTTGTACCTATATTACAGTACGATTGCATGATATTAATAACAATGTCTGCAATGGTAGGATTCATATGCTGTCTCTTTGAAGGTCAACTTCAAAATCTACTGACATTTCCAGAACAGATTGATGTAAAACATTCTGAGCGAGGAAAGCTGACATTTCTCATAGGTTGGGCTTGTGTCACTTTGAAATTGTCAAACAAGCGAATCAAATACTCAAAAGTACTCACAGCCAAATATCCAATATTCATTGCTTGTCAATTCTTAATATCATGTCTTAAAGTCTATGGGAAACAAAAAAAGCTGTGAAATGAGGTTTAGAGGGTTACATCTAACGACGTATAAGAAATAAAGCCCAATGACATAAGCGCTGCACTATTAACATTAGAAGGAGTGGCACTGCCCTTCCACAGATGTGTCCTGAAGCAAGTGGACACAGCCCTTTTCTGATGATTTTATTTTCAATTAATTTTTTTCTTTATGACCATCTTTTGTGTTTCCAAATAAATCAACAAATGCTTTCTGCAAGCTCTGGCTTTACAGAAGAAAAAAGAAAAGAAAAGAAATTCAGATGTGTTCCCACCCAGATTAGCTCCTCTTTGCTCTTGGAGCCAGGGTGTAGTTGTATGCAGTGGCTGAGAGCGATGGATTACGGAGGATTATAGAAGGAAGTCACCAGACAGAGGCGCCACACTGAACATATGGATGGGTTTGCGTGTGCGAAATCTGGCCTCTGAGACAGGATAACATTAATTTCCCCCCCCTAACATTATTCCTAGTAGGAAAGCTTAGTAATCAGCAGAGATGGGTAGAATCCCACGTGGACACCAGTGGGGCAGGAAAAGCAAATACTCTATAACGAGGGAGGTGCCGTGTTCCCAATTCAAGCAAACAACTGGGAGCACTGGGATCACACGGAGCCATTTACCGGCTCCCTGCTTGATTACCACCTGCTTAATGAACATAACAAATATTTGCATTGCTGCTGCTTTCAGGAACAATTTACATGATAACTTGCTTGCAGGATTCCGCTTACCCTGGCTACATTCACGTAGTCGTCATCCGACAGCGTGTCCAGCATCTCCACAACCGAGGTTTTCATCAGCTTCAGGGTGAGCCCACTGACACTTCCACTCCTGCAGAAAAGGAGAGATGAAAGTCAGGCGTGAGCAGTCAGCCCCTGAACCCACTCATGCCTATCCTTGACTTTTAAAGTTTTGCTTTCCACTAAGAGACCCTATCGAGACCCTATCTCTTTTAGAAACTGCTTAAATCAAATGAGAACGAATGCAGCCATCTAACGCTGGGCTTTCCTCAGACCAACAGGTGGCAGTAGTGCCCTTTTGAAGGAGACATCAAGATCAGCCATAAAGGAAAAAAAGGCAGAGGAGAGGAATTGGAGAGAGAGAGAGCAACTAAGGAGGGAGATACTCACACATCCACAATGATGACCATGTCCTTTGGAGACGATGCACCTTGAATATACCTGCACAAAAGAGAGAAAAAAACGGGCTTTAATTTGTTCCCAATACTCTTTGAGAATCGCACCAAAGAAGTCCCAGTGAGCTGAGCTGTGATAATGTGGAGCGACCGCGGCCGAGCCCACTTGAGCCGCAGAATACTAAAAAGGCTTATGTGCTTAGAACAGTTAATAAGTTGTTTTATATACTTCAGCGTCGGCTACAGCTACTGGCGGCTAACTTCAGCAGCGACACTCCTCTTTGCTGAATAATAATGCCTGTTCTAAATAATTACTGCTAAAGCCAAAGTAATTGCTGCTTTATGGTCTCGGTATTAGATCATTACTTATCATTCACAACAACGGCCTGCACTTCCACAAACAGAAGTTCATACGATTGTTACGCAGCACCAATAAATACGATTGCATGCATTCAGAAATTAAATGACCATGACCTCAAAATTCTCAGTATCAGTAACAAGCGACTGTAAACTCTGCTGGAGGTCTGTGGGAGTCGTTTTGCTTTCAGATAACAGCTAATTAAAGACACTTAACATTACTTGACCGGCTTAGGACATCGTGAAATGAAATTCACAAAAAAATGACTCAATTGGATTTTTCTGTAATTACGCTACATTGCCTCACTAATATACTAATATATACTTTATATTTAGTATATTTATACTTTTGCTGCAGCATCCAGAGCAGTGCTGACCTCTGCTGTGAAGAACTTGTGCTGTCAGTAACGCTGTCAGCATAATAAGCTGGTTGACGCTCCGTTTCCGTGGGTGACTCATCCGTTGAGCGTCAGCCACATTATTTACTCTGGCGGCTCCTTTGTTGGGTGGAGGCACATGCCACTTAAGTCCATTATGCTTCAGCTGCAAAGCAACTCCTAAAATAGAGCTGTTCTGGATGTGTGTCAACCAGCCGCGCAACGTGGGCCCGCAAGACGGAGGCAGCGCTCGGCGAGCAAGGACAGACAGACAACTTGTGTCCTGGAAGCGATGAACGCATAACATCATCCTCCAGGTGATAGAGGAATGACCTGCAGCGGGAAATCAAGAATGCACCCATTCTGTTCCAGTGGTAATTAAATTCCCGTACACTCCCGATTCAAAGAGAGCTGAGATTGATGGACATCGTCGGCTTCCCTATGGCAACATCAAATCTGAGCACTTAATTGACGTTCTGATGAGTGAGCAGTCAGGCAGGCAGTAACCATCTTAGACAGACACAGCGTAATCATCGGGGGTCTCTTTCTGCTGTTTATCAACCATTTGCTGAGCGTGGAGAGACGCCAGCTGCCCGTGGGCCAGAGAGCCTCTTTTCTTATGTTCAGCCAAGCTGATAGGGAGGTAGCGCCACAGAGCCCCCCCTCAGTAGGTTTTGCCACTGCTACCACAAGTCTCACGGCTCTCACTCACTGGCGGGCTCAAATCCAAATGCAGAACGACCCCTGACCCACGCTGAAGTGACGTCCCTCAGCACGCTTTTCTAGGTCGCTCAAATCAGCCTCTTTTCTTTTTTGCCAGACGCACCGGCGGCCCCAGTCTGCTGAAAGGCGCCCTGAAACCCCCAGATGGAACATCGACTCGGCACCAGCCCTGCCTCACAAGAGATGGATTAACGGAGTATGCCCAGAGTGAACATGGGCACATTCATGTGTGTGTGTGTGTGTGTGTGAGAGAGATGGGGACGGGCGGTGGGGGGGGGAGAATTCAATTATTTTCAATAATAAAAAATGCCACTTCAAAGGTAAAAACTTCTGCAGCTCTCCACAACTGTGTGCTGTACGAAATCAGGTCGAACCATGAGGCATATGGGCATGCATGACTTTTATCAATTTAATTACTGAAATCTTAATTTGAGGGAGTGAAACGGAGAGGAAGCGTGCGCTGAGACTCGACACAGTGAGTGCCTCTTTCTTTCCGCTGGATGGGGTTCATGAAAGCGATAGTCAATGCAGGACTGAAGCCCCGTCAGAATGTGGTCCCACGTCTGCATTACCTTGGGCACGTGGACAGACACACCCCAGTCTGCAGGAGGGCCATTTGATGCCAATGCACCAAACGCAGGTGTTTATTAACTTCTCTGGTCTATTCCTTCAGAGCTAAATGGTCCTGTAATGGAATGTTGAGTAACGTTGAACAGGCTAAATGTTGATTGTGAGAGATCGCAAACCTTCATTACGAGTATTCATATCACTTTCAAATCGATCATTTCTCCAAAACTGTGAAAGAGGCAGCGTTGATGAACAGTAATAGGTTTTAGGAAGAATGTGGGAGCCCCGATGAGCTAGTGCTAGAGAATAGTAGCACATGAGCCGGGATAGCGTCACTCAACACTGACGCTGCCATGGCTGATCCTCCCCATAGATTGTCTTGGCATACCAGCGCTGCACTCTTTCGCTCCCTTTCCATTAACGCAACTGCAATTGAGTTTTCTCCGTGGTTCTGAGCAGAGGGCATCAAGATCAGAAAGACTGGCACGGAGTCGAGCGTGTTCAGGGTGCGGGTTGACACGCGGTTCTGTGGCTCTGGGAGATCATCAGGCATCGAGGTCAGTATCAGCGCAAAATCCTCGTGGAAACCAGATGTGTTGTTTCTGCATGGATTCCAGTCAGTAATTACCTCTCAGCTTCTGCCCACTGATGCCATTTTTTCCCTGTCATTACCCAGTCTCCTGCGCTCCAAGGCCAGGTGACAAGCAGATGGGCCTGGCTGGTGCTGAACTGAGCCCCGTCACCCGTTCTCTGTACCACTGTGACAAGACCATCAGCCATCAGCTGACACAACATATCAGTCTCTCCTTCTTTTAACTCACAGCTAATGTTAGGATTAATCCTCTGGTGCTAAACCATCATAACCAGTGGGAGCCCTTCTCAGACACCATCACTCTATATCACTGTCAGAATGTGTCAGTTCTACTTTATCTTCTTTGAACAGCTCATTACTGAGGATAAACCAGGAAGCTCTCCTCCTCGCCGTGATTCAATTCAGCCTATTAATACCCGTCCATCATGCACAGGAATTCAGATAGAACCAGTAGTCAGTGCGCAATGTGAAATACAAGTAGTCGACTGAGCGCAATTATGTTAACTATCCATTTTCAGACAAACAGGAAAACAAAGGTGCATAAAAATGACAAAAGAAAAACAAATCTGTTCATTGCAAAACAAACTGCCTGCAATTCATACCGTAAAACATACAAACAAGAAAAGACAAAAAAAACAACAACTCAAAATGAAATCACCAGAAATAAAAAAATAAAAATAAAAACTGAGTTTCTCTTCTATAAATCCTGCAAGTAAATGATTAGATAATTTACATTACTGGCTTTTAAAATATTAAAGACTATCAAAAACAGAACTGATGTTTAAATTACCAAGAGAAATAATGAATATGCACAGCCCTTTTTAATGCATTCCACACTACAGGCATTTCGGCTAACAGCTTGTCGCAAATGACACATAACTGTCCAAATCTAAGAAGTCAATGCCTTTTTGATGAATGAATTGAAAAGCAAATGTGACCACAGCAGCAGTGGTGACTTACGCGACATGCCCATGGAAAAAATAAAAAAAAGATCCCAGAGAGCTGCAGCATACATGGTGCAAGTCACAGTATGAACATGTTCTCAACCAGACACATGTGCAGCTTAGATAAATCCTAATTCCTGTGTGCGGTACACACGGGCTCCTAATGTGCAGGGGTGGATGAGGTATTGCTCTAAATGAGGGGAGATTAAAGCAGCACCATTCACACCCTTACAGCCATAAATCTAAAAGAAATACATTATACAAGCAATGAACGCAATGACATATTCGGCGTCGTGGTGATTGTATTTTGCTGCTTTTACAGCGGTCTGGTAAAGGAGTCTCATTGGAATTCATGAAACAGTTTTATCACGGCGCAACTCAGTAAAATCAATATATTAACTGTGCTGGGGGGGGGGGGGGGGGGGGGGGTAACTCTCTCAGGAGATTGTGTTTATGCACCCTGACCCATTCCACAAAGTGTTGTGCATTACATTTAAATTGGTGGAATTATCTGTGACATGCATTTCATAAACCGGCAACAGATACGAGTAGCATGATACATGGAATGGTGGGGACACATTTTAATACGGTACGGCGCACCTGCAGGAGCAGCAAGGTGTGTTCGTGTTTCACTCTTTTTCAGTGAACCATGCTTGCTTCCCTAATGGTACAGTGCAAATGAATAATGAGTGGGATGTCTGTGGATTTCCTTCACAGTGAACCGCGCATCATATACAGATGTAAGCAGAGCAAACAAAGGAAAATAGGAGGACCATATATAAGACATGCAGCCTGTTAGTGTGTGTGTGTGTGTGTGTAGGTGAATGCTGCAATGTGTTAGTGGATTTGTGTTGAGCTGATGGGCTTATTATTTTATGGACTGTTGTTCTCCTTGTGCTCCTGTGGATGTGGGAAGCGAATAAAGATTGAATTAAGATAAAAATATATATATATGAGGACATTGCTAGGAGAGCCTGTAGAAAACCTTGTTTATTCCACTTTCTGTCAATTATTGGAAATGTTGCTGCCAAAGATTCATATTTCCATATTTTCGGTTATGCTTACGAATGCACGAGATTTAACGTTCAGACTTTTAACCGCTGCCCTTATGAAAAAAAAGAACAAAATATTGAATAAATCATGCGTGTTGGAATACATCAGCATGAATTATTAGCAGACTGCTGTTTCGATGTAATGAAAAGTCTCCTGCAGCGCTTCGCTCATCTCGACTAAACTACTAAAGCCTCCGGTCAGAATCAGAATCAGAATCAGAAGTAGTTTATTGCCATTGTCAATGAGGGTTGACAGACTAGGAATGTTTCTCGGTAAAGTCGTGCTACATGTAACAGTAATGACTAAATACAAAAAACAGACACATCACAAAACAGCAGCAGCATCAGGAGTGGATTCACAGTTAGCTTCAGTCTCACCAGTAACACGCTGGCCTTCCTTCTAAATCCTTTCTGAATATTATGACCAGCAGTCATAATATTTACTAAGAGGTTAGATTGACCTTTTAAATAAATCAATATGTGCTATGGATCACATGCTGCTGTGAGTCTGGGAGGTAATGGGATCTCTGTAACGCTTGACTAACAGGACTCCTTGCCTGTCTCTGGTCATTTCTCTCCTCGTCCTTTCACTTCTCCCACTCCCTCCTTCGCCCTCTGCTTCACTTCACTTGGTGACGAGAACAGAAGTGATAATGGACAACTGTTAATAAATAATGTAAGAGCAATTGGAGACAATTAAGTGTGTTGACTGGACCATTAATTTTCCCGGGGGGGAGGGAGAGCAGATGGGACTACAGCCCATCTGTAGAGGCAAGCAGCCCTGGAAAGTTTCTACCCTCTGAAGTACACCTGGTCATTCCCACAGCTCCATGCGTCCACCCCAGGAAAGCTGCAGGTCTACTGCATTACAACGGGAGCAAGAGTCCCTCCCCATTAGTAAAACTCCCGACTAAACACTCTTTCTTTGAAGGTGCTTAATTCTAGGGGAAATCCATGGTGGGCAGTAAGCGTCTCAATTCAATGCAAATACGAATAAAGCATGTTTCTACCATTATGTGTGTTAGTTGCATTTGTAAAGAAACACTGTGTATCTGTGTAACCTGGTGTATTTGTGAGCTTTAGTGTGTGCTCACAGAATTTACTGTACATGCATATCAAGTCATTTTAGTTGTTGTGGCTTATCCTCACCTCCCTCCATTTGAGCTTTGCTTGAAATGTAGCATTCCTGACACCGGCGCGCTCCAGAGGGCAACATTTATTTGTTACTGACCTGCAAACTTAACTAGTGGCTGTAAACTAAAACATTTTTGCATTATCTCTTTTTTTGCAAGTACGGCCATTTGCCATCACCGCAACCAAATACATAAATAGTGCCCAGTCTGAAAAGTGCTGGTTTCACCTCTGTTTCAGCCTGAACATTTCCGGGTCGTCCCGATACGGTGTATATGCAGCGCAGTTGGTTCCACATGCTCTCAGGTTTAAGAGGTAACATCATCTTTGTGCAAGCTGTGTTAGCAGCATGGGTTCAAATCACAGTATTCCCAGCATGTAGAAACTGCATAGTCAATGTCTCATGTACACTTAAGTGCTTCCTCTGTATGTCCTCAGGGAGTGGAGCAGCTTTAAAATGAGAAAGATCTAATTCGTACTTGTACTAGTATCCCTGCATGAATGAAGAAAACACTGTTTCTCACAAACCCAATTAGAGTTTTCTTTCTTTGTTTGAGCGGTTAATTTGAGTTTGTCAAACATTTTCAATGTTCAGCACTTGAAATAAATAAATAAAAACCTTGAGGTTTATCATTTTTGATTGCTCTGTCATACACATTTTATCTGAGACTTTAACCCCCCCCCCCCCCCCAACACTTTTTGGGTCATATAAATGATCAATTGTTTTATTGGTGCTATCTATCCGTGGATGGCGATTGACCAACTTCTCCACAGAAAGTCAGCCTAGGAGATCTTAGACAATAATCCCACATGCCTGACATGACAGTCCTTCCTCTCTTCAGCTCTGCTGCTCGGCGAGGCTCTTCAGCGGAGCTCAGGAGTGTCAGAGGCTCTGACACAGGGATATACTGGGCAGCAGTGACAAGCATAGAGGACAGTGTGACAGCGTGTGGGAGACAAGGTGCTGCTCCATGAAGAAACGGACCCCATTCTCTGTATAAACATGTCGCACATGTTGCTGCAGCTCAGCTCCCCCCTCGTCTTTCTCTTTCCTTGTTCCTTCCTGTGTCCAGGAAGAGACACAGTCAAAACATGTGTAAGAGAATTAAAGTCGGATTTATTCCAGTTGTTGTGCCGACAGATCAGACAGGACGCTTGTTTTAAATTGTCCTCCCACACAGGGCCTTGTGTTTCCAGCCTTTTTCCTCGGCTCCTGTAACAGCGGGGCACTGGGGAGACTTACAGTGTTAACTTGATTAACTTGTCAGGGAAAGCCTTGTTAGTCGAATGACTGAATGCACAGTGTATAGAGGTAGTATGCCACCTCTTTATTATTAGTGCATTATTAGTGAATGTCCGCTACAGAGGACATGCTAACTGGCTGGGTCTCAGGAGGTTATCATTTTTAATTCACAGATAAAAATGTCCACAACGACTGTGTCCTTTATCCAACAGATGACACAACAGCTCACGAGCTTTATGCCACAAAGAAGATGATTTAAATATGATTGAATCTGAATTTTTTGGGTTCTTTCTAAATTGTGCTGGGATATATAGCTTTATACTATTTATTTATCTATGACATACTATTTATACTATTGATTTCTATATTTATTTTTATTATTAATTCTAAAATGTTTGCTATTGAATTGAGTTTGAAGTTGCTTTCATCTTTGATTTTATTTCATGCATATTTATACAATTTGAATAACCAGTGCTGGTTGATTAGGAAGAGAGAACTCCCTGAAAAATTTAAATACACGCCAATTCAAATCAGCGACTGAAGTTTTATTTAAATAAACGGAATAATGAACGCAGTAATTCTCTTTAAAATGTACCTTATTTTACAGACGTCAGGACTACATGTATATCACACTTTGCCTCTCATACTAACTCAGCGAGAGCGTAATGGCTTCTTGTCTTTTATTTGTTTGCTCTCACCACAGTGACTGCTTCTGACAAGCCTAGCCTGACCTCAAACAGCCACTCAGATTGAGCTGGACCGAGACAGAGCTGGAAAACGGGGTCAGGTCCAATCAACGTCGCTGTCATGATTATGTCCAGTTCACTCCAACCTGTAACCAGGCAACAGGCTGGGCTGCCACAAAGTCGATGTGACAGTGGCAGGTAATGTGAAATGTGGAAGGATGGACAGGAAGTTGCAGAGGGCGGGTGAAGGGGCTATTTGTCTCAGCGTAGCCCAGTTCTATCCACACCTGCCCCAGTACAGGAATCAGCTGAGAGCCACAGGCAAAGGTGGATATTTATACCAAAAACATTAGCCCCTTTCTTGTTTTATCCTTGCAGCAACAGTGTGTATCAGGATTATCATTTACTGGGGATGAATATGGGTCATGAAAACATTCTGATCCCATTCCATTCAAGAATATCTCTTGTCTCTGTGCGGGTTGGAACACAGGAGTTTTACAAGAGCGCGAGACAAACACTGTACAGGAATCCTAATACATATGTTCACATTCATAAAGCCTTGTATTGTGAGAATACACCTCAAATACCTCCCACAGAACAAGATGTTTCCTCTAAAAGGTTCCGTGCAAAGGAATCAGAAGCGTTTTTAATTTAGTGGAGTACGTACGATAGTGCATGCATTCATTCAAAATACCTGCATGTGAGCATGGGTACATCTTTTCTTCGCATCAATGAGCAAATATTTACAAAGATCATTAGATGAAAAGATGGCAAATGACATATATGTAGTAAAGTAGGGCCATGAAATTATGGCTCCATTATAAGACAAATAAAAAAATCTAAGGCGTTTACTGCACGTGTGCGGGGGCTCAGATCAGATCACAACAGTTTGCCACAATTTCAGAACAGCATGCCAGTGATGCTGCTCTCTGAACAGGTGTTGTAATGACAAGTTTCATTTCTGCACTTTAGCGCTGTAACATCAATGCTCAGCTGGACTCACCTGGCGGTCAAAAACACACCTGCCGCCAGTCCTTTGGTGCAGATTGATGCCACAGATTAATATGCATATTCATTGAAATAAAAAGAAAAGAAAAGAAAAAAATAACAATTATCCCAAGTAGGGTTGCCTAAGATTTATTCTTACGGAGTAAAAACTGCATATAATGTACTTTATAGGTATGGATGCTACTTATATTAAAGTTGTCTCAATACCAAATGCTTCATCTTGTCTCTATAGAAGCTGGCCTGAGCTTGTTATTTTTGGGGATGATGATCTAAACTGCCACACAATTCAGAGAAAAGGTGAAGGTCCTCTCAGACACAGCAGTACACTGTACTCTGAAAGCCATCATTTCTACCACAACGACATTTCACAGCCAAGCCAGCAGCAAGCTCGGTTCAAATCACATTGCGTCTGAAAGGCCCATTAAGAACAATAGCAGTGTAATTTTCTCTGTTACCATTAATGCCCAGTTGGAAATGGGCTGATTTAGGATACAGATGCTTCTGAAAATGACTTCCTCATGTTAAGAAAATTAGTGGAATGGGTGTTCTTACAGTATTTTTCCCAAAATGTGCATTAGTAGTGAAAGTGAAGTTATAGAATCACAAAGAAAGCCCCGATAAACACCTTGTAAATAGTCTCCTAGTAAAGGCAGCACTCACCATGGTCTTCTGCGGACATCGTACAGATCGATCTTGTTGGGCGCCCTCCACGGAGTGGCTGCAGAGTCAAAGAAAATAAGTTATAGACCATGCACTGTAGGATATTTAAGATAAGATTAGATCAAAGTAATCATAATTTTGTTCTGTCTGGAGTTACCAGGTTCAGCCATCTGATAAGAGATTGGCAATGTTCTGCTGCTGAGGAGCCCTGGGGTCAATTTAGACTTTATCTCCCCGTGAGTTATGACGCCGACTGTTTCCTTGCTACCGAGGGGCCTACCTGGGTAGTATCGAGTCACTCCTGTGGCGCTGCCAAACACCTGCCAGCGGAGAGAACTGTCCTCCCGACGGTTATCAATGAAGACTCTCTCCAGCGCGTGGGTCCAGTTTAACTCGTTTAGGATGACTGGGGCTGTTCACACACGCAAGCACACACACACACACACACACACACACAAATACACAGACTTTAAATAAAGCTGATGCTTGCTGTTCTTCAAAATGAAAAGACTGAGATGATGCAGGTTTTCCTCATGTTTTGCGTCTGAACATTGGGGACTACAAAGCCCCGTTTGAAGAAAGAAAAGGCCCTTTAGCAACAAACAAATCTTTAGAGGGACTTTTGCTAAACAAAAAAACATTGACAAGAATGAGGAGAAAATGTAAAAGAGTTGTTAAATGTGAAAAGAAGGTACTGAAAATACTTTTTTGAATCCAATTTAGCCCACAGTATTTACTTGTTTTTTGCACCATATTCTTTTTTTAAAATGCTTTTAAACATTGATGTCAGTTCTCCTTGCTGATAGCTGAAAACACGATAATAGATGTATGCAAGGCAGCCTGGCCAGCGGTAGGGGTCCAGCAGGACATCGGTATAATCTGGGTGAATCTCAGAGAAGTGCAGGGGAGCGATCTGAGATGACCTTCAATGAGATCATGTGTCACTCGCAGCGTGTGGAGGACAGAAGCCAAAATTGAAAAGTTTTCCACATCAAAACTACATAAGCAAATGTCAGAGAATCCATCAGAGGACGTGTGAGCGTTTCATATCTAAGAGAAGAGAAAGGGTGTTAATAAAGAAAAACACAATCGTGGTCCGCTTGTGCATGCATGACTCGATGAGTCATTGTGTGCGTTTTGACTTATATGGTGGAAGAGCAGACATAGTGTCTCACAGGTCAGTGGTGATCTGTAAAATGGATTTATGGTTGAGGAGAAAGGTATTTAACATCCAGTCGACCAGAAGTGGAATAAACCTCCACTGATGGTGGAGATGGCCAGCATCATCCTCTCGAGCTCTGTAACATATTTATATGGTCCTTTGTCTTTTTTTTTGACAGATTAGGATTTATTTCTATCCTTAAAATATGTAGCAAAATGCATCCACAGACAGAAAGCAATTGTTTTTCTCTCCATTCTTTCAGTGTTTAAAAGCTGAGCTTAAGTCAGAAGATGGGGAGTGCAGAGGTTTAATAGCCACCTGATTAAAGAGGGAACAAGAAGAGGCAGTGAGGTGGGGAGAATTTCGTTTGCTTCTCCGATTTAATTACTCAGCCAACCAAAGCGAGACAAACCTCTGAACCGACAAATCCAAGCATTTATCAATCCTTTGTTTGAATTTAACTCAAACAAACGACCATGATCCACGTTCCCATGCTTTTCCATTATTTGCACAGCCTTTGATGATCTGTCAGTTGAAAGGTAAGAAATGCAGTACTGCCCAATCTCTGTTAACTACCCTCCCACACCTGGGGATAAACGTAAAAAGTCAGGACAAGGAGGAGATGAAAGACAAACATGACACACAAAAAAAAATTGTGCCTTTTTTTTTTACAGCTCACTTCCATAATGTCAAACTCAGTTTCATTACGGCACTCTCTAGCATCCAGTAAAGCAAATATACAATCACACATGCACACACTTACTAAAGCAGAACTAAGTAGTGTCTGGAGGATAGGAATATAAGAAAGCAAAAGTACTGCCACCACCAAGGGGAGTTTCTCGCCATGCTTCTCTCAGAATTCACAGACAGAGAAATACTGCACAAAGGAATAATGGAGGAAGATAGAAGATGCCCTACAGATGGGGATAAATATAAAAACCCAGAGAGAGGGGGAGCATGACGGATGGAAAGAAATCAGGAATTAACGTGAGTGACTGGCTGCTTTCACGGCCTGAAAGGAACATTTTACAGCATGAGATAAGAAACACAAGCAAATACACTATATAATATACACAAATGGCAGCTCCTCTCTTTTTGAAACTTAAAAGAATGTTGCTGTTTTTTTGCCATTACTTTCAAACTTAACTATATTCTAGCAGAATTAGAACAGAGAAGAACTTTATGTTATAGCCCCCATAAAGCCTTTACAATTGTCTAATATCTAGAAATGGGAAAAGTACAGAGAAATTGGTGAGATGCAAATGTGCAAACTTGCCGCACTCCCCTGTGACCCCAAATCATTTCAGGACCAGTACCACGATTCTTCCTCCATGTTTGCCAAGGGATATTTTCAGAGAGCCTAAATGTGGTTTTAAAATTAATCTGGTCAAACAGCCATTTGATTAATATCTAAAAAATATTCTGCTTTAAGCATGAGCTAGCACAGCAGGGTCCTGGCTGCGCTTATCTGGAGGAGCGCCGGCTCTGTAATGATAGCTGTCCCAGACAGGCCAAGGGCGAAGAGACACCCTCCGTGTGAAAGTAGCACCCCACCCTGCATGGCGGCTTTTACAAGCATCAAGGTATCACCCACAGTCTGGCGATGCAGAACGTCTGCTTTGTCTAAAAGGTGACAAAATGAAGCAACACACAAGTGAAATGTGAGCACAAACACAAATGTGTACACACACACACACACACACACACACACACACACATCATGGCAGGTGGCAAAAATCAGAGATGAGAAAACACAGAAACCGAATTTATTCCGTGAACGCTTCTCTGGACGCTTGATAAAAAGACAAATTTCCCCTGGGGAGGTAATATGCTCACGCAGGCAGACAGATCCTCGGAGCGCCGTGTTGGGCTCATCGTTCACGTGAAACGCGCCTCCCTCTGATATCTTCAAAAAAAAAAAAAGGTAATTCATCAGCACGGCGCTCCCCTGACATTTAGAGCACCCTTGGCTTTGCCCCTTTATGGAGCAAGACTGCACACCAAGTAGGGAAACAATTATGAGTGAGATTAATGGAGCATCTCTGCGTGAGATCATTTCTCAACAACCCCACCACCACCTCTATCTTCTGCCCCCCCCCCTCCCCCTCTCATACACACATTATTCACACTGATGGACCGGAGATAAAGACCCATCCAGACCGATCTGCACCTTTGCCTCTGTGTTAATTCAACATAAATAGGTTCATGTGTTTACACACGGAGCAGAAAAAAGTCTCTGCAACCTGTACTTTATCATAGTGGGACACAAGTGGCCCTTCGTAAAGAACCCATACTGGTGAAAGCTGCAGGCGTTAACTGCGTCCCCTTGAGGAGTTATAACTTGACCACTTTACATATTCCTCTTTTTAAAAAGACTTAGTAAGAAGTTTAATTCTACTTGAGGTGAATTAAAGGTCACATGACCTGAACAAAAAGGCAGGTTCATTATATAATATATATATAATTTTTGTTATAATTAATTAATATTAATACTATAATAGGTTACAATGTTTTATTAAAAACAATTTAAATAAATACATAACTGACAAGGTTACTCATGATTATTGGCGGCAACATCAAGCACAAGAATTTTATTATATTTTTGTATCTTATAGTATATTTATTTCACTGAAAGGCTAAGCTCACAATACATTTTCCCCACTTAATCTTGACTTTCAGATTGGCTTCATTTCATAACGGTGGTAATAAAAAAGTTATTTGTTTGTTTGTGATGCTTTCAGCAAAACAAAATAAAATGGAATTTATTAAATACAAAACAAATAAGAATGAAAGTGCTGAAACACAATAAATTCCCACTTATGTTGGATAATTTTAATTTGTCAGTGACAGCATTTTTCAAATAACACCTAAATTGACTGGAAATATGCTTCTTTGTAATTTAAATAACCCGCATTTTTTTTTTTTTTTTTTTGTCATTTGGATTACGACTGCTATTAAATACATGTAGCATGCGCTCTTCTTTCTGCATTGTCAGCCTATATCATCCCCCCTCTCTCCTTTCCTGTCCATCTCTCCTTCTTTTGCCTGTTTTTGGTCTGCTTTGGGGCCTGACTGCGTATTAAAGAGCTCGAACCTTAAACCTTTCATCCTACAGAGGAATGGCGGCAACAGGAACAGGCAGCAGCTCACACGTCCACAAAGACAAGCTAAAACAAAGTCTAAGCCTTCCAAGAGGAAAAAATATGTAGACATATCTTTGTGTCTTGTTCTCCAAGAATTTCTTTGTGACTGAAAAAGCAGAATTAAGTAATTATAATGAAAATGTGTGCTCAGGATTCTGGCTGTTTCACTCGGGAATAGCATTTAGTGTTTTTCTTTCAGGACCTCAGTTTTGATAATTTGTAATCTCAGACTGCAAAAGCGGAGCGACAAACAACAATTCCAGTGAGGAGGGATGATTATTCAATATACAGAATACGACTGAGGAGATTTCGCCTCCTCCAGTGTGCTCTTCTAAATATTTTTTTTCCTAATTAAAGAAACAAACACATGAAATGTAATTTATGAGCCTGGTGGTGAGTGACGTGGAGTTTGCTGTGCTGACTCTTCTAATTAGTGTGTGGGTAAATGATAGTGCCCCTTCGCTGGGCACACACTGGGCACACACATTTATGTGTCATTTATTCACCCCCCCTTTGCTTTCTTCTTCTTTCTTATGTTTTACTTTCCACACACGTTTAAATCTGGCTTGATGTTGAGAGGGGATGAGCTGATCTCCACT
The DNA here is from genome assembly GCF_040956055.1 of Brachionichthys hirsutus. NCBI lineage: Eukaryota > Metazoa > Chordata > Actinopteri > Lophiiformes > Brachionichthyidae > Brachionichthys > Brachionichthys hirsutus. Next base: position 6,283,842 of record NC_090904.1, on the reverse strand, counting down.
GTGACATGAGTTGGTTGACAGGGAGGGTGAAATGAATACAGGCACACACACACACACACACCTACACACCCCTACACACACACACACACACACACACACAGAGAGAGAGAGTGACAAGAGCAGCATTTAGTTGAAGCAAATCTGAAGATTCACTTTTTTAAGATGACAAATGCAGTATGGAGAAAACTGGGAACATACAATCAACATCCATCCATCAATCCATCCATCCACGGCCGTTTTATTCGCCTCGAGGGTCACAGGTGTCGCTGCAGTCTATCCCAGCTGTCTATGGTCGAGAGGCAGGGTACACCAGCACCAAGACGCCAGCTCATCGTGGAGTCACTCGACTACATTACAACTGTAATTGTCATTTCATTATCATGAAAGCCTGCAGACATTTATCTTTCTCTTCTTTTTAAATCTCATACGGCACAGCTTTAGCTCTCAACCTGCTGTATCCCCCCCCCCCCCCCATGCAACTTGCTCTTTACAAAGGTGAACAGGATGATTTGCTTTGTTTCTCAGGGGGCTTCTCACTACAAAGTGTGCAGTAGCAAAATGGCGGCTAATATTCAATGGGTAGGAAGCAACAGCTTGTTGGTTTTATTACGGGATTTTATTTTCTCTATGCTAATTAAAATCATCTCCAAAATAACGACAAGGGCACTCTATATAACAAATACCAGTGCAGAGGCCCAGTAGTATTTTATTTTAAATTATTTTAAATAAACCCTAATCCAAATTTAAGCAAGACATGGGAACCATCCAAATGGCTTCATGTCTAAGTAAAAAATGAAATAAAATCTGAAGTTCAGCTCCACAGTGCATTTTAGCAGCTTTTAGCCAATAGTTTTGGTTCACTATCAAGCTATCTATCAAATCCATTGGCCGAAAAAGTGGTGCATTTTGGTAGCTAAGGAGCCTGATGCGTTTGCTGGGAGAATTATTGCAAGCACATGTCTCTATAGCTACAAGTCTTTAGGCCAACCTGTACGACATGTAAAATAACAACGTCAAAGTTGACAGTGTTTTGCTAACTTACTGTTATCTTAATTTTGCTGCTTTCCTCAGCGACACCCTTCCATGGCATTAATTCACGATAACCGAGTCTCTCACTGTGCCCGACTACAATAACAACCTGACAATGTGACAGTCTGCTGGAAAAGACGCTGCGTGCAGCCGCTCTAAACTTCACACTGAATGAAAGGGCTTCCCACATTCACCGGCGGCTGTCTTACTCCTTGCAGGGAATGGCGGCAGCTAATTCCCACTAGAAATACGAATATAGTCACAAACTATGTGGACACTACACACACAATAACTACCTTTTTAAAAATGGTAGATTTACAACTTCCCACTTATTCAACACGTAATATTAAACATACAGCTCAGTCGGGATTATTGCTCCCTTTCTCCAGTGTGGATTATCAGGAGGATCCCATTGAAGCTACACATTAGTTGCTAGATAATCATTGGTTTATTCCCTCTGTATTTGTGTCCTCATTTTTCAGTGATTTCATGATAATACTCCCAAGGGCCTTTCTTCTGCATTTATTCAGCTAATTCCTGCTAACTACACAGCTTTTCTCTAATGTTTGTTGGGAGGATGAAAGCTGCTTTTTTTTCGATACATGACATCACCCACATCAATTTATTCCATTGTGACTGTTGTGATGTCCAGTCTGTAATAAGTGATCATATTCAGAAGGAAACTGGATGAATGTTTGGCTTGAGCTAATTAGAAAGTCTGCAGACTCGGCAGCAGGGATCAGCTTTGGGATAATGAATCATAAAACGGTTCATTACTGCACTCAGGGAAAACTCTCAATCTCAATAAATGGACACGGGCCCGAGCAGGAGAATCAAACTGGAACGCGTTCACTGCCTCATTTAGCTGCTAAAAGGATCACAATAAAAAATGCTTTTTATTTTTTGCTCTAAATGGTTTCTATTATTAACCTCCGGTCTCTTATCACCCTCTTCTATCTATCTTGCCGTCGCTCGGTGCGTTTCTCTCCGTTCATCTCCAAGGACACTAATTTTGCTGTGACTCGCAATCCACGCTGCCATTTTCTGGAAAACAGTCAATTTATTCAGTCCATTAACAATGTACAATTCAAAGTGAGCCACTTCAACAACACAGTGCATGAGTGGTTATAAACAACACTTGAGAATTTCATCGTGATTGCTAAACATTAGGCCATGCTTTGAACAGCGGCCCATTCTTTTATTCTCTTTATCGTCCCTCCAGCCTCACCTCCTATTGAATGCATGTTGAATCTATTCACCCTGCTTCTTTACTGCTAATCAGAAACCTGTAGCTATAGAGTAGATCCAGGCTTCCATCCACAGAGGGACTCTATCAGCACATATTAGCTTCTTCAGACATTCCCTTCTGCAGGCTCCCAATAGCTGGGACCAGAGCAGAATTACAATTAATGATCGCCTTGCAACCTCATGTTCCCTGACATGAACCTAATGTAAATTACTATAAGCCTAGTTAGATAAAAGAGAACGACACATATCTAGCATTGCGCTCCTATAAAATGATCAAACTCATGATGGATTTTAAACAATGATTGTAATCGATACAGCAAAACACAGTTATTGATCCGTGGTCTAACTAACACCACCTTGTGGCTTTCAAGCACAGAGGTCACTGTGTGCAGCTATAGAAAAGTTGGTTTGTGGCAAATGCATGTTTTGATGGTACATCAGCCACTAGAGTGGACTCGCTTATATCATCTCATACAATGAAACACAATGCAACAGACAGCTGGAACCACTAAGTTGCCTCATACAATTGCTACATTTTCCAAGTATTGATCTTATATTGGACAGAACTTATGATAAATCACTGAATTGTATGTCCTATTTCAACTACAAATGAAATAATTGTGTGAGAACTCTAAAACCAGTCTGATGCCTGAGAGCATTTTGTTGCTGGAAATATTTGGTTGGGTAGCAAAGCATGTTTGAGAATTATTGCCCATTTGTGCAGCTAAATGTTTTTCAACATTGTTTAATTTATCATCAGTGACTTAAATACACACATTCATATTGCAGTTGGCAACAAAGCTGCAAAAAGCAATCTCAACACAGCAGACTGCGCTACGGGAGCTAACGAAATAAAAGAAAAGTAAACATTTTCTATAGAGGAGGGGGAAAAAAAATCAATTCCATGCACTGTGCCATCCTGGTCTTCGGTCTACGACAGGCTCAATCAGGAGGCTTTTATTCTCTGACTCATTATCTTCAGACAGAGCTGGCACAAAATGGGTCTGGGAACAATGTGCAGGCATGATTGCTCTATTGTCGGTTAGCAGTGACCTTTGACATCTCCCCCTGAACCAAACCTGTGTAATTCTGACAGAATGCGTCTGGAGAGACGGAGGGCATGGTAACGGCCGGGGCACAGCGCCAGCCTGAACTGCGCACGCATGTCTTGGAAGCTTTTTCTTTTCGTTTTGTCATCCACGTGAATTATTTAGAGTTTATTTCAAACATATTACAAAAGAAATTTAATTACTGTTCATTATAAAAGCCAAACTCCATTTAGAAAGACCGGGTTGGCAATAACAGCAGCGGAATAGTAAAGCCGTTTGCAAGTATAGCGCAAGTGTGTTTGCTGTTTTGAGGATGCAGTTATTATCTGCTAATTATGATAGCTGTGCATCCCAGCCTCTGTAAGAAATGATGATTGTCATGTGATAAAGGCTGTCTGTCTCCACATGGGTTAAAGTGTGCGACTACAAGAGGCGCTGAAGGTGGATAAATGAGAGAACATAGAAAGGTACACGTTTTCTCTTTAGTCTATCTGGGCGATGCAGGAAAAGAGGTTATGTCTGCGTTTTGCCATGCAGAGGGGAAGGCCACGCCCAGCCGCAAAAAAACACATGTGGTGTTGATGTCACATGGGGTGATGGTGGCGCAGGTGGTTGAGAGGGTCGTCATATGATACGGTACCCCCCAGGAACCCTGGGCTTCAAGAAACACCAAGCTTTCATTCCATCCCTGGAGGTCAATGGCGCTTCATCACCGGTGATAATGTATGTACAAATCAAACCATTGTATTTAATTTGCTGAATAAATATTTCAACTAATCAATTTTTTTCCCAGTCTTGAGAGAACCTCTCTCGCAACTACCGTTGCATATATTTAAGAGGCTTTTTCTATATGGGCTTTGATTTGCATGTATGTGTGTAAACAATCCATACACAAATTGCATTAGACAATTGATGAGGTAACAGTATTCTTATGCACTTACAGCCTTTGTAGATGTCTGTTGGAATCTGGACTGCACTGGAGGAGTAGTTGACCTTGTTCTTAAAATTGGGATCATCCACAAACTCCAGCTCCAAAGACATGGAGGTCTCCAATGGGCTCTCCTCTTCTCCATCCTCCGTCTACACACACACACACACACACACACACACAAGCTGAGTAATCACACAATTATGAAAGTGGATTGAAAAAGAGGGCACAAATAGGAAAGCATTCTGCCGTTGCCCTTATTGCGGCTTTGCAGCACCCATCTGTGGCACTGATGCATAAAGTCGATCTTTCTGACTCGCACGTAAAGCCACACAGCATTTGAATAATATTCAGCACAAAAGTAATAATTATTCCTTTAGTCTGCCTTCAGATTTAAAAGGTTTAATATCCTTACCCTCAGCAGAGAACAGCAGCAGGTATCAGAGCCGGTGTTAGACAGAGAAAGTCATTAGTGCCAGTGATGACTATCACAGACACACGAAGTGCCATACAAATTAACCCCGACAATAACCAGCAACTAAAGCCACTTAATCACTGTTTGGTCTACCACCTACTCAAATAATAGCATATTTCACATTAGGCTGTATCTCTGTGATTGTTTAAACAAATGTTTTGAATATGTCATGGCAGCATTGCACATTTATGGGAACGCCTGACACTCACATTACTTTAGCAAAGTGTCAGATACCAGCTACACCCAGAAGATAAATAAAAAAGGTCTGTGGCTGGAGGAGGAAGCGATTGTTGGATGTGAAATGAAATGGCATTAAGTAATAAACTCACTCCCTGGATCACTTCGTTACCGTAATCATCTGGTTTCCAGCGAGTATCCGGAGTGAAATCCTGCCTGACGCACCCTTAGAAAGCAGCGCAGTGAACCAATCACAGTTGGAGATCACCATTTTGAAATTTAAATGCGGGAGATCCTTGTAGGAGTGTTTCTCAAGCAAGCAAAATCTAATTAATATGCATCGATGCAACATTCTCGCTGATACACTGCCATACAGCAGTAGCCCTCAGCACAGTCTGGCATCATTCTCCCTTTATTAGTCATCCTTCATTAGCCTTCGTTCATTGAAAGTATGTAAAACAAAACTTGCATCTCTGATCATTCCTCAAGCATTCTAATAGCAACATTTTTACTTCAAAATAAATCATTTAAGTGAAGCAATCCACATTTTTCATTTTAATAAAGCAGAATGTTTAATTGGATCTGACATAATAAAAAAAACTGTTTGTTTACTGCAGGAATTAAATCAATGTCCATGACAGAAAGTGATTGATGATCCAACTTAAATTGACTATTAAAATGCAATTACAAGCTGTTGTTGGGATGAGAGCGGGGACAGCCGTGCTCAAGTCCCACTGAAAGTCAGCACAAGGAACCGTGTGGCGTGAAAGAGACCAAACTATCATTGTTAAAGTACAGGACATGACCTGAGCCGGTAATATATATCATGACACATGAATGTCGATCGAGATGCTGGACATCCAACAAGTAAAGTAATGCTGAAACACCAACAGCTGATTCAAAATTACATTTGTGTGTGAGTAATTTACAAGAATAGTAAATCCAAGTCAATCTTTAATATTTAATTGTCATGACTAAAGAATAGTTAAGATGTTAAAAAAAAAACTTTCATTTAACCAGGTACCGTCAAATGAAGACATTTTAGGAAATTGTGCACGTTTAAAGGTGGAGGTGCGTCATTGGCCCATGATGCTTCTGTTATAGGTTGTTATTGTCGGGTCAGGGCAGACAGATGGCCTCCATCGTCTCGTCCACAAGTCACGGGTGTTGCTGGACCCGATCCCAGCTGACTACAGGCGAGAGGCGGTGCACACCCCGAATGAGGCACCAGCGCATCATGGGGCGCAATTATATAATGATAAATATAATTCTCTATTATTTATTTGATCAAATCCAAATAGATTTTTCTTCTATTATATATAAGGTATAGAAAAGAAGGACTGGCATGGCTTTCAAGATGAGCTATAATAAGAAAAAAATACAAAAACAATGACATAAAAATGAAATAAACATTTCTCCAGGCCATATGTGCTTTAGTGTCAGATTAAAATCACAGCTCACTAAAAGCTGAAATGATCGTGATGTGAGCAGAATATAAATGAAATGACACAGATGTTGTCTGTAGAATGTTTTCAAAATGCTTTGGTTAACAGAATGTCTTTAACACAACTGGAATTCTACACAATGAATTTAAGGGGCAGTTAGTAAAGTTAACAGGCTAGTAAAGCTGACAGGTTAGTAAAGTTGACAGACTAGTTAACGTGACAGGTTAGTAAAGTTGACAGACTAGTTAACGTGACAGGTTAGTAAAGCTGACAGGTAGTCGAGATGACAGGTTAGTAAAGCTTACAGGTAGTCGAGATGACAGGTTAGTTAAGATGACAGGTTAGTTGAGATGACAGTTTAGTAAAGCTGACAGGTTAGTTGAGATGACGGGTCAGTTAAGCTCTCCTCTGAACAGCACTGGCGGGGAGGTTGAGCTGTTTGTTTATCACAGAGCCTGACACTAATTCTGACTCTAATGTCAGACAGGATTTTTTCCCCCTCTTTCTTCAGAAGAGCCCAATCATAATTAACCAAGGCAGCGTCTAATTAGGAGCTGAATAAATCCGCACAGGAAAGACTGATTGGTTCATTTTCTTCAACCATCCACCACCTGTTTCGCTCGATTCATTACCCAATTTGTTAATTTTATCTCCACGTTCTCAAGGTTTAATTAAAAGCTGAAGAGGCCAGAGATGACATTTTGAAGACTTTTTCCTTCCTGCCTTCAGCCAACCGGGGCTAACCTAAAACGTGTAACTTATGACCCTGTGTGTGTGTGTGTGTGTGTTTGAGTGTACCTCTGTGCACACATGTTCATTTATTCTACCACGGTAGAGAAGACGAGATATTAAACCAGCTAATCTGTTTTGTCCTTGAGTAAAGGAAAATAAATCTTGCGTACATGTTTTAGGACAGAGCAGAGGTGTAGCTTCAGAGAATAGTAAATGTGTGTCCGTCAGTCGGTGCAACACTTTAGTCCACAGTCGTATACATCTTAACTAATACTGAATGAAATGAGGTGCATCTTGTTACTCTACAGTACACAGATTGTCATTTGTGAATTTGAGAATTACAAATAAAATTAGAATGATGGATTAATTGATTTGGTTGTCCTCAAAGACTACTTCCTACAGACAGGACAGACAAGCTGTTTCTCTCTGAAGTGTTCTTCAAACAGATTGAAGAACACTTGCATTATCGCCCAGGATGCTTCATCTCCAGAGAACTCAAATAACATCAATGAACTGACGAGAGGCTTCCATTGCAGGAGGGCAAAAATGTTTTGTGAACAAAAGAGGAAGAAAGCATTAACCTTTATGCAATTTGGGAACCCTTCCACTACTAATGAAGATTTTTGTGTTTTATTTATTTATCGCAGTCTTATTAGGACATCTGTTTATACAGATTGAGCAAAATGTGATTGAACCATAAATGATTGTGTCCAAACAGGAAGAGGACGTCTCCAGAGTTAATCTGTTACCTGAACAAGAGAAACAAATAAAAGCTCCTCACGCACAAGAACATTACATGAACATCAGAGGACTTTCGGTAAACAGGCAGCAGTAAAAAGGATCATCACTGTTTCACATTCATATCAAGTCCAGTAACAAGAGGGAATACGGACAAGTATAGAATACTGGTCAGCGAAACAGACGAGGCTTGGATGAAGCAAGGCCTGCAGATGACTTGCATTTCTTGAAACTGAATTCTAATCATATCCTTCTAATAATAATGGATTTTCACTCCATTGGTGGACCTGAATTAAAAAGGGTCATCTTGGTAGAAGTCAAGCGTAATTCATTGAGGAGGATTAGCAATGGGTGAGTTCTGGTACCGGTATTGGGCTTGACTGCTGGGGCTGCAGAGATGAGGAATGACCTCTATCTGACCTCTGCAGTAGTCTTTCTGTGGTGTGGGGTTGACGAGGTGGGGGTCATGAGTGTGTCACTGGTTCTGCCTTGGCACGCCATCTTAATGATGACTGATGCTCTCCAATTAGATGTGCTGACAGGCCCTAAAGCGCTGTGTCATTAATCACAGGAGTGGTGTGCACAAAGAGAAAATCACACGATGATTTATTGCCCCTTCACCTCCCTCTCCGAGTTTCTTCTCCTCTCTATCTCGCCCTCTTCCCATCTTTCTGTGCCGTTGTGATCTGGGGTGGGGGGTGGGGGCATTCAGGGACTCTTTCTTGAAACTTAATCAGTCGGCAGACAGAGGCTCCAAGTGTATGACTATCCTGTGGAGGGAAGCCAGGTTGAGGCCAGCATGGCGGCTTGGTGAGTCCAGGGGCCTGCAGGCTTCTTCTGGAGAGGAAAACATTACCCAGCATGCCTGCCTGTCCATGAACACCATTCGTATTCTTGTGTATCAGTGGCCCACATTATACAAATTCTGTGCAGGTAAATTAAAGTGCAATATGAAGCATCTTGATATCAACCCTAACGTTTCAGGTACACAGGGGGCACAGCGTGGATCCCAGGGGAAGGACAAATACCTGGATGGGGAGGACAGCTGAAGCCACTGTCACATGCATGTCTGGACTGCCACTGCTCTGTCACACTGACTCACGGTTTGGGAACGTCACCTCACTAACACACACAGACAACCCCGGGGGCCCGGGGCCGGAGGAGGGGGCAGCAACACCGAGGAGGGCTGGGGGGTTGGGTTGCAGGAAAATGATGCGAAGTGTATCGGATAGGATTTGGGATTTCTAAGGCAAGCAGGTAGGCGGGGGAGGGGGGGGGAGCAGTCCGTACTGTACTCACATAGTCTGAATCCGCTTTGGAATCGTAGTATAAAATGGAATTCTCCTGTGCAGGAAAGAAAAGTGAAAAGACAGGTGATGAGAGAATCTCTAGAAGCAGCCCATATCAGCCTCGATTCGTCAGGTGTGGTTATATTCAATCACACTGTTCAGCATGAGAATATAATCAGCATCACAGAACAGAGAAGGAGTCGTGTGATGCGGAATGACAGTCATGAGAAGGTGAGTCGACAGCTGTGGAGAGCCGACTCTGTTAAAGAGATGCCATGAATGCATGTTCAAACGTCAAACACTGTAGGAACACCGTCATGTGACATGTAGTAAAATGGTGATAGAAGAACAAACTCAAAATAGTTCTCTCTGGGAGCCTTATCAGCCTCAGCTGGCTGGTTTCCAGTCCAGGAAAATGGCTCTCACAGGAGGAAAGAGGCCAGAAAGGGAAAATAATGTCAACTTATGCACGTGTTTTCTGCTATTTCCCCCCCCTAATTGCCAGCTGAAATTACCTGTTGTCAGCAGGAGCCATCAGGGCCTTTACCCCTGAGCAAAAATCGTCATGCCCAGGCTGTTGGCCTCCCCGCCATCTTATTCTGCTCTGGACTGACATCCTTATCTCACAGAGAGGGAGGCATGGGGGGTTGAATGCAGCAAACTGCCTCATTATCATGAGGCGACGCGCTGAGGACGCGCTCTCAAGGGCAACACACTGACTGACTTGCCCTAACTGGAGGAGCTGTGGTCATGGTCCAATGAGGGGGGGTAGAGAAAGAGGGAGCCTATTTTACAAGTCCTGCACATGATTTACTCGCTCTGACTTACATTCTCCCAATGTCTCTTGTTCACTGTCATCGTCTTTATATCTGCCTTTCTGTGTCAAACTTATGCAATCTGCATGCATTTCCTTTGTACAGCGACAAATGCGCACACACCCACACACACACACACACACACCTATGTGGTGAGCCACGCTACCCATCGTGGTTGTAGTCTTGGCTGGCCTCTGGTGTTAATCTGGAGTCCGTCACAAGCACAGTCCCTAACGGCTCACCAGAGAAACGCTGCATGATAAAACCTCATGCTGATATCAGACACGGGGAGGCCGGCCTGGACGCAACTTGTGTCTTCAGGTGTCTTCAGGATAGTGTGAACAAGATAGAGGAGGAGCGGAATCTTCCTCTGCTTCCCCAGCTGCCAGGGAGGACAGACCGGCTCACTCAGGGACGACATTGGGTTAGGTCGGAAGGTCGGGATGGTGGCTGAGGGTGGGGTGATATGAAGGGATGACTTGAGAGTATAGAGATGGGTTGTGTGTGTGTGTGGTGGTGGTGGGGGCGGGGGGGGGGGCTGCCAGGGCTAAAAATAGACCCTGAGAGAGAGAGAGCGAGCGCTTGTGTCTCTCCCTCAGACAGGAAGTCTGTGCCAGAGAACAGCATTGCTGTGTCTACCAGCAGGCCTGATCTGGAGCCCAGCCCCGCTTACACCGCTGCCTCGCTGCGGAACAGTTTACTCTTACTACTGTGGCATTCCAGCTCATTATTCAGGACTGCTTCCCGTAAATAGCCGCTTGGTTCCTTCCACCTGACACACACCGTTATGAAGCTTTACACAAACAAGCGATGCACCCAAAGTACAGAGCACACACTCCTGTGGAGAGCGCACGAGAGGGCCAACAGTCCAGCCAGGCCACTGCCGCTCACACTTCCTCCTTGGCATTTTGATTTAAAAATAAGAGTAGCAGGTGATAAAATAAAAACTTGAATAAATGAGTGGAGAAACATGTAATAAGCATTTCGGTACAAGACACAAGGGGTCACTGATGAGTCCACCCCGACCCCTGAACCAGACCCCGAGGGTCTGAGGGTTAAACACACGTCTGATACAACAGCCGGCAATTATCCAATACATTTTTGTTTAGCAAATCCCCCCCCCCCCCCCCACACACACACCACACTTTAACATACACTGAGATACACACACACTTGTGAATGTACATGTAGAGTGGGCACACACACTGGCAAACAAGGTCTGGGAAAGTACCACTGACACAAAGCGCTATCAGTAAATTAAATCGATGGAGCCAAGTGGAACAATGAATTCCAAAGAGGAGACAAACATTGAGGTCAGGTGATCATGCCCGGCCCCTCCCTTCCATCAATCTCCCTCCTCCACCTTATCTCAATCTGCTTCCTCTCTGTCACCCCTTCGCCCCATTACCACTCCTCCTCCTCTACCTTTTCTTATCATCATCTTTCCCAATCTCTCCATCCCCATCCCAGGCTCCTCTCGCCAATTTCACCAAAAGCAGTAAGTTAGATGCTTACTGTTGCTATAGAAACCGCCCGTGTGCTCCAGATTACAATATGACTTTGTCTCGTCGCCAGGGCTCCCAATGTCTGCTTGTTTTTGTCTAACCAGATAAATGGCTGCCAACGTTTTGCTCTTCTGCCCGCCCGTCGGTTGGTCGGAGTAGCAGCTTGTTCATCTGCCAGCGTACTTTCTTGACACGACTCTGTGCTGCATGTTGTTTTAATGTCATCTATGGCTTGTACTCACACATTTGAACTTCAGAAAAAAACAGTTCAAGTGAAGGTCAGAGCGATTGAAGAACCTCACACTGCGTGACGAGGACCCCGACATATCATTTATCCGCCGAAGCAAAAGGTGACAATAAGCGATTGAAAAATACTCGGTGCATTGGGACTGTCGTGTGTCGGCGCGTGTGGTGACGGAGTGCGGCTGCTGGGTCTAAATCTTTTGAGTGTGAATGTGTGTGTTGCCTAAATGGCCTCGCTCAGACAGGTTGACATTTGAGTGTGAGACAAGTGCTTCATCATGGGTGGGGACAGATTACAGTCATACTCATATCTCCTCTGGACACCTGCTAATGATTTTATAATTACAGAACACACTCGGTGCCTCTGCTGTGCCATGGGGCATGCACACAAGCATGGAGAAATGCACACACACACACACACACAACAGACAAATTGCACTTTTCTCCTGGACACAATACACTAGCAATCACTCATTGAACCAACTTCCCTAATGGAAGCTGACATTACATCAAACACAATAAAGGATTTCATTTAGTGCTCTTCATTAACTCAGGCACACAGCCCATACGACTGACACACCGGCACACACACACCTACACACACACCCACCCACCCACACACACACACACACACACACACAGCACAACTAGAATAAACAAGGAAATACAAAACAATTTGATTTAGCTGTAGAAAAGCAAAGTTTAAGTAATGCATGAGAACATGGCTGCAGACAGCATGACATACAGGCGGAACAATATATATCCTCCTGAGACCCAGCCAGTTAGCATGTCCTCTGTAGTGGACATTTCTCCATTACAGAGGACATGCTAACTGGCGAGCTGGGTCCCAGGAGGATATAGACTACTTTGAATGAAATGTGAAGGAAAGATACACACTCAAACTGAAAGGAGACAGGAAAACACAGTACACCATCAGAAATGACTCAACTCAACTTTAATGGCCACAAGTTTGTAGAGGTTTCGGGAGGAGAGCTGAAGAAGTATGATTTCTTTTTTTAAGAATTACATTAATCACAGACATGTAGAAATTGGTCAGAGATCTAAAAAGTCTCACCACTTTGATCTTGAATTGCTGGGTTGTCCCTGGAATCTTTGTTCTTTGGCGCAGCATATTTTTTTCCCCCTCAATGAAGGTTTAAATTTATTCCTTTGTGGTTGCTGGAATAAAGCTCATGCACAGAAATGTGAAAGGTTATATAGTACATGGACAAAAGTTCTTTTCACTTTTGCTTAAACGGAGGACTGAGCATTGAGCGGATCCACGTAGCAGAAAATTAAAATGCAACCTTTCTTTTTGTTGCTCTGCAGGCTGCGATCTAACCCACCTAACATGCAGTCTAATACAAGATCCCTGCATTTAATTCTGTCTTATAATGTTCAGTTATTGAAACTGTATTATAAAGGAGTTGGTTGAATCACGAAATTTTAACTATTGTTTATGGAACTGGACATCATCTTAGTGAAAATGTAAAGAAGTAGTTCAGGTAGGCAAACCTCTCTTACCCTTAAGAGACTTAAAAACAGACATGATGCTTTAGAATGTCTGCTCGGCCTCAACCGCTGTGACTCAGATATCTACTGTGTGATGGAGGTCGTAGGTGCGGCGGCCTCTCTCTCATGCTCTCGTTGGAAATGCGCCTGCATCTCTTTGAAACAAGCAGTGAGCTGCTGAGACCAAGCGTGGCTCCACGTCAGATGTTCATTTGCAGGCCAACAAACAAACGCCCCGAGATTAAAGCGCCAACACACACTGAAAACTCAGTGCGAAGTCAACGGCGCTCTCCGTGCATATTTCAGCTGCATCCCGCTCATGTTGAGATGGAGAACTCTTTTTCTCCTCTAACTGCTCACTCACTTCAAAGGCTCTGACAAAGACCGGCAGCAACCCAAGAGATAGGAGAAAGGAGGAGGAAGTGGAGAAAGAGGGAAACCAGTTGTGGATACAGTGTCAGCTTCATTATTGTCAAATTAAAAGTATGTAATTTCAAAAATATTAGGGTCGCATACGGCGTGGTTATATTCCATGCCCCCAATATGCCCCCATGATTCTGCAATTTCAACGCTTCAAACGTCTCTGTAAACATCCTGCAGGTCACGGAATCCTATTTTCTCTTCTTTCCCTATCTTCCCCACTTTTCCCCCTTTCTTTCTCCTCCTCTTTTCTCTCTCCCATCTCTGCTATGTTGTCTCTTCCTTTCAGCCATTAAAACGGTCTGCGAATATTCCAATCCCATGATAAGGGGAGAATGCTTTGTCCTGCTGCACTCTGGGTAATGCTGCTCTCCATTGTTGGCTGACAGATCTCTATTGAGGAGCAGGTTTTAATGCTGATAGCATCACAACACTCCATGGGCAGAGTGGCAGATGAAAAGGCTATCCAACATAACACGGGCATGCCAACACCTCCCAAACAAGCCCCCAATCTAATCAGAGGAGAAGTAGGAAGGAGGTACTGTATCACCAAATAAAGACAAACACGATAAAGAGGCCATGATTTCATCTGATTCCGGAAGAATTTGATAGAGACAATGGAATAGCTTCACATGTTTATGGCATCTGCATCAGGAGATACAGATGCCCCCCCCCCCCCCCCCCGGTCCACATTGCAGCTCGCTTTGACATTGGAGCACCGTCCATTTGAGTGAAATCTTTCTAGGTTTCCTTTCCTCCCAGAAGGTTAGCACAGCTTTGCATCTCACTGATATTTCTTTCACCCATTTTACACCACTTGTCCAGAAAGTGCATGAAAGCCTCTACACAGGCTGACAAAGGGTGGCCAATCAACAATCAGCACCGACCAAAGGAAGCCTGTTATTTTTGATCCCGCAATCATTTCCATCAGATGTCTTGCTGTGAGCATTCAAATGAGAAAACAGTCTGATTTAAGATATCTGCACAGAGGCACTGACAGCAGGGACAGAATACGGCAGGGAAACACAAACACCCGAGCAGGTGTCTGTCCTCTGCCGAGGAGTAGCCATCTTGTCACTCCAAGCTTCACACCCCTTTTCCTGGGACGCTGTGGTAGACTCAAGCACGGGACGCCTCAGACAAAATAGACATCTTTATTTATAAGTGGCTTCTGCAGATATTCCTGTGGGACTAGGTATGAAAGAAGCTACTCCATGGTGATGCTTAAAAGCTGAAATATTCAATTCAGAATAAAAATGCTGACATTTTTCTGTCTTATTCAATTTATTATTATTATAAGGAAATATATCCCTGCCATATCTAAACACTTAAAGACATGAAATGCCCCTTCCATAAAATAAATGCTCCATCTGTAAACAAATCGAAACAAATCACAGACCGAAAGTTGGAGAAAAATAAATGTCAAAATAAAAAGTGAAAATACAGAAATACAGAAAACGTCATCTTGAGTGTTTGTACCTTGTTTACTCTACTTATTAACCTGCTCTGACGAGAGGGGCATCGAAAACAGCATTCCATGGGTGTTGATCACTTTTTGAAATGAGAAAGTCAAGGTCTGCGGCGTGGCATGCTGGATTTCTCTGACTATTGATCGCCATCTCCAGTGAGGCAGGGGGATCGATCGGTGGGATTTAGACATGGGGCTGCTCTCTCAACCCAGGCTCCTGCTGAGCGCACAGCAGAGCTGAACGCCTACCGAACGCCTGCAGACACACCTGAACAATATCTCAGCATTTCTCTTGAACTCTTCCTGTACTTCAGTGTTTCTTTTTTTTTTTTCAGTCATCTTAGACTTCACCAAATGAGAGTAGAGCAGCAGGCGAGCAGGCAGCCGAGAGAGAAGAGGCGGAGGGGAAGGAAAAACAAGAAGGAGGACATTTGTACCTTTTAGAGCACCACTTTAACAAATTATGGTGGTCTAAAAATCAAGAAGATGAAATTAACAAAAGCCTGGGTCGCCAAAGCAACCAGAAGCCCAATCGAGGCTGTGAGCAGAGCAGCAGCAGCTGACAGAAGGTGAGACGGGAAGGGGAGGGGCGCTCACTAGGAGGCGGGGAGCTGCATTTGAGATGGGAGATGAAGGTCAAATGCTTATTGGTATTTTACTAACTGATCAATTGATAAAATGTGACTTCAAGCACACAGGCACAGACTCTCGGCTGTGTGCACATTTTAGCATCCATTACCGATGCATGCTACTGAGTTTCTGCTGAGCCGCCCAAACCATCAGATACGTTTGATAGGTAGGAGGCTCTGCTAAATTGTAAACCGTGTCAGATTTTCTCCACACATAGCCCCTCCTCATTTCTTTCCCTTCCAATGGCAAGCAGATGGAAGTCCGTTCCAAAGCTCAGGATTCAGCGATAACACTGTTTATGAGTTCCATTACGTGCTCAGCAGGCTGCAAGCACTCGGTCTCAGACCAGCCATAAAGCAGCAAAAGAAAGGAACCCTGCTCTCAATGAATATAGATGCAGTTTATTTGTGATTATACAATGTGTTTATCTGTGTTTGAAATAAGAACGGTGAATTTAGAAAGAGCTCACATAGCAATATTCCAAACTCCCTCTCTCTGGTGGTTGCTCTGGAGACCATTTTGAGTTTGTCGCGGTGCAGAGACAGGACAGGACTTTGCGTTTGAAGAGCTGCACCCATCCTTAAAATTAGATATTCAATTTGAAATATGCAGTGGAAAAAAATTAGCACAGCATGTTGGTCAGTGTAAAGAACAAAAAAATGCTATATAAATAAAATATTAACCCTAAACCTAACCCAAACTAAAGAGAGCAGGACACATTAAAAATAGCAAACACTGAAATGTGCGGACAGACAGTCCAGCAGTGGCAGTTTTAGGTAATGGAATCAGAGGTGGAAACTGGGCTTTGGCAAACAAAGCTAAACAAGAGAATCAACAAGACAGAAAATTAACATATTGCGAGTCAAGTTAGAAGTGACAAAGCCAGGATGAGGTGTCTCTTCATTTCTGTCTATTTCTAACAGAGTCTGAATTTGAATCTGTCAGAGGCAGCTCTTGTAAGACTAATGTATTCTGTGGCTAATGGAGTTGGTGGCTCCGAGGGCCGGACTGTGAGTCGAAACAATGATTCTCACTCATTTCCTCTGAAGGGCCAATTATCTCAAAGAGAGGCATTATGAGAGGAACTGAATTCGGTCAAGTGAACAAACCCTTGCAACCCTACCTATAGTAGCGACGGCGCTCAAGGTCATGTTACACCGCCGAGAGGACCTGATGTGCATTTAGTGCAGCAAACACGGATGAAACACTTCCTGAATCTAACTACCATTGATCCCTAAAGCCTGGGAGAACAAAGCTGAGATGGTTAGGAACGGTGACGGTGGGCTCACCACAGTGGACGATACACTGCATGAATATTATCTACACATACATATGTGGAGAGCAGTAAAGAGGTCATAGGAATACTACTGTTGTGCATGGAGGTGGGCTCTTGAGTGTAGATGAAGAGAAAGAGGCGGAGGGAAAAGGAGAGCTTCTGTTGGCCCATGATGAAAGGCTTGATTGATTAGAGAGTGATGATTGCAGCAAATGGCCTGGAAGATGGCTCCATCTCTGTTTCTCCTTTTTTCAGTCTCCTTTACCTTCTTCCGTCACTCGCTTGCACGCCTACACCTCTCTCTTCCTCTGTGACTCTCTTTGTCACCCTCTCTCCTTGGTTTCATCATGGCAGCCCATCAACAGAGTACCTCTCTCTCTCTCCCCTAATAGCACAGCTATTAGCACTAATGCATTTCAAACGTACAACAGCTGCCATATCACAATCTGATGGAAAGTACACGTCTTCCTCCAATCTCCGTCCTTTCTTTCATCCAACCTCGTCTCTCTCGCCTCCGGTTTGTTGCGCTCCGTGTCAGCCCTCCTCCAGCTATAGACACAGCGGCCATCATCCCTATCATCAGAAAATGACAGCTGATTGATGACAGTGTAGTCGAGGATCTATTGGTGATCATACCACGAGAAAATGATGCTGATTTTAGACAATCTGCTTTCTGTTTTCTTTTGGTTTTGGAATCATTTTTAAAAAGTTGCCAATTTACTGAGACTCAAAGTCATCTTTTAATCTCTCTTAGTGATTTAGCAGCATCACAGAAGATTGGAGAGATTACACATCTCATATTCAGTGCTGACTGTTGATCAGCAGCAGTTCTGGGTAAAGATACATAAGATTGACGAGTATTAATAATAGAGGAGATGCTTTGAATGTGCCAGATCTAGCACTGCAGTGTGTTCGGCCGACCGGATAACATGACAGCACGCAGATGAACATTCATTATGAAGCAAAATTATTTTTGGCTTGGACTTGTTCTTCGAAGAATTGAGACTTGGTTTGGATTCTAGCTGTAGCAAAGCCTGAGAGAAATATATCGCTACATCCTTCACTACACAGGAAAGGAGGACATGAGGAGAGATCTCTTTATATACAAATTTGATTTTCAGAGTTACTTTCTTAAGAGTGAAAGAAAAGGCTCTCCCTATAGGAAACATTTTCCCTCTGAGTGTTGTCACTGTTTGCTGCTGGGCATGTAGGATACAAACGATTTAAGTGAGTTTCACCAAGAAACTTTATCCTGCTCAAACAGAAACAGATTCTTAGAGAGAAAATGAAACCTTTCTGGGTAGAAAATCAAATCAGTTGGGGAAGTTAGAGAAGATGCAAACATGGATGTGAAGGAGACAACGAAACTGTCATAGTCATGTGAACCAGTGATGTTTATTCAAACTAAACTGGATTAGTTTTTTTTTTTTACATATGAAATGCCTTACTTCTCAAACAAAACTATTTATCACTGATAGTAAAAGTGCAATCATTGGATATTACACACGTTTCCACAGAGCGATTTCTTAAAGGATATTATTTGTTCTGTTGTGAAGATTTGTCTGTAGCAGACAACCCATTATGATGCAACATTAATCACTGTCACTGAACCGTCACATGACCTGAGCTAAAGCTCAGCATTTACTGTGACTTTATACTGCATGTAGACATTAAAGAAGCAGCTGCAGTTTTATAGGTTATAGCACAAAAATGTAAATCTTCTAAAGTACTTCATTAAAAAAAGGTTATGGTAAAACAAACTGAACCACATCGGCATCGAGAATCCCTATGATGCCTACACATGTATTACATTACATTTTAGAGGTTTGATCAGTTTTTAATCATTTTTTCTATAATAGAATTGCATTAATTTTCAATTCGACAAATCTTAAAAGACACAATAACTAATCATTTCTTTTCAACTCTGCGATGAACTGGCGGCTTGTCCTGGGTGTACCCCGCCTCTCGCCCGTTGACTGCTGGGATAAGCTCCAGCACGACCCGCGACCCGGTAAAAGGCGGTCAGGAAGATGAATTAATCAATTTATTTTCAACTTTAAAAACTAAAAGTCAGAAAATGACTATTAGTCAACTTCAGCTATTGAGGCGGCGGTAGCTCGGGGACAGGAGGGTGGCCGGTTCAAGTCCAGCATGGACCAAAGTCTGGAGTGTGAACTGGTAGCTGATGAGGGGTCAGTTCACCTCCTGAGCACTGGCGAGGTGCCCTTGAGCAAGGCACCGAAGCACTGAAAGGACTGTATTGCTGACAAAATAGCAATGTGTCAGAAAGCCTTTCTGACCTTGAGAAATCAGTGTCCAACAATTTAATATCTCTCTCACACACCCTTTCATTTCAAGGGATTTAAAATCCTGAATGATCAACATTCTGACATCCATAATGTCAGGATGGTCGGAAAAACCTCTCTGCAGTGCTGTGTGTGTCTGTGAGAGAGAGAGAGAGAGAGAGAGAGAATGAGAATAATGTCTTCTCATTGATACAGTAACTGCGATGAGCCGCTGTGAGGAACAGGAATGTCATTCAGTTTCTATGATGTCACCAGTTTGGTGAGGTGAGCAGATGGGCTGCGGTACAGAACCGGCCATTAATAAACACATACAAATAAATAAGCTTGCCAACTAACACACAGACACACAGACACACACATATGTATAAATTCTATCAAAATGCACTGTCTCCCATGCATAAACTGCATAAACACCTTTTCTCTTTACTTGACAGACTGCTCCACCCTCTAGTTCAGGATGCAATGCATTTCTCCTAATATGCCCAAAGAGCATGCAGCCCTAATCTAATTAGAGTGTCAGTCAGGAGAGTGCTCACCCAAAGAGAAATTAGGAAAGTGCAAAATCTACAAACAGGAAAAATCTTCTTGTGAGCATGTGACATATCTACCGCTCCCCCCCCTCCTCCTTTCCTCCCCCGCTCCACCTATTTGTGAGATTTTCTAATGGTTTCACAGTCGCCCTGCTGAGATTCATTACCTGGCCTGATTATAAAGGCAAATGAAATCAGCTCCAATACATTATTAATAGAGAGGCGCCATTAGGATTCATTAGCAGTATTTGCAACAATATGATATATTAACTGTTTTCATGCCTGATTAAAGACACATGCGGATGAGAAACAGTCTACATCAGGGGTTGACAAACTTTTTGACTCGCGGGCCACAATGGGTTCTAAAATTTGACAGAGGGGCCGGGCCAGGCTGGAGTGTTTGTGTGAACTAATATAAATGACATGTAAAAGCCATTACATGAAAGGATTTGGCCTTTTACAGGTAGCATTACAGGGAAAAAGGGAAAATGAATGAGGTTTATAGTAACATTTTATTTAATGATATTATTTTGACAAGTTTGGCGGGCCGTATTATAAAGCCTAACGGGCCGTATATGGCCCCCGGGCCTTAGTTTGCCCATGTCTGTGGTCTACATGATTGTGATGGGGGGGGGGGGGGGGGGGGGGGGTGGAGATGCTGGCTGGAAGGATGGTGCATGGACAGAATCAGAGGCAGAAACAGGAAGAGGAAGAAACAGCAGAAATAGAGGATAGGTTTTGGCCCGGGTTGGCAGATTATCGGGAGTGCTGGCTTTTCCACTTGAGGAGGCATTGGTGCCATATTGGATGTAGCTCCTTTGGAACAGGTGTGCTGTGTGTGGTCACCGTGACACTGGCTCCACTTCATGCATGATACACGTCCGATTGAGGTACATCAGAGCTGGGAAAGGAGGCGATTAACCCCCCCTTTGGCCTATGCAAGCCCCTTCCTCGGACCGGCGGTGTCAGAGGCAGCACCCCAGTCAGCAAAAGACTACAGCTTTAGAGTGTAAGCAGCCATGAATAAAAATGGACGTTGTAGGGAAGTAGGGCTCATAATTATTCGTTTTAAATCAGTTAAAGCTTTTTCTCAAATATCCCCCAGGAGGCACTGGGTTAAAAATCCATTTGTGGGAAGTGTACCATGACAGAGAGCTCGTCTCCCTGGAGACAGAGGATATGACAGTAGGGAATGTGGATGTGTATCTAACGGGTGAGGCTATATATGTGTGTGCGCGTCAATATTCATGCATGTTTTTGGGGCATCAGAATATTTGCAAATTCGAGAATCAGAGGAGCAGGCTACAGAAATGCAAAAAACATTTCTTTCTTTAGATTTCAACAGCAGATTTCTTATGCTTTATAAGCCAGTTGCAAAAGATTGCAACGTTCAACCTTCAGTGAAACGAAAAGAAGCGAAGGCTTTCAAATAATACTGAAAATCAAGAAAATGACAACCCAAGATGGAAGCCATTACAGTGTGGGCGCACGCTTATAGGACTGCATTTGTTTGTATCATCATTTTTCCCATTTGAATATAATTACATTTTATTGTCTCTGTGATGCTGATCACATTGTCATTTAAGGATTCCAAGTGAAATAGGGCAAACAGCTAAATTAATAATGTGAAAAAAGAAAGAAAGTGGAAAAAAGAGACTGGGCAGAAGATTAGCCAGTCTGCCCGAAAGAGAAAGGATAACAGAAAGAAGAGGTCTCGGAGAAGGAGGGAGAGACGTTTGTGTCCTACTTTACCGTCACACCGTCTTGCCATACATGTTCCCTCTGAAGCAGCTCTGCCTCCCTGGCCAGTTTCTAGGAGGAAACAAAAAAACAGCAGTGTGAGTGGCGAAAGTCAATACGACATTGATTTATGTATTGGGCTGTTGGCACGTGAACCTGAAAGAGATAAGCAGATGATGGTAAGACTGGTTTAAAAAAAAAAAAAAAAAGGTTACTATAGCTGTAAACTAACAGGAAAATTCAGTGGAATCCAAAAATGGCCACCTTCAAGAAAAGTACCACACAAACCAGTCCAAATTCATACCGACCGATCTTAACTTTGCAGTTAATATTTCAGCTGTGCACAATTGTTCCTTGCCAAAGAGACAAGAAATATTTGCCCTTGTAGATATGAAGCAGACGTCAGCGCCAATGGTAATGCTTTAGCTTTAGCATTATCTGCTGTCACATTGTGCCTCCTGAGCGTACAGATGAAAATACATGATTGTACTCACTGTATGCTGACCATGATTTAGGATTAAGATATTTGTTTTAAATAATTCTTCAAAAGTCCTACTGTATGCATCAGTTTTGAAAAAGTATAAACCTGCACACCATACTCGTTTTAGAATGATGCACGGGTGCAAACATTCAGTACTAGACTTTATTATCCATAGAGACAGATAACAAGCTTCTATGATTGTGTTTGTACAGACAATGGGAACTTACATGACACCAACAAATATACATTTCCATTTCCTTCTCTTGGATGTTTATTCCCTACACAAACAGACGAGACAGAATGGTTTGTTGGTTTTTTGTTTTTCCTTTTGCTCATTTAGTGTTCTGAATTACACCAGGCCTAATATCTCCATCTCAAGCTAATATCATGATAACACCACTACATCGCATTGTTTCATAACTAAACACCATTTTTGATAAGGTAGCTCAGACTTATCAAAGAAGACATTTTCTGGATATTGAAAGTCATCCAAGTGACAAATATGCCAAAAAAATAAATAAAAGAGTATCTTTCTTCAACCTCTACACTCGACCTTCTCCTGCCTCCGTATATAGATTTAGCCGAGCCTCTAGGGGGCGATCTTTTTCCTGTCCCAAGTCTCAGCCTTCAAGTCCCAGGGTAGTAAAAACTTTTCTAGTTCTGCTAACAGCACACCCATGGCCACACAGACTCACCGCTGATACCCCTCCTCTAAGCAACCACAAACAAGGCCCAGAACATCAGACCAGGCTATTGTCATATGTTGGTTATGCATGTTCCTTTAAAGTACATACAAAATGTGACCTAATTTATGACCCATCATTGTGTAAAGTCTTGATAAATTTTGGGTAATTAACTCATTGAAATGATCACCAACGAGTCCTTCAGAAAAGGCAGCAATTGTGTGGCTTTTTGAGAGAGAGGGTCAGCCTTATTACAGGACAGAGCCGCACTGCTAATCGCTTCGTAAAATATCAGCGCTGCATTTTTCAATTAAGGATAAACACTGAGCAGCGAAACAATAATCTCGATGCATTTCCAGAGATGAGAAACAATAATCTCAATTCATTTCCAGAGATGAGAAACATTAGAGCAAATTGAAGCCATATGATCCCACTGTCCGAATGATTGGGATAAGTTATTATTTATGAAAATGAAAACCTCTTTTTGAGGACATAAAAGTATCAGCAAACAGTTTCCAACCCTTAGTCTGTCATGATGTTTGATGCAGCAAAGCAAGCCCCCCCCATTGCTCAGTGAGTTTGCCCCCCCCGTGGGCTATACCATTTCTCTCAGACCCTATTGCTTCCTTAGCAGCTTAATGCAGTCCCTCAGCTCCAAAAGAGCCATGTGTCTTCATGTGTCCTTCCTTCCACACTGTGTTGGCCCAGATGGATGGGCAACAAAAACAGCCAATGAATCAGAGTGAGAGATGTGGGAAGGAGGGGGGGCAGGCATATATCATCTATGCTGGTGGCTGGAGCCCAAGCAGCTTAGAGCAGTGGATGAGCATAGTGAGATCAGTGCAGTACAGCACAGATAAGCTCAGTACAGGCCCACGCAACACAGAAAATAACACAACAAGACATGGGCACAAAGACGGCGGAAGAGTTGACATTCATGAGCACAGCCCTCCACCGTTACTGCCATCGCAACCTTGACACAAAATGCATCACATACAGGGCAATTTGTCACGGAGCCTTCAGGCAAGGTCAAGCTCTGTAATGGATAGTGGCATGTGAAGGGTCTCCATAGAGTCTGTGGCCTGAAACGACACACGGAGGAATCTGACATATAAACAAACATATTTCCTTATTGTGAACTCCCAGAACGCTGCAGGTTGGGAGACATGAAAAGCTGCAAGGGGCAGGCTCCTTGAAGATTCCTACAGTTTGGTCTGATCCAGACAGGAGCAGCTTATTGACTCAACGGCGTCTGGTTTGTAGGGGAATGACAGCACACGAGAGACGGACGACGTCCTGCTGTGGCGAGCACCAGCTTGACGGCAGGCCGCCTGTGTGATTGCTGCAGCCAGTTAGGCCCTTCCACTGAGTATTACCTTAAAGGGCACTCGATAAACCAGACAGTCGTCTGTGTGATTTGGATGGACACTCCAAAACAGCGCTACGACGTGTGCGTTTGAGTGAGAGGGCACTTGAGAAAGCAGGACACGATCTGTACATATGATTGCAGCCTTGAATCACGGTACTCAGCATGCTCCAAAGGACCCCTCAGCTCGGTTTCTGGGAATGCCTAAGTCACCTTGGGGACCAAAAGACTGTGAAATGACTCTGCTGTGGTCACTTAACCTTTTTATAGTGCCCAGCCTGGTGAGAGAGGACTCATAGTGAATTTGTCGTCGATTAGCTGCTATGGACAGTGACAATCATTACTATAAGACGATTGTAGAAAACGATGTCTAAATATAGAACACGTTTCTTAAGGGTCCAGCTGTCATTAAAACATCTAATGTGGTATCTCGGGAAAGTCTAATCATTAGTCATGGTGTGTTCACCTTGAGACAACGTAAAGGGCAGATTGGTCGGTAGATGTGTGAAGACAGAATCATCAGACATCGCACAGAGCATCTGCAAAAAGAATTTCCCGGCATGACACCGGTCCGTGGCAGGGAAAGCATTGGGAACCGCTGCTGTAGAGTGTCATGCACTAGTTAGCCCATTAGGGGGCAGCAAACTGAGTGTACCAGTGATCCCAGCAGCAGCAGCAGTGGCAGCAGCCACCGCCAGCGGAGCCTGTCAGAATGAGAGCAGTGTGCTTTAAGCTCTTCATTCTGTCTTCTCCACTCGGCCGGGATTAAGGCCAATCATAGAAATCACTGAGTCAGAACCGGCCCACAATAACAGATGGAGGGACTTTGCACTCCAGAATTTTCAAACATCATAGGCAAACTCACTTTAACTCCACGTCACGGTCTTGCCGCCTCCGCCGCCTTCCGCAACCACCTTTCATTTCTCTCCCCGTCCTTTTATCTCCCCTCTTCACGCGACTGTTTAATCCTGCCATCGCATGCTGCATCTTCATTTATCGCCCTCAAACTTTCTCCCTCTTAATGCCATATTAATTCCAACACAGTCACAGGCCTACTTCAAAACAGTTCAACTAACTTAACATGGGCCAGACGTTGTCAGTGATGCTGGTTGAAAAAGCTTGTCAAATTGTGAAATGGTTTTTCGTCTCTTATTATGACACATTCCTGCCAGTGGAGTGCCTGAAACGACAGAACGTCACATTTCTCTAAGAGGAAGACAGCAAAAGTAAGAATAGGTTCTTCTCTTCAGAGTGGCAACAATGATGATGCCCCATAATGAGGGGAAATAATGACCCTTAATTCCAGGTCCCTGTGTGGTTTGCTCCGGCTGCTGGGTATTGTAGTCCTTATTAACCAACTCTGACAGTGGATCTGCACGGATGTGCAGGAGACTCCATCTTTGTTCCAAAGCAACCCGTGGCAGGCCCCTTTGACGAGGCTGTGTGTGTAGTGCTATTGTACTGTGTGCTGAAATAATCCCTCCCTTTGATTGTGTCTCCCTGCCCCCCCGCCTCGTCTCCCTCAATAATCTTCCCCCCTCCACTATAGTAAATGTTAACACTTTCCCCCGTTCATGGCAGCACATTCCCGACTCCTCTCGGCTGTTTCCACGGAGACTGGATCAGGAAGATGCAAGCTGTCACCCAACTACAGCAGCAGCTTTTTAAAATCAAACGGCAGCTTTCTAGCCTCCACGCAGTCCCACAGAAGCGGCACATTTCCCCTGCAGATTGCCAGCATTGTGCAGAAGCTTCTGTGTTCAATTGGGAAAGAAAGGCGACTGGAACAATAAGGCAGCAGCTGAACTCCCTCCGAATGGTTCCTCAGTACTACAGTGAACATTATCGACCTTGATCATGAGTGCCTGTGTTTCTTTCAGTTTATGATGATGTTAGAAGCAATGTCACAGAGGCAAAGGGGGTAATTTAACATCCCTGACTGCTGAAAGATCATCATGACAACAACCTAAATGCTCTCCTGTGCCACAGTTTGTTGATATTTGAGATACTCCAGTCGAAATTAAACATATCTCGATTGTTAAACTTCACAGACTGATCAGCACAAGTAAGAAGCAAAGACCATTGCACTTAAAGTTAGTTTTCACCAGAGCTACTGCCACTCTAATTTCAATTAAACATCCTACGGCAACTCATCCTCACTGGCACACTTGTGCAAATGGGTCAGGACACGCAAATCCAGCACAAATGTAAATGCCCTAAAGGTCAAACAAGGTCACTGCTGGGAATATTGCAGACAGCCCGAGCTTATCAGGTGGCCACATTTCATGGACTCCACTGGCAGCCGGAGCTCGGGGTGAGTGTGCAGGTGGAGCAATGTGTCGATGAAGCCAGAATCGGCTCAGTGACATGCGAGCGTCTGGTTGCTGGGCTCGCAGTCCATTCTTTGACAGATAGTCACAGATGTGCCCAAACCGCTGGCCGACCTTTCCTTCCGTTACTGGCATCAGTGGGACAACGCGCACAACACAAGCATAGCAAGAGAGCAGAGGGGCCGAAAGTTGCTATATTACTACTGCTAGTGTATCAGCCTGCATCAGCCTCGCGTGAGACCAAAGAGAAGATGACGCACCAAATGTCCGGAGCAAACCGCTGGAAAAAAATGAGCTGAAAGACATCCAGTGACAGTTGTTGCAAATTCCTTGGAAACAAGCAACACTTGGAGTCAAATCATGTCTTTCTACAAGTTTCATTCGGCTTCAGCAGACATTCTCCAAACCGGCAGAGATCGAAAGTCTCTACAGTCGAGGTTAATAAACAAGCGGAGGTAAAATGTCTTAAGTCCCTCTGTTATTTGAAACACATCTCAACAGAAGATTCCGTATTGCCACAGAAAACAAAGTGTGATAAAACAGAGATGACAACAATCACATTGAACAGCCAAACTCATCATCGCATCTCAGATGCCGCATATAGATGGGGAGCGCTGGCCATGATCAGAAAAAAAAGGTGAAAGAAAAATACGACTATCGGGGAGGCTTTTTCCTCACCGCGACACAGCACCATCCGTGTTTCAAGGGCAGTTCTTTTTTTTTTCTGATGTCCATTTTTTTTTGCCCTTTATGTCAATCACCCTCCCTTTTACTTTAGATCGCTGACAGAATAATGAAACTTCATTGGGTTATTATTCGACTAAAAAGCCATCATGCGTTACCCGAAAAAGAAAAGGATTTTGTGGTCTTGCAGATTCCCCCCCCCTTCTCCTTTTCTGCTACACAGAGAAAGCTTAGGGTGTCTGACAAAAGCCTTGTCAAAGTGCCAGAGAGTCCGTTGACAGCAGCTGGTGTATGACAAAGTGAATCACTGACAGCGCTTGGCCGGGCAATTGTCTGGGATTTATACACATGTGCACACGAGTACGCACCTTCAGTCACATCCTTCCATGCACGCACTCGCACCGCCGATCCGGTTTTCCAACAGACGTAAGAGAGGAACAACATGCAGACAGCGTCGTCTCTCCAAGCAATTACAGCAGATTGAAACCAAATTAAATTTGAAGCCTAGAGCAACACCGGCGATTGAACGCCTATGACAGATGTGACATGGGAGCGCTGCGGGACCGAAGGATGGAGGGGATGCTGAATGGAACGGCAGGTATGGGTCGCACAGGAAGAGAGCGCTACATGGAGAGTAGAATATCAGGCACGGATTCAAGAACCAAGCAGATTAATTTGCATGTTTAAGGCTGCTTACTATAAACATTTTTTGTCTTAATTATGTTGCTGGCGGCTGATTTCAAAGGCGTTCCATATGTCTTTAGACCGATTCCTTTCCTTCGGGAAGCGGGTTCCCATTCACTTAAGTACGGAATGAAATTACATTAGTTTGACACACATGATTCATCGCAGTAAATGTTTCTCACTTTTTATCATACATCTACTAACGTATGGTCAAATGACACAGAGCAAATAACCAAATGTATGATGTCAATATGGGGTTCTTGTTTGTATTTGGGTTTCAAATACATTCTCTCTCTCTCTGCCTATAATAGATAAACAAAATACAATAAGCACAAAATGCACTGTGGAGTCCATGCAAGTTCATTTTCATACTGTAATAAAACATGTAACAATACAATTATAGTCATACAATTAACCATAGAAAAAATAATAGAAAAACAAAATCCTTTTTATTTACATAATAACACTAGAAAATGATACAACGTGAGCATCTAAAGAATTTAGAAGTCACAAATGTGCTTCTTATAAGCGTACAGATTCCAGTTCTCCAAGAGCTATCGTTCCTCCATTTTCATTATCCTAGTCCAAGAAATGACAGGATTAGTTGTGGCGGCTTTTAAACATCTGATGCTATCTCCTCCTCGGTGAACAATTAATCCCTCTCACTTCGCTTCTCCTCAGTACCATCTCTCAACAGCCAGGCGACATCTTGACTCCATTATAGCAGTTAAATGATGCTAAGATTTAATCTGGTACGTTTGCAGGAAATTATATTAAAAAAAAACTTTTAGTGTCAATATATCTTTCGACTGGCGCATCAAGCAGATCATTATGTGGCGCACACCTTGCTCTCTGGAAGGTTTAGTATGTTAATGCATGCAGCATCTGGTTAACAGTGTAAATGTTTGATCACTCCGCTGTAGTTCGACCTCAAACAGTCTCACTCCTCAGTATTCTCTGAATACTCAACAAGGGGATAACGCCCAGCATTCACAAGTGCTGCGACTGGCAGAAACATAATGTGGTACCCGCACAAATATAAATACATGATGGAATTATGTTGGGGAAAGAAAGGTAAAGTGTCTGAAGATTTGGTAGTAATTTGATATTTTGCCTGGAGGCCAAATTCATCTTACTTGGTGCAAACTTTATAATAATTCTATTTTCCTTTCTATGTCTGTCAAATGTGGACAGAACCTGCTCCGTTTTCCAAGATGCTAATTGACTTAAGTGACAATGTGTGACATAAACATGGCAAATATCAAAAAGTGTAGAAAGATTTTAATATATTTATTTATTGTCTCGCTGAAAATGTGCAAGATGTGATAGAAACAAAAACGCTGTTTGCCTACAGGGGGCATAATACGTCCTTAAATTAGACCTGTGAAATCGATGGGTCCACATAGTAAGAAATGACAGCCAGACTGAAAATGAAAACTGTCCTGTCTTTATGTGGTTTATTGGTTTAATTGATGGATTAACAATTATTGCGAGATCCTGTGAAGAAATGGTAACGTAATAAAATAATCTAACGTGTCTAATCAGTCTGATGTGAGAGAACTCACAATGATCCATTTTTAAACATCATGTACTGATGATGTTTATAAATACACACATATCGCAATCACCCAGCAAAAAAAGTACACAAAGGCCATTCTTTCCATTATATTTCAAGACTCACAGCGATGCTGAAGGGCACGGAATGAAAACAGCTGGTTTAAATTGCTTGGAAAGGAATAGAATGATTTTTGAGAAAGCTTCAAACATGCAGCAGCCCGATTTCACATTTAAAAATGAGTTGGTCAGGAAATTACACTTTGGAGTCCAAATGGCTTTTTCATTTTCCCAGTAATATGCGGTTTTTATCTCGCCTAAAAGGCCCCACATAAATACATCTTTTGTACGAGAAACACATAAAAGACTATATATGAAAGGCCAATGTGGAATATGTAAAGTTCCAGGAATCCATTGTAGGTGAGAAAGAAATTGTGGGAAAATAGATAGAGCAGCCAATTTGAAGACGAAGAAAGCCTAATGGTGACATGGAAAACGAGAGGCGGCGAGAACCAGGCGACGCTGAAGCAGTCTAACCTTGACAGAGAGCATCTCCTGACAAGCATCTGCCTCCTGTAATACTTTAGAAATAATCTCCATCCACAAAGGCCCAGCAGTCTGGCAGAGCGAATGTTCTGTGCCTCATCGATCACTCTGATTCAGAAAGCTGCCACTCTCGGTGTGTGCAGGCAAAACATTGATCAGGCCGTCTTTCCCTCCTCTCTCTCTCTCTTTCTCTTTCTCTTTCTCTCTCTCTGCTGCACAAGTAACAAAGTGAGCTGAGACTGAAAAGGTGAGATAGAATGGCAATGCAGGTAGTGATGTCATACTGAGAAAAATAAAAAAAGGGATTCAAAAGATGGAATGGAGATTTGAGAAAAGATGGTGAACCGTTGAACACCATTGAAATTGAAAGCGTTCATTTCAAACCAAAGTACAGCAACACCTCGACAAACGAGCGCTTTGGGAGACGAGTGGTCGGAGACGCGAGCAAACCTGCGAGCATAAATTTTGCTTTGAGACACGAGCAATTTCCAGATACTGGCGCTAAAACGCTGCGAGTGCACGTCAGTCGTTCAATTCAGGTATTCACCGCCTTCCGTACTCGTCTCCTGCACATCTTACGTGATTTTGGCTGTATCTGTGTGCATTCCTGTTAAGTGGCGGATGCAAAGAAAGCGAGGGGTAAGGGTGGCAGTAAGACGAAAAGACGCATGATGACGATGGAGATGAAGCATGAAATGATCGATCAACTTGACCGTGGTGTCCGCGTAAGGGATGTGGCACGCCAGTACGAGCGGAGTACATCTATGATGTACAATCCTCAAACAGAAGGATGCTATCAAGAACACGAAGCCTTCCAAAGGCAGAACTATCACGTCTAAGTTTATGATACGTAATATGTGTAAAGGTACAATTACAGAGTAAAGTGTCTCCAGCAAATGATCTGTTTCTGAGCGGTTTTATTGAGGTGCCCCCCCCCCCCCCCCCCCCCTCATTTTAAAGTATAGGAGGCATAGACACTACTAGCACAATCCCATCAACACATGCAGTTACTACTCAGTGTTGTGACAGCATTAACTGCCACGCTGCAGGTGGCCACCAGCATTTAATTGACTTTAAAAGGTTTGCCATTAGCACCTCTTCTGTTTTCACTTTGGCACGACTGAAAAGGACCCGACAGCAGAGCAGGAAGTGGAGGAACAACATCAGCT